>NC_085137.1:189750149-191211149 GCF_035046485.1 Aedes albopictus | reverse complement strand
CCAAAAATTGTTCCAGGTTTCCAGATACCACAGTCGATAGTTGCTTCTAAGCTTTACATATATCATGTAATAGAAAATTGAATCACCTTATTAGCAATCATTTAGTGCTCTCAGAGAACACAGCGCCAATGCTCGTGTTCCGGATGCCGTCATCATCCGCAGGCACATCCGCGCCATTCCCACTTCCATCAACGATCAAAAACAAAACCCTCCAGCTGCGGCACGGCAGCAAGACCCGTTGAATGACAAAGATGCATTTAAGTTTCGCCGCCGCCAACGTAGACGACCGGTAATTTACAAGCCTCAAGTACCGTCATCATTCATCATAAGTCACCTTTTGACGAGAGAAGATATTGCGACTCCCGTGCTATGCCTGAGAATAGAAAACAATCCGCCCTATTGAGAGAACTATTCATAGTCGGTTTTTTTTTCTATTCCAAGGAATGTAATCTTCTCAACCCGTTAGAGTTAGACGACAACACATTGCGCAGCTGAATCGTGATTTCGATTCAGCTACCTATGTAGAAGAAAATCACGTGTCGAAATATGGGGATTCTATTCCAATCGGGTTGGTGGATTCCGATTGGATTTCGATGCTGATTTCGTATGCATGAAAAGTTCGGTGCATGTGCAATGGTGCGCGGATCTGGAAGTGTCATCACCACGGACTGTATATTGGGTAGTACGTGGACAGATGTGCATAATAAGATTTCTAGAATGACAGGTGGTTCGTACGAGGAGAATGCATTTGGTTTTGTATTGCATCCACTAGATAGATGCAAGGTAGAAATGAACACGCATCGTATCGTGAATGTTACTGGAGGGAATGACAAGTGCATTTCCTTTAGATCAATAACATAGAAGATTGCAATAGTCTTCTAGAGTACGTGTAAACTCCCAAGTAACATTTTTTTAGTCAAAGAGACTAAAAGAGATTATAATGTATTTTGAAACGATTAAGAGGTTTTGTGCCTTTTTGAGAACGATTTCAACATGTCAATTTGGAAATCACTCAAAGGGGCTTTTCCCTCTTACAACATTAAAAGTTGAAAATAAATAAATAAATAAATAAAAGAGCTTCTTACAGCCATCATAAAACCAAAATTAAAGGTATTATGTTTTACGTTGATTTTCAAAACCTGTTCAAGACTAATTGATCATCAAATTTTTTTTTGGGCTACATAGCAGTTTTTCATGTAAATGTTTAAAAAATCATAAAAGTCTCTACAAAGTTGAAACTTTAAAATGTATTTCATTATTTCAATAAATACTACGTCAAATGTTGATAGCAGGGCCAAGCGTTGCCAATCTTACAGATTTTTCTGGATTTTCCAGATTTATGAAGTCTTATTTTACAAAAATCTGCATGATCCAGAAACTTTTTCTGGAAATTATGAGGTTTTGTCTGGAATTTCAAAGGTTTTCTACACGATCCAGACTTTTCCAGACAAAACTTCTCAAATCATCCAGATTTTCCGAAAATTGACCTGGCGTCGCTTGGGTCAATATCTCAGCTCAGCTACTAACAACCGTTGTGCACAACTTACTCTCAGATACCATATGCTTCACATATTTCTGAACCATGGATGACCGTGAAATTCGTAGATACTATTTCGTGATTCACGAGAATATCTGGTAAAGACCAATCGATGAAGTCTGTGGTTAAATTATCATCCGCTTTGAGCATCTTTGGTGGGCGTTCGAAGAATACGTCGAGGTCTATGATGACGATCTTATATTATTTCTTTTGGGTTTCGTAGAACTTTTTCTCATTTTCCTCAGAGATTTTCTTAAGGGAATCTTCAAGGAATTCTTTCAGGGATTTCTCCTGAAGATCTATCTGGAATTCCTATACAGCAGTTCTTCCTTGGATTTGCTTTTAAGGCATTTTTTCATAGATATGCCAAAGTTTTTCTTCTGGAACTCATCAAAAGGGCCCTTCTGAAATCCCTCACGAATTTCTGAATTGTACCATCTTAGTTCCCCAAATATTTCCTAATCTTAAAACAATTATATTATACTTTACTAGAGTGTTAAGTCTGTGATAAAATTTCAAATACCAAAAAATATACCTGCGGTTATTCCAGATATTTCTGGAAATCGTTTTGAGAGTTTGTCAGGAATTTCAGGAAACATTTCTTCTAGAACTTGTTTCTCATATTCCAAAAGGAAGTGTGGAATCCCCAAGACGTTCCTTCTATTATTTATTCGTGAGTTTCCTCTGAAATCTAGGAAGAAGTTTTTGAAGGAATCATTAAAGATTTCTGGTACGATTCCTGATGAGATTTCTTAACAGGATCGCAAAAGACGTCTCTGCGAGGATCCCTGACAAAATTTCTAAATAATCTTCTGTTGTTTCTTCTGGAAATCCTTCTGAAATTTTTGTTTCTTGTGGGTTTTTTTTTCGGGAATCATTCCTGATATTCCTACAGATAGGACGTGTTCGCCGACGCACTTTTCCCCGGCAGTGGCGAACATACTAATTTAGAGTAGCAGCCGTGCCTAAGCCATCACCTTATCGCTAAAATGCAATTTGGCCAAAATGACTCATAGGACTGTTATGCGATTAACGTAAGAAAGATTGACTACCGCTCAGAATACTGACCTTGTTCATATTTTCTCTGAAGACACCAAATAAGGATCTCGAAATCTCGACGAGCTAGAGATTTTTTCCGTGTATTTTCAGCCCTGCCTCAGTGTCCGCCGTACACCCTATTTGGCGGCGACGGCGTAATTTAAAACTTTTTTTTTTAATTTTATCTACTGTGAGCTGCTACTAACTGCTAGTTTTATAAAAAAAATCAAGGTTATCATAATATATATATATATATATATATATATATATATATATATATATATATATATATATATATATATATATATATATATATATATATAATTCTCTAATACATAATCATTTTAGACTAAAGAAAATATCAATTCATGGTGCTAGAACACCATATGCTGCATAAGTCTGATATCTCAAAATTCATGATTTTCCAATAAAAACAGAGCCCACATCTAGCAGTTGCTGTGAAATACCTTCGGAAATTTCTCCTATAATTTCTCAAAAAATACAGTACCAAAAGTAACTCCAATCAAACTCCTGGATAGAACATTTTTAACATTTTTTTAGGAATTATTGCGGGAACAGTTATTATGAGTTCAGCTATCCTTTCTCCAACTAAACCTTCAGGAATTCTTTCAGATTTTCCTTAAAGTTTTGTTTCTTCTAAGTTCTTCTCTAGAAATGTTTACAGACATGCTTTAACAGGTTCCTCCGGAGGATTTTCTAGTTACTCCTCCTGCTCTTCCCTCAAACAATTGAATTCCTGCGGAAATTTCTTAACATAATTCAGAGGACTTCCTTTAGGGATTCTTTTGAAAGCTTCAGGACTATTAAGAGGAACCTTTCTCTAGTTATTTCTTCAGTAATTCCTCCAGAGATTCTTGCAGGTATTTTTCCAGATAAGATTCCACCGGGTATTCAAAGCGTAATTTCGCTAGAGATTCCTTAAGAAATTCAGATTTTTTTGGCAGAAATGCTTCTGAAATTTTAGTTGGAGTTCTTAGAAAGGGTGCCTCAGAAATTATTCTGAAGATACTCTATTAGGCATCTCTTCAGAAATTTCTCTAGAAAAATCTCAAGAGGTTCTTTTAGAAGATTCTCCAAGGGAGAAGTTCTTCAGATATTCTTCCAGTGATCATAAGGGTTTTTGGGATTTATTGAGTCAGGGTTTATTTTTTTACGGGGACCTTTTAGGAATCTCTTCCGAGTTTCCTGCCGGAATTCCTGCAACAATCTTTTCAGGATTTATTTATTTATTTTAAATGATAAGGCTTATTTTTAGCGAAGATGCATTAGAAATGATTGTTAACAATGCAACACTATCGTTAATGGAGCACTCAGCAACGCAGCGTAAACTATTCATCAGTATGCGGTCTGTTTTTATATCTGTGAGGCCACTCAAGAAAAATTCACGAAACTTATTTTCGCGCAGGAGTCTAAACAGGTAGAAGCTCCGCAACATTTTCTTGTTTTCCAGCCATTCTTCCAGATTGCTTCAAATAATTGCCATTATAGATTCCTTTAAAAATTCTACCACATTAATTTCAAATTTTGGTTTGATGGCCTCCTAAAATTCATCCAGGGATTACATCAGAAATTTCTTCAAGGATTTATGTCCGATAACACTTCAGACATTTTGCAGGAAAATATTTTAATAATTTCATCAGTTTTTTTAGAAATAATAAAAAAAAAACCTTCTAGTGCTTTTGTTTGAAATTTCAGCTCGGATTCCTGCAGAGTTTTCCAAGAAATCCTTTAGAAATTTCTCCGAGGTTAACTTCGTAAATTTCCCAAGGATGCCGTTGAAATCCCTTCAGGGATTATTCCAAAAACTTCTTTTGGATTTTTTCCTTAAATTCTTGAAAAAAAAAATCGTAAATCTTCTATGTATTGCTTTAAAGCTATATCAAGTAGTTCCTCCTGGTATTCCCCAGGGATTGCTCCAAGAACTCTTGCAAAAAATGATTCACAAACTGCTGCAGAGAACTTTGTTCAGGAATCTGTTCAGGAAATTTCCATAAATTTCATCTTGGAATCTTCTTGTAGAAATTCCTTAAAGATTGAAGATTTTTTCGTTTTTGGGTGCAGTTTCATGAATTACACTAGTTTACAGCATTTTTGAACTCGGTAAGCTGATGATCGTTTCTGGTGAAGAATCATGCCCTGAGTTCGAAAACGCGATGGAAAAAAAATACAGTAGCGTGGAAATTTTTTCGACTTTCCATACAATGTTGATGATTTGAAATCGATTTTTGTTCTATTTTTAAGCAAAGTCGCTCACTTCACACATCTCATTCTCCGTAATCAATGCTCCGATTGAGCTGAATTTTTTACTGTATCTCGCCTACATATGATATGTCAAAAAAACGTCGAGAAAGAATTTTTAAATTGTTTTTTTTTTCTTATTGAAAAAAATACATTTCTTCACATATTTTTGGAAATTTTGCTAAAATTTAAGGAGATCGTTCCCAAAACTCACCAATATCTTGAATTTCATCAATCTGACGCAACACCTGCATTTAGATGAACGAATGGTATTATATTCAGCTTTTAATTAATGGAAAAAGATTTAAAATTGGTTGAACAAAACGCAAGATATTTGAATTTTATTAAATTCAATTTTTTTTAAAGTTTTAAAACTCGATAATTCTGCTATTCTATTCTGCTATTATCAACAATTTTATTAAATTCAATTTTTTTTAAAGTTTTAAAACTCGATAATGAGCTAAAACTCAAAAACTGTTCTTCTTTAAATTTTTTGAAGCACGGTTTCGAAATCAGCGCTAAATTATGCTTCAAAAATTCTGGTCGTTTACAGAAGTTTACGACTTTCCTTTTATTTTGTGAACTAGTGTTACTTCTGTTAAAACCTATGAACGAATACCTGAAAAAAAAAATCCATAAGGAATTGTTGGAAATTTGAAGGATTCGCAGGAACAATTCTAAGGACGATTTTTTCTTAAGTTTCTTCAGCAACCCCTAAAGATTTTTTTCAAGTGTTTCCTAGAGAAAATCTTGGACGAATTTTCGGTTGAATCACTGAATAATGTTTGAAATAATCGCTAGGTGAATTTCTGATAAAAAATCCATGGAAGAATTTCTTATAAACCCTTTCCGGCATTCATGAAAATATGCGCTAATTACTGAAGGAGTCTCAAAAGATATTTCTTAAGGAATTTCTGATAGAGCTGAAGAAGAAATCCGAGGATATATTAAAAAAAAAACCTCCTGCCTCCACCTGTAAAAATACCTGGATATATTCTTAAAATAATCTCTGGAGGAGTATCTGGGAATGTCTCAGAAAAAAATCCTGAAAGAATCTTAGAAGGAATTGCTAAGGACATTCCTGGAGGAAAACCTGAAAAACTCCTTGAAAATCCCTGGGTGGATATTTTAAAGAATTTACTAAGAATCTTTGCGTAAATGCTTGTACCAAAGATTTTATTGTGTTTCTGTACGTATTTTTAAGGCATCTTTGAAAGAATGCTCAAAGAAAAAAGAAAGAACTAAATTTCTATAAAGATTCCTAGAAAAATCTGATGATAAAATTCCGAAGAAATTTCCGTAGAAGTTTCTATGTATTGTTTCTGAAAAAAATCTCAATTTACTGAAGAATCCGAGTAAAAATTCTGGAGGTGTTTCTAGAAAAAACATGTGGTGGAATACCCGGAGGAACTCCTGAAGAAATTTGCAAAAAATTTTGGGAGGAATTTCTGCAAAAATTACCCAGGCATTTTTTATTAGGTTTCCTGTGGAAATCCTGAATCTCAGGTGGAATTCATGATACAAATATCTGTACACATTTTTGATGAATCCCTGGAGGATTTGCGGAAGAAGCCACTAGAGGAATTTCCGAAAGAAATACTGAAGGAATCCCTACATTCTTTCGGGGATACGACTGAGGTTATGTACTGGCACGGTTTGGCTTCACAGTATTAAAATAAATGGAAAACACTAGTGTTTGATTATTTCTGACGTTTCGGTCCGTTTGGGACCTTTCAATATTTAAGGTTTTCTGGTCAAAAACTGTTTTGCTAAACTTGAAAAGTCATATGTTCGTCTTGGTTTAGTTTTAGTCCAATCAAGTATGGACCATCGTGATGTGGACATACTGTTTCTTATCTTCGGGCTGGAATTCGGGTTCTATCTTCACGATCTTCCACCATTACTACAAATCCCTACAAATATATCTGAAGATATCTCTGAAGAAATTTCAGAAGGAACCCCTGGAGGGGTTTCTTAAAAAACCGAGAATATTTTCTGGATTACATGGAAGACTTCCTGCCGGAATAGTTGGAAAAAAATCTGTAGAAATTCTTGAAAAAATGTTTTAAGGAAGCTTTGAAGAAAACTATTGAAAAATCCCTGTATGATTTTTTTTAAGAAACCGAATGAGGAATTCCTGAAACAGTCTTTGGATTATTTTACGAAGTAATCGAAATCATTCAGTAGGCTGAACATTTCTCCATGAATTTCAGCAAGGGGTTTCTTAAGATTTTTTTCCATTCACAGAAATATTTCTGTATATTTCAGAGTACTGTACAAAAAGTGTGTCATAGGGAGAAGATTGGCTGAAAATAAACAATGTTTACGTGACGTAATTTATGGACTTTCTAAGAAACTATTAGAGCTATATAATAAGGAACCCATAGAAGGTTCTCTATAGAAATACTTAAGAAAATTTATGACGAATTCTCTGGAGAAATAAATAAAAAAAACTTCTAAGAATTTTTAAAGGGAACCTTCGGTGAGCAAGCAATTAGTAGCAATATCAGCACTGTGTGTTGTTTTAATGACGAGATCCGTGATTAAGTTATTTGCAAGGCATTCCTAAAAATATTCCTAAAGGATTTTCTGAACTCTTGATTGAAAAAAAAGCCGTAAGAATGGCTGGGATGCGTGGCTGGTTTACTGAAAGAATACCAGGATAAATTTCTGAAATAATCCATGGAGCAATTTCTCACGCATGGAAGGGTTTCTGGAAGCATTCTTGGTGAAATTTCTGAAGGTGGAATTTTTAAATAAATATAGAAAAAAAACTGATGGAATCCGTGGAAATTATTCTGAAGGGAATCTCTGGAAGAATATCAGAGAAAATTCCTGAAAAACCCTGTATTACATTAAATATTCAGTTGTATTGGTAATCGAATTATCAGTCATCGGATAAGTGATTCAAAGCCTTAACCATTAGGCTAACTGGTGGTAACCCTTAAAAGTTCTAGACGTACTGCTTTTTTTCAAACGGCTACTACTTAAAACCGTACAATCAAAAAAAATGAAAGCAATTTTAAATCAAATGCGGTTGGTCTTCCAAAATCTGGATGTGATATCCCCCTGACCCCTTCTCGTTTGTGGGTATTGAGAAATGCGTTGCCACGAGGGAATTTTTCGGTAATTTAATTGAATCTCATACATATTTTCGTTCTGAAACATACATACAGACATCATCTCTATTCGTCGAAGTGGTCGAACTAAGTTGATTTGTATATGTGACTCGACTCTCCGAGCCTTCTATCGAAAATTAGTTTTTTGAGTGAACTTATAATCCTTCAGTACATTTTGGCGTACGAGAAAGGCAAAACCTATTACATTTTGTTAAAATTTGGTAAGGAGAAGAGAAGAGAAGAGAAGAGAAGAGAAGAGAAGAGAAGAGAAGAGAAGAGAAGAGAAGAGAAGAGAAAAGAAGAGAAGAGAAGAGAAGAGAAAAGAAAAGAAAAGAAGAGAAGAGAAGAGAAGAGAAGAGAAGAGAAGTAGATGGAAAATTATGTAAATGGAGAATCGAATGGACTATGCACATCAATTGCATTGCAGATTTTACTAGGCATGTGGAATTGAGCATGCGGCGAAAGTGGCAGCAGTGAATAGGGAAAAATACCACTGTGGTAAATGAAGTGAGAAAGAAATGTCACCATACAGATAAGTATTCAGTCCCTACCAAAAAATATACAATAAAAAAACTTTTTTGTCAATACCGCAAACTTTTTCACGCCGCGCAGCCACTCACAGAAGGGTTAACAGATTCAACGACCTAAAGCAAAAGAACTCAAACCCAACCAAACATTAGTCAGACAGACAGTGTCGAATGCTGAAAGCCTTTCGTCTATACCTATCCATGATAGTGAGAGGGGGTGGTGAGCAAAGTTTACTTGGAATAAACTTTTTGCTCTGCGTATTGCCTACATTCCAGGCGATTAGCTTTTTATTTGCGTTCTTTCGTCGGTCTGCGGGGACCAAGCAACAGCTGGTGCTAACCACCGTCAAAAGCTAGAAACTTTTGTGCGAATAGAAAATTGAAGGTACGTGTAGCTATGTGGATCCGTGTGTAAAAATACGTGTATGCAAATGAGGAGGTGGGTAAGAAAGTTGAAAAATGGAATAGAGTGGGTAAAAAGTTATGGATGTAGATTGTAGAATTCTTCACCTTACTGTATGGCCAACATAGGTGGAGGACCATATGCAAAAATGTGTCTGGCGAAAAGAAGAATCTGCTCTGCATGCATTACCACCTTCGTCGATCGGCACACGTGTCTCAACGTGCAAACTTTATGCAAATCGTTTAGAAAGAAATTTAGAGCGTGGCGATTAATTCGGAGCCACTTTTTTAGTTTACGAGTGGCTAGAAGAACCAATTTTAGGCATCTTTGTTTATAAACCTTGCAGACTTTTTGGGGACAATGTGGGTTTATTCGAAGTCTCTACACATCGTCACTCCTTCCCCTCTTGTACATTTTTTATATGATACCCTGATATTTTTGTAAGAAGCTGAAGATTTTTCAATACCCAACCTCCAAACAAATGCTTACGTAATTAATAGACAGCCCCTAAGCGGGAGAGTATAGAAATCTATGTTGATTAACATTTGGTCGACATTAGTTGCTAAACAATGCATGATTCTATTATTACAACCTTTGGTGCCATGTTGAATTCAGCAGATAATAAGATCAGCGTAAAATATATTCCTATATGCAGAAAACATCTTAAAATGTAAATTATTCAAGGTATGGAAACTTTCCAAACAAAAACCGACACACCCCACTTTAAACCCACCCAAATGCAACCAAAAGAAAGTGAATTTTATTTCCATAAAACGCTAACCACTTTTCCCCCACCCCCTCCACTGTTTCGTTCTCTTCCCAGGTC
This sequence comes from Aedes albopictus, assembly GCF_035046485.1. Taxonomy (NCBI): domain Eukaryota; kingdom Metazoa; phylum Arthropoda; class Insecta; order Diptera; family Culicidae; genus Aedes; species Aedes albopictus. The sequence continues at coordinate 191,201,440 of NC_085137.1, read as the reverse complement.
TACGTCAGCACCTCGCTGGCCAATCTGTACGAAAGCATCGGCAAAGACGACTGGCGTCTGGTATACACCGGCATCCCGGTGCTGCTGCACGACAAAGGATGCACCCGATCGCGCTGTACGCCGCGGGTGAGCTTCGTCCTGGCGGAACGGGGCACCTGCTTCGCCCTCTGGAAGGACACCATCGACAATCTATCCGACTATAAGGTCGCAGCGGCAGCCTTTCACACCATGTGTCTCTCGGCAGGTAGGTGGATTATTGCCAGCCATGGATGCTGCTGCACCAACCCTCAAGCTAAAGCTAATATAGAACATAGCGTCTGTCTTTCTGCACTGGGCTGTGCTGGATGCTGTGCAAGCGAGTAAAGCTCTCATTAGATGCGTACAAAAAAAGAATGGAGCGATGATAGCGTTTATTAAAAGCGCATTGGGGATGCAGGTGCATTTTTTCATCAGCACGGTTATGATAATAGAATTAAGTTTGCAGATTGTGAGATACTCCGCAATGAAGGCAGTATAAGTCAGATGCAATGTAGCCTTTTTTGTACCGTGAGGTCGTCATTTACAGCTCGTGCTCCGGAATTCTTTCAAGAATTTCTTCAGGAATTTTTCACAAATTCTTTGAGAAATTCTTTCAGAAATTCCCTCAGGAATTATTTAAAAATTTCTTCCAGGATTTCTTTGTTGAATTTCTCAAGAAATACTTCTTAAATTCGCTTTGGAACTACTCCTAGAATTCTTTCAGGAATTCCTCCAAGTATTTTGTCAAGAATTCCTTCAGCTTGTTTTCCTCCAGGAACTCTTTAAGTAATTATTTCAGTTTCTTCATGAATTCCACCATGAATTCCTTCTGGAATTCTTTTTGGTAATCCTCCAGGTATACTTTGAGAAATTCCTCCACGAGTTATTTCACGAATTCCTCCAGGGATAGTGCCAAGAATTCCTCCAGAAAAATTTTAAGGAATTTTGCAAAGGAATTCTTTAGGAACTCTTCCGAGAAATATTCCATAAATTCCTTCAGGAATTCTTTCAGCATTTTTTAAAGGAACTCCTCCAGGACTTCATCCAGGAACTCCTCCAGAATTTCTTCCAGGATTTTTTCCAGGAATTCCTTCACGATTTTTCTCAAGAATTCTTCCAGGAATTCTTTCAGTAATTCCTCCAAGAATACTTTCATGTATTCCTCCAAAATTTCTTCCAGACATTCCTCCAGTAACTGTTCCAGGAATTCCTCGGGAAATTCTTCCAGGAATTCTTTCTAGTATTCCTTCAGGAATTCTTCGAAAAATTCCTCCAGGGATTCTTTCAGGAACTATTCCAGGAATTCTTCCTGGCGTCCACCCAAGAATCCTGTGGGAAATCTTCCAAGAATTATTTTTTTAATAAATTTCTTCGGGAATTCGTACAGGAGTTCCTCCAGAAATTTATCCACAAAATCCTTCAGGAATTTCTCCAGGAGTTCCTCCGGAAATTCCTCCAAGATTTCCTCCAGGAACTCCTCCTGGAATGCCTGCAGAAATTCCTCGGTAAATTCTTCCAGGAATTCCTCGAGAAATGCCTCCAGGAATTATTCCAGAGATTTATCCAGGAATTCTACCAGGAATTCTTTCAAGAATTCTTCAAAGTTCATTTTATTAATCAGGAATTCCTCTAAGAACTCTTTAAGTAACTCTTCCAGGATTTTTTTCGAGAATTCTTCCAGGAGTCAAACCAGGGTTTTTTTCCAGAAATTCTGCCATGATTTCAATCAGCGATTATTTAAGGGATTCATTCAGGTATTCTTTGAGGAATTTCTACAAGATTTTTTTTCAGGACTTCCTTCAGGAATTCTTTCAGAAATTCCTCCAGGTATTCTTTTAGGTTTTTTTTTCAGAGAATTCTTACAGGAATCTTTGAAAACTTTTCCAAGATTTTTTCATTAATTCCTTCAAGCAATTCTTCCAGAAATTCTTCCTGGAATTCCTTCACGAATTTCTCGACGACTATCTTCAGGGGTTTCTCCAGGAAGTCATCCAGGAAGTCTTCCAGAAATTTCTCCAGGACAGTGTGACACTCCTCCATAAAATTTTTCAGGAATTCCTCCATGAAGCCTACTTTTTATTCCTCCAGGCATTTTTTGAGAAATTTCTTCAGGAGTTCTTTGAGAAATTCCTCCAGGGATATAGGATAGGGATATAGGATATAGGATATAGGACTTTTTCCAAGAATTCTTACAGGAATTATATGGGAAATATTCCAAGAATTCTTTCATTAATTCTTTGAAGATTTTTTTCAGAAATTTCTCCAGTATTTTTTCCAGAAATTCCTCCAGGAATTTCTTCAGATATTTCTTCAGGAATAACTTTTGGGATACCCGAGGAATTCCTCCACGAATTCCTCCACGAATTTCTCCACGAATTCCTCCAGACCTCCAGGAATTCTTCGAGGAAATTCTCAGGGAATTCGTTCAGAAATTTCTCCAGGAATCTTGAAAGCATTTTTACAGGAATTTCTGTAAGATATTTTCCAGAAATTCATTCAGGTATTTTTCCAGGATTTTCACTCGGAATTCTTCCAGAAATTTCACACTTAATTGTTTCAGTAACTCCACTAGGAATTCTTCCAGGAATTCATTCCTCCAGGAATTCTTCCAAAAAATTGTCTTATAATTCTTGCAGAAATATCTCGAGGAATTCTTCCGGCAGCTCCTTCAGGAATTCTCAGGAACTCCTCCAGAAATTCTCTCACGAATTCCTCCCGAAATTTTTTCAAGAATTCCTCGAGAAATTCTTTCATAAACTCCCCTAGGAATCCTAAAATTATTTCTGGAATTACTTCCTGAATTCGTTTTGGAACTTCTCCCGGAATGCTTTCAGGAATTCCTCCAAGTATTGTTTTTTTCAAGAATTTCTTCAATTTTTTTTAAAGGAATTCCTCCAGGGACTGTTGAAATAATTCTTCCAAGAATTCTTTTGGGAAATCCTCCAGAAGTTAATCCAGCGGTTTCTTAAGGAATTCTGCCATGAACGCCTTCAGCAATTATTTAAGAAATTCCTTTGGGAAATCTTTCAGGAATTTATCCAGGATCTCTTCCAGGAATTCCTCCAAAAATTCCTCCAAGAACTGTTCCATGAATCCCTCCAGGAAATTCTGTCAGGAATTCCTCCAGGAATTCTTTCAGAAGTTTTTAGGAACTCTTGCAAAAAAAATGATTTTTTTTTTCAAGAATTATTGCAGAAATTCCACCCGGAGTTCAAACAGGAATTCACGCAGGATTTCCTTCAGGAACTCTTCTAGAAATTCCCCCAGGAATTCCTCCATGAATTCTTCCAGAAATTTCTCCAGGAATTTTACAGGCATTCATCTAGGGATTCCTCTAGGAAATTTTCCTGGAATTCCTAGGATATTTTCCAGGAGTTCTTCCAGGATTTTTACTAGGAATTTTTCCAGAAATTGAGCAAGTAATTGAATTACTCCAGGAATTCCTCCAGGAGTTTCTCCAGTATTTCCTCCAGGATTTCTTCCAGTAATTTCTCCAGATATTGCTTTAGCAATTCTTCTTTATAATCTTCCCGGAGTTCCTCCAGGAAATCCTCAGACAATTCCTTTTGACATATCTCCAGGAATCTTACAGGCATTCTCCCAGGAATTATTCTTGGAAGTCATTCCTCCAGAAATTCTCACAAAAATCCCTTTGGGAATTCCTCCAAGAATTTTTGCAGGAATTTCGCTAGGAATTCTTCCAAGAATTCTCCAAGGATTGATTGATTGATTTGTCTTTATTTAAGAGACTTTCAGCCCTTGGCTGGTTCGTCTCTCTTCTCCAAGGAACTCTTTTAAGGATTCTTTTGGAAATTCTTTCAGAAATTCTTTCATAATTCCGCCAAGATTTTTTTCAGGAGTTCCTTCAGATTTTTTTTAATGAATTTCTCCATAATTTCTTTAAATAATTCATACAGAAATTCTTTCAAGAATTCCTCCAGGAGTTGATCCAAAGGTTTCTCCAGGAATTCTGCCATGATTTTTTTCAGGAATTCTTTCAAGAATTTCTTCAGAAATTCCTCCAAAAGTACTTTCAGAAATTCCTCAGGGAATGCTTTTAAGAATTCCTCCGTAAATCTTACAGGCATCCCTCCAGGAATTCATTCAGGATTTCCACTAAGAAATCTTCCAGGAATTTCACTAGTTATTTTTGCAGAAATTCCACTAGCAATCCTTCCAGGAATACCTCTAGAAATTTTTCAAGGAATTCCTTCAGGAATTTTTTCAGGACTACCTACAGGAATTTTTCGCGAATTCCTCCAGGAGATCTTCCAGTATTTCTTTCAGAAATTCTTCCAAAAATTTCTCCAGGAAATCTTTTAGGAATTCCTCCAGGACTTCGTCCAGGAATTCCTCCAAGAATCCCTCCAAAAATTTCTCCAGGTATTCTTCCATGAATTCCTCCAGGAATTCTTCCAAGAAATCATCAGGGATTTTTTCAAAAATTATCCCAGGATCTCGTCAAGGAATTCGCCCAAGAATTCCCCAAGGAATTCATCCACGAATTACCCAAGGAATTTGTCTAAAAATTCTTTAAGGAATTCGTCCATGAATTACCCAAGGAATTTGTCCAAAAATTCCCTAAGGATTTCGTCCAAGAATTCCCCAAGGAATTCGTCCAAAAATTCCCCAAGGAATTCTTCCGAGAATTACACAAGGAATTCTTCCAAGAATTATACAAGGAATTCTTCCAAGAATTCCCCAAAAAATTCGCCCATGAATTACACAAGGAATTCGACCATGAATTCCCCAAGGAATTCGTCCAAAAATTTCCCAAGTAATTCGTCCAAGAATTCCCCGAAGAATTTGTCCTCGAAATCCCCAAGGAATTTGTCCAAGAATTCCCCAAGGAATTCGTCCAAGAATTCCCCAAGCAATCCGAATTCCGCAAGGAATTCGTCCAAGAATTCCGCAAGGAATTCGTCCAAGAATTCCGCAAGGAATTCGTCCAAGAATTCCCCAAGGAATTCTTCCAAGAATTCCACAAGGAATTCTTCCAAGAATTCCCCAAGGAATTCTTCCAAGAATTCCCCAAGGAATTCTGTCAAGAATTCCCCAAGGAATTCTGCCAAGAATTCCCCAAGGAATTCTGCCAAGAATTCCCCAAGGAATTCTGCCAAGAATTCCCCAAGGAATTCTGCCAAGAATTCCCCAAGGAATTCTGCCAAGAATTCCCCAAGGAATTCTGCCAAGAATTCCCCAAGGAATTCTTCCAAGAATTCCCCCAGGAATTCTTCCAAGAATTCCCCAAGGAATTCTTCCAAGAATTCCCCAAGGAATTCTTCCAAGAATTCCCCAAGGAATTCTTCCAAGAATTCCCCAAGGAATTCTTCCAAGAATTCCCCAAGGAATTCTTCCAAGAATTCCCCAAGGAATTCTTCCAAGAATTCCCCAAGGAATTCTTCCAAGAATTCCCCAAGGAATTCTTCCAAGAATTCCCCAAGGAATTCTTCCAAGAATTCCCCAAGGAATTCTTCCAAGAATTCCCCAAGGAATTCTTCCAAGAATTCCCCAAGGAATTCTTCCAAGAATTCCCCAAGGAATTCTTCCAAGAATTCCCCAAGGAATTCTTCCAAGAATTCCCCAAGGAATTCTTCCAAGAATTCCCCAAGGAATTCTTCCAAGAATTCCCCAAGGAATTCTTCCAAGAATTCCCCAAGGAATTCTCCCAAGAATTCCCCAAGGAATTCTTCCAAGAATTCCCCAAGGAATTCTTCCAAGAATTCCCCAAGGAATTCTTCCAAGAATTCCCCAAGGAATTCTTCCAAGAATTCCCCAAGGAATTCTTCCAAGAATTCCCCAAGGAATTCTTCCAAGAATTCCCCAAGGAATTCTTCCAAGAATTCCCCAAGGAATTCATCCAAGAATTTCCCAATGAATTCTTTCAAGAATTACCCAAGCAATTCTTCCAAGAATTCACCAAGGAATTCTTCCAAGAATTCACCAAGGAATTCTTCCAAGAATTCACCAATGAATTCTTCCAAAAATTCACCAAATTATTCTTCAAAGAATTCACCAAGAAATTCTTAAAAGAATTCCTCAAGTATTTTTTTCAAGAATTCCGCAAGGAATCCTTCCAAGAATTACCCAGGGAATTCTTCCAAGAATTCCCCAGGGAATTCTTCCAAGAATTCCCCAAGAAATTATTTTCAGAATTCCCCAAGAAATTCTTCCAAGAATTCCCCAAGGAATTCTTCCAAGAATTTCCCAAGGAATTCTTACAAGAACTCACCAAGGAATTCTTCCAAGAATTCTCCAAGGATTTCTCCCAAAAATTCCCCAAGGAATTCTCCGAAGAATTCCCAAAGGAATTCTCCCAAGAATTTCCCAAGGAGTCCTTCCAAGAATTCACCAAAGGAATTCTTCCAAGAATTCCCCAAGGAATTCATCCATGAATTCCCCAATGAATTCTTTCACGAATTCCCCAAGCAATTCTTCCAAGAGTTCCTCAAGCAATTCTTCCCAGAATTCCCCAAGGAACTCTTTCAAGAATTCCCCAAGGAATTCTTCGAAGAATTCCCCAAGGAATTCATCCAAGAATTTCCCAAGGAATTCTTTCAAGAATTCCCCAAGTTTTTTTTCAAAAATTCCCCAAGTAATTCTTCCAAAAATTCACCAAGAAATTCTTCCAAGAATTTCCTAAGAAATTCTTTTAAGAATTCCCCCAGGAATTCTTCCAAGAATTCCCCCAGGAATTCTTCCAAGAATTCCCCCAGGAATTCTTCCAAGAATTCCCTAAGGAATTCTTCCAAGAATTCCCAAGGAATTTTTCCAAAAATTCTCCAAGAAATTCTCCCAAAAATTCCCCAAGGAATTCTTCCAAGAATTCTCCAACTAATTCTTCCAAGAATTCCCCAAGGAATTCTTCCAAGAATTCCCCAAGGAAATTTTTTTTTTCAAGAATTCCCCAAGGCATTTTTCCAAGAATTCCCCAGGGAATTCTTCCAAGAATTCCCCAAGATATTCTTTTAAGAATTCCCCAAGGAATTCTTTCTAGAATTCCTCAAGGAATTCGTTCAAGATTTCCCCAAGCAATTCGTCCAAGAGTTCCACAAGCAATTCTTCCAAGAATTCCCCAAGGAATTCTTCCAAGAATTCCCCAAGGAATTCTTCCAAGAATTCCCCAAGGAATTCTTCCAAGAATTCCCCAAGGAATTCTTCCAAGAATTCCCCAAGGAATTCTTCCAAGAATTCTCCAACTAATTCTTCCAAGAATTCCCCAAGGAATTCTTCCAAGAATTCCCCAAGGAATTCGTTCAAAAATTCCCCAAGGAATTTGTCCAAGGATTCCCCCAAAGAATCATTCGTTCAAGAATTCCCCAAGGAATTCGTTCGAGGATTCCCCAAGGAATTCGTTCAAGAATTTTCAAAATTCCTTATGGAATTCTTCCAGGAATTCTCCAAGAATTCGATAGAAATTCTTCCAAGAAATCCTACAGAAATTCTTCTTGGCTAGGATGTCTTCCAGGGATTGCTCCAAGAGTTCTTCTAGGAGGAATAATTTAAGAAAGTCTTCCAGGAGTTCATCCAGGAGTTCTTTCAGGAGTTCTGTACCCATCAATTTCTTCAAGAATACTTGCAGATTTGTTTTCTAGAAATTTCTTGAAGGGTTTCCAGAAGAGTTCCCCCATCGATTTGTTTTGGAACTCTACAGGGATGCATTCAGGTACTTGACCAGAAAATTCTCCATGAAATCTTTCAGGCTTTCTTAGAATATTTTTTTCCTAGAAATTCATCAGGAGTGCATTCACGGATTCATTGAGGAATTCCACCTCCAACCAGGAATTCCTTCAAGAACGCCAAAAATGTATTGTCATTTTGATGAGAAATTACCATGGTGAATGCTGTGTTTTAATCGTAATTCTATATCCATCCATTGCACTCATATCCCCTTTTTCCCCATTCCAGATCACCGCAAGGTAATCGGCTTCAGTTTCGACTCGAACCAGGCCGCCCGAGAGATGTGGGTCCGCGTGGAGGAACTCATCAGCAATCCGGAAAACATTGCCCTATCCGCTCCGGGCCGGAAGCGAAAGCCGAAAAAGACCGCCAAACCGATCATTCTACCGCCAAAGTCGCAAATTTCGCAACCCTGTCAGTTCCACCACGTTACCAGCGTTACTACCAACGACATGCCACGTTACTTCAGCCTGCAAGCGTTTGTGACCCCACCGGTCAAGCACCGGGAACCCTAGGGTCGGGCCAACGGTGGCCGACCATTTTATAACTTTTTATTTCCATAATTTTCACAATTAGCCGTAATGGGCGAATGGGCGGGCGGCCACGCGTATCATACACGAACAAGCATTATGAATATTGATAGAGGTTATGATTTTAAATTAATGGGCACTGATTAACAGAGCATCACTCTAACGTTTTAATCTGACCCCCGTTTAACGATAAACGATGAACGGGAATTTTAATTTTATCTCGCTGATTTCCGATCAGGAAAATTAATGCGATTACGGAAAGTCATCATTATTGGTACTCCTCCTCGGTTTGCCCTCGTTTGAATTGTTTCCGACGATTCACAATTGATTTGACAAAATGATAAAGACTATCGAAGATACATAAGGGTAGGTTAAGTTATCGTAACATTTAATTACCTATTGTTTAACTAAAAGTTACAAGTATGTAAGAGAAATGAAGCTTTTGTCAATCTTTAGGAGAGACGAACTGGTGGATATATTGAGACAGTAAGAGAATATAAGGAAGAATAAACACACATTTAATATGAGACCACTCTAAATAGTCGTACAATCGTGTACATATTGTGTCTGTGATAAATTGATGGTATGTGAAGCGAAGGGTTAATTACAGAAGACAAAAATTGTGAAAAGCAAACGAAGAAAACTCCTCAGTAAACGAATGAACAGCAATATGTAGGAACCACGTCGATGGTCGACTGCTCGGTTCCAGTGGGATATTTTAATTCAAATTATAAACACGATTTCATCCCACCAAACGCAGGATGTGACGAAATCCATTGTCAATCTTTTAATTAAAACAGCAAATTTCCACGAGCACTTTAATTGAATTCGACTTTTTCTCTTTGTCCTCCTTCCGAAAAAAATAAAACTGCGCTCATTTTTTCACATTATTGAAATTTCATCAAACCGCACAACGCAATTGTGACCCGGAGGGAGGACATAACGAATACCGAACAAGACCAGTAGCTGGAAGGATTTTTTTTAAATTGAAAATCCGCTTTTCAGGGAAACAATTACGGCCGGATAAACGGCGCACGAAAAAACATACTTAACTTCGCCATTCATAGTGAATTACCAGTTCTATTGATGTAATGGAGAATATGTTCGATCACTAGGGTTAAGTTTTAAACACATATGTAGACTGCGTAATTCGTTTTTATTTATACCATCGAGCAACAGTTAGTTATGCGAGCACAAATTCACACAAGCAGCTAGAAAAAAGTCTTCGGGATCTTCCGGAGTTTTACTTTACTCTGAAACATAGTCATCCTTAGGTGGTAAGAGTTCAATGAACATTGAAATTTAAATTAAGTTATATTACATTGGAGAAAAGAAAGCAAAATGTATCTTGCTGTGTAAATAATTCCATGTAAGTTCAGATACTGAAATAAAGCAGATATGTGCAAACAAAACTGGTTTACTGTAAATATCACATTCAATAACAGAGTATAGTTTTGGCCATCTCAGACAGACACCACCCGCCCCCTCCCCCCCGGGTCACCCTCATAGAGCTTCGTCCATACTAAAATTTTAATGTTTGTATGGAGCGTAGACTTTGGCCAGACTCCCTCTCCCACCAAAAAGTCTACGTAGTTTGTGAAATGTCCCTAAGGCAAATAAGCACGATTTTTTAACTTCCTCGCGCACTAAGTATCCAGAAGGAAACTATTCCTAAAAGTTTTCAAGAGGATTTCTGGGAAAAAGTTTTCGTAGTTTTCTAACTGGTCTAACTGCGGCGACGAGGGGTAGTGCAAGAGGTCTGGGAAGGGATGACTGGGACATTAGTGGGGCATGGGGAGACTGTGAGGAATTAAATGGAGGTTTTCTTAAGGTGGTTCTTGCAGTACGGTTTTGCAAAGAATCAATTTCCGAAGAGGTTCCAGGGAAACTACAAACTTTTGCGAGTAAAGGCCTTCAGGTATCAGGTATCAGTAGGTCGGCTCTAGAGGCACGTTCTCCTCCATTCGGGAAATTTGTGCCATCGCCATGAACACGAGCCTATTCATCATTTACCTGACGGAGAGGGGAAGGAAAAATTATAGGACATGGAAAAGGACAGGTAAGGGAATAGGATCGTCATACTCGCAAAAGCGTACCACAATGGGTTCACATAGCGTCCTGAAAAGGACACTGTAATAACGCATAAGCGTGCCACAATGGGTTCGAACAGCGCCCTGAGAAGGGCACTGTGATAATGCATAAAGCGTAAAGAGAGCCTATAGCTCTTTACCACAGCGGGTCAAGAACAACAGAACGTCCTGAAGATTCAGGTTTCTGTTTGACAGATTTGTTAGATACTTTGCCACCCCTAGAGATGGCTCAGTACAATACAATTTTGTTTGACGACATGACTCCAAACTATTCCAGCATTGTTTGTGCTGAGTGGCAGCCCAGGTGTCAATCTGAAGCTTCACCCAACACTTGGATACCGGAATAGCTGGCTCAGGGCCAATGAAGTCATGTGATGCTCCAGTGCGAGCTAACTCATCAGCCAATTCATTTCCAGCGATGGAAGAATGGCCAGGTACCCATACAAGGTGAACAGCGTTTGCTGAATTCAGCTCCTCAATTTGAGTTCGACAAGCGATAACTATCTTCGACCTGGAGTTGGCCGAAGCAAGTGCTTTAATAGCAGCCTGGCTATCTGAACAGAAATATATTACTTTGCCCATTACGTGCTGCTGAAGTGCTGATTGCACTCCGCACATAAGAGCAAAGATTTCGGCCTGAAAAACGGTGCAGTGTCTACCAAATGAGTAAGACTGATACAGCCTTAGCTCACGAGAATAAACACCAGCACCTGCTCGACCTTCGAGAAGGGAGCCATCAGTGTAACATACGATGCCGTCTGAAATACTTCTCTCCAGATAACCAGATGTCCACTCTTCCCGGGAAGGGAATTTCGTGGAAAATGTCCTATATGGAAAATTACAAGCAATTGTAAGATCACTTGGAGCAAGGACAACTTTGTCCCAATTCACCAAAAGTGGAAACAACGAGGTGTGTGTTGAACTGCAATTCACAGGAGTTTTCTCTAGTAAACCGAGTACCCATAGGCGGTAAGTGCAAGAAAGTGCTTCTTGTTTGAGATGAATGTGTAGTGGGGCAACGTCAAAGAGAACTTCGAGTAGAGCCGTGGGAGTAGAAAAGAACGCTCCAGACATCGCCATTAAGCACATCCTTTGGAGATGGCCTAACTTTGATTGGACCGTTCTCACTTCACCCTTTTGCCACCACACAAGACATCCATAGGCCAATATTGGCCGAACAACAGTTGTGTAGATCCATTTGATATACTTGGGTTTTAGACCCCAAGTTGTACCAAAGGTTCGAAGGAAAGCTTGGAATCAAGAATGACTCCAACGTACTTTACCTGTTCAAGTCACATTGATTTCAGAATCAAAGAGACGTAGAGTTCGAACACCATTACGGTTTCGTTTTTCCGTGAAAAGAACAATAGATGTTTACTCGGATTTACCGAAAGGCCGTATTGGCGACACCAACCCTCAACTACCTGAAGAGCGTTTTGCATCAGGTCGAAAAGGGTGCTGATGCACATACCGACTAACAATGTTAGGTAGTCGTCGGCAAAACCATAAGTAGGAAAACCGCTATTATTGAGTTGCCTCAATAGCGTATCTGCTACGAGATTCCATAAAAGTGGTGATAAGACTCCCCCTTGGGGGAACACAAACACTCAATTTCCTAATCGCCGCTTGACGCAATGTCGAGAAGAGATGTCGGTTTTTGAGCATTTGGTGAATCCAATTGGAAATCATTGGAGATATACCGTGACCCCGTGCGGCTTCCAATATGGCATCGAAAGGCACGTTGTCAAAGGCACCCTCGATATCTAAGAAAACACCCAAGCAGGATTGCTTTTGAGCGAATGCCTTCTCGATATCGTAAACAACTTTGTGTAAAAGAGTCACAGTGGACTTTCCAGATTGGTAAGCATGTTGGTTCACATGAAGAGGCACATTGGCCAGATGAACATCACGGATGTGATGATCGACTATGCGTTCTAAGCATTTCAGAAGAAAAGAGGTCAAACTGATAGGTCTGAAGCTCTTTGCTTCTTCATACGACGCGCGACCCACTTTCGGAATAAACTTCACAGTAATATCCCGCCAGGATTTGGGAATATACCCTGTAGCAAAACTGCAAACAAGTAGTTGTTTCAAAACATGTTTGAAATGATCAAATCCCTTCTGAAGCAAAATAGGATAAATCCCATCTGCCCCAGGAGATTTGAAAGGAGCAAAGCTATTAAGTGCCCATTCAATCGATTCTAAAGTTATGATACTCCGAGCCGAAGCTAAAGAATCATAACTACAAGAAAAGACATCAGGTTCATCCGAAGATGTAATATCCACACATCCGGGGAAGTGTGTACTGAATAAACATTCCAAAACTTCCTCATCAGAGGAAGTGAAATCACCATTTGGCAAACGAAGTTCGTTCACTTGAAAATCCTTAGATTTTGCAAGGATTTTGTTCAATCGACTGGCTTCACTCAGACTGGAAACATTTGTACAAAGGTTTTTCCAGCCGGATCGTTCAGCAGACCGAAGAGCTTTCTGGTAGGCCTTGCGAGCCGACCTGAAAGCCTCCGATCCAGCCGAACGTCGTCTGTTCCAACTCTTTCTACATTGTTTCCTGAGCTTCGCCAGATCGGAGTTCCACCAAGGGGTTCCTCTTGTGGTCTTCACAGACCGCAGAGGGCAGGCTTCTTCAAAAGCTTCCATGATGAAGGCCGTTGTAGTATCAACGGCATCATCTAAATCACTTGGAGTGTCAATTGATGGTGAGTATCCATGAAATTTGGCTGCAATCAAATCGGTAAAGAGATCCCAGTTGGTTGACCGGGGATTCCTGAAACGCAAAGTTTGCGAAGTAACATTCACATGTTCAAACAAGATGTAACGATGGTCAGATAAAGATTCTTCATCTGACACATGCCAATTGGTCAGCTCATGACTAATTCTGCTAGAGCAAAGCGTTACGTCTAACACTTCCTCTCTACCAGATACCATGAAGGTTGGGCGGTTGCCTATGTTAAGTAATCCAAGATCTGTACTACTTAAGTATTCCATCAAACTGGAGCCTCTCAAATTGATGTCTGAGCTGCCCCAGATTATATGGTGAGCATTAGCATCACTACCAACAATTAGCGGAAGGCCTTTTGAAGTGCAGTATGCAATGACTTGTCAATTTCTTGATTTTGCTTTGGCTGACCAAGCCATGTGGGAAATTACACTGTTGAAAATGCTTTGACATCCATGTGCACAACAGAACATGTGCTCGATGAACAAATTGAGATTTGAAATTATGAAAAGAGTACGTGGATTTCGTGTGGCAGCCATGAAGACACTCTATGTCCAAAGAAATCCATTACGAGAAGTTCGCTTACTGCATCGACTAAATAGGCCCTCAGAAGCATAGTTCTGTAGATAATGAATTTTCAAATATGTCATCCAAGAACTTTTGCGAGTAAAGGCCTCAGCATCTATAAGAGTAATGAACGGGTTATTTTTGCATTACTAATGCGCTGTTGCATCCTATAGGTCCATGAACCATGGTTCTGTAGAGAACTAGTTTCCAAAGATTTTCTAGGTCATCGAAGAACTTCCGTGTAGTCTTAAGGTTTACAAACATCAATGGAATATTGGTACATTACTGATACCGTGCAACATCCTTCAGGACCATGGATTCCATGGAGTTCTACAAAGAACTAATTTCCAAAGATGCTCAAGGTTATCCAAGAATTTCCGTGAGTGAAGGCCTATAACACAGCGCAACATTTTTTTTGTCTCAAGAGCAAACTTATGTGTCTCTGACAGATTTTGGGTCGCTGAATCCGAATCCGGGCTCAGATTTGCTCCAACACGTCACAATTTTGAGCTATACCTCAACTTATAGGTCAAAATAAGCGAATTTGGGCTTTTTTGACTGCCAGCAATGCAGCATGGAAATATTTTTTTTTAAGTTATCAAAAGCTAAATTGGTCAATTAATATCTATTCTAATGACTCATGCGAAATATTTCGTTTTACTAAATCGAATTTGATAGTTTTAAGCGATTTATGTTAGGTACAATATATCTCATACATGTCACAAAGTTGCATGCAAGTTTACTTACTAACATAAAGTGCTTAAATCTATAAAATTTGATTTAGTAACACAAAATCTTTTGCATTAGTCGGTAATATAGATGTTAATTGACCAATTTACCTTTCGATTAACTAAAAAAAATATTTCCATGCTTAATGGCTGGCAGTCAAAAAGCCAAAAATCGCATATTTTGCCCTATGAATTGGGGAATAGCTCAAAATTGTGACGTTTGCTTAAGAGTGATTTGTTACACTCTTATACAGCAAAAATGTTTGTTGGGTTACTGATACGATGCTAAATCCTACAGGCCCATATAACAGTTATTTATGTAACGTGTTGCAAAATGATGATTTTTTACAGCGCGAGTCTAAATGTACGACCAAACAAGCCGAGTTGGATAAATATGACAAGTGCTGTAAAATCGAGTTTTGCAACGAGTTACACACACCATTTTTTGCAATGAGAAAAATAATCACTGTAATATGATCATTTCCATCAGTATCATCATGCATCCTGGTGGTTGAACGGGATCACCCACGTGGATCATCAAGCAAGACGCAAAACTTGAATCAAGCAAGCTGTGCTATAACCATCACAGCTTTTCAAGCTCTTGACGTGGAAACACAGGTTGTTGGCCGAACAAACGCATTATGATTCATAATGCAACTCAAATGAATTGCATTATGAACCATTATGCAACTGCTTTTTATAGTGTGAAAAAGTAGGCTTCAGCATTTCTTCATTTTTTTGGTTTTTAATTTTTTATTAAATAACGAAGCAATATTTTCAAAATCGGTTTTCGTGCACATGTAGAGCATTGATCAAGGTATCTTCAGATTTTTTTTTGTGGTTAAAAAAGTTTTCCATTTTTGCAGAAACCATTTTTTTGTGAAATTTTATTCAAAAATTGTTTCTGCGAAAACGAAAGACATTTTCCATCACAAAAAAATTAGGGAGATACCTTGATCCATGCTCTACATGTGTTTGACATGTGTACGAAAACGGATTTTGAAAATATTGCTTCGTTATTTAAAAAAAATCAAAAACCAAAAAGTGAGGAAATGAATCCAGTTTCGCCTTAAGTCTATAAGGATGAGGATGACTCATAACTTCAGCTTACCAAAGTCATGTATCGGCCGGGGCCCGTGACGCAGTGGCTACACTTTCGCTTCATAAGCAGATAGTCATGGGTTCGATCCCAGCCCCGGCACTTCGTCAGTTGCTCTTTCCCCCGAGAGCGGCTGGCAATTGACCCTCTTCTGAGCTCTCATAGCTCAAACGGACCCGGATATTTGGATATCGGCGAACGGTAACCCATAATGGACGACCCCCAATCGGAACAACAGCCACACGTCATTTCATCATCGTGCTCATCATTCTACCAAGGACAGGACAGAAAAGTGGAAGCAGCACAAAGGCAAACCAGTTCGATATAGTAGAATAAGAATATAAAAGAATACATTTAGGCGCTGTACAAAGTGTAAGTTCAGCCGCCAATTGAAATCGCTCACTTTGTACCCTAGTGGACAAAAGAGCTGCAAAATAGGTTAAGTGGTTAAGAATTAAAAAAAAAATCATGTATCAAATAAAGACAATGAAATGTATGAGCGCAGTATACCTCCCAGATACTGCAGTTGGACCTATTGTGCCGAGAAGCAGGATTAGTTCCAGTTGGTACGTTACGATAAGACGATTCTGCAAAGACATCTCAATCTCAAGTTTGGTCTACTCAACATCATTGCTTGCAACTGAAGCACAAAAGAAGTAAAGAATCAACTGAAGTCTTATGTACACACTCTAAAATGAAAGTACAGGTCGGACTCGATTATCCGGGGGTTCGATTAACCGAGGGCCCGATTATGCGGGGCTCGATTATCCGGAAAAAAATGGCTCGATTATCCGGAGATCAAATAATTTTTCGTTTTGTTTGCACAATTTTAGATGGCAATATGTTAAAAGATGTAGCAAATGTCAAATACAATACCCATAAATCAGATTCAGCCTATTTGAGAATTATTTTAATTATGCAGATTTTTTGGCTAAAATTCCATACTAAACAAATATGGTTATAATCATGTCAGCCGTTGAGTTTGAGAACTATAACATCATACAACCTTGCGTCTATGTTTATCGAACTGTTTTTGATTGATAAATCTGAAAAATAAAATAAAAAAAAGTTTGGTTCGATTATCCGGAAATTCGATTATCCGGGGAGAATTTTTTTCGGAGTTACCCGGATAATCGAGTCCGACCTGTACAGAGCGCACGAGTAACATTTACGCAGCTATCCTAAAAACGAAGATTTATGTACGACTGGATCATCACAAAAAATGGCAATCCAGCGTTACACTAACATTTGTGACTACTTTGTCTTTTCGAACGCGGCGTGGAAATTACTCTAGCACTGTGTATATCAAGTTTTGCGTGCACCAATAAAAGGTAAATTTGTACCCAATGTTGCACAGTACATTTTTTTATGGGAAGCAACAACCTCGCTCGCAATATTGTAATCATCAAATGTTCGTTTTGGCTAGTGTCCAGCAGTTGGCGCTACTGAGAGGTGATAAAACACAGCAACTCTAGAATTAAAGTTGCTGGCAAGAAATAATGCTGCTTCGACAAAAGTTTGACTTCGTTGCCTTGATTACCTGCGCTTAGAATGGACAATCTTTTTGTGAATTAGATAAGATAGGAGAAAATTTCTGGCGATTTCATTATAAGCCAAGTGTTTCCAATGAGATCGAGAAACATATGGAGACGCATGGTTATTTATGCCTACACTATCTATGCTTGGGATCATTCAAATAGGACGACCATCGTTTTGTGGGGAAGTGGTCTGTAAAAGTGTGACACTTCATGTATTGAGTATGCGAAAAAGCCTAACGGAGGGAGAAAAGGGGGTCTGAAATGCTCGAAAAATAATGGACGTTTTTTTTTAATGTCGTCATTAAGTTACACCTTACCTCATGGCAGATGGCCTTATTGCAGCACTTCCGTTTTACGAACTTTTTTTAATAATCTTTATTAGTATCTCAATCAATTTTAACATTCTTCAACTTAATTTAGGTGTTCTGTGTATTATAACATACTATCATTCTAATTTGGTAAAAAAAATAAGCTATTATCAATACTAATTAATAACATATTACATTTCATTTGCTGTAGCAGTTAAGATTTTTTGCAGGCTTTATTTTTCACATGCATGTCAGAAATACATTTTTTAACTTATTCCAACCCTAACCTAACTTAAACTAATTATACAAAGAACTAATCGTAGCAATAGAAGACTGCAACGACTTTTGACGAAAGTTGGCAATGATTTTAGTTGACATCTGTTCCAATGTTTCAATATTAGAAATTTTATGCAACTCATTAGTGCTATACCAGGGAGGCAACTTCAGAATCATTTTCAAAATTTTATTTTGAATCCTCTGAAGTTGCTTCTTTCTGGTATTGCAACAGCTCGACCATATTGGGACAGCGTACAACATGGCCGGTCTGAAAATTTGTTTATAAATGAAAAAAATGTTTTTGCGACAAAATTTTGATTTTCTATTAATAAGTGGGTATAAACACTTAATGTATTTATTGCAATTAGTTTGAATACTTTCTATGTGGTTTTAAAAGTTAAGTTTTTATCTAGTAAGAGCCCTAGATACTTAAATTCGTCCGACCAATTTATTGGAGTTTCCCTCATAGTGACAACATGTCTACTTGAGGGTTTCAAATAAAGAGCTCTTGGCTTATGTGGAAATATGATAAGTTGAGTTTTGGAAGCATTTGGAGAAATCTACCTTTTTTGCAAGTTAAAAGAAAAAAAATCTAAACTTTTTTGTAATCTACTACAAATGACACGCAAACTTCGACCCTTGGCTAGATACCTGTGTCATCTGCAAATAATGATTTTTGAAGTCGGAGGTAAAAATATTGTATAAGATTGGTCCCAGTATGCTGCCTTGTGGAACACCAGCTCTTACAGGTAATCTATCTGACTTGGAATTTTGATAGTTTACCTGAAGTGTTCGATCTGACAAATAGTTTTGAATAATTTTAATAATATATAGTGGAAAATTAAAGTTTTTCAATTTTACGATCAAGCCTTCGTGCCAAACACTATCGAATGCTTTTTCTATGTCAAGAAGTGCTACGTCAGTGGAGTAACTTTCAAATTTATTGTAACGAATGAAATTCGTTACCCGTAGAAGTTGATGAGTAGTCGAATGTCCTTGGCGGAATCAGAACTGCCAGCATGAGCATGAGCATGAGCATGAGATGACCGTACAATTCGTAGTTGCTACTCCGTTACTGACCAGAACAGTCAACATTGCACAGGGAACCAAATGGATGGGGCCTGGGTTTAGCTTTCCATCCTCAATGTGCAATTTTGAAGGTTCAAAACTTTATATTGTCAGTACCGGCGCCGGCCACGTCCTCACGGTCATCGGGGAAGGAAAGGAATGTTGGTGTGACATCCGTTGCTACTAGAGACCGTGTGTACCTCCGCATCCCCACGGTTGTCACAGGAAGGAAGTTTGTTACAAAGGAAGGGAAGGGATAGAAAGTTACATAGATCTGGATTCACATTGGTAAATGATGTGAGCTATGCAACCCTTGATATGGTTTAGTCTTCCGCCAGCCGGCTGTCGGAAGAATACAATAATTTTATTGTATGTTTGTGTATTAAATTTAATTATATACCGGGTATGAATATTTTTTAAACCACGCTTATGTCGGATCCACTCGTAATAACGCACGTTTTAAGCTTATCGTTTCTCAGTCAGAAAATAAACTGTATGCAACTCCGTTTAGTGTTACTGCCAATGCTGAAAAACCAAAACCCGCGCCGTAGCTTTTTACGAGTAAACTGGACAACTAAACAACTAGAATCGTTGCTTTTGAGTTTTATATATGTTCTTGTATTACTTTTTTTTCGCGTTCCCGTGTTAATAAGATTGGGGATAATAAAACCGTTGTACATATTTATTATCCGCGAATGTTCGCAACGCGTAATATAAGTTGAAGGTGTGATGAACAGAAATACATTATCGTAAATGTTCGAAAAAGATATCGAAATTATGGAACTCGGCACGAATAAATCGACGCGGAAAACGTGGTCTACTTGTCACTGTATCGTACGGTAATCTTGACCTTTCTAAAGAAAGAGATACTTCGCCGTTTTGATCGCTGATTGCCTGCTTGTAAATCTGAAATAGAAAAAAGTATTAAATTGTGATACGTTCTCCACTGTTATATTTTTGTAAATTGTTATTTATATATAGTTTAAATTTACCTCCATCCCTCTGAAACAAACAGTATATTAGCAATGAAAAATAAATAGAATAAAATAAATAAATAAATAAATAAATAGTGTAAAAAAGTACACCAAATCTTGATCCTGGAATGTTCCTGCATTTAAATAAACCAGGCTGGAAAATAGCAAGATCAAAACTTGAAATGGTAGATCTTACACCGTAACGCACCATTCCAAGGTGATCTACCCACGTTACGGGTTCCTTGGCGGAATCAGAACTGCCCATTGGCAAAAATAGAATTTTCATCAATATGAATCACCATTCTATTTGAAATAAGCTTTTCAAAAAGTTTACTGATAGATGACAGTAAGCTAATTGGACGATAACTAGAAGCTTCGGCAGGATTTTTGTCAACTATATTAACCAAAAATGATAAGCAACTTTCTGGAAGTTTTTTGATGAGAATATAGAAAATTCCGTCATTACCCGGAGCTTTCATATTCTTAAACTTCTTTATAATAGATCTCACTTCGTCCAAATCAGTGCCCAATAAATTGTCGAAAATGTTCTCATGATTGAGAATGTTTTCGAATTCGCGGGCAACCTGATGTTCTATTGGACTAGTGAGACCTATACTGAAATTATGCGCACTTTCAAACTGTTTGGCAAGTTTTTGTGCTTTTTCCGAATTAGTTAATAATATTTTGTTATCCTCTTTCAGCGCAGGACTAGGCTTCTAAGGCTTTTTAAATTTTTTTGTCAATTTCCAAAACGGCTTAGAGCCGGGATTTAATTGAGAAACTTTATTTGCAAAATTTTTGTTTCTTAATTCGGTGAAACGTATTTTAATTTCCTTCTGAAGATCCTGCCAGATTACTTTCAAAGCAGAATCACGAGTTTGTTGGAATTGTCTTCTTCTCACGTTTTTAAGATGGATCAGAAGTTTCAGATCGTCGTCAATAATAACTGAGTCGAATTTGACTTCACACTTTGGTATTGATGCGCTTCTAGCTTCGACTATAGTACTAGTCAAAGTTTCGAGGGCATTGTCAATATCAAAATGTGTTTCCAATAAAACATTAACATCTAAATGGCCATCGATGTATGTTTTATATGTATCCCAGTCAGCTCTGTGATAATTGAAAGTAGAGCTGATGGGATTAAAAATCGCTTCATAGGAAATTTGAAACGTGCAGATAGTTCGAGTTGTCGGAACCAACCTTCGCGTCGAAGTTGCCCATGAGGATCTTGATATCACCTTTTGGGATCTTATCCACGACAATATTCAGTTGACTGTTGCAGTTCTCTTTTTCTTGTCATTCGGCTGCATCGGTTGGAGCGAAACATTGGACCATGGTAAGGTTTCGAATCCGTGCTCTGAGTCTGGCTACAATTATCCTCTCATTAATATTTAGGTTCCCACTTCATAGGCGCAGCGTGGGCGTGAGTACTGATCAGGAAAACAGCTCCACGGTGGCGGGGAGCGTGTTCACCTCGTAGGCCACAATACAGCAGAATTTGGCCCGACGCCAATCTGTGTTCTCCAAAGCTCGAACAACGGACTTCGCTCAGTCCTAGCTTCATACGGCATGTCTCATTGGCTAGTTGCGCCAGTTCACCCTGCTGGGCTAGGGTCAATACATTCCAAGCTCCAATTCTTGTCATCGCGCTAAAAGTCATTGCCGTTGAATCAGTTCATAATCTTTCATTTGCGGTTTCTGTAACGGTTTGTGGGTTTCGGGAACAGTAAGTTGTTTGTCTAAGGTCCTCTGTCCACCGTGGCGGAGCTGCCACCTTAGGTATAGCTTCTGGTGGAAGAGCATTTCATTCTCAGCCGCTGGATGCCAGAACAGAAGCTGTTTGAGCCGCACCTCCTTGATGAACAGACGCTTGAGACGTACCTCCTCAATCTAGCTAAGTTAGAAGGAACACAGTGCCCAGGCTGCAATACTAGCTAAGCACACAGCTCTTAGCTGGCGGTTTTTATGATCGGTTGACACGTGGAAGCATGAGGTAGGGACTTGTGAGCGTCACATATATGCTGGACACTCATCTTATCGACTCTCCGTTTTGCAGAAAACTGGAAGGATGCCTTTGCTACAAAAGATCACACAATATATGTACGGCAGCTGCGTACCCACAATCGAACATTAACATATTCACGAAGAACTTCAGGTGGTCTATCGTTTATGTTTTTATCCAATGCAGCATGTACGAGCAGAGAGAATAAATGTATAGCCGGCGCCGGAATTTCGAGCTGTAAGTCATGTTGTTTTCTAATGTATGGGTCTATCAGTAACGATAATCATTCACAACAGTGGCACTTCCTTGTCAATCCTTATAAAAGTAAACAAAAAGCAGTGCAATGCAGCATGTTGACATTAATGGTTTGTGACGGTACATAGGGTATGTGTGCCATCAGTAATCTCATGCTCCCATTTTCATCCTATTCGAAAACAAGCGATTACAGCACCGATTGACTCCGTTTTTTTTTGTTTTCATGGGTGCTCACTTCTAACAAAAAATACAAAAATAAGAAACAAAACAAACAGCGTTTCAATCCTTTGTTTTTCGTAGGATGAAAATGGGAGCCACATGCTTAATAAGGGAACCAATACCCTATAAAGCTGTCCACTAGACACGATGATCGACCGTTGAAAGTGAAGATGCAATTTTGCACGTACCTTCATATTTATGATATGTACGATCGTTCAACGTAACTCCATCGTTTGGAAGACGCTTACGAAGCCTGCATCGTCGTAGTAATTTTGATGACACTTCCGGGAGGATCGATTGGATGTTAGTAGAAGTGAAAGTGACACTCGAGTGATAAGTAGTTCTGAATATGACTTAACTGTCTGTTATGCAAGAGCTTTTTAAAACGTTCAACAATCGTTCTCCACATCATTGCAATTTAGAATCAAAGCGAAACCGTATCATCCGAAAGGAGCACAAGGGCATCAACCTCCACCGATGGGCGCACATTACATCAGGACCAGCCAGCAAGTCAATTGATAACCATTGGCGCATATGTATCTATTTTTAGGTAAGGCCCCTCAAAGCACAGAATCCTACGACAAACAACAGCAGTTGCGTTGTTTACACCTTTGCCACTGGCCACCATAAACACCCACTTTTCCATTTACCTCGAACGGTTCAGCGTCCGACTGTTTTTGGGCAGGTGAGTTTCCCAGCAGCCGGTCGTCGGTGGTAGAGGGTTGTTTTTCTTTGGTGCCCTTCGTGTGCGTGGTATTACTAACATGCATTGCCGATGATGACGGGAGTTTTGTTTTGCTATCGGTATTGCGTCTGCGAGACGCCGTCACACGCCGTGTTTGATGTTGTTATTGACTGTCTCGGGTGATCATTTGAGGAATGGGCGAAGCTTCGAGAGCCACACCGGCGCATTGCATAGTGGATCCATTTGTCTGACAAGATGGCCTATAGAACAAATATCGTTAAATTGATTTTTTTACAGCTTGAATAAGCCAGATTAATTGGGTTATTTAGTGAATAAAATACTGCTATTTTCTATATCCATTTCGAAAGAGCTTATTTTTCTGAGTATAACGTGATTTTATTGAATTCCAATACCTTTGCTTTGATGATTAAATTAACAAAACAATTTTAATTTCCGTGGATAGAATGACAGTTCAATCGATTAAATGACAGTTCGGCCCGAACAAAAAATTTTCCCCATACAAACTTTAAATGCATTTTAAAAATACTTCCCGGACTCCAAAAATTATGAAATTTTGGATTTCGACTAATTTTTGGGCGGAGATTCCAATTATGAAATAATCCGGATACCCCTAAAGAACCCAATTGTTTAACGCTGTACAAATTTCATATTCGTAAATTATTTGTGTTGTTTTATTTTAACTTGCAAATATGGCCGGGCCCGTAGCGTAGTGGCTACACGTTCACTTCATAAGTGGATGGTCATGGGTTCGAACCCAGCCCCGGCACTTGCAATTTTTTGTCAGTTGCTCTTCCCCCCGAGAGCGGCTGGCACCTGACCCTCTTCAGAGCAAATGCTCCAACGGACCCGGAAACCTGGATATCGATCTGGATAATAGGGCACATTTATTTTTTATGTTGTGCTGTGTTAATTGACGATGATACTTGTTTGTGCATTTATAAGACTCTTTGTGTCGTGATGTATTAATACTATGTAATAATTAGTTTTCTTTTATTCTTTACATTGTGAATGTTTGCTCACCTGATGGATTTTCGTGCAGGGCACTTTATAACGGTGTCTTGTTCGATTTCATTCGAGTCGTATCTGGAGAGAGGCAAGTGGAAAATACCTGCCACTGCCCAAGTGGCTCGGCACCCTATACTTTATTGGAGATGTGCCGTACCAGATCCGATTGATCCGTTAACTGGTTGATCGAATAGGGATTGTATAATCCTGGCGAAGAACGAACAACCAACTTGCTGCACAAGTTGATCGAAGATCGCGATAAGTGTGAGTTGATACCGTTATTTTCATACGATGCAACCCACCTGGAGCTAACATGTTTACAGAAACAGAATGTTCGAGATGCTGTCAAATTGCTGCATCAGCGCTTCACCGGTACCGCTACTGCTTGGTCTGACGCATCACCATGACAAAGCACAGGAGCTAGCATCATTCATACAAATTGTAGACGATTGGTTCGATGTGTTCAACTCTCGCTCACCGTGTGCCAACATTCCCAAAAAACGAACAATGAATTGACACAACGGACGAGCGGTTAAAAACGTTAACCGACATAGAGATACTGATGCTAGATATGCGATGATTATCAGGAGATCCTGAGATCCTGAGGGCTCGCTGTCTACATTCCGGACGTCGATCATTATGGCGATCCGATCATTGCGGGGTTTGTTTACCGACATGCATAGAAGATATTAGGTGACGTTTCTTGCCACCTACAAGCTCAACTGAGATTTGCAGGAGAATTTCTTGAATCAAGTTCGCAACTATGGTGGACTAAATGATCGATCGACTGCAATGAGCGTGATCCAACGAATCCGTCTGATCATTCTAGGCAAAACACCAAGCGTTGCGTTGGCTCGCAATACCAGGAAATGGTTACAACCGGCGAATTTCTCCCGACGCAGTCATTGCCATCCGATGAAGAAATTTCCGCAGTCGAGCCACACGAAGCTGATGACTACCTGACAGCGTGCATACTACAGAAAGCGGAAATTATTTCGGTTGAGGAAGTACCTGATCCCGAAGATCTAAACCTATCTCCAGGCAAGTAGAGCAGCAGCTCTCGCCGTAGAGCAGGATGAGATTTTGGTGAACCAATAAGAGCAAGAAGCTTCATCTACTTCCAAAGCCAATCAAACCTAATAATAATAGTAATGGTTCATCTACTTGTTTGGCTGGGTAGCTTCTGAGGTAAAGAAATCTTATCAATATCAAGGACTCCTCACCAGGTCCACCAGCAAGCTCCATTCTGTCCTGGAATAATGTTTTGCATAACTGATTGTGAACTTTCTTGTTAATTGTCATATGTCTTGCGTCCATAGTTTGATTTGGCCTACGAAATATCATCCTAATTGGGCCACTGTGATTCGGGTTTTATTACTACAGCTCTGTAATTTGAACTCCGTGCCAGAAAACGGTTTATATATCTTGCAGTTATTCATTTCCCGATATTAAAAATAATATTGATGAGATCTATTACGCCGGAGCACTACAAATGTCAGCACGGAGCACTACCGGTCAGGGTAAGGCCTGACTGTCCTCTGTTGTACGTAGGAGTCGTCTCCAGTCTACTCGGAACTTGCTATGTGTCTCCAGTTTCGCACTCTGCGGTCCGCAAATCGTCCTCCACTTGATCGACCCACCTAGCTCACTCCGCACCGCGTCTTCTTTTACCGGCCGGAAGACTCTGGAGAACTATTTTAGTCGGGTTGCTATCTGACTTCCTGATAACGTATTTCATCGTAGAGTTCTGCGGAATCCAAAGAAAGCACGATTTCCCGCCACAATGCGTCTCCGAATTTCTCTGCTAGTGTCGTTGTCGGCGGTCACCAGTGAGCCCTAGTACCTACATGAATTCTTCAACTGTCTCGATTTCATCACCTTGCCGTAATCCTCTGCAAGAATTGAGTGTCCCTGATACTCAAACTACGCACATCACTCGCTCTAACGTCGCCTTGATCAGTCGTATCAGTTTATCCGGGAATCCGTATTCGTGCATAATCTGCCATATATGTTCTAAATAGAATATGTAGAGGGTTGCATTGGTGCATTGTGATATCATTAGTACATTGTTGCATTATTGATTTCGTGCATTGTTGCATAGGTTTCGTAAAGCAGTGCATTGCTGCATCAATCCTGTAGCCATTTCTAGAAGTTTCTTCCAAATCATGAATTAAGGACACTTTAACAATAATTTATGAACCAGCGGATACATAATAGTATACCTTCTGACGTTTCTCAATTATTCGCCAAATGCCAAGTGAAATGTTCCACATATGAATTGATACAATAGCGTATAAATACTATCACCGCTACTGTTCCGCATCGTAATCGTTGAGATCCTGGTAGGTACGATTCATAGTGAGCCAAATCGAGGATTGCTGCGGCAGCCCATTACCATGGAGCACCTAAATGACTCCACCAAATTGGCGGATGCTGTTTCTCATCTAAGTATCTCAACGGCGCTCTCATGATCTTGTCAATCGCTCCTCAGCGACACATCTTACCATTAACAGCAACAAGACCAAATCATTGGATGTAAACACAATCAACTCTTCCAGTTTTACGATAGCTGGGCTGAGCATGGGCAAGCAGTGGAGAATATTGAAAGCTTCCAATATCTTGGTAGCCAAATGGCGGTTGATAGCTGCACCAAGATCTACATAGGTATACGGATCATGAAGGCGAAGGCTTCTTACTTCGCAATGGTTGTTACACCCTTTTCAAATGTTGGCCTAGAAATAGCCACAAACCCTCTTATCTATCACCCCAACACGCTCTAAACTCACAGCTGCCGCAGATGCCGACTTGAAAATGCTCTCGAGTTCTTGTATGCCTCAATAAGCCCACGTTCTGGCTAGTTGGCCCAGTCTTATTAGGGTCTACAGGACTTCGTATGCTAACCGGCTTAGGATTTCGGGTTGTATCATAGTTTTATCAATCTTCTAAATAAAACCATCTTCTGACTTGTCAAATAATTGTTTTGATTATTTTTCACTCTCAATATGTTCGATCGTCAGAATAAATTATGCTTGGTTGTTTATCCAGCCATCAATTGGAAAGATGCAGATATGGAATTCAGATTTGTTTTCCTATTTATTACGTGTCAGGAGACATTCCACGGAAAATTTGTGGTGAATGTGACTGTGATAATGACAAAAACTAAGTGCGCCACACAAACTATGCATAATTTGGAAGTTAAATGCATTTAATTTACTCGGTAGAATTGGGTGCAAAAAAGGTTTTTTCAACACAGCGGAGTTTAAAAGACATTATGTAATTTTCCTGACGAAATAAAAACGTGTTGTATGGTTTAATTTGATCTTGAGCTGTACGTGAAATCATAAAATTGAGTAATAATTTTTCTGTATTTACATGAATTATCCCGGCTAGGCGACATATTTTTCTGATAAAACTCTGTGTTCCTGACGATTCCTCCAATAGGGCTAACCCTCCTGAGGTAGTCATAGCTGAGCTCATGATAGAACTAGCGGTTTTATCACAGCATTTTTTTGGTTTATGTTACGGCCACGAAATCTTTTGTTGGTTTTATGCATTGCCTCACAGTTTTGTGTGTTTGTTTACAAAAAAAATCTCTCCGACAACAACCGCAAATGCAAGTTTTATTGAAATGGTATAGACACATTCTACGGGCCCCGTATCATCAATACCTATTTTTCAAAGTGTAGTTATGGCATATTTGACATTTTTATCACATTCTACATTACTTTTGCCATCCAAAACTGTATTCGACATGATATTAGTATGAGAATAAATATAAATTGAACGACGATTAAGATTAACATTAAAATACGGCTATTAAACTGAAAGTCCTTGATCTGCCAAACAACTTTAATGAAGCAACCATCTTTCCAATTAATCACGATCCTGAGATAAGTAAAACTAAAAATGTGTATGCTCTCTAGCGCCAAATCCTAGTGGAAGGATTTGAAATCATACGGCTCATCAATTGAAAGTTCTTGACCACCCAAACCATTTTGTCGAGGACACCAACTGTCTAAATAGTTAGGATCTTGAAATATATGGAATGGATATTACGTCAGTGTTACATCTATTTTTGATATAACAAGAACCACCGACAAACAGACGTAACACCTACGAAATTGAAACTCATATATCTCAGGACTCTAATTACTTAGACTTTAGACTTTTGGAATGTTGATGTCTTTGGAAAAGTTGTTTATCTTGTCAAGAATTTTCAGTTTAAAAGCTGTTTGGTTCAAGTTTCTAAATAGTGGTAGTTGAAATTTTGAAAAATCATGCACTTTATTTTTATATTTTGGTAAGTGTACCAGTTATCGCCATAGTGGTTCCCTATTTGGCCATAGTGTTAATTTGAAAAGTTTTCAAGCTTTGACCTATTTTGAATGTTTTAGTTGCAAGATTTAAAAGCCTCTTGAAATGATGCACAATTTTGAATTATCTCAAATAACCACTATAGTCAAATAGGCAACCACTAACTGGCAATAACTGGTACACTCAGCCTATTCAAAAAATATTCAACATGTTTTAACTTTTTATAAAGTGCCCAAAAATTTTGCCTAAAAATAGTTTCTCAATTAGTCAAAATTTGTTGAAAACCTTTTTGAGAAATTCTAATGGTTTGTAAACTATTGTAAACTTTTAATTAGTGTCGCCCAGTGTGTCAGAATCCCATATCCAATAGTAAATCAGCTGTAAGTTTTTCACTTATCAAACAACTTTGCCTAAGACACTAACTCTCTAAGTAATTATGACTCTGACATGTATAGGATGGTTTTTTTTTTGTCAGAATTAGGTCCATTCTCTCTGGAATCACAGAAATTGATGCCCCTAAGTGGTATGCAGATCCTCAGGTATGTCTTTGGTTCAATAACTGCTCGCATATCTTAAAGCATTTTTAATATTGATAAAATAACGACCGTCTTTGATAACTTGATAGCGATTGTAGGCGTATTTTCGGTCCTCGGGTTGCTTATAAAACAACTGTTTTAATTAAAGCCGACGTTTCGAGCGTTTATTCACTCATCTTCAGGGCAAACTACAATTTACATACAAAGTTTGAGTAGTCAAGTCATTTGTTATACAAAAAATACTCACATCAAAAGTTGTTTTTAGGTCAAGTGGGTTTGGACATGGACTGATGGAACGGCTAACAACATTACACTGTAATTGTACATACAAATTTCGGACATTATGACTTGATTCGTTTTTACAATAATTAAAACTTTGGACGGAGCACAAACTTACACAGCTTTCACCTAGGCACACTTCAAGTTCTTGAAATGTGTCACATTTTTTGTGACACCAAAACGGTTAACTATAGAACCGACACAAGTAATTTGAGTGTTGTTTACTCGGGTCTTCTGCACTCAATCACGAACGGAGAAAGATAGCAGAACATCGTCACAGCACGCTGTGATTCTCTGTTTCTGTTAATGTTTCCGTCCTTTATGTTCCATCTTTTCGTTTGACGTCTCCACTCATAGACATTTTAATTCAAACCTGTTTAGATGTGCCTAGGTGAAAGCTGTGTAAGTTTGTGCTCCGTCCAAAGTTTTAATTATTGTAAAAACGAATCAAGTCATAATGTCCGAAATTTGTATGTACAATTACAGTGTAATGTTGTTAGCCGTTCCATCAGTCCATGTCCAAACCCACTTGACCTAAAAACAACTTTTGATGTGAGTATTTTTTGTATAACAAATGACTTGACTACTCAAACTTTGTATGTAAATTGTAGTTTGCCCTGAAGATGAGTGAATAAACGCTCGAAACGTCGGCTTTAATTAAAACAGTTGTTTTATAAGCAACCCGAGGACCGAAAATACGCCTACAATCGCTATCAAGCATTTTTAATTGAATCAATGACATTGCATAAATTATTGAAAAAATGTTTAATTCGACGGCATGATTAGTTTTATGCTGCAATATCTAAATATCTGGCGGTGCGAAGTAATGAATATCAACGGTTTAGTCTTTGGGACAAAATTAGATGAATATGGGTCGTACTAGGCCGAAGATGGGTACCATTAACCTTCATGAAGGAGTTTTCATACTGCTGATAGCAATAACTTGGCGCTCCGAGCCATTTATCACAAAACGGATTTTCAATAGAATAAAGTTGCTCTTGGAGCAGTGAAAATAATGCAATAATATATTCACACATTCGGGCAATTTTGGCTGATTATTCTGATTCTAAAATGATGCGCATTTTCGTGACGTTACAACGCGAGCAGAACCCTGTTTGAAACTGAACGGGCGTTGTAACGTCACGAAATGTAAAAGTCGATTATCTAAAAACAAATCCGAAATTCAAATGTTTTATTCCATTGAATTGAAGAACAAACCAATAAATTTCAATGGTGGAAAAAAAAATCAGAATATCATAAAAATCCGAGCAGATTTTTTAAGATGTTGGTAGCGCGTTAGAGAGGGTCGGATTCTAGCGCGTTGTAACGTCACGCTACAAATACGCATTTTGAACACGTTTTTCTAATGAAAACTAAATGTTCAATAGGTCAAATATATCAGAAATTTTACAAGGAATCCGAATATGAAAAAAAAATCAAGGTTTACGCTCGTTTTCATGAGTTATAGTGGAAAATCTGACTACGAATGCGTCAAAACGTTGTAACGTCACGGTAGAATGTGTCATATAATAAGTGATAAAATCAATTCATGTCTACTTGCAAGTCTTTAATTGAAGATGTTTATAGCAGAAGTTATATGATAGTTTTATGGAATGCCAAAGGTGCAAAGTGAAAAACTACCACATAAAACTAATTTAGAACAACTAGCTTTTTGACATGCTCGTATAAAACCAGGATAAAACATGAATAAACCTTCAAGGCATGCTGATTGTTACTTGGGATGTTTAGGATTTTTGAATCGCTAAAAAACTTTGATAAAATTGAAATTGTTACTTGGGAGGTAACGAGTCGGAACTGCCTAAATAGAATTTTTTCCTAATTGGATTCATTACCCAAATGGATTTCAAGGTTGCAAAGAAGTTTAAGAAGGGCAAGTGGCTTTCAGATGTAAAGGGGGGATGGTTCGAGAGATTTCAAGGGAGTTTTTAGAGAAGGTGGGATCAGAGTCGTTTCCAGGCGTTTCAGGGCGTTTCAGGAAACTTCAGAGGGCTTTTAGGGCGCTTCATACCCAAGCTTTTCATGGCATTTTAGAGCGCTTCAGGAGGTTAAAGGGGGGCTTCAGGGACTCACAGGTGAAATTCACGGAGGTTTCATGGGGGTTTCAGAGGCGTTTTCAATCCGTTTCAAGACGTTCCAATTTGTTTCAGGGCATTTCATCAGGTTTCCGGTGAGTTTGAAGGTGCTTAAGAGGCTCGCAAGCGAATTTCACGGAGGTTTAATGAGGGTTTGGAGGCGTTTTAAAGTGATTGAAGTCGTTTCAGGGCGTTTCAGGGTACTTCAGGAGGTTTCACAGGGGTTTTAGGGGGCTTCAGAGGCTCTCAGGTGAATTACACGGATGTTGTATGGGGGTTTAAGAGGCGTTTCAAAGCGTTTCAAGGCGTTTCAGAGCATGTTAATGCTTTTCAGGGCGTCCCAGGAGGTTTCAGGAGCGTTTTAGGGGGCTTCAGAGGCTCGCAGGTGAATTTCTTGTAGGTTTTATAGAGGTTACAGAGGCATTTCAAAGCGTTTCAAGGCGTTTCAGGAAGTTTCACAGAAGCTTTAGAGAGTTTCAGAGGCTCTCGGGTGACTTTCACGCAGGTTTTAAAGAGGTTTAGAGGCATTTCAAAGTGTTTCAAAACGTTTCAGGGCATTTCAATGCATTTCAGGCTTCAGAGGCTTTCAGGTATTTTATTCGGAGGTTTTATAGGAATTTTAGAGGCGTTTCAGAGCGTTTGAAAACGTGTCAATGCGTTTCAGGACGTTTCAGGATATTTCACAGATGTTTCAGGGAGCTTCAGAGGCTCTCAGGTAAATTTCATAGAGGTTTTGTAGGGGTTGTAGAGGCGTTTCAAAGCGTTTCAAGCGTTCAGGGAGTCCAAGGAGTAGGACGGTTTTAGGGGGCTTCCCGATCAGAAAGGCATAACAAAAACATAACATAATTATATCAACGGTTGATATCTATATCAAGGTTTGTTATATTTAGATATATTTGTTGGAATCTTTACGAAAACTAGTTTGTATTATTTCAAGGTTCTAACAAAGTCAGTTACAATAAATGAATATGTGATATGATCATCATTACATCAACATTATAACATACTCTAATAATTTTTCAAATGCAATGTGTAACTAATCAATATTTTTTTGATAATGTTTAGTGCGAAAATTAACCGCTGTATGGCGCCATTGTGTTTAGAAAATACACAATTGTTGATATCTTTTATTATATGAACTATCAAAAAAGCTCATGCCTTCATTAAATTTGTACAGAAAGCTTATGACTTTGGAAGGTGGAAAATGAGGTAAGCAACTCCACCATTACGTGATGATATTGGGTAATTTTAAATGTTTCTTATCATGATCCAGATCACCTGCAAAGTTCGTATGTGAGGAATTCCACGGAGTCATGTCAGTCGATCCTGAGCGACCACTTCAAAAATATCTGAAACTTTGCACAGTTTTTCAATTTCATTTAAATCGCCATTTTTCGATATTAAACCTTCATATTTACTCACGACTAACTTTTCAAAAGGGTGTATGCGAAAATAGTTTAAAAATATTCTAGAAGCTGTACAGCAAAAACGGATTGTTCGATTGTTATGAATTTTTCAGCAAAGTTAGATAACTTAATGATGATTTCTTAGAAAATATACACTGTAAAAAAATTATTTTTTTACTTTAAAAAAATATGATCTTTGTCACAAAAACTCAAATATCTGAAAACCCTATCTTTTTACCAACGTCAATTTTTTAGGGAAAATGGCCCATTATATCATCTATCCACCATACAATTTTGGTGATGGTAAACTGATAAACAAAAAAGTTATGACATTTCAAACATTTCACAACTTTTACATTTAGTAACAAAAAAAAAATTTTTTTCTGTGTAAATTAATTCGAGAATTATATTTTGATGCTGATTTTATTGTAAAGGCTACCGCCTGAATTAAACAAGTTGTTTTCATGATATTTTTGTTTGATTATTCATAATTACTATAGTATCTATTTGAAAGTTAGACGCGATCCAGTGTTGTGATCAAAAATATTGAGAGTGTCATACTTTTTATTGTACGTGACTGGTGAAAAAATCCCTTGATAGTTTTGAAAAGCTGTTGATTATAAGAAAAATGGAATTAAACTTATTTTTAAGACAAAAGCTGTATAATAAAAGTTTTATATACGCGTATACGTCTAGTTTATCTGCAAAAAAATACCTCTTAGAGAACAGACTTTATGATCGGAAGAATGCGAGTAACTTCACAACAACAAATGCATGAGAGGTACATACCACAGACAAACAGACGAAACGCCTAGAACAATTTTCGTGAAAATCCATCGCCCAGTTCACACTACCACCACCTGGTGGAAATGTTTCACGAAACACTGCGTTGTGCAATATCGTCATCAGAAGGCGCTAGTGTGAAACGTCAAACGCAAAGGAAAGCGATGGGCGCTCTTCTGGTTATGAAAGCCACAACAAGATTCAAAATGATCGTTAAAGGCGTGGTCAATGAAAATTTCGTCAGTGTTACGTTTGTTTGTCTGTATACATACCATGACAATGCTCACGAAAAAGCAAAAAAAATACTACCGCTATGGATATTAAAAATTTTATTGTAATTTTTTTCTTCAATCAAGCAAACAACACCAAACTGGTCAGTTAAAACTAATAAGTAATTTTGTTTATTATAATCTAACGAACAACATGAACAGTCGCTTTCTCAAAGGTCTTCAACTCAACGCTCTCTTGTAGACCGTTTGATGAAAAAAAAATGTTCAAAAGAGTTACGAAATCTCACCGAAAGCACCATAGATAAACTGAAAAGACTGGTTATACCCAAATGTCCACATTGAATACAAATTTACGCATATGCACGTTCTGCCGTCTAGACTTTGACAAACGAGCCATCTGTATATCATCGGTGAAGCAGAGCGCAGGAAGTTCGAAAACGACAACAACTGAAAAATTGCCAAAAGTGCTATGTGCAGAGAGTCATGCCACCGTACCATCAGTGACATCTGTTTAACCCTTCAGCGCGGGCGCTGTTGTAAAAAGTACAACACTACCAAAAAACCTCGCTTTTCGTAGACAGCGCGAGCGCGGTGCAGTTTCGGTCGCTTGATGGCGCGCGTCCTGGAAGGTTAAGCAATTTAATCACGCCCCTTTTCATAAATGCTTTGAAATATTCTTCAACATCTATACCCATTTCAATGATTTTAACGTTGCAAAACACGCTTTCAACATTTATCTTGAAGAAGAGGGAAAACACTTGTCCTCAAATGTAACAGCAAATTAATGAATAAACGACTAATGCGCGGAGGGCGTGATAAAATCGGAAAATTACTGAACATATTATATACATAATACATAATAAAAACAGCTTGTTTTACTCACGCAATGCCATTAACAATAAAGTTAGTATCAAACTGCGATTTCCGGTCGAAATAATTTACACTAAAAAAAATATTACTAAATGTGAAAATTTGTGAAATGTTTGAATTGTCATAACTTTTTTGTGTATTAGTTTATCATCACCAAATTTTTATGGTAGATTGCTAATACAATGGACCGTTTTCCCTAAAAAATTACGTTGATAAAGAGATAGGGTTTTGAGATATTTGAGTTTTTGTGACAAAAATGATTTAAAAAAACAGTGTATATTTTCTTAGGAATCACCATTTAGTTATCTAACTTTGCTGAATCAGCATCAAACTGCGATTTTTGACCGAAATAATTTACACAGAAAAAAATATTTACCAAATGTGAAAATTGTGAAATGTTTGAAATGTTATAACTTTTTTATTTATTACTTTACCATCACCAAATTTTTATGGTAGATTGCTAATACAATGGACCGTCTTCTGTTAAAAAAATACGTTGGTAAAAAGATAGGGTTTTGAGATATTTGAGTTTTTGTAACAAAAATGATATTTTTTAATATTAAAAAAGATTTTTTTTCACAGTGTATATTTTCTTAGGAATCACCATTTAGTTATCTAACTTTGCTGAACAATTCATAGCAATCGAACGAGTCATTTTGGCTGTGCAGATTTTTGAATATTTTTGAACCATTTTCACATACACCCTTTTGAAAAGTTAGTCGTGATTCAAAATAAAAAATTGATATCGAAAAATGGCGATTTAGATGGAACTGAAAAACTGTGCAAAGTTTCAGTTCAATAGAAAATCATGATTTTAAAAATTTCCTTAATTTTGATGCTGTTGCTTGGAATCGCTCATGTTCAGCAAAGTTGTTCATGATTCTTGAAAATCGCGAATGGTGTAAAATTGTATGCACAATTTCACTACTACGAGCTATTTGATATGTTAAATCTCATTATTCTGCTGTCCTAGGAAGTTCGGATCATCACTCATCAGCGAAGTTATCGAGAAGTCCTTGGCTCTCAAGTGGAAAATGTTATATGTAATTGAACTGCGGCGTTTACATTTGTTTACAGGATTGTGTACATGTCTTACAGATTGAATGTTTATTATGGATGGCTACGGAGAACTTTCAGGGAATATTTCTAGAGATATTAAAAGAGTATTTCTCTTGTAGGTCTTCTAGAGAGCTTACTAGAAGTTCTTCCAGAGATCTCTCCGAGAGTTTTCTCAACGATTCCTATATGAATTCTTACTGACGATTGTCCAGTCAAATATTCAAATATTTCTCCAAAAGTTCTTAAATAGATTTCCCCTAGAGTTCCTCTAGAAATTGTGGTTGGAGAGTTCTTCAGCAAAGGCTTCCGATGATTCCTACAAAAAATTACTCTAAATATTCCTACGGTAATTCCTCCAAGGAATCCCTCTAGAGATTTCTTCCAAAAATTTTCAAAGGTTTCCTCCAGGAATTTCTGCAAAAAATCCATAAGAAATTCCTCCACGTATTCTTCCGGGTAATCCTTCAATTCTTCAACAATTCCTCCATGACTTTTTCCATGCCCTCCTTTTTGAATTCTTCAAAGAACTTTGCCCCAAGGATTTGTTGGAAGATTAGTTCATATACATGTTGAGATCCAAAGTAAACCACTCCTATGAACCATCATCTCTGATCATGGAACACGAAACCAATTCACCAATTATATTTCACCGACCAGATTACATCACCTTTGATCTGTCGGAGCTCTCAACTTAAACTACTAAGGCATCGTACACAAATTACGTAACGCTATAGGGGGAGGGGGGAGTCGAGCTGAGCGTTATGATCCATACAAAAAATAATGGCTTTTCATACAAAAAGCGTTACATAGGGGGAGGGAGGGGGTCTCAAATGGCCAATTTTTGCGTTACGTAATTAGTGTACCATGCCTAATATGAATTCAATTGTACAGTATACAGATCATTCGTG
This sequence comes from Aedes albopictus, assembly GCF_035046485.1. Classification (NCBI taxonomy): domain Eukaryota; kingdom Metazoa; phylum Arthropoda; class Insecta; order Diptera; family Culicidae; genus Aedes; species Aedes albopictus. Next base: position 191,165,162 of record NC_085137.1, on the reverse strand, counting down.
GTAGGGATTTCCCGCAAGGTTTAACTTAAGTTTTAAACCCAACATACATTTCCTCCCTTGAGAATTTCTTCAGAGAATCCAAAAGGGAGATTCTTTAAGACCTTCTTAGTAAATTACTTCAGCCTATGCATCAAAAATTCCTTAAAGGCTTCTCCATCAGGGAAAATCCATCAGAAATTCTGAAGGATCTCAGTAATTAATTGAGTTCTAGTTTTTAAGTTAAACTTTTCAATCCAATTCCAATTTCTTCGAAATTTCTTAGTATGTGTTCACTCAGTCTCTATTGTGAATATCACTACAATTAACTACAGCTTTTTTCCGCATAGATAATCTGTGTATGCATATCTGCCGATCGAAATAGTTATGTACTAGCAAATGAAGTGAAGTTGTTTTGTTAAAGTTAATAAAATATTCAGTTTAACAGCGAAACGAAGTGTTTTGATATCCCTTTGGATTTCCTGATCGCTCTTTGTTCGAAAACAAATTACTTCAAGTATTTATCAAAAGGTTTCTTCATGTTTTATGTTTACTATGTGGAGAAGTTTTTTGATGCCAGTAACTTTTTACTAAAAATAAAATGTCACTCTAAAAATTGATTACCCAAAAATGTCTTAATTTTTACACTACTTAATTTTTACCCAATATATTTTTATAACTGCTTTATAACAACATGTGATATAATTTGATTGATTTTTTATATCTCATTTTGTTATAAGCTTGTTATAATTGTATCAAGACCTGTTATGATGATGTTATGACTAGAGCAATTTCAGTTATAATTTTTGTTATTTTAACACCTAACCGGCGAATTTTATAACTCATTCTGTTATGAAAAATCTTTGAAATAAATAACTTAATCGGTTATAATTTTGTTATGCCTTTCTGATCGGGTTTAGCAGCTCTCAGGTGAATTTCTTGCAGGTTTCATAGGGGTTTTAGAGGCGTTTCAAAGCGTTTCAAGGCTTTTCAAAGTGTTTCAATCGAATTAAGGAGTCCTTAGAGCAGTGATTCCCAAAGTGGGCGTAATCGCCCCCCTGGGGGCGAAAATCGGGCTCAGGGGGGCGAAAATTTGAAAAATCGAATTTGGGGGGCGAAAATACTAAGAAGAGGGGCGATTTTTTCAATGATTGGAAAACATACAGGATTAAACTACAAGTCGAGAATGTCAACTGAATCATAAAAACTCCCTGACGTTCAAGCGTAAAGTTCATGTTTTGTCTAGGATTATAGACAAAATACCAAGCAAAATACAGTCACTATTAAACATAAACATCGACTTATTGGTATTTATGTGGACTCTTTGGCAAAATTGTTGGAAAAAAGACTGCTACACGTGTTTCTGATGGGTTTCTACTGTGAATCTGGAAATCTAAAACAAATAATTTCAAAAACCTATAACGAACATTCGTTTTGTCAAAATTATGAAAAAACAGAGTTTTTTTTCGCGAATTGATGAACAAAATTGGGTTTCAACTCGTAGGCGGATGAAATTTTCAATCAAAAACATGAGGTTCAGATGAGTTGCAGAACACTTTTCTGATGAAATTCGTAACACAGTTTTTATGTGAAGATTAAAATATAGTTTCTCTGGGGTTTCTCGGGGCCGGGGAATTCTAAACTTTACTGGAAGTTAATTTGAAAACATTTAATAAATTCTGCGTAAAATTTCGTTTAAATCTAGTCTTGAATGCTGCATATCAACTTATTTGACAATTTATTTAAAACACAGGAAGCATTCAAATTTAAAAAAGTTCGTCGATTTGGATCTGAATTTGGATATAGAGAAAAGCAACTACATTTGAAAATATACCGCACTTTTATTCATATTTTTTTCTAATTGTTTCAAATTTCTACACCAGTCTTATTTAACTACTTGTGATCAGGGATGGCAAGCTCTTCAGTGTGAGTGCAAGTCTGCGCGGTTTTAATTTGAAAATGAGCTGTACTCTGCACATTTTCAGTGTGGAATGCCATCCCTGCTTGTGACCAAACATTGACTCTCGGTTGTTGGAAAACTTCCTTTAAAAACAATGGTAAAACATCTGGTTGGGAGTATCGAGTGTTCATAAGTGTTCCGTTCTATACCGATAAATCAATGCTCAATGAACAACAGTTTGAGAAGTAGGCATAAGCATGATATCATTAAATAATTAAATACAATATATATTTTTTCAAATGCGGAAAATCAACGCATTTACCAAACCAATGAACATGAGAGTGGCACAGATTGGGATATATTAAATGGCACTACTAGCTTTGCCACAGTAGCGCTTTGAAGGGCTTTAGCTAGGCACAGTTTCAACCTTTTACTATAGAAAAACAAATACTCACATAGGGGGGCGAAAATATTTTTTTGAAGCTTTAAGGGGGCGATAGCTCATAAAAGTTTGGGAAACATTGCCTTAGAGGCTCATGGAGTTTTGGAGCGTTTCAAATTGTTTTAAGGCGTTTCAATGCATTTCAGGGCGTTTCAGGAGGTTTCAGAGGAGTTCAGAGGCTCTCAGGTAAATTTCATGAAGATTTCATGGGGGGTCTAGATGCGTTTCAAAACGTTTCAAGATATTTCAATGGTCTTCAGAGTGGTTTGAGGGGAATATAGAAGAACATTTAACTTTTCCTCCATTACATACGTACATCTCTTAGAGACAACATTAGAAGCTATGATGACCTATACTTAAAGAAGTTCATGGAGATCCTCAAACTGACAATGAACTCACCACTTGATAGCACATAACTACATGAGACTGTGTATGCATAAATTTCAATCATAATGCTCCAATAGGTCATTGGTTACAGTTGTAGATCAGATGGCCCTAACTCCAGGGAGTTCTCGGACATTCTTAAACTTTTGACCCTTAAACACTCCGTAAACGCCCCTTAAGTATTAATTCTCCTTTTTTCTGTAAACCAACTTTATCTGTAATATTGAGTACTCCAGCTGCTCTGAACACAATCAAATTCCATTTAGGTAACGTTACCTAAATGGAGGGGCTAACATAGATTTTACCTAAAAGGATCCTACCTACCTAAATGGAGTTTTCAGTTTACTCCTACTCAAAATTTCATTGCATCCGGTTCATTGAATCCGAAGATATAACAGTTCAAAGTTGGCTATCGGATAATTATGCCTTTTTCTAAAATTTTACTAACTTCATGTAGAATAGCCCGATCTATCTCAAATTTGAACAATTGTTATATAACTAGTTGATCAACTTACAGTAATAATTTCAAATTTTTTGATGCACTTTTTAAAAAGTGACAGCTATTCGACAACTTTTTTAAAAAGTGAAATTTTTGCCTGTCCCGATAATTTCGCCTATACAGTCAGGTCTTTTTTTACGCGGTTTTCATTTACGCGGCCGCGTAAAAAAAACTCCATACAAAAAAAAAATTTCATCGTCTTATTTTTGCATGATTCGTCGAGAAATGGTGAGACTTTTTTTACGCGGTTTTTTGAATTTTGAACTGAGTTTTTTTTTTTACGCGGTACGTATCCCCCGCGTAAAAAAAACTGACTGTACCCTGTGCCTAAATAGGGTTTACCTCTTTCAGTGTAACAAAACAATTATCTAATGTGTGAGTAATGTAGGTATCATAAAACGCTAATCGTTTTTTAGCCACCTCAAGCACCACAGTGCCATCGGACCCCTTTCGGGGGAGTGCGAGCGCTTTTGGGAAGATGCGTGATTTCATATTTCTGGAATGTCGAGTCTCACGTGTGAGCCTGATAAGGCAAATGTTTTCAATTTCATCACCTATTGTGCTAAATAAATTAATGACCGGTTTCGAGCTTAACTACATTGTATCGCCGCAAAATTGTCTCAATCTCTGCAGCCAGCGGGCTTATTTGGCATGCACTCAGCGCACGACGACGACGACGCTTTGGATGGATGCGCAAAGGTGGACGGTTAGATGGCCGCGACAAGCACCTGATGCGATGCATGTTTGTGACTCCAATCCAATGTGGTCGGTCGGCGTTGGTGTTTTTGTGGGTTGATATGGTGAAATGCATCGTGTCTGGCAATCGAGAGGTGCTCGGTTTCATTGACATTCTTTCGCCGGTGGAATACCAATCGATTACACTTACAAGCCGTTTGGGTGGTGGACAATTGGATCGAGGATATTTTGCCGGATGACGATATGGTGAAACGTGGCGTGTGGTGTTGACATGACTGCCATACGATCGAATGATTTGTTTTCTGTTTCAAAAATTGGTGCTTATAAAATTGTTATGCGCAAAGTTCTAATGAGCGTATGAAAGTTCCAAGCAGGGGCGTACAATTTCGTTTCAATGATACACTTTCATGCAACATTTGAATGAGTCACTTCAAGTGTTTCATACATTTTTCTAATGACTCGGTCGTTAAAAAAAACTTTTCCACTCATCGTAGCACTCGGTAGTCTCCCACCCGGTCGCATTGCTTGTGCTTCACCCGTCAGAGCATTAGTGTCTCACTGGTGCGCGCTAGTCTCTCAATGGTTACGGGCGCCGGTTAATTGGATTTAAGTGGTCGAATTTGTTATCCTCTTTCATAAAACATAATTATCATTCTATTGGCGTGCACCACTATTTAAAAATGTGGTTTAAATAGTGTTTTTAGCATGTTGAAGTATTTCAATGACTCATAAATGAAACAAATATCCAAGTGTATCATCCCATGTTTCATACACACTTGTTTCTGTAGCAGCAACGAACGAGTGTGTTGCTGGGTGAGAGATGAAGCATCACAGCAGTCCGTTCGCATGGGAAACGATTTGCTACAGTCGTCGTACGTCATATTTTCCTTTCGAAATTGCACGACCCTGGTTCCAAGTATGCAATCAAAAGTTTCATAGCTCCAGGATTTCTTTTAAAATATACATTTTGGAGGCCCATCTGAAATTCATCCAATAGTTCTTTCACGAGTGACTCCTGGAATTCTTTTAAAAGTTCTCCTGGAGTTGCACCATTAGTAGGTACCATCGGGCTGTCTGCAAGTAGGTCTTCGTTAAATTTTGACAGCAGTTTTTAGGAAAGTATTCCACAGAAATATTCGGGAATTGTTTCCGAGATTTTTCCAGACGTTCCTCTCGTAATTTTATCAGAAGTTCACCTGCGAACTCTTCCAGGTGCCCCAAAAAATACCTGCAAGACTACCTTAAAAAATTTTTACACGAGTATCTCAAGATTTCTTCCACGAGTGCCCGCAGCAATTCTTCCATAAATTTCTCAGCAATTTTATCTGGGGTTTCTCTAAGAATCTTATTCCAATCATTTCTTCCGTTTTTCAGTAGTCCTTCCAAGAATAAATTCAGGAGAGTCCTACAGGGAATTTTCAATGCCTACAGGAATTCCACTAGTGTTTCTAAGAATTCATTGAACACTTCTTCTGCAGTATTATTATTTGATTACTTGAGAATTTAACCAGCAGTTACTGCTTAAGCTACTATAGCTATTGCTAACTACTAGGGTCAAAGCACTAGACTTCATCACTACTCTAGTCTTCGCCCCTCCATACAAATTCCATTTTTAATGTATGAAGTGGCGTAGATTAGAGCAGAATTTTAGGGGGCGAAGTCTAGTGTTTTTACCCTATTTGATCTGGAAATTCCAGCAATTCCTCTAAAAAATATTATTGATGCTTGTTTGTAAAACCCATCAGGAGTTCCCCATGTAACAATGAATCATAGAGAACAGACATACAGGCTAGACCAAATTTCATTCAAAATGTTGTGTGAGGATGTGAATTTTCACTTGAGTAAGGTTGCAAACCAATACACGATGAAAACCCTAACGCCACCAAACACCATATTGCCACAGTCAGTGGTGAATTAAAACAGTTCAAGTGGTAAAGTAAATTGGTAAGGGGAAATTAACCGATTGCAGCGCCACGATGTCTCCACTTGTGCTGCCGACTGCAAATGGCCGTTAAATTCCTTACACAATTCCGGAACTTTACTTGGATGTCTGTTCTCTGTGAATGAATGCTGAACAGTGGAGTATAAGCTGAACATTGGCTGATTAATGGTGTCAGTGGCTGAACACAATGATAACTGATCATTGATCTTTAATCAGCTACATGGATGGCTCAAAATAAGTTGAATAGAATATTATTCATCTGTGTAACCAGTAGCGTGCGTCATCGGAACCGTTTTCTCAGATCAAAGGTTTTTTGGTTCCGTTTCGGGTCCTGAGTATCTGTGCAAAATTTGAGCACGACCGGTTGCGTCTACAGTTTGCGCATTGCAATTGCAATTTATATGGGATTTTGTATGGGAAAACATACTTTTTTTTGCATTTTTGTCAAAAGTTGAAAATGTTTGACTGAAACTTTTTAATCGATACTGTAAAATGATAGCCTAGGATGTTCTGAAAAACTTTATAGAAGATTGCAAAGCGATCCAATGCTTGTGAAAATAGTTATTACCAACGAACCGCATGCATGTGTTTAAGTCGGCACCAACATTTCAAAAGGGCGTAACTGCTTTTGCAACCAATGCCTTCTCACAGAGCTGTGGTTCGTATTTCATTCATCTCACGCAATTCACATCCATTAATCGAAAGAGGAGGATTTTATCTTTCTATTTGTGCTAGTGGATTTCTCGAGAGGGATGGGATACGCTCCACAGCTTTCTGAGAAGGCATTGGTTGTAAATGCAGTTACGCCCTTTTGAAATGTTGGTGCCGAAGTTTTAACATGTAAAGGAATAACAATAGCAACAAAATCATGCTGTTTCGCCAAGCAATGCCAACGCTATAACTTTTTTCATTAGCATCAGATAACTTCGTGATCTTCGACAAAGTTTTTCAGGACACCCTAGGCTATGTTTTTACTTTATCGGTCACATGGTTTTAGAAAAAATCAAGCTTGTCATGAGAGACATGCAAAAAGTGTGTTTTCCCATGTAAAATCCCATGCAAACTTCAAATGCGATGCCCAAAACGTAGACACAACCGATGGTCTCCAAATTTTGCACACTTATTTGGGTCCTGAAATTGAATCAAAACAGCTTTGATCTGATGGGATACCATTGAATTTTCCATTTTTCCATATAAATGATGACCCACTCTAGTAACCAGCTTTAAAACAGGCACCAACATGCAGAACTAATCAGCTGTAGTCCAACCTTCAATCAAATAATTTTTGACAACTGACCCAAACAATGTTTTCGTAGAGTCCTCATCGCTTCTTCAGCCTTAATCCAGGCTTAGTACAACTTATGTTCTTGATTATTCAGACACAACAAGTAATGCTCTCATAGGCGCCAACTTAGGGGGGCAAGCATCGTTTTGCCCCCCCCAATATTTGAAGATTTTCAGATTTTCCTATACAAAAATACAGAAAAACCAGGCTTTGCCCCCATAATAATTTAGCCAAGTTGGCGCGTCTGAATGCTCTCATTTTTGAGAATAGGTATACAATTGTGTGTGGTGTAGGTGCTAAGGTGAGTGACAACAAATCAGAAGGACCGAGTTCCAATCCCAGTTTTCTTATAGATTAATTTATGAATTCCTTAACATCTCTTCTTGAATTATGAGGCTACAAATGGACAACAATACTTACGAAAGTGTATTATTTTTAATTTTTAACCAAAATGAATAAATTTTATTGATGACTGATAAAGCGCATAATAAACCCCAAATCAGCCTTTCAATTAACTTCAAATCAGCTAAAGGTTGAATAAAATCACCAAAATTAGATGTTTAGGGGCTGAATAAGGGATTGTATCTCTTGTGCTCAGAATTTGTTCAAATGAAGGCTGCTTTAAAATTGTTGAAAAAATGTTTGTAAAGCATCAAATTGTTACCTGGGTCCTTCATTCAATTTTCCAGAAATTACACTTGAAGCTCTTTTAGTAATTCCTACAGGAGTTTTTCGTGGAATTTTTCCAAGAGTCCTTTCGCATATTCCTGTGGGAATCCTCTCCGAAGTTCATTCTTTCAGGATTCACTAACAAATTCCTGCAATAAATACTCATCGAACATTAGTCAATATTAAATCTGTAGACTTTTTTGAGATACTCCGAAAAGGTTAATAAAAGAAATTTCCAGCGACTTCTGCAAGATTGTTTCCAAAAACTTCTGCAACATTTTGTGGAAAAATCCGTAGACAATTGGACAATTGGAGCAATTTTAATTTTGGAAACAATTTTTAAAAATATTTTTGCTTGGTTTTCTTATGTTTCAAATAATGAGGACCACATGCTTGAATAGAAATTAGACAGACATTAGTTATTCCTAGAATAACTCTTTGAAGTCCATAGCCTCCCTTGAAGGATTGATTGATTTGTCTTTATTAGAGAGACTTTCAGCCCTTGGCTGGTTCGTCTCTTCCCTTGAAGGAATTGTAGGAGTACTCTGAGAGAAGTTTCTATATGAAGTAGACGTGTGCGCCGCCGCGCCGCGCCGCCGTCGCCGACGATTTTTCCACGCTGCCGCCGCCAGTTGAATTGACTCGGCGCGCCGCTGTTCATATTTTTCCACGCCGCCGAACAAAATTTCCCACGCCGATGAGAAAACGACAAAGATTTTTTTCTCGCCAACACTTTTCAAATCACCTATTTAACCCTGATAGCCATTTTTAAACAGTTTCTGACACATTCTACCGTGACGTTACAACGTTTTGACGCCTTTTTGGGCAGATTTTTCACTATAACTCATAAATTCGAGCGAAAACCCTCAAATATTTTTGCATATTCGGATTCCTGGTAAAATTTCCAATAAGTATGATCTGTTGAACAGTTAGTTTTGATTGGAAAAGTATATGTAAAATGGGAATTAGTAGCGTGACGTTACAACGTTGTAACGTCACGCTACTAATTCTAATTTTACATATACTTTTTCAATCAAAACTAACTGTTCAACAGATCATACTTATAGGAAATTTTACAAGGAATCCGAATATGCAAAAATATTTGAGGGTTTATGGTCAAATTGACGAGTTATAGTGAAAAATCTGCCCAAAAAGGCGTCAAATCGTTGTAACGTCACGGTAGAATGTGTCTTCTATTGTTTTTTCTTCCGCATATTAGGTGTATTTTTCTGAAGTTTTTCTTGTCTATCTTTCGTAACATTTTTATGTTATTTACTTTAGTGATTTCTAACAGAGATCCTCACTTATTGCGTTGCGTTGCGTTGCGTTGCGTTGTAACGGAGTAATTCGTAGATTGCATACTGAAAGTTGTCATGTTAATACTTCAATACTCCTATTCTAATTGCTTATGGAATGCTATTTGGGAAGGAACAGCAATCCAATTAGAGGTTGAAGCAAAAAAGACATGAGAATTTCCATTGCCGGCCACGCCCATCTTCTCCGTTACGAGGAAAGGAAAGGATGTGATGATATGACACCTCTTTATGAAAGGCCAGCGACTCACCGGCGTCCCCATAGGTGTCAAGGAGTTGGATATTTGGAATGGGTTGATTGGGGATTCACTAGAGCGAGTGATGCGGCAAGATTCAGATTGTGAAAGTGTATTTGAGTTGATCATGTAGATGTGTTGATGTGAGTGTAAGTGATTTTTTAACACCAACGTTGGGAGTGACATAGCTAAGAAATTTTGTCACTCCATGGGCCTTTTTGCTTCCGGGATGGGGCACAGGCATTTGGACCATGTGTCCTGGCTAACAAGCCTAGGCTTAAGCGCCATTGATCGCTCTCTGAAACGATAAGAAACACGTTATGTGGATGGGAAGGGATAATGGGGAAGGGATGATATCTATTTATCGAGATGCCAGCGACTCACCGACGCTCTCGTAAATAGAAAGGATAAGGGGATTTGATACGGGAAAGGTCGGGTATGATTAAGTTATGGGACTGGATTTTTATGAAATTAATTTAGTGTAGTTATTTTGAAATATACACAAAGAGCTGGACACGAATGCCAACTTATTTGGTAAAGTGTCTTTAATAAAATATAATAATAATAAATACACAAAGAAGAACAGCAAAACAAGGCGTTTAATTGGGACGGGCTCACCAAGTTAAGTCTCCTGCAACTGCTTGACTTGAAAAGCATCAGCCGAACTCGATATCACATCCGAAATGCCGTTTATTTTTTCTTCACTGTTTGACCATGAAAGCACAAAATCACCAATATACAAAACCACCGCGATTCTTCTAAAAACGGAACAAGCACAATCTTCCTTCTTCGCGGTAGTATTTAACTGAATGACGAAGCATTGCGCGATGATACTCTAACGAAACGCGGACGCGCGGCGACACGGTACACATTAGGCGGATTTTCAGCCGGAATATTTGTAAAAAAAAAAAAAAACTGATGCTTAATCGCGAAAAATATGACAGCCGAAACTTTTTTACGACCGACCTCGCCCGCGGACTGCTGCGGTCTCATCATTTCTAACAGAGATCCTCACTTATTCTATATTAAATACAAAGCCAGTCTCTTTTGTAAATCATAACGAATTATCAAAAAAAATCTTGGCGGTGATCTAATTAGGTTCACAAAGAAATCCTCCATCCTCCTACATATTTTTTGTTTATCTCTTGGAAGATTTTTATGGCAATTTACGAATGACATTCTTGAAGGCATATATTCCATGCAATCATCAGAAATTCCTTTAGAGGACCCTCCAGAAATTACCATGAGTTCTTTTGAAAAACTCCATGATTAAGAAACTCCCCCATGGATTATTTCAGAAATTTCTCCAGGGATTCCTTCAGAAAACTATCCATGGATTCCTAACATTCTAACAGCGTTTTATAATCTAATGTTCCTTCAGAAATATTTCTTAGAGATGTTTGAAGTTTCTCCCTAAATTTTCCAAAGATTTTCTATGAAGAACCTCCTGAAATGGCGCCATTGATTTATTAGAAATTCCATAGATAACATCACGCAAAAATGTCCATTTTCAACATCCCCCCCCCCCCCTCTCCCTTCAATAGCATACTTTTTGTATAGGACTCCTCTGAAATTATCACATTCCTCGCTCCTCAAAGCGTGGCGTAACTTATGGACGTTCGTCCTTCAGAAATAACTCCAGAAAATATATTTACACAGTTATCTCAGGGTCCTTTCAGAAATTTCTCTATCGGATACTCCGAAAATGTTTTAAAGCTTCCTCTAAAAATTTCTTTATGGAGTGTCTCTTGGATAATCTTCAGAAGTTCTTCCATGATTTTGTTTTGTGATTCCAGTAGATATTCTTTCAGTGATTTCTGAAAAAAAAAAAATCATTGTGTATGAGTTACTCCGGGTATTCCTTCACGTATTTCACCATTGATCCCTCCTGAAATTCTTCCAAGGATACCACTAAGATTCTTTAAGATATTAAGAAATATCTGCATTAAAAACTCGGAAGTTTTAAATATATTTCTTTGAAAATTTCTGGGAACCTGTACAGAAGTTAGAGTATTTCTCCAGACATTCTTCCAGAGGTTCTTTTAAAACTATGTTAATGAATTCCCTCGGAAATTCTTACCGAACATCCTCCATGAATTTTGTTTAAAGATTTGTCTTGGATTTTTTTCTAAATATTTATTTATAAATCCTTGTAGGAATTCCACCAAGGATTTCTGAGGGAGAGTTTCCAGAATTTTTTTAGCAACTCTTTCTGAAATTATTTCAGAAAATTCCTTTCACATTCAGGAATTAGATAAACAATTTATTCGAAAATTCCTCCAAAGATTTATTCAGAAATTCCTCCATGGATTCCATCCAAAGCCTACTAAAGAATTCCATAAAAAAATCATTTAAGACTTCTTCAGTAGTTTAATGATTTTTCATGAATGTCAGTAAGATATTACCTCAAACATTTTTCAATGATTTTCTTAAAAAGGAATCCCTTGGAAAATATCGTCAGGGGTTACCAAAGAAATGCCATAAAGGTTTCTCTATGGAATGCCTCCTACGGATCCTTCAGAAATTTTTCCTGGGATTCCTTTAGAAATTCCTCCGGGAATTCTTTAAAATTTTACTCCACAGATATTTGCAGAAGTATTTTATGAAATTACATAAAATATATAGGAGTTGTTATTGGAGAGTTATCTGAAAGAATTTCTACAGAAATGTTAAAAATTTCGTAATGAAATTTAATTTCATTTAATTTCATTGAAACAATTTCAGAAAGGATCATTGGAGGAGCTCCTGGAAAAGTCCTAGAAGGAGCTTTTTAGATTCACCACAAAAGTTCAGTTAATTGGACGCAGTGGTTTGATTTCCCCAACAGGGTAAGGGCTGATTCAAACATGACGTCCATCATTTTTCAGGATTTTTAGACTCCCCTCCCCCCTTTGTCACGCTTTTTCGTACCTAATACATGGAGTGTCACACTTTATCAGACCCCCCCTCCCCCTAAACGATGGACGTTTTATTTAAATGATCCTCCTGAGATGATTTTGGAATTTCTGAATTGAATCATGAAGAAGTTTCTGGAGGAATCCTTGAAAACGATTCATCGGGAATTCGTGCAGAAATTGCAGACAAAGGTACTAAAAGAATTCTTGAATAAATCCCCTTATGAATTGTTGAAGGATGATTTTGAACAAACCCTGGAAGAACTCCTGGACATACTTTTGGATTCTTGAAAAAAAAATTGTGCACAGTTTCTGCATGATATTAGTGGATAAAACTCGTTGATACAATTTCCCTAGAAGAACTTGTGAAGTATTCATAAAGGAATCGCAAAAAGAAATATCCTGGGAAAACTGGAGAATGCTGTGCAGTAATTCCAAGAAGAGATATTCTTGAGATATTCCTGGAGAAATGTCAAGAAATAAATACTGAAGTGATTTCTTAAGGAACTCCTGGAAGAATCTTTGGAGGGATTTTTTAAGGGTCGCCGGAAAAAAATGCTGAAAAAATCCATGAAGGAAGGTTTATATAAATCTCTAGAGAAGTTTGCGATTCCAAACGTGGAGGAATATCTGAGGATCTTTCAGGAAGCCCCCTGGAGTAACTTTCAAATAAATCTATAGAGAGTTTTTCTGGAGGAATTCCTCAAGAAACGCATGGAAGAATCCCTCGAGGAATTCCTGAAAAGAACCCTAAAAGAACTCCAAAAAACATATTTTACCATGACAGCACTGATTAAAAATGAGTTTTAGAAGAAAAAATATCCCAAGAAGACAAGTGCGACGTTGTGAGTTTCTATCGAGAGGAATCCTTTATAAATTTCCTGGTAAACATGCTCAAGGATTCTCTCTAAAATGTATAGCATAATTCTTGTAAGGATAGTTTTTTATTAAAATATGAATAATAGATGAAAATTGTACTTACGTACTGGAAACAAAAATGATTCTTTATTATACTTTTTTTTAGCATTTTACTAAAAAAATATGGTCACGCCGATTACGCCGCCGCCGCCGCCGCCGAATAGGGCAAACGGCGTGGCGCCGGCGTCGCCGCCGCCGCTGCCTCAAATTACTATAACCGCCGCCGCCGGTGAAAACTGCATCGGCGCACACGTCTACTTCCCGGCTTCGGTGAAAAATCAGCAGTGGCATTTACAAGAGTTTTAGAAGGAACTTCTAAACTTAGGCATGAATTTCCTGAGGAGCTCGTACAGAAATTAACAGTGGAAATTCTATAAGAACTGTCAGTGGAACTCTTAAAGGAATTCTCAGTGGAAATCCTAGGAGAATTTCCCATGGAACTCCTAAAGGAATTCCCAAATACATTTCCAGTGGAACTCCTAGAGGATTTCCCTATGGAGCATCAAGAAGAATTCCCAGAAGATTTTATAGACGCATTCTTCAATGTGTTTTTTAACTTAAAGCTAATTCTACACTATAGGAGTTACCGATTAAACTCCTAAGGGAATTCACAATGGAACTATTATATGCTGTTATAATGCTTCATTAGCAGCTTCCGAAAGAACTTTTGGAAGTTTTCTCGGAGAAATATTAGGAGAACTTTCGGAGTAACTTCTAGAAGAAATCCCAGGGGAACCCCCGACAAAAATTCAGAGGAACTCGTGGAAGAATAGCCGGAAAAGAATACCAGGAGAAGTTCCTGCTGTAAACCCCAAAGAAACTCCTAAATTCCTTGTAAAACTTTTGAAGGAATTCGCGGATGAACTCCTTGTAATTCCAGAGGCAGTATTCCCGGTGGAACTGCTTGAAGGATTCCAGATGGAAGTACTGATAGTATTTTCGATGAATCTTCCAAAAGAATTCCCGGTGGATCTGCTTAAAATAATTTCAGTGGTACTTATAATGAAACTCTCGGTGGAACTCCTGAAGATGGTGGAAATACTGCAGGAATTCTTAGTGAATCATCTGGAGTAATTCTCAGTAAAATTCTCAGAGGAATTCCCAGTCGAACTCTGAAAATTCCCGTTTGAATAGGAATTCCGGTTGAAACCTCATAACTGCAGAAAAAATTCTCCAAAGAACTCCTGGAAAAATTTCCGGTGGAACTTCTGAAGTAATTTTCGAAGTAACTCTTGAAGAAAATGCCAGAGCAACTACTCAAAAGGGCTTCCGAACTCATTTGAGTTGAAACTACAATAGCAATTCCCGGAAGAACTTCTTGGAAAAATCTCAGTAAAGCTCCCGAAGTAAGAACTCCAAGTGGAACTCCTGAAGAAATTTTGTGAAACTCTTGGATGAACAGTCGGAGGAACTCCTGTTGCAATTTCCGAACCAACTCCTGACAGAAATTTTGCAGAAACTCCTGGAGTAACTCCCGGAGGAACTCTAGGAACAATGCCTGGTAGAACTCCTGCAGGAATTTCCGGAGGAACTCGTGGAAAAAATCCCGGGTGAGCTCCTGGTGCAATTGGCGGTGGAATTCTTAAAGGAACTCTTTGAAAAATGCACCAAAGAACTCCAGAAGAAATTGTCGGAGATACCTCTAGAGCAATTCTCCTACGAACTCCTGAACCATTAACCGGAGGAACTCTTGGAAAAAATCCCGAAGGATATTCTAGACCATTTCCCGGAGGAGCTCTTGGAGCAGTTCGTGAAGGAATTTCTGAATCGATTCCTGGGGAAACTCCTCGAATAATTTCTTAAGGAACTCCATGAGGAATTTTCGGAGGAACTTCTGAAGCATTGCGCAATTCATAGGGAAACTCATGAAGCAATTCCCGGTGGATCTCTTGGAGAATTCTCAGAGGTACTTCTAGAGCAATTCCCGGTGGAACTTTTGGGGAAACTCCCAGAGGAACTCCCGGAGTAATTCCTGGTGGAAATCCAGGATGAATTTCCGGAAACTCTTCTGTAGCATTTCCTGGTGGAGTTCCTGGGGCAATTCCTGGAGAATCTCTTGTAGGAATTTCTGGATGAATTTCACAGGGAACTCCTTCAGGAATTCCCGGGGAAACGCTTCGACCTTTTGCCGGGTTAATTTCCGGAGGAACACTGGGAAATTCTCATGGGAACTTCTGGAGAAATTTCCGGAGGAACTCCTGAAGGATTTCGCTGTGGTATTTTTAAAGCAATTCCATGCTTCTCTTTTTCGTGTTTGTTTAGAAGAGTGAGCCAGAAAAAAGAAAACACTAGATTTTCCAATGAGCAACTCCTGGGCCAATTCCCGGGGAAATTCCTGGAGAAATTCCCGAAGCATATTCTGGAGCATTTCCCGGAGAAACTCCTTCAACGATTCCCGGTGGAACTCCAGGACGAATTTCGTAGTTCCAGGAGGAACTCTCGGAGGTATTTCCGGAAGAACTCCTGGAGCAATTCCTGGGGAATCTTCTGGAGAAATTTCCAGAGGTACTCCTAGAATGATTCCCAGTGAAACTTCTCTAGGAACTTCCAGAGGAACTCCTGGATTAATTTCCGGAGGTACTTCTGGAAACGCTTCAAGCAATTGCCGGGGGCATTCCCGGAAGTACTGCTGGAGAAATTCACAGGTTTGCTACTACAGCAATTCCAGATGGAACTCCTGGAAGAGTTTCCGGAGGAGTTTCTAGAGGAACTCCTGATCCCGGTAGATCTCCTGCAGAAATTCCCAGAGGTACTTCTAGAGAAAATTCCGGGTTGAGCTCTTGGAGAAACTCCCGGAGGAGCTCCTGGAGCATTTCCTGGAAGAAACTCCTGGTTCAATTCCCTGAGAAAATCATGAGCAAATTCCTGGAGGAACTCCTGGAGTAATTTCGGGATTAACTCCTGGAGGACTTCCCGGAGGAACTGCTGGAGACGCGGTACTCTTTGAGCAATTCCCGTAGGGACTCCTAGAACATATCCTGGAAGTACTCCTGGTGGAATTCCCGGAGAAACTCCTGGAGACAGTCCTGTCAGAACTCCTTGAGCAATTTATTTATTTATTTATTTATTTATTCGTAGGAAATTTTGAAGCATTTACCGGAGGAGCTCCTGGAGGAATTTCTGGAGGAACTCCTGGAGCAATTTCCGGTGGATCTTCTGGAGAAATTCCCGGAGGTATTTACTTGTAGAACAATTCCCGGTGGAACTCCCTGAGGAACTCCTGGATGAATTTCCGGGGGTACTTCTGGAGTAATATTCGAGGAAACGCTTCAACTTATCACCGAGGGAATTCCCAGAGGAACACTGTAGCAATTCCGGGAGGAACTCCTGGAGAAATTCCTAGGTTTACTACTAGAGCAATTCCCGGTGGAACTCTTGGATAAATTTCCAGAGGAACTTCTGAAGCATTTCACGGAGGAGCTCCAGGAGCAATTCATAAAAAAAGTTTCTGGAGAAACTCCTGGTCCCGGTGGATCTCCTGGAGAAATTCCCGGAGATACTTGTAGAGTGATTTCCGGGAGGAACTCCTGGACCATTTTCTGGAGAAACTCCTGGAACAATTTCCTGAGAAATTCCTGGAGAAACTTCAGGAACAATTTCGGGATAAACTCTTTGAGAAATTCCCAAAGGATCTCTTGTAGAAATTGCCGTAGGAACTCCTGGAACATATGCCGGAAGCACTCCTGAAGGAATTCCCGGAGGAACTCCTGGAGACAGTGCTGGCAGAACTCCTTGAGGAATTCCCGGTGGAACTCTTGCAGGGATCTCCTGGGGGGACTCCTAGGCCGTTTCCCGAAGGGTTTTTTGAAGCAATTCTAGCGGGAATTTCCAGAAGAATAAAAAACTCTTGGAGCAGTTTTCGGAAGAACACTTGGAGAAATTCCCAGGAGACACCTATCGCCGAACATTCCAGAGAATCAAAAGGCACAATAGGGCATAGAGTTCTTCACTGACACTGAGTCGTCGATAAGCCACAAGCTTGCAGAAGCAAACTGTTGACGCCTTCGACCAAAGTTCCCATCAGGTTGGCTCCTCCATCTTCAATAGGATTGTTCGCAGCCCTCTTGGTGTCACGAGGAGGTAGGGATAGGAATTGTTGAGAAGGGGCTTATGACCTCAACGGGGTCTATATTACGCTTTACCTAGCCTGTATCGTGAGATTCCATGTAGTAATATCATTCAAATATCACATATGAAAAATATTATCCATACTCCTAAGATCGCAAAAACTGCCACATAACAAGTGAATTAACGTCAACCGAGCATCATTCAACCGAGAAGCCCGTGCAAAGCAAACATCATTAACCATAGACTCCAGACAAATTACCTTAGCTCAACCTTGTCCACCGATCGGGCGTCAATCAATGCACCGCGAGCTGTCACCGGAACCTTCCACTGACTGTCCGTCCAGCACACGGTAGCTCAGCCCAGCTCAGTCTACGTGTGAAAATATGGACAGCCAAAGTGAAATAAATAAAAACAAACTTTCGATTTTCAATCGCGCTACCAACTGACTCTCCGCTGCGTCACATCTGCTGCCTGTGACTATGAATGAACGAAAGCGAAATTTTCACGCACGTATCTACCCGATCGGACGGACGCGCTTGTCGCGTGTGATTCCTTAAAGTGGCCAGCTGATAACCATATTTGATGAACCTATTCATCAAACTGTCAACCCAAGAACCGGCAATTTGATCCACATATGGTATTGTCGCATGGCTCGCTTATAGTTTATGATTTAACAGTGCGGCAGTGGAGGCGGTGGCGGTGACGGTGTGGTGGTCAGTCAGTCACCTGTCCTGTCCGAGTCGGGGACTTTGGGTGATGATATGCGTAAGCGCGGGCAGGTTGATGCAATTCTTTAAAGGTGCTGATGAAGATTGTTGACGGCAACATGGCAGGATCTCCACTGAACGTAGTATGATGCTGCATGTGGGATTTCTGCGATAAAATTTTCCAGTACTCAGTATAAACACATAATAGTAGTATTTCATAAACACTAGGTTCTTGATTATGCAAACTGTTTGCTCTGGCAAACGAATGCACTCGTGTGAAACCTCACACTTCTGATGTTGATAGTGTAATTCCAATACCATAACCTCAGTTCATTCACAAGCGTAAGTAGTAAGGCTGCAGAGGATTGAAATTAAGTTCTAAATAGTAACCGTCATGTGCGCATTTTTAAACACTCCCTGGGCAGCGATGCAAACGTCAGGGCTCTTTCACAGGAGGCGGTGATCGAGTACAGGGATCTGGATGCGGTCACGACAGAAGAGGAACTGAGATTTGCCCTAACCGAGCAGTGTAAGGTGGATGTTCCGGTGCAAATTCGGTTAAGGAAAGCGTTTGGAGGCACCCAGATGGCGGCGATTCGCTTACCGGTTGACGCTGCAAACAAGCTGGTGGAGATCGGCAAGATAAAAGTCGGTTGGGCAGTGGGCACTCTGAGAATCACTCCTCGAGTTGCAAAGCAGATGGAGAGATGCTTCCGGTGTATAGAGTTCGGTCACCAGGCGAGAAGCTGCAAGGGCCCTGACAGGTCCGCATTGTGCTGGATGTGCGGCGGAAGTGGTCACGTTGCTCGAGACTGCATGAAGCAACCGAGGTGTGTGTTCTGCAAACCGGAGGACGGAAACGATCATTCGACGGGTGGCTTCAAATGCCCGATGTACAAGAAGGCGAATGCAGGTCAACAATGACAATGATGGAGATAACGCAAGTCA
Source organism: Aedes albopictus (assembly GCF_035046485.1). Classification (NCBI taxonomy): domain Eukaryota; kingdom Metazoa; phylum Arthropoda; class Insecta; order Diptera; family Culicidae; genus Aedes; species Aedes albopictus. The sequence continues at coordinate 191,146,285 of NC_085137.1, read as the reverse complement.
ATCTCAATCATTGCGATGCAGCACAGCAACTGTTGTGGCAGTCGACAACGGAAACTAAGTACGCCGTCGCAATAATTGCAGAGCCGTACCGAGTTCCTATCGATAACGGTAACTGGGTGGCGAATAAAGCAAGGATAGCGGCAATCCAAGTTACAGGCGGGTTTCCCATTCAAGAAGTAGTGGATAACGATCATGCAGGTTTTGTTATCGCCAAGATCAACGGTGTCTTTGTGTGCAGCTGCTATGCGCCCTCAAGGTGGACCCCTGAGTAATACAATCGGATGTTGGATCTACTAACTGATAAGTTGATAGGACGTGCGCCGGTTGTTATCGGCGGGGACTTGAACGCTTGGGCGGTGGAGTGAGGAAGTAGGCTGACCAACGCAAGGGGTTACTGTCTGCTGGAAGCCTTAGCGAATCTGAATGTGAAAGTGTGCAACGAAGGTTCTGTGAGTACATTCCGTAAGGACGGACGAGAATCCATTATTGATGTGACGTTCTGCAGCTCGTCGCTGATGAACAACATGAACTGGAGAGTAAGCGAAGAATACACACACAGTGACCATCAGTCCATCCACTACAGCGTCAGTTAGCGGATCTCCGCTCTGCCGAGCACCCGGAGGACATGCGAAAGGAAGTGGAAATCGAAGCAGTTCGACAAGGAGCTTTTTGTCGAGGCACTTCGGACAGACAGCGACACTCCCGCTATGACCGCTGTGGAACTAACGGAAGCAGTAGCGAGGGCATGTGATGTTACTATGCCCAGGAAACTCGAACCGAATAACCGCCGGCGTCCAGCCGGGTGGTGGAATGAAACGCTCAGCACCCTACGTGCTGCCTGCTTTAAAGCTAGAAGACGATTTCAAAGAGCAAGATCTGCAGCGAGCAGAGAGGAACGCAAGATGATTTTCCGCGAGGCCAGGACCGCTTTCAAGCGGCTTTCAAGCGGGAGATTGCTCTGAGTAAGGCCAATTGCTTCAAGGAACTGTGCAGAGAAGCAGACGCCAATCCCTGGGGACAAGCTTATCGCGTCGTGATGACGAAGATCAAGGGCCCAGCCACACCAGCTGAAATGTGCCCTGAAAAGCTGGAGGTAATTGTGAACGGCCTCTTTCCGAATCACGGTTCAACCACATGGCCACCTACGCCGTACGTCGACGGGGTGGAAGTAGCTGCCGGCACAAACCGGGTGTCTAACGAGGAACTCCTTACATTAGCCAAAGGACTCAAAGTGAAGAAAGCCCCTGGTCCAAATAGTATCCCCAACATGGCATTGAAAGCGGCGATCGAAGCGTTTCCGGACATGTTAAGGATAACGATACAGAAATGTCTGGTGGATAGCTACTTCCCAGACATTTGGAAGATCCAGAAGCTGGTGTTGCTGCCAAAGCCTGGCAAGCCGCCAGGAGACCCAGCATCGTATCGACCGATATGCCTGCTGGATACGCTTGCAAACTCCTGGAGAAAATCATCCTGAACATGCTGATAAAGTGCACGGAAAGCGAGAGCGGACTGTCTAATAGGCAGTTCGGGTTTCGGAAAGGGAAGTCGACTGTGGATGCAATCCGGAGAGTCATTGCGAATGCGGAGAAAACCTCAAAGCAGAAGAGAAGAGGTAATCGTTACTGCGCCGTGGTAGCTATAGACGTGAAGAACGCATTCAATAGCGCCAGCTAGGAAGCCATTGCCATAGCACTACACAACATGAGGGTCCCTGACTATCTGTGCAAGGTTCTGAAAAGCTACTTCCAGAATCGAGTCTTGGTCTACGAGACAAACCAGGGTCAAAGATCGGTTAGAGTCACGACGGGTGTGCCACAGGGCTCCATACTCGGCCCAACGTTGTGGAATATTATGTATGACGGAGTGTTAAGACTTGAACTACCCGGAGGAGTCGAGATCGTCGGTTTCGCGGATGACGTCGTCCTTTCGATAACCGGTGAGACCCTGGAAGAAGTAGAGATGCTGACGGCGGAGACGATCGGTTCCATCGAGGCCTGGATGAGTGAAGTAAAGCTGCGGTTGGCTCACCATAAGACAGAGGTAGTGCTAGTCAGCAACTGTAAAGCAGTTCAACGGGCCGAAATTAACGTCGGTGGACAGTTTATCCCGTCAAAGCGTGCGTTAAAACACCTGGGCGTGATGGTGGACGACCAATTGAATTTCAACTGCTACGTCGACTATGCCTGTGAGAAGGCAGCGAAAGTTGTTAATGCTGTATCCAGGATTATGCCGAACATCGGTGGACCGAGCAGCAGCAGCACACGTCTTCTGGCGGGAGTATCCTCTTCGATACTTAGATACGGAGTTCCGGCCTGGGCTACAGCGCTGAAACTGAAGCGGAATCGAACAAAACTTTCGAGCACGTTCCGGCTCATGGCTATTCGTGTGGCGAGCGCGTACAGGACGATATCGTCGGAAGCAGTCTGCATTATCGAGGGGATGGTTCCCATACACATCACCCTGGCAGAGGATGTAGAGTGTTACCGGAGAAGAGGCACTGCAAGCGTGAGGAAGACAATCAGAGCGGACTCGTTGGCTGTGGCAGCAAGAGTGGAATAACGCGGAGAAGGGTAGGTGGACCTACCGGCTTATCCCAGATGTGTCGGTATGGATGTCCAGAAAACACGGAGATGTGAACTTCTACCTAACACAGTTCTTGTCAGGTCATGGATGCTTCAGACAGTATTTGTATCGATTCGGCCATGCAGAGTCCCTATTCTGTCCAACATGCCCAAACAATGCGGAGACACCCGAGCACGTGATATTCGACTGTCCACGATTTGAAGAAGTACATGGCGACATGCTAGCGAGCGCTGCTGGAAATCTCAGTCCCAACAACGTAGTAGAGAGAATGTGTCAGGACGAAACCGTATGGAGCGGTCACGCGGATCATGTTAGCTCTCCAGCGGAGATGTCGCGAAAATCAAAGAGTATTGGGTCGCGATCGGAGTAGGCTCGATCCACCACCGTGGACTTGACCGAGTCGTCCGTTGCGTAGTACCGGTTATAGGTCGTCGGGGCGCCGGTGAACCGGAAATCTACCACCAACCGGAATCGCCGGGCCGACTTCGGCACCTCACTGTGTCGAGAGAACTTCCACCGTCGGGGTCTTTCTCTGTCGGTGTAGGCTAGGTTCGTCCACCGCCGGGGACTAGACCGAGTAGACCGCGAAAAAGCACCGGTGCTTGGTCGTCAGGGCGCCTGTGATTCGGAAGCCAGTCTCCAACTGGAATCTCAGAACCGACCTTGGCACCAGCCTGGGAACTATCGGTAACGGAAGAAGTTTCAGTGTCGGGGAACTCTTCGTCGGATAGGGTAGATCCACCGTCGGGGACTACCCAGTTGTGCGCGAAAAGACGGAGTGATAAATGGCACACGGACAGCATTAGAATAACAAATTTGGTGTATGTTTGTACCAACTGTGTCGCTGAATGGCGATAGGCTAGGTACGAACACTAAAATGATTAGAATAACAAATTTAGAAGCGACAAAATGTGCATGAGCACAGAAAAGAAGAGCGCATGAGCGCATTTCCCCCCCCCCCCCTGAAGCAGTCGCATCAGTGGTACCAGGGGGATCGAGGCAAGTAGCAGAGTTTTTCCAATCGGTTTTATCTGCTGAGGGAGGAAGGGTGAAAAAAAACATACATACATAAACTTATATATGACTGGTTTCACACGTTAAATTCAAATGTTTTCCCACTGGGGAAAATTCCGCCACAACGTGATTGCCTCCAAAAAGCTAGTTTTTAGGCCACATTTGGCTTTCCCGAATTTTACTATTTTTTGCTCAACTCCTACAGCATTGGTGTCAAAGAAGCAAATAACCCAAAAACATGAGAGAATATGATGCCGTTTTAAAATATCAAACTTATTACGTATATTAGGGTGTTCCAGAACGAAATCTATCAAAAAATCAACTTTTTAAAGTTTTTCTGATCACAAATGTGATAATTACACATGTTTCCTTCAATTTTATAGGCACACGTTGTTCGGAGAAGTTGTAGCAAACAAGTATAGCTTTCAATTTCTGCCGAAAGAATTAAGTTTTGACATGTTTTAGTGTAGTTATGATTTTTTGAAGTTACCTACGCTAAGGGACTTTTCTGTTCCCGCAAGTTCCATCAGTAAGCCTCTCCTCATCGCCAGTCCTAGACCTCAGCTGTCCTACGAAAGAAGGTCAAGGACTAGGAGCATGGCGCTGAAAGGCCCCTCGATGATCCCCTCCAACATCTCCGAAGATTGCTCTGTAGGAGCCATTACACCTCTCATCTTGGCCATCGCGAACCTGTAGGTATCACCCCACGGATTCTCATTGGCACTCTGACACAGATCCTCAAAGCAGGCCCTTTTGCTTGCTCCCTTATCACGGTCTTCTGCGCGACTTTTTCAGTGGCGAACACCACCCGCTGTTCGTTTTGCTCTTCCTCAGATCGTGCTCGCTATATTCTCCGCCTATCCCGTAGGCAGGCACGGCGCAAGTCCGCAATCGCTTGAGTCCACCAGTAAGCTGGTGGCCTCCCATTTATAGGGTGGATTCGCCTGGGTACGGTCGCACCGCACGCACGCGAGAGCACCGCCACCAGTCTACTCTTCAGTTCGAACTACTGGTTAGGCCAGGACTGCAAAAAATAACATCAATAATCGACTCCGCATTGTTCCAACTAAAGGCACTAAATCTTGGTACCGATATTAACCAGGTTGACATCTAGTGTGACCAGTGTCTCTAGCAGGATCTGACCCCGTTGATTCGCGAAATGGCTCCCCCATTCCACGACCCAGGCACCCTCTATTACCATCGGTCTTCGCTCTGTTATACACTCCAGTATCTGCATGAACTGCTTGATCGAACACCGCAGAAGCACATAACGGCTATAGAAGGAGATCTCGATTACCTTGGCGACCACGAAGCCCTCATGGGTAGAAAACACCAACTCCTGGACCCATCCGAGACCAAATTGCCGTTGCCGGCGGGTACTCGGTATGAGTCAACTATGATGGCGATGTCCGTCCTCCACTCAGAAACCACCTGAAAAAGCAGTTACTGTGCAGCGTCACAGTGATTCAGATTCAGCTGCGATAGCTGCACTGTGATTTGTTCACTGCGGCTTTCTTGAAGGCCGGCAACCTTGGGCCTCCCGTTGGGTGTCTGTGGTTCACGGATTTCCCGGTACAGATCATGCAAATGGGTTGACTCGTGCATTGTGCCTTATGGCCTTAGGCGCCGCATCCCTTGCACAACTTCCAGACACCTGAAGTAAATCTCCGGATTTATTTACATCCGTCACAAAAAGCAGTGCTGAGGCTACCAGTGTCTCTGCCGGCTGCTTCCGTAGCCTAACGGGTGCGGCGGCCATCTGCACTTTGCATTGTTACCGCAGTGCCGTGACGAGCTGTTCCACTTCAGTGACCTAGTCTAGGGTTTTCACCTTCGGAGTCGTCTCTTGTGTGAGAGCTATCACCTCTACTCCTTCGCCAAGGACCTCTTCCGTCGTCCTTACGATTCTTATCGCGCATCAGCTCCAGGATCATCTCATCCGTACGTGTATGTCTAATACTGCGCACGTCGGCTGCCAGATCCTCGAGCTTGGCGTCGCTTCGCATCGCCTTCAAGACGTCCGAGTACTTCGACTGTTCTGTCTTGATGACGAGACCGTCACATTTCTTGCGGTTTGCACCTGCTCTTTTTCTCCTTGGTTTGGCGTCCCTCACTACGTATACCTGCGGTTTCGATTTCTTCCTCTTCCGCTCTACCTTAGTCCAAAGGGGGTCCTCCCCTTAATTCAACCTACTCTGTGCTTGCAGAGGGGCTAACAACGATCGCAACCCCCTGTTCCCTTCCATCCGGGACGGACCAGCCTTTTCAGGCCCACCCTTCCCAGCTTTCCGGGACACCTGGCTGGAGTCCGACTTGCTGGCACGGCACTACTGCCGACCTTCGGGGTTAGTTTTTTTCTTGCCTTGCGGTTACCGTCAGATAGCTCCACACCTGACGGCTGCCTCACCCGCTTCTGCGAGTGCTTATCTCGAGCAGTCGCATCCGTCATACCTTTCGAACTTTCTGCTAAAGCTAAGCCCTTCGTCTGGGAAGACTTCGTAACCCTCACTTTCGCCTGTTCCGCCGCTGGTGTAATCTTCACGAGTCTCACGTGATCCTGCTCCTGCTTGGTATCGTCCATCGACTTACGAAGTCGCAACGGGGCCGTTTTCAGGTCCTTTGGTGATCAGGTTTCCAGAAGCTAACCCAACCCCCCTCCCCTCTCCCCCTACCGTGTCAGCCTAAAACCAAAGTTTCTGCCATGGTTGGTACCCGGTCTTCTTTAAGGTTGCTCATCATCCGATCGGTACTACTAGAAATGTTGATACCCTAATCCTTCAATGGGGTCTTTATTACACGCCATCCAAGCTTTGGCGTTCTCAAATGGTTCCGCCTCCTACTTAACTTTAGCTCACCCTTCTCTCAATCGCCTACCTACACTCAGTTGGTTGTTGCTAATTCTCAGTTCTACTAGAAATCGGTTATACTAGAGCTTTGTTTACACCGTTCTAGGTGAAGTTCAACACAAGTAACATCAATCATCTGTGATGACCCGAGAAATCCATCAGCATTTGTTGTAGAAAGTAATCATCCTAGTAAGATTTCCATCAAAATATTTGTCTGGAATAATAGACATACTTGATTCCCGAAAGGGGCAATACTATGAGGTTACCTTTAGAATAACCCTTCGATTGCAATGTTTTGATTGTCAGAGATTTACTTTTTCCCACTATCGCTGTTTCTGCGTCCACCAGACAAGACAGACTGCATCCTGGCGCTTACGTCAGATCAATCATCAAGCATCCGCTCCTGTTTTCATTGGATTGAAAATAAAAAAAAATCAGACGCTGATAAGAAACATGGATTCCCGCTGGGTAACATAAACCCGATGTTTCGAACGCGTTCTTCCAACTTGCTTCATCATGAGTCAAAGTTTAAGTGAAACAAATTTCCTACACGTCCCATCCAATTGACTCAATCGAGCCCAGACACGTGATGGTGCCACACCGAGTAGACAGGCAGGCCCGCCAACTTCCAATGAATCTGGTTCGGCACAATTGTTCCGCCGTCACCAACCGATCGCTTCCCTACTGCTGCAGCGCCGAATCGGTTCAATCTAACCAAAGTTGGTTCCAACTAGCAGCGTCGTGGACGAACTAAATTTAGAACCAGCAACGCCCCAGACAACTGCAGACGACCCACCACGGTTCTACGTAATCAACGCGAACAGTTGAGGAACTGTTGGGATTTCGAATGACGGACACTTGAAATTGTTTTTAAACTTATTTGACTATACAAGAAGCATTAGCCAAAGAAAAACGTTTGGAACAACTACATATATTGATGTATACTTTGAATTACACTAGTTTACAGCATTTTTGAACTCGGTAAGCTGATGATCATTTTTGGCGTAGAATCATGCCCTGAGTTCGAAAACGCGAAGGAAAAAAATTACAGTAGAGCGGAAATTTTTTCGACTTTCCATACAAGGTTGATGATTTGAAATCGATTTTTGTTCTATTTTTAAGTAAAGTCGCTCACTTCACACATCTCATTCTCCGTAATCAATGCTCCGATTCAGCTGAATTTTTTACTGTAACTCGCCTACATATGATATGTCAAATAAACGGTGAGAAAGAATTTTTAGATTGGTTTTTTCTTATTGAAAAAAAATACATTTCTTCATATATTTTTGGAAATTTTGCTAAAATTTAAGGAGATCGTCCCAAAAACTCGCCAATATCTTGAATTTCATCAATCTGACGCAAAACCTGCATTCAGATGATCGAATGGTATTGTATTCAGCTTTAAATTTATAAAAAAAGATTTGAATTTGGTTGAACAAAACGCAAGATATTTGAATTTTAGTAAATTCCATATTTTAAAAAATTGTAAAACTCGATATTAAGCTAAAACTCAAAAACTGTTCTACTTTAAATTTTTTGAAGCGCGGATTCGAAATCAGCACTAAATTGTACTTCAAAAATTTTGGTCGTTGATAGAAGTTCACGACTTTCGTTTTATTTTGTAAACTAGTGTTATTACACTCCCTCTCAAAATGTTTAAATTTTCTTCAGAATCTCTTGATTCTGAGTTATGTTATTCTACAGTAACAAAAATTCAAATAAGAATTTAAATCATATTGTAATAACATTTCATTGCAGTCCAAGAAAAACCAGGAGTTTGGGTAAACAGGCTTCAATACAGTTCACATCAACTGTATGTACGTACATGTTCGGCTAAAAGCCGTTTGTCAAAGTTAAATTCAATCAATTGAATTTATAATTAATTCTAGTTCTAGACTAACGAAATTCGACCAAATGACCTAGAACTATTATCAATGTAATAACATGTACTAAAAATAATGTTGTCGTAGTTTCAGACAAAAATAAGTGTAAAAAATTTAATACCAAAAATGCCATTTCGAAAATAACTCATTTCAAACATTTCAGTAAGCTTCCCATAAAAATGTCAGTGTATGTGATCCAAATCTCTCCGGGAAATCAAGCACCACGGTAATCTCGGGTAATGGTTCGTTGACCGACATACACTTCGCACTGCCGCGCGCCGTGACGTAGCAATTTTCGCGACCACGTTTTTCTGCCGTATCAAAAAATTGAGATCTCCGGGCCTCCCGAGTTGATTCTTGAACTAATTCAATTTAGAGTAGTGCGCAGCGCATTTGGTCATACTTGATAACACTGAAAGATGACAGGCAGCCAGCACTACTTGAAGGAGCCTTGGGGCTTGTCATGTGTCGACATCAGTCAGCAGTCCGGCCGGCGATGCATCGCTCCTTGGTGGCCATGCCGCGCAATGAAAGTTAATTTCAATAAAAATGGTTGTCGAAATCTTTTGCGTGCATGGAATATATCACAGAGCCGCAAATTGCACGAAGACGAATGGGAGAGAGTGGTTGGTCTGAAACATGGGCTATGGGCGTGCTTTTTAAGTACGTAATACTCTCAGGTAATGTCATTAACTTAGTAAGTGTAGCATAGTTGATTTTAATTGCTCATGCCAATGTAAAGTTGTTTAGCAAGATCAATTGCACAACGATTTGCCAGAACAAATTAATACGTTGTATAATTTGGTTAACAAAACAGCTGGTTAGGATGGTATCGCAGATAAACTCATAAAGATGGGCCCAGAAAAGTTGGCCACCTGTCTGCACCGGTTGATGGTCAGAATCTGGGAAACCGTTCTGCCACCGGAGGAGTGGAAAGAAGGGTTCCATTCCAAAGAAAGGCGACCATTTGGAATGTGAGAATTTCAGAGCGATCACTATCTTGAATGCAACTTACAAAGTCCCTACTATCCCAGATCAACTCCCGTCTTCTGTCACTTAAAACGAATGAGTTCGTGGGAAGTTATCAAGCCGGCTTCATCGACGGTCGGTCGACAATGGACTTGTTCTTCACCGTACGGCAAATCCTCCATAAATGCCGTCAATACCAAGTACCAACGCATCACCTAGTCGTCGACTTCAAACGACGGTATCGACCGCACAGAGCTATGGAAACTCATGCACGAAAACGGCTCTCCTAGAAGCTGACTAGACTGATTATAGCAACGATGGACGGTGTGCAAAACTGCGTATTCATTTCATTCAAAACTCACCGGGGACTACGATGAAGTGACGGACTCTCAGGCCTACTCTTCAATATCGCTCTGGAATGCATAATGAGACAAACCAGGCTCAACAGCCGAGGTTAGATATTCACAAAATCCGGTCAATTAGTGTGCTTTCCGGACGACATGGACATTATCGACCAGTTGAAAAACAACATAGCCGCTGGAGCAGATCAACTACCAAGCGAGCTTATAAAGTGCGGTCCAGAAGCACTGGTAAGAGCACTACACTGGATCATTACCAACATTCGGTAGGAGGAAGGATTGTACGACATTTCCCCGAAAACCAGTTCCCCGAATGAAGTTTCCCCGAAAGTTTTTTCCCCGAATGTACCATTTCCCCGAAAAACGTTTCCCCGAATGTACCGTTTCCCCGAAAAGAGTATTGCATCTGCCATTTAACCTTCTTCAAGCATCAGCTGACGCTCACCACGCTAACGCAGTACACGTGGGCCGTAATGACCACAATGCACAACTAGGGGTCTGGTTATTAGGCCGGAGTACGCTTAGCCAAATTACGTCAGGCTGAAGTACGTTAAGCCGAATGAGTTGTTCAGCTGAAGTTCATAAGGCCGAATGGGTCAGTTGGCTATTTTTCTAATTTTCTTTACAAACGATGTTCAAATTTAGTTTTGAAGTCCTAGAAGATGTTTCGAGTCCCATGAGTTTTTTAACATTCTTCGAATCTAGCGCATTATATAGATACTGGGACAAACTTCCATGATTTTATGGAATGCTTTTATCATTTTCCGTTTTCTCTCATAGATGACTCCTTGCATAGTTCATAAGTAATAGTCTATCAAACTACTGACTACATCATGGCAGATTCACCTTCTTTAAAAAGTCGGCTATTCTTTTGAGTATTGGGTTTTATTGTTGGTCAAACTGGTTTTTTATTCTTCTTTTCATAACAGCTATTCTATCACAGATGTTTCCATTTTTTAATAGGCGGCTTTTTGACGTTTTCGGACTGATGACCCATCACTTTCACGGCCCTTTCGGTTAAATGAACTTCGGCCAAACGAACTTCGGCCTGACATACTTCTCCTTAATGACCGACTTTTTAGCCTAATTGAACCAATCTTATAATAAAATTTCCCTTTTTTCAAACATGGGCTGTTCTTTTAAGATGAACTGCGCATCAGTAATTTAAGTGCTGCTATATCTATTAATGTTTTTTTTTTGTTTTCGTGTACAACTGTTCTAGTATCTATAATGCCTATAGATGTAGTAGAAATCTTCATCAGAAATTCTCCCTTCTTTCATCATATACTGTTCTTTCAAAATATGTTGTCGAAATATTGGCAGCAGTCTAACCACAAATATTTTCTGCAGAAATTGCAATTTCAAATGTTAGTTCGGTCATAATAAACTTGAATCGATTTACTTAAACTAAGAGTGCTTAGTTTAAAATATATTTGTCAAACAAATATCATTACCTTACGTTTCAAAGCCTGTTAATACATTAAAGTTGAGCTCATAGACTTCTTTCGTAAGCAAGCATACTTTACATTATCGCGAGCGCGTGTGTTATACTTAGTATACAATTTTTATAATGAACGTTATTAGATTACCACAATTACGACTTCTCGTTTCAAAGGTATTTTTTTTTCTAAAGGGTGTTTTCATCGATTGAATATTAAAAAATAACACGAAAGAACAGCCTATGAATAAAAGAAGGGAAAATTATAATGAGCGTGTTCTTAATTGAGTGCCATATCATTTTCAATCAGTACAACAGAAAAGGACGACCCATATTTAAAAGAAGAGCAAACTTTATGAATTATATTTTATCTCGTAAAATGCATGATATAAGGGATGCACAACATCAATGAGATGCGAAAGTTTCCATGATCTTGATGTCTTCATCCATTCGTAAATTTTCTCAAATCTGAGGAGGTAAAAAATGTTGAACAGTCTTCCTAAAGCTTGCATATCAGCCCTCTTTGTACTCAGGCTAACTTTCCGCAACTTCATTCCAACAACTAGGTCGAACAGTGGAAATAATCAAGAAAATGATCAGAAACCAGTTCTAAAAATAGTGTAATAAATATTTCGGGGAAACGGTCCATTCGGGGAAACGATTCGTTCGGGGAACCGTTTTTCGGGGAAAACACTTTCGGGGAAACTTCATTCGGGGAATTGGTTTTCGGGGAAATGTCGTACAATCGGAGGAAGTATTACCGGAGGAATGGATGGAAGGTATCGTGTGTCCCATCTGTGTACAAAAAGAGCGACAAGTTGAATTGCCGAAACTATCGCACGATCACACTACTGAACGCTGCCTACAAGATACCCTCTCATTATATTTTTGCTGCCGTCTATCACCAATTGCTTGATAGTTCATGCTGCAATATCAGACTGGATTCATGGGTGAACGCTCTACAATGGACCAGATGTTCGCCATCCGCCAGGTGTTTCAGAAATCCCGCTGAATACTGAAGTGGGATATCGGATGGACTCAATAAATTACGGACATTACTTCGAGTGATAACATAATCTTCATATTTGCGGTTAATAACTAAAGTACAAAGGTAAACACATTTGACATTTAAATTCACACTCAAGTCTTATTAAAATGATAGATACAGTGACAGCGGGTTATTCGTACAGGCCTGGTTGCCAGAGGTTGGTCCCCTGCTCAATCACTGCAACTAGTTAAGCCAATGCTCGCACGATGTCGCTGGAAGGTACCCGCTGGTAGTCCTTTGGTCATCATGTCAGCAGGTTGATCGGACGACGCAATAAACTCTAGACGAATCTGGTTTTTCTTGATTTAGTTTCGCAAGAAGTGAAACCTTACGTCCACATGTTTAAGCCTTCCATAGTTCTTGGATTCTCCAGAGATCTTCATAGCAGACTGATTATCTTCATACACTACAGTAGGCTCCTTCGATCCACACCACATGTCCCCTAGAAAACGGGTGAGCCACATTACGTGGCAGGCAGCAACACTCAACGCGGCAAGTTCCGCTTCGGTGGATGCGAGAGCAACGGTTTATTGCTTCCGAGTGATCCAGCAGACGGTACTTCCGAAAACCTTAAACAGGCAGCCACTCACCGAACGCCTGTCAGACAAGTTATTAGCCCAATCAGCGTCAGAAAACACTTCAATCATCGGTGATTCCTTGGTTTTCTCGTAGACCAAACCAACGTCGATCGTCCCTTTCATGTAACGTAGGATTCTTCGTAGATGCACCCAGTGTATCTCATTGGGACAGCTTTGAAATTGGCTGAAAACATTCACGGAAGTCGCCAAATCTGGTCTAGTCGTCATTGCTGCATACGTCAAGCATCCGACTAATTCGCGATACGGCTTCGTTATTCGCTCCTTTTCGGTACCCTTTGGTAACTTCAAACGATTCTCTAATGGTGTCGAAATCGGCTTACAATCGCTCATTTGAAAACGCTTCAGAACGTCAAGAAGGTACTGCTTCTGACTAATTCGCCAAACTCCTTCGTTTACGTTGTAATCGACACATATTATCAAAAAGCTTTTTATCTCTCCTATATCCGTCATGTCGAACTCTCGAACCAAGACTCTCTTGATCATCTGCACGGCCTTTAAGGACAGACTTGTTGGAATCCAAAATGGCCGCCATAATGGCCGACTTTGGCATCTACTCACGATTTCGAGCGTACAAATCTCTTTGCAAAAACGAAACCCGCGCACCTGAGCTTCTTATTTTAAGCTAATTGCAAGTGAGCAAGAACAGAATAATAAAATGCACTGTTGTTTGAAGCTTGCTTCTTGAGATTTGTGCATCTGAAGTTCTGATGCACTGTTGAAGCGGGATTTCAAGAAGTTTGTCCTTAATGGTCCAACAATTAACACGTCATCAACATATAGAACGATTATTACCTTCTCGAAACCCATTTTCCGCGTATAGCGGCACTGGTAATTCTCACTGCGTTGAAACTTCAATCGATCGGAGACGAAAGAATGGAAACGATCATTCCATGCCCGCGATGCCTACTTCAAACCATATACAGGTCGGACTCGATTATCCGGAGTCGGGTTTTGCAGTTTATCAAACATATATCTAGCGAAGAGAATGAAATTTTGATATTTTGTCAAACCAACTTTGATTAGAATTCTGTCAAAATATCAGCTTTGTTTAGCATTCCGTTCTTTAGATACCGTAAAATGGGGTGTTAAGAACTCATGGGGTGTTAAGGGATTCATCTTCACACACTACTTTGAAAAATCGCCAAACCGTATAAAAATTGATTTACTTATTCCAAATTCGCTTCAAATGTGTGTTAGAAATAAAGGCATACTATAAGGATTACCACTCATGAAAATACGATTTTAACTGGACATTAGACATCAAAAATAGAACGGCATTGCTTTTTCTCAATTTTGCTACCATTGAAACATTCATTTGTGAGATCAGAAATATAATAAGGAAAATTATGTGAGTAATCGTAAGGTGTTCTACAGCTCATTTCAAACGAAACTAGGGTAAAATATTTGATGTAACTAAGGTAGTTTTCGAACACCGACAGTTTTTGTGAAAAAAGTCCAATTTCATAAACTGGTGGGGTGTTAGGGGATTAAATTTCTCATATAACTTTTTTATTTGTATCATGATGTTCTTTTTCGGTGATGTTCAAGAAATATTACAGTCACTATTTACAATTAATCAACTTTTATCTTTCTTAATTTAAATTCCTTAACACCCCATTTTCATATTTTAAAAAAATTCGCACATTTTGTTAAATATCTTCAATTCCTCCAAAAATATTGTCAAATTTTGTAATCTGTATGCGTAGCAGGCAGCAAGACAATGATCGGACTGCTTTTCGTGACAGTTCTAAGAAGTAGAACCCATGAACTAATGGGGACGAAAAATTTTCCATTCCCTTTCTGATAGAAACTTCAAAAGTGTTGCAAACAGGCTTTAAAAAAACATTCCGAGTAGTGTGGCAAATTTTAGCAATGATGTAGGCAAAGCATGTTATCTCGAAAAACTATTTTGAACTGTAAGTGTTGAGGTAAAATTGTCGGGATTCTCACGAGCCGCAACACCGCGTCTTTTAGGTGTAATGCAGAGCTGTCAGCTGATTTTTTAATTAGATCGGTTCAGTTACAAAATTACAAAAACTTACATCGGTCTTCCCAGTTTTTATGCTGACTCCAACAAATAAAGTAATATGTCCTCAGAAAATGAGTCACTAATGCTGAAAGACCATAAATTAAATGAAATTAAAGTACAAGTTCATTATGCATCTCCTACGTACAATACCTTCTAACCTCGAATTTGATTTTACTGGTCAGAATTTACTTCACAAGCGCTTGGCGGTACATCAAGGGCGTAGCCAGAGGGGGGCAGGAGAGGAGCGTGCCCCCCCCCCCCCTGGCCGACAGATTTTTTTTTAATTCAAGCCGACTCAAAGATTGTCAATAATTCAAGTGTTCCAGAAAAAATATGAAAAAAAACACTTTTCTCTAGACTATTCTAATAATTGAGGTTTTTATCCACAATTATCCAACCTTTTTTTTTTCTTGAGAATCACAGGAAATTTCGCCAAGTATTTCTCAAAGAGATCTACTTCAATCTTATCATAGAATTTAACCAAATAACAAGCTTGGATGAATGGTTAAATTTTGTGATGTTTATTCATGGAACACAAAAACAGCATGGCAAGTTTCCGGTAGGGAAAAACAAGGACTTTGTAGAACTATATGCTGCTATAGAGTGCAGTTATATGCTATTGCTACACGAATTTTCACTTGTATTCAATTCAAACAAACGTCATGCTAAGATAATAATACCTGGAATTTCTTTACAAATTTTTTCAATGACATCTGACATCTCCAGATATTCCTTTAGGCAGTTATTCAGGAACTTTTCCAAGGATTCTTCCAGAAATTCCTCAAGGAACATATCCAGGAGTTTCTCTTTCGTGAATTCTGGACATCTTGCAGGGTTCAGATAGTTTTTTTAGGGTTTGTTCCAAGAAATGCTTTAAGAATTCCCCCCACGATTCCTTCAGTTTTCTACAAATACTTCTGCAAGGACACATCGATGAATTCCTTCAGGAATTTTCCATAGCTTCCTTCAGTGATTCGAGCATTGATTGCTCCAGAGAGTTTTCCAAGAATTCTTGTGTGGGTTTCACCAGGCATTCTTCCGGGAATTTCTCCTGGGCTATCTTTAGAAGTTCCTTCAGTGATTGTTCCAGTGCTTTTTTCGATAATTCCTCCAGAAAGTTCCAGGAGTTCCTTAAATCACTGTACAAAACATTTTCCATCCAAAAATTCCAACAATAATTCGTCCAAAAAATATTGCAGACATAGATACCTTCATTTTTTCCTACAGAAATTCTTCCAGGAATTTGTTAAGAATGCTTTCCTGGGTTTTCCTAAAGAAATCATCATGGGATTACTTCCGGGATTCCTCCAGATTTTCCTTTAAGCATTCCTCCAAGGATTCGACCGGGAATATCTTCTGTGTTTATTTCAGAAACAACTCCAGGAATTATTTAAAAAAGTCCTCCAACCCGGGTAGAGGTAAAATACTGACGATCAAAACATGATATTGATTTGATTGATATAAGAGATAAAAGATCTGAAAATAATATCTGAAAAATGTTCCTGGAACATGTGAACAATATCAAAATTTGATATTTCAAGATCATACGAATAGCTCGCTGCAATTGGTTAGATCTTACAAAATCTAAATATGGTTTGATGATGATGTTCCAGGAGTAAATTTTTGATTATATTTTTAGATCATTTATCTCTTATGTCAAACAAACCCATATCACTTTTTGATCTCCATATCAAAATATGCTGTTATTGAGCTCTTTTCCTCTACTCGGGAAGGGTTCCCCTAGGAACACTTTGTAGAATTCCTTCAAAAGTTCTCCAAAAAATAATCCAATACTTCCTCCAGGAACTATTTAAGAATTCCCCAGGATTTCTCCTGGGGTTTCTTCAGGAACTGCTACAGGGATTCCCCAAGGCGTTCTTCCACGAACTTTTATTAGTATTCCTTCAGGATTTCTCCAAGGATTCCATCTGCAATTTCTCCAGAAATTCCTTCAGGAATTCTTATAGAGATTCCTCCGTTAATCTCTACGGGTATTCTTCTAGGATATCCCCCAGGGATTCCTCCAAGAATTTCTGCAGGACTTAACACGGGACTTCCTTCTGTGATTCTTTCTGAAACAACTCATTTTAAACATCCTCCAAAGATTCTCCCACGAACTCTTTTTTAGGCTCCTCCAGCAATTCCTCATTGTATTTTTTAAGGAACATTTCTAGGAATTGATTCAGTACTTCCTCTAGGAACTGCTTAGGGATTCCCTTAGTAATTCCTCTTGAAATTTCTTCCGGGTTTCCTTCTGGAGTTTCTTCACAAACTCTTCTAAGGATTCCTCCCGAATTTGTTCAAGAGCTCCATCTGCGATTTCTTGAAGAATTTTTTTTGGTATTCCTATACGAATTCCCTAAGAGATTCATCCATGAATTTCTTCAGGAATTCCTCTAGGAATTACTCCAGGAAATCCTTCAGGGATTCCATCAGAAATTCTTCCAGGATTTTTTCTAGGAATACCTTCTGGATTTTTTTCCAGAAATTCCGCCAAAAAAATCTTCCAGTATTCCCTCCAGGAATTGCTACAGGCATTCCTCCAGGATTTGCACTAAAATATCCTCCAGGAACTTTCCTAGTGATTTTTCCAGGGATTTCTCAGGCGACTTTTCAGAAATTTCTCCCAGAGCTCCTCTAGAGATTCCCCCAGAAATTCATCCACCAATTGTTGAAGGAATTACTACAGAGATTCCTCCTAGAATTCCTTCAAGGATTCCGCCAGCAATCCCCAAAGGATAACCTCCAGCAATTCCATTTAGGAATTTTCCCAAGAACTATTCCAGGAAATTCTCCAGGAATTACCCCAAGAATTTCTTCAGGAATACCTCCAGCAATTTCTCTAGGAATTGATCCAGGAATTGCTCCTGGACATCCTTCAGAAGTTATGTCAACAATTTCTCCAGGATTTTTTCCAGAAATTCTTCTGGATTTTTTTTCAGACATTCTTCCAGTAAATTCTCCAGGAATATCCTCAGGAGTTTTTCAGGGATTCCTCCAGGAAATCCTCCGAAGATTCCTCCAGGAAATCCCCCAAAAGTTCCTCTAAAGATTATTTTTGGAAATCCTATAGGGATTTCTTCATAAATTCTTCCAGGAAATTCCTGGAGGAATACCATCAGCATTTTTTCAGGGATTCCCCCAGGAATTCTGCTTCTAGGATTCCTCCAAGGATTTCTTCAGGAATTCCTTCGAGGATTTATCCAAGAATTCCTCCAGCAATTCCGCTAGAAATTCCTCCGGGGTTTTCTCAAGGGTTTTTTTCAGAAACAGAAAAATAATAGAATAAAAATAGAAATTTCCCAGAATTCCTCTAGAAATTCATCCAGTAATTCTTCCAAAAATTCATCTTGCAGAAATTATGTCAACAATTCCTCTAGGTATTTCTCCGGGAATTTCTCATGAGATTCCATCAGGAATTGCTTATGGGATTCCTTTAGAGATTTCTCCATGGAATCTCTTCAGGAAATTCTTTGATGATTCCTCCAGCAAATCCTGAAGAAGTTTCTCCAAGGATTCTTCCAGGAAATCCCCTAGGGGTTTCTTCAGGAATTCTTCAAGATTATTTCCCAGGAATACCATCAAGAATTTTTTAGGGATTCCTCCAGGAATTACACCAGGAATTAATCAAGGAACACCATCATAAATTAGGGATTGCTTCAGAAATTCTTCCAGGGTTTTTTTCTAGGAATACCTTCTGGAATTTTTCCAGAAATTCCACCACGAAATCTCCAGGAATCGCTAGGGATTTCGCTAAAACTCGTCCAGGAACTTTTTCAGGGATTTTTCCAGAGATTTCTCCAGGAATTCCTCCAGAGATTTCTCTTGAAATACCTCCGTGAATTTCTCAGGGGATTTTTTTCAGATATTTTTCCCAGAGCTTCTCCACAGATTCCCCCAGAAATTCATCCAGAAGTTGTTGAAGGAATTCCTCCAGAGATTCCCTCACGGATTCCGCCAGCATTTCCCAAAGGAGAACCTCCAGCAATTCCTCCAAGATTTTATCCAGGAATATCTCCAAGAACTATTCCAGGAAATTCTTCAGGAATTACCCCAAGAATTTCATCAGGAATTCCTCCAGAAATTTCTCTAGGAATTGATCCAGGAATTGCTCTTGGACATCCTTCAGAAATTATGTCAACAATTTCTTCAGGATTTTTTCCAGAAATTCTTCTGGAGATTTTCTCAGAAATTCTTCCAGGAAATTCTCCAGGAATACCCTCAGGAATATTTCAGGGTTTCCTCCAGGAAATCCTCCAGAGGATTCTGCCTGGAAATCCTCTAGGGATTTCTTCATAAATTCTTCCAGGAAATTCCTATAGGAATACCATCAGTAATTTTTCAGGGATTCCCCCAGGGACTTCTTTACAAACTGCTTCTAGGATTCCTCCAGAGACTCCTTCAGGCAGTCTTTCAAGGATTTATCCAAGAATTCCTCCAGAAATTCCGCTAGAAATTCCTCCTGGATTCCAGAAACAGAAAAATGATAGAATAGAAATAGAATTCTCCCAGAATTTCCCTAGAAATTCATCCAGTAATTCCGAGAATTTCTCTTAGAGATTCCTCCAGAAATTCACAAAGAAATACCTCTAGTAATTCCTTCAGGTATTTTATCCAGGAAATTCCCCAGGAATAACCCCAGTAATTTCAGTAATACCCCAGGAATTGCTCCTGGACATCTTTCGGAAATTATGTCAGCAATTCTTCTTGTATTTCTCCAGGAATTTCTCCCGAGATTTTATCAGGAATTGCTTCCTGATTCCTCCAGATATTCCTCCAGGGGATTTCCCTCCTGAAGGGATTCCTCCAGAGATTTATCTATGAAAAATCTCTTCAGGAAATTCTTTGAAGATTCCTTCAGGAAATCCTCCAGAAGTTTCTCCAAAGATTCTTCCAGGGAATCCTCTAGAGATTTCTTCAGAAATTCTTCAAGAATATTTTCCAGGAATTCCTTCAGGAATTTTTCAGGGATTCCTCCAGGTATTCCTCCAGGGTTTTCTGCACAAATTTCTTCAAGGAAACCCCCTGGGATTCCTTCAGGAATTCTTTCGAGAATTTCTCCAGGAACTCTAGTATTTCCTCATGAGATCTCTTCAGAAATTTCACTAGGTATCCCTCCCATAATTTATCCAGGAATTCGTACAGGTTTATTTTTTTAAATTCTTACAGGAATTCCTTCTGGAATTCAAAAATTCAAAAAATTCTGGAGGAATTTCTCCAGCAAATAGTATTGGAAGATAAATGGAAGCATACAGGAACCAGGAAATTCTAGGTTTATCCTTATAAGAGTTCCTAATTTCCAAAAGAGCTCAGCTGTAATTTCTGATGAATGTTTTGTAGACATTGACAGAAAAATCAGAGCAAAATATGGCACGAGTAAATAAAAATCCTTAATTCTCCAAAAATTGGCCATCGCTACCAGCACCACGTTGATTTGTGTAGATCAGGCGAGTTTTTGTTAACGTATTGTACAAAATACAACAGGGTTAAGGGTTAAATAAAGCTTTTAGAATATAATGTTATTATATTCAATTTTATCGTGTTGCGTTTAGTTATAAAAGCTAGTAGGTACATTTTTACTAAGGGTGCTTGCCCCCCCCCCCCCCCCCTGACCGAAAAGCTGGCTACGCCCATGCGGTACATCTAATTAGTTAATTTTGGGTAAGTTTTACGTCATTCGTATTCGCCTAATTACGGTAATTATTGGTTCAATACAGAAAAAATAAGTCATAACTTTCATAAATATCATGCTTTCTACAATTTCACGTGAGAATTTACTTCTACCAGTCATCAAGACGTCAATTCCTTATATCCCTTTATTTAGTTGTCAAATTATCTGTCACGCGTTGTCTTCGGTCAAGGAGTATTCGACCATGGAGTCTAAAGAGTCTGCACAGATAAATCGGCACACGTCGCAACAGTAAGATATTTGCAAAATCTACTACAAAGCCAAAGCATAAGATATCTTAAATACATTTTTTTTCTATCGGAATATCCCACAACAAAACAAAACACAAATACTGGAAAAAATCAAAATGTTTGAAAAAAATTTCAATAAGAACTTCTAGACTCAGCAAATAACGTGAACTGCTCATTTGAACAAAGCACAAGCGGTACAATCCTTTATTCAGCTCCTAAACACCCATTTTGGTGATTTTATTCAACCTTTAGCACCTACACTCCACACAATTGTATAAATATCCTCGAAAACAAGAGCATTACTTGTTGTATCAGAATAGTCAAGAACATAAGTTGAACTAAGTCTGTGTTGAGGCTGTAGAAGCGACGGGGACTTCACGAAAACCATGCTTGGTACATCTGTCAAAAGATATTTGATTAAAGGTTGAACAACAGATGATTATTTCTGCATGTTGGTGTACGTTTTAAAGCTGTTTACCCCGATGAACAATATTCTATTCAACTTGATATTCAGCCAAGAGGTTGAATAAGCCATACTTCAGACCAATATTCAGCTGTCATTGTGTTCAGCCATTGACACCATTAACCAGCTATTGTTCAGCTAATACTCTCATTGTTCAGCATTCATTGTTACTTGGGGTGTGCAGCGGAGAAGGATGAACCATGTGCTCGCTGCACTTTGGTGAACCCAGCAACCAGAAGGTGACTGAAGCCGGAAGGATACGGTGGGCAGGGCATGTTGCAAGAATTCTGGATAACAGCCCTGCAAAGCTGGTGTTCGCTACTGATCCGGTTGGCACAAGAAGGCGTGGAGCGCAGAGAGCACGATGGGCGGACCAGGTGGAGCGTGACTTGGCGAGCATTGGGCGTAACCGAGGATGGAGAGCTGCAGCCACAAACCGAGTATCGTGGTGGCGTACTACTGGTGTATTACTAACTCAAATGTAATGTTGAGCAAATATGTATGAATGTAATGTATATGATATTTAAACGATCCTAAGATGTTGCATTTGTTTTACTTTAACAATCAACGTACAAAACTGCTTTCCTAAAGGATGACTGTCATCAGACAACTTTCAGCGATAGGTACATATGATCTAAACATACAAAGCAAATCCCAAAGTACATAACATTATCCCTTTATACAAAATTGCCGTTCAAGGTGAAGATAACGCGGTTGTAAATTCCGGGAATAAACCGTAGTAACTGCTAGAGTATTTGCACCCTTTTCCATCGTATAGAACAGCCATCTCACCAGCAACGATCGAGCGCGCAGACTTGCTGGCAGGACGCGCGTGTGCGATAGCACCCAGGCAGACACAGCCGATAAAGTCCACCCCGTTTCCCGGGACCAGTTTGAACCGGCTCGTGAGAACATGTGTAGTAGGTCCGGGAACAACTTCGATTCACACTATAGAATGAGCGACCAAGTGTGAGAAGACGTTGATGACCCATGCCTTGCTGATCACTCGTGAAGCCGTACGAACTGGTGGAGCGTGGAGACCGCTGACTGACTGTAGGTGGTTGCATACGAAGCATACGACGAAGCCGGCGTTGTCGCGTAAAACGATGATTAATGGATGCTGCGCGCATTGGTGATCCTACACACAGAAGTTGTGTAGTTCATTATCAATTACGACTGTTGCTCTGGGCAGCATCAGAAGCAACAGCCGATCGATCTCACTGTCAAGAGCAACGACTATCATGGGGGTAGAAGTGATCGGAGAAAGTCGGACACGAGAGAGCGGTGGGTGCTCTGAGAGAAAGCTTCTACTCAGAGAAATGCTGATGGTTTGGGCGTTCGTAATCTGTATGCTCAAGATTCATTCGCTATGCAAGACGCCTGCTAAGAATACGCATCATAAATGTTCAGCGCCCTGTACACCATTGGCGTAGCTAGGGGGGTTCGAATATTTATTTTGTATCTGTATTAACGAGATTTTTAGCCCTTGGCTAGTTCATCTCGGGACCCACGCTGTACTTCCCTTCCGAAGGAAGACTCACATTTTGTGAGTTTGTCGGGAGTGGGATTGATCCCAGGTCCTCGGCGTGATAGTCAAGTGTTCTAACCATCACGCCAGATCCGCTCCACCAGGGTTCAAAGATGGTAGGTACACCCTAGAGTTCATTTGACAGATCTTGAATGTGGAAGACTGGAAACAAATTGAAATTTGTCAAATGCTATGCAAACACGGAAATTAAATACAATTAAAAAAAAAACACGGACACGTTTAATGCTTCCAGTGAGCTATTCGCTCTTTGAAGGAAGCACGACACTAGACAACGGACTAGCATGCAACGCCCAGTGACACAGCCGAAAACTTTTCCTGACAGCTGCGGCGGGAATCGAACCCGCGCTCCTTAGCACGATGCGACTAAAGGCTTGGTGACACTAGCCGCACGACTACGAAGCCATTTATCATGTTTTACCAGATAATACATCCAGAATTATCTCTAGAAACATTTCCAAGAATCCATTTTGAACTTCAAAGGTGGGTCACAAATTCCTCCAAGAATGCCGCCAAAATTGTTTTTCAATCAAGGAATAGCAAAATGAATATTACTTCAGCACGAGACGTAGAGTATCGCGCCACTTGGGCGGTGGCTTCTATATTCGTCTGTTTTCCACTATAACTCTGTCAATTTTGAACCAATTGACTTGAAATATTGTACACGGGTAGATACTATACCTATCTCACCACATTCCAAAAGTTGTGTCAATTGGTTCAAATTTGACTGAGTTATAGTGGAAAACAGACGAATATAGAAGCCACCGCCCAAGTAGCGCGATTCCCTACTAGGGTACCGGAAGTATTTTTGGCCTCTTTAGGAAGTGGGTGAACAATTTTGCGAAAAAAAAATAACGGGTTTTGTTATAAAACATTAATCATTCCAGTAGAAAGTCAGCAGAACACTAAACTGTAGTAGTATGGACTTCATCGCGAGTAGAGCTGGTAATGTTCTCCCACAGTGTTTATCTTCATCTCTTGAGCATCGCGCTTAAATACTGTATGGGCGTTCCAGGGGGTCTCAGGATACTTCACACGGCTTCTGGGGAGCTCCAGAGAGCTCTGGGGCGCTTCATGGTATTTCAGGGGCGTTCCAGAAGGTATTAGAGAAGCTTTTTAGATGGCTTCAGGGGTACCAGCAGGTCTAAGGGGAGCTTCAGGGGGCCGCTGGGGCTCTTCAGAGGGTTTCACGACCCCCTGTGGTGATGCTTAAAGGATTGTCATTGTCAAAACGTAGGACGAGTCAGAACCTCCAGAAAGCTCCCCAAGATGCTGCAGAAGGCCGTGGAAATGTTGTTCCCGCGTGTGTATATCATTTGGCAGACAAAAAGATTCTATGCCCAAGGAAGTCAAGGAGATTTCCTTTAAGAAAAGTTCCTGGACTGACAGGGCATTGAACCCGTCACCCTCAGCACGGTCATGCTGAATACCCACGTCTTTACAGCTATAGAGCCCACTTATTTACTTACTTACCGGTCAAACAAAGGCCTGAGTAGCCTCTTCTGTACATAGTAGCCGTCTCCATTTCTATGCGGTCCATGGCTGCGTGGTGTCCAGTTCCGCATTCTGCGAAGGGTCCGCACATCGTCCTCCACTTGATCGACCCACCTAGCTCGCTGCGCACCACGTCTTCTTGTACCGGTCAGATGATTCTCGAGAACCATTTTAGTCGGGTTGCTATCCGACATCCTGATGACGTGACCCGCCCACCGTAGCCTCCCGATTTTCGCGGTGTGGACGATGGTTGGTTCTCTCAGCAGCTAATGCAGCCCATGCTTCATTCACCTTCTCCAAGTCCCGTCTTCCATCTGCACTCCGCCGTAGATGGTACGCAACAGTTTCCGTTCGAAAACTCTAAGGACTTGGTCCTCTGCACGTAGGGTCCATGCTTCGTGAATATAGAGGACGACCGGTCTAATCAGCGTTTTGTGGATAGTTAACTTCGTGTAATGGCGAACTTTATTCGATCGTAGAGATCTGCGAAGTCTCTGAATTTCTCTGCTGGTGTCGTTGTCGGCGGTTATCAATGAGCCCAAGTACACGAACACTTCAGCCACCTCGATTTCAACACCGTCGATAGAAATTCGGGGTGGTGGGCGCGGTGGCTAGTCCAATTCGCATGGCTTCATTATTAAGTCGGAAGTAAGTTTCCGCCGTTGTCTTAAATATGCGGGCTATAATATCTATATCATCAGCGAAACCAAGCAGCTGAACGAACTTCGTGAAAATCTTTCCATTCGTGTTTATCCCCGTTCCCCTTATTCATTACACCCTCTACAACAATGTTGAACAGCAGGCACGAAAGACCATCATCTGCGAGATTCGAAGGGACTCGAGAGTGTCCTTGATACTCACACTACGCATGTCCCTCGATTCATCGTCGCCTTGATCAATCGTATCAGTTTATCCAGGAATTCGAATTCGTCCATGATCTGCTATAGTTGGTCTCGATCGATTGTATCATACGCTGATTTAAAATCGATGAACAAATTATGTGTGGGCACGTTGTATTTGCGACATTTCTGTTACACCTGGCGGATGGCGAACATCTGGTCCATTGTAGCGCGTTCACCCATGAAGCCTCTGTTGCCCCACGAACTGTCTTGCAATCGGTGATAGACGGCGGCATAAAATTTGCGACAGTATCGTGTAGGCAGTGCTCACTAGGTGATCGCGTGATAGTTTCCGCATTCCAACTTGTCGCCCTTTTTGTAGGTGGGACACACGATACCTGTCATCCATTCCTTTGGAAATATGTACTACTTCTATAGAGCCCACACAGTGAACATGAAAAAATGATACGATATTGATAGTCACTAAACATTTTCTTCCATCAAAAGGTAACTGAAAAGCTGGTGCCCCTTAACAGCATGTTCTAGCTATGCCAATGCCGTTCATCCAGGGGCGTGTGAAGGATTAGAAAAAAAGTTTAATGAAGTAGGCTTTGAGTTAACTGAAAGACTAAATTTCTTCAGTTTCTGATGAATAAGTATGTCATAAAAACGCTATAAGTTTCAAATCATTTGTAAAAATACTTATTTCATGATAGTCTTCATAGAAAGAATACAAATTCTGCTCCCAACAACAGTTCATCCGTATTCTATGCGCAGCCTCTTGAGCAGTGGTCGTTATCAGTCGGCGGTCACAAACACATCGGCAGAGGTTATAAATTTCGAACTCGGGATGAACTTCGGCTTAGTTGCATCTGGAATTTGAGCGAAGAACACGCGAGAACAGCTAGCTGGGGAATTGACAGCCGCGGCGAATAGGAAACAGGCCAGCCAACCTCCTGAGTGGTCGTGGGTGGATTCCGAAGCTGTACCGTGGATCCTGTTCCCTGATAGGGATTGAGACTGTGATATAGTGATAGAACAAAATGGCAAAAATGGCAAAATCAGTGAAAACTCAAGTGATGCTCGCAGTGTGTCTAGTGTTCGCCGTGGAGCAGTATTCCGTCGCAGCAAACGGTAGTTGTCTATTTTGATTCGTTTATATTGTTGGTCAAGCCCCTCTGGGCAAACTTCGAGACTCGGAAA
This sequence comes from Aedes albopictus, assembly GCF_035046485.1. Classification (NCBI taxonomy): domain Eukaryota; kingdom Metazoa; phylum Arthropoda; class Insecta; order Diptera; family Culicidae; genus Aedes; species Aedes albopictus. Next base: position 191,120,050 of record NC_085137.1, on the reverse strand, counting down.
AAGTGGGTGTGTTCTCGAAAGCAGTGATCTTCCCATTAGCATGTCACGCCAGTTCGCTGACGTGCACCGCCAGATTGATCCTCTCAGGAAGTGCAAATGCAATTTTCCAATAACAGTTCATCAAACTAATTGTGTGAGGGTAGTTGAAGTGCCGTAGAACCGTGTATGTGACGTCGCAGAAAAAAGGAGTCTTCCAACATTTTCAGACAACGTGTTCTTGATTGACCGCGCGGCTGCTTCAATCCAGAGGCTCAGATCGCGCAACAAATTAAGCTAAACTACGAAGAATCAGCTGCTCTAACGGGCGGCAAAAGTGCCAACCTAAGCACATGATGAGTATGCGCCACCGTTGGGTTCAGTACACAGCCAGATGAAATGCCGCGCGAAATGTGATTCCATCTCGTCGTCGTCGTCGTTGTCGTCGCGCCATGACGATGATGATGATGGTTGATTGTGACGAAGACATGTTGTATAGACATAGCCAGTCAGGCAGGCGACCAGCCGACCATTATTGGCGAGTGTTGGCACTCTAAGGTCAAATGAAAAACAATTTATGTAAAGTGATGCCTGATTAAAGTGCTTAAATGTGACAAAGGAACGTAACAAGACGTTATTACAGTTTCAATTTGTCGGGTGGGGAAGCGCTGAACCGAGGGGTTTGTTGTGTTTGGGTTAGTAACAGGTGTGACGATTGAAAAATGACTATTCAAATAGGTAAAGTGTGATAATGGAACAGCCTGTGCAGTTCGGAAAAAGGTGAAACACGAGGTCATCTACCGTAGATCATTGCCCAATGCTTGACTACGTATGTCTCCACAGCAATTACGATTTACCTCTAGAACTCCCCAATCTAATTGGTTCATTCTCAAGTGACTTAATTGCGTAATAATATTTGCAATTTTAATATCAGTAGAATTATTTTGTTCTACATTTTATTGCTGAAAATGCCAATAACCTTGCAATTTGTACTTAATACTACTTGTACTAAAGTACGAATTGAACTCATACCTAGAATCTGAAACTACAGTGATAATGCTGAATGTGGCTAGAAATTACAGATATACCATCATCATCTGGGGGAACGTTGATCAGCGGGGAAAATTTCATCAATATGGGATCCATGGTATTCAACCGCTAAGTATAAACGAAGTACCTTTTGGTGAAAATCAATAATGTGATTAGGAATCGTTTATAAATCACGAAGACCGAAATTTAGTCATCTCAGACGCCCCTCCTCTCCTATTGTAGACTTCTGTCCATACACAAATTTCGAAATTTGTTTGGAGCGTAGACTTTGAACAGACCCCTCTCCCCTCGAAAAATTCGCGTGGTTTAAGAACAGTAGGGTGGCCCACACTTATATGAAAAACAAAAATTTCTAAAAATGCCAAGTCTTACCTCCTCAATCAGTTGTTTTGGACTCCCAGAAGCTACGTTCAAAATTTGAGCAAAATCGATTGAGCGTAAGGGGGCGCTCAAAACGCTTAAAGTTTGTATGGGAAAACTTGGCCAAATGTATGCAAAAATGTTAAGTTTTCGAATTTGCCGCTAGGTGGCGCTGTACGCGTTCAATAAATAAACCCTTTGATATTATTGTAGGTGACTATATACCAAAGAACTTCGTCGAAGATGGCGAAGTGATCCGACGGCTGTGAAAAAAGTTATACCCTAGGCAAAGTGAGGCAAACTATTGAGATTCCATTATTGATATTATTCCTTTACTACATCTTTTGGAAAAAGAACAATAAAGTTTCTCCTCACTTTACCTAGGCTATAACTTTTTTCACAGACGTGGATCACTTTACGGTCTTCGACAAAGTTGTTTGGCATATAGTCACCTACAATAATACCAAAGGGGTTGATTATTGAATGCTTACAGCGCCACCTAGCGGCAAATTTTGAAAACTTAAAATTTTTGCATACATTTGGCCAAGTTTTCCCATACAAACTTTAAGCATTTTGAGCGCTCCCTTACGCTCAATCGATTTTGCTAAAATTTTGAACGTAGCTTCTGGGAGTCCAAAACAACTGATTCAGGAGGTAAGACTTGGCATTTTTCGAAATTTTTATTTTTCATATGAGTGTGGGCCACCTTAATGAATAGCCCCTTATTCTCTTGTACAGACTTTTCGAACCCTCTAAGCAGGATACCTTCTTTGAATGAGTGCACTATGGGGCGGCTCCATACAAAGGGGTGGCCCAAAATATTTTTTGGTTTTCTGCATTTTTTGAAAATATTCTTGTAAGATTAGCATAACATTAGTCAAATTTTTGAGGCAGTTCAAATGCAAATCAAAACTAGAATAAGATTGTCATGCATAACATAAAATGGGAGAGATGGAGGTGGACAGCCCCCCCCCCCCTTCGAGGCAAATCTGCCGCCCCCCCCCATTTTTTAATGTTATGTAAGAGTATTGCTTTATCAATCACGTATTTTGGTAAAGAGTTGTTTATCTACCAAGAGTCCCCCCCTCCACCTTATGAGCCCCCCCCCCTACTCTAATATTTGTTCAAACTCGTCGAAAGGATATTTTTTTAATATGCTTCTATTATTTTACTCAACACATATCATCATCATTAACTAAGTTGATGATTTGTCTCCATTTTTTATACTGCAGGAATGAATATACTGCTAAAAATAGAACATAATTTACATTGATATATTTCCATCATAAATTTTATTAATTAATTGTCTCTTCAAACTTTATCAAATTCACAAGCAATATCTACTCATTCTTCTGTTCAGGTGACATCATTGAATATACGTTTTTGAGAATTGTGAAAATTTTAGATTCACTTTCACGATTTTTTAAAACATGGCCAATCAAATTCACCATATTTGAATCGTTATATCTATATGCAATTTTTCTAAAGTGTTTAGGAGAGTGTTAGAGATTTCTAGAATTTTCAACTATTTATGTGAGGTTCTCGAGAACATTCCAGAATCTCTCTCCAGAATGCTTCTCTCGTGAACGTTTACTAATCTCCAGAAAGTTCTCGAAATTTAATGAATTTTGATGTTCTTGAACTTTTTAGAAGGTTCATTTTATATTTTTTCATGAACGCTCACCAACTCCCCAAACCTTCTCGGCATCAAAAATATGTTCCAGAAAATTCCATAAGGTTCGTTTTCTTATTCTTTCTGCTAATTCTATAGTTTCAGCAGCTTCTAGAAAGTTCCAGGTATTCAAAGCAGTTTGATGTTCCAGAATATTCTAGAGGATTTTCCTGTCTTTTTGGAAAGTTCAGTAGCTTCCAGAAAAATCTGAAAAAAATTATAATTTGGGTTGTTCCAGAATTTTCTTAAAGGTTTTTTTTTCTGGAACGTGCACAAACTTTCAGACACTCTTCCGTAACCTTAAAATTTTGCAAAAGGTCTTGTGTTTTAAAAATTTTGCAAAGAGTCTTGTGTTTTGGACGACCAGTAACTTCTCGAAAGTTCTAAATCTTAAGAATGTTGATGATTTAGAACATACCCGTAGATTACACCGTTCAACACTAAATTTTGTTATGGGATGAGAAAAAAAGGGGTTTGGGACCCTAGAAGTGTCATAGTGAAAGAATTTTTGAAAAATATTGGAACGGGCCTTCACAGCTTAACGGATACTGCACGACATATAAACTCGATTTGACCACGCAATGGCAGTGTTCATCGTTAAAACACACTAAACCCACAAAGCGATACGAGCGCTAAAATGCAAAAAGCGGCAAACACTGGAAACAAAAACGACAACACGAAAGTGTAGAAAACTTGTTCCTTGGGGAGACTTGTTCCCCCCATATTTGCTCGGAATCAAAAACATTTTTCTTCTAGCATAATTTTTTCCAAAACTTCTCCTGGACAAGCAACTATGTTTTGGCTACAAGTGATTTCGATTGTACATTGCATTATTTTTCAACGGCTGATGGTTTGTTTTCAGTCCTCCAGAAATCTTTGAGGCGATTCCGAAAAATCTCAATCAATAACTTTGTAAAAAATGAACCGAATCGTGTCAAATTTTCACAACACATAGTTTAAATAAAATACTTTCAAACTTATTTATCCAAATAAGGCTGTTGTTTACATATTTTAATTAATTCAGCTTAGTATACACAACAGTGACATGGGGAGACTTGATCCCTCGAGGATTACACACACATTATACATTTGAAAAATAAAATTCTATTCGGAAGCCTCTATTTACTTGAAATTCTAGTCTATTCAACGATAAAATGTGTCAGATAATTATAACTTTTGTACAAATCAAGAAAAGAGGGATCAAGTCTCCCCATTTTGAAAACACGGCATATCCTTAAAAATTTAAGGAAATCTTACAATTTCAAACACTCCATATTCATCAAAAATACAAGAAAACTCGAAAAGAAAATGAATAGGAAAACTCTGGAATTATTTTCCCTTTAAATAAAACATGTGCTCAAAGGGGGATCAAGTGTCACCCATTTTTTGAAAAAAATACATCATAAGACATGCCTCCATCAAAACACAGTTTTGAAAACTTTAACAAAAAATTAAAGGCCTACTGTTGTGTATTAACTTGGAATAGATGTTTACCTGCCATTTTGTATGAAAATCGGATCTAGTTTTGTGTTTTTTCTTAAAGTTTCAAGTAAATTAAGAAAAAGGGATGAAGTCCCCCCAGTCTCCCCTAAGTGATAGGGGCTGTCCATAAACCACGTGGTCATGAGGGGGGGGGGGGGGGGGGGGTTCGGCCAATGATCATTTTGTATGGACAAATAAAAAATTTTGTATGGACTAATGATCACGGAGGGGGGGGTGGGGGGGTTGAAAAGTCCCAAAAAAATGACCACGTGGTTTATGGACAGCCCCATAGGACGTTAGCGCCACGCAACGGAAGCATAGACGAATTCAAATGACCCTCGACTGTAGAGGCGCTAGGTGAGATGAGGAGAAAATCGTTTATTTACATCGAAAATTCAATCTTTCGTCTTCAAAATTAACTAATATTTTGCCTTGGTAGTTGGCATTTTTCATTGGTAATGGCTTCCATTATCATCATCCTTGATGCCCACGCCGACAGACATCGGATCTGCCAGCTAACAAAAAATCCGGAAGATCGTCCGACGGAGACATACTCTTGCTTTTTTTTCACTTTGGAGCTCTCTCCTCAGATTTATCATATAAATTGTTCGTAAGTACCTACCGGATCTAAGCGCATCTGAGAGAAAATTAAATTTTCTTTTTAAAAAGTGCTCGTTTGTTTCTCTACTATGCGGAATTCGATATGAAAAAGTGAAAAAAGTGCACTTTGCCTTTGCTGCGCCATGGCAAATTTTGGCGGAGTCACTCCACAGAGAACAGACGTCCAAGCTCGTGCGGTGCGTTTGTGTTTCTCCTCAAACGATTTTCTCCTCATCTCACCTAGCGCCTCTACAATTGGGGGTCGTTCGAATCCTTCTATGAGCTTAGATGTCTGTTCTCTGTGGTATTAGCACAGAGAACAGACGTCTATCTTTGCTTTCTGCCTTGTGTAAAACTTTGTAACGGTCATATTAGAGTACCTATGTGGTTATGCTCCCGTTACGTGGCGCTAGCATCCCATCCCTTTCATTGTTGTGTTGTCATTTTTGTTTCCAATGCTCGCCGTTTTTGGCCGTTTGGCGCTCGTATCGCTTTGTGGGCTAGTATTTTAACGATGAACACTGCCATCGTGGGGTCAAATCGACTTTATATGTGGGGCAGTCTCCGGTGGTGTTGAGGTACACCTAAATCCTTTACACACGATTTCAACGTATTTTTGTTCGAGCTTAAACGTCTGTTCTCTGTGGTATTAGCTCCAACAATAATACATTTAAAATGTGTGAAAGGGATTTAAGCACAGAGAACAGACTTCCAAGCTCATGCAGTGCGGTTGTGTAAAGCATTGCAACAGTTGTTTTGCAATAACTGGGAATGTGGCCATTACGTGGCGCTGTCACATTTCAAAAAAAGGTACAAATTTGCCGTTGTTTTACATTTTGGCGCTATTGTTGCCACGTGTGCACCCCAATATAGTTCCACCAAGAGAATGTGCTGGATTTACTTGAAAAACAATAACTGTATTGTTGTTCAACTCAGTTCTAATAGAAAGCGACGTAACAAATTATCAATGCGTTGCCCAAATTTTGTTGTTGAATTAGTGAAATAATCATAAACATCTTGTTATTTGACCAAATACAGTACAGTCTCTGAGTAGGATAATTTAAAGGTGCGGAATATTTCTTTAGTAAGCGCCATCATGATGTCGAAACGATTTTTTAGCTGGGAAAGTCACCGTCGATGCCGCTTGTTTTTTTCTTTACACACGGTCAGAAAATTCACTCATTTTGGAGCTAAAGTGGGACAACTCAAAATTGAGTAAATTTTATTTCCAGCGATAGCGCTGGCCCAAGTGCGAAAATCTCATCAGTTTAAGTTGTATAATATTCTTCCTGATGTGAAGAATATTATACGGCTTAAACTGTTTGGATTTTTGCACTTGGGCCTGCGCTATCGCTGGAAATGCAATTTACTCATTTTTTGAGCTGTTCCAGTTTAGCTCAGTTTTGTGTGAATCTTACTCATTTTAGAGTAACTTTTTCTTAGCGTGCACAAGATTTTAAAGTAATTTTGTTCGAGCATGTTCGCCTGATCTCTGTGATTTAAGCCTGTAAGGATTTGACGACAAACATATCTAAAAGTCCAATCTGCAAAAGAGAGGCTTTCTTTGTTCCGATTCTCTTTAAATTATTACGATGTCACAGTGGATATTTTAACAATTTGTGATGTGATCGGAAATCTACCATCCGACACAAGAAGTGAATCATAATTTATAAATACAAGCATGTTATAATCGAAAGAGAGGAGACTTAAAGAGAGCCTCTCATCTGCACTAGAAATGTTCGCCCTGATTTGACTTCACGATGGCAATGTTCATCGTTAAAACCCACAAGTCCACAAAGCGACACGAGCGCTTAAATGCTAAAAACGGCGAACACAGGAAATAAAAATGACAATATGACAATGTAAATCATCACGCTAAGATCAGTTTACCTATTTTTCTAAAATATGGGTAAATTTTATTCAAATTTGCGTAAACTTTACGCAAATATGGGTAAATAAAACTCATATTTTGGAAAAGTGCACAACCTCATTTATAGGTAATATTAACCCATATTTGGGTTACAATTACTCATATGTGTGTCCACATTACCCATATTTGAGTTTTGTTAACCTATATTTGAGTATCATTTACGCATATTTGCGGTTGTGCACTTTTTGGAAAAAAGGTAAACTGATCTAAGCGTGATAAGATGCTAGATGCGCCTCGCAACGGGACCATGATGGCCCGTTTACATATTTGCTAATTCTACGCGACAGTTCATTTTCGAGCAGTATTGGCGTCAATTTAGCGCAATGTAAACACTTTTTAGCAGACAATAAAATTAGCATGATAAAATCAGAAGCTTCTGAATTCGGTGCTAAACTAGTTGACAATAATGAGAATATTAGACTGTCCGATACAATTAGCATCATGTAAACGGTCTGCTAGGCGAATTGACAGCTAATTATGCCATCACGCCAGTTTTATTGGCAGATAGGGAAGTGTTTATATTACGATAGTTTGGTACCAACACAGTCGGACAATTTATTGTCCCAGATTTAGCAGCTAAATTTTTAGCGGCAAGGTAAAGGATACTAGCGTGGAATAAATTGTCTGACAGAATATTGTCACGCATTATTATCACATATGTAAACGGGCCATGACGACATACTCTGCTATGACCGTTACAAAGTTCCATATGGCAGAAAACAAAGATAAACCTCAGTTTTCTGTGGTATTAGACATACTCGAGTTCAAGCATGACAAAACGCGCAAGGGCGCCACCAACAAATGTCTGGCGGAAGAGGTCCTTGGTGATGGTATCGAGGTGAGGGCACTCACAGCGGAAGAGATTCTGATGGTTGAACACCTAGACAAGATCACTGACGCGGAAGAGCTTGTCACGGTACAGTGGCAACAGTGCGAGGTGCAGGTGGCCACCGTAGTCGTTCGATTACGAAAAGACCCGGCAGGAACACAGGTGCCCTTGGTTCAGCTACCTGTGGCGGACGCTTATAAGTCCGTTAGATGGAGGAAAGCTCAAAGTGAGCTGGTGAGTGTACGAACTGACCTTGCACAAGCCACCGCAGGTTTTCTTCAGGTGTCTGAAACCAAACGACAAGTCATGGGACTGTGAAAGCCCGGACAGGAGCAATCTTTGTAGCCGATGTGATGGCGAAGGCCATATGGTACAAGGCTGCATGAGTCCACCCACGTGTATGATTGTTCTGGGAAATCCACGAACAACAAGGTGGTCCTAGGTGCCCGGCCTTCAGAAAAGCCGCAGCGGACAAATCACAGTGCAGGTAACACAACTGAACCTGAACCACTATCACGCAGCTCAGCAACTGCTTTTTCAGGCAGTTTCAGAGTAGGGGACAAATAGCGCCATCAAAGCGGATACATACCGATTACCCGCGGGCAATAGAAATTGAGTCGCGGGTGTGATCAGAAAAATCGCGGCGATATCGACGCCGGGTAAATACCCCTTCCAGGAGTTGATGTCTACTACCTATGAGGGCTTCGTGCTCGCCAAAGTTAATGGGGTCTTCTTCTGTAGCTGTTATGCGCCTCCACGGTGTTGTCGATCGAGCATTTTACGCAGATGCTGGACTGTATGACGACCGTGCTGACAGGGCGAAGGCCCGTTGTAATAGCAGGTGACTTGAGTGCCTGGGCCGAGGAATAGAGAAGCCGTTTCACGAACCATCGGGGTCAGATTTTGCTAGAGACACTGGCCATGTCCACCTGACTAATGTCAGTACCGGTACCATGGGCGGTGTGGAGTCGATTATTGGCGTTACATTTTGTAGTCCTGGCCTAACAAGTAGTTCGAACTGGAGAGTAGACCATGGTTACAATCAAAGCGATCATCTGGCGGCTCGCTACAGTATCGACTACAACAACAGCAGGCAGCGGGTATAGAAAGAGGTGGCTAGACCAAGGCCAAGCCCTCGAAAGTGAAAGACATCATAAGATAATACTTCAAAGAAGGGGTATTTAAGTAGGCACTCCATCGTGAGCGAAATTTACTCGGTCTAAGCGGGATGAGCTGGTAGCGCTGCTCTCTTATGCATGTGATGTGACTATTTTTATGCAAGTCCAGCCTAGGAATGAGAGACCGCCTGCGGGCTAGACGGAGGATTAAACGATCACGAACTGAGGATGAGCGAAACGAACGGCGGGTGGTGTTCGCCGCTGCAAAAGCTGCGCTGAAGACCGCAAAAAGGCCTGATTCAAGGGTCTCTGTCAAAGTGCCAATGCCAATGCGGGCGATACCTACAGAATCGTAATGGCCAAGACGAGAGATGTAATGGCTCCTACAAAGCAATCTCCAAAGATGTTGGAGGCGATCATCAAGGAGCTTTTTCCGCGTCATAATCCTAGTCCTTGGCCTCCTTTCGTAGGACAGTCGGGGACTGGAGGTGGCGATGAGGAGAGGGTCACGAATGTGGAACGTGCGGTGATAGCAAAGTCTTTTAGCGTTGGTAAAGCCCCAGGTCCGGACGGAGTTCCGAACCTGGCCTTAGAAGTAGCTATTGAAGAGGCTCCCGAGATGTTCAGGTCTGCTATGCGGAAATGCCTGGACGAAGTAGTTTTTCGAGAAGTTTGGAAACGGCAGAGCCTGGTACGATTGCCAAAGGCGGGGAAACCACTTGGAGACCCGTTGGCATATTGTACAATGTTGAATACAGAATGTTGAGGCATACCGAGGTGGGAATGGTTTCTCGAGCAACCACTTCAGCTTCTGGAAGGGGAGGTCGACCGTAGCGCTATCCTGTCGGGTGAAAAACCCGCCAAGATAATGCTCCAGCGTAAGAAAAGAGAGATTCGCTACTGTGCAGTAGTGAATTTGGATGTAAGGAATGCGTCCAATAGTGCTAGTTGGGCGGCTTTTGTCGAAGCGCTCCTACGTCTAAGGATATCCGGGTGCCTGTACAAGATTCTCGGAAGTTTGTTCCAGATTCGTGTACTAGTTTACGACATGGAGGTGGGTCAGAAATGCTTTCATATCACCTCAGGGCTAGGAGTCCCGCAAGGGTCCATCCGGGGTCCGGTGTTATGGAATGTAATGTTCGACAAGGTGTTGAGATAAGAGTTTTCGGTGGGAGTGGAGATCGTCGGCTTTGCTGACGACATAACGCTGGAGGTCTACGGTGAGTCGATCGAAGTAGGGGAATTGACTACTGACCACTCGATCGCGGTTGTGGAGGAGTAGATGAGATCCAGGAAACTAGAATTGGATCACCACAAAACTAAGGTGCTGGATGTGAACAACCGAAAGACAGAGCAGCAAGCAATGATCAGTGTAGGTGATTGCACTATCACCTCGAAGCGCTCTGTCAAACACTTGGGAGTGATTACCTACGATAAGTTTACTTTCGGTAGCCACGTTGATTATGTCTGCAAGAGACTCTCCACAACAGTGTGTCTCGGATGATGTCCAATAGCTCTGTGGTGTATGCCAGTAAGCACAAGGTTAGTGTGAGGCTCGTCCATACTAAGGTATGGCGCCCCAGCTTGGGGCACGACGCTAAGTACTGAAATCTACCGTGGTAAACTGGAAAGTACGTATACACTAATGTAACTGAGAGTTGCGAGCGCGTAGCTTGTCGTGTCATACGATGCGCTCTGCGTCATCATTGATATAGTGCCTATCAGTATCCTTATCGGAGAGGACAAAGAGTGCTTCGAAATGTGCGGCACAAGAAGCATACCATGGTGTCCACGATCAAATGGCAGCGCGCGTGGGGCAGTTCTACTAAATGAAATTGAACCCACAGGGTATTCCAAGGGTTGATACATATTTGGGTTAAGAGTCGCCATGGGGAAATAACGTTCCACCTGACTCAAGTCCTTTCAGGCCATGGTTGCTTCCGACACTATCTACACCGCTTCGGTCATGCGGGCTCCCGAATATCCGGTTTGTGCTCGTCTATAAGAAACGGCAAAAATGCTTGCCACATGCGGCGCGAATACAACTCTGGACAATATGATATGGACAATACAACTCTGGACATTAGGATATGTAATGACAAGTTTGGCTGGAATGTAAGCTGTTCATTACGTACAATGCAGAACGGAAATTTCCTACGGAAACCTTGACATCAGCTTGTTTATTCGTCCCTATACAAAAGTAACCAATCAAAATAAACAAAAAAGCATCAATAAAATTATTTCAGCAACTTTCAATGAACCCAATAAACACACCTCCATCAACCATTCAAGCAAAATAATAACAACCCATGAACTCAACTAGCAATCTTTACGAAAAACCAGTGAGATCGTCAATCTGGTATTTTTTTATTCTTCCAGTGGAGCTAAATAGAGCAATGGCTTTAAATAAACAATGGCACAGGTCATCATACTGAATGAATATTTTGGTAAGATTCGTAACCCTGTGAACCCAAAAATACTGCGCCGAGTTGTCGTCACCGATAACTGAGAACTGACTGTTACCGGATTGAGTTCCAACAATCTTTCTAAACATACTCAATGAAATTGACATCAGCGCAGAATGAGTTCACATTTCCTACAAGGATGTATAGATAACGCCCCACTTGAAGATCATTGCTTTCTAAGGACACACAATGCCTGCACTTTCATGAAATCTCGTTTGCACTTTGACCGGGCTCCGAATTTAGCACACGCAAAATAAAAATTTTATCAGTTCTCTTTCGACGGTTCTTCATCGTTTCAGCAATCGAACGAAATTGCATTCTTCCCCTGAAGCCAGACTGGTCGTTCTTTTCGCCGCTGATTTTCAGTCTGGACGGGACGCTGATCTCAACGGAGAGTGTAAGCGACGAAGCGGAAGACATCACGCTAGCGGTTGGAGATGAAGTTCTGCTATCCTGTGCTCCCAACTACTTCCGGGAGTTTTCGTCGGAAAAAGTACTGAGGGCAAAATGCAAGAAGGACAAGACACTCGGTAGGTTTATTCACGTAATTTTTAAATTTGTTTCTAATTGTTTGACTTTTTCAGTTGTCGATGGTCAGGATAAGAACTTCATCTCAGAGCTTTTCTGCGAAGCTCGGTCAATCGAAGAAATCATCGTTCCAGTTCGTGGATGCCCGAGCAACGCGAGATCGATCGAGTATGGCTACACCAACCCTGTGAACAGCAGATCCTACATTCTTGGTGAGGCTTGTTATGATGTTAAACGTGGACAAACGTTATTCGTTCACACGAAGATCAGATCCGGAACCAATACGGTTGAGGCTCTCGCTCTGAAAACCGCCAACAATGCCGAATACTTCCGACGGGAGCATCCCACTTCTCGATACAAAGTTGAACTTAACAAAGCATTGAACATCAACGACCACGCGGAGCGATTCAAGGGAGTTTTCGGTAACAAGAACATCCCGAAAATCGAAGCCCGACGATACGTCAATGAAGACCTGTTAACCCACAAGCAGTACCAGTCAGTTCTGAAGTTGGCCTGGAACTATCAGATTGTCAAGGATCTATCACTCCTGGAAAACTTTGATAACTTGGTCGATGACATTGCTGACCTGGACGCCAAAGAAGTAGAAATTTACACCGGTGCTCACGGAGTTCTCTCGCTCAAAGACAAAAACAACCACAACGTAGACGTCTACCTGAAAGAGAATCGCTTCCCGGTTCCCAAGTTCCACTGGACAGTGGTAAGATCCGAGAGCAGAGCCGTGGCGTTTGCCGTTTTCAATAAGGCGCAGCTAACGGACGCCGAACGAGAGAAAGACTCCTTCTGCAACAGTATCTGTGATCAGTTGACGTGGATCAGCACCCTGCGGGAGAACAGTTCCTACAGTAAACCCCAGCTGGGCTACGTCCTGTGCTGCGAACTGAACGAGTTCCGCCGGACGATAAAGGAAATGCCCCCACTGAACGGCATAAAGGAAGTGCTGAAGTAGTGTTGAGAGTGGGGAGCCCTTTTCGGAATCAAAGGGTTCTCGCTGCCCTCGTTGCTGTAGGCGATCAATTGAACAAACAAAAGTGCTGGCATGTGATTTTAATTTTTATTATTTAATAAATGAATGTGTAGGATGTGCTCTCTTAATGACTTAGATGAATGATTGAAAAAGTACAACAGTGTATATAGTAGTCAAATGAGATTTATTGCGTCATATCCGAATGCATTTGAATACGAACCCTTCATCATACCGTTTTATCATACACGGCAGCAACAGAAAAAGAATTGATTTCCCACTAGGTGGCTGCCGTATGTGTTACAAATTATGCTAACCGTGAAAAATCAAATATAATACCATCATTACTTAGCCCTCTTGTCCCTTTTAGAGTGCAGCATACAAAAGCAACCCATTCCAATCGGCCGCCTTTCAACGTTTGTATGACTATCACTTCCGACAATTAGCGACAATTAATCAAATCACGTTTTTATTGATTCTGGCTAACAATATGGATTACCCACATTTTCCTCCTCGACTTCAGGTTATGCAACCTGCACGCGGAGACCACACTTTGGTTCGTTACCGAACTATTCAGCTCTTGAGTTCCTCTTCCTGAAAGCTCGCCTCTGCCGCGCGTTTAGTCGCCGTCGTCTTCGTCGTCGTTGACAAAACTGAAACCGAGCGGGACAAGCGCGGGTCGCTTGTTTGTAGTAATTGAGTGAGCGTGAGGTGTTTAACCCTTTTTCGAAACCATAGCGCAGCTTAGACGAGCACGCTTACTGGCATTTCATTGCGCTGCTCATCCGCATTGTCACTTTGTCAACTGGATTGTTTTGGAGTCTTTTGTCGAAGTGTCGGCAGGTTGATAGCTGCACTGTTTAATTCACAACAGGGGAGAGCAGGGTTAAATAACTGTGTTAGGGAAATAGTCAATTTGAAATTAAGCAAAGCATTCTTTCGTTGCTTTCTAAATATGGATCTTCTTTTTTTTGACGTAATGCCCCCACTGATACAAAGGCTGATTCTCAGCTTAGTGTTCTAAAAGCGTGTCTACAGCTATGAACCGGGGAGAGGTCGCGTCGTGTACTGAGTACTCGCATCATGGAAAATGAACGCTTGTTGTACACACCATTGAAATAGGGAGGATTAAGGTGGGCCTTCAAGAAAGCCACAGTGAACAAATCATAGTGCAGGTGACGCGACTCAGGAGGTTTCTGAGTGGAGAACGGATATCGCCATCATAGCGACCCGTACGGAGTACCAGCCGGCAGCGACAACTGGGTCGCGGATGGGTCCAGAAAAATGGTGGCCGAACGGGCAGTTCATGCAAATGCTGGATAGACCGGCGAAGTCCGGTGGTAATAGCGAACTTTAATGCCTGGCAGGGTCGTGCAATTTTGAAAGGAAAACATGACGTACGACGACTAGCGGGAGCAGGCCGTTAGGCCGAAAGCCGTTAGGCCGAATGCCGTTAGGCCGAAGGCCATTAGGCCGAATGCCATTAGGCCGAAAGGGTCGTTCGGCCGAAAAAGGCGTTAGGCCGAATGGGTCATTAGGTCGAAAGGGTCGTTAGGCCGAAAGGGTCGTTAGGCCGAATAGGTTGTCATTATATGTTTCTACTGATTTTATTGTTTTATATTGCACAAAACGAAATAAGCATGAGAAAATTCGACAACATTGGGAAACTGTGGGGGAAATCAATCTGGGAGGCGAAGTAGAAAAGATTTATAATGCAGCATCTCGTAAAAGCTTATTTTTAGATAAATTTTAATAAAGATTTTAGATAAATTATTATTAGCTTTATTAGGGAGATTTTCAGCCCGAGGCTGGTTCATCTCCTTAGATAAATATATTCAATACAGTCACATTGTCAACACAATTATACTACTTGCAAATGAATGTAATACAAATCAAAAAGGCTGTTATACCTAACCTAAAAGCATCAACATCATCGTGCTTATCATTCTACGATGAGCAGGATACAAAACGAAAACGGCGCAAAGGCAACCAGTTCAATATAGTAAAATAGAATACATTTAGGCTCTGTACAAAGTGTAAGCTCAGCTGCCAATTGGAATCGCTTAAGTAGTGCCCTAGTGGACAAAATAGCTGTAAGCATAAGTGGTGAAGTGGTGTAGTTTTAATGTTCTACTCACTATGAGCGTTACAGCAATTAAATTTTTCATCGGAGATTTTTCCTTCTTTTGAAAATAGGCTGTTCTTTCTAGTTTAACTATTCTACTCATTATAAGTATTTCAACCATAAACTTTTTCATAAGAGTATTCCCTTCTTCAGTACATAGGCTTTTCTTCTAGTCTAACAGTTATACTCACTATAAGCATTACCGCTTTTAAATCTTTCATCGAAGATTTTTTCTTCTTCTAAACATAGGCTGTTCTCTTTAGTTTTAGTGTTCTACCCACTATGAGCAACACATCAATTATTTTTTTTATCAGAGATTTTTCCTTCTTTTGAAAATAGGCTGTTCTTTCAAGTTTAACTGTTCCACTCATTATAAGTATTACAGCCATTACTTTTTGCATAAGAGTTTTTCCTTCTTCTGTACATAGCCTTTTCTTCTAGTCTAACTGTTATACTCACTGTAAACATAACAGCTAATAATTTTTTTATCAGAAATTTTTGCTTCTTTTGAAAATAGGCTGTTCTTTTTTCATTATAAAGATATCAGCCATTAACTTTTTCATCAGAGTTCCTTCTTCTTCAGAACATAGGCTGTTTTATTCATATTCGTTTTATAGCTATCAACTTTCTCATCTGAAATTTTTCTTCTTCTAAACTTTTTCTAGTTTAACTCTTCTATTTCACGGCGGTAGACTACTACTGCTTTTTCTAGTTTAAATGTTTTACTCATTATGAGAACTACAGCCCTCAACAAGAGTTTTTCCTTCTTCTGAACATAGGGTGTTTTTTTCGTAATATTACTTTTATACTCACTATAAGCATAACGGCTAACAACCTTTTCATCGAAGATTTTTCCTTCTTTTAAACATAGGCTGTTCTTTCTAAGTTTTAAAGAACTCGATTCAGTTGCACTTAATCTTGTTTATCATGTTTGTACTGGAACTCTGAATTTGTTCCCGGTGTAACTATAATTTAGACTTTAAAACGCGAAAAACTATTAGTGTGTTTATTCAATTAACCATTCAAATCCAACCAAAATTTCAAGGTCGAAGACCGTTTCCCTCAAACATTAAACAGTTTCTTACCATCCAGTTACCTAAGCAAACCGTTTAACCTTACACCTCATTTGGCCTAGTGACCAGTTTGGCCTAACGACCTGACCTATCCGGCCTAATGGCATATTCGGCCTAACGGCATTCGGCCTAACGGCATTCGGCCTAACGGCATTCGGCCTAACGGCATTCGGCCTAACGGCTTTCGGCCTAACGGGGTAGAACCCATTTTTTAATTGTAAAATTTGTAATATCTAACCAGTTTGAAACTTGCAGATTGTGTTATGATGACTTATAATGCAGGGGTTTTCAGCTTTTTGACACGCGGAGCACTTCATATCAATAACACAAGTTTACAAAATAAAACGAAAGTCATGAACTTCTATCAACGACCAAAATTTTTGAAGCACAATTTAGTGCTGATTTCGAAACTGACCTTCAAAAAATTTTAAGTAGAACAGTTTTTGAGTTTTAGCTCAATTTAGAGTTTTACAACTTTTCAAAATATGTAATTTACTAAAATTCAAATATATTGCGTTTTGTTCAACCAATTTAAAATCTTTTTTCATCAATTGAAAGCTGAATACAATACCATTCGATCATCTGAATACAGCTTTTGCGTCAGATTGATGAAATTCAAGATATTGGCGAGCTTTAGGGACGATCTTCTTAAATTTTAGCCAAATTCTCAAAATTTTTTGAAGAAATGTATTTTTTCAATAAGAAAAAATCAACTTAAAAATTCTTTCTCGACGTTTAGTTGACATATCATATGTAGGCGAGCTACAGTAAAAATTTCAGCTCAATCGAAGCATTGATTACGGAGAATGAGATGTTTGAAGTGAGCGACTTTGCTTAAAAATAGAACAAAAATCCATTTCAAATCATCAACCTTGTATGTATGGGAAGTCGAAAAAATTTCCACTCTACTGTAATTTTTTTCTTTCTCGTTTTCGAACTCAGGGCATGATTCTACACCAAAAATGATCATCAGCTTACCGAGTTCAAAAATGCTGTAAACTAGTGTAATAGACACATTCTACGGGCCCCGTATCATCAATACCAATTTTTCAAAGTTGAGTTATGGCATGTTTGACATTTTTATCACATTCTACATTACTTTTGCCATCCAAAAATGTATTCGACATGATATTAGTATGACAATAAATATATATTGAACGACGATTAAGGTTAACATTTAAATCGTGATTTTAAGTTATTTAGGCACATTTTTCATCCAAACTGTCGTATTTTGAACACCAACACACTGATTTTTCAAAAGTCTTCCATCATTTGTAGATAAATGTATGTAGATTTTTTAGCATAAAAAGATTTTTAATCGGAAGACTTTACAACTCTGAAATATGGCTGGTCATAGTATGGGTTTTTATTGCGTTGTAACGTCACGAAAAATCAACATTTTTAAATTTTATTCAAATACGGAAAACGTTACAAATATGAAATTTTGTATGCTCTTTGTACTCGAACAGATCTTTCAAATAAGACTAAAAAAAAGAAAATCGGTCCACGGAAGCCTGAGTTTCACCTGGTTGAAGTTTGCGTTGTAACGTCACGAAAAAAAAGGTCTGTGGAAAAGACCAAATCTTTCTGGCTTGGACGGCTTCTGAATTGAACAAACGTAGTTCTATATTCAAAACAGTTTCGTTCTCGTTGTGTATGTGCTCCTTTTCAAGATATCGTTTATAAATTGCGTACCATTACCTGTTCATAAACTACGTAGATTTTTGAAGGACGGGGGAGATGGTGTTTGGCAAAAATCTACGATGTAATTGTACTGTGATATTGTAAAATTTATTAATCGTAATCAAATACCACTCAAACCGAAAATTTCCGTGATATCAGTAGCCAACAAACGAAACACTGACGAAATTACAAAGTTATTAAATTGGTCAAAGACTTACAGTTGATGGATATGTAGTTGGATTTAAAGTTCCACCAACGGTTGCTTGATGGCGCGCGTCCTGGAAAGTTAATAAAATTGGCATGCTTTTGAAAATTTGCAACTACCACCACTGTGTGGCAGAAATTAATACCATACGGCTATTAAACTGAAAGTCCTTGATCTACCAAACAACTTTAATGAAGCAACCATCTTTCCAATTAATCACGATCCTGAGATAAGTAAAACTAAAAATGTGTATGCCCTCTAGCGCCTCCTAGTGGAAGGATTTGAAATCATATGGCCCATCAATTTAAAGTTCTTGACCAGCTAAATAATTTTGTCGAGGACACCAACTGTCTAAATAGTTAGGATCTTGAAATATATGGAATGGATATTACGCCAGTATTACATCTATTTTTGATATAACAAGAATCACCGACAAACAGACGTAACACCTACGGAATTAAAACTCATATATCTCAGGACTGTAATTACTTAGACTTTAGACTTTTAGAATGTTGATGTCTTTGGAAAAGTTGTTTATCTTGTCAAGAATTTTCAGTTTAAAAGCCGTTTGGTTCAAGTTTCTAACTGACTAGTGGTAGTTGAAGTTTTGAAAAATCATGCACTTAATATTTATATTTATATTAAACATGTTGTAACTTTTTATAAAGTGCCCAAAAATTTTGCCAAAAAATAATTTCTCATTTAGTCAAAATTTGTTGAAAACTTTTTGAGAAATTCTGATCGTTTGTAAACTATTGTTAACTTTTAATTAGCTGTAAGTTTTTGACTTATCAAACAACTTTGCCAAAGACACTAACTCTCTAAGTAATTATAACTCTGACATATATAGGATTTTTTTTGTCAGAATTAGGTTTATTTGTTTCTGGAAACACAGAAATTGATGCCCCTAAGTGGTATGCAGATCCTCAAGTATGTCTTTGGTTCAATAACTGCTCGCACATCTTAAAGTGTTTTTAATTGAATCAATGACGTTGCATAAATTATTGAAAAAATGTTTAATTCGACGGCATGATTAGTTTTATGCTGCAAAATGTAAACATCTGGCGGTGCGAAGTAATGAATATCAACGGTTTAGTCTTTGGGACAAAATTAGATGAATATGGGTGGTACTAGGCCGAAGATGGGTACCATTAACCTTCATGAAGGAGTTTTCATACTGCTGATAGCAATAACTTGGCGCTCCGAGCCATTTATCACAAAACGGATTTTCAGTAGAATACAGTTGCTGTTGAGTGCGCCCAGTCGACAACCGCTGAGTCGGCATCCCCCTATTCATGTGGCCCTGACATGCACCACGCCCAAACATACAGGGGATAGACAAAATGATCGGGACAGGCAAAATTTTCACTTTTCAAAAAATGTTCAATTAGCTGTAACTTTTCAAAAAGTGCACCAAATATTTTCAAATTTTTACTGTAAGCTCTACAACTAGCTGTGTATCAGTGGACACAATTTGGAAAAGATCGGACAATTCTTCCCGAAGTTATAAAGATTTTTTAAAAAGATAAAATTATCCGATAGCCAACTTTGAGCTGTTATATCTCGGGATTCAATGAACCGAATGTAATGAAATTTTGATCATTTATGACTTATATAATGAGCTATGAAAAACCATTGACTGAACTTAATATTCTTAACACGGAAGAAAATTATTACGATTAGATTATTTTTCTAATAAAACACCAAATTATCCAAAACATCAACATCGTTACAAAATTCAAGATGCAAATTATAGTTCATTTAGTTCCCCTCTAATTGACTTATATATAAATGCGTTTTGAAGGAAAGTAACAACATAACCGCCAATAAATTGAAAAAGTAATGGGATGCATATTAAAAATAGACCAATTTACTAAAAAATCGTGAAAAAAATAAAACCGCTATAACTTTTTCGCTTGTTAAAAATTTCAAGTCAAGTTAAATGTTTTCCAGAGTTCATTATATAAGTCATGAATGGTCAAAATTTCATTGCAATCGGTTCATTGAATCCGGAGATATAACAGCTCAAAGTTGGCTATCGGATAATTTTATCTTTTTCAAAAATCTTTATAACTTCGTGAAGTATTGTTCGATCTTTTAAAAATTTTGTCCACTGATACACAACTAGTTGAAGAACTTACAGTAAAAATTTGAGAATATTTGATGCACTTTTCGAAAAGTTACAGCTAGTTGAACATTTTTTGGAAAGTGAAAATTTTGCCTGTCCCGATCATTTTGTCTATCCCCTGTATTCGGGGGATCTTCAGAGCTCCCACGAATGTAAATAACAACACTCAGGAGAAGAATGTGTCCATCATAGCCCAAAAATTGCAAATCATCATCGTAAAGCAACACAAGTGAATTTATGATCCTTTATTAGCTATTAAAAGCCAGAAAAACAGGAATTACCTGGCTGTGCAATATTATTAGTTCTTAGCAGTACCTCCGTACCTCTCTGATTCGCTTCTTGAAGAATAGCGTTAGGCTAGGTAAGGAAAAACATATTTGAGAAGAATCTCGATCTAATATTGTTAATGTGTATTACGATTTGGTAAATAGGAGGTGGAATTGCCCGAGAACTTTTTAGCAATCGTCAACTTATGTTTATTGAATTAGGGCGGCTGAAAGGTAAGAAAGCATATACTTATATTGTTATTAGGAATATTTCCAACTTATATAACATAACAGGGGTTCATAATCGACTCGACTAGACGAGACCACGACACACTGTTGCGAAATCCGACCGAGGCCAGATCACTAACAGTAAGAACATCGTTGAAACTAAATAACGAAAAGAAAATGTTGTTACCCTGTTAATGTTAATTTTATATTTATAGGAATTTTATAATTTATCAAACACGGTTGAATAAATTTATTGAATTTGGACCTAGTACCTCACCGCAATCGCAACAGTTGCTCTTGGAGCAGTGAAAATAATGCAATAATATATTCACAAATGCGGGCAATTTTGGCTGATTATTCTGATTCTAAAATGATGCGCATTTTCGTGACGTTACAATGCGAGCAGAACCCTGTTTGAAACTGAACGGGCGTTGTAACGTCAAAAACGAATCCGAAATGCATATGTTTTATTTCACTGCATTGAAGAACAAACCAATAAACTTCAATGGTGGGAGGAATTTTCAGTTTAAGATGAAAATCCGAGCAAATTCTTCAAGATGTTGGTTGCGCGGTAGAGGGGGTCGAATTCTAGCGCGTTGTAACATCATGCTACAAATACGCATTTTAAACAAGTTTTTCAAATGAAAACTTTATGTTAAACAGGTCAAACATATTGTGCGTTGCATGAAAAACACATTTATGGTGACTACTTTTCCGGGCCTACGAAGATGGAATAAATTCAATCGCAGTGCAAATACCACGTGCAGTCGCAGCAGTCATCACATCACCCGACCACGTGGTGTACTTTTTCCATAAAATATCAAAGATAACTATGATGGAAAATTTGAAAACCAGGTCTGTTGCCTTAGGCGACTATCTCGCGCGTATCTTTGACTGCGACCAAAAGTAGTCGCCAAAGTAGATTTTATTTTGATTCTTATAATATCAGAAATTTTACAAGGAATCCGAATATGAAATAGTTATTTATGTAATGAGTTGCAAAAAGTTGATTTTTTCAGCACGAGTCGTACATTTATCCAACGAGGCTTGCCGAGTTGGATAAATACGAAGAGTGCTGAAAAAATCGAGTTTTGCAACGAGTTCCATACAAAATTTTATGCAATGATTTTTTTCATAATGCAACCCATTTGAGTTGCATAATGTTCATAATGCAACTCAAATGAGTTGCATTATGAACATTATGCAACTATTTTTCATTATGCAACTTATTTCAGTTGCATAATGAGCCAGTTCGGAAAAATTGGCCATTATGATACCAACATGAGTTATATAAAATGTAAATTATGATACTGAATTGTATAAAAATATTTAGAGGTTTACAACCGTTTTTATGAATTATAGTGAAAAATCTGACTACGAATGCGTAGAAACGTTGTAACGTCACGGTAGAATGTGTCTTATCTCGACGGCGTGATGAGTTATATGCTGAAAATTTAAAATAGGGTACTGGTTCCCTTATTAAGCATGTGGCTCCCATTTTCATATTACGAAAAACAAAGGATTGAAGCGTTGTTTGTTTTGTTTCTTATTTTTGTATTTTTTGTTGGGAGTGAGCACGCATGAAAACACGAAGAACGGAATCAATCGGTGCCGTAATCGCTAGTTTTCGAATAGGATGGATATGGGAGCGTGATATTACTGATGGAACACATACCCTATCTGGTGGTGTAAAATAATGGATCTCAGCGCGCTAGTCTTTGGAACAAATCTAGAAGAATATGGGTGATACTAAAGCGAAGATGGGTGCCGGTGTCATTAACCTTCATGAAGGAATATTCATACTACTGATAGCAATAACTTGGCCCTCCGAGCCATTTATCACAAAACGGATTTTCAATAGAATAAAGTCCCCCTTGAAGCAGTGAAGATAATGCAATGATGTATTCACAAATTCGGGTATATTTGGTTGATTATTCTGATTCTAACATGATGTGCATTTTCGTGACGTTACAACGCGAGCAGAAACCTGTTTGAAACTGAACGGGCGTTGTAACGTCACGAAATGTAAAAGTCGATTATCCAAAAACAAATCCGAATTTTAAATGTTTTATTCCATTGAATTGAAGAACAAACCAATAAATTTCAATGGTGGAAATAAAATTCAAAATATCATAAAAATCCGAGCAGATTTTCTAAGATGTTGGTAGCGCTTTAGAGAGGGTCAAATTCTAGCGCGTTGTAACGTCACGCTACAAATACGCATTTTGAACACGTTTTTCTAATGAAAACTAAATGTTCAATAGGGCAAATATATCAGAAATTTTACAAGGAATCCGAATATGAAAAAATATTTTAAGGTTTACGCTCGTTTTCATAAGTTATAGTGGAAAATCTGACTACGAATGCGTCAAAACGTTGTAACGTCACGGTAGAATGTGTCAATAGCGTCAAAGCATACCTCATGATATACTTACTTTTATATATTTATCTTAATCTCATACCTACTTGCCTTTCTGACTTTATTATTTTATAAATATCTCCCGCTTTGTACAGATCCCTTAGCAATGACAACATTTTTGGCGGATGCATGCAAACTGTCCATTCGCCAGACTTTTCCTCAAAGCTTTTTCCAACATGTCTTATGACCTCGCTTATAATTTCCTCACCGAGAATTGTAATATATAACTGATATTTTTGGTAGATGCCTTATTCTATCTTGGCGTGTACTCAGCTGATTGAATTCCAAAATTTATAGCAAATTCCATAAAGAAAGGTCATTGCAATGATTCGGCATTTGTGTGATACATCATTTCCAGGGCACGGTAAAATCAGATTACTAGCTGTGGAGCGGACCTGGTGTGGTGGTTAGAACACACGATTATCACGCCGAGGACCTGGGATCGAATCCCACTCCCGACATACTCACAAAATGTGGGTTCTTCCTTCGGAAGGGAAGTTAAGCGTGGGTCCCGAGATGAACTAGCCGGCTTTAGGACAGAAGGTCGAAGGACAAATGGTCGAAGGACAAAAGGTCGAAGGACAAAATGTCGAATGGACAAAAGGTCGAATGGACAAAAGGTCGAATGGACAAAAGGTCGAATGGACAAAAGGTCGAATGGACAAAAGGTCGAATGGACAAAAGATCGAAGGGACAAAAGGTCGAAGGGACAAAAGGTCGAATGAACAAAAACATTACTAGACCAAGTTACCAGCTGGTGTGTCACTTATAAGAATAAATAGTTCATGTTGTTGCTCATTTAGAAAAACATTATGGTGCTGTTATAGTAATCATATGTATTTCTATAGGAAATTTTTCCTTCTTTTGTTTATAGGCTATTCTTTCAAGTTGTGTTGATGTAGTATTTAATGGCAATTTAGTTTGATGTTTTGTTCAGTAATTTTTCCTTCTTAAATTTATAGGCTGTTCTTTTAAGTTTTGTTACTGAATTAATTATCGACTATTTAGGTACTTATAATTCGATCAGAAATTTTTGCTTCTTTAATTCAAAAGCTGTTCTTCCTATCTAAACTACAGAAACAATTACTACTTGTGATTAGTGATCATCCCCTCTTGGATTTATAGGTAATTTCGACGAATTACACTGTATAAGTATAAATAATTTCTTCGAATTTCGACTGTTGATGATTATGTTGGGAGGTATGGCGTTCAGTCTTTGCAAGAATAACTCAAAAACGGATTCTTAAGCTTTCATAAGTTATTCCTCCAAAGATTGAAAGCCATACCTCCCAACCCGTGAACCGTATAGTATATTTTTTCATTATCGTCGCAGCGCCTTTACCGTCATGACTAATGTTGCATACTACCGTCACACACTACATTCATACTGCCGTCGATGCATGAATGTCGTCTAACATGAATGTTACATTTGGCACCATGATTGTAACACAAATCAAGATGATGGGAGTACGAAATGACTGTTTTGAAATGTAGAGCTGGAGTGGTTCCGAAAATTGTGAAAGAAAAATGCGGATAACTCGTGCTAGAGGGTGTCAGGGGCGTTACTTGGGGTCTGACAGGGAAGGGGGATAGTTTAGGAAGATTTTGGAGATTTTTAGGAAGTTTCAGAGGATTTTCGGTTGATTTCAAAGACATTACGAAGGCGTTACATGGCGTTTCGGGGGTTTCGGAGAGTCACATGTGCGTTACATGGGGTCAGAGGGGGTTTAAGGGGGATTTCAAAGGCATTCCAAGAAGCTTCAGAGCATTTTCAGCAGATTTCATAATCGTTACAGAGGCGTTACATAGCGTTTTCGGGGGTTTCGGAAGGTCTGAGGTGCGTTACATGGGGTTTCTGGGGGTTTCAGGGGGATTTTGGAGGCATTCCAAAGAGCTTCAGAGCATTTTTCGGCGGATTTCAGAAACGTTACGAAGGCGTTACATGCCGTTTTCTGGGATTTCGGAGGGTCTGAGGTGCGTTACATGGGGTTTTTGGGGGTTTTAGGGGGATTTTTTAGGCATTCCAAAGAGCTTCAGAGAATTTTTCGGCGGATTTCACAAACGTTACGGAGGCGTTATATGGCGTTTTGGGGGGTTTCGAAGGTCTGAGGTGCGTTACATGGGGTTTCCGGGGGTTCTAGGGGGATTTTGGAGGCATTCCAAAGAGCTTCAGAGCATTTTCGGTAGATTTCAGAAACGTTACGGAGGCGTTACATGCCGTTTTCTGGGGCTTCGGAGGGTCTTAGGTGCGTTACATGGGGTTTCCGGGGGTTTTAGGGGGATTTTGGAGACATTCCAAAGAGCTTCAGGGCATTTTCGGTAGATTTCAGAAACGTTACGGAGGCGTTACATGCCGTTTTCTGGGGCTTCGGAAGGTCTGAGGTGCGTTACATGGGGTTTCTGGGGGTTTTAGGGGGATTTTGGAGGCATTCCAAAGAGCTTCATAGCATTTTCGGCGGATTTCAGAGACGTTACGGAGGCGTTACATGCCGTTTCTGGGGTTTCGGAGGGTCTGAGGTGCGTTACATGGGTTTTCCGTGGGTTTCAGATGGGATTTTGGAGGCATTCCAAAGAGCTTCAGAGCATTTTCGGCGGATTTCAGAAACGTTACGGTGGCGTTACATGCCGTTTTCTTGGGTTTCGGAGGGTCTGAGGTGCGTTACATGGGGTTTTCGGCGGTAATAGGGGGTTTTTGGAGGCATTCCAAAAGGCTTCAGAGCATTTTCGGATGATTTCAGAAACGTTACTCGGGGGTTTGGAGGATCTAAGGTGCGTTACATGGGGTTTCAGGGGGTTTAAGGTAGATTTCGGAGGCATTCCAAGAAGCTTCTGAGCATTTTCAGCAGATTTGATTTCAAAGTCGTTACAGAGGCGTTTTGAGGATAGCGGAAACTCTCAGCAGTGTCCCTATATTGTCCCCAAAACCCCAAGCGCAATATTTATTTCCAAAATGGCCTCGGATATCGGGTTTCAACATAAACTCAATTAGCCAGGTTTGAAAATATCCGTATGGCATGAGACTTTTTGATTTGTTAGACGTGGGTCGTAACTATTCAGTTGGGAGCCACTGACTTTTGTTCCCCTGCTCCATTGGTGGTTATGACCCTCGGAACGCACAATCCGAAAATCTTTGTCTCCGCTTCTTCACACTTCCGGTTCCTATGTTATACGCATGTCCTGTTCGCAGTTTTCGGAACCACTGGGATTTCATTAGTTCACTCAATTTGCCAATCCTCTACATTTTTTGCCGTGATTAAAAAAAAAGTCACAGTCACCCATGAATATTTCATTTGCTCATACGTGAATGTTTTTGTTGCATGATAGTCAAGACCATACACCGACGATTATCATGCAAACTACAGTTTTTGACAGTACAATTTGGATCAGTGCTCCCGACGTAAATTATTTCGTTTTGTTTGCTCATATAGTACCCAGAGATTTGTTCTTCTCTAATTAATAGATTGTTTAACTTTATTAAATCGCTGTAATGATTGGAATTTCAAATGACAATATTTCAATATATTATTCATCCTTCTTCTACTTATAGGCTATTCTTTCAAGGAGTACTATTTTCCACATTTAACTTTCATGAATAACATTACTTTATATCCTTCTATTGGCTTCTACTTTCTATCATTCTAGGCATCTATTTCGGATTGCAATGCAGTAGTAAATAGCTGCATATAAGCTAATTGTCTTTTTTCTGTCAAATACTGACCACTTTATCATGTCTTCCAAATTGTCTACTGTCAATTATACCTTTTGTCCATTCGACCTTTTGTCCATTCGACCTTTTGTCCATTCGACCTTCTGTCCCAATCGACCTTATGTCCATTCAACCTTTTGTCCCTTCGACCTTTTGTAAATTCGACCTTTTGTCCATTCGACCTTTTGTCCATTCGACCTTTTGTCCATTCGACCTTTTGTCCATTTGACCTTTTGTCCTTCGACCTTTTGTCCTTCGACCTTTTGTCCTTCGACCTTATGTCTTTCGACCTTTTGTCATAGATTCGAACTAGCCTAGGGTTAAAAATCTCGTTAATACAGACAAAAAAAAGATTACTAGCTCTCAAGGTTCCCCGATTTCAGCGCTCCATCACAGGTACATTCTTATAGACGAATTGCTGGAGGAATCTCTGAAGGAATAGCAATTGCAATTGAGCAATTCCTGAAGGAAATTTCAGCAGTTCCTTCTGAAACAATCCAAGGAACAACTTTTAAAGAAATCTCTGCTGAAATTGTGGCTATGGCAAGGATAAAAGGCCCGGGGTCGCTGAGGTGTTCAGAAAAGCTGAAAGCCATAGTAGATAGAATGTTCCCGCAGCATAAGCCAACGGTTTAAGGAGATCGCTACTTACACGGGGAATCCCGTATTTCCAACCAAGGAGCGAAACGGTAGCGAAAAGCTTAAAAGCCAAGAAAGCGTCAGGACTAGATGGCATCTCCAACTTGGTTCTGAAAACAACAATAACCCGGATATGTTTCGAACCACATTCATTGAAGAAGTGTATTGACGATGGAAACCTCCCCGATCGTTGAAAGCGGTAGAAATTAGTTCTGCTGCCGAAGCCGGGCAAGCCACCCGGAGATCCATCGGCGTATATGTTTGCAAGACACGGCTGGAAAACTTCTGGAGAAGGTGATCCCCAACAAACTCGGGAATTACACAGAAGGTAAGAACGGACTATCGAGGATGCAGTTCGGTTTTCAAAAATGTAAATGTACCGTTGATGCTATTCGATTAGTTGTTCAAGCAGCTGAAGCGGCCATGAAGCAAAAGAGAAGAGGGAATCGCTGTTGTGCGGTCGTCACTCTAGACGTGAAAAATGCATTCGACAGCGCTGGCTGGGAAGCAATAGCTAGATATCTACACCGGATGACGGTTCCCGAGTATCTCTGCAGAATGCTAAAGAGCTACTTTCAGAACCGAATGTTGGTCTACGAAATACGTGGCGGACAGAAGAGTGTGAGCGTAACAGCGTGCCGTACCGAAGTACCGACGTTGACACGCTGGCAAGGAGTCCTCGGAGATCTGTTGGACATAATCCTGTGTCAACGCTGTGATCGCTTTAGCTGCCTTCTCACAGGTGTAGTCGACATGGCTGTTGAAGTTTACACCCGCTGGGGCGCTCCTGCCTGGGAAGTTATCAAAGAGGAAACTGGCGTGGCTGAACCTGGCATGGCGGAAGTACCTGCACCGATTTAGCCACGCAGAGTCCCCATTTTGCCCACCCTGTCCAAACGAGAAGGAGACACCGGAGCACGTTGTAGTCAACTGTCCACGATTAATGGCGAAACGTAGCGAGATACAAGCGAGCAGTGTTGGGAATCTGAATACAAACAACATCATTACGAAGATGTGCCAAACCGAAATTACGTAGAACGTGGTGAATAGGGCAGTCGTACAGATTATGTCATAGATGCGACGAAAATGGCTGGAAGATCAGAGGACGGCTGATCGCGAACGGAGTTGGCTTGATCCACCGGTGGGGACATGACTGTTGCGGGTCGGAGGGTTTCAAGGCGGTTGAAAACACTTCCTGTTAGCAGTTCTAACACAGAAGCAGCTTCAAGCTGTAATTTATTGAAATTCATTAGCTTAAGTTTAGTGTTTACATATATATTTCTTACATTCAGTATTTTCCCGCAAATTCAGGGAAACCTCGACTCATAACAAATCCTCGAGTTTGGGAAACTCTTACCTAACAAATGTACATTGTATATAGTTAAGGGAACATTTGTCGAGAAGGATAAACTTTAGGTTAAGAATTCATTGTATAGATTTAGAACTTACAGATAAGGGTATAGTTGCTAAGATGTTAACTGTCTACTAACTTTCGTGCCGCAGCTTCGGCCTTCCAAGCTAGGTCCGACTGTGTCGACAAATTTCAGTGGATGAACGGTAGCCTCGTGTTTCAAGTGATTCGTAGGGGAGGGCATACAGATCGCTATGAGATAAATGCTACCGGAGATTATGACATGGCATGACGGCTTACCGACTCGTTCGTCGTACAATTGGCACAATCCGTCCGTGAAGCACTGAAGAGCGACAAATTCAGTGTAGTCTACGCTATTCAAACGGCGCAAAATCGACGGTCACTATTGTACGATTCTACGACGAACAATTCAATGGCTGAACCGACCTCGCTTGTTGATGTCAGTCTCTATTATGCTTCTTCTGACATTCGCTTCTCATCGGTGTCACGTTGACAGCTATCGGGGAGCGACCGGGATCTACACCACCATCAGCAGTGTTGGAAGATGGGCGGTTCTCAACAATGACCGAGTATTTCGTGTCGTAGTACCGGCTTTGAGTTGTCGGAGCGCTGGTGAACCGAGAATCGCCAGACAGACCTCGGCACATGATTGGTCGGGACTGTCGGTGTCGGGAAAACTTCTATCACCGGGGTTGTCTCCTTCGGAGTAGGTTAGGTCCATCGCCGGGAACTAGACCGAGTAGATCGCGAAAAAGCACTGGAACTTGGTCGTGTGTGCGCCTGTGAACCGGATGCCGATCTCCGAAATCGTAGAACCGACCTCGGCAGAGACGGCAAGAGACGGTTTCGGAAAACCTTCCACTGGCGGGGATCTCTTCGTCGGTGTAGGATAGATACACCGCCGGGAACTATCCGAGCAGTGCGCGAGAAGATAGAGTGCCAAAGAGCACATGGTCGCTTAGAGAAGTCCTGTTTTGTCAGAAATTTGTGTAGCGGAGTAAAGAATTATATGAGAAGTGTTAGCAACTGAAATCAGTCGATAAATAATGAATAATTTAGTAAGATATAAATGGAGCCAATGTCTTTAAAAGATTTTTGGACTCCTAGATTAAAAAAGCATTAAGATGAACTGAGTTGATTTGTATATGTGACTTAACCCTCCGAGTCTTCTATCAAAAATTCGTTTTTTTTTTCAATAAACATATAGCCTTTCAGTACACTTTGGTGTAACGCTGGGTGGATCGAAATCAAGTTTTTTTTCTGGAATATGAGGTTGGCTCATTTTTTTCCCATAGACGCATCGAACCCCGATTCCCCACCTGCTGTCACAATGCTACGACGTGATGATTATTTCTGGTGTGTTTCAAGCATTCGGTGACCAATTTTATGGAGGCACTTTTACTATCCTTCTCGAGCTGCACGGTTTGTGCAAACGGTTTCAATTGATCGATACAGGTGCTGGCTGGCTGGCTTGCTGGATGGTTGGCTGGCTGGGTGCTTATCCGTGCTGAATGCATAATAATCGAAAGTGATGACGCGAGACGGCCCTTGCTGCGTTGCGCTCAAATATTGTGAAGAAGCAAAGGGGGTGGATGGACGACAGTTTAGTGATTGCGCGACACAAGTAGCGTTGTGATTTGTTGGTTGGTAGATTTTCTGAACGTTCCGGGAGTTACGTGCTTATAGTGTACGTTGCGACGCCTATTGCATAGATATTAGGTTTGATAATTTCTCCTGTCCCAATATTAGTATTCTTGTCGCGTCGCAGATCGCTACTATGACTGCATTTGGCAAAACACGGATGTTCATTCCTTGGAATGTTATACCATTATATGAAAGGCTTGCAGAGCAAATTCTCTTTGGAAGTACATGCTTTGGGAGTACTTAGCCAAAATCTGAAGCAGAAATGATACCTGAATTACGCGCATTTTCGAAAGTTCTAGCTTGACGAGAGGTAGAGTTTACATCTTGCTTGCCAGAAGTCAGAATAGCATAAGTAGCACCATTTCCACATGTTATGCTAGAAATAAATATAAACTATGTTATAGGCTTCAACTGTAAAAAAAAACATCAATATTGCTGTATACCAGAAAAGGCGAAGTATGCAATTCCGTTTCGTTCAATTTCCCTCCAAAACGCATCAATTTGACAACACAAGCCTCAAACAATAATGTGACAATCACTCAGCCAGTGGCATCCAGACCAGCCAGGGTGTGTTGTTGAGCCACAAAATTTCCGATGCCCATTCGAGCCCAGTGAAAAAGAAAGTGTTTTAATGAAATTCCTCGCCTAATTTGCATATGCTTTGATTCCGGTGCTGGTCGGTGCTGGTGTAACATACGTATTGGGATTCCAATCACGTAATATTCGCGCATAGGTTATCACAACTGTGGTTTGGACCGAGTCAAGTATAGCGAGTGGATTCCTCGGCATCATCCCACAAGCGAGATTTAGTGGTAGCTTTGAACCCATTATGGAGACTGTCGCAGCCCAGGCGTCTCACGTTTCGAAGACATCATCATGCAAATTGCAGTCTTTCGGTGTTGAAAAGCAGGTTGCATAAATGCTACCGCGATGGCTTCAGGTGGAAAAGTTGTGTACCACTGTAAACAATCTTTGATAAAAGATTAGATTTCCTATTATTGTCGTAAGAATCTACAATTCCTTCAGAACTTGTTCTACCTTTTCAGTTATGAATTTCAATGAATATTTCCTCAGTTTCAATAAAATAGCCAAAAGTGTGAATTCTTAATATGACTAAGTGTTCAAGTCTAATATAATTCAAAGGATGGCTGCTATGAATTTCTGCCTGATCAAACACTGTTTCCGTAACAGT
This sequence comes from Aedes albopictus, assembly GCF_035046485.1. Classification (NCBI taxonomy): domain Eukaryota; kingdom Metazoa; phylum Arthropoda; class Insecta; order Diptera; family Culicidae; genus Aedes; species Aedes albopictus. The sequence goes on along the minus strand of NC_085137.1, from coordinate 191,088,378 downwards.
TTCTATATATCATCGTACTCACAACTTACCACAAACATCTTCAAGCAATGGCACATAAAAATGAGATAGCCCTTCGGGTTGACAAAAGTGAAGAAATGGATCAATTTCTTCCAACCGATCGATTCCACCCCAAAATTACGGCAGCAGCATTCGCCTCATGTAACAGTGACCCAAAAAGGCGCAAGATATGCACATGCCACATCCGATGACCACACGAAAAAGACCCGCGCGAACTAGAGAAAGGTTGCAAATTTGAAAATCAGCTGGGCGCTGGCTGTGATCTACATAGGGACGGACAGAGACTCTTCGGGCTCGCGGCGGCTGCGTTGCGTCACCCATTAAATGCATTAGCTGGGAAATGGGCGGTTTGACTTTTAGCGTGACACACATTCGGTTTCTTGCTGATAAATGCATATTAAATGACTTGGAGAAGCAAAACTCGATTTTCAAATTGAATTTGAAAACATTTCAAGGCGCAGGGAATGTTTTTTTTTTCACTGGGTAATATTGGTCTGGAGAGGGCATCTCAGCTATTTCAACATTTGCTATTGAAAAAGCTCTACAGTACTGGTCATCGAGCTGTTGTAGAGAGTTTCAAGTGAATAACTAGCTCTTCGCCATAATTTAAAGCGATAAAAAATAAGACAAAATAATTATCGCGTATATACTGGTGAGTGTTGAATTAATTCAAAATTAAATGTACGCAGGTAGATAATAGATTAGTGATTAGTGAGCTTGTTACAAAAATAAAATAAATTAATTATTACAAAGTATTATCACATCACGATACGTGGAACCTTATAAATGCACAAATAAGAGACATCACAAGTTGACGCAACACAACGCAGAACATAAATGTGCCCTGTTATCCAGATGGATAACATCTTCCGATCACAGGATGACGAGGTTTCATTTATTGATTTGGGTCCGTCAGTCATCCTGGAATTGTATTTTAGTTGGCAGTATGCCTTTTAGTTCACAGCATTTGTTGCTGTGTTCATAGCTTAGTGTTGTCTAGGAAAACTAATCCTAATCGGGTTTCGATACTAGAGCTCTATGACTTGAAGTCTGTGTCAGGGAAAGGTTTACGTATCTAGTACTTAATCGCGGCCCGAAATGGCCTGAATGTTGGCAATCGAAATAGGATTGCACTTCATTGGCCTCTATCCTGCCAGAACCCTATAAATGTTAATTAATACTAGGGTAATATTTACAAGTTAAAATTCAACATGTAGCACAAGGAACGAACGAATATTGAACTTTAAACACATTAAACAATTATTCTGTCTTATTATTGTAACAAATATTTATACCCGTAACAAGCTTTTTTGCAAATTCATCCCATCAACTTCATTATCAGGTAGCAGAACGCCGGCTCCAGATACACGTTATCCTCCATTTGGAGGATAACGTGTATCTGGATTGCCATAATAAAAGTCTATTACGTCATCTGCCAGATGAAAAAGGAATAAAATAAGAACTGGGATAGGGGTAGGGACAGGTATGGAAATAAGAAAAGATACCCTTAACACGTACGTCCCCAACCCCCATTTCGACGAAAATTTCAAAATTCAAATGGCTGGTTCTCAATCATTTTTCAACGGATTTCAAAGATGTTTGCACCAATCGATCACAAATTCCTTCTAGTTTTAAGAACCGGAGTCCACTTTACGGAAGCGGTCATGGTTCCGGAATTATTCCGGGGAGTCCTTATCGCTCATGGTGGCCACATTGTAACGTTAGCTAAAACCTCACATGCAGCATATCAATCTTCATGATTTGGCAAAACAAGACCTCTAGAAGGTAATTCGAGACATTCTGGACATATTGGCCACAATCGGAGATACTCCGGGAATTTGGTGCCCCCGGGGAAGTGACCAGTTCATGTTTTTTCTGAATCCTGTATTGCGACATATCATTCTTCATGATTTTGTCGAACAAGAACTTTAGAATGCGTTTCGAGACTTTTGGAAATATTGGCCACTATCGGAGGTATTCCGTGAACCGGGTGCCCCCGGGAAAGTGGCCAGTTCGTGATTTTTTTTTAGACCCTTTCTTGCGACACATCATTTTCCATGATTTTGCAACATATGAACTCTAGAATGCATTTCTAGACTTTCTAGAAATATTGGCCACAATTGAATGTACTGCGGGAACCTGGTGCCCCCGGTGAAGTGGCCAGTTCGTGTTTTTTTTCTGAATACTGTCTTCCGACATATCATTCTTCATGATTTTGCAAAACAAGAACTCTAGGATGTATTTTTAGACTTTCTGGACATATTGGCCACTATCGGAGGTACTCCTGGAACCTGGTGCCCCCGAGGAAGTGGTCAGGTTGTGATTTATTTTCTGAATACTGTCTTGCGAGGTATCACTCTTCATGATTTTGCAAAACAAGAACTCTTGAAGATATTTCGAAACTTTTTGAACATATTGGCCACTACTGGAGGTATTCCGGGAGCCTGGTGCTCCGGGGAAATGGCCAGTTCATGATTTTTTTTAGGACCCTGTTTTGCGACACCTGTTTTTTTTTCTGAAAACGTTCCTGCGACATATCACTTCATGATTTTGTAAAACAAGAACTCTTGAGAACCTTTCGAGACTTTTGGACTTATAGACCATTATTAGAGGTTCTTCGAGAACCTCGTGCGACATCAATCTTCATGATTTTGCAAAACAGAGCAATTTGGTCATATTGGTCACTGCCAGAGGTACATCAGCAACCTGATTCCCTTGGGAAAGTGGACTGTATGTGTTTTTTTTTTTTTTTCTGAACAAATATAGGGTCAGGGATTCTAGTAGGAGTTTCCCGGGAATACGTCCAGGACTTTTTCTTGACGTTTTTATGTGATTCTAGAATGTCTTCTCCTGGTCATTCATGGATTTGCAAAACAAGAACTCTAGAAGACATTTCGAGACTTTTTGGTCGATTCGGATTTTTTTTTTCTGAACCCTGTCTGTGGCCAGTCAATATTTTGACCAGCATACCGTCAAATGGGGTAACTTGCAACACTTTCCGACTTTGAAGCAATATCACAAAAAATCTGAATATTCTAAACATCCTGTAAAGCATCGTGTACGCTAATTACCCCGAGTAGAATGCTATGCAGTACTCGATTTACCAAAATACTTTGCCACCTAATCACGAGGTGCGAAATACATGCTTGTTGCAAGTTTCCCCATGTGTGGGGTAACTTGCAACACAGGACATGAAGCTAAGTTAGCTATCATTATACAGCACCAACATTCTAATGCTTAGTCGTATTGTATATTTTTGATGTAATGCATGAAAAAATGCATTGGAAAGATGTAAACTAACCAATTGACATATAATTTTTCATGAAAGGGTTGATAGCTATTGCAAGCGAGAGTATATCGGTTAACAACAGGTCTCACGTCCCTTAAACATAAAATATATATGGATCTCGTGACTCAGTATTCGTTACAAAATGTCAACTATTGTCGTTTCTTGAAAAGGTAGAGTGAGTCATCTTTAAGTAGTTTTCAGTTTGAAGTGATGTTTGGCAATTTCAGTCAAAATAACCTGATTGAAACACACCTATTCAACTTTGTAAATATCAAAATCGCTAATTTGAGTATTCAGCTGAAATAATTTACTCCATCTAGGTTCAGAATTGATGTTGGTGATTTTTTCAATGCGTCCATAAACTAAATTGAACTTTTAACAAGATGAAACATGAATACAACTTCAAAATATTGTGTTTCCTAACAATGCTGGTCGGCCACGCGCAAAAATGAAAAATAAAATGAGTTGTCATTTGAAAATGAACGCGTTACGTAATCAATGAATGGTCCATTTCGGTTATTTCTGTCAAAATTATCGTAAAATGAAGATAAATAATTGAAGATTTAGTCAAATTCAACTGTTGCAAGTTACCCCATAATAATTGTCGAATATTATAATGATTTTTTACATTACTTAGTCGACAACTTTTATCGTTCAGCTAAGCTTACTATTAGGTAACCTAACTGCAAGCAAGGTCATCTGACTTATCACACTTACCGTGGGGGAGAGGTGAAGCACGATTTTCAAACTTGTTTTTATGACATAAAATGAGCAAACCGTTTTAACAGTGTAGCTAAACAATAAACAAATAAATAAAACTTATTTTTCCACTGAATCAATCTTTTATACTCATAATCTCTATAAACAAAATAGTAGGGCATACTAGTTTTCATTATTATTTGAAAATACTTTACATTTAGTGTATGTCATCGTGTTGCAAGTTACACCGCTGTTGCAGGTAACCCCGTTTGACGGTACTGCAATTCTGCTTTGACAGATTTATTTGAAAGGGTAGTGGACGAATTTGGGCCCACCTTGGGAATTTTATTACATTTTTCATATAATCTATACAAAATCTTGGCAAAGGATTAACGAAAGTCCTAATAACAATTTGCCAAGATTTCGTAGAGATTATATGATAAATGTAATAACATTCCCAAGGTGGGCCGAAATACCTGCCGGGGCCAAAAGACGTCCACTACTCTACTTAGCCAGCCCTGGCTCAGTACAATACAATTTTGTTTGACGACATGACTCCAAACTATTCCAGTATTGTTTGTGCTGAGTGGCAGCCAAGGTGCCAAACCGAAGCTTCACTGAACAATTCGAGATCGGATTAGCTGGCTCAGGGCCGATGAAATCATGTGATGCTCCAGTGCGAGCCAACTCATCAGCCATTTCATTTCCAGCGATGGAAAGATGGCCAGGCAGCCTTACAAGATGAACAGCATTGCTGAATTCGGCTCCTCGATTTGAGTTCGACAAGCGATAACTATCTTCGACCTAGAGTTGGCCGAAGCAAGTGCTTTAATAGCAGCCTGGCTATCTGAACAGATGTGTAGGACTTTTCCCATTACGTGCTGCTGAAGAGCTGATTGCACTTCGCACATAAGAGCAAAGATTTCGGCCTGAAAAACGGTGTAGTGTTTACCAAATGAGTAAGGCTGATACAGCCTTTGCTCACGAGAATAAACACCAGCACCTGCTCGACCTTCGAGAAGGGAGCCGTCAGTGTAACATACGATGCCGTCTGAAATACTTCTCTCCAATGCCTACTCTTCCCGGGAAGGGAATTTCGTGGAAAATGCCCTATATTGTGCGTTGCATGAAAAACACATTTATGGTGACTACTTTTCCGGGCCTACGAAGATGGAATAAATTCAATCGCAGTGCAAATACCACGTGCAGTCGCAGCAGTCATCACATCACCCGACCACGTGGTGTACTTTTTCCATAAAATATCAAAGATAACTATGATGGAAAATTTGAAAACCAGGTCTGTTGCCTTAGGCGACTATCTCGCGCGTATCTTTGACTGCGACCAAAAGTAGTCGCCAAAGTAGATTTTATTTTGATTCTTATAATATTGAAAATTACAAGCAATTGTAAGATTACTTGGAGCAAGGACCATTTTGTCCCAGTTCACCAAAAGTGGAAACAACGAGGTGTGTGTTGATGTGCGGTTCACAGGAGTTTCCTCTAGTAGACCGAGTACCCGTAGACGGTAAGTGCAAGAAAGTGCTTCTTGTTTGAGATGAATGTGTAGTGGAGCAACGCCAAAGAAAACTTCGAGCGCTGCCGTGGGAGTTGAAGAGAACGCTCTAGACATCGCCATTAAGCACATCCTTTGGAGATGGCCTAACTTTGATTGGATCGTTTTAATTTCGCCCTTTTTCCCCCACACAAGACATCCATAGGCCAAAATTGGCCGAACCACAGTTGTGCAGATCCATTTGATATACTTGGGTTTTAGACCCCAAGTTGTATCAAAGGTTCGCCGGCATTGCCCGAAGACCATACAGTGAACTCAATGTGAGGTGTCCAGGATAGCTTGGAATCAAGAATGACTCCAGCGTACTAAACCTGTTCAGTCACATCGTTTTCAGAATCAAAAAGACGCAAAGGTCGAACGCCTTTACGGTTTCGCCTTTCCGTAAAAAGAACAATAGATGTTTTACTCGGATTAACCGAAAGGCCATATTGGCGACACCAACCCTCAACTACCTGAAGGGCGCTTTGCATCAGATCGAAAAGGATGGTGATACACATACCAACTGACAACGCTAGGTAGTCGTCGGCAAAACCATAAGTAGGAAAATCGCTATTATTGAGTTGCCTCAATAGCGTATCTGCTACGAGATTCCACAAAAGCGGTGACAAGACTCCCAACAAGAATCCAATTCGAAATCATTGGAGATCTACCATGACTCCGTGCGGCTTCCAATATGGCATCGAAAGGAACTGTCAAAGGCGCCCTCGATATCTAAGAAAACACCCAAACAAGATTGCTTTTGAGCAAATGCTTTCACGATATCGTAAACAACCCTGTGTAAAAGAGTCACATTGGACTTACCAGATTGGTAGGCATGTTGGTTCACATGAAGAGGCACGTTGGCCAGATGGACATCACGGATGTGATGATCCACAATGCGTTCTAAGCATTTCAGAAGAAAAAAGATCAAACTGATAGGTTTGCTTCTTCATACGACGCACGACCCACTTTCGGAATAAACCTCACAGTAATATCCCGCCAAGATTCGGAAATATACCCTGTAGGCAAAACTGCAAACAATTTTTTTTCCAAACATGTATGAAATAAACAAATCATTTCTGAAGCCAAATAGGATATACCCCATCTGCTCCGGGAGAATTGAAAGGAGCAAAGCTATTTAGTACCCACTTAATCGATTCTGTAGTTATGATACTTCTAGCCGAGGTTAAAGCATCATAACTACAAGAAAAGACATCAGGTTCATCCGAAGATGTAATACCCACACAACCGGGGAAGTGTGTACTGAATAAAAACATTTCAAAACTTCCTCACCAGAGGAAGTTATATCGCCATTAGGCAAACGAAGTTCGTTCACTCGGAAATCCTTAGATTTCGCAAGGGTTTTATTTAATCGACTGACTTCACTCAAACTGGAATCATTTATACAAAGGTTTTTTCCAGCCGACCTGAAAGCCTCCGAACCAGCCGAACGTCGTCTGTTCCAATTCTTTCTACATTGTTTCCTGATTTTCGCCAGATCAGAGCTCCGCCAAGGGGTTGCTCTTGTGATCTTCACAGACCGTAGAGAGCATGCTTCTTCAAAAGCTTCCATGATGAAGGTCGTTGAAGTATCAACGACATCATTTAAACCACGTGGAGTGTCAATGGATGGTGAATATCCATGAAATTTGGCTGCAATCAAATCAGTATAAAGATCCCAGTTTGTTGACCGAGGATTCCTGAAACGCAATGTTTGCGAAGTAACATTTAAATGTTCAAAAAAGATATAGCGATGGTCAGATAAAGATTCTTCATCTGACACATGCCAATTTGTCAGCTCGTGACTAATTCTGCTTGAGCAAAGCGTTATATCTAACACTTCCTCTCTAGCAGATACCATGAAGGTTGGGCGGTTGTCTATGTTAAGTTATGCAAGATCTGTACTACTTAAGTACTCCATCAAACTGGAGCCTCTCAAGTTAATGTCTGAGCTGCCCCAGATAATATGGTGAGCATTAGCATCACTGCCAACAATTACCGGAAGGCCTTTTGAAGTGCGGTATACGATGACTTGTTTGAACGCATACGTAGGGGACTGTTCATCATGCGATAGATACCCCGAACAATAGACTTATTTCCTGTTGAGATTTCCAACAGAGACATCAATTGTCATACATCTCTGGTGTCTAGTTCAGAGATGAGTATAGCAACGATTGCGTTGTTGACAAGCATTCAGGCTCGCGGCATGACACGAGAGTTTGTCATTCGATTTTTACTGAAAGTAGCAAACACCGGGTTCACAAGGTTTCCTAGAAATTTGATGTTCTCCTTACGAAAGTAAGGTTCTTGGACTAAGGTCACTTGGGCTGTACCATTTAGCATAAATCTGCAAAGATTGATTGTTGCTGTTTTTTCATGCCACAGATTGTTCTAAGCTATTTTAACCGTAGCCACTACCCAAACTAGGAAAGATTCGCAATAACAGTACAACAAAGAACAGCAGCAATAAAACCAGATCGGTATCGTTTGGAAAACGCCAAAGGCGAGGATACACAGAATACACTGTGTAAATCACATAATGCGAAACCATATAGATCCCACCAGAACGCGATTTTTTTTTTCACAAATTTTATCTCTCAATTTGCCAATTAGCAACATTTCGTGCCTTCTAATTACAAAGTTTTTCCACCATATAGATGACCTTTTAAACTAATCAATGGCATCCTCATAATGCCGCCCTCATTTGGTCTCAAGTTTGAGACTAGAGAAGGGCAGCCGATTGTCTCAGAGAAACACCAGGTGGCCGGGTCCCGTGGCGTATTGGCTACACGTTCACTTCATATGTGGATTCTCTTGGCACAAATTGGAAGATACACTTGTTTGCTACAAGCTCTCTTAACAACGCATGCCAATAACATTGAATGAAACATGTTTAATTATCACATTTGTAATCAGAAAAACCTTAAATAGTTGATTTTTTGATAGATTTTGGACTGGAAAACCCTAATATACGTAATATGTTAGATTTTTCTTAAAACGCCTCATGTTCTCGAATGTTTTGTGATTATTTGCTTCTTTGACATCAATGCTGTAGGAGTTGAGCAAAAATTATCAAAATTAGTAGGGATGAGTTAGTCTGGAATGCCGTTTCAACGGCTATCACCACATCATCTTGGATCTACAGAGAAGGTGGCGCGTAGACTCGGATAATGGCTAGTTCAGTAGTGCGGTACAAGAGGTGGTCCAGGGGTTGCGCTTCGTAGGTCATGCGTATACCATGCGGTCGAAATCGACCCTTACAGCGATAAGGTGACCGCGGAGAGAACGTCCTGGTACCGTAGCTGTCATGGCGTCTGTCTACTGGGTTGGATCCGAGCCCGCGGTTGGAAAGGGGTCCCCGGTAAGGGCCGGGGCAGGTTGAGATCCTACTGTCAGCAATCTTATAGTGCAGCCTGTTCTAGAGCCTGAAGGATAGTGATACTCTTGCAAGGATACAGCTCATCAGACTGGCTCAGCACGAACACTATGCAGAAGAAGGAAAATCGTTGGCGAAAGGAAACGGCAGCAGCGATCAATTACAGGTACCGTAAACCGGGGTCAAATTGATCATTCGGGAACTACATTGTAATTCCTTACTAAGAACTCTTATGCGTCGTAATGATCTTAAACTTTTTACGTTATCTGGTTCGTAGATGTCTAGAGATGAGAGTAGAATATTATTTTTTTAGAAAAAAGTTAGTTTTGCCTTATTTTTTTAGGAATTTGCAGTGTATTACTCATTTAGGTGAAATCGTGACTACTAAACAATCGTTTGCTAATAGGACTTCCCGTAAATTCTCTGTTTTAACATTTTTGTGGAGCCTTGGTTGGAAAGTTATGTAGCTAATAAGAACATGAAATAGTTATAAAAAAGTTCATTTTATGTTGAAATAGTCATTTATTGTGACAGAAATAACTTATTTCAAATGAAATTGCCTACCTGTAGGCGTTTAAGGGGAAATTCCAAAATTTAATTTTGCATTTAATGTAATAAATTTACTAGTTGTAAGATTTTAAACGCGTTATTCGGTTTAAGAAGGGCAAAATTAAGCGGACAAGGATATTTTCCTTTCCAACCGATGCTTAATTGTATACTGATCAATTTCGCCCCAAAGTGGCATTTCCAATTTTTTGATATTTGGAGTTTTTTAACTTAAAGTTTAAATTTGTTGAACAAAATTCTGTCACGTGGTTCCATGGAGATCCACTGGGTACTGATTTTACAGAAATTCTTTTGGCAATATTTGGAATTCCACTCATGTTATCCGCAAAAGTTGTTTTAAAGTGATCAATTTGACCCCGGATTACGGTACTGGCCTATTTCAATAAGCAGAACAGCTAATATCCAGGTCCGTTAAGGACAAACGTCTTAAAATCCCGCTTCAACAGTGCATCAGAACTTCAGATGCACAAATCTCAAGAAGCAAGCTTCAAACAACAGTACATTTTGTTATTCTGTTCTTGCTCACTCGTAATAAGCTTAACCCTCAACAGGATACCTTAAATGAAGGTCCGTTTTGGGACCCTGGGGTCCATTGGACCCCAACATATATTCTCGCGTATCTCGTGATCCTTACTTTTTGAAAGGGTGATGTTTTCAGTAAAGATGTTAGGAAAGTCAAGGCCTATCTAGTGATGAACAATTTAGTTCGGGAAGTTTCTGCTAGGTGGTGCTAGTGAGCATTGCAAAATGCCCCCGATCTACAGGATATAACGTACCTAAACAAGCGGACAAGGACAAGACGTACCGAAACAATAGGGTAAATCGCACTGCTGTAGACGAGTAGACATATATGTCCAGCGGGTCAAAAGGAGTCATTCAAATATTACGTAACGCAAAGGAGTGGGAGGTGGTCTAGCGCTGTGTTACGTTTCATTCAAAATTTTCCATACAAAAGTTTTTGCACGGAGAAGGGAGGAGCCCTTAAGTTGTCAAATTTTGCGTTTCGTAATATTTGAATAAACCCAAGAGGAATCAGAGACAAACAGACGTAACACTATTAAAATTTAAATCTCATATATCTCAGGATCCTGATTACTTATATAGTTGATGTCTTCGGCAAAGTTGTTTGGTTGGTCAAGAACTTATAGATTATGGACCGTTTGATTCGATATTCCACCACTAGGCAGTGCTAGATTGCATGCAAATTTGTTATCTCATAATATCTCAGGATCCTGATTTCTTAGAAAAATGGTGTTGGGTAGGTAAAAAATGTTCAAGTTGATGAGCCATTTGATACGAACTCTCCTATTGGGAGACGCTGGTGCGGGATGCTTATTATTTATAGAGATGGTGTCTACAGCTGTTATTTGGCAGGACATGGACCTACCGAATATAGACACTATATAATCTACAGACTTGGGGAGAAATATTTGAATTACGCAATTTTAGAGTGTTTTTTAGTGAACTAGCTGTCCCGGCAAACGTTGTCTTGCCAAGCTGTGGTGGTTTGACAACTGTTGAGCTCAACGTCACCGCACTCTAGATTGGTTTTAAATATTTCGATCGTGTTGCTTTCTTTCCCAGCTCACGAAAATCAGTATTTTAGCCATTTTCTTACTTTTCTAGTTTATTTTCATAACTTTTTATACATACACACAACCACCATGAATACGAATCGAACCGTGCAAGAGTCATGCTGATCGGTTCACCCGTTCGTGAGTTTTGTTGCCTCAAAGGTACATCAAACTCATTTTTATATATATAGATTTAGTGTGTACTAATAGAAAATGACGTCACACAACCCACAGTCGTTATCGTTCCGTAAATCTCGTTTGGCTAAACGAATTGACAGATCGCATGGTTAGGGGCCATCCATAAATGGCGTAGCATTTTTTTTTGACGATTTTTGACACCCCCCTTCTCCCCCTATTTTCCCATACCTAATACATGGCTCGTAGCATAATCAGAGACTCTCCCCACCACCCTAAAATGCCACTTCATCTATGGACGGCCCCTTACAGTTGTCTGCACCTTGGAAAGCATATGGAATCTATAGTGTCTATATTACAGATTATGGGATATATTCAATTATACTTTGATCATAATCTTCCACAGCACAGAGATCAGACATCCAAGCTCAGTTTCAAAACTGTGTAAGGAATTAAACGTTCATTTGAAATGGCAACACAAGTGGCAACATCGTGGTGGCGCTGCTATCCCAATGTTCCCACGCTGTTGTCGGTGGTGAATATAAAACTTATGTAGATATGCGTACTCACCACTAATTGTAGCAATTTGCCGCATAGGTGACGCTAGTGTTGTCAACGCTAAAAAAATTGAATCCTTGCACAGCTTTCGAGACAATTTTCTATAGGTTTGGATGTCTGTTCTCTGTGATACAAAATATATTTTCATGAAAAAACGAATAAAATGGAATGTAAATTTCAACGTTTCCTTCCCGTAACCGGGAGGAACTCCTGGAGAGAAATTCCTGGAGGAATCCCGTGAGGAGTTCCCGGAGGAATCCTGGAAGAAATTCCTAGGGGAATCTCGAGAGCAACTCCTAGAGGAATCCCGGGAGAAATTTCTGGAGATTCCCGGGAGAAATTCCTGAAAGAATCCCGAGAGGAATTTTTGGAGGAATGCCAGGAAGAATTCTTGGAGGAATCCCGGGAGAAATTCGTTGAGAAATACCGGTGAGAATTCCTGGAGAAATCCCAGGAGGAATTTCAAGTGGATTTCCTAGAAAAACTCATGCAGGAAACCCGGGAGGTAATTCTGGAGAAAACCCGGGAGCAATTCGGAGACAAATTCCTGAAGAAATTCTGGGAGGAATTCGTGGAGGAATCTCGGAAAGCATTTGTGGAAGAATCCTTCTACGAATTCCTAGTTGAATCCCTGGTGGAATTCCTTATGTAGTTTTGGGAGTCATTTCCGGAGGGCTTTTCCCAGATGAAATCGTAGAGGAACCTCTGGAGGAATTACTGAAAGAATCCCTGTATTAATTTCTGGAAGAATCCTGGTAGGAGTTCCTTCAGAAATTTTGGGAGGAATTCCTGGAGGTATCCGGGTGAGTCAATTCTGAAGTAAATTATCCACCAAATTGGAAGTATTGGTATTGTGAACAGAATGTAATTATATTGTGTTATTCTCAAGATATTCACTTCAAAAGAAGCGTACTTATTTGTGGACGCTTGCCACTCGGAAATCTAGGATGCTGGGCATATACGAACTAATTAGCGCCATTTTGCAGAAAAACTTTAAAATAATTTTCATTACCAAATAATCCTTGATGTATTGAACACTTTTGCCGAAGACACAAACTTTCTATACATTCCGAATCTCAAGATATTCAAGCTAAATGTAACTTTCAATCCATAATTTGAATAAACAATAGCGCCACACTGGGCTAATTCCAATTCAATTTTTTCGTCACAAGATTGCCCTTGGTCTATTGAACAATTTTGTCGAAGACAGCATTATTTGTGTCGTGGGGTCCAATGGACCCCAGGGGACCAAAATCGCCCGGTTCAACTTTGACATAAAAAATAATCTATAGTACGCCATGAAATATTTGTTATTTTTGCACAAATAACTCATCGTGGTGTAGTTTGAAGGTACTGTGAAAACGGGATCGATGTGTCAATCCAAACTTTTTTGCGACCACTTCAAAGTGGCTCTGGGGTCCAATGGACCCCAGGTATCCATTAGAGGGTTAAAATAAGAATATCAGATGCGCTTACTTTGTTTACGAAAAGATTTGTGCGCTTGAATACGTGAGTAGGTGCCAAATTCGGTCATTGTGGCGGCCATTTTGGGATTCTAACAAGTCTGTCCTTAAAGCAATAATGGGCTCAAAAGACGATCAGTGTAAGTCACTCTCAGAAGGAAGAGCGACTGAACGAAAAATTGCTAATGCCAGGGCTGGAAGTTGTGGAGTTTTGGATTTCTCTGGGAAGGAATCACCCCTCACGTGCAGCACACACAACTTACCCAGGCTGACGTTGGTTCGCAAGTGGCAAGAGTGAATGCGGTTGGGTGACGCCTGGAGTTGTTGCTACGCAAGCAGGGATGCTAACATTGTCTGCTTGTCATTTCGCATCACATTCAAATGCGCTACTCGCCTGCTGTGATCATTCTCTTTATCACAGATTTATTCAGTACATCTTATATCTCACATCCTTCTTCTACTCTAAAGAATTTTTACACATTTTTAACATAAAATTGAATTTCCGTATCTCAATTTGGAATATTTACTTACAACCATTCAACATAATTAACTGTTATATTACATCGTCACATACGTTGCAGCTGCTTCCATGGCTGCCGAATACAGTTTTCATTGTGAGGTACCATTCTGACTATGCTGCTGCTACTTTGTTTTCCAAAAAGATCGAACATTTTAGTACTTACTTGTAGGCAAGGGCGTAGCCAGCTTTTCGGTCAGGGGGGGGCAAGCACCCTTACCAAATTTGTGCCTACTTGCTTCTATATCTATATGCAATACGATGAAATTGAATATAATAACATTATATTCTAAAAGCATTATTTAACCCTTCAGCTGTTGTATTTTGTACAATACGTTAAAAAAAACTCTCCTGATCTACATGATTCAAGGTGGTGCTGGTAGCGGTGAGCAATTTTTGGAAGATTAAGGATTTTTAGGACTAGAATTTCCTGGAGCAGTAACTGGAAGACTTCCTGGATAAATCCCTGGGGCGATTCATACAGGAACGCCTGGAGGAAGCCTTATCTATAGAATCCCTGGAGGAATTCCTGGAGAAATTTCCGGAGGAATCCCTGGCAGAGTTTCTGAAAGTATACCTGGAGGAATTCCTGTATAAATTAGAGAAATATCTGAAGAGATCTCATAAGGAAATCCTAGATGAAATTCTAGATAAATTTCTGGAGAATTCCTTGGAGGAAGTTCTGGAGGAATTACTGGAGTAATTTTGGGAGGAATCCCTAGAAAAAAATCAGAATAAATTTCTTGATGAATTCCTAGAGGAAATCTTAGAGAAATTTAAAAAATCCTTGGGGGAGTTCTTGGAGAAATCTCTGAAGGAATTTCAGGAGGAATCCCTGAAGCAATTCCTGGAAAAATCTGTGGAGAGAATCCTGGAGAAATGCCTGGAGAAACTTTTAAACAAATTCTTGACGTAATTGCTGGAAGAATTATTGGATGAGACCCAACAGGAAATCCTGAAGAATTTCCTGGAGCAACTTCTTGGATGAATTCTTGGAGCAATCCCTGGAAAAAATACTGGAGAAATCTCCAGAGGAATTCTGAGAGGAATTGCTGGAGAAATTTCTGAAAAAAACCCTCGAGAAATTCCAGGAGAATTTCCTGCAGATCCCTCGGAGGAATTTCTGGAGGATCCCCGGGAGGAATCTTTGGGAATATCTCTGAAGAAATTCGAGGAGAATTACCGGCAGGAATCCCTCAGCAATTCCTGGATAAATCTCTGAAAGAATTCCTGGAGGAATGTCTAGAGGAATCCCTTGAAAATTCCTAAAAATATTCCTGAAGAATCTCTGAATAAACCCCTTAAGGATTTCCTGAATTGCTGACATAGTTTCTGAATGATGTCCAGGAGCAATTCCTGGAGAATTTCTTAGAGAAGTTCCTGAAGAAACTCCTGGGGTATTTCCTGCAGGAATTCCTGGATAAAATCCTAGATAACTCCCTGGAGGAATTCCTATAGAGGTTCCTGTCATAATTGCTGAAGGAATCTCTAGAGGAATTCTTGGAAGAATTACTGGATGAATTTCTAGAAGAATGTCCAGAGAAATTCATGGAAATTTCTATTTCTATATCTGAAACAATCCTTCAAGAAATTCCTGGAGCGGAATTTCTGGAGGAATTCCTGGAGAAATCCTTGAAGGAATTCCTGACGGAATCCCTGGGGGATCCTTGAAGAAATTTGAGGAGAAATCACTGGAGAAATACCTGGGAAAATCCCTGAAAAATTCCTGAAGGATTTCCAAGAAGTTCTCCTCCTGGAAGAATTTCTGAAGAAATCCTTAGAATCTTTTGAGGAACTTCTGGAGGATTTCCTGGAGGAATCTTCGAAGGATTTCCTGGAGGAATCCATGGGAAAATCCCTGGAGAAATTCGTGCAGAAATCTCAAAGGAATTCCTGAAGCAAATTCTGATGGAATCTCAGGAAAAATTCCTGGAGAAATGCCATTGGAATTGCTAACACAATTTATGAAGGATGTCCTGGGGTAATTTCTGGAGGAATTCCTGGAGGAGTTCCAGGAGAAAGTCCAGTATAAAATCCTGGAGGAATGCCTGGAGGTATTCCTAAAGGTATTTGTGTGGTAACTGCTGGAGGATTCCATGACGAAATTCCTGGGAGAATCTCTAGAGGGATTCTTGAAAGAATTACTGTTTAAGTTTCTAGAGGAATATTCAGAGCAATTCTGGCAGATTTATATTATTTTTCCATTTCTGAAGAAAATCCCATGAGAATTCTGGCGGAATTTCTGGAGGAATTTCTGGAGATCCTCCAAGAAATTCTTGATGGAATCTCTGGGGGAATCCTTGAAGGAATTTGTGAAGAAAACCCTGGAGGAATCTGTAGAGAAATTCCTGGAGGAATCCCTGAAAAATTACTAAAGGTATTTCTGGAGAATTTCCTGCAAGAATTTCTGAAGAAACCCCAAGACGATTTGCTGGAAGAATTTTTAGAGGAACTTCTGGAGGTTTCCTGGAGAAATCTTCGAAGGATTTCCTGGAGGAATCCTTGGGAAAATTCCTGGAGAAATTCGAGGAGAAATCCCTGAATTCCTGAATCAATTCGTGAAGGAATATCAGGAGAATTTCCTGTAAAAGTGCCTGGAGGAATCCCTGAAAAATTCCTGGAGAATTTTCTGGAAGAACTTCTGAAAAAAATCTTTCTGATTTTTCTGAGAAAAAATCCTGGAAAAATTGCTGACATAATTTCTGAAGGATGTGCAGGGCCAATTCCTGGATCAATTCCTTGAGTAATGATGAATTCATGAGGAAATTCTTGGGGTTATTTCCTGGAGGAGTTCCTGGAGATAGTCCTGGATTAAAACCTGGAGGATGGAGGAATGTCTGGAGGAATTTTTGGAGGTTTACCTTTGAGAATTGCTGCAGGAATCCTTGAATAAATTCCTGAAGGAATCTTTGGAGAAATTCTTGCAATAATTACTGGATGAATTTTTTGGGGAATCTCTAGAGTAACTCTGGGAGATATTTCTGAAAAAATCCCATGAGAAATTCCTGGAGGAATTTCTAGGGAATCCTTGGGAGAATTCTTGGGGAAATTCGTGGAGAAATTCCTGGAAAAATCCCTGAAGATGTTCCTGGAAGAATTTTTAGAGAAATTCCTAGAGGAATCCATGCCTGGAGGTAAATCTACAAGAATTCTTGGAGGAATTTCTGAAAAAAATTTAGAAGGTATATCTAGAGAAAATCCTGGTAGAATTATTGAAGGAATCCCTGAAGGATTTCTTAGAGAAATTCCTGGATGAATTACTGACATAACTTATGATGGAATTCCTTGATTATTCCCTGGTGAAATTCCTGGAGGAATCCCTGAAGAAATTCGTGGAGGAATCCCTTGAGAAATTCCTGTAGGAATCCCAGGAAGAATACTGGAAAAATCCTGGAGAAAACTCTGCAAGAATCCAAGGATGAATCTCTGGAAGAATGCCCGGAAAATTTCATGGAAGAATGCCTAGGAGAATTCCTAGTGGAATTCTTGGAGGATTCCCTGAAATAATTCCTTCAGAAATTTTTGGATGAATTTCTGTAGGAGTCTCTGGAAAAAAAATCCTCGGAAGAATCCCTTGAAGATTTCCTGGATAATTTTCTGTAGGAATTCTTGGTGTATTTCTAGGAAGAATCCCGGAAGCAATTATTAGAGGAATCTCTGGAGGAATGCTTGGAGGAAGTCCTGAAGGAATGCATTGAGGAAAACCTGGAGGATTTCTTGGAGGAATCTCTGAAAAAAAATCATGCATGAATTCTTGGAGGGATCCATGGAGGATATCCTAGAGGTATGCCTGTAGAAATTCCTGGAGAAATCTCCAGAAGAACTCCTGAAGAAATCTCTAGTGGAATCTCTGGCGGAGTTTTTGGAGGAATCTCAAGATGAAATGAAATTCCTAGAGGAATTCCTGAGAAAATTCGTGGATGGATCTCTTAAGAACTTCGTAGAGGAATACCAGGAAAAATTCCTGAAGAAATCGCAGATGGAATTCTTGGAAAAATTCTGGAGGAATTCTCAGAAGAGTACCTGATGAAACTCCAGAAAGAATCCCGGAAGCAATTTCAAGAGCAATTCCTAAGGAAATTCCTAAACAGTTCCTGCAGGAAGTACTGAATTATTTCCTGGAGGAGTTCCTGAAGGAATCTTAAGAAGAGTTTCTGACAGAATCTTTGTAGAAATTTTTAAAATAGGTTGTTCCAGAAAGAATCACAGAAGGTATTCCCATGTTAAGCCCTGCAGAAAATCTTAAAGGAATCCATGGAGGAATTCCTGGAGGATATCATAAAGAAACGCCTGTAGGATTAACGGAGAAATCTCTGGAAATACTCCTGGAGGAATCTCTAGAAGAATTCCTGGAGGAGTTTCTGGAGAGATTCATTTCTGAAGGAATCCCTGGATGATTGTTTAGAGGAATCCCTGCAGCAATTCCCAGAGGAATCCCTGGAATAATTCCTGGAGGAATCTCTGAACAAATTCCTGTAGGAATCCCAGGAAGAACTCCTGAAGAAATTACAGATGGAATCCTTGAAGAAATCCTGAAAGAATTCTAAGAAGCGTTATTGGAGGAACTCCTTGAGGAATCTCGTTAGCAATTCCTGAAGGAATCCCTGCAGAAGCTCATAAAGAAATCCAAGGAGGAACCCCGGAAGCAATTCCTAGAGGCATTCCTAAAGGAATCTCTAAGCAGTCCATGGAGGAAATACTAGATAATTTCCTGAAAGAATTTCAAGAGGAACTCCTTAAAAAGTGTTCCTAGAGGAATCGTTCGAGGATTTTTTTAAATAATTCCTTGAGTTGTTCCTGAAAGAAACACAGAAGAAATTCCCGGGTGAATCCCTGGAGGAATTCTTGAAGGGAAACATGGAGAAATTTTCTGAAATAAACCATGAGGAATCCAGAAAGCAATCCCATGAGGAATTGCTTAGGAAATCCCAGAAAAACTTTCTTAACAAATTTCTGGAAAAAATATGGAAGAATGCATGTCTACAATAATTTTTGGTTGAATTATTGTTTGACTCTTTGGATTGACTCAAAAAGAAAAGTTTTGTAGAATGTTTTAGTGAACTCCTGGATTTTTTTAGCAAATCTCTGATAAAATTTCCTGTAAGGGCTTCTGGAAGATATTCCTGCTGAAATATTTTGAATTATTCCAGATTTATTTATATCTCTAGTGGAGTTCTTGAAGGAATATATGAAGAAATTCTTGAAGAAATCTCTGAAGGAACACTTGCAGAAATACCTAAAAGAATTTCTGTTGACATTCCTTTAAGAAACACTGAAAAAATTCCTGGAGGAAACCTCGAATAAACATTGGAACAATCACTGGGGGAATCTCTATAGATATCCCAGGATAAATTCCCGGAGGAATGTCTGGTATAACCCATAGAGGAACTCTTGAAAAATTCTCTGGGGCAATCTATGATGGAATCACTGACGGAAGCTATGGAAAAAATCCTGGAGGAATTCGTCGATGCATCCTTGCAGAAGTATCTATAAAAAAATCTGTAGGAATCGTGGGAGGAATTCTTGATGCATTTCTTGGAACAAAACCTGAAACAATCACAATCGGAACCCTACAAGATGCCCATGGAAGAATTCACGAAGGAAAAACTCCTAGAGAAGTCTCTGAAATTTCTGAAAGAATCCCTGAGGAAGATTCTGAATAAATGCCCAAAGGAATTTTTGAAGGTGTCCTTAAAAGTATTCGTAAAGAAATCCCAGGTGTTTTGCTCGTAGCATGACGTTTTTTTTTTTATTTAAATACTAGTGAAATTTCGAGTTGCAGTATCACATAACTGCACTCTATAGCAGCATATGGTTCTACAAAGTCCTTCCTTTTCCCTACCGGAACCGGATCCGGCATATCTGGAAAATTTGGCATGCTGTTTGTATTCCATGAATAAACATCACCAAATTTAGCCATTCAACCAAGCTTGTTATTTGGTAAAAAAAAAATCTAAAATGAGATTGAAGTGGTTCTCTTGGAGAAATATTTGGCGAAATTTCCTGTTGTTCTGGAGTAAAAAAGGTTTTATAATTGTGGATAAAAACCTAAATTATTAAAATATTTTGAGAATTGTTTTCCGGAACTCTGAATTATTGATAATCTTTGAATTGGCTCAATAATAAAAAATATCTTGCGGCCAGGGGGGGGCACGGCCCCCCCCTGCCCCCCTCTGGCTACGCCTATGCTTGTAGGCAGGGTTCCTGATTTCCACTTTTCATCTTCTTCCACATTCGAAGACAGTCAGCAGCGAACGGTTGTCGCTTTAGTTCGTGTGTATGCTTGTCAGCGACGACGGTAAACTCCGGCGAACGGTGGGAAGCCACACTTGGAAATTACTCATTCGTCCACATTCGCATCGCAAGCGAATGCGATTCGTGAGTGATGCGATTGATATTGTGCATACGAATTTTTGATGTTTTCGAAATATTTTCTTTGCTAATCTAGCATTTCAGCAACAATACAGTAAAAATGTATGCATTACATGCAGAAATTCTCTTCTACTTATGATAATAGCCTCTTCGATCGCTCACCAACATTCTTCACCATTCGCCATTCATTCATTTGCTTGCGATCCAAACTGCGACGAATGGCATCGAATATTCATGTCAAGCAGCTGGCTCATCGCTTCCCACTGGTGATGGGGTTGCGTGTTTGATCACGACGATCCGTTTGCTGCATCTTTCTCGATTCGCTTCAGCAAAGAGGAGTGAATATGAATGGAGTGAGGCGAATATACCGATCCTTGCTTGTAGGGATGATGTTTTCCGACGAGTAATGGTAGCTTGCACAGTGACGTCATCATTATCTCTTTTTTTTTCTCTTGTTCGGCGTCGCTCGATACAGCCGTCCTTTCTCAAAAAATAGTTTTGAGGGCAATGCTTAAAAATCATATGTGATTTTGTTGATGTTTTGTTTGTAATGCAAGCCTCTATACTTGTAATATTTAAGAAAATTACCGCTTTGGTGATTCTGAAAAAAAAATCTTGCTCTTTGCGTCTTTATTCAATCTTATACATACCCGAATTCATCCACGCAAAACAAGAAAAGCTACCAAAAATTGAGATATGCCTTTTCTACCAATTTATGTATTAAAAACGTACAGAAAATGTGATAAATCATAATCCATTCGTTGTATTAAGATGCGCTACACGGTTTCATAGCTTCCATACCACTACACACAAACACCTCCATTCAAACCCGAGAAGTTGAACCGGGTTGCGTCTAAAAATAACTTTCGCTTCGCTGCTGAGCTTCGCGTCCTATTGTCTACATGGAATTTTCCACTTGCAAACAGCAACCTGCTGGATGCGGGCTTTTCAGTGCACAATGGGTCTAGAGTCGTATTTACGAAGACAAAAATGTTTCTGCCAAGTTCTGCCATTTCTTTTTTTTTCATTATTGTGAAATAATTACGGTCAATCACGTGTGGCTTATCCAAAAATCTGCTGATTAATTATTCTCTATACAATATCAGAATGTTTTACAAAGTTATAGCAAATTTACAAAAATGAAACATTCGATTGATTCGATTGATTTGTGTTTATTAAAGAGACTTTCAGCCCTTGGATAAAACATTCGAATCATTACAACTTTTCGAAAAGTTTTCAATAAATTGCAACTTTTTTGCCTTTGGTCATATTTTAGTCGAGTCCAACGATACATGAAGACCAATACATTAGTCATAAACTTTCAAAATTTAATTTAATTCGGTTCGCTTAGTCCTAAGGTACAGTAATTTGATAAACGGAAGTCAAAAACTAGATATAGATAGAAGAGCTCTAATTTAGTGTAAAGTTGAATAATCAATCAAGCCCAAATTTGCACCAATTAAATCAAACTCGTTGAGGAACAAGTAATCAAAATAGTTTTGGTGGACTTTATAAAAGGATACAACTTGCTAAAAATGTTTTAGGCAATTTTTAAAACTTAGCATGCTTTTGTATATAGCACTAGGCGGTGATAGAGGTCAAGCAAATTTTAAATTTAATATATCTCAGAATTCTGGTCACTTACAAAGTTGGTGTCTTTGACAATGTTGTTTGGCTTACAGTTAATGGTCCACTTGTTTCGAAACTTTGCCACAAGGAAGCGCAAGTTTCACATTTGCAAAATTATGGAAATGAATGTTTTTTTTTCGTAAAGCAATCAAAAAGCTGTAATTTAGTTTTCTTTGAACATATTTAAGTCAAGTCAAAGGTTTTTCATAGAGCTATATATTAGTCATAAATGTGCAAAATTTCATTTCATTCGGTTCACTTAATCCAGAGATATAGCACTTTAACGAAGAACACTCAAATATGAAACATTTTACTAGAGTCGCTCCAACTTCATGTAAAACTCCAATCGAGCTCAAATTTGTACCATTTATAGCTAATTAGTTGTGCAACTAGCAGATAAAATTTGAGAATATTCCCTACATATTATAGAAAGTTACAGGTTGCTGAATATATTCGAGATAATAAGTAAAAGATACATGCTTCTTCTAATTTGCGACTAGCGCCGTCTACTGGCAGAATCCTGAACCAATCAGCTAATCAACTGAGACGCCTTAATAAACCAAACAACATTGCCGAAGAAACCAATTTTCTAAGTAATCAGAGTTCTGAGATATATGGAATATAATAATTAATTTATCGTCAGCGCTACCTAGTGGTGGATTTTTGAATCAAACGGCCCATCACCAGTAAAACCTTGGCTGGCCTAACAACTTTGCCAAGTATACCGAATATTTAAGTAATCATGGTGCTAAGATGTACGGTACGGAAATTTCGCCAGTGCTACGTCTTGCTGTCTGTGATATCTGCCATACCAGAGACAAACAGACGTAACACTGATGAAATGTTTATACCAAATATCTCATCATCCTGGTTACTTAGAGAGTTGGTGTTTTCGGCAATATTATTTGGCTGGTCAAGAACTAACAAATGATGAGCCGTTTGATTCAAAATTCCACCACAAAGCAGCGCTAGTGAGCAAACAAATATTATATTCCATATACCTCAGGACTCAGATCACTTCTCGCGCTTGGTATCATACGGGCGTATCTACAATGATCGATTTCTCTTCATCGATTTTCTCTTTCATTGATAACTTTGCCGGTAAATCATTTTCGGTTATTTTTGTTGTTTTAGATGCTAGTCCTAGTCGTCCTTCACCGAAATACACCGAGAGATCATCCGAATATTGGTCGTATTTTCCGGAATACTCCGAAGAGAAAATCGATGAAGAGAAATCGATCATTGTAGATACGCCTGTATGATACTAAACGCGAGACTTAGAAATTGGATGTCTTCGGCGATGTTGTTAGGTTGGTTACGGCCGCTCAGTTGATTAGCTGATTGGTTCAAGGTTCTGTCAGTAGGCGGCGCTAGTTACGAATTAATTGAAGCATGCAACTTTTATTTATTATTTCAAATATATTCAGCAAGCTGTAACTTTTTCAAAAATGCACCAAATATTCTCAAATTTTTCCTGCCAGTTGCACAACTAGTAAGCTATAAACGGTACAAATTTGGGCTCGATTGGATAACTTTACATAAAATTGGAGCAACTCTAATAAAGTAGTTCATATTTGAGTGTTCTTCGTTTAATTGCTATATCTCTGGATCAAGTGAACCGAATGAAATGCGACATTGCACAATTATGACTAAAACATAGCTCTTTGAAAAACCTTTGACTTGACTTAGACACGTTCAAAGAAAACAAACTTACAGCTTGTTGATTACTTCACGAAAAAATATCAATCATTTGAATGATTTAGCAAATGTGTAACTAGCGCCGCCTAGTGGACCATTATAACTGTAAGCCCTTGACTCACTTGACAACGTTGTCGAAGACACCAACTTTCTAAGTGGTGAGAGTCCTGAGATATATGAAATTTAAAATTTGCCGTTTATTGGTGGAATTTCTAATTAAACGATCCATCACCATCCATCATGGCATCGCACATAAAATTATTAGAAAGCAGATTTTTGAATCAGTTTAACCAGACGAACCACCCTAACATAACAATAATAGGGAATAGGGACAACAATTGAAAATAAACTTTCTAAAACACAATAGGGTCTGGGACCATTTGGGCAGGAGCACCTATTTTGGGCACTTGCTGCTGTAACTCAGTCAATTTCAAACCGATTGACTTGAATTTTTGTACACGGCAAGATACTATGCATATCTGATCGTGTCTCAAAAATCAAGAATATCGGTTAAAAATTGACTGAGTTACAGCAGCAAGTGCCCAAAATAGGTGCTCCTGCCCAAATGGTCCCAGACCCTATGTGTCTTAAAACTTAAAGCTGAAGCTTAAACAGTTTTGTCTTCGCAAATACGGCTCTGGACCCATTGTGCAGTGTGGCGGCTGTATCACTTCCATCACCAAGCCACGTTTGTGTTGATGATGATGGCTTTCAGCCTCGTTCCATCCATGTGCAGTTGTAGCCGTGCTGGTTAGAGCGCAGGGTACTGTGAATCACCATTACAGTGCCTCGGTTCGATTCCCGCCACCACCCGTATTTCTTTTTAAACATGTATTGGTATTTGATGCCGCCGCTGCTGCCATGACCAGTCTAAAAATAGAACAAATAAAGAGAAACCAATGCGACAGAGCACACGCACACATGCGAAATTTTCCTTTTCCAGATTCTAGGAAGCCAATACAATTTTTGGTATACTGCCACCTACCAATTTTTGTATTTGCAAGGCCCTAATACAATATTTGTATATGTTTCATACCCAACTGTATTAGAATCTGCCAATCTCAGGTTGCGTGTCCCATTTCTCTGTCGCTTTAAATTCGAGATATCTGATAAAATCTGATATAATCTATACATCTATCTATAGATAAAGAGAATAAAACATTGTCCTTCATTGAAACACTAGCCACAGAAAACAAACTGCATCAACATATTAATCCTTCTTTTGGCTGGCCGACATTGACGACACCTTTTGATAAACGATATATTGTAATTATTCGATCCCACATTTGCACGAATCAAAACTACGGGATTTTTCTAATATTTTTTTTTCGTACATTGCTAAGATTTATCGGCCACGACAAACAACACGATGTAAGCTTCAGATTCGACATTTGCACGAAAGAAAACAACGCGATCTTGCTAACCTAGCTTTTCGTCAGCGGACATTGCCGGGACAGTCCCTCCACGGCAAGCAACACGCTGTAAGCTTCCGATCCGACATTTGCACGAAGCAAAACAACGGGATCTTTCTAATCTAGCTTTTCGTCAGCGGACATTGTCGGAATTCTTCATCCACGGCAAACAACATGCTGTAAGCTTCCGATCCGACATTTGCACGATGTAAAACAATAGGATCTTTCTAACCTAGCTTTTCGTCAGCGGACATTATTGGGATTCTTCCTGCACGACAAACAACATGCTGTAAGCTTCAGATCCGACATTTGCACGAAAGAAAACTACGCGATCTTGCCAACCTAGCTTTTCGTCAGCGGACATTGCCGGGACAGTCCCTCCACGGCAAACAACATGCTGTAAGCTTCTGATCCGACATTTGCACGAAGCAAAACAACGGGATCTTTCTAATCTAGCTTTTCGTCAGCGGACATTGTCGGAATTCTTCCTCCACGGCAAGCAACACGCTGTAAGCTTCCGATCCGACATTTGCGCGAAGCAAAACAACGGGATCTTTCTAATCTGGCTTTTCGTCAGCGGACATTGTCGGAATTCTTCCTCCACGGCAAGCAACACGCTGTAAGCTTCCGATCCGACATTTGCGCGAAGCAAAACAATAGGATCTTTCTAACCTAGCTTTTCGTCAGCGGACATTATTGGGATTCTTCCTGCACGACAAACAACATGCTGTAAGCTTCCGATCCGACATTTGCACGATGCAAAACAACAGGATCTTTCTAACCTTGCTTTTCGGCAGCGGACATTGCCGGAGGTTTTCCCCCACGGCAAACAACACGCTGTAAGCATTCGATCCGACATTTGTACGAAGCAAAACAACAAGTTCATTCTAACCTTGCTTTTCGGCAGCGGACATTGCCGGAGGTTTTCCCCCACGGCCAACAACACGCTGTAAGCATTCGATCCGACATTTGCACGATGCAAAACAACAGGATCTTTCTAACCTTGCTTTTCGGCAGCGGACATTGCCGGAGGTTTTCCCCCACGGCAAACAACACGCTGTAAGCACAAAATAACAGAATCACTATAGTTTTTCCTTACCAGTTACTGCTGCTGGTTTATTTTGCTCGTGTTTTATTTCTTCCTCAATAATTGTCCAAGCACAAAAAAAATCATCCGGAAGCATGCACCATCCGGAGCCCACGATGTATATCACACCACATTTTTCACTTTTTTTTGTGTTGTCGTAATTTTCTCACTTTCGCATGCAAATTGAAGAGTGATTCCTCCCAGCAAAATAATAAATTGGTTCGATTGGCAGGAATTCGCCAATGTGGAGTTTTGGATTTCTCTGGGAAGGAATCACCCCTCACGTGCAGCACACACAACTTACCCAGGCTGACGTTGGTTCGCAAGTGGCAAGAGTGAACGCGGTTGGGTGACGCCTGGAGTTGTTGCTACGCAAGCAGGGATGCTAACATTGTCTGCTTGACATTTCGCATCACATTCAAATGCGCTACTCGCCTGCTGTGATCATTCTCTTTATCACAGCTTTATTCAGTACATCTTATATCTCACAGAAGTGATACCCACGATCCGACCATCTGCTTGTGAAGCAAATGTGTGACCAACTAAGGAGCGCCTAGAACATAAAATTACGACAACAGATCACCTAAAGCCCTCTCCTGGGCGTGGGCTTCCCCGGCGACATCATCAACAGATATCTGCAATCAATAATTGTGCATCAAACAAACAGCTGGCGCCGTGGCAATATCGAACCATATTTTTGCTCTCTGCCGTCAATTTGTAGAAGCTCGAAAAATCCCAAAAATTTAATCTTCAAATTAAAGATTGGATAAATATAACACAATTATCGATCGGTATTGTCGAGTCTTGTTAAACTTGCACATCATTCGCCGCAAATTGATTGCAAACGGCCTTGTCGTCCTAACAATCAATCAGTTCGATCATTTTTCTCATACCAATTGCAATCATGTAATGGGTTGATAATGATATCTTCAACTCTCTGCTTCTCTTCTTCCAACGATTACTCGCCCAAAATAAACAACCGACTGTGCATCTGCATCACCCGTCGGGCAGATCATGGCCTTCATCTCACTGCCACACAAATGGCCAAAGCAACCGCCGGCATCACCATCGCGATCCACAGCGAATCAACACATCCACCACCGCCAAGGTGCACTCTCTCTTTCATTCAAATTTTTAACCTCGAATATCCATTCGCGGCAGCGGCAGTTACGTTAAGGCTGTTGCTGTCGGACTGCGCAACCTTGTACTTATGCCGAGGTCGAATGATCTGAACTGTACTACCCGTGTATCAGATGCACAACTTCCCAACGGTTTCAGAATGTGAAAAAAAAAGTACAGTACAGAGATGATCTTCACAGTCTCATATGAATTAGAAGGCGCAGTTTTAAGTTGCAGTTAGTTAAGCTGCAAGCTGTACAATCATTGGCATAACTAGAAGGGGTTTCTGCGGCAGCCCCCATGAAAAATCCTTTGCTACGTCGATGTCTATGATCGGGTCTCGATGAAAACAATATCTTCACCCCCGCCCGAAAGAAAGGTCTACCACCCAACTGTAGCACCAAACCCCCACAAACAACCAAAGCTGCTCGCATGAAATAATCGTGATCATCGGTTCAGTACTAGCATCACCACAACTAAGGGTCACCCCAACGCTGCTGCAGCATCACTCGAAGGCGGCGGCTTAGCTACTCTCCAATATAATGCAATGTGGCAATGGATCATACCCCGCAAGCTATAATATTATGCTCATCCAACGATGATGCATACACCGGCATAATAAGTAAACCCCATAACCCGCCAAGGGTAGACGACGGCGGCGTCGGCGGCAGTGAAGCAGTTGGAGATTATATTTTCACGATCGTGGCACCCGCATCAGCTCAGGTAACATGCTCACGGACGACCGAGGTCAGAGAGCTTGAGCAGTGCTGCTGAAACCATCGTCCATAGTCTAATGAAACTGAAAGTCCGCTGGGGAGAAAGAGTGTGAGTTGCCCAGGTTGATCGAGCGACACACTCATACTCTTTTTTAATGTGGAGAAATCGATGAAACTCTGCAGAAGCTGGAGATGTGAGAGTAATTTATGAAAATCAAGATTTGCTTTTGCAAGTATAGCTGACTTAAGAATTGATAGCTACGAATGCATTGATTTCATATGGAAATCAGTACGAAACCGCAAATCGTACACGTTCTGATTGATGGACGACACTTCTCTGACATAATCGATGTAGTGAACTCAGACCACTGCCTGTTGTAATCAAACGGTGCCTAATATGTTCCATCTTCATCCATTTACAGTACCGAAGCCCGCCACGGTACAACCTAGAGCGACTGAAGCTACCACATGACACCTCAGAAGACCCGCAGAATCTCAAGGTAGCGTTGTCAGACTGCTGGAGTGCAGTAAAGGCAGCCGTCAACATGTAGTCCAGAGCACCATCGGATACAATAAACGAAGTCAACGGAACGAATGGTTCAACGAGGAGTGCACAGAAGTTTTGGTGGACAAGAACGCAGCGCGAGCGCCAATACTTCAGCGAGGAACCCGGCAAAATGTGAAACGGAAACAACAAGTTCGCCTGTTTCATGAGAAAAGGCGCAGCCTGGAAGAAGCACAGAGTACGGAAATGGAACTGCTGTGACGTTCCCAAGAAACACGGTAGCTCTACCACAGGCTCAGCACATCCCGCAACGGCTTCATGCCGTGAGCCGAAATCTGCAGGAATAAAGATAAGAGCCTCCTGACGAACGGGCGTGTGATGATTGTAAAGTGGAACAACTACCGGAGGGCTGGAAGAATGGGATACCTCTTCTCTGTGTTAGTGTTATTAATTGATGGCCCCTCTGAACGCTCCCCGAGATACTGCAGAAGATCGTGGAAGTGTTGTTTCCGTGTCACAACCAAGGATGGGAACACTCACTTGCAGAGAGTTACACTCACTTGATGTTTTCTCAGCTCAGAAGCGTGCAATCAAGAAATGGTGTATGGACGACTCTTGCCTTGTGGTTTTGTCGAAAAGTTTGCCGAATGGAGTAGGGGTCGCACACGCATACCGAAGTCGTGAAGGAGCTCTGAAGGCAACTCTCCACGAGGTGAATGTAAATTACACTCACCTCGTGGAGAGTCGCTTTCACAGCTCTGTCACGACTTTGATATGCGTGTGCGACACCTACTCTATTCGGCAAACTTTTAGACAAGACCACAAGGCAAAAGTCATCCATACACCATTTCTTGATTGCACGCTTCTGAGCTGAGAAAACATCAAGTGAGTGTAACTCTCTGCAAGTGAGTGTTCCCATCCCTGGTCACAACACATAACCATTAGTCCAGTTCCCTACGGTCAAACCGACCAAAGCGAGGTTGCTTTGGTGATGAACGACAAACTTATCGAAATAGTGAAGTCTTATTAACCTTACCGATCAGGCTAAGGCCTGAGTGGCCTCTTCTGTACATAGTACCCGCCTCTATTTCTATTCGGTCCACGTCTGTGAGTTTCTAGTTCCGCACTCTGCGTAGGGTCCGCAGATCGTCCTCCACTTGGTCGACCCACCTAGCTCGCTGCGCTCCACGTCTTCTTGTACCGGTCGGATGACTCTCGAGAACCATTTCAGTCGGGTTGCTATCCGACATCCTGATGACGTGACCCGCCCACCGTAGCCTCCCGATTTTCGCGGTATGGACGATAGTTGGTTCTCTCAGCAGCTGATGCAGCTCGTGGTTCATTCGCCTTCTCCAAGTCCCGTCTTCCATCTGCACTCCGCTGTAGATGGAACACAACACCTTCCGTTCGAAAACTCCAAGGGCGCGTTGGTCCTCTGCACGTAGGGTCCATGTTTCGTGCCCATAGAGGACGACCGGTCTAATCAGCGTTTTGTAGATGGTTAACAAAGTAAGCACGATTTCCTGCCACAATGCGCCTCTGAATTTCTCTGCTGGTGTCGTTGTCGGCGGTCACTAGTAAGCCCAAGTACACGAATTCTTCAGCCGAAACCAAGCAGCTGGACGGACTTCGTGAAAATCGTTCCACTCGAGTTTATCCCCGCTCTCCTAATTACACCCTCTAAAGCAATGTTGAACAGCAAGCACGAAAGACCATCACCTTGCCGTACTCCTCTGCGAGATTCGAAGGGACTCGAGAGTGTCCCTGATACTCGAACTACGCATATCACTCGATCCATCGTTGCATTGATCAACCGTGTCAGTTTATCCGGGAATCCGTATTCGTGCATAATCTGCCATAGCTGTTCTCGATCGATTGTATCATACGCCGATTTGGAATCGATGAACAAGTGATGTGTGGGCTCGTTGTATTCGCGGCATTTCTGCAACACCCTGCGGATGGCGAACATCTAGTCCGTTGTAGCGCGTTCACCCATAAATCCAGCCTGATATTGCCCCACGAACTCTCTTGGAATCGGTGATAGTCGGCGGCATAAAATTTGAGAGAGTATCTTGTAGGCAGCGCTCAGTAGTGTGATCCAACTTGTCGCCCTTTTTGTAGATGGGACGCACGATACCTTCCATCCATTCTTCCGGTTCATCCTCCCAAATCTTGGTAATGACCCAGTGTAGTGCTCTCACCAGTGCTTCTCCACCGTATTTTAGAAGCTCGCTTGGTAGTTGATCTGCTCCAGCGGCATTGTTGTTTTTCAACCGGCCAACCTCCTCCTCAATCTCTTGGAGGTCAAGGGCCGGAAGTCTTTCGTCCTGTGCACATACTCCTAGATCTGTTACCACGCCACCTTCGGTACTTGCAACGTCGCCATTGAGGTGCTCATCGTAATGCTGCCGCCACCTCTCGACCACCTCACGCTCGCTCCTGAGAATATTCCCGTGATTATCTCGGCACATGTCGGCTTGTGGCACAAAGCCTCTGCGCGAGCGGTTCAGCTTCTCTTACAACTTTCGTGTGTCCTTAGCGCGGTCCAGCTCTTCCATCGCTTGTGATCTCGTTCTTCCTGCTGGCGCTTCTTCATCCGGAAGATTGCGTTCTGCCTGTTCCGCGCCTGTTTGTAACGTGCCTCATTCGCTCTCGTACGGTGATGCAGCACTCTCGCCCTTGCTGCATTCTTCTCGTTTTTCAACTGTTCACATTCGCCGTCGTACCAGTTGTTTCTGTGATTCGGAGTCGCGAAGCCTAGTGCTGTAGCCGAGGTACTAGCGGATCGGATGTTCCTCCAGCCATCTTCAAGTGTAGCTGCGCCAAGCTGCTCTTCCGTTGGTAGGGCCACTGCTAACTGCTGCGCGTAGTCTTGAGCCACTCCTACGTTACGCAGCTGCTCGATGTTGAGCCGCGGCGTTCGACTTCGACGCGTGGTGATAACTGTCGAAAGTTTTGAGCGCATGCATACAGCGACTAAGTAGTAATCCGAATCAATATTCGCACTGCGGTATGTGCGGACATTGATTATATCCGAGAAGAATTTACCGTCGATTAGTTCGTGGTCGATTTGATTTTCTGTTTGTTGGTCGGGTGATCTCCAGGTGTGGATAACTTTGCGGGGGAAGAAGGTGCTTCGGACTCCCTGACCACGGGAGGCTGCAAAGTTTACGCATCGCCTGGCCCATGGCCTGGCCGCTATCATTCGATACGGCGTGCAGGCTGTTTCGCCCGATTACCGGTCTGTACATTTCCTCCCTTCCTATATACGCGTTCATATCACCGACAACGATTTTCACGTCACGCGGCGTGCAACCATCGTATGTTTGCTCTAACATCGCGTAGAACGCTTCTCTCTCGTCATCAGGTCTCCCTTCGTATGGGCAGTGAACATTGATGATGCTGTAGTTGAAGAAACGGCCCTTAACTCTCAACATGCACATCCTTGCGTTGATCGGCTGCCACCCGATCACACGTTGTCGCATCTTGCCCAACACTATAGATCCTGTTCCCAGTTCATTGGTGGTGCCACAGCTTTGGTAGAAGGTAGCCGCTCGATGCCCGCTTTTCCACACTTTCTGTCCAGTCCAACAAAGTTCCTGCAACGCCACGATGTCGAAGTTGCAGGGATGTAGTTCGTCGTAGATTATCCTGTCACATCCTGCGAAACCTAGTGACTTGCAATTCCATGTTCCAAGTTTCCAATCGTAGTCCTTATTTCGTCGCGTGGGTCTTTGCCGATTGTATCGAGTCGTATTTTCTCCTATGTTATTCGCAATGGGGTTTTTTTTCTGTTTAACGTCCCAACCAACACTAGGACGACCACGCTGATGGGGCTACCACCTTGGATCTAGCTGGGCGTGGTGCAGCGTTTCTTACTCAGCCGCTGGATGCCAGAACAGACGCTGTTTGAGCCGCACCTCCTTGGTGAACAAACGCTCGAATCGTACCTCCTCAATCTAGCTGAAGTCAGAAGGACAACAGTGCCCAGGCTGCACTACCAGCTAAGCACACAACTCTTAGCTGGCGGTCTTTGTCATCGCTGTACCCGTGGAAGCATGAGGTAGGAACTTGTGAGGACTAGAGCTATGTTGGACGCTCTGCTTATCGCCTCACCGTTTTGCAGACCAAAAATAGTGAAGTCATTCAAGCTGAAAAAATCTCTGGATCCGATTGTATTTCTGACAGTAGACGTAAAGGCGGCCAACGAAGCTGACCCTGACATGTTCAGGAAGGCTATGCAGATGTGCCTCGACAGAGGCGAATTTTCGGAGAGGGGGAAATGACAAAGACTGGTTCTACTGCTCAAATCCGGGAAGTCACGTGGTGACCTGGCATACAGACCTATCTATCTACTGGACACCGCCAGAAAACTATTTGGGAGAAACATTATACCGAGGCTGACACACGCTATGTCTGAACCAGCAGATTATAAAAATCGAATGTACATCAGGTTTCTTTCCATCAAACATCTGTATTCTATTCAAGCTATATTTTCATGTGCAGATGGTTTCAAAATATTCTATCGGTGAAAATAGGCTTAGTGGAAGACTAGCTGACGTTGGGACAGTTGGTGCTCGCGCACCACAAAACGGAGGTCTATCACCTCCATGGTGAACATTAGCAAGTCTGAACAACAGACTGTGGAATGAGTGATCGAGGGGGTGAAATAGATGCTCGATAACGGAGCCTATGAGGTACCTGGGCACCCCTCACAGTATTTCATCCCTTACCGTGTTAATGCAGGGATCTGGCATGGTGGACCGTGGACCTCTTTTCCCGTAGGATTAATCATGAAAAATTCAAACAACAACAATGAAAAAGTAGGAGGAAGTGGTTGTGGCGATGCCAACCCCTTCGCGAGGTCCCCGGTAAGGAGAAGTGAGGCTTTAAGTGCGGGAAGATGCGTGCGCAGCTCCAGCGTGGAACCTCCAGTTTACACCCCGGCAAGCCAGCCGTTGGAGATACTGGATCGAGCTTGGTTGTTGACGGCTATAAAACAATACAGAGAAGGACTGCCCGCCAGCAAATCGAGGTGGCTGAGCAGCAGCTGGGCAAGATCATCGACTTTGCGTCCACGAAGTCCAACATTAGTAAGGACCTGAAAACGGCCCTGTTGCGACTTCGCAAGTCGATGGACGATGCCAAGCAGGATCACGTGAGACTCGTCAAGACTGCAGCAGCGGCGGAACCGGTCAAGGCAAAGGTTACGAAGTCTACCCAGACGAAGGCCTTCACTTTCGCAGGAAGTCTAAAAGGTGTGGCGGATGCGAATGCTCGTGATAAGCACTCGCAGAAGCGGGTGAGGTAGCCGTCAGGTGAGGAGCTATCTGGCGGTGCCCGCAAGGTCAGGAGGATAACAACCCCGAAGGTCGGCAGTAATGCCGGCAACTTGGACCACAGCCAGGCGTCCCGGAAATCTGGGAAGGCGGGCCTGGAAAGGCTGGCCCGTCCCGAATGGAAGGGAACAGGGGGTTGCGATCGTTGTTAGGCCCTCAGCAACCACAGAGTAAGGTGAACCAAGGATAGGACCCCCTTGAACAAAGTCAAGCGGAAGAGGAAGAAGATAAAGCCGCAGGTCGAGGAGAACAGAGACGCCAAACCAAGAGGGCGTAAAACAATAGGTGCCAAGTGCAACGCGCTCGTCATCAAGACCGAATAGTCCAAGTATTCGGACAGCTTGAAAGCAATGTGAAGCGACGCCAAGCTCGTGGATCTGGGAGACGACGTGCGTAGTATCAGACGTACTCGTACGAGCGACATGATTTTGAAGCTGAAGCACGATAAGGAACGCAAGGATGCCGCGTTCAAAAAGTTTGTTGGAAGAGTTACTTGGCGAGGAGGCAGAGGTGAGGGCTCTCAAACATTCAGCCAAGAGGCGACGCCTTGGGCGACGCTGAAGGTGGAAAACCTGGACAAGGTCACCGAAGTGGAAGAGTTCGTCTCGGCACTGCGGCAGCAGGTGGCCGCCGCAGCCGTAAGGCTATGGAAGGGGCCGGCAGGAACACAGGTAGCTTTGGCTCAGCTACCTCTGGCGGACGTTAAAAAGTCCGTTAAAGTAGGGAGGATTGAGGTAGGCTAGTGCGTTCATCTGACATTCCACGAGCCATTGGTGGTTTGTTCCAGGTGGCTGGAACTAGGACACAAGTCATGGGACTGCAAATGCCCTGACAGGCGCAAACTGTGCAGGAGATGCACCGCCGAAGACCATTAGGGGTCATCCATAAAACACGTGGTCACCTTGGGGGGGGGGGGGGGTGTTAGGTCAAAGACCACAATTTTTTTTTGTATGAACGAAAGACCATACAAACGGGGGAGGGTTTCTGAATCTCCCAAGAAATGATCACGTGGTTTATGGACAGCCCCCAAGGCTGCACGAGTCCACTCATTTGTCCCGTTACAACATCCATGAACAATAGGCATCCAACGGGTGGTCCAAGATGCCCGGCCTTCAAGAAAGCCGCAGTCAACAAATCACAGTGAAGGTAGCGCAGCTGAACCTGAACCACTGTGGCGCAGCTCAGCAACTGCTTTGTCAGGCGGTTTCTGAGTGGAGGACGCATATCGTCATCATAGCGGACCCATACCGAGTACCCGCCGGCAACGGCAACTGGGTCGCGGATGAGTCCAGCAAAATGGCGGCGATATGGACGACGGGACCTGTCCAGGAGTTGGTGTCTACTACCTATGAGGGCTTCGAAGTCGCCAAAGTGAACGGGGTCTTCTACTGTAGCTATTAGGCGCCTTCACGTTCACCGATCGAGCAGTTCACGCAGATTCTGAACTGTATGACGACCGTTCTATCAGGGCGATGGCCGGTAGTAATAGCAGGTGGCCTTAATGCATGGACCGTGGAATGGGGAAACCATTTTACGAATCAGCGGAGTCAGATTCTGCTAGAGACATTGGCCATACTAACTACATAGATCCGGCAGTTGTAACTAAAAGAATTAGGTTCTTCGACAAAGGGCTAGTAGAACCATATGTCTGGAAGACAAACCCAAATACGGTGGTCCAATTCATTCGAAGTGTGTCACCGTGTTGGGATATCGTTTCTGGTCAAAATCTGATTATTACCAATACCAATGGTGATACGTCGACTTGACAAAGCTAAATGTCACAATAGATATATCA
Source organism: Aedes albopictus (assembly GCF_035046485.1). Lineage (NCBI taxonomy): Eukaryota > Metazoa > Arthropoda > Insecta > Diptera > Culicidae > Aedes > Aedes albopictus. The sequence goes on along the minus strand of NC_085137.1, from coordinate 191,052,958 downwards.
ACTGGTCTCAGTGACTTAGATACCCTACAAGAATTTAAAAAACTACATAGATGTTGACCTGGCTAAAGTCGGAACGGTGCGGAGTCGATAATTGACATAACCTTTTGTAGTTCTGTAGTTTTGTAGTAGCTCGAACTGGAGAGTAGACGATAGCTACAGTCACAGCGATTACCTGGCGACTAGTACCCACTACATCAACAGCAGACAGCGGGTAGAGGAAGAGGCGGCTAGGCCAATGCCAATCCCTCGCAGGTGGAAGACATCATATACTTCGACGAAGGGGTATTCAGGGAGGCGTTCCGCCATGAGCGAAACTAAAATATAAACGACTCATAAAAAAGTGACAATTTTCCATAACAAAATCAGAAATTGCCAATAAAAAAGTAGGGGTGGGAGCAATAATAAACTTCAAAATTTCCATAATCAAATCAAAAAGTGCCATGAGCGAGCTAAAATATAAACGACTCATAAAAAAGTGACAATTTTCCATAACAAAATCAGAAATTGCCAATAAAAAAGTAGGGGTGGGAGCAATAATAAACTTCAAAATTTCCATAATCAAATCAAAAAGTGCATAAATAAATCAAAAATTCCCAGAAAATAAATAATGCATAAATAAATCAAAATTTCCCAGAAGTATGGAAGATGCAGAGCCTGGTGCTGGATATGCTGGAAAGTACTAGTTATCAGGATTCTGAGCTATGAGATTTCTAAAAATTGCAAGTTTACTAGCGCCGCCTAGTGGCAGAATTGCGAAACAAGTGTTTATTTTTATGTAAGTTTATGTCATACTGACCAACTTTGCCCAAGACACCAACTTTCTAAGTTATCGGGATTCTGAGATATGAGGTTTTGAAAATTTACTTGCTCACTAGCGCCGCCCAGTGGAGGAATTTCGAACTTCGCAACTCATAGTCAGTAAGTTATTGGCGTACCCAACAACTTTCCCGAAGACACTATCCTTTCAAATTATCAGGGTCTTGAGCTGTCCCATATCGTAACGTTTGCTTTACAACCTGATATGGTTCCTGTAGTGCAATTTAGCATCAAACTGTTGATGGTCCCTCTAGCGGCCAAGTTGCCAACTAATCATATGAACCAAAGTTCTAAATGGTAGATCTTATCAAGCCTTAAAACTTTGCCGAAAAAAGTATTGCGCTAACTCTTAACACACCCGAGATAATAGGCCACACCCCCAAAAAGCCGAAATCCCATAAGATCTTAGTCTCCTATTAAGCGGATTCCTATTGCGCCCCCCCCCCCCTCCCCCCCGCCGGCCCGTGATCTTATAAGAGTCTCGACTGTATTTATAATCAGTTTACCGGCAAAGCTTTATTTAAGAATTGTACAGTTTTCTTGTCATCAGCAACGCTACATTTTCAATCCATTTTTTAGAACTTTTTCAAATCGGTGAGATATCGTGGCACTCAAGTACGTATACCTATCTACATCTGCCGTTTTCATTGAGCGAGAATTACTTAAGCTCGATTCATAAAACGAGTTTCAGAAATCGTTCAACATTTGGGTAGTGTTCAACAATTAACGAATTACCCTATTTTGATTCTATGATTCCAAAGTTATTAACTGTGAGCTTTTTTTACCAATTGACCATTATGTCTTTGTATATCTTGCGACGGGCACTATGTTACTCCATGTTCAGGCAATACTTTATTTACGAAAAGGTCATAGTCCGACCGGACATTGAACACATCATCCTCAAAATGGTCTTGTTTAATCCTGTTGGTGTTATAATTCTCTGTTGGGGTCTTATAAATTGCAAGCACGTACATATTCTTCTTCTTTATGGCACTACGTTCCCACAGGAATTTGGCCTGCCTCTCTTCAACTTAGTGCTCAAACTTCCACAGTTATTAATTGAATGGCTTTCTTTGCCAGCCACATTGGCGTAGCTAGGGGGGTTCCAGGGGTGCCTGGCACCCCCTAGAACAAATTTGGCACCCCCTAGAATTTTTCCTTGACAAGCACCTTAAATTTAAAACTTCACACAATAATTCCAATATTTATTAATGGCACATTTGAACAAAACATGAGCACACCTGGAATTACTTTTATACCTGTTGTACGCGTTTTGGATATTGATAAGAACAATGAACATACTTCTCCATGAATTCCTCCAGAAATACCTCTATCTATTTATACAGTGATTTCTCTAGGCCTTCTTTATGGATTCCTCCCGATATTTCTTCAATAAACTTCCCTTAGGATTGTGCTTCTTGACGGGCTTGTACATACAAGACATTTCTGTAGAGATTGATCCAGTAATTTCTCCGGTGATTTTTCCAGGAATTCTTTCAGAGATTTTATTCAGAGATTCTTCCAGAAATCTCTCATAAAATTCCTCCAAGAGCTTATATTGGTCTTCCTTCGGGAATTGTGGCTAGTACTCCTCAGGCAACTCCTGCTGAGATTCTTCCAGCAATTTCTCTTAGAACTCTTCCAAAAATTCTCACTCTGATACCTTCAGGAATTCTACTAGGGAAGTTATTCTGGAAATTCTTCCGGAAAATCTCCCTGGGATTTATCTAAAAATCCCTTCGGTGATTCTTCCCGAGATTTCTTCAAAGATTTATCCTCCAGAAATTCCGCAAGGGATTTCTCCACCAAATTTTATTAATTCCGCCATGATTTCCATCTGGAATTCTTAAAGCAATTCCCTTTAGAACTCCTTCAGGAAACACTTCTAGGGATTTCTCCTGTAATTCCTCCAGAAATTCCTCCTGCGATTCCATTAGGGATTCCTCCAGTACACTTCTACCGCCTTTTTCAAGGAGAGCTGTAGCTATTCCTCCAGGCATTTGTTAGAGGAACTTAGGATACCCTCGACATTCCTGATTCAAGAATTTCTCTAAAAATTACTTCTATGATACCTCCCGGAATTCTAAGAATTCCTCCAGATATTCCAACTGGGATTGCTCAAGCAACTCCTGAGGTTCTTCCAGCTATTCTTCCTCCAGAAATTCTAATTGTGATACTTCTGAAATTATGCTACGGATTCGTCTAGAGCTTTTTCCTGTTTTTTTTTGCTGAGATCTTACCAGGTAATCTTCCTGGAATTCTTGTAGAAATTCCTTTGAATGTTCTACCAGGGATTTCTCCAAGGATTCATCCAGGAATTCCTCTAGAGAATTTATCCAAAGATTCCTCTAGAAATTTGTCATGGAATTCCTTCAGAAACTCCTTTTGGCCTTCCTCCAAGAATATTTCAAACAATTCCTCCTGCGGATCTTCCAGTAATTCCTCCAGAAGTTCTTACTATGATATGTCCAGAAATTCTTCTAGTGTTCCCTATATGAATTTATCCTAGCATTATGACTGAAATTCTTCCGGGAAATGTTCTTGAGATTCTTTCAGAAATTCCTCCTTTGATTCCTTCATGGCCTTCTTAACATTTTTTTCCAGAATACCTCTACCGGTTCTTGCAGGGGCTTCTCTAAGTTTTTCAAGGATTTTTCTTTAGATTCCCCCAGGCATTCCTGATGGGGTTTCTCTAGAAATTCCTGTATATTTTTCTCCAGCAATTCCTCCACGGATTTCTGCTGAGATTTCTACAATGATTCATTCCAGAATGCTTCTAAGAAAACTTCCTGAGGTTTTTCTGTGATGTCTTCAGAAGCTTTCCGGTGACTCCTCCAGGAATTTTTATCCAAAATATTTTATCCAAGGATTCTCTCATAACTTCCTCATAGTTTTTTTTTTTTTTTTCAAGAAACTCCTCTTGGCCTACCTCCAGGAATTTCAGCTGGATTTCTCAAGCTATTTCTGCTGTAATTCTACACGCAGAAAAATAAATTGTAAACACAATTAAATTCTAGTTCAATCAATTTTTCAGTTTACTATGGCGACAAACTGATTTCTAGTTTAAACTGAACTGAACTGTTTGATAATACAAATATTTTCATTTGTCGGAATTTTTGACAGTTTGTTAAAACAAACAGAGATATGGTATTTTCAACATGAAATAATGGATTGATTCAAACGATTGCACTTTTGCCACTAACAAACCCGGAATGTGATTGTGTTGGTGACGGCAGCAGCTGCGGCAGTTCGGAAATCTATTTTTAGAGCGTCGGTAAGCGGATGGGGAGGACAACGACTAAAAAAGACAAAAAAGGCGAAACCGATCAACTTTTTGTGGATGCTGTCGTGAGTACCTGCGCGTTATCCCTCACGGCCAAAGCTGCACTTGGAAGTTGGCGTGATGGATTTGCTACACCTTCTTCGTTGTGGCGATGTTGGGGTAAACATTTTATAGATGTGTGAGTGCTTTCGGACCATGTTTATGGTTTTTATTTTGTTGAAACAAATGAAATTTTGACATTATATGAAATGATGGTAATCGGTTGTTTTTATCGATAAACTCTAAATGAAAACAATTAAATTTAACTTTGGAATAAGTAAATTCTCAGTTTAAAAATCAACCATGCGTTTTATTGTTTTTAACAAGCGCCATTTTTCTGTTTGTAGGACTCCTCCAGAAATTCATACTATAATACATCTCCGAATTCTTCTAGGGATTTTTCTAAGAATTTCTACAGGGATTCCTTCAAAAACTTACTGGGATTATTCAAGGAAATCTTCCTAGGAGCCTTGCAGAAGTACCTTCGGTGTTCCTTCCTAGAAATCATAAAGGGGTTTTTCCTGGGATTTCTCCAAAAATTTCTCATTGGAATCCTCCAGGCACTCCTCTTGACTTTCATCCAGAAACTCCTTCTGGGATTCCATAAGCGATTCCTGCTGCTTCTAATGTTTCAGGCATGCATCCTAGGTCTCCTCCAGAATTCCTTATTGAGATACCTGCGGGAATCCCACTAGGGGTTTCTCCAGGCATTCTTGCTGAGATTCTTCTAGGAATTTTTCCTCAACCAAGAATTCCTTTAGAGTTTTTAATCATGGATTACTCTAGAAATTAATCATGCTATTACTCCTGGAACTCCTCTTGGCCTTCTTCAAAAAATTCCACTGTAGGAATCCCAACACAAATCTCTGTAGGTATTTCTTAACGAATTTTAAGAATAATTGGAATTTCCAGTGAAATCCTAGGAGGTATTACTAGACAAATCTCTAGTGAAATCCTATAGGAATGAACGGGAAAACCTAATTGACTAGAAGGCACCGAATGTCGATAATTGAAAAATTGAGAGATAAATTTGTGAAAAAAATCGCGTTCTGATGGGATTCGAAAGCACGACTCCTTATTCGCTAGACCACAGTACAGTCGGGACCTGCTCGATGAGCCACAACCTCCACCCAACCAACGAATTCAACCAGCAGCATAAAATTTCTTGAGGAGCGTGCGCATTGTTTTTTTTAACCATGTTTAAGTTGGAAGTAAAAAGTAAAATTTTGTAAATTTTTCAGTTTGTTTCACATTCAGAACAAAACTGATACGTTTTGCAAGATACATATATGGCCAATGCGAGAATTAATTAGCTTCACCCATTTTTAGTCGGTGAATTGAATATAGATAATTATGAAAGCACCCGGACCGAAGTGCAAGTACATAACGCTTTCAATAATGATCGACAAAATAAAGATTACCGGTTAAGCGGAAAGGGAAATAACGTCCCGGGTACATGCTGCTATAGCATTTATATTATACCAATCAAAATAAAATCTAATTTGGCAACTACTTTTACCCGCAGGCAAAACGCGCGAGATTCATTTTCATTTATTTAGTTAACATCAAATTCATGATAATACTGAATCAACAATTTGCCGCCATAATGCTCGATTTGCAGCTGCAGCTCTCCAACATCGGTCACGCCCAACACTCGCCAGATCATGCTTCACCTGGTCCGCCCACGCGAGATAGTCGCCTTAGAAAAGAAGTTTGTTTTCAAATTTTAGATGTTTTGCATTTGTTAATGTAGTGACGATGTATTATGTATTATGTAGGGTGACGATGGGTATTATCGGCAGGTTTGTTCTCTTCGTCATGGGGGGTTTTTGTGGGCCGAATTGTTTGAAATTGGGGCACATAACTCAGCTTGGTTGGAAAGGATTTGAGGCCAACTCTGAGACCTACAGGCTCCAAACAACCCTTCATGACGAAGAGAACAAAACTGCCGAGAATACGTAAGTTCCTATTGTTTTTTTATAAAGAAATATGAAAAGAATTTTTTTTCGATTATCGGTACAGTTTAAGACATCAAAAACTCATTTGCTAGCCCCTCGTAATTATACATTGGTTGATTTTCAGTTTGACATTGAATTATGACATCCAGGTGCTTTTTAGTTGGCTGACAGCTCAACTAACGGGGCCCAACTAAAAAGCCACCCAACTATTAAACCCCCAACCAGCGGGTCCCGACTGTATAGTCATTTATTAGAGGGTTCCTTCGGCAAGTATTTTTTTTTTTAATTTCTGTGGTAGTCTTTAATCAGCAATTTCTTTGGATTTTTTATTTCTTTAATTTCAAAGGCTATTCTTCTGTAATCATTTCAGCAATTTCTTTTTTAGTTATTTTGCAATTTTCTCAGGCAATTTTAACGTGATTACTTTTGCTATTCATTAATTTAATTGTATTCATATATATTGCTTCCGTAAACTGCCGAACTGAAAATTGCCGAAATATATTCTATAAAAATTTCCCTAAACATTTACAAAAAAAAATCGAAGAAATTCTCAAAGAATTTTCCGGAATCATCAAGGGAATTTCTGAAGAAATTTAAGAAGGATTCCAAAAGTAATCGCCGTAGAATTACCGTGACAGAAATTTGGCGAATGGATTTGCAAAGGAATTACCGAAGAAGTTCCCAAAGTAATAATCGAAGTTTCCTAAATTTCCAATAGAATTGCTGATGAAATTCCTAAAGAAATTTATCAATGCAAGTATCTTCGGTATTGCCGAAGATAGTTCGAAATCATCTGCTGCAGCAATTCCTTTCATAATTACTGTAGAAATTGTCTAAAGAATTATCATTAAAATTATAAAAGCGATTTATAAAAGAATTTTTGAAGGAGTTCTCGAAGGAATTGACGAAGGAGTACTGAATAGTATAGATAATAAAAGTCCAAAAAATCGACGAAAATCCCAAAAAAAAGTAGAATTACTTGCCGAAGAGATTTCCAAAAAAAAATGCGAGGAAGTTCTCAGAGTCATTGTCGAATGAATTACCAAAGGCTTCACTAAAAGAATTCCCAAAGAAATTACCTGAAGAGTAATTGGAGAATTTTAAAATGCAAATATCAATAAAACTGCTGACATTAACAAAACAATGCTTGAAATACTATTAAAAAATTGGCAAAGGAACTCCCGAGAGGACATTTCGAATGAAATAAAAAAGTCATAAAAACTGCTAACGGAATTGCCAAAGAAATTTCCAAAATAATTGCCAATGAAATTTTCAATGGAGGCGTGAAGGGCGCTTAGTACCAAATTCCAAACATATTACCAAATAAATTCTTAAAAAAATTGCTGAAGAGAATCCGAAAATAAAACCGAAGAAATTTACCTAACCCAAAGAAATTACTGACAGATTACCAAAAGAAGTCTCAATTTATATAAATTGCTAAACAATTTCCAAATAAATTGACGGAAATATTTCCTGCGGAATTACCAAAAGAATGTTCTGCCGAGAACACAAATTTCTTATGTTATACGTATAAACCAGAATCGATTATCCGAAATGTACGGAGCTGAAATTTTGACTGATTACTACAATGTTGGTTTTACGTAAGTCAAAATTTCAGCTTTATACACCATTCCCATAGCCAGATATAATATCAATCCAGTCGAACTTGGAATTTGGTGCGAGCATTAGAATCTCGAAGAGAAAAATCGAAGTTTGCTCGCACCAAACTCCAAGTGTAAACTGGATTGATAATATGTTCGTTATGCTTTAGAACGGAACTATAATACAAGTTACACGCAAATTTGTGGATATTTTATAATAGTTTCCGAGATTTACACTTCTAACAACTGCTCTGAAAATATATTTTACGGACCTGATTGTTTTCTATCCTCAAAACTAAGAGGTTGTCGCGATAATTGTTAAGTTCAAACTGAAAATGCAAATTCCTTGTATTATATGCAAACAAGTTTTCAAACCTCACATGGCGGATAAAGTGTTAAATCAGTACAACGGTTTGGATTTTCCAAAAAAAAACTGTTCTTTATAATACAACGCGTTTAAATTTACGGGCTAATTTTTCCCGCGGCGCAGTACATATATCGTTATACTAAGAAATTGAGGATGGATCGGTATTGCCCTTTTCAAAAAAAAACAAAACAACCTGGAAGCCACTGAAACTGGCAACCCCTAGGCACCCCCTAGGAAAAAATCCTAGATACGCCAATGGCCAGCCATTACATGAGTTTGTTTCATGTAAGGCACAACGATACATAATACCCAGGGAGTCAAAAAAATGTTTACAACCGGAACGGGAAACGAACCCGCCGTCTTCGAATTGGCGATGCATAGCCTTAACCACTAACTGGAGACCCAAATTTGTATTAAACAATCAATCAAACTAATTGTATCTTTGTAGTTCAATTATGACGAAGATAAGCACCAACAAAAAATGCACATCGACCCTCTCAGCTTGAGCGGGAAAATTCAAAACAGAGAATGAGTGCCTCTTATCGAATCGATCAAGACAATTTTCTCTCACCCACAACCACGCGGTCCCGCGAGTATCGGATTTTTCCATCTCAACCATACTCACCGCAACGATCGCGCGCGCGCCCGCACCAATCGTGAGTGCTTCAAACCCATCATGACGACGACGACGACGACAACGAAGGTTTCAAGTTCCATCGAAAGACACCACAATCGGATGGCAAAATTTAATTCATTTTCAACCCATCCAGCCAATCAGTCGTTCCGCGACAGCTAAACACTACGCAAGCATTCGACAGCGGGTTCGTCGCCTTGTTCGTTCAGAGTGAAGTCTCTTTCTGAGGAGAAGTCGTTTTTTTTTTTCCTGTGTCGATCGGAAGAAGTTGCTGGCAAAGGATTTCGCATCAAGTGTGATAAAAGATAATATATTTTAAAAGGGGGAAAAGAGTTTTTGAATTGGCATCCATCAGGAAAGCATAACGATCACGCAGCCAACATTTATGGGTCCATATTTTGCGTGCCCTCGGTGATTAACGATAAAGAAAGGTGGAAGTACTGTGTGTGTAGTGTGCGAGGGCTGCGTTTTGTGCTGTGCCATTGTGTCCAAGTGATCCCGTCGAGCCGTGCCGGGAGGAGAGTCACGCCGAAACAAAAGTGGAAGTGAACAAACAGAAAAAAAAAACGAGCCAACATTATATAGCATAAATATTAATACACAAAACGCGCAACGACGGCTGCACGACAAAGAGCCCCCCGAGCCCAGAAAATCGAAAAATAAAAAGATCGTGAAAAGTGAGAATCCAAAAGATTAAACTGTCCGCCGAAAAGCCTTGGCCACTAGGTTGGTCCAAAATTCATGGGATCGCGAAATCAAAAGCTTGATGTAGTTCTAAGAGCACCTAGTAGTAGTTCATGCAAGTTTCTTATTACTCGGATAATCAAGATAACTGGACATATCTGAAGTTTGTGTGGGAAAATTCCATGTCATACACAGAACAGTGAAAATTTGAAGTTGTACTAGGTATCGCAACCAACAGATTTTATCCGAGTAGTATTTTAGAAGCATGACTTTTTCTTAAAAATTTCTTCAGGACTTTCAAGAAATTTTATGATTGCCAATAGTTTGTTCCAAATCTCTTAAAATCTGTTATCAATATATTATCGGATTATAACACCATTTACCATAAGATAACATTATTTTCTTCAGCAAAGGCATTTTCTCTCATAAGAGCCGTGAAGGAATTAGTTCATGTGAAAAATTTTCTCTTCCCATGTGATTTATGATTACTGCTACACATACTACAGGCCGGTTATACAATGAATTTGCTTAGTCCGTTAGAGCCGAAAAAACTTCAAGAAACTATACTAAACAATTAAACTCTTTAAAACTGCAACAAAGTTGTTGCAAGTTTCTGAAATTTCATATCCCTCCCAAAAGTTTGGACCACCCTTCTGGCCACCGACGACAATCGATCGGGCATCATCGATCCCGCGCCGACTCCCCAGAGAAGAAGGAACAAAACCCGTGTAGCGGAGCAGCGCCGTGTGAGTCGAAGTCAACGACGACGACGACGACGACGGACGACAACGACAACGGCCGAAGAAAAAGAAGCTTATTAATATATTAATTTCGTTTTGATTGATATGTTGTGTGTTGAATGAAAACATAAAAACGTGAAAGAAAGCAAAAGCCCCCAGAGCAAGGCAGGGCCAAGAGGGGAACACTAGGGTGTGCAGTGCGAGAGGGTGTGGTGCTGTTCGGTGTTGTGCCTCCAGTCCCAGAGTCCAATCCAGTCCAGTCGGGAAGATCGATCGGATTGAACTCGCAGGGGGTTTGTGCCGCGGGGAGAACTTTTGCGTGGTGTCCAAAAACGGTCGTGTGAGTGAGCTTCCCTTACTCTTGGGGGTTTGTTGCCGGTTAGCGGAGCCTACCCTTCCTGGATTCGGAAATTTGGCGTCGAGCATCGGGTAAGTTTTTGAATTGTGTATGCTGGGGTGTCTCGAAGTAACTGCGTTAAAAGGCAGATCTTTACGAAATGGAAATTTCCATAATTTCTTTGGGTGTGCCTACTTTACGATGAACCGATGCAGAAATAGTCAATTGCCATGGAATCTTTCAGCTCATAACTAACGCTACAGATATTTAGTAAAAGAAGGAATCCATTAGGAACTTTTGCATTATAAGTTTTTTTTTAATTAAAACTGAATAACTTAAATAAAAAAATACTATACAGGGTGTTGGGTTCCTGAGTGAAAACTGTTAAGAGGGTGATAAAGGACCATAAATGATGAAAAAAATGTTTTACGCATATGGTCAAATCTCAACCATTGCGTAGTTATTGAACCTTCCATGTTTTTGACTATTACTGCCTGAACTGGCTACAACTTTAAAAAGGTCAAATTTAGTTTTTTACCCTTATTCGAAAGATTATTGGATTTTCTATCAAATGGCATCTTTGAATCGATTGGTTGAGTTAAATAACTAAGTATTCTAGAGCAAATAGCTCAAAAGTAGTGTGTTTTAATTTGTTTTGGTCAATTAGCTTTGAAAAATGCGTAGTAAATTAAAATGCTTTCCTAGGCAAAGTTGTGATCCCTGTTTCACTCTACAATTCGTTCTTTGACACCAAACTTCTAGCTATTATCGTTTTCTTGCAATTTTGAATTAAACGTGCTGCATAGTGCACAAAAAAGTTCTTACCTTGACTGTAGCAAATTTATGATCTGAAATCGAAATTGCAAGAAAACCGATAAGAGATAGAAGTTTGATGTTAAAAAACTAATTGTAGAGTGAAACAGCGGCCACAACTTTGTCTACGAAAGCATTTTTATTTACTACGCATTTTTCAAAGATAATTGGCAAAAGCAAATTAAAACACACTACTTTTGAGCAATTGCTCTAGAAAACTTAGTTATTTAACTAAACCAATCGACTCAAAGATAGAACTTACCAGTCTTTGAAAAGTTAGTACATACATTGATCCCCTGGAGCAGACCTGGTGTGATGGTTAGAATACTTAACTATCACGCCGAGGACCTGGGATCGAATCCCACTCCTGACAAACTCGCAAAATGTGAGTTCTTCCTTCGGAAGGAAAGTAAAGAATGGGTCCCGAGATGAACCAGCCTAGGGCTAAAAATCTCGTTAATACAGATCCCTAACGTAATTGTTAGATCACATACCCAGACAACCAATTTGCACGTATAATGAAGTTTATGTTCATGTTATACGTACTTTTATGCGTTAAAGTTACATCGCATAAGATGCAGCAAAAGTGATTTATGCGTACAAAAGTGGAGGCACTATACGTGCAAGGACGGAATAGTAATAACGCTATATGGCTTGAAGCGATATCTTATGCGATGCACCGTGTGCACTATTGCGACGTAATTCAGCATCTTATGCGACTTAATAATATTTAAAAAAATACATTCTTGTCAGCTCGATATCGAACTAATGACCTGTGGATTGTCGAGCCGCACTTCACACACAACACCAAACGCTACTTATGAAACAAGCTGATTAATTATTATGATATTCTAACTCACCTCATTGTTTGTTGGAATGCACTTGGTTCACTTGCGCTGTACGTGGATGGTAGGCTGAAACGACGAAGCACCATTTCTCGCACAGTTTTCACTGCCCCTCTAGCCAGAGAGGGGCGCCTCCCATTGTTGATTATCAGGCCAACAAAACAAATAATGATGACTTTGCAACCATAATTCTGGTTTTTCATTTACTGGTAGCTTTTTGGTACTGCATCCACAGTTCAACAGAAACTCTTTAATTGTTATCACATATCTAATCGCATTATGTCAACATAAACGCTTCTAGCTTATGCGAAATTGTATGAACACTTTAACGACTTTATTTGTACTTTTATGCGATATCATCCATACATCAATGCGAGATAAACTGACACAACAAGAAAAGTTCCAAGTGAAGTCGTATAATCATCGCAGTACGCAATTATGCGAATTCATTTAATAGTTTGCGAGTTTGCTCGCACACTTTTGCGAATAAGTAAAGTTCATCGCAATAAAACATCAGAATATTTTCCACTACGATGTACTCATACCTTATAAAAGTTGATTTGTATGATGACTTTACCTGATACATCGTAATAAGTTCAAAAAACAACATCATATGCGATGAAAATTGTCAGTCAGCCGTACATATATGCGATAGTGACTAAAAATAGTACTTCATACGATGAACAGCGTGGTTTCTTATACAACTCCTGGTTGTCTGGGTAATTACATCACTCTCCACACAATTACACAACAGTGGATCACACGCTTTGACCACTTGTTCTATTTCCGATGGATTTTGAAACGCTGATTTCGAATCTGACTTCGGAACTGTGGTAACACGTAAAGTTTTAAAAAAAAAGTGCTTTATTCTTAAACCCATATTTCATATTTTCATAATAAATAATTCAATTTAATTCGCTTTATTTTAGAGACTTTCAGCCTTGGGCTGGTTCATCTCTTTAATAAATAATATATTACTTTTATTATTTTAACTTTTAAATCCTGTCATCAAAATAAATATTTGTATTTGAAAGATTTTAATCTGCTGATTCGAGATCTTAACCCATGTCCAGTATTCGAGAAAACAGAATTTTGTTTTCAGTTCTCCGCGTATTCATGTAAAATATAAATTTTTACTGTATTTTTTTTTAATTTAACATATTTTCATTGAATTACACAATTGTATTTAATAGATCGTATATAACAGATTGTATTTAATTTATCCTTTGCTTCCTTATCTAACCCTAAAAATGCTGTAATACATACTGTTTTCTTCAAGCTGGGTTTTATTTACAAAATTTAAAACCCTCATTGAAAATAAACATGTTTTTTCATAATTGAAAATCCTTCGGGATTCCTCTTGGAATTGCTTTCAAGCTCCCTCGTTGGGTTTCTTCGGGAACTCCTCCAGGGATTCCTTCAGGAACTGCTACAGGGATTGCTCCAAGAGTTCCTCTTCATACTCTTTTTGGGATTTTCTCCGGAATTTCATCAATTTCTTCAATTACTCCATCATGAGATTTCTTCAGAAACTCCTTGTAGAATTCACTCAGAAATGAATCTTGGATTTCTACAGGAATTCTTCCTAGGATTCTTCTAAGAATTCAATAAGGGGTTCCTTCAGAAATTCCTCCAAGAATTCCTCTGAGAATGGATTTCGCTAAAAATTATCACAGGGATTCGACCTGAAATTCCTCTAGGAATTTCTCTGGGATTTTTTTCAGATATTTTACCAGGGATCCCTTTTAGGATTCTCCCAGAGATTCCTCCCTCCAGAAATTTCTCCACAAATTCCTCCTGACATTGTTCTCGGGGAATTTATCTAGGAATTTCTTCAGAAATTTCTCCAGGGATTCCTCCAAGAATTCCTCTAGAGATTCCTCCAGGGATTTCTACAAGAAATCCTGTAGGCATTTCTATTGGAGCTCCGCCAGGAATTTGTCCAGAAGATCCTCCAGGTATTTCTCCTTAGGTTCCTCCAGAAATTGCTTCAGGGATTCCTCCAGCGATTTTTCCAAAAAGTTCTCCAGGAATTCTTCCAAGAATTCGTTCAGAAATTTCTCTACGTATTTCTCCAGAAATTTCTCTACGGATTCCTCCAGGAATTCCTCAAGATGTTTCTTCTTCAGGGAATATGCTCCAAGCATTCATCCAGGGAGTCCTCCAGGAAATTCTCCTGGAATTCCTCCAGGGATTCCTTCGGGGTTTACTTCAAGAATTTCTTTAGGAATTCCTCCACGGATTCATCCATGAATTCATTCAGAGACGGTTCGATATATAAAGTTTTACTCCAAACATATCATTTTATGGTTTTGCAACATTTTAAAATATCGAATCGATGTGACAACATCGATTCAAAGCTTCCGATTAAATCGGTCAAGCGATTCCGCTAGACCGATTCGTATAGATTCACAAAAATTGATGTCTCAGCCAAACTTGCTTAATGCTATTGCACGTACAGTTTTTTTTTATTTTACTCGCTCACCAGGTTGTAGGTCAACAGGCCGAGAGGTCAAAAGGTCGAATAAAAAAAATCAACTTGGATGAAAGGTCGAAATGACAGAAGGTCGAAGTTGAAGGTCGAAGAGTAGAAAGGTTGAAAAGTCTTGCAACTCTTCAACTTAATGTTTGTTTAGCTCTTTTGAAGCTATTAAATGAAAGGCTTTCATAGCCTTAGCATTCGAATCTTTGGTTTGGTTTTTTGTTAAAAGTTGGCGTTTATATGGAACTAATTTATTGTAGAACGTAACATTCTTTTGAATAATGGCGGTTCTTTCGAGTTACATTTATACAACTTTTAACGTGATTATTATAGCTTTTCTTAAGGACAAGCTCTTTAGGATCCCAAGACGGCTGGCACAATGACCGACTTTCGCACACAGATCGAAAAAAGAGTGTAACATTCTGTGACATATGATGCACATGTTTGGAGCGTGGGATATCACAGAAGTTTACATGACATATCATGTAAATGTCATAAAATAGCATGTAAACTTCCATTATATGTCATGTAATTTCGCATGACTCTGAGTGATTACATGACATATAACACAAATTTACAATATATATCATGTAAACCATCATAACACTAAATTTACTTGACTAAAATGAAGTTTACATGACGTGTAAATCTCATTATTTTTATCTGTGCATCTATTTACGATTTCATGTGCACAAATCTCATTATAAAACTAAACCAGCGCACCGGATCTTGAAGCAGAGCCGTTTTCTCCTTCAAACGAAGGAGCTCATGTGTTGTGGTTGGGCTCTCGGGATCACGCTCTAACATTTTGTTCATTTTGTTTACATCAGATTGATGGTTGGAAAGACGCTTTATTGAGTCAGTTGTAGTGAACCCAACGTAGTTTGCATCACAGTTGCTGCATGGAACCCTGTAGATGATATTACGTCACGGCAGAATGTGCTAGAAGCAGTTTCATGATTATCTTCTACCTTCTAATTCAGTGAACTAGCCGAGAGATGAAGTCCATGACTCTGAATTATCGGATCAGTGTATGAATCCACGCCAATATATTACACCATGTCCAATAATTTGTAAGAAGGATCCTGCTAGGGGTCCTTAAATTCTTGGCTTTAGCGCCAGACGACGGAGTTTTTTATTAGTTTATGAGAAATTTGACCTAACTTACTACGTGTTGTAATTTTAGATTTTAGATTTAGAGATGATCAGATTTTGAGAAAAAACAGCAGTGATGAAACACATTATCGAAAATAATCATATGTTCAACACCACACAACCAAAAATCCTGGATAGAACAAACAGAACCGAAAAATCACCTATACTAGAAGTGTGTCATATTGTCAGTAGGTCCATCACAGTTAACCACCGTACCGATGTCGATGGTCTAAGCACGACGTATACCGGACTTCTACACTCTATTAAAAAGTCCAATAGTCGAAAACGACACACCACCACCACTATAGAACAAATATCAGCAGAACAAACAAAACTAAGAATGCACACTTAAATAACCAATACCTCCCCTAAAGAAAAATTTCCACAATTTCAAAACAGTCGTTACCAGTACACAGTGAATGAAACAAAATTAAAAATCTAAAATTACAACACGTAGTAAGTTAGGTGAAGTTCTTTTAAACCAATCAAATTACATCCCACGTTTTCTACAACACAGTACATGAAAAGCAACTGTTGATACCCGCAGCGGACGATTTATTATACATTTTTATTATTCGCCTTTGCTCGGGTAGACACCAGTGAGATTTTATCAATGTTTATATGTTAAATGTTAAATGTTAAAATACATGTTTTTAGCAACCCAGGGCCAAATCTCTAGGCCGAAACGTCGGGAATGTAGATAAAAATCGTTCTTGATTCGAAGATAGAGAAAGCCATTTCCCTTTCCTTGGAATAAATTTAAAAAGAGCCGTCTGAGTTTTAGGATTAACGAACTCCGTGAAAAATCATACAGGTATCCAAAAAAAGCCTTCTTGAAAAATTTTCAGGTTAACCAAGTGGAATCGAACGTTATTGCTTGAAAGGATCTCAAAAATATACTTGAAAGAATCATTTCACCTAAAAGTTGTTCTTTAGGAATTACAAGAGCTTCCTCGAGGTATTCCAGGACAACTACAGGGTCGAAGTGGTAAGCGCGCAGGTATTTAATAACACTACACCCCAAAACCGATCAACACTAAAGGGCATAATTTCCAGACTACACCAAAAATGTGTAACCCTTTCACCTTCACAAAAATCAACTCCTGCGTCCACAAAATCGTGGGATTTGCAATAAATGTGTACGGTAATCTATCTAGGTTTATTAGTGACCTTGGTAAACAAACAAATATCGAAATTTCGCATCTAGAAGAGTGTACGAGCTGTTTTTGTGAATGTGTTACTGTTACACATTTTTGGTGCAGCCTGAAAATTATGCACTTATGAGTAGGTCTTACACATTCTAGGTGCTGAGCGGTCTTAGCGTGTATGCTTCGGCAGACGCGTTCGATTTCGGGAACTTATTGTTAAGGAAATTTCCTTGACTTCTTTAGGTATAGAGTATCTTTGTACCTGCCTCACGATATGTACATGCAAAACGGCCATTGTCAGAGATAGCTCCTATTCAATTAATGTGGAAGTGCTCGTTGAACAACAATTTGAGAAGCAGGCTTTATGTTCTTTTGATTTCTCAATGGCAATTGGCAGCTTAAAGTTTTCTGGTGATTTTGTAATCAGCCATGTGTTCATAGGACATTGAAAATCAAATGGAGACGCATGGTTGCTAGTGCCTATGCTATTCATGCTGAGTAGCATCTTATTCCATGGCAGATGGCCTTCTTGCGCACCACTTCCGTTTTACGAACCAACTTTAAAATCGATAAAATGCATAAGTTTCGTGAATGTTTTCGCTGAATACTATAAAGGTAGGGTAACCTGGGGTAATACGCACCCCCGGGGTAAAACACCCTCACGCTATTTCATTATATAAGTAAAGTTCCATTCGATGCAAGCAAACTAGACGTAAAACTGAGCCGGACAAGCCCAAGAATGCAAAGAATATTCGAATGAAAAGCGTGGAAAACGATGATTTTCCACATTTGGAAAGATTGACTAATTTGAAGCGCACGCAATTTAAGCAATTGCGCGCTGATTATATGGAATCAACCTATTAACTACCATCCGCCTTCTACACCTTCCATTTGCTGCCGTGAATAGTAAGAT
The DNA here is from genome assembly GCF_035046485.1 of Aedes albopictus. Lineage (NCBI taxonomy): Eukaryota > Metazoa > Arthropoda > Insecta > Diptera > Culicidae > Aedes > Aedes albopictus. The sequence goes on along the minus strand of NC_085137.1, from coordinate 191,035,143 downwards.
GGAGCCGCCTGGTATCTCATTAGAATTCAAAGCGGAAAATGCCAGAGGTCATATTGCCCCACCTCAAGGTGCGTTTTGCCCCCAACAGTTTTCAGCACCCAAAACATAACACTTTTTTAAATTGATAATTTGATTCGGTAAAATTGATATCACGTGGACCAAAAGTTGGCGTCTCTTAGTAAAATAAGTAAACTAACTTTCAAAACGTAAGACACCCATAAAATCGTCTTAATCTCAGCTATAGGGCCACGTTTGCTTAGGGGGCGCATATTACCCCACCTTCCCCTATATGACAAAACATTAACATTTTCCACCAACACTAGTACCACCCTACGGTCCGAAATACCCCAATAAAAAAAAAGCATAAATAACGTCACCTCTGCTTGACAATTGACAACCGAGCCCCCGATGGATGGGAGTGATACAGTCCACAGTAACCCCACCAGACCAATCGGTCCCAGAAAGGAAGAAAGCAAGCAAGAGGACGTCCAAAAGAAAACGAGTTATCTGTTTTACTTACGACATCCCTCAACAACATCCAAGCCCAATATTTTGGCTTTTCGGTCAAGTTCAAAGCGATTTTAATCGCCGCGTACACACAAATACACGAGTGCCTTTCAATCGGCAACAAGTTTATTAAATTATCTGCAAAGTTGACTACGCGCTGTGATCAGAAATGATGATTTGCAGACCCACGGAAAGAGCGAAGAGGACTGAAGAATTACTATAAAACTCCAATGGGAATGAATGATCAACAATACAACAACAAACAACGAAAGCAAAATCCTTTTACATGATTTATGCTTAGAAGTACAAAAGGATTAGAAAATATATAATGACTGTGGGTCAAGAATGCGCAAATGATACATTCTATTAACTTAGTACCTGTGTGGTGTGAAGAATGATTAGTGATATTCCCCTTGCGTGTCCTTCCCCTAGTAAGCATCGGTGACAGCAATCATCATGACGAGACAGCGAGTGTAGTGCTGCCTCATTCAATGTGAATATTGCGCAACCCACTATTAACAATCCGTTTCCGCCATTCTTAGCTAACTGCAGTAGAATCACTTGGAATGATACGGGACCTCGCAATACAGGCGACTGGCTCCGCCAAAGCTCCACTCCTCAATGAGGCAGCAACACACTCGCTGTTTCGTCATGATGATTGCTGTCACCGATGCTTACTAGGGGGAGGACACGCAAGGGGAATATCACTAATAATTCTTCACACCCCACAGTACCAATGTCTAAAATAAAACTATAAGGAAAAATAGTCATATTAACTTGACTTGTAGAGCATCAGCGCCTGAAAGAGAATTACGATAATACATGTACGTGTCATTGTAGTTTTATCATATCTACTGTCTGTCACTAGTTATCACCAGGTTGTAGGCTCCGAAACATAATAGCGTTGCATAATTGCGTATCGTGTGAAGTTAATGTCTGACACTATGTCTGAACTCTAATTTTCCATTCACTCAGTTTGACTAATAAGGGTTATAAAAACTAGGCCACGCGGCCACAAAATTTGAATTACGAGCCCATGATTGTCTTACATCAGTTATCACTACTGGTGCGCATGCTTTGCCATTGCGGTCGGCACCACCCGAAGTGCGCTGCCAGCCAGCTTAAGATTACCAACTCTACATCTAATAACTTCTCCAGTGCTCTTAATTGCAGTGGGTGTTGCATAATGGTTGGGCTATCTATCTTAAAATGTGGAAGGTGGGTGAAGAGAAAAATCAATTAACTTGTCACCGATTTTGACTTGAAGAGTATAAAGCTGGTAAGCGACATGATAGCTAGGTCGATATCTAAGCTATGTTAGCATGCTTTTGGGATTTGTTGTGTTGTGCAGGTAGGTGAAAATTGGTTTGATGCATTCCGTTTTAGTATGGGAAATTTAGCCAATGAGGATGATATACAGTGTAGGCACTGGGCTTTAGGAAATATGCACGAACTTTTCAGGAGAGTTTCAGAATCATTTTAGAGGAGCTTCGAAAGGCTCATTACAAATAGTAGGAAAATTCATTGACATTGTTAGGTGCAGAACTTACCTTAACGATCAGGCTAAGGCCTGGAAGGCCTCTGCTGTACATAGTAGCCGTCTCCATTCCACTCGGTCCATGGCTGTGTGTCTCCAGTTCCGCACTCTGCGTAGGGTCCGCAGATCATCCTCCACTTGGTCGACCCAACTAGCTCGCTGCGCACCACGTCTTCTTATACCGGTCGGATGACTTTCGATAACCATTTAAGTCGGTTGCTATCCGACATCCTGATGACGTGACCCACCCACCGTAGCCTCCCGATTTTCGCGGTGTGGATGATGGTTGGTTCTCTCAGCAGCTGATGCAACTCGTGGTTCATTCGCCTTCTCTAATTCCCGTCTTCTATCTGTACTCCGCCGTAGATGGTACGCAACATCTTCCGTTCGAAAAAAAAAAAACACCCGGAGTGCGTTGGTCCTCTGCACGTAGGGTCCATGCTTCGTGCCCATAGAGGACTACCGGTCCAATCAGCGTTTTGTAGATAGTTAACTTCGCGTGATGGCAAACCTTGTTCGATCGTAGAGTTCTGCGAAGTTCAAAGTAAGCTTGATTTCCTGTCACAATGCGCCTCTGAATTTCTGTACTGCTGTCGTTAAAAAAAGAGATCTTGGATCTCTGGCCCTACTGTGACGTCACTCCTGCCTGATAGTGTGTAATCTCTTATTGAGTCGATTAGAAAATCAGTGAGAGGGTAAAACAAGCATGGTTGGGTATAATACTACTTGTTCGAAGCGTGGTGTATCCATACAAGGCAATGCGATAGGAGTACTTACAGGTTCAGTAGTGGTTACCTATGCCACTCGGGGGTAGTCGCAAGCTCTCAGGTAGCGATCCGATGGCATGCGATCGCTCCAGGTTGTTGTGAAAGCCGGGCACGGCCGATCTAGCACCAGCAAACTTCTAGGACGTCGGTATACGAGCACCACCGAGCAGTCCTTCTGGTCGACGCCCAGCACGTATAGGGAGTTTGGCGACGACGATGGTTACGAGCCGTGGGGACGCTTCCCGCTATCCAACTTGTCGCCCTTTTTGTAGATGGGACACACGATACCTTCCATCCACTCCTCCGGTAATACTTCCTCCTCCCAAATCTTGGTAATGACCCAGTTTAGTGCTCTCAACAGTGCTTCTCCACCGTATTTTAGTAACTCGTAGTTGAGCTGCTCCAGCGGCTTTGTTGTTTTTCAACCGACTAACCTCCTCATCAATCTCTTGGAGGTAAGTAGCTTGAAATCTATCGTACTGCGCACGTACTCCTAGATCTGTTACCGCGCCACCTTCGGTTCTTGCAACGTCGCCATTGAGGTGCTCATCGTAATTCTGCCGCCACCTCTCTACCACCTCACGCTCACTCGCTTTGTGGCACAAAGCCTCTGCGCCAGCGATTCATCTTTTCGTAGAACTTTCGTGTGTCCTTAGCGCGGTACAGCTCTTCCATCGTTTCGCGATCTCGTTCTTCCTGCTGGCGTTTCTTTATCCGGAAGACTGAGTTCTGCCTGTTCCGCACCTATCTGTAATGTACCTCATTCGCTTTCGTACGGTGTTGCAGTTTTCTCGCCCATGCTGCATTCTTCTCGTTTTTCAACTGTTCACATTCGCCGTCGTACCAGTCGTTTCTGTGATTTGGAATCGCGAAGCCTAGTGCTGTAGCCAAGGTACTTCCTATGGCGGATCGGATGTCCCTCCAGCCATCTTGAAGTGTAGCTGCGCCAAGCTGCTCTTCCGTTGGTAAGGCCACTGTTAACTGCTGCGCGTAGTCTTGAGCCACATCTACGTTACGAATTTGCTCGATGTTGAGCCGCGGCGTTCGACTTCGACGTGTGGTGATAACTGTCGAACGTTTTGAGCGCATGCATACATCAACTAAGTAGTGATCCGAATCTATATTCGTACTGCGGTATGTGCGGACATTGGTTATATCCGAGAAGAATTTACCGTCGATTAGAACATGGTCGATTTGGTTTTCTGTTTGATGGTCAGGTGATCTCCAGGTGGCTTTGTGGATATCTTTGCGGGAAAGAAGGTGCTTCGGACTACCATACTACGGGAGGCTGCAAAGTTTACGCATCGCTGGCCGTTATCATTCGATACGGCGTGCAGGTTGTTTCGCCCGATTACCGATCTGTACATTTACTCCCTTTCTACCTGCGCCACTGCGCGTTCATGTCACCGACAACGATTTTCATGTCATGCGGTGAGCAACCATCGTATGTTTGCTCTAACTGCGCGTAGACCGCTTCTTTCTCGTCATCAGGTCTCCCTTCGTGTGGGCAGTGGACGTTGATGATGCTGTAGTTGAAGAAACAGCCCATAACACTCAACATGCACATCCTTGCATTGATCGGCTGCCACCCGATCACACGTTGTCGCATCTTGCCCAACACTATAAATCCTGTTCCCAGTTCATTGGTGGTGCCACAGCTTTGGTAGAAGGTATCCGCACGATGCCCGCTTTTCCACACTTTCTGTCCAGTCTAACAAAGTTCCTGCAACGCCACGATGTCGAAGTTGCGGGGATGTAGTTCGTCGTAAATTATCCTGTCACATCCTGCGAAACTTAGTGACTTGCAATTCCATGTTCCAAGTTTCCAATCGTAGTCTTTATTTCGTCGCGTGGGTCGTTGCCGATTGTATCGAGTCGTATTTTCTCCTATGTTATTCGCAATGGAGATTTTTACGGGTGGCTTATTGGGCCTACGCCAACACTCCTGTCTCGCCGGAGGGCCATCGTGCCAGTTCTGTTTAACGTCCCAACCAACACTAGGACGACCACGCTGATGGGGCTACCACCTTGAATCTAGCTGGGCGTGATGTATCGTTTCTTACTCAGCCGCTGGATGCCAGAACAGACGCTGTTTGAGCCGCACCTCCTTGGTGAACAGTCGCTCGGGACGTACCTCCTCAATCTAGCTGAAATCAGAAGGACAACAGTGCCCAGGCTGCACTACCAGCTAAGCACACAACTCTTAACTGGCGGTCTTTGTCATCGCTTCATCCGTGGAAGCATGCGGTAGGAACTTGTGAGGACCAGAGCTATATTGGACGCTCTCCTTATCGACTCACCGTTTTGCAGCCCATGTGAGGTGAGGTGCAGAAACCTTCGTTTATTACAGCATAATTGGTGGTACAAGTTATTGAACAATCAATCTGGATTTTTACAATTTTGACCCATGATCACCCCAACGATGGTTACCATGGAAGTCTACGAAGAAGTCCACGAAGTCCACTAAAACAAAATTTCAAAATCATGGGACCTATCCCAACTATCTTTATGATCTCCTCGAAGCCTTTCTTCTCCTATTTCCACACCATTCACGACCCACACAATCGATCAACTTAAGCGTGAACCACGTCCAGCCATAAACATTTATGGCAAGCTCGGGGGGTCATCGGAGCACACGGCCCACAAGACACACCTCCAACCACGCGGGGTGGCACGATGACTCATTCCCTAACCAGCATCGTCTCTGTTGTTGCCGGCGGTGCGGTGGTTGATTGTTGGGAGTTGTGACGACCCATCATAAATCATCCGCCAAATCCCCGCCCGTTTTGGACTACCAACAACCCAACGCAGCAACGGACGCAACATAGAAGCATGCTAAACATGTGTGCAAATCAATGCGAGAAACGCTGCCTCGGAACGGACATGATGGGACCGCACGCACTCCGCTCGCTCTGGCGGACCGAACAGGCTAGACTTGGTGGCGGAAATTTTGGCATTTTGTCTGATCGGCTGTTTATTTCGCGCTGTTCGCTCTTCTCGCCGTGAGTCCATACTCAACTCACTCATGTTCATCAGACTCATTGTGCTGCGGTGCGGACAATGCGACAAGAGCTTTTTCTCGCTTGATCACTTCGTGTAAAGACAATTCGTTGCGGTCAGTTTAACGATTTAACAACTTTCGCTTCGCTTCGGACCCGGCGCAGATCTTTGATATGGGATGCGAATGATTTTGCGTGCAATTTTTGTTTCCTCTGCGGTGGTCTTCTATTTCCCTGTTTTGGAGTTTGGAATAGTTTCAGTGGGCTCATCAAGGTTACTACAAGTGGCTTACTGGATAACCAGCTCTTTCGATGATTTTTGAAATCTTGTTGCACCCTCGTAAGCATAAGAAAAACAACCCTTGTAAATATTACATTTTCAAGCCTCTCTGAAAAACAAAAACTTTGAAAAATACCAAGTCTTACCTGCTGAATCAGTTTTTTTTGGACTCCTAGAAGCTACGTTATAAATTTGAACAAAATCGATTAAGCCTAAGGGGGCGTTCAACAAGCTTGAAGTTTGTATGGGAAAATTTGGCCAAATGTAGGGAGAGATCTTGAGTTTTTTTTTTTAATTTTTGCCCCTAGGTGATGCTGTAAGCGTTAAATAACACAGCGCAACATTTTTTTTTGTCTCAAGAGCAAACTTATGTGTCTCCGAAGGATTTTGGGCCGCTGAATCCGAATCCGGGCTCAGGTTTGCTCCAACACGTCACAATTTTGAGCTATACCTCAATTTATAGGGCAAAATATGTGATTTTGGGCTTTTTTGACTGCAAGCCATTGAGCTTGGAAATATTCTTTTTAAGCAATTAAAAGGTTAATTAGTCAATTTACATCTAAATTAACGACTCATGCAAAATATTTCGTTTTACATAATCAAATTTAATAGATTTAAGCATTTTATGTTAGTATGAAAACTTGCATGCAACTTTTGGGAGGTGACTTGCATGGGAAATGTCGTACCTAACCTAAATCGCTTAAAACTATCAAATTCGTTTTGGTAAAACAAAATATTTAGCATGAGTCGTTAATTTATATGTTAATTGACCAATTAACCTTTTGATTGCTTAAAAAAATATTTCCATGCTGTATGGCTTGCAGTCAAAAAAGCCCAAAATCGCATATTTTTCCCTATAAATTGAGGTATAGCTCAAAATTGTGACGTGTTGTAACAAATCTGAGCCCGGATTTAGATTCAGCGGCCCAAAATCTGTCAGAGACACGTAAGTTTGCTCTTGAGACAGACCAAAAGTTAATTTTTGTTACGCTGTGTAATTAAACCCTTTGGTATTCTTTAAGGTGACTATATGCCAAACAACTTTGTCGAAGACCGCAAAGTGGTCTCTCAACGTCTGTGAAAAAAGTTATACTTCAAGCATTATTCGGATATCTCTCCATGGATTCCTTTAGATTTTTTTATGAGATTCCTTCAGATTTTTCAGAAGGTCTTTCAAACATTTCTCTAAGGATTACTGCAAAAATTTCCCTATGACTTCCTTCACGGATTTTTCGAAAGTTCAAAGAATTGAAACATTTTTTTTCAGTGCTTGTTCATGAATTTCCTTCCAATAAATATGTATTCCAATTTTTTTTTTTCGAGTAATTTCTTTAGAAAATTGCTTTAGTTTCGTTTTGGTGGCGATTTCACAAAATATAAAAAAAAAACTTTCAGAAACTCTTCCAAGGATTTCTTTTGTAAATGCAACAATGAGGAGTTCCTTTACGGATTCTTTCGAAAAATCTGAAATCTGAGTTGCTTCTGGAACTTCTCCAATTATTTCTTCAGAAATTTCACCAGGGATTTTTTTTTAGATTTTCGTTTGAAAATTCGTCAAGTTATTTAAAAGTAATTCCGGCCTTTTCTCCAAAAAGCTGTATAACTTGAGAAATAATTTGAGTAAATTCTCCAGGGATTCTTTCAGGAATTAAAACGACAATATTTCAAAATATCCCAAGCAACACACATGTTATAATAGAGTTACGACAGCGCAAGTTTTGGTTGTATAGAAGTTTATTTTACGTAATTCTAACATTGTGTTGAAATAACGTAAAATAAACTTCTATACAACCAAAACATGCGCTGTCGTAACTTTTATATAACATGTGTGTTACTTGGGATTCTTCAAAGATTTTTTTTACAGACCCCTTTAGAAAACCAAGAATGCATTCAGAATTTGTTCTCCTAGAATTACTTCAAAAATTTCTTTAGGGGTTACTTTTGAAAATGCTTCAGAGTTTTTTTTTCAGAAATTATTCAGGAACCCTTAAAACCCACCAGAGATTTTTATAGGAATATCAATAGAGGTTTATCTATTTATCTCTCCAGATATTTAAAAAAAGTTTTCTCAGAGAAGCGTCCAGGAATTTTATCTAGGCATTTTCCTGGTATTCCAGAAATTTCTACATGGATTCAACTAGAGATTTGGTTAGAATTTATTATGGAAACTCATTTTGAAAATCATACAGAAACGCATTTAGAAATACCTCCAGGGATACCCAGGGGATTTCGTTGCCATCCAAGACATTTCGGGGGATTTCAAGGGGTTCAAAGAGATTCAAGGACTTTTAGGAGAACTTCAGAGCGGTTACAGAAAGGTTTCATGGCGTTTCAAGACATTTCAGATAATTTCGAGAGGGTTTGGTGTATTTCAATGGGCTTCAGTAGGGTTCATGAGAAGTCTACTTGAGTTTCGTCAGGTTTTTCGAGGCTGCTCATAAAACACATAGACTTTTGCAGGGGTTCTATATTATTTCCCGGAAAGATATTTCCCGGATACCCCATTTCCCGGAAAGACATTTTCCGGAATAATCCATTTCCCGGAAAACCATTTTCCGGAATGCTCCATTTCCCGGAATGCCCCATTTCCCGGAAAGGCAATTCTAGGAAAAACCTGAGACCTCAGAAGATATTTTAGAATCCTTAAACATGATCTATTTTTTTGTTTCTTATTACGACTAATTTTATCAGTTTATGATCAATTTCCAGAAATTCGAGCCCTTAAACTTTATTCTAATCTTTTTCAAGATTGTAGAACTTAATAAATGAATAGAATTCAGATTCTCGTTTCAGGTCACTTCACAAAGTAGAACCAGCATCGTTGAACCGAATGGACGTATTTTGACTGGCTTTTCAATAACAAATTGTTCTTCCTTTTCGTCAAAGGTTGTTCTAGGTGCATTTATATAGTTGAACTTCTAACTGCATAGAAGATATGCCCTTCTTCAATTTACAGGCTGTTCTTTCGAACGATGTGACGTTGCAGAATTGATTCGCACCCAATTTATTAATTCCATCTGGTGTTTTTCCTACTTTAAAAATGGGTTGTTCTTCCGACCTGAAAGAACAATACATTTTTAAGAAAAGGAAAAATATCAGATAGAGTTAATATTCTGACCGCCAATCAAATACGCAAATTGTTACTAGAAAGAACAGCCTTTTAAATAAAAAGGGCAAATCTTCTATATAGAAAGCAGCAAGTCATGGGGTTACCAACATGTGTTTTATTGACACTTGCTGCTTTCTATATAGGAGATTTGCCCTTCTTTATTTAATATGCTGTTCTTTCTAGTTACAACGTTCCATATTTGATTAGCGGCCAAGCTATTAACTCTATCTGATATTTTTTCTTCTTTTAAAAATGTGTTGTTCTTTCAAGTTAAACTGTTACAGAGTTGTTAAATTGTCAAACTGTCAATTGCACTTTTGTAGATTTTCCCTTCTTCTAGCAATAGGCTGTTCTTTCGAGGCCTTTTTTTAACGCTTTCGTTTCAATCTAACTTAATGACCATTTGGCTTAGTAATAATGTGGCCAAATGTATTTTCGGCCTAATAAGCCACACCATTACCTCAGTTGTTATTTGAAGGGCCTTTACTAACAGCTATTTGTGCAAATCGCCCTGAAACCGAAAGAGTCGTTAGGCAAAAAGTTAAAGTTGACCTCTTGTTATTTACAGTTTTAAAGGTTTAGTATCAAAAAGCCAAAGAGCATATCAGAGAAGCAATTTCAGAGGTGTAGTCGAAAGACGAGCCGACTTTTTTCATTTCTTGAACTAATAATGACTAATCTGCAACCCACCTATAGAGCTTGCAAAAAGTATGGAAACTTTAAACCAAGAGTATACTGGTTACAAACTATACCCGATTATTTTTTTTGCGCGGGTCTCATTTTTGCATAACTCAGTCAATTTTTATCCGATTCTCATGAAATTTTGAATAAGGGATAGTACTAATCGTGCCTAAATGTGTACAAAATTTCATGAGAATCGGTTGGAAATTGACTGAGTTATAGCCAAAACCAGAACCGGTATGATGCAATTTTTTTTTTTTGCAATTCCGCACAATAATTTATTTATACTGGCCGTTTTAGTATTGAAACAGCCTACTTTTCCACGCCATATGAAACAACTGCATTATGGTTCATAATGCAACTCATTTCGGTTGCATTTTGAATTATAATGTGATTGTTTGAGAATCAACCTGAGTTGTCACGGTAAGAGTTTGAGAACTCGGCAAGCCTCGTTGGATAAATGAACAACTCGTGCTGTAAAAATCATCATTTTGCAACTCGATGCATAAATAACTATTAATGTTTTCTCGAAGATTTGGAAATAACGTTGAAAGCCCTGCCTAAATTCTTCAATGAATACCAACCAATTATTGTGCATTTCATAAAAAGATTGAAATTTAATGAGTCTTGGAATAGCGATAACAGTTTTCCGGGAAATGTTCCATTCCGGAAAATGGATTTCCGGAAAATGGGACATTCCGGAAAATGGGTTTCCGGGAAATGGGGAATTCCGGGAAATGTTTTCCGGAAAATGATTTTCCAGGAAATGTCATAGAATCTTTTGCAGCAGATGTAGGGTCTGGCAAAAGTACACGCTCCATACATTTTTTCAAATTTTTGTCCACGTGGTTTTTGAACAGCAAATAAATGACTGTAGCACTGTATGCTATTCACTGCATAGTAGGGATAGTATCACCAAGAGTGTTACTTTATGGCAATTTTGAATTTCCCGCTTCGTAAACAAAAGAAGAACGGTTCTGAAAAATTTATAGGACTAGTAAGGATGGATTTACCGGGGCCCGTAGCGTAGTGGCTACACGTTCACTTCATAAGTGGATGGTCATGCGCTCGATCCCAGCCCCGGCACTTGTAATTTTTCGTCAGTTGCTCTTCCCCCCGAGAGCAGCTGACACCTGACCCACTTATGAGCATATGCTCTAACGGACCCGGAAACTTGTATATCGACTAACGGCAACTCATAATGACCCCCAATCGGACTGGAGAAGGAACAAGAACCACACATCAACATCCTCGTGCTCGTCATTCTACCCATGGACAGGGTAGAAAAGTGAAAGCAGCGCAATGGCAACCAGTTCGATATAGTATCATTAGAATAGAATATATTTAGGCGCTGTACAAAGTGTTAGTACAGCAGCCAATTGGATTCGCTCACGCAGTGCTCAAGTGGTCAAAAGTGCTGTAAATTAGGTAAAGTAGTTAAAGAATAAAAAAAGATGGAAGAACTTAAAAAAATCACTGGAGATATACATATTGAAGAATCTCTAGGGAAATACTTTGAAAAAATCTCAGGTAGTATTTCCAAAGGAACCCATGAAGCATTGTTAAGATGAATTCCTGGAGGATGCTTTAAAGAAATTTCCAACAGAATTTCTGAAAATTTCTACAACAAATATACAGAAAAAATTCAATGAGTTACTGAAGTAGCCTCTGGGGAATTTTTAGAAGAAATCCATAAAGTAATTTCCTAATACATTCAAATTATCTTCTGAAGGAATATCTGGAGAATACTCAAGTTGAAATGCTGTGGAACTTTCAGGAGGAATTTTTGAAAGATTTGCTAGAGGACTATCTAAAGGAATCCAAAAGAATTCCTGAAGAAATCAAAAGAGGATTTTCCGAAAAACTTCTTGCCAGAATACCTGGAGAAACTCTATCGGAAACCCGTGGTGGAATACCTGAAAAACATCTTCAAATATCTCTAGAACCATTCCTGGAGAAGTTCTTTGATTAAATTTCTCAAAATTTTTCTGGAGGAATCCGTGGATGTATTTTTGAATAAACTCCTGGAAACCTAGGTAAACTTACGTAAGTATTGCTAGAAAAATCCTGTAGATCTCCTGTGGAAAATACAAGGGAATATTTCTGGAGAAATTTCTTAATGTTTCTCTGGAATAATCCATCCTTGGGAGAATTTCTAAAAGCAAAAACAAAAAGTAACCCGGAGGAAATTTTGAAGGAATCTCTGAATAAGTCTCTGGAGGATTAACTGTTGCATCTTCTGATAGAATTTCTGAATGAATCCTGGATTAAATTGGTGGAGTTCTTCGATGATTTGTTTTAAGAAATCCCTAGAAGAACTTTTAAAGTAATTCATGGAAGAATTTCTGAAGGAATCTATGGGCGGCCTGAAAAAAAATCCTTGGCTGAATTTTTGAGGGAATTTTGAACGAATTCCTAGGGAAATTTTTTAAAGAACCCCAGAAAGAAGCTCTAAAGGAACCACTTGAGGATTTTTTGAAAGGATCCTTGGATGGTTTTACAAGGTACTATACAGGTATTCTTGGAATAATTTCCCAAAGGATTCGTAGTGTTTCTAGAAAAGTCCATGAAGCAAATAAAGATGTTTTTAAGCAGTTTTTGAGGAACTTCTGGAAGAATCCATGACGAAGATTTTGAACGAAATCCTGACAGATTTCCTTAACAAATCTCTTGTAGAATTTTGGAGAAATTCTTTCAGAATTTTGAATTTCTGAACGAATCGCTCTAAAAATAATGAAAGAATCAATAAATCATTCTCTAAAAAAATCCCTGGAGAATTCTTTGAAGGAGTCTGCACAAAATTTGTCTAAGGCAGGGCTGCTCAACGGCCCGCGAGGACATTTTTGTGCGGCCCGCGGCACGATTGGACAAAAATGATAGAATTTAGCCCGAGATATTATTATTCTGAATATTTTCCTTTTTCAATGGAAATGTATTTTAATAATTTAAAAAAATAAAATGACTTTTTAGAGTATAGGGTCTGGGACCATTTGGGCAGGAGCACCTATTTTGGGCACTTGCTGCTATAACTCAATCAATTTTGAACCGATTGACTTGATTTTTGAGACAAAATTGAATAGGCACAGTATCTAGCCATGTTCAAAAATTCAAGTCAATTGGTTTGAAATTTACGGGTTATAGTAGCAAGTGCCCAAAATAGGTGCTCCTGCCCAAATGGTCCCTGACCCTATTTTGTAAAATTTTTAAAAGACTTAAAAATATGCAATTTGGTTTGAGTGTCCTACAGAATTTAAGTAAAAGATTCTTAACAATAAAATAATGTGTAATGTGAAAATTCGCTTGATAAGACTGTGAAACAAAATAGGAAGATTACGTCATAAACTTAATTTAGGAAAAACATGAAAAATGTAATCACAATTTTTGAAGCTTTCAGAGATTTTTTGTGCCATTCAATAGCTCTGTCTGGTACTACATTGAAACATGTTATTGAAACCTCCTAAATACTTTGTCTAGCTCCAATATTCTGCAAGAAATCAAAATATCTTTCAAATTTCATTAGAAACATTAAACTGCAAAAAAGTTCTTTTCTATTATCTAGCCATGCTCAGAAAAGATAAAAAAAATAATGTATTATTAACGAATTTTTATTTCTGGCCCGTCGACTGGTATGCAGTTTCACCAGTGGCCCGCGGCCGAAAAAGGTTGGGCAGGCCTGGTCTAAGGAATCGTTCTAGGAGTTTATGCAGCAATTTTGAAGCATTCCATGATTTCCATGAAAATCAAAATTAATTACCAAAGAAACTTTTTCAGATTTTTTTAAAGAAATCCCTTCGCAAAATTCTGAAGAATTTCCAAGAAAAAAAACTAAAGGAGTCTTTGGAAAAAAACAGCATCTTTTGAGAAATTTCGAAGGATTGCTGGATAAATTTGTGATGGAATTCCTGGACGATTTTCAAGAGCAACCCATGACGGAATTGGTGAGTAATTCTAAGGAATGTTTTTGAATGCATCCGTGGAGATTTTTTGAAGAAATCTTTAGAAGAATTTCCGAAGGAAACCCTAAATGAATTTCCTACCAACTCATGGATTACTTTCTTAATAGAATCCCTTGAGAAGTTTTTGGAGGAACCGCAGGAGAAAATCTTCGAAAAAATCTACATTATTCTGTATCTGAAAAATTTTTGGAAACAATCTCTATAGGAATTCCTGAAGGAGTCCATTGAAGATTAAGATGTGATCATGGACTATGGACTTTTTGGAGAAATATTTGCACTAATTTCTGAAGGAATTCCTTGTTATCTTCCTTAAAGTCACTCTGGAAAAGTTTCTGAAAAATCCCTGTAGGTCTATCTAAAGAAATCTATGAAGGAACTTTTCAAGAAATCCGTTGATGGTTTTCTAAAGGAAACTTTTAAGGAATTTCTGGAGGAGTTTCTAAAGGTATTTCTGAAGCAATCCTAGGAGAAATGTCAGTGAAAATCCGTGAAGAAATGATCTATGTTAAAAGTCCCTGGCAGATTTTTTAAACAACCTCTTGAGAGAATATGCTGGAAAATGTTATGAAAAAAAAATCCGAGAAGGAATTCTTGTGGTAGTTTTGAAACATTCTTTGGAGAAATTTCCGAGAGAATACCAAGAGAAATTTAGTAAGTAAGTAAGTTATAGAATTTGTGTTCTAAGTAAAACGCACTCTGGAAACCTTCAAGGATTTTATCGAGGAAACACTTAAAAAATGGTTAAAGAAATCGCTGGATGAATTTCTGTGGAAATCCGTAAATGAATGATTTGATGCAATCCATGCAAGTTTTTTTTTTAAGAATTATTTGAGAAATTCTGAAACATCCCCTATTGGAATTTCTTAAGGTGAATATTAGCGTGGGACACAAAAAGACATTTTACTCCTGTACACTTTTTGAGTTCCATTTTGGTCCCATATCAACTGTGCAAAATTTCAGATCGATTGGAGAAACTATATTTTAGCGCCAGCCATTTTAAGTTTTCATACGATTTAGTATGGGGAAAATCACTTTTTCAAAGAAAAATCGCCACAGGTTGCCCCTTGGCCCCTAAAAATAAATCAATGAATGATTCCTGTTGGAAATTGTACGAGGAACCAACCCTCCGAAGACCGCAAAGCGATCTGAGGCAAGTGGAAAAAGTTATTGACTGAAAACCAAATGGCATACAAACGCTGTTTAACATGTAAGGCAGTGCTTCCCAAACTGTGCGCAGCGGCGCCCTGGTGCGCCGTGAACATTTCGCTGGTGCGCCGCAGGCTCTTGATTCTTGAGCCAAAACAATAAGAAAAAAAATCAATGTGGGAATGTATTTTGATTTTGATCAAACTTTTAAATTGTAGAAGTTTTGAGAAATGATTGTTTCAGCTGAGTTTTGGATTCTACCAACAGCTTGTAATTAAAAATAATTATTACAAAAATCTTATTAAACCTCGTTGCGCGAGTTTCCCGGTCTTTGAGTTATTTACCGGTTTACAGGATGACATGTTTTACAAAAGTTACAGATTACTCCTGTAAATTGTTAGTTTCGTGCAAGTAGGTCACATCTCATAATTGGTTATTTTTGTGATCCTGAAGGAAAATGATGAAAAACCTTCAGAAAATTTCTCAACTTTTTCAATTGTTCAAAAATAGTCATCCAAAACTCATGTGAAAGATAGCCCTTCAAGCTTTTCTCAAGACAAAATGATAAAAGCGTGGCAATGAATAATCCACCATTAGCCTGGTCCTGAACATTCTATGTTTGTTTCTTATTTTGCTGAAATGTTCCACACTACTTTCTTTACTAACCATATTTAAAAGTTTTGTAATTCACGCAGAAATCTAAGATTGAAATAAAATTCTGTGAAATCATTTTAATTTTTCCAGAACTATCAAAGTATTGTGGCACTTTTACTGTTTTTGGTTGAGTTATTTGGAATTAGCAGCAGCAGCTTTTGTCAAATTTGATTTGTTTAGTGCGGTGAATAAATATGACATTTGAAATATTACAAATATTTAAGCAATTATTGCTTTAAAGAACATGATGAGAAACTCAATTTTACTGAGCTAAACTGAACGGAAAATTCTTCACAGTTTTTTTTTCAGCTAAATAAAGAAAGTTCTCGGTTAAAAGTTGTTAGTGCGCCGCAAAATTTTTGAAAATTTTAAAGGGCGCCGCCATAGCAAAAAGTTTGGGAACCTCTGATGTAAGGAATAACAATAAATAATAAAATCTCGTTATTTTATCGATCGGGTGAGGCCTAATAACTTTTTCCACGAGCGTCGCATCGATTTGCTGTCTTCGGAAGTCTGATTCCTAGTAAAGTATTCTACAGAAATCATTCGTCGACTTATTTTTAGGGATCTAGGGGTGACTCCTAGCGATTTTTCTTTGCAGGAGTAAAATTTCCCCATAGTAAATCGTATGAAAAACTAAGAATGGCGGGCGCTAAAATATAGTTTTTCCGATCGATCTGAAATTTCGCACAGTTGATATGGGGCCAAAGTGGAACTCAAAAAGTATACAGGAACTTGAGTTTTTCCATTTTTTGTATTTTCCCATATAAACCGTGTACCAGGCTAGTGAATATAGAACGAAGCCACATCCTGAATTTTCCAAAGCACAAATCTGAGGAACCATACATCGCACCAAGCTGAAAAGTTGATCGATTTGTCACCGGGTAGTGACCAATCGATCAACTTTTCAGCTTAGTGCGATACTTGGTTCTTCAGATTTGTGCTTTAGAAAATTCAAGGTGTGGCTTCGTTCTATATTCACCTTAAGGAGTCTCTGGGAGTAGACCTGTGCGCCGCCGCGCCACGCCGCCACCGCCGACACTTTTTGTCCCACGCCGACGCCGATCGTGGTATCGGCGGAGCGCCATACGCCGCTGTTTGACACGCCGCCGATTTTCATTTTTCGCGCCGGTGATCAGTGCACGAACAAAATTAAGTTTATACAGGTAATCTTCGATATAACGTACATTTTGCTTCGATATAACGTACAGTATTGAAAATTTATTTTTTTTTTCCTGAGAAAACCCTCAGATAAGCTACGAAATCACTCAAATCAATGTTTTCTTGTAGTTTTGGCCTTGTTCTCAAAAATTAGCGCAAATTGGGGAAAAATGTAGTGTACGTTATATTGAAGCACAAAAAACGAAATTATTTTTTCGTGGAAACTCCTGTTTTTCATTAATGGTTTTGTGAATTTCACCGAAATCATAATTTGGGGTTAATTTCATGTCGAATTCATCCTAACTAGCATAAAAATATTA
Source organism: Aedes albopictus (assembly GCF_035046485.1). NCBI lineage: Eukaryota > Metazoa > Arthropoda > Insecta > Diptera > Culicidae > Aedes > Aedes albopictus. Next base: position 191,018,026 of record NC_085137.1, on the reverse strand, counting down.
AAATGTTCTCTGCTTCGATATAACGTACACTTCGATATAACGTACAAAGAGGAAACTGTTTTGTACGTTATATCGAAGAGTACCTGTATAAAGTTAAGATAAAATAAATCTCACAATCACTATCATAAGAGTTTGATTACAATCACTGATTTCTCAACTCTTAGAGCACACATTCAATCTCTTCAGAAGTTTCTTCAGAGAATCTTCCAGAAGGATTCAGTGATGCCTTCTGGAGATCCACCTAGGATTCCTCCAGAAAAATCTTCAGGGATGCCTCCAGGATGATTTTTTTTTTCTGAAGATCTCTCAGGAAGATCTCGGCAGGAGTACTTTCAAAAATTATTTCAGGAGATGCCTACTAGAGTTACATCAGAGATTCATCCAGAAGATCCTTCAGGAATTCTCAGAGGAGGTCCTTCAGAGATTAGTCTGAGAGTACCTTCAGGAATGCTTACAGGAGTTTTTCTAGGATCTAGTCCAGGAGTTTCCTCAGAGATTCCTCCAGGAGATCCATCAGAAATTCCTGGAATTTGTTCAAGAATCCCTCCTGAAAATCCTTCGGGGATTCCTCTTGGAATTACTTCGGGATGCCTCAAGAATAATTTGCAGAGATTCTTTCAGGAGTTCTTCAAGGACTGCTCCAGAATTTCCTTCGGTGATCTCTCCAGGAGTTCGCTCAGGTGTTTCCCTAATAGCTCCAGGAGGATTCAGGGATGCCTCCATGTGTTCATTAGGATGTCCTTCAGAAGTTCCCTAAGCTATTTCAATGGGAGTTCGTTCAGGTATCCTTCTAGAAGTCCCTTTAAATATTATTTCAGGAGGATTCATAAATGCCACCTGAAGATCCATCAAGGATCCCATGAGAAGTTTTTTTCAGGAATTCCCGCAGGAGGTCTCTAGAAATTAGATTGGGAGTTCCTGCAGGGATTCCTTCTGAAGTACCATTAGAAGTTCCTACAGTAGTTCTTTCCAAGGATCGCTCCTGGGGTTCTTTCAAATTTAAGATTGAGATTGAGATTTTTTCAGGAAGACTCACGGATGCTTTCTGGAGTTACATCAGAGATTTCTCCAGGAGTTCATTCAGGAATTCCTACAGGCCTGATTAGGATTACAATCTGGCATATCTCCAGGATATTCTGAGTGATCTTTCATGGAGTTTCTACAAAAAATCTTCAAGGATTTCCTTCTTAAATTCTTTAGAGAATACCTCCTGCAAGTCCTTCCCCCTACCCAGAAAGATCCGCTGAAAATCCTTCGAGGATTCCGCCTGGAAATCCTGTGGATATTCCTACCGGAATTTCTTCGAGCATTCTCCTGGAATCCCTGCAGGGATTTCTCCTGTAATTTCTTCGGGGATTCCTCCTAGACTTCCTACGAGGATTCCTTCTAATCTTCCGTCAAATTCATTTGGTGGTTCCTCTTAGAATTCTTTCGAAGAATCCACCTGGATTCCTCATTGAATTCCTCCAGGGATTTCTTCTGCACTTCATTTAGGGATTCCCCTTGGGTTTCCTTCGGGGATTCCTCCTAGAATTCATTCAGGAATGTCTTCTGGAATTCCTTTGGGGATTCTTTTAGCACTTCATTTAGGGATTCCCCTTGGGTTTCCTTCGGGGATTCCTCCTAGAATTCATTCAGGAATGTCTTCTGGAATTCCTTTGGGGATTCTTTTTGGAATTTCTTCGGGTATTCCTCCAAGACATCCTTCATGGATTCCTCCTTAAATTCTTTCTGGGCTTTCTCCTGATATGTTAACGTGGATTTCTCCTGAAATTTCTTCGAGGTTTCCTCCTGGAATTACTTTGATAATTAGAATTTCTTAGAATTTCTTCGGAGATTCTTCCTGGATTTGCTTCAGTGATTCCTTATGGAATTCCTTCGGGAGTCCTTCTGCAATTCCTTAGGGATTTCTTTCTGGAATTGCTTCAGTGATTTCTCTTAGAATTCCTTCAGGGTTTCCTGGAACTCCTTGGGAGATTTTTTCTGGACTTCCTATGGGAATTCCTCTTGGTAATCCTTCGAGTATCCCGCTTGGAAATCCTTCCAGTTTTCCTGTATTGGTTCCCTCCCGGGATTACTGCAGGGATTTCTCCTTTCATTTCTTCGGGGATTTCTCCAGGAATTCTCCCAGAAATCCCGTCGCATATTCCTGCTGAACCTCCTTCAGGGATTTCTCTTGGACTTCCTTCGGGGATTCCTCCTGGAATTAATTCGAAGATTCCTCCTTAAATTCCTTCGGGGATTCCTTCTAGAGTTCCTTCGGGGATTTCTCCTGAAATTTCTTTGAGGATTCCTCCTGATATTCCATCGGGGGGGATTCCTCCTGAAATTTCTACGGGAATTCCTTTTCGATTTTTTTCGGAGATTTCTCCTGGACTTCTCTCGGGGTCTCCTCTTGAAATTCCTGCGAGAACTCCTCCTAGAATTATTTCAAAGGTTTCTAGTGGAATTCCTATGAGGAACCCTCCTGAATATTTTTCGATGGTTCCTCCTAGAAATACGTTGAGGATTTCTTCTCGAATTCCTTAAAAAATAAAAATCTGGGATTTCTTTGGGGATTCCTCCTGGACTTCCTTCATCGAATCCTCCTGGAATTTTTTCGGGGATTCCTCTTGATATTCCGTCGTGGATTTCTCCTGGAATTCCTTCGGGGATTCGTAATTCCTCCTAGATTTCCTTCGGAGATTCTGCCTTTCATTCTTACAAAAAAATCCTCATGGAATCAGTCCTCCTGGAGTTCCTACGGGATTCCCTTCTTGAATTTCTTCGGTGATTTCTAGAATTCCTTTGTGAATTTCTCCTGGTATTCTAAGATTCTTTCAAGAGTTCCTTCGAGGATTCCTTTTAAAATATCTTTGGAGATTTCTCTTCCATTTCCTATGGGGATTCGTCTTATTATTCCTTCGGGATTTTCTTTTTGAGGGATCCGCTTGTAATTCCTTGGGAGATTCCTCCCGGAATTCCTTCTGAGGTGACTTCTGGGATTCCTGCAGGGATTTCTCCTGTAATTTCTTCGCGGATTCCTCCTAAAATTGATTCGGGGATTTCTCCTGATCGGGGATTACTCCTGGGATTCCTTTGTTGATTTCTCTTTTCTGGAATTCCTCCGGTGATTCGTCCTAGTATTCTTTCGAAAATTTCTTCTGGAATTCTGTCGGGGGTTTCCCTTGGAATTCTTTCGGGGATTCCTCCTGGAGTAATTTCTGGGATTTCTTTAAGAGTTTCTTTTGAGCGGTTCTTCCTTCGAGGATTCTTCCTTCGGAGATTTCTCCTGATATTTTGTCGGGGATTCCTTCTGGATTTCCTTCGGGATTCCATCTTGAAATTCCTAAGGTGATTCCTATTCGAATTTCTTCGGAGATTCCTTCTAGAATTCCTGCGGAGGTCCCTCACGAAATTCCTCCGGGGATTTCGCTTAGAATTCCTCCGGGGATTCGTCTTAGAATTCCTCCGGGGATTCTTCCTAGAATTCCTTCGGAGTTTCCTGCTGGAATACCTTATGGGATTCCTCCTGAAATTCCTTCGAGGATTCCTCATGGAATTCTTTCGGAAATTTCTCCTAGTATTCTCTCAGGAATTTCTGCTGAAATTCCTCCAGAGATTCCTTCTCAGTATTTTTCGTTGACTCCTCGTTGAAATCATTTGGAGTTTCCTGCTCGAAATTCTTTAGAAATTTCCGCTAGAATTGCGTCAAGGATTCCTCCTGGAATTCTTTTGAAAATTCCTGCTGTAGTTCCCTTGGGATTCCTGCTTGAATTCATTTGGGGAATCCTCCTGGAATTTCTTTCGAAAATTCGTCCTGGATTTCCTTCGGAAATTTCTCGAAAATTTCAATCAGGGATTTCTTCAGAATTTTCTGCAGAGATCTTTAAAAGAGAATCTTGAACCGCCAGAGATTCCTGCAGAAGTTTCTGCAGGGTTACATACAGCAGTTGTTGCAGAGATTAGTCCAGAATTTTCTTCATGATTTCTTCATGAGTTTCTTTCAGGCTCCTAGGATTCCTTCTGAGATTCCTCCCTGAAATCATTCGAGGATGCCCTAGTGTAAATAGTGTGACTTTATTATCAAACATGATAGCTTTTGAAGATTCTGAGAAAACGAAAGAATAAACTGTAGCAAAACCAATATTTCATTGCCCTTCATTTGCAATAATGTTGAGCTGAGCTGAGCTTGATTGACACACAAGGACCAATGAGATAACTACCGGGGACTAGCAGGCATCTTCAGTGTGTGAGTGATGATGATGATCTATTTTTAGGCGGCAATGGCGCCTGCCACGTCAGGGTGCAGGTCAATGTGGGGAAGGGGTAAGGAAGTGATGATTGCAATTTGCAATCGTTTGTATCCACATCTGGCCGATTATACCTCTGTGCCAGCACAAATTCATGCGGATGTTGGAGTGTTGGTGGGAATTGGTTGGCAGAAGGTTCACACATTGGTGTGTGGATACCAGGGGAAGGTGATAGAATTGTGTGTTTTTATTATTTTGAAGATGTGCGGCACAATTCGCTTGATTGCATAACTTGTAGGCGTTTTCTAATAGGATTGTGACACTGTGCTGTGAAAGTTTGGAAGGAAGGGAAACGGCTTTTCCAACCCGTTTCTGTTCTAGCGACGGCTATGAACATGTTTATATACATGAGTTGTATATGTAGAGAGCAGAGAGAAAGTATATAGAAAGATACAAAGTAGGAGGAAAGGGACGGGCCAGGGATTGAACCCAGGACCTTCTGCATATAAATCAGAAGCGGTAGCCACTAGACCACCAAGCCCGTCATTTCATTGCCCTTCATTTGCAATAATGTTTACCCTAAACTCGAAACAGCCGCAAGTATTTCGGCTTTCCAAACTTATATAGTATTCTTCATTACACCAGCAAAGCTAGCCATGAAAATGTTTGACATTTCTCAGGTCATTTTGACAGATCACACACATGCACGAAACAGACGGATCATATATTCTACTTTATCGATCTTGTTGCCGTCCTTTTCATGCTCATGTTACATCTGTCAAAATGACCTGAGAATTGTCAGTCATTTTGAGGTTAGGTTCGTTGGTGTAATGAAGAATTAAGGCAGTAAAAAATTTGAAAAATGTAAACAGCATAAAAACAAAAATGTACAAATCATTTCGGCTCATTTATGCCCTTTCCAACAAACATTTTAGCTGTACAGGAGTGGAACAAAAGTAACTCTTGAGCAAACTTTAGTTTAAGAAACTGTTATTCAACTAGTTCTGTTTCTTGGGATGTGGCGTCCAAGCCTTCCAAATAAACGAATAAGTAAAAAAATCGCAATAGGTCTAATCACGCAGTGAGGAACCCGAACAGAAATAAAAAGGTATTCATTTCAACGTAATAGACACGTAATAACGTGATGACATAATCAATGGTCATGAAAAAGCTCAGACTACAAATTCAAGAGCGTAATGACAACTTTTTCGCTTTGCCAATATTTAAATCATGGTCAAATTTTGGTCACGCCGATTCACGCCGCCGCCGCCGAAAGCTGTCAACGGCGTCACGCCGATGACGCCGCCGCCGCCGGTCAAAAATGGCCCTCACGCCGCCGCCGGTCAAAATATAGTCGGCGCACAGGTCTAGGGAGAAGTTTTAAACTAACGCCTAAGAAAATATCCAAATAGATTCATGAAAAAAACCATAAATAATTTCCTGTGAGAGTTTTTAAAGGATTTCTAACGGAATTGTTATAGAGAATTTGGAATAAATATCTTCAGGATTTTCTGAAGGAATTTATGAATGGTTCTCTATAGGAAATTTGTCTATAGGAAACATTTTGAAAGATCATTGACATGTTTTGTTTAAGCCTCTCAATGACTCTCCACTAAATATTATCTTCAGATTTTTTTAGGAAACTCGTATGGATTACTTAAGTTATTCTTCTTTGAATTTCTTCAAAGTTTTTCTGGAGATTTCTTCAGGAAATCATCCAGAGACCCCTATCTGGATGATTTCCTGAAGGAATCTCCAGAAAAACTTTGAAGAAATTCAAAGAAGAATAACTTAAGTAATCCATACGAGTTTCCTAAGAAAAAATCTGAAGATAATATTTAGTGGAGAGCCATTGAGAGACTTAAACAAAACATGTCAATGATCTTTCAAAATATTTACAAAGCAAAGTTGGCTTTGCGTGTGGCTTCGTGGTCGTGCGGCTAAGGTTACCAAGCCTTTAGTCGCATCGTGCTAAGGAGCGCGGGTTCGATTCCCGCCGCAGCTGTCAGGAAAAGTTTTCGGCTGTGCCACTGGGCGTTGCATGCTAGTCCGTTGTCTAGTGTCGTGCTTCCTTCAAAGAGCAAATAGCTCACTGGAAGCATTAAACGTGTCCGTGTCTTTTAATCAAAGACATAGCGCCACCGATAGCTTTCTTATGACATTAATAATCCTTCCATAAAACTGATCTTGGGTTTATTAAGAATCTGCGATAAATCTACCACAAACCTTGTTTATAAAGTGTCAGAGCTCCAAACGAAATGAGCCAAAGATTCTACATGTAATATGCCAGATACCCTGTAAGAAATTTAGTAATGTTGGGTATGAGCAAAACCATGGATGACCATAACAAAGGAGCATGGGAGTGATCTACCGTTCTCAATATACTCCTTCGAGAATCCCAAACTTTTTAAGTCAATAACGGTGTCGGCCACTTGAACATCGAGAAAGGGAAGGAATGTTAGTATTTATAAAGTGCGTCGCGACTAGAGACCGAGTTTTCCTCTGCTTCTCCACGACTGTCACAGGAAGAAGATGCTACTGGGGAGGTGGAAAAGTCACATGCTCTGAATCCCTATGGTAAGTGATGCAATTTATGCAATCTACACTCCCGTTCAAAAGTTTGGGGTCACCCCCTCAAAAACATGTCATTTTTTTAGGCCCATATCTCCGCCAATTTGCGTCCGATTTCAAAACCCTAGGTTTCATTCAAAAGATAATAAGTCAAAGAAATTTTGAACATGATTTAAAAGAAACTTTTTCAAAAAACTTTTTATGTAAACTTAACCCAAAGTTGCCAAATTTTCTAAAAAATGAATATAAACTTACGGCAGTGTCGCTGGAAGTTGAGTCGACCAAATTTTAAGATAAGAGCGGTAATATGACCCATTTTCTATAAGCTTTCAACTGCTTTTTACAGAACTTAGCTAAAAAATCTAGAAAAAAAGTTATTAAGTAAATTAATCCTTGATGTCATCGACCAAAAGTTTGGGGTCACCCCTCAATATGATGTATCGGCCAAAAGTTTGGGGTCACTTTCGTAAAACATGGAAAAGTGATTTGGTGATATCTTTGTCATCTATAGTTTAATTTTAATTATTTTTAGCTCATTTCAAAGATAATTAACTAAATTTACGTTTGATGTCTTCAACTTAACGTATTTAACCGTTATGTGTCCGACAAACTTTTTTGCTTTTTTCTACACCGTGCTTTTCAAATGGGCGCTGAGTACCTGGGTACCCTGTCGGCCACATAAGGGTTAACGATTTTTGTGTATAAAAAGGTTATGTAAAGTTAGCACATTTTACCACGCTTCAAAAAATGAGGCAACTTTACGTTATGTTTTAGTATGTAAATTTCAACAAATATGTGTGGTTCAATGTCTATTCAATAAGTATCATTCATTTTGTTTCAAATAAGCCAAGAAGAATTAAAATTGAATGAAAGATGACACAAAGATATCAACAAATCACTTTCCCATGTTTTACGATAGTGACCCCAAACTTTTGGCCGATACATCATATTGAGGGGTGACCCCAAACTTTTGGTCGATGACATCAAGGATTAATTTACTTAATAACTTTGTTTCTAGATTTTTTAGCTAAGTTCTGTAAAAAGCAGTTGGAAGCTAATAGAAAATGGGTCATATTACCGCTCTCATCTTAAAATTTGGTCGACCCAACTTCCAGCGACACTGCCGTAAGTTTATATTAATTTTTAAGAAAATTTGGCAACTTTGGGTTAAGTTTACATACAAAATTTTTTGAAAAAGTTGCTTTTAAATCATGTCCAAAGTTTCTTTGACTTATTATCTTTTGAATGAAACATAGGGTTTTGAAATCGGACGCAAATTGGCGGAGATATGGGCCAAAAAAATGACATGTTTTTGAGGGGTTGACCCCAAACTTTTGAACGGGAGTGTATATTCAAATCTCTTTTGTAAAATGGATTGTCTATAAAAAAAATATCTGATTTAAAGATGTTCTTATCTACCTTTTGCGGTTCAAACACATTTCAAAATTAATTGATTCATCTCGGAATCGTCGTTCGAAATTTAAAACTCTATCACAATCCCGAAAATCTCAACATCACGCCCACTTCCGTAGATCATTAATCACCCCGGCCGCACGATCAAAGCTCCCCCCGTGGTGCGTTCTAATTAATCACCCTCGATCCAGTTAAAGCACCGCCAATTTCCACAAACACAGAAATCAATTGTCTTGTTCGATGGCGGCGATGTCTTTCGTATTTTGGCAACACCACCGACCAACAACGACCAGGTCAGTGGGAGACCGCATGGGACCAAGAAGAAAACTTTCATTTTCTGCTTTTCTTCTCAGCGCCGCCAACAATAAAGCCAATCACTCACAATCACCGAACACGATCCGATCGATGATGGTTGTGCCTTGTCTGTGGTGGTTGGTTCCAGTGGAGTCTCTGAATGGGATGATGGGGAGCACGCCCGGAGGGACTTTTCAGGTTCCGCTCAGCCGCAGCCCATTCATTCATAGGTTTGTTTGGTAGGCTGCAAAGATGATGTCTTTCCGTCCGATGGGTTTCGTGCGAACGATCATCATGGTTCGGAAGGAACCGAACGACTGTATTTGCACGATTTAGCAATTTACTGAATTTCGGGTCTTGCGTATGGTCGTCTGGGCATACACGTGAATGTATAGTTCAATTTGAATTAAACATGATTCATCGAACAGTCCGACGGGGTAGTCATTTTGGCATGACCTAACCTCCCAGCCCAAAGCCATTCAGCATCCTTCTATCTCTATTTCATGATCTAAAATGTGATTGTTGAAGAATCATTTAGTGAGTTAATTTTCTTCATAAGTCATAAACGCAAACAATTCCATTAGAATTATTTATATTTCGCCAGAAAAGGTATAGTACACATGCTTAGAATTTCTTCAAAGAAAAATTCGATAGACATTTTTGCCGGGATTCCTACTAAGGATCTTAATCTAACATCTTAGGCGTATTCTCAGATAAAACGATAAAGTATACTAAAATACTTTTGAAATTCTATCAGAATATCGGTATCGAACATTATTCTGAAATCTATCGAATCATTCGGTGTTTTACCCTTAACTGTTACGATGCTTTTCAACCAAGTAATATGTAGATACGTCACCTCAGTACGGTACAGCAAACATCCTATCGAACGCAATACCATATGCAAAAGATTAGAAAACAGCCATTTATCCAATTTGCAACAGTCTCACAAACAGAGTGACGTTGTGGAAAAAGCCGTAAAATGAACAAATGAATGACACTATTTTATGTCAGCTTTATTGGTCTCGAGCTCGCTTTGCCTCGCAGAGTAAATACGGCCCAATACCACAGCCAGGCCTAAGGGAGAAACTATTTGAATATACTTGACCCATTTTTCAACGCGGCTTACATGTATGTAAATTTGAAGACCTTTCAGCCACTTCCTGCTACGAAAGTGAACGTTTAACAAATTCCACGTTTCCTCGCAAAACGACGAAGAGCACACATATCAAGCGCCTAATTACACAATCAATTACGTGATACATCAAAAGGTACTTGCGCAGATTATAACGCGCAGCGTGCCAATCGTCTCATTCAAACAGTCACAAATCATAATTACGATCCAACTTACTACTACGAGTACCGGCTGGCTAATCCATTTTAATATGCACCCATTAACACTCAACACCCTCTTTTCCGGAGGATCTCAAGTGGCTCAGCCGTTCCATGGCCTCAAGCCGCCGTCGTCAGCGACTGGTAATCGACTTTGCAGGGCTGGTGGCGAGTAATTTTTTGTTGGATTGCTCGATGTTTCTTTTTCGTGATTGTTGGTTTGCAGAACCAATAGTTTTTTTTTTCACAAATATCAACTAGTCATTTGAATTCACATTGTGCTAAGTACTTGTGCCTCTCATGTTGAGGTTTCTTGATGGTTGTATTGAAACAAATCTGTCAAAAACTACATATGTACACTTAAAAAAATCCGCACATGTTTATTGGCAAAAATCCATCTCACTCCATTATTACAATCTATATCCCTTTCGTAACGAACCAGCACAATCGTGCTGTTTTTCGGCATTGGTTTTACACTTTTTTTTTCAATTGTTTTTTCCTCAAAATATGTGATGTAAATAATTTTTATGATCGAGTTATTACTCTAACTCTAACTTGTATTTCTGAGCCGCAGCTTCGATTGGAATTGTTTATTAAAAACGCCACAAAAAGTTAAACAAAAAGTAAACAAACACCCTAGAGGTTGAAAAAATTTTATCTGTCGTATTTTTATAAATATTTGTTTAATCCAGGTATGCAGAGATGAAAATCGATAGAAAGAGAGTAGTTCTGCAAAACGGCGAAGAAAAAGTGGTACTTTGTTGAAAAGCACAAGATTTCTGGGTGGTCAAACTGGGACCAGCACAATTGTGCTGTTCCGTCCCCAAGGCGGTCCAAGTTCCATCGGTAATTGCCTATTCTTAGGCGTTTTAAGGTGAAGAATATTTAGGGTAAAAAATATAATTTGGACATGTATGTAATTTGGACAGGCACGGTGAAGTATGTCTTGTTCCGGTAAGCTAATAAAAGTAAATACTTCTCAATATCAATTAATGGATCAAACAGACCCTATTCTGATAACTTACGTCAAAAATACGCTTAACAATTAAGAATTTACTTCAAAATTATCGAAAATGTAAATTGTTTCACTAAAACCCCTCAAATGCGCAGGTATGCAAGACGCCATACACTTCACAGTCACATACAATATTCACCTCAAAATCGTTGAATTGATAATTGTAAGAAATTGGAAAGCCTCATTGCAATGAAAAATGTTCAATAAAGAAGCATTAGGCTGCCAATCTCTTAACATTCAGTTAGAACGCTTAAAATAGGTGGTGTCCAAAATACATTACAAGTTTTCTACTGTAAGGGGGCGTCCATAAATGACGTAGCTTTTTTAAAGCGATTTTTAATACCCCCCTCCCCCCTCGTAGCATTTCGTCACAAATTTGGATACCCCCCCTATAAATGACGTAGCTTGTTAAACACTCCCCCCCCCCCTCTCAACAAAATTTTCATGTCAAAAAGAAAGTAACGAAAAAACTCGAAACTTAGTTCTGATTTCAATTTTAACTTGAATGTTTGACGAATATTATGAAAAAAAAACAACAATAGCTAGAAAACATTGCCGACTGTGGAACGAATCTGGTGTGATGGTTAAACGTGACTATCACGCCGAGGACTTGGGATCGAATTCCACTCCCGTCAAACTCGCAAAATGTGAGTTATTCTTTCGGAAGGGAAGTAAACCCAAGTAACAACCCTAGTAACATTTTAAGTTTTGTTCGGCTCTACAAGAGATCTTCATGACCAATTTTATGAAACTTGCAATAAAACTGATTTATACATCAAAACCTGTTGACAACCTCTTTAAGAGCATCTTCCGGCTAAGTGGACCATTCTCGGAGAGGTTTCGCAAACCGCATTAAGAGTAGCAATAAAACCGTTTTAAAACCTAGTAGAAAAATTTCTGCAACCCCCATATTCACGGTAAAATTGAATGCGCATAAGCCTACCAACACAATAACAACCTGGGACGATTTTCGGCTTGGCAGTCGCAATTGCAATCAAACGATCAGATATTCTCCTTCATCCGACGTTTCGATGAAGGAGAATATCTGATCGTTTGATTGCAATTGCGACTGCCAAGCCGAAAATCGTCCCAGGTTTCCAGATTCCTCAGTCGATAGCTACCTCCACAATAACAACTAAAATATTACTTTGAAATGACCGCTTCTATTTGCGAATGATGTATCGTCCTGAACTTTACGTGCCATCGAAGAAGCTTCTCTGCATCTTGAGCTGTCATAGTTTTGTTGAAAAAAAAACAACAACAATCTAGAACGGGAAATTTTTCTACTAGGTTTTAAAACGGTTTTATTGGTACTCTTAATGCGGTTTACAAAAGCTCTCCGAGAGTGGTCCACTTAGCCGGAAGATGCTCTTAAAGAGGTTATCAAGAGGTTTTGATGTATAAATCAGTTTCATTGCAAGTTTCATAAAATTGGTCATGAAGATCTCTTGTAGAGCCGAACAAAACTTAAAATGTTACTTGGGAAGCGTGGGTCCCGAGATGAAAAGGGCTAAAAATCTCGTTAATACGGAAAGAAAAAAAAACGACTGACAGGTTCAAATCGGCAACATCAAGACCATAGGTGCAACCACAGGAGAATATCAACAAAGATAATGACTCAATAATCTACCCGTCGTTCTGCTTAAGTAGATGCTCTCAATGCAGTTCAATACCATTTGGAGCTCTTTCGAAGATACTAGTTTGCTCACTAAAAATCTGTTAAGACCCTGAAGGAGTTTCTTCTAAAATTCATTCAGCAGTTCATTCTGGAATTCCTCAAGAAGTTCTTTTGGGATTCCTATTTTTGAGAATTCCTCCCTTTTTAATTTTTCCAGCACTTCCTTCTGGGATTTCTCCAAGAATTTCCATTGGAATTCTATTTGAGATTTCCTCCTTTTTGTATTCCTTCAGAGATCCCTCCAAGAACTCTTCCCGGAGTTCCTTCTTCGCTTCCACTAAAAGTTCCTTCTAGAATTTCTCCGGGAGTTTTTTTTTTCTAAAGTTTTTCTAAAAATTTATCCATGGTTTCCTTCGGGAGGTCTTTCAAGGTTTTCTTCTCTTCTGTTTCACCAGCAGATTCTTCGGACATTCTTTAGGAATTTCAAACGGAATTTCTTGGTTTACTTCAGGAATTCTCTCAGATATTCTGAGTGAGATCTCTGTAGGAAAACCCTCCGGCATTCTTTGAAAACCCTACCAGAAGTTGCTTCTGGAATTCCTCCAGGAGGTCTTTTTCGGATTTCTCCAGGAATTCATTCATGGATTCCTCTGGGAGTTTTTTGGGATTCCTCAAGGATTTCCTTCTAAGATTTATCCAGATTTTTTTCCCAGGACTCCTCCAGGAACTTTTTCCGACATCCCTCTATTCACTCCTTTTGGAATTCCTTCAGGATTTTCTTTCTAAGGTTTCACCAGAAGTTCTATCTGGATATCTTCCGGGATTCCCCAAAAGTTATTTTCGGGATTCCTTCAAAAATTTCTTCCGTGATTTATTTAGAAATTTAACCACGAGTTCCTTCTGTGACTCCACAAATTGCTCCTTCTGAGATTCTTCCAGGAGTTTATTCAATATTTCTTTGAAAGTTCCGTCTAGAATTGCTCCAGGAACTCCACACGGAATTTCTTTTGGAATTTTTCTATGATTTCCTTTCAAGATTCCTCCAGGTATTTCTTCTGAAATTCTTCTGGAAGTTCCTTGAGGGATTCCTTTTGAGATACCTCCATATCTTTTGGGATGTTTTCAGAAACTTTTTCTGGGATTCCCAGTAGGAATTCCTGTGAAAATGTTATCCTTCTCCTGTTGGGGAAACCTATAAGGAACACTATGAGAAATTCCTTACAAAGCTGCAAAGGAGCTCTTTAAGAAATTTTTGGAGGAATTCTTCAATGAAGTTTTGAAGAAACTATATAAGGCACTCTTGGAATAATGCCATAATGCTAGAAACTTAGAAAAAAAATCATTTGCAGCCTTAGCAGCGTGCAGTGCCCTTTAGCAAGCAGCATTTGAGCGAAATTGATTTTTACACACATTATTCGTAGAAAGCTACGTAGCATGTCATGAACCCCTACCCCCCTATCGTCACACTTCGTCACAAAATCACAAACACCCCCCTCCCCCCCAAAAAGCTACGTCATTTATGGACGACCCCTAAATATATTTTGGTCATCTGACGAACTACATGGGGATGCTGTGCGATTGCATACTTAGAGGCGTATTCTGTGGGTCTGGCGATATTTTCTCGATTTTAACCAAAACTGTATATGTTATCAAAATACATGCTTGTTAAGCGGAGTAATTTGTTTATTTGCAAGAAAATATTTGTTATTTTATACTTCTTCCATGATTTAGCAGTATTCATGGCTTAACATTGAGATAATTGCCCTGTCCAAATTATATATACCTGAGGGTGTCCAAGACATGTATTCGGTGTCCAAAATGCAGTTCTAACACGAGATTGGAAATTGTGATTTGGTTAGCTTAAAATGCTTTCGTTAAGGTATTTGTCACCAGGAACGCAAAGTACAATCATATTATAAGCGTATTAGTAACTTTGCAAAATAATTAACTGCTTTCTAAGGAAGCTAGGGGACGATTTTTCCAACGTTTTCCTCAGCCTGTCCAAAATACATGAATTACCCTAATCACTTCAAAGTGTTAGTTTGTAAAAACTTAGACGTATAATTTCAACTCAAGGAACACGATATCAGCTTGTACAAGATTTTTAAGGAACTTTGAATACTTGGGTGAAAAATATTACTCCATAATATCGAAATCATGAATAAGATTGGAACAGGGATTTGCTGTTCTTATTATCTTCTTTTTGTTCACTTCTATGATTTGTATACTCTGTCAAGCTGATCTCGTGCTCCTAGATTTAAATTTCTACAAACTAACACTTTGCAGTGATTTAATAATTACAATAAATCTTCTGTACCAAAAAACGCCTAAAAGTAGGCAATATTTAGCAATTACTTAGAGAACATCGACCGGCATGAGGACGGACAAGCACAATTGTGCTGGTTCTAATTTGCATAGGTGCATAGGTGGATAAAGTAGCCGAAGTAAAGAAAGTTTTATTCTAGAGGACGTTAAGTTTATAAGAGAAAATTTGAGATAATCATTCTTTTATGGTCCGTCACGAAAGGGATATGCGCGCACATAAACGTTCTCTACGCTAGGTTGCACATAAAATCTAAAAGTCGGATGGAAACTATGTGCAGCGGCATTTATATTCTAAATGCGTAATTTGAATTTATGTGCGATGCATTTATTTTTCAAGTGCCAAGCTTTATAGCAAAATTCTATGTGTGGGCACATGGAAACTAGATGCGGATTTTTCTTAGTGTATGAATTGAAAGTCTATTTTCCAAATTCCTGCGAAGCTTCAAAATAGAATTCCTCAGAACACTTACCGAGAAACCACGAGAAGTACCTATTTGAGGTATCATTTCCATCAAAATTTAACAGGTTTTGGGAAGAATCATTGAAGATACTGTTAGAGAAACTCCATTATATTTTTCTAGAATATATCCGGTGTGGAGCAGACCTGGTGTGGTGGTTAGAACACTTGACTATCACGCCGAGGACCTTGGGTCGAATCCCACTCCCGACATACTCACTAAAATGTGGGTTCTTCCTTCGGAAGGGAAGTAAAACGTGGGTCCCAAGACGAACTAGCCTAGGGTTAAAAATCTAGTTAATACAAACAAAAAAAAAATATCTCGCTATTATTTCTAGCAAAAATATTACAAGATTTTAAGCAGAGTTTTTGTTCAGATATTTACGAAAAATTATCCACGGAAATCTTTGAATAATTTATTATGTTAAAGTCCAAAAACTCAGACTCGCCTCTGCTTCGCGTTTCAGGCGGGTGTACAGCTCTGCCACCGTTCCAAATGTTTGGCAATAATGTCCATGTCGTCCGCAAAGCACTCAAATTGACCGGGTTTTTGTGAAAATCGTTCCCCGGCTGTTGAGCCCGGCTCGTCGCATCACACCTTCCACTGCGATGTTGGAGAGTAGGCATGAGAGTCCGTCACCTTATTGCAGTCCCCGGTGAGTTTCGAATGAACTGGATAGTTCACCCGAAACCCTTACGCAGTTTTGCACATCGTCCATCGTTGCTTTAATCAGTCTAGTCAGCTTCCCAGGAAAGACGTTTTCGTCCATGATTCTCCATAGCTCTGCGCGGTCGATACTGTCGTATGCCGCTTTGAAGTCGATGAACAGGTGATGCGTTGGGACCTGGTATTCACGGCATTTCTGGAGGAGGATTTGCCGTACGGTAATGATCTGGTCCGTTGTCGCCCGGCCGTCGATGAAGCCGGCTTGATAACTTCCCACGAACTCATTCGTTTTAGGTGACAAACTGACTATCAGCCGATGCAAACAGGTGGCCAACTCAGACGTGGGAGTTGGTTCATTTCCGTCCTCCGCTGCACTGGCGTCGTCGTTTCCTCCGTTGCCGTGGGCTCCCGTGCCTACGTTCTCCACGCCGTTCAGGTGCTGATCGAAGTGCTGTTTCCACCTTTCGATCACTTGACGTCCGTCCGTCAAGAGGCCTCCGTCTTAATGCCTGCATTTTTCGGTTGGCGGCACGAGGCCGTTGCGGAATGCGTTGAGCTTCTGGTTGAACTTCCGTGTTTCTTGGGAACGGCACAGCAGTTCCATTTCTTCACACTCTGCTTCTTCCAGACAGCGCTTTTTCTCCCGAAAGAGGCGGGTCTGCTGTTCCGCTTCTGTTTGTAACGTTCCACGTTCTGTCGGGTCCCTTGCTGCAGCATTACCGCCCTCGCTGCGTTCTTTTCCTCCAAACACGTTCTGCACTCTTCGTTGAACCATTCGTTCCGTCGATTCCGTTCCACGTACCCGACGGTGCTCTCGGTTGCGTCGTTGATGGCTGCTTTCACTGTACTCCAGCAGTCCTCTAGAGGGGCCTCATCGAGCTCGCCCTCGTCTGGCAACGCGGCCTCGAGCTTCTGCGCGTATGCTGTGGTTACATCAGGTTCTTTCAGTCGCTCTAGGTTGTACCGTAGCGGCCGCCGGTACCGTACATTGTTGATGACCGAGAGTTTTGGGCGCAGTTTGACCATCACCATATAGTGGTTGGCGTCGATGTTGGCGCCACGATAGGTCCTGACGTCGATAATGTCGGAGAAGTGCCGTCCGTCAATCAGAACGTGGTCGATTTGAGATCCCGTCTGCTGTTGTGATCTCCAGGTGAAACGATAAGGGAGGCCATATTTTTGGAGGCGGCGAAATCAATGAGTCGTAGGCCGTTTTCGTTCGTCTGCTGGTGGGCATTGAACTTATCAATCGTCGATCTGAATTCCTTCTCCTGGCCTACCTGAGCGTTCAAATCTCCTATGATGTCCTTGACGTCGTGGCTTGGGCAGTGGTCGTACTCGCGTGTGAGCTGCGCGTAAAATGCGTCCTTGTCATCATCAGTTCTTCCGAAGTGTGGGCTGTGCACGTTTATTATGCTGAAGTTGAAGAATCGACCCTTGATCCTCAACCTGCACATTCTTTCGTCAATTGGCCACCAACCGATAACGCGCCACTTTCATCACGATGAAAGCTGTTCCCAGCTCACGTGTGTTGCCGCAGCTCTGGTACCTATTGGTAGCTATTAAATGACATGCAATTTATGAAAATTGAATTTCATAAACATTGAATTAAATCGATTTTTCCATAACTGTGTTTCGTAACGCAATGAGATACACTGTCAAACATTTATGCTTGGCGTGAACACTAGATATAATATGAGGTTCGAAATCACTGTATTACTTCAATATGATATCCTAGAGTTCGATTTAATAACCGAAACATCTATGGAAATGCTACTTTTCAATAAAATATACGATTTATTCGAAGTAGGCTATCAATTCCTTAAGCCATTGCCTACCTTTAGGCGTTATTCGTGGTTTAGAGGATTTTAATCCTAAAATAACTTAAAAAGTACATTGTTTGTAAGAATTTAGACAACATATTCGAAATCAGCGACCCCTAATTTAATAAGTAAGGGTATTTTCAACACAAATGAACATTGATCACTGACAACAATGAATTTTATATAAATTCATTTTTTCATAGTAGTCGATCAAAGTTGATCTTTCTGCTATTAGTATGGAAAAAATATGAACTTTTACAACATCCTAGGGAAAAAATACAAAATTTAAGCCTGAGTCATCCCTCAGAACCCCATCTATCTATCTCCCCTTACGGGGGTCACTCCCCCACGTAAAGGCCCGGAACACTATGAATCGGGTGTTAATTTGATACGAATTAGTAAACTGGATTGTATGAAACCGGTAATTCTTTCCTAGTCAATCGTATGAAAGTGATAACAAGTTCGTACTTTTTCTATACAAAGTTCATAATGTTTTAACTTTATATAATTTCATATAAATGAAATAAATATCATTTGTTATGAAGTTCGTACTAAATATATATATAATTATAAATGAACCAAGTAATTCAAATATTAAGTTATGCGAATTACAGACAACAAAAAAAAAAGTTAGTGTTACCACCGGCACCATCACCAACACCAAAACTGGCACCCACCACACCACAAGCAAAATCATCACCAACAGCCGGCATAGAACCCCTTGATTTAAGTATCCGGGGAAGTTCTATGCCGGCAATTTCACCGCCGCACTGTGGTTCGGGTAGCCCGCCGTCAACACCACCATTGGCCAACTCAACACCGGCAGACCAAGTATCGACGCCGAATTGTGGTCCGGGCAGCCCGGTGTCTTCACCATTTGGCAACACTACGCCAAGTTGGGCAAATGACAGTCTGAATGGACTGGCGAATTGGATCCACTCGGTCGACACTCCGGACAAACCACCGACGAATCTGGACACAGATTCTGATTCCATAATGATCGAGGAAACCACCACGTAATTATAAATTAATTTTAAAAATTTATTATATAATAAATTCTATAAATTATTGCCATTTTAGCAAACCCAAGACAACAGAATCAAAAGAGGAGAAATCAGGATCCAGTGCGACAGTCCACAGACCGGTGCAGTCGAAACCCGAGCCGGAAACGGAATCAAAGCCGATAGCTGGGCCAAAGGACTTCAAATCGCTGTTTCTTGACACGTCGATGTTGATGGCCATCTATGAAAAACCCGAGAAACCCTCACTGCCAAAACCTAGCAAGGATAGGTTGTCGTTGAAGAAACGGTAAAATACTAATTACTAATACTAATACTACAATATAAATACCTATAAATTACTAATGTTTTCTCATTATCATAGCAGGATTCCAATGCGTTTGGCATCGGAGGACCAAATCGGCAATGATAACGGATCGCCGGGTCCGTCCAGTGTCGCAGATCCAGATCGGCATACAAACAACCCGGAAGTGACGCCCAACCCGGTCAGCCAGCCGGGCCGCCGGAATGCAACGCTTTTGTCATCGAAGGAATCGACGCCCAAGCCGGTCAGACAGCCGGGCCGCCGGAATGCAATGCTTTTGTCCTCGGAGGACGAATCGACGCCCAAGCCATTGTCCGTACAGCGATCGGCACACAAACAACCCGGTAATGACGCCCAACCCGGTCAACCAGCCGGGCCGTCAAAACTACCATTGTCCGTCCAGCGTCCCGTCCAGCGTCCACTACCATTGTTTTGTCATATAGTATAGTAGGGTCTGGGACCATTTGGGCAGCAGCACCTATTTTATTTATTTATTTATTTACATAAAGTCAACAGGTAATACAAATCACCCCAATGACACTTAACTAACATTTACAGACTGCCGTGGTACCTTACATAATTCACGTTTAAAACTACACTTATTTGCCTTGCGTGAAACATTAAAATCAAAAACAAAATAACATTTATTAAACACACGGGACATGCTACGAATCGGTTCGTGTTGACCGTAAGAAAGACGTAAAAATGAGTGTGTTCGAAGATTCCGGCGTCGTGCGTTGATGTTCAGCATGCTCAAGAGTGATGGGCAGTCAATATTGCCCTGCAGGAGGTCTCCGACAAAACATGCTTGAGCAACATTTCGCCTTGCAGCGAGAGATTCCAAATGTATAAGTAGGCAACGGCTCTCATAACTTGGTAGGTCGTGCTGATTCCTCCACCTGAGGTGGCGTAAGGCAAAACGAATAAACTTTCGCTGGATACGCTCAATTCGTTGTACGCTGTTATCATAGTAGGGGGCCCAAACAACTGCCGAATATTCCAGGATAGGACGTACGATTGAGCAGTATAGCGATTTCATGCAGTAAACGTCCTTGAACTTCTTGGAAAAGCGGAAGAGGAAGCCGAGCAGCGACGATGCTTTTCCAACGACATAAGCAACATGGTCCTTGAATGTCATTTTGGAGTCAAGGAGAATCCCCAGGTCCTTCACTGTCGATACACGATGTAATTGCACTCCTGCCAAAGCGTAATCGTAGCGGAAGGTTGTTTTCTTGCGGCTAAACGAAATGACAGAGCACTTCGACACTTTCAGGGACATTCGGTTAACAGAACACCAAGTAGCAAAGGCTTCTAATTGTTGCTGAAGAAAAACGGCATCACGAGGTTCCCTAATCGTGGAATACAGCTTCAAATCGTCGGCATATGACAGCTTCATGCAGTTGAGGATCGAATTGACATCATTCATATACAGCAAAAACAAAAATGGACCGAGGTGACTGCCTTGCGGTACGCCAGATGATACTGGAAACGGGGAAGAAACATGATCGCCAAGTTTCACCTGCATACTACGACCGATTAAATAGGAACGGAGCCAGATAAGGAAGCTGCTGTTCATTCCCAATTTTTCGTATTTGGCGAGTGCAATTTGGTGGTTCATTTTGTCGAAAGCGGCGGATAGATCTGTGTAGATTGCGTCCACTTGATGCCCACTTTCTATTTGACGTATCAAATACGAAGTGAAACACGTCAAGTTTGTGGTCGTTGATCGTTTGGGCATGAATCCGTGCTGGTCCAGCGAGATATGATGGGAGAAACACTGAACCAACCTTTGAAGAACTATCTTCTCCATGAGCTTAGAGATGACACTCAACGAAGCAATTCCCCGGTAGTTTGAGACAGTCCTCTTGCAGCCTTTCTTAAAAACTGGAAAAACAAATGACTGCTTCCAGCAATCCGGAAAAACGCCAGTAGAGATGGAAAGATTGAACACGCAGGTCAATGGAGTAGCAAGCGAGTCCACACAACGTTTGATGACTATCGGAGGAATACCATCCGGACCGCATCCCGTAGATGATTTCAGCTCTTTACCAGCAGTAATGACCGCATCGTTAGTGATATCAAAACGCAGAGCGGCTGAAGGAAGGCTTGGAACGTTTCGGGTAGCGTCGTCTATGTCCTGCAGGTTAAGCTGTTCATCAACGAACACCCTACTGAATTGGGAGCGGAACAAATCGGCAATTGAGGCGGTAGTATCGGCTTCATGTAATCCATCACTTGCTGCTATAACTCAGTCATTTTCAAATCGATTGATTTGAATTTTTGAACATAGCTAGATACTGCGCCTTCCTGATCGTGTTTCAAAAATCAAATCAATCGGTTCAAAATTGACTGAGTTATAGCAGCAAGTGCCCAAAATAGGTGCTCCTGCCCAAATGGTCCCAGACCCTATGTTACCCCAAATCAACACAATTAAAAATTAGATTTAAAAACCCTTTTAAACATGTTTTAAAGTTTTACAGTACTTTTTCGAGTAGCTTAACACAAACTCAGAGGGCCAGTACTTCTTTTAAAAATATGAAACATGTAACATTTGCTTTAACAAGAGAATTTTTCAAGAAAGATCGAAAATTCTGATCTATGTTACCCCGGATTACGGTACCGTAAAACGGGGTATCATTGATCAGCGGGGTAACATTGATCGGCTTGACCGACCTGATGAAATGTTCAAACAAGCATTTTACATTGAATCAGTTTCTGTTATCGAATGGTATATCGTAATCTGATATTATTTAGCTAATAAATGACATGTAATTCTTGAAAATTTAATTTCATAAACATTGAAAAAAAATCGATTTTTCCATAACTGTGTTTCGTAACGCAATGAGATACATGGTTAAACATTTATGCATGGCATGAATACTAGATACAATATAAAGTTCGAAATCACTGTATTTCTTCAATATGATATGCTAGAGTTGGATTTAATGAACGAAACTTTTATAAAAATGCTCTTTTTCAGTAAAATATAAGTTTTATTAAAAGTAGGCTATCAAATCCTTAAGCCATTGCCTACCTTTAGGCGTTATTCGCGGTTTGGAGGATTTTGATCTTAAAATAACTCAAAAAGTACATAACTTGTAAGAATTTGGACAACATATTCGAAATCAGCGACTCCAAATTTAGTAGGTAAGGGTATTTTGAACACAAACGAACATTGATCACTGACATGATCAATGTTACCGTAATCCGGGGTAACATTGATCAGGATTTCCGATCTTTCGTGAATAATTCTCTTGTTAAAGCAAACGTTACATGTTTAATATTTTTGAAACAAGTACTGGCACTCTGATTATGTGTTAAGCTACTCGAAAAAGTATTGTAAAACTTTTAAACATGTTTAAATAGACTTTTCAATCAAAATTTTGAATTTGTTGATTTGGGGTAACATTGATCATGTCAGTGATCAATGTTCGTTTGTGTTGAAAATACCCTTACTTACTAAATTCGGGGTCGCTGATTTCGAATATGTTGTCCAAATTCTTACAAGTTATGTACTTTTTGAGTTATTTTAAGATTAAAATCCTCCGAACCGCGAATAACGCCTAAAGGTAGGCAATGGCATAAGGAATTGATAGCCTACTTTTAATAAATCGTATATTTGATTAAAAAAGAGCAGTTCCATAAAAGTTTCGTTCATTAAATCCAACTCTAGGATATCATATTGAAGTAATGCAGTGATTTCGAACCTCATATTGTATCTAGTATTCATGCCATGCATGAATGTTTGACAATGTATCTCATTGCGTTACGAAACTTAGTTATGGAAAAATCGATTTATTTCAATGTTTATGAAATTAAATTTTCAAGAATTTCATGTCATTTAATAGCTAAATAACAGCAGATTACGATATACCATTCGTTAGCAGAAACTGATTCATTAAAAAATGCTTGTTTGAACATTTCATGAGGTCGGTCAAGCCGATCAATGTTACCCCGCTGATCAATGATACCCCGTTTAACGGTACTGGCTCTCTGATTATGTGATAAGCTACTCAAAAAAGTATTATAAAACTTTTAAACATGTTTAACCTTTTGGAGCCGAGTTTTTTCGGCGCTGTCGACGCAACCTCGCTGGTGTCGAACACGTTTGTTATGCTCGGTTTCATCGCCGGGGTCATATATGACCCCTCCGGCTCCAAAGGGTTAAATAGGCTTTTTAATTTAATTTTTGATTTTGTTGATTTGGGGTACACACTAAGAATATATCGCAGAATTCTGTGAAAGATTTCACCGAATAAAAACGGTAAAATATATTTTTACAGATCTTTCTGTGAAACTCAAGGTTTTCCAATCCAAATGTCAAAATTTCACCGAAAATCGAAAATTTTGTGACGGCAAACAAATTACCGAATTCTGTGAAATGATTACATTCCGGTTCAGTGAACACCAAAATTTTCACCGTACACTGCGATTTTTACCGAATTTCTGTGGAACAAGTAGTCGGCCATATTTCCAAACGCGGGTTGTCGAAAATTGATAGGTTGTTGTTGTTACTCCGTGATAGTGAATCTGAGGTGAATATTAAGTGAAAAACAGCAGAAAAAACATAAACTGGAAAAAATGAACGATTTTAAACAGAAACACGAGATGCTGGTTAATATTTTTCGTTAATATTAATTGAATTTTAATAATATTTGTTTTTTTTTTTTTTTCTTGCAGTCTGCTGATTCTGCCAGGTTGAAGTACCAGCATATGTCATTCTATGTCATTGTGTTGCATCATCCCGAACATTAATCCAAAAAAAAAAAACAAATGTTAAGTCCTGCTAATACATTTAATAAATAATACAATTTCAAATACATAGATCCAAAAGAAGTTAAGTTTATTTTGATTTGGGTTTGAGTAAACCATCCAACTGAAAAAAGCACCGAAAATTTGTGAATAAATCACCGAAAGTTCTGCGAAACCCACACAAATAAACCACCAAACCACAGAAAATCTGTGAAATCAGTAACAAATTTTGAAAACGACGTATAATCAATGATGTAGCATTGATTATACGTCGTTTTCAAAATTTGTTACTGAAATGTATCACCGAAATATTCGATGAATTTGACAGATGAGCATTTTTATTATTTACAGTATGTTCGGTGAATCAAAAAATCACTGAACAGTTCACCGAAAATTCTGCTGTTGAGATTTCGGTGAAATTTCACAGAATTCTGTGATTTATTCTTAGTGTGTGTGTGATAACATTGATCATGTCAGTGATCAATGTTCATTTGTGTTGAAGATACCCTTACTTACTAAATTCGGGGTCGCTGATTTCGAATATGTTGTCCAAATTCTTACAAGTTCTGTACTTTTTGAGTTACCTATTTGAAGATTAAAATCCCCTAAACTGCGTATAACGCCCAAAGGTAGGCAATGGCCTAAGGATTTGATAGCCTACTTTTAATAAATCGTATATTTTATTGCAAAACAGGAAATGCTGTTTTGCAATAAAATATACGATTTATTAAAAGTTTCGTTGAATAAATCGAACTCTAGAATATCATATTGAAGTAATACAGTGATTTCGAACCTCATATTGCATCTAGTGTTCATGCCAAGCATGGATGTTTGACGATGTATCTCATTGCGCTACAAAACACAGTTAAGGAAAAATCGATTTTTTTCAATGTTTATGAAATTCAATTTTCAAGAATTCCATGTCATTTAATAGGATAATAACAGCAGATTACGATATACCATTCGATTGCAGTAACTGATTCAATGTAAAATACTTGTTTGAACAATTCACGAGGTCAGTCAAGCCGACCAATGTTACCCCGCTGATCAACGATACCCCGTTTTACGGTACCGAGTTTCCAATCGCAAGTCGTTTTTGTTTGCTGGGGCCGTTGCCGTTGGTCTCGGTTCGCATTATTCTGATGCTGATTTTCCGTTACAATTGTTCTTTACGGCTGGTTCGTAGGGCCTTACACCAACCCCCCTACTTTCCGGAGAATCATAGTGCACAGTTGAGCTTAGAGTCCTTCCCTGGCACTCGGACGTAGATCAGCCGCCCCTAACATGGGGATCAGACGCTGAAGTGGGCCACTCCTCCTGGAGAACAGACGCTCAGGTTTGCCGAAGCAAACCCCCCCCCTTCCCTGTCAGCCAATGACCAAAGTTCCCACCGAGGTTGGTTACCCGATCTTCCCTAAGGTTGCTCATAGTTTCCAGTCGATACTACGAGGAGGTAGGGATAGGAGTTGCTGAGCAGAGGCTAATAGATCACAATGGGATCTGAATTCTGTGAAAGCCAGGTCCATATTGAATCTAAATTAAAGAGATCTCAGGGTAATTACTGGTCTGATGGCTGGCCACTGTCCGAGTAAATGTCAAACTAAATAAGATTGGAAAAATCAAATCCAACTGCCGAACATTTACTCTGCAACTGTGGAGTGCTGTCTCATCACAGATTGGCGGTATTTGGTAAAGGGTTTCTGGAGCTCTTGGAAATTTGGTGAAGTAATCCCAACAGTAATAAACTTTATAAAATTTATAAAACGAGTTGTGCCTAGTTGGGATCAGGTATTACATCAACATCAGGTATTACATGGTCCATCACAGCTCAATTGTGACAGGATATTTGACTAGTACTAAATTAAATATGGGTCATACCCTTGGTCATACCACAGTATGCCTAAATAATGAACGCGGTGGTTAAAAGGCTCTACAGATGAGGAAAATAATTTTACTTATAACACATTTCTGTAGTGGCCAAGTAGTTTTTTTCTAAATTGAATTGAATTTTAAGATAAATTTGATGAACTTTCGAAGTTACACCCCTACCAGCCCTGTAATTGTAGTTTCCTTCTTTCCTCCCTTACAGCTCGTCGACTTCTTCAGAGGCATCCCCATCATCCTCGTGGTCGTCGTCATCATCGTCATTTTCTTCTTCATTAGCTGGGCATCAGCTTTATCATCATCATCATCGTCCCCGCCGTGGCCGTTGTGAAGTAGCCACCAGAAGTGGCGGCGACCGGCATCATGAGTGTCCAGCGATACAAATTAATATTTATACTGATATTTTTCATCCACACATCAACCGATGCCGCCGCCGAAGCCAGTGCCGCTGGCGATCCTCACGCGGTAGCTGCCGCCGTTTACCATCATCAACCGCCGCAACAGTTCCAACAGCAGCCGCAGCCTCAGCGACAAGGTGGCCGCACTGGGCCGTCCAACTCTGGAGCAGGTAAACACCATATTTAACTGTTTTGCAGCTCTCTGTATAGTGCAATCAACCGAGCCTGGCTGAGGGTCTGTAGGAGGGCCACCGCGAATGTGTGAAATTGGGATTGTCCAAGCTTTAGTGGCTTCATTTGATAATCTTAATACGATTACGATAATGGACGGTATAATGGGATTACGGGTTGAACGCGAGTGTTAGCCAGCAATTTATTGCGTAACGGTAGAGATTGATATAAGTATTTGTAAATCAGAGGCACGAGAAGTGGGTTGGACAACTAGGACATGCCCTTAGGAATAAAAACGTTCCAAGACGTTTCAGAAGAATTTCAAGACATACCCCAAGTAACAATGATTGCTGAACAGTGAGAGTATTAGCTGAACATTGGCTGGTTAATGATGCCAGTGGCTGAAAACAATGACAGCTGAACTCTGGTCTGAAGTACGGCTTGTTCAACCTTTTTAATCAGCAATACATAAATGGCTGAATATAAAGTTGAATATATAGAATATTCTCCATCTGTGTAACCAGCTTTGTAACCAGCCTGCACAATGATCCATCTGTTGTTCATCTTTTAATCAGATAAAATTTGACAGCTGACCCAAGCAAGTTTTTGTAGTGTCCACATCGCTTCTCCAGCCTCAATGCAGACACAGTTCAACTGGTGTTATTGATTATTCAGACACAACAAGTGATGCTCTCCTTTTCGGGGATCTGTATACAATTGTGTGTGGTGTAGATTCTAAGGTCAGTGACTATAAATGAGGAGATCCGAGTTCAATTCCCAGTGTTTCACATAAATTAATTTATACGTTCCAACACATCTCTTCCGGGAAATACGCCGCATTTTTTAATCACAATAACTAATTTTTATTGATTACTGATTAAACACATACATATTAAGCCTTAAATCAGCCTTTCAAAGACATTCAATCAGCTAAAGGTTAAATAAAATCATCAAAATTAGATGTTTTGGAGCTGATTAAAAGAGTGCACCTCTTGGGCCCAGCATTTATTCAAATGAAGCCTGCTTTAAACTACAATCACGAAACGCGACGCGAGATAAGACACGACACTTATGGTTCTTACAATCGTCAAAATAATTAAAAAATTACCTTAATGCCGACCGGTTTCGGGCTCGATGCAGCCCATCTACGGGACAATGTCCGACTGATTGCGCTGGTCCAAGTTGAGGAGAGAGAGAATGCTACTGCTGCTGGTGGTTCGTGTCGACGAGATCGAATACACTCGACATGATGGGAGGATCGTCTTCATTCATCAGCGGTTTTTGGGCATTGCTGATAAATATTGTACACAAATTAAAAGCTGCTTTAAACTACACGCAGAAAAATAAGTTGTAAACATAATTAAATTCTAGTTCAAATCAACCGATTTTTCAGTTTACTATAGCGACAAATTGATTTCTAGTTTAAACTGAACTGTTGCATTGTTTGATAATACAAATGTTTTCATTTGACGAAATTTTTCACAGTTTGTTAGAACAAACACAGATTTGGTAGTTTCAACATAAAATAACAGATTGTTTTAAACGACTGCACTTTTGTAACTAACAAAGCCGGAATGTGATTGTGTTGGTGACGGCAGCTCCTGCGGCAGCTCGGAAATCTATTTTTAGACCGTCGGTGAGCGGATGGAGAGGAGAACGACTAAAAAAAAGACAAAAAAGGCGAAGCCGATCAACTTTTTGTGGATGCTGTCGTGAGTACCAGCGCGTTATCCATCACGACCAAAGCTGCACTTGGAAGTTGGCGTGATGGATTTGCTGCACCTTCTTCGTTGTGGCGATGTTGGGGTAAGCATTTTATAGGTGTGTGAGTGCTTTCGGACCATGTTTATGGTTTTTATTTTGTTGAAACAAATGACATTTTTGACATTATATGAAATGATGGTAATCGGTTGTTTTTATCGATAAACTCTAAATGAAAACAATTAAATATAACTTTGGAATAAGTAAATTCTCAGTTTGAAAATCAACCATGCGTTTTATTGTTTTAAACAAGCGCCATTTTTCTGCGTGTAGTTGGAAAAACATGTGTACAGCCGGAAATTGTTACCTGGGTCGGATTGGTTTCAGAAGGTTTTAAGGTACTTAAAGACGTTTCAGGACTTTTCATAAGGTGTCAGAGGCGTTATGGGGGTTGTACAGTTTCTCAGGTTAGTCAGATTTCAGAACGGAAGGAAGGGTTTTTACATCCAACGATTTGGTCTTGTTGACGTTGATGGTTAGACCTGATGCAGAAGAGCGATCGGCGAGATCATCGTGCTTACTCTGCATATCAGAGCTTTTCTAGAAATTTTGTTGGTGGAAACAACGTACATTGATAGGTTTTTGATCGCAATACCAGTCTGCAGCTTCCAAAGTTCGAAACGTCCTTCTCGTTAGTCTTCAAAACACGAATTAGCAGGCTTTTTAACTAACACCGAAGCTGACCAATGTTATTTTCCAGTTTATTACAAATCGGGGTTTAATGCTTGAATGACGTCGTTGATCGGCGACTCCTCTTGGTCTGCTGGCCGATCAAAGAAAGATTCAC
The DNA here is from genome assembly GCF_035046485.1 of Aedes albopictus. Lineage (NCBI taxonomy): Eukaryota > Metazoa > Arthropoda > Insecta > Diptera > Culicidae > Aedes > Aedes albopictus. Next base: position 190,989,203 of record NC_085137.1, on the reverse strand, counting down.
GCGTTCGCTGTTCCGATTGAGCATTGGGTCTCTTGAGAAGCGGGTGCGATATGCTGCGGCCAAACAGGTACGTGAAGAATAGCCGGAAGACTTATCCATCCATGCTGGACGTCGTTCAACTTGCGCAAACGGTTTTCTGTGACGCAAGCGATTGGCTTCGAGATTAAATCATCCGTGAATAAGTGGTATATCTTTCCCTTTGCATTTGCAATCGAAGAAGGTTCGGCGGAAAAAAGGAAAATCTTCATCATTATGCAACCCATCCACTTGAAGCCCGCACTCGGATTGAACAAGTCGCTCTTGGAGCATATGTTTCTCGACTCCGTCCGCAACATTGTTTTATGTAGGCTCAACAAACGATTGATAAAATTGCATGCCGACACTTGAGGCCATCGTAAAACCATCTTGTTTATAAGCAATCGCATCCAAACCGACAGCTTTTTATGATACCGATAAATAAGCCTCATAATTGAATGTTTCCTCTCGCTAGTGGCGGCAGTGAAGAGTATCAACCTCATTGATAAGTCGTATAATAGCTACATATAAGAGTGCCGTGATGGGGCTCTTCGGATGGAATCTGATGGGAGTGTCCGGTAGGGATACCGCATCTATCGAATGGGTGTAATCGATATCTCTTTGATTTTTTGAAGCGAATATGTGGGCGTGTTTACTGTCAGTAATGTCATTGATAGTGAAAACTGATACAAGAAAAAACATTGCTCATTTATAAAGATATTTGTTGGATCCTGCAATCTATGTGAAGCTCTCAGTTATTAACTGTATAAGCGCTCTTAGAATAGAACACACAGAGATAAGAAGTAGGTTTTGTCCCAGTAGAAGTGTTACGTTAAGAAAAAGAAGAATCTATGTTAAAGATATGTATGCATGTAAAGTGTTGCACAATTATTAACAATGGAATTCTGGGATCATTATTTTTTTTTCTAAACTTAGGGAAATGGAACCGATCTTCAGCGTGGTGCTCCTAATTTTATTCTATCGAAAGCAAAGCTAATAAGCGTTATTTGTTTTGTTATTTGTTTTTATATTTTTTTTATTAGAAGTGAGCAATAAGCATGCAAGATAACAAAAAGAATGGAAACAATTGGTGCTGAAATCTTCTGTTTTAGGAATACAATGACCATTTGGGCATAGGTTAGCACTTTTCTCATTCATTATTCTTTGAACCACCGAAGATTTTCCTGGCACACAACGTTCTTCCTCTCGTCTTTCCCAAAACCGTCTTCTTTGTTCTTTATTTATAAATCCTTTGTCATCAGCAGGGTACCAGGAGAACTCATGGTCGTTTTACGGGGGTCCCTGAGGGTTTAAGGGGGTACCCGGAGAAGTCAGGGGCGTTTATAGGGGTTTCAAGGTCCTCTCAAGGCTCCAGAAGGGCTCAGAGGGATTCCAGAGGGCCTCAGGGGTGCTTCAATGGGTGTCAGGGGGTTCCAGGCGAGTTCCAGCGGGTCTACCAAGTGTTTCAGGGGCATTGCAGAGTATTCCAGGGGGTACCAGGAGGTCTCAGGGACGTTTAAGGGGTTCTTAATGGCGCCTCTGGAGTTCTCCTCAAAGGATACCAGGGGGCTCCAGAAGGTATTAGGGATGTTTCAGGGGGTGTCAGGGGTGTTCCAGTGAGTCTCAAGGGCGTTTAAGGTGGTCTGAGGGACGTTTCAAGGGTTCAGAAGGCGATCCAGAGAGGTACATGGATGTCTAAGAAGCATTTTAGGGGTGGGGGGGGGGGGGGGTGGGTTGTTCCAGGGGGTCTCTCGGGTGCTTCTCAGGGGTGTTCAGGCAGTAAGCCATACAGAACTTTTTACCACTATCGTCGCAAATCTTTTACCGTCATGGCTAATGCTACCACCCGCCACACACCGTTGAATGCTACATTCGATGCATGCATGTTGTTTGCCTTAACTACAGTATTACAATATTTGGTACAATGATTGTAACACAAACCAAGATGATATGGGTATTTTTTTTTTTTTTCCTTCTAAACCATAGGGGGATAAATCTGCTCATCAGACACCCTAACAGGAAGGTTAGGGTAGTGTGGGGATGAGGCCGTCTTCTACAATGCCGGTAGAAGCCAGGACTACTCTCTCCTCGACCCACTAAAACACATTCCTATGGTCGCCAAACCCTACGTCTCTCCGGAACCACCAAGAAGGTATTGCTTCAGAGAGGGGCTAGTGCATATCGCACCCTCAAGGTTAGCTGCCGTAGCCTAGCAGCAACGAACATCGATGACTCGCTCTGGAGAGTCCATCACGATAGCATGCTGGCGCTTAGCCAGTTTCCCGAGTGGTCCTCGCCACTCCCTTTGTCCTCGGAAGGCGGGCAGGGTCAACCCCGCCCGCGCCCTACTGCTGAGCGGACATCAAGAACTGATGTCCACATGCAACCCGATCTGACCTGCTGAAGGCAAGGGTATCACTACCCTTCAGGCCTTATCAGCTGCATCCGTAGGTTGCAGACAGCAGGGTCTCACCTACCCCGACCCTTGCCGGGGACCCCTTTCCAACCGCGGGCTCAGATCCAACCCAGTAGACTGACGCCACGACAGCACCGCTACCGGGACTTCCTCTCCGCGGCCACTTAATCGCTGTAAGGGTCGATCTCGACCGCAGGGCACCGGTATGACCTACGAAGCCGACTTCGAACCCCTGGACCACCTCTTGTACTGCATCTGGACTAGCCATTCTCCGAGTCCACGCGCCACCTCCTTTGTAGCTCCCAGACGATATGGGTGATAGCCGTTGAAACGGCATTCCAGCTAATCTCATCCCTACACATTCTCTGGACCAAGTTGTCCGGAGTTGTGTCCTCCCCGCATGTGGCAAGCATGCGGTCACGCATTGTGCGAAAACGCGGGCACACGAACAAAACGTGTTCCGCCGTTTCCTCTAAACCATTGCACACTGGGCATTCGGGAGAATCCGCATGCCCGAAACGGTGTAGATACTGTCGGAAGCAACCATGACCTGTAAGGACCTGTGTCAGGTGGAATGAAACTTCCCCATGGCGCCTATTAATCCAACTATCTACCCTCGGTATCAACCTATGGGTCCACCTTCCTTTGGTGGAACTGTCCCACGCGCGCTGCCATTTGACCATAGAGGCCATCCTGACAGTCTTGCGTATGCCTCTTGTGCCGCGCATTTCGAAGCACTCCATGTCCTCACTGATAAGAATGCTGATAGGCACCATACCAGTAATGACACAGAGAGCGTCGTGTGACACGGTACGGTACGCGCTTGCAACCCTCAGACACATAAGCCTGTAAGTACTTTCCAGCTTCCGTCGGTAGCATTCAGTACTTAGCGCGGTACCCCACGCCGGGCCGCCATACCTAAGTATGGACGTAGCAACACTAGCCAGAAGCTTGCGCTTACTGGCGTACACCGCAGAGCTATTGGACATCATCCGGGACAGTGCCGCAATAGCTGTGGAGGCTCTTTTACAGGCATAATCGACGTGGCTACCGAAGGTAAGCTTATCGTCGATCATCACGCCCAAGTGCTTGACAGAGCGCTTCGACAGGATAGTGCACTCTCCTACACTGATCTCCGTCTGCTGCGCCGACTGCATGTTGTTAACAACCGTCACCTCTGTCTTGTGGTGAGCCAGCTCCAGTTTTCTGGACCGCATCCACGCCTCCACAACCTTGATCGAGTGGTCGGTAGTCAACTTCACCTCCTCGATCGTTTCACCGTAGACTTCGAGCGTAATATCGTCGGCAAATCCGACAATCACCACTCCCACTGGGTACTCTAACCTCAACACCTCGTCGTACATGACATTCCATAACACCGGACCCAGGATGGAACCTTGCGGGACTCCTGAGGTTATGTGAAAGCACTTCCGACCCACCTCCGTGTCGTAAACCAGTACGCGATTCTGGAAGTAGCTTCCGAGAATCTTGTACAAGTACTCCGGTATCCCCAGACGCAAGAGCGCATCGGCAATAGCAGCCCAACTGGCGCTATTGAATGCATTCCTTACATCCAGAGTCACTACCCCGCAGAAGCGAATTCCCCTCCTCTTAGGCTCGAGTGCTTTCTCGGCGGTTTTTGTAACCGACAAGATAGCGTCTACGGTGGACCTCCCCTTCCGGAAGCCATACTGGTTGCTCGAGAGACCATTTACGCCCTCAGTGAACTTCAACATTCTATTGAGGATGATCTTTTCGAGCACCTTCCCCGCCGTGTCAATCAAGCATATTGGTCTATATGCCGACGGGTCTCCGGGTGGTTTCCCCGCCTTTGGCAATAGTACCAGGCTCTGCCTCTTCCAAGCTTCTGGGAAAACTCCCTCGTCCAGGTATTTCTGCATAGCAGACCTGAACATCTCGGGAGCTTCTGCAATAGCTACTTTTAAGGCCAGGTTCGGAACTCCGTCCGGACCTGGGGCCTTACCTACGCTAAGGGACTTAGCTATCCCCGCAAGTTCCACATCGGTGACCCTTTCCTCATCGCCAGCCCCAGTCCCCGGCTGTCCTACGAAAGGAGGCCAAGGACTAGGATCATGACGCGGAAAAAGTCCTCCAATGATCCCCTCCAACATCTCTGGAGATTGCTCTGTAGGAGCCATCACACCTCTCGTCTTGGCCATAACGATCCTGTAGGCATCACCCCACGGGGTCGTATTGGCACTCTGACAGAGACCCTCAAAGCAGGCCTTCTTGCTTGCTCTTATCTCGGTCTTGAGCGCGGCTTTTGCAGCGGCGAACACCACCCGCCGTTCGTTTCGCTCTTCCTCTGATCGTGCTCGCTGCATCCGCCGCCTAGCCCGTAGGCAGGCGCGGCGCAGGTCCGCAATCGCGTCGGTCCACCAGTAAGCCGGTGGCCTCCCATTTCTAGGGTGGACTCTCCTAGGCATGGTCGCATCACACGCACGTGAGAGCACCGCTACCAGCTCGTCGCCGTCTAAACCGAGTAAGTTTCGCTCACGGCGGAGCGCTTCCCTAAATACCTCTTCGTCGAAGTATGATGTCTTCCACCTACGAGGGCTTGGCCTTGGCCTAGCCGCCTCTTCTTCTATCCGCTGTCTGCTGTTGTTGTAGTCGATACTGTAGCGAACCGCTAGGTGGTCGCTGTGAGTGTAGCCATCATCTACTCTCCAGTTCGAACTACTTGTTAGGCCAGGACTACAAAAGGTCACGTCAATAATTGACTCCGCTCCGTTTCGACTATAGGTACTCTTGGTACCGACGTTAGCCAAGTCGACATCTAAGATGGCTAGTGTTTCTAGCAGGATCTGACCCCGCTGGTTCGTGAAACGGCTTCCCCATTCCACAGCCCAGGCATTAAAGTCACCCGCTATTACCACCGGCCTTCGCCCTGTTAGCACGGTCGTTAAGCGGTCCAGCATTTGCGTGAACCGCTCGATCGGCCACCGCGGAGGCGCATAACAGCTACAGAAGAAGACCCCGTTTACTTTGGCGACCACGAAGCCCTCATAGGTAGTAGACACCAACTCCTGCACGGGGTATTTACCCGTCGTCCATATCGCCGCCATTTTCCTGGTCCCATCCGAGGCCCAGTTGCCGTTGCCGGCGGGTACTCGGTATGGGTCCGAAATGATGGCGATATCCGTCTCCCACTCAGAAACCGCCTGACAAAGCAGTTGCTGAGCCGCATCACAGTGGTTCAGGTTCAGCTGCGTTACCTGCACTGTGATTTGTTGCTCACTGCGGCTTTCTTAAAGGCCGGGCACCCTGGACCACCCATCGCATGTCTGTTTTTCGAGGTTTTCCCGGTACAGATCATGCAGATGGGCGGACTCGTGCAGCTATGGGCCTTATGACCTTCAGCGCCGCATCGCCTACACAGTTTGCGCCTGTCGGGGCCTTTGCAGTCCCACGACTTGTGTCCTGGTTCCAGACACCTGAAGCAAACCTCAGGTGGCTCGTGGAATGTCAGGTGACAAACACACCAGCCCACCTTAATACTCCCTACTTTAACGGACTTTTTAACATCCGCCACAGGTAGCTGAACCAGAGCTATCTGTGTCCCTGCTGGCCCCTTCCGCAGCCTGACGGCTGTGGCGGCCACCTGAACATCGCACTGTTGCCGCAGTGCCGTGACGAGCTCTTCCGCTTCGGTGATCTCGTCTAGGTCTTTGACCTTCAGAGTCGCCTCATGCGTAAGAGCCCTCACCTCCACTCCATCACCAAGGACCTCTTCTGCCAGCCTATTGTAGGCGGCGCCCTTGTGATCCTTCTGGCGCTTAAGCTCCAGGATCATTTCGCCTGTACGAGTACGTCTGATACTGCGTACGTCGGCTCCAAGACCCTCGAGCTTGGCGTCGCACCTCATCGCCTTCAAGACGTCCGAGTATTTCGACTGTTCGGTCTTGATGACGATAGCGTCACCTTTTTCGCGCCTGGCACCTGCCTTCCTACGCCTTGGCTTGGCGACCTGCACTTCTGCCTGCGGATTCCCCTTCTTCTTCCTCTTCCGCTCTACCTTTGTCCAAGGAGGGTCCTCTCCTTGGATCGCCCTGCTCTGTGGCTGCTGAGGGCCCACCATTGGTCGCAACCCCTTGTTCCCGTCATTCCGGGACGGGCCGGCCTTTTCAGGCCCACCCTTCCCAGCTTTCCGGGAACCCTGGCTGGGGTCCGACTTTCCAGCGTTACCACCGGCTTTCGGGGTTATTATACGCCTGGCCTTGCGGGCGCCGCCAGACAGCTCCTCACCTGACGGCTGCCTCGCCCGCTTCTGCGAATGCTTGTCGCTTTTGTCGCGAGCATTCGCTTCCACTTTCTTCGGACTACCCGCGAAGGAGAAGGCCTCCGTTTGTGTAAACTTAGACGCTTTCTCCTTTGCGGGTTCCGCCGCTGCTGCAGCCAGCAACGCAACCGCGTGCTCCTGCTTGGCATTATCGACAGACGCCCTAAGCCGAAGCAAGGCCGTTTTCAGGTCCTTGCTTATGTTCGACTTAGTTGTCGCAAAGTCGATAATTTTGCCGAGCTGCTGCTCAGCTACCTCAAATGCGGGCCGTCCTTTTTCTGCAACTTGGCTGATGGCCCTCAGCAGCCATGCTCCGTCCATGACCTCCGCCGGCTGGCTTGCCGTGGAGTGGACAGGAGCTCCCACGCTTGAGCTGCGTAAGCAGCTTCCAGCACCTGACTCCTCGCTTCTCCTTGTAGGAGACCTCATCAACCCGCTTCTTGCGAAGGGGTTGATCGCACCGCTACTACCTGATACACTTGATTTAGAATTTTGTTTACTCATATTTGATTCCCACGAGTCGCACGAGAAAGTATGTCCACCACGCCAGAGCTCTGCATTAACGCGGTAAGGGACAGCTTACTGTGGGGGGTGCCCAGGTGCCCCACAGGCTCCGTTAAAGATCGAGCATCTTTTTCACCCCCTCGATCACTCGTTCCTCGGCACGGGTCGCTTGACACCTTGAATTGGGGTTAGTAGTCCTATTCTTAGCCGGCAACTACGCGGCTGACTCGCAAGCGGGGGGGTGCGTCAGGCCCCAGGACATCCGTCCCTGCTGCCCCAAGATGATATGGGTATAAAATGATAGTTTTAAAATGTAGAGTCTTGCCGAGATATCGCTCTAAAAGAAGACGTAAAAATTGCGTTCAACAGCGTCACCTGGGCCGCCATTGCACTAAGGGCCAGAATCGCAATCTAGCGGAACTAAATTAATTACTCCAAAACGAAGCATTTCCGACACATGGTGTCTTCGACAAAGTTGTTTGACATCAGCAGAGGCATCTATTGCTAAGAACGTAATAGTTCGCAACTCGTCCGCATAGGTGGCGCCACCATCCAACTTCTTTGTTTTACGTCCTAGAGACTTGGCGTCTTCGGAAAAGTTGTTTATTTTGGCAAAATAAACAACTCTTTCTCAAACGTCAAAATTCCACAGCCTACTGTTTTCGAGTTATTTAAAAAATAAAAACCAATCAATGAAAAAACAATTTTTTAAGCAAATTTTGACATTTTTACCAGAAACCATGTGAGTTTAATTTTTTTCCTAATGCATATGTGTCAAACCAAACACATTGTACGGGAATATGTTGAATATTATCATTAAAAATTAAAAATAAAAATACAAATTCGAAAAAACAGTGTGAATTTCATGCCCAAATATCTCACAAAGCGCAAAAAATCGCAACTTCAAATTTTCAGCAAATACGAAGCAATACTAGGTGAACATACTGCCAAAAATTTGGAGAGGTATTTTTTGGTGTTTTTGAGATAATAGCTTTTTAATAACAGTATAAATATAAGTAGTGCCAGCATGTAACTTTTTACTGTTACACATTAGAGAGTTTATGTCTTCGAAAAAGTTGTTCATTTTGACTAAATAAACAACTCTTTCTTAGACGTCAAAAGTCCAAGGCCTACTGTTTTCGAATTATTGCATATAAACTAGATTATATTGATAAAAAATGACTGTAAAACACATTTTGATGCAATAGTATGAACAATTTTTATTGTTTTTACTTTTACGATACATAGTAGGTCAAGAAAATGTCAGCTTACTATTGTCAGCATGGGTCAAGATATCTTTTAATTTTTGCATGTCATTTTCAAAATGTTTTAAGCTTAACCTATTTTGTCAATCATTTTAAATTCTAGAGCACGAAATATCTTGTCGAAAGCTAGTGGATCTCTTCCTGGATGGAAAGGACGTTGATAGAAGATTGTGAAACTCAAGCTCCAAGAAACTGACATGTTCATGACCTACTATGTATCGTAAAAGTAAAAACAATAACAATAGTTCATACTATTGCATCAAAATGTGTTTTATAGTTATTTTTTGTCAATATAATCTAATTTATATGCAATAATTCGAAAACAGTAGGCCGTGGACTTTTGACGTCTAAGAAAGAGTTGTTTATTTAGTCAAAATGAACAACTTTTTCGAAGACATAAACTCTCTAATGTGTAACAGTAAAAAGTTACATGCTGGCACTACTTATATTTATACTGTTACTAAAAAGCTATTATCTCAAAAACACCAAAAAATACCTCTCCAAATTTTTGGCAGTATGCTCACCTAGTACTGCTTCGTATTTGCTGAAAATTTGAAGTTGCGATTTTTTGCGCTTTGCGAGATATTTGGGCATGAAATTCACACTGTTTTTTCGAATTTGTATTTTTATTTTTAATTTTTAATGATAATATTCAACATATTCCCGTACAATGTGTTTGGTTAGACATATACGCATTAGGAAAAAAATTAAACTCACATGGCTTCTGGTAAAAATGTCAAAATTAGCTTAACCTTCGCGTACCCAACGTCAATTTTGGATGATTTTCGAATCTAGAATCAGCTATGAAAAATGCATTTCCGAACCGATTTTTTTGAAGTCAATTGCATTCGCTCCAGATTTGTCCACATTTTCAAGGACCGCCATACGGAACCGGTTCACGCTTCCGTTCCGGAGTTATTCCAGATTCCGTTGGGGTCATGACCGGCCGGAAATGACACATGAATGCATTTTACTCTGCATCTATTGTTATTTTGGAAATATGCACATATTATACGCCAGGAATACAGAAACTATATAACTACAAGGAACCATTGACTTGAAATGAGGCAATCAATCAGTCTCGTGAACCGGATATGTCCCGGGTGCCCCCAGGGAAGTGGCCAAAGTGGCCATTCTAGCAACATTGTCAGAAACAATCGTGCGGCACATCAAACTTCATGATTTGTCGAAACATGAAGGAAAATGGTCCTTCCAGGCTCCTAAGACCCCTTGGGACCGGTCTGACCATACCCGGAATGTTCCGGATACCCTCAGGAAAGTAGTCATTTCTCAAACATAGTCAAAATGAACCGTGCGGCACCTCTAACTCCATAATATGTTGAAACATAAAGGAAAATTATCCTTCTAGGCCCTTATGGTCCCTTTGGACCGGTCTGGCCATACCCGGAATGTTCCGGATGCCCTCAGGGAAGTGGTCATTTCTCAAACATATTCAAAATCAGCCGTGTGACACCTCGAACTTCATGGTTTGTCGAAACATGAAGGATAACAGTTCTTTTAGGCTCCCATGACCCCTTAGACTGGTTCTGGCCACACTCGAGATGCTCCGGATGCCCCCAGGAAAGTGGTCAAAATTGCCTTTTCCACAACGTTGGTCAAATCAATCGTGCGGCACCACAAACTTCATGATTTATAAAAACGTGGAGGAAAATGGTCCTTCTAGGCTCTTATGACCCCTCGGGAACGAGCTGGCCATACCCGGAATGTTTCGGGTGCCCCCAGAAACGTGCCATAAGTGGAAACTTCCACAACGTCAAAATCGACCGTGTGACACCTCAAACTTCATGATTTGTCGAAACATGAAGGATAACAGTCCTTTTAGGCTCCCATGACCCCTTAGAATGGTTCTGGCCACACCCGAAATGTTTTGCATGTCCCCAGGAAAGTGGTCATTTCTACAACGTTGGTCAAATCAATCGTGCAACACCTCGAACTTCATGATTTGTTGAACCACAAGAAAATAGTCATTCCAGTATCTTCTCACCTTTCGGGAATGGCCTGGTCATGGTATGTTCCGGATGCCCCCAGGTAAGTGACCAAGTGCCCGTTTCCACAAAGTTGTCAAAATCGAACGTGCAGCACCTCTAACTACATGATTTGTTTGTACAAAGAGGAGTATAGTCCTTCTAGGCCATTATGGACCCTTGGGATCGGTCTGGCCACACCTGGAATGTACCGGATGGCCCCAGTGATGGGGTGATTTCGCAAATGTTGCCAAAATCAGCCGTGCGATACATCAAACTTCATGATTCGTCGAAACATGAAGGATGACAGTCCTTTTAGGCTCCCATGACCCCTTTGGATGGACCTGGAATGACCACATCCGAAATGTTCCGGATGCCCTCAGGAAAGTGGTCAATATTGCCATTTCCACAACGTTGATCAATCGTGCGACATCTCAAACGTCATGATTTGTCGAAACATGAAGGAAAATAGCCATTCTTAAATCCCAAGGCCCCTTGGAAACAACTTTGCCACACCGGATATGTCCCAGAAGTCCTCCGGGAGGCTGTGGAAACCAATAGTGTGATATCTTAAACTTAACGATTTTTCAAAGCATAAAAGAAAATAGTGAGTCTTGATCCTTTGATAGTTAAAAATGCCCAGTGTGCCCCGTGAGGAAATGGTCGAGGATAGTATTACCCTAGGCATTACTACAACGTTGTCGAAATCAATCTTGCGACATCTCAAAGTGCATGATGCTATGAGAATAATCATCCTGAAGACCTTTGACTATTTGAGACCAATCGGGCCTCACAGAGTTCGTTTCGGATTTACCACGGGAACTACTGTAAAGGTTACATTACACATGACAAATAATGGCCAAACAAGCTCGACAAAAGGCCAACACAACGTGAATCCTGATGAATGTCGGACTACAATGACAAATATTTGGCATTACGACAAACAGTCTAATGGCGCCTTAATTTCCAGGACAAGGCTGAAAAATCGACGCCAAAGCCGAATGTGGATCTGCTTTATATTAAGTTGAAAGGTGGTGTTGCATGTAAACGCAGAACAGACAGGTGAATCATTGACATTTGCAGCCACCATGCATATTTTCTGCTCACATCAGCAACCCTAGTTACTACCGCAACGATAAAACCAGAAAACGTAAATTTCTGGACTAGCTTGCAAAGGAGTTGGCCCTTGAACACACAAAACAACGACAAAAAGCGTTCGGTTTGTCAAGAAATGTGTACGATAACATTTCCACATATCTGAAAAGTTATGAGGAAATGTATGGTAACTATCTTCCGTTGACAAGGACTTGTTTTGTGGGTTCGAGTAAGGATAACTAATCCAATTGTTGTATAGCGCATTAAGTTCAGCACTGGACTATCACACTAGTTTTCACGAGTGCGAAAACGCAAATAAAAGTACGCGATTGCATCAAATCAACTCGGTGTCTTCAGAGCACTTATTCAGCATAGATCGTAGAAATAGTGCGCCGAAGACATCAAATTGATTTGATGCAATCGTGCATTTTTATTTACGTTTTCGCACTTATGAAAACTTAGTGCACAGTCCAGTGGTGATAAGTGTTCAAATATTGCATTCTGATTTTAGATTCGTATCCGATCGAATAAAAAATGTTGTTTTTCTGATGCCGATCCAAGGATGTGACAATTCACACTAAATGTTCCTCATGTTTCAAGGCTATTTGTAGAGAACATGGAACAAGCAGAGGTATGCAAACATTTTATTGCAAATGCTAGTCAAACGAAGAAAAATGCACATGCAAACGGTTGAAAACTAAAAATTTCAAAGTTTAACAATTAACGTTAATTATAAAGTTATTTATTTACCCTGCATCCTGAATAATATACCCGAAGTTGGGACCATGTGAGTTCAAATACAACATTCTATTCATGTTTCAAAAATCTAATATCTCAATTTCACGCTTGATTCTCTCAACATTGTAATCGTCACCATTTCTGTAAATTCTTCGAAACATATTCTATGCAACCAGATTGATCCCGAATACTCATAGCTCTCAATCGTCTTTATACTATTTTATTTTTCGAAGAAACTATAGCACTGTGAATCTGTGAAGCAATGTGATATCTCGAACATTTCGGGTTTAGTCTCAAATGCTTGAAGTTTTCCAGAATGACTTCATCGCTTCATCGAATTTTGAAGTTAGAAGTCACACGGTTGATTTTGATAACATTGTTGAAATGGCAGATTTGGTCACCTCCCTGACAGCCATGGTAGGAAGAAGAGGAGAATGGAAGAACTATTTTCCTTCACGTTTCGAAAAATCTTGAAGTTTGAGGTGTCACACGATTGATTTGACCAACGTTGTGGGAGTGGTCATTTTGAACACTGGGGACATCCAGAACATTTCGGGTGTAGCCAGGACGTCATGTGAGCCTAAAAGGACTGTTTTCTCTCATGTTTTGACAAATCATGAAATTTGAGGTGTCGTACGACTGATTTTGACAATACATATTTGAGAAATCATTACTTCCTCTGGCCGGATGAGGCCAGACCGGTCCCAAGGGCATAAGCAGAGTTGCGAAATATCAGTCATGTCAGTTGACAACAGATTTTGCACCACCGATTTTATACAAAACTCAAAATTTTTATTGACCAACATACAAAACTTGTAAAGCTGTACCACATATTCAAATTTCATCACGGTTGATTTTAAAACAAATTTAAAAGATGGCCTATCAGTGATATCTACCCGCCATCGCAATCAGTCCAGTTGTGATGGAAAAAAGGAAAGTGACGGTGACTCAAAAGAGCACAAGCTATCTCGGATCGCAGTCAGCCTATCAGAATCGGCGGTTTGCCTACCATTGATAGTGACAGGGAGCAACTCTGGTCATAAGGCCTCGAAGGACTATTTTTCTTTATGTTTCAACATCATGAAGTAATAGGTGTCGCACGGTTGATTTTGACGTTGTGGAAGTTTCCACTTTTGTCACGTTCCTGGGGGCACCCGGAACATTCCGGATATGGCCAGCTCGTTCCCGAGGGGTCATAAGAGCATAGAAGGACCATTTTCCTCCACGTTTTTATAAATCATGAAGTTTGAGCTGCCGCACGATTGATTTGACCAACGTTGTGGAAAAGGCAGTTTTGAGCACTTTCCTGGGGGCACCCGGAGCATCTCGAGTGTGGCCAGAACCAGTCTAAGGGGTCTTGGGAGCCTAAAAGAACTGTTATCCTTCATGTTTCGACAAATCATAAAGTTTGAGGTGTCACACGGCTGATTTTGAATATATTTGATAAATGACCACTTCCCTGGGGACATCCGGAACATTCCGGGTATGGCCAGACTGGTCCCAAGGGGCCATAAGGGCATAAAAGGACTATTTTCCTTTATTTTTCAACAAATCATGGAGTTAGAGGTGCCGCACGGTTGATTTTGACTATGTTTGAGAAATGACCACTTCCCTGAGGGCATCCGGAACATTCCGGGTATGACCAAACCGGTCCCAAGGGGCCATAAGGGCCTAGAAGGACTGTTTTTCTTTATGTTTCAACATATTCTGGAGTTAGAGGTGCCGCACTATTGATTTTTACTATGTTTGGGAAATGACCACTTCCCTGAGGGCATCCGGAACATTCCGGGTATGGCCAGACCGGTCCAAAGGGACCATAAGGGCCTAGAAGGATAATTTTCTTTTATGTTTCAACATATTATGGAGTTAGAGGTGCCGCACGGTTCATTTTGACTATGTTTGAGAAATGACTACTTTCCTGAGGGTATCCGGAACATTCCGGGTATGGTCAGACCGGTCCCAAGGGGTCTTAGGAGCCTGGAAGGACCATTTTCCTTCATGTTTCGACAAATCATGAAGTTTGATGTGCCGCACGATTGATTCTGACAATGTTGCTAGAATGGCCACTTTGGCCACTTCCCTGGGAGCACCCGGGACATATCCGGTTCACGAGACTGATTGATTGCCTCATTTCAAGTCAATGGTTCCTTGTAGTTATATAGTTTCTGTATTCCTGGCGTATAATATGTGCAAATTTCCAAAATAACAATAGATGCAGAGTAAAATGCATTCATGTGTCATTTCCGGCCGGTCATGACCCCAACGGAATCTGGAATAACTACGGAACGGAAGCGTGAACCGGTTCCGTATGGCGGCCCTTGAAAATGTGGACAAATCTGGAGCGAATGCAATTGACTTTAAAGAAATCGGTTGGGAAATGCATTTTTCATAATTGATTCTAGATTCGAAAATCATCCAAAATTGACGTTGGGTACGCGAAGGTTAAAAGACAGTTTTTTCATTGATTGATTTTTATTTTTTAAATAACTCGAAAACAGTAGGCTGTGGAATTTTGACGTTTGAGAAAGAGTTGTTTATTTTGCCAAAATAAACAACTTTGCCGAAGACGCCAAGTCTCTAGGACGTAAAACAAAGAAGTTGGATGGTGGCGCCACCTATGCGGACGAGTTGCGAACTACTACGTTCTTAGCAATAGATGCCCCTGCTGATGTCAAACAACTTTGTCGAAGACACCATGTGTCGGAAATGCTTCGTGTTGGAGTAATTAATTTAGTTCCGCTAGATTGCGATTCTGGCCCTTAGTGCATTGAGTGCGACATACTTCAAGAGCTACTTCCCAAGTAACACAGAAAACATCTTGAGAATTGAAAATTTCAAAATGTGTTCTATAAATGCTTTATAAGAGAGATATAAAACATCTGGTGTTAGAATCTAGCTCTAATTATGTTTCCAAATATCAATATACTGCAAAATAATGATTGAATTTGAATTGTATAAATTACAGCGATTACACAAATGTATAACAATTATAGAGCTTAGCGTATAGACTATAGAACTCGATACAACAATTTATGCTTACATTTTCTTCAGCCTACTGCATTATTGTAGGTAATCAGGTCTCTTTATTTTTAAGGCTTATCATATTGAATATGATGAGCGGAGTCCAATTCAGAAGAAATTATCACGACTCTGGTTAATCGCAGGGCAAACAATGCATTTGCTTCACTTTTTGTCCTTTCAGGCATACCAGTATCCCAGATTCACATGTCCATCAGAGAAATGTAAGATAGATTCATTGCAACACGATTTCGATTAGATTACAATCCGATTCCATGGGATATTGCATCACGAATGCTTACCTGAATATATATTCGTATAGCATCCATCAACCTCAGAAATATTGCCACAAATACCTTTTAAAATGATCTTCTAAGAGGCACATCTTTAATTAGCAACAACGAAAAAGATTCTTTGTTTACTATGGTTTGACGTTTCAGTGATTTTCGTTTGACCAAGAGCAAGTTGTAATTATGTTATTTTTTAGTAGTGGAGAATGCTGCCATCCAAAACTATAAGTTGGTATGTTGAAAATACACTTGCGAGATGTTTTATAAACGTTCTCTTTCAATACATTTTTGAGTTGCTCACAAGTTGTGATTTGAACAAATTTTAAACTTATTTTCACTGGTTACATGATTGTAGAACCACAAAAAATAATTTGAGGTTGTGTTTTATTTTCCATTAGAGAATGTCATCTGCGTTACAGTACCTGCCAAAAATGTTGATCACTTTTAATTGTATCCATTTCCTTATCGGCTTTAATCAGACATTGCATGGAAAACCTTCTATTCACGTATTTGATAAACTGGAAAAGATTATAGTCAATGATCATGTCAATAGTCCATTTCACGAGCTGATTGTTTTAAATGAAAATATGACTGAAGGTGGCGTCCTTAACCGTGAATATCAATATCATTATCGACACTGTTTTCGTTTTATAAAACAATAAATAATTACTATATATTCTGGTGAGCACTTTCACTTCAGATAAAAATAGTCGCTATGATACAAAAATATCAAATTGGTTCACATATGTGCACTGTGAGGTTAAATTGAAATCTGCCATATTGTATCTTTGAGAAGTTCGATGAAAAATCACAAAATCACATTGCCAGTTTATTTATTCCATTGTGCATTTTCAACCAAATTTGTTGGCGCATGGAAAATAAACGAGTAGAAGAAAAACTTTCACCGTGAATTTGGAACGGCAGGACGCGCGCCACCAAGCAACCGAAACTGCACCGCACGCGCGCTGTATACGACAAGCGAGGTTTTTTGGTAGTGTTGTACTTTTTACAACAGCGCGCGTGCTGAAGGGTTAAGGATTATCGTCTTTCTGTTAGTAATCACCCTGAAATATTTTCTAGGCTATGCAAGTATAATTTATTTTATTATTTTTCTTTGACAGAAGTCATTGCTTCGCCATGTGCCATCGTGCTTGTGATTGTATTATATAAGTAATTTGAACGTATTTATCATTGACGATAAACGCAATAATAACTGAGCTGCACTCGGAAGAAATTTTACGTTATATAAGTGTATTCCAAATCCTTATATATAACCTATAAGATGTTTTATAAGCCGCCATTTTTTGCGCTGCTTTGATTATATAAGTGTCCGATATTAAGTTAATAATACAAAAAAAATACACGTGACATTGTTTGAAACGTGAATTTTAAACTATTATACAGCTATCTGTGTTACTTGGGTTCCAGACCAGGGTGCTAATCCATGACACCGAGGAAGGCGAGAGGAGCTACAACATCACCACGGGGGTACCTCAGAGCTTCATCCTGATATCTTTCTGGACAACATTGTTGAAAGGATGTGTACGAAGGTGGACAAATGAAATTCCGCTACATCCACGATCTCCCTAATAGTACTTGAACTACAGAGAAAATGGCGGGCCGACCAACAGCAAGTTGATACGACTCTGATCTGAAATGTCTCAAAACGCTTCTGAAACCTCCGTAATCCCATTGAAACGCCCTTGAAATCATTTTAATCAATTTGGAATGCCCTTGAATCCCATTAGAACGCCTTCAAAATGCTGTAGAACCCCCCTGGAACGCACCGGTAAACCCTATGAAAGCCTACCTAACGCCCCTAACATGCTCTTTACAGGCTCCCCCTCATGAATCGCCTTTACAGTCCCTTGAAACGCTCCTGAAATCCCCGTAACCCCATTGAAACGCCAACAAAGCCTGACGGAACACCTTTAAAAGGCTCCTGAAATAACCTGAAACAACCTCCAGATACGCCTCTGATGTTACTTAAAACCCATTTTTTTTATTCTCTGGAAACTTCATGCAATTGGATCTTTTCTAGATAACATACTTCTGCGAAACATGCTTCGAAAAAAAAATAGCACGGCTAATCAACTTTACTTAACATGCAGTTCATCCTACTAGTGTTTTAAAAACAAAAATGAACAAAAAATGTATGTTGACGTTGACTAAATTGGCGAAAAGGGCCACTTTTCAGCACAAGTATCGAAAAGTAGTACTGAAAAAAGTAGGCTGTTTCATCATTGTTTTGCTAAGAGAAGAGTGGACGTTATACCTACAAACAACTTATTTGGGCTGCCTAATGATCATCATGCAACTCAAATGAGTTGATTATGAATATGAAATTCAATTGAGCTGCTTAATGAACTAGTGTGGAAAAGTAGATCATTACACTACTGAAATCAGTTAAATAATAGTTATTTATGCAACAAGTTGCAAAATGATGATTTTTTCAGCACGAGTCGTACATTTATCCAACGAGGCTTGCCGAGTTGGATAAATACGACGAGTGCTGAAAAAATCGAGTTTTGCAACGAGTTGCATACAAAGTTTTTTGTAATTGCAAAAATACCCAGTACAATCTTTCCCTGCTACACGAACTTGTATCAAGAGGAACCACGTGTTTGTCGGCTGTTCGGGTCCGTATGAAGTTGATCATCAATATTAACTTCTTTTCCCGATCAGCCTAGATAGCTGTGTAGTGTCGGTAGCGGTTGTCTCAATTGGCTAAGAATAACACTACGGACCACCTGTTCCGGGGGTAAAAGTCCACTAAACAGGGAACCCCAATCCAAGGTGTCAGGCGACCCGTGCTGATGGATGAATGATAGAGGGGGTTTAAAATATGCTCGATCTTTAACGGAGCCCGTAACGTAGGTAGATCGCCTTTATGTGTTGCGTTACGGTTCAAGATCTACCAAACCGAACCATAGTGACATCCGGTTTGTGAAGTTGGGGTAATGTCAAGGGGTCGGACAGCTTGATGATATCGGGGTTAATATTGGTTAATATTTTTAATATTTATTAAAACCATTTGTTCAATCCAAGTAGCTCCCGTTTTATTTTCAATGTACGTCTGTCATAAACCAATCTGTTGCAAAGAAACAGCAAACATCGAAGGGTAATGAATTTCAGCGATATCTAATGATAATTAATTCATGAGTTTCTACGACATAACTGACTATTTTTACACTTTCAGATACCCATACAGTAAGAAGGTTGTGCGATGAAATTCATATTTTTTATAACGTGTCGAATGGTGGATAGAACCAATTTTCTACATCACCACTCAACTGGATGTCTCCTGAGCGATTTTCTCCTTGGTCACACAGATATAATAAAATTATATTTTACACCACAATCCATAAATAAAACGTAAATCTATTACTTCGTGATTGATCATTTTAGAATTTCGGTCTAGAGCATGCGTGTGCAATGTTTTAACCCCAAGCGGTTGTGCAATCCAGGGTCTGAAATGATCTCGTAACGCATATTCAGCACTTTTTACATTACAGTTATTTTCAACTCATTCCCACCTAAAAGTTGCGAGCTCGCTACCTTCTACTACGATAGGGATTTTGCTTTTTTGATACGCTTGTTTTAAACGGTATGACCTAGTGAAACCATTAACAAGAATTTTACTATTCAACAATGTAGCGATTTGCAACAGTTTTTTTTTTCAATAGCTACAATCCGAGAAAAAACATTATGCAAGAGTTTGGAATGTGTACAGCACGATACGAAACACAGAATACGGATGACCATATTTAGAATGATAGGATGCAATTCTAGCTAAGACTGCTGCTTGCTCAAGACCCACTCAATGAACGTCTTGAAATAAAGCATGAATCCAGATGCTTGTGCACAAGTTGGAATTATACGGTTGGGTGGCATGGGGTAGATTGCAATCGTGACCGCTTCGTTTACCAAATTGATTATTTTATTGAAATGCTATCGCTGATTCGAATTACAAGGAACTACATATGCTGATTCGTCTAATCACTTTTCAAAATCATTTGACATGATAACAAACAAAACGAATGTCGCAGCACACTTGATCAATTTGATGATATTTGGATTAATATTTTTAATATTTCTGATATTTTGATCCCAGATCGAGCTGTCCGCCCCCTTGGGTAATGTGTTTTGGTTATAAGGATTCATGGTACAAAGTCCTTGTTACTGGTGACAGTTTCTAAAATTGCATTTATTCTGCCTTGCTGATAGTTAAAGAATCGGACTTTGCCCACCCGAGACTACACTTGATGTTAGGAAAACAAACATGCTTTACGTATCTAATTGCGTACTAACCTATCAAGGACTGTTAAGTTCTGGTAATTCAAGGACTCACGTGCATTCTTATTGCAGAACACATTCTCTAATTTGACAGAGTTTTGTAACTAGCCTAAAGTCCCGGGTTTTTCTTTGTTGTCCTGGGACTAAACTAGAAGCAAGACATGGATGGGGCTAGAGTTCCGATGCATGGATAAATATCAGTACCACCGTTTTGATTTTCTCAGAATTCAAATAGATTGTGTTTGATTAGGGGCGCTCTTTCACTGGGATTTAAATCTCTATGATAACGGGACCTTTTTATTGCAATCTATTTCTTGCATCTCTGGGATAACAAAACAGGAACTGTACAGAAATCGATGCTTCATTGCCTCTCAATGACAATGGAGTAGTACGACATGCACTAAATACTAAGGATACGGGTAATGCCACAAAAGATCTAAATACTGGTCGCAGTGGCTCACCCGAACAGAAAAAAAAAACCACGTGTTGCCATTCATGCGCGTCAGCGTGGTGCTTTTGTTCGATCAGGTAGGCTATGATAGGGTAGGTGTCAGAAATTTGAAAGCTCCCGTCGTCATCATACCGCAGCATGGGCAAGAGCAAAAGTAGTTTCAGCTGCTGTTTCTAAGCCTGATCTGCTGCAGTCCTAATCAGAATCTGAATAGTCCTAATTCGGATTCGAGCTGCTCAGAAGATGTAGAAGCAGCAGCTGAGTCTAAGGTAGTCGCGAAAGTCGTGCAAAAGTGTGTTTTGGCAAAGGTGCCGAAAAGTGCTACTTTTCAGCACTCTTAAGAGTGCCGAAAAGTAGTACTTTTCGGCACTTTTGTATTAGTGAAGAAAAGTAGGCCGTTTTATCATTGAAATCGCGAGTGAAAAGTAGGAAAAAACGCAACGCAATTACAAAAAATATTATTTATGATGCTGAGTTGTAAAAATATTTTTTTTTTGTAATTACATTGTCCAATGCCCTACTTTTTACTCGCGATAAAAATAACAAAACGGCATACTTTTCTTCACTAAAACAAGAGTGCTGAAAAGCAGCACTTTTCGACACTTTTGCCAACACGCACTTTTTTCCAACGGCCGCCACTTACATCCAGCTGCTGCTTCTATATCCTCTGAATAACTTGAAGAACTATTTTAAATTCTGATTCGATTGCAGATTAGATTAGTTCAGATGCAGAAACAGCAGCTGAAACTGCTTTCGCTGCTGCCCACCTGTGCCCACTGTTGCTGCTCGACGTCGGGACCTCGTCAAATTGTGACGTCTACTGAATACACCCAGCCTGACTAAACCATAGCCTACCTGACCAAAAAAAAAACCTGATTAATCCACCTAGTGGTGATAGTGCCTTTCACGTCGTATATGTACTCATGATCTTTCCGTCGACGTTAGCCGAAATGTTCCTGAATTCTGAGAACACAAGTAACAATTTCAGCAAAGCCATCATCGAATTGGGAAACTTATTGATGGCACATACTCCGATTTTTAAGTGTAGAATTAGCTTGATGTTAAAATACACATTAATAAAAACAAAAAAAAACATACTCCGATGTTCAACGACAAGAAAGTGCTGAAAAATATCACTGACTGCTTAACCACCTAACTCCACTATCACTGGAAGGCGATCAATGTCAAGACAATAATCATATGCTAGGATATAACGTTATTCACAATCACAGATCTTTATGCGGGTTTCGACAATGTTTATTCTGCACACTTTAGGTTATATTTTAGTTTCCTTGATCACACGATTCATCTAAAATTTGACCCCCTTATAAGATAAATGCGAAAAAAAAGAAACTTTTCACTACGTCTACAATGTGGTCTGAGCCTATTTTCTCGCTAGTCGTTCATTAGGTTATCAGCCACTGTTGATGTGCCGCATGCATGGGTATAGTCATTGGCGGAGCCAGCATTTTCTTTTTTCTTACTCACTCTCTTAAACATACACGAGAGAGAGAAAGATAGAAGAGGAGGCAGCTTGCCCCCTCTTTCATCCCGCTCTTTCTCGTGTATGTTTAGGAGAGTGAGTAAGAAAAAAGAAAAAAGCTGGCTCCGCTAATGGGTATAGTTCATTTTTACGTTTCACCACTTCCAGCGGGACACCCGGAATCGATTCCATTACACTACCGGTTGTCCCAAATGTGGTCTGAAAATATTTTCTTGTTAATTGTTCAGCAGGTTACCTAAAAAGACCCGAATTGACATTTATAGACCAACATTTGAATTGACTGGTTCTGGCGCGACATTCGGTGCCAGTTCCAGTTCACTGCCAAATGTTTCTAATGTGGTCTGAGGCTATTTTCTTGCAAACCGTTAATCAGGTTATTGAAAAAAACCAGATTTGATATGTCGAATGCATGAGTTAGATTCTCTTTTCGATTTGACCACTTCCTGAGACAATTTTCTTGGTGATCGTTCATCGGACTAACAAAAAAGCTGCTAATCAGTGTGCCGCATGGTATGGTTCGCTTCTAAATTTTACCACTTCTGGTGGGACACAATAACCGGTTCCGGAACACTATCAGATCTCCTAAATATGGTTTGAGGCTATTTTCTGACTAATTGTTCATCAGGTTACTTATGCATGGATTTGGTGGACTTTTATGTTCGACAACTTCCATCAGGATAATCGGAACCGGTTCCAGGACACAACCGGTAGTCTCTAATTGGGTCTGAGCCTATTTTCTTGATAACTGGTCATCAGGTTGTCAAAAAGCCTTGATTTAATGTGTCGCATGCATGGGTTTGGTTCAGATGTTATTTTCTCACTTCCAGCGAGTTACTCTGAATCGGTTTCTTAAAAAGCAGTGATTTGGGGAGTCCCATGCATGGGCTTGTTTCACTTTTAGTTTTGACCACTTCCCGGTTCCGGAAAATTACAGATAGTTTCAAATGTGGCCTGATCCAATTTTCTTGCTAACCGTTCATTATTGAAAAGCCACGATTTGATGTGTCGCTTACATGGGTTTGGTTCACTTTTATAGTTGGCCACTTCCAGCTGAAAACCCGGAATCAGTTCCAGAACATCAAAGGTTCGGATATGGTCTGAGACTATTTTCCTGTCTATCGTTCGTCAGGTTATCAAAAAACCCGCCATTTGATGTGTTGCATGCATAGGTTTGGTTCACTTTTATAATTGGTCACTTCCAGCGGGACACCCGGAACCGATTTCGGTACACTACCAGTTCTGATATGGTCTGTAACTATTTTCATGCTTACCATCGAACAGGTTATCGAAAAAGCCGCTATTTGATGTGTCGCATGCATGGGTTTGGTTCACTTTTATATTTGGCCACTTCCGGCGGGACACCCGGAACCGGTTCCGGAACACTGCCGGTTCAGATAAAGACTGAGACTATTTTCCTGCTTACCGCTCATCAGGTTATCGCAGATGCCGCGGTTTGATGTGTCGCATACATAGCATTTCCATATCTGGCTCCTTCCTGGGGTACCGGTCTGGAACACCTAAATAGCGATAACTTCGGAACGGCTGCACCGATTTTTTTTTTTATCTGTAATAACGAGATTTTTAGCCCTAGGCTAGTTCATCTCGGGACCCACGCTATACTACCGTTCAGATGGAAGAACCCACAGTTTGCGAGTTTGTTGGGAGTGGAATTCGATCCCAGGTCCTCGGCGTGATAGTCGAGTGTTCTAACTATCACTCCAGGTCCGCTCCCCATTTTGCAAATAAATAACTATTGCAATACCGTTGTGAAAAGTTGGACTTTTTAATTGGCTAAAGTATGCTTGGTATGCTGAAATGATCTACTTTTCACCACTAATGTAAGTGTACAGTCAGGTCTTATCATCGTCTTATTTTTGCATGATTCGTCGAGAAATGATGAGACTTTTTTTACGCAGTTTTTTGAATTTTGAACTAAGTTTTTTTTTACGCGGTACGTATCCCCCGCGTAAAAAAACCTGACTGTATTACTTTCCAACACTCTTAAGAGCGCTGAAAAGTAGCGTTTTTCGGCACATTTTCCAACACACACTTTTTGCTTACCGTAGATTGAGCTGCTGTTTCTACATCCACCATCCACTGAGCTGCTCCTCAGATTTGTGCTTTTAAAAATTTTAGCTGTTTCTTCGTTCTATGATCACCTTAAATGCTCTAAAAACGCTTGGAACAAGGGTTTTGCGAGATGTCAACATAAAAAAGTAGTGCTTTTTCTAAGTGTCTCCTACTCCTTTACTTTTCCTTTAAAAAAATAATATCTTTGAATCAATAAGAGATTGAAATATGACTTCGTTAGTGAAGTTGTTTACAATTAGGTGTATTTCAACATTGTAAAACATTTTTGTTCTACGCCATTTACGTGCTTCAAACTTCACCAGTTCGATATGGAAAACCATAGGATGCTCTCATAATAAAAACCGGCAAGTTCGCACCGCCGCCATCCGATGACGACACAGCCACAGCTGATTTCCTGGAAAAGCTCATTTCTATCAGCTGCGCAAGTGAGCAAGCGTCTCGATAATCAACTAAATACTTTATTGAATTCATTAGCGAAACTTTTTCTCCGGTAAGGCGATTGACGACGGCGACGCATCAAACGATTTGCAATTTTCTCAGCCACTTGTTGGTATACTTGTAAGTCACCGGCAGCACCAACAACGGCTACGCATGGCAATCTCTCAATTCCAACGACGACGACGACGACGATGATGAAGACGGTGGCTGAGTATGTCCATAAGGTGGCGAAGGGGATGGCTATTTAGCCTTTTATGGCGCAGACTTGTGCAAAAGACGCGGCCCATACGTATCGCGATTCGCGAGTTAGCCTTGTTGTTTCCTTCCCGGCTGGAAGCGCATGCTTCCAGTTTGTTGTACGGTGACCAGTGGTTCCTGACGGGGGAAGTGTTTATCGAAAGTAAAGTAAACTAAAAATTTTGCAGTTCTGCAGCTGGTGGCAGACAATACACGAAAGAAGATCGAGACAATGCGGTTTATTTTATCCGATATTTTGCCCCGATAATCGAATACATAAAGCCGTTTTCAGAAAATAGTTAGTTCATTTCATACCTTACCTTACCGGTCAGACTAAGGCTTGAGTGACCTCTGCTGTTGTATATAGGAATCGTCTCCATTCTTCTCGGTCCATGGCTGCGTGTCTCCAGTTCCGCACTCTGCGAAGGGTCCGCAGGTCGTCCTCCACTTGATCGACCCACCTAGCCCGCTGCGCACCATGTCTTCGTTTACCGGTCGGATGACTCTCGAGAACCATTTTAGTCGGGTTGCTATCCGACATCCTGATGACGTGACCAGCCCACCGTAGCCTCCCGAGTTCGTTTCAAACTACTTTCCTTCTCTGGGTGCGTCTGATGTGTTCACAAATGTGTCAGAATGAAACAATGAGCTGATATTTTTGGAATTTAGTTAATTATTTATAAGTATATCTTTGGAAACATCGAAAATATTCCCTATCTACGGATCGCATTACTGATTAAAGGAGATTCTTATAGATCTTCCATCCTATCGTTCAAATAAGAACTATTCCAATGGCAGTTGTGAAGATCCAGAGCTATTCACAGTTCCGAGTGCCAAAAATCACCAAACGGTTGAGAACCACTGCACTTAACTATCTTTCAATCTTCATTCACAAGTCCAATGTTGTAGCCATCATTTCTTCTGCAGCATGAAGTGCAACATACACCGGGTAAGGTTGTGGTTGCAATGCTGCCCAATAAACGTGCTCCAAGATACACCGCAGCCGCCGGCAAAGGCGAAGAAAAAGCGAAGCAAAACAAAACGAAACGCACTCTTCTTGGGCGTCCGTTGGTTGTTGGGTGCCAGGCAAGCTCGTGAATTACCTTAAGGAAAAAAAAACCGCGAAGGTGAATGGCAAACGAAAGCAAAATACCTGAAAGTAAACATACAAACCAAGCCACCACACATGTGAATGAATGAAGATGCAGTTAGCTGACAGTCAGTCAGTGATATCTCCAACCAGATGACACCAAATTAGTCACACGTGTTGGGAACGGGTTTTAGCTGTTGGGGGATCGCCGGTTGAAATCGATTGTGAGAGGATACACGCGTGCGTGTATTTGGTTTTGAAGAGGGACTTAAACCTAGAGGATACACGCGATTCATTTTTTTTTTACGTGGATCGTTTTTTTTTTTTGTTGGTATTACTGAAACAATTTTGAATCAATTCACAGGGAAATACAGCATTTCATAACAGCGTCTGATCTACATGTTAGGAGCGGCTGATCGACGTCTGAGTACCAGAGAAGGACTCTAAGCAATACAGTGCACTATGGTGCTCCGGATAGTAGGGGGTTGGTGTTCAGCCCTCCGAGCTAGCCGTAAAAACATGTTAACATTTTAACCTTTGGAGGTAATCATACCATCTACCAGAGCTGCGGCAACACACGTGACTTGGGAATAGCTTTCATCGAGATGGGCGACATGTAGAGCAATGTGATCGGTCGGTGGCCGATCGACGAAAAAATGTGCAGGTTGAGGATCAAGAGTCGATTCCTTAACTTCATCATAATAAACGTGCACAGTCCCACTCTGAAGGACTGATGATGACAAAGACGCATTTTACGCGCATCTGGAATACGAGTACGACCGCAGCCCAATCCTGAACGCTCAGGTAGATTAGAGAGATCAGCGCCCACCAGCCGACGAACGAAAACGGTCTACGACTCATTGATTTCACCGCCTCCAAAAACATGGCTAGGCCATACGTAGCACCTTTATTCAACACAGCCTCCCTTATCGTTACATCTGGAGATCACAGCACACGGGATCGCAATTCGATCGGGTTTTGATTGACGGTCAGCACTTCTCCGACATTTTCGACGTCAGGACCTGTCGTGGCGCTAACATCGTCTCCGAGTGCGAAGCTACGAAACCTCCGAAAAGGATAAGGAGGACGACAATTCCGAAGCTTCGGATCTGCAGAGCCAGAGTTCGAACTCATCGATGGAGCGCAAGGCGAAACTGAAAATGTTCAAGAAAGTAGAAAGCGTCAGTCAAGACGGGATGGGACAGCTGCAGACCGGACTGACAAAGGCCCAGCTGGCCACGAGGGAGGGGATTATATACAAACTTTCAAAATTCTCCGGAAAACCAGCGCAGTGGCCATTGTTCAAGGTGGCCTACACAGCGTCCAATGAGACCTGTAGTTACATAAACCATGAAACCCTGGTGCAACTTGAGAAAGCGCTGGAAGGCCTTATCTTACCTTACCGATCAGGCTAAGGCCGGGGTGGCCTCTGCTGTACATAGCGGCCGTCTCCATTCCACTTGGTCCATGGCTGTTTGTCGCCAGTTCCGCACTCTGCGCAGGGTCCGCAGATCATCCTCCACTTGGTCGACCCACCTAGCTCGCTGCGCTCCACGTCTTGTTGTGCCGGTCGGATGACTTCCGAGAACCATTTTAGTCGGGTTGCTATCCGACATCCTGATGACGTGACCCGTCCACCGTAGCCTCCCGATTTTCGCGGTGTCGACGATGCTTGGTTCTGATGCAGCTCGTGATTCATTCGCCTTCTCCAAGTCCCGCCTTCCATCTGCACTCCGCCGTAGATGGTACGCAACACCTTCCGTTCGAAAACTCCAAGGGCGCTTTGGTCCTCTGCACGTAGGGTCCATGCTTCGTGCTCATAGAGGACGACCGGTCTAATCAGCGTTTTGAAGATGGTTAACTTCGTGTTACGGCGAACTTTATTCGATCGTAGAGTTCTGCGTAGTCCAAAGTAAGCACGATTTTCTGCCACAATGCGCCTCTGAATTTCTCTGCTGGTGTCGTTGTCGGCGGTCACCAGTGAGCCCAAGTACACGAATTCTTCAACCACTTCGATTTCATCACCGTCGATATAAATTCGGAGTGGCGGGCGCGGTGATTCTTCTCTGGAGCCTTTTGCCATCATGTAGGTACTTTGTCTGTACACATTAATGACTAATCCGATTCGCCTGGCATCACACTTTAGTCGGATGTACGTAATAAAAATATCATCAGCGAAACCAACCAGCTGAACGGACTTCGTGAAAATCGTCCCACTCGTGTTTATCCCCGCTCTCATTATTACACCCTCTAAAGCAATGTTGAACAGCAAGCCCGAAAGACCATCACCTTGCCGTAACCCTCTGCTAGATTCGAAGGGACTCGAGAGTGTCCCTGATACTCGAACTACGCACATCATTCGATCCATCGTCGCCTTGATTAATCGTATCAGTTTATCCGGGAATCCGTATTCGTGCATAATCTGCCAAAGCTGTTCTCGATCGATTGCATCATACGCCGATTTGAATTCGATGAACAAGTGATGCGTGGTTGACGGTTAATTCGTGGCATTTTTGGAACACCTAGCGGATGGCAAACATCTGGTCCGTTGTAGCGCGTTCACCCATGAATCCAGCCTGATATTGCCCCACGAACTCTCTTGGAAGAATGAAGGACAGTGTAGATCCACTGCAACATCGTTGACTGTCGAGACACAATCTGATGATGCATCCTCTCGAAAATACGGTCGGGCTGAGTAATGGCGATCCACCAAACGCGTCGGCGACCGTTTCGAAACAGAACTGCTGTGAAAAACGAACGATCCCCCGGTTTTCGGACAGCTACCCGATAGCGTTTCGTAGAATGAAGCAGAAGGAAAAGCACAGCTGCTGGGCTGCAAAACGGTGAGTCGATAAGGAGAGCGTCCAATATGGCTCTGGTCCTCACAAGTTCCTACCTCATGCTTCCACGAGTCAAGCGATGACAAAGACCGCCAGCTAAGAGTTGTGTGCTTAGCTGGTAATGCAGCCTGGGCACTGTTGTCCTTCTGACTTCAGCTAGATTGAGGAGGTACGATCCGAGCGTCTGTTCACCATGGAGGTGCGGCTCAAACAGCGTCTGTTCTGGCATCCAGCGGCTGAGTAAGAAACGCTGCACCACGCCTAGCTAGATCCAAGGTGGTAGCCCCATCAGCGTGGTCGTCCCAGTGTTGGTTGGGACGTTAAACAGAACTGGCACGATGGCCCTCCGGCGAGACAGGAGTGTTGGCGTAGGCCCAATAAGCCACCCGTAAAAATCCCCATTGCGAATTGTAAATATCCGCACTGCAGTTTCGGCCGATTGCCGCAAATTGCATGCTGCCTGTTTTGAATGACGCGTGCTTGCCGCTCGGTTGCTGCGATGCGAAAGAGGCCGATCGTCGGCGGTGCGGTCTCTCCTGTCAGACCGGCACCGTGTCGCTGACGACCGACGACGTGCGCGTCGCGACGTCTCGTAGTCGCGATGTCTGATGGAGCGCGAATATTGTTGTCGCGGTTGGGCCGCGGTGTTCGATGATGCGTGAACGTTGATGACTCGCATCTCTGCGCATAGGGTGTTTAACTGATATGCCACACGAATAACATAGGAGAAAATACGACTCGATACAATCGGCAAAGACCCACGCGACGAAATAAGGACTACTATTGGAAACTTGGAACATGGAATTGCAAGTCACGAGGATGTGACAGGATAATCTACGACGAACTACATCCCCGCAACTTCGACATCGTGGCGTTGCAGGAACTTTGTTGTACTAGACAGAAAGTGTGGAAAAGCGGTAATCGAGCGGCTACCTTCTACCAAAGCTGTGGCACCACCAATGAACTGGGAACAGGATTTATAGTGTTGGGCAAGATGCGACAACGTGTGATCGGGTGGCAGCCGATCAACGCAAGGATGTGCATGTTGAGAGTTAAGGGCCGTTTCTTCAACTACAGCATCATCAACGTCCACTGCCCACACGAAGGGAGACCCGATGACGAGAAAGAAGCGTTCTACGCGCAGTTAGAGCAAATATACGATGGTTGCTCGCCGCGGGACGTGAAAATCGTTGTCGGCGACATGAATGCACAGGTAGGAAGGGAGGAAATGTACAGACTGGTAATCGGGCGAAACAGCCTGCACGCCGTATCGAATGATAACGGCCAGCGATGCGTAAACTTTGCAGCCTCCCGTGGTATGGTAGTCCGAAGCACCTTCTTCCCCCGCAAAGATATCCACAAAGCCACCTGGAGATCACCCGACCATCAAACAGAAAACCAAATCGACCACGTTCTAATCGACGGTAAATTCTTCTCGGATATAACCAATGTCCGCACATACCGCAGTGCGAATATAGATTCGGTTCACTACTTAGTCGCTGTATGCATGCGCTCAAAACATTCGACAGTTATCACCACGCGTCGAAGTCGAACGCCGCGGCTCAATATCGAGAAACTTCGTAACGTAGAAGTGGCTCAAGACTACGCGCAGCAGTTAGCAGTGGCCCTACCAACGGAAGAGCAGCTTGGCGCAGCTACACTTGAAGATGGCTGGAGGGACATTCGATCCGCCATAGGTAGTACCTCGGCTACAGCAC
Organism: Aedes albopictus; assembly: GCF_035046485.1. Lineage (NCBI taxonomy): Eukaryota > Metazoa > Arthropoda > Insecta > Diptera > Culicidae > Aedes > Aedes albopictus. The sequence goes on along the minus strand of NC_085137.1, from coordinate 190,958,912 downwards.
TAGGCTTCGCGACTCCGAATCACAAAAACGACTGGCACGACGGCGAATGTGAACAGTTGAAAAACGAGAAGAATGCAGCATGGGCGAGAATGCCACATTACCATACGAGAGCGAATGAGGCACGTTACAAACAGGCGCGGAACAGGCAGAACTCAGTCTTCCGGATGAAGAAGCGCCAGCAGGAAGAACGAGATCACGAAGCGATGGAAGAGCTGTACCGCACTAAGGACACACGAAAGTTCGAGAAGCTGAACCACTCGCGCAGAGGCTTTGTGCCACAAGCCGCCATGTGCCGAGATAATCACGGGAATATTCTCACGAGCGAGCGTGAGGTGGTCGAGAGGTGGCGGCAACATTACGATGAGCACCTCAATGGCGACGTTGCAAGTACCGAAGGTGGCGTGGTAACAGGTCTTGGAGTATGTGCACAGGACGAAAGACTTCCGGCCCCTGACCTCCAAGAGATTGAGGAGGAGGTTGGCCGGTTGAAAAACAACAAAGTCGCTGGAGCAGATCAACTACCAAGCGAGCTTCTAAAATACGGTGGAGAAACACTGGTGAGAGCACTACACTGGGTCATTACCAAGATTTGGGAAGAGGAAGTATTACCGGAGGAATGGATGGAAGGTATCGTGTGTTCCATCTACAAAAAGGGCGACAAGTTAGATTGCGGGAACTACCGCGCGATCACACTTCTGAGCGCTGCCTACAAGATACTCTCTCAAATTTTATGCCACCGTTTATCACCGATTGCAAGAGAGTTCGTGGGGAAATATCAGGCTGGACTCATAGGTGAACGCGCTACAACGGACCAGATGTTCGCCATCCGCCAGGTGTTGCAGAAATGCCGCGAATACAACGTGCCCACACATCACTTGTTTCATTGATTTCAAATCGGCGTATGATACAATCGATCGAGAACAGCTATGGCAGATTATGCACGAATATGGATTCCCGGATAAACTGATACGATTGATCAAGGCGACGATGGATCGAGTGATGTGCGTAGTTCGAGTATCAGGGACACTCTCGAGTCCCTTCGAAACTCGCAGAAGGTTACGGCAAGGTGATGGTCTTTCGTGCTTGCTGTTCAACATTGCGTTAGAGGGTGTAATAAGGAGAGCGGGGATAAACACGAGTGGGACGATTTTCACGAAGTCCGTTCAGCTGCTTGGTTTCGCCGATGATATTGATATTATTGCTCGTAAATTTGAGACGATGGCGGAAACGTACATCCGACTAAAGAGTGAAGCCAGGCGAATCGGATTAGTCATTAATGTGTCGAAGACAAAGTACATGATGGCAAAGGGCTCCAGGGAGGAGTCACCGCGCCCGCCACCCCGAATTCATATCGACGGTGATGAAATCGAGGCGGTTGAAGAATTCGTGTACTTGGGCTCACTGGTGACCGCCGACAACGATACCAGCAGAGAAATTCAGAGGCGCATTGTGGCAGGAAATCGTTCTTACTTTGGACTCCGCAGAACTCCACGAGCGAATAAAGTTCGCCGTAACACGAAGCTAACCATCTACAAAACGCTGATTAGACCGGTCGTCCTCTAAGGGCACGAAACATGAACCGTACGTACAGAGGACCAACGCGCCCTTGGAGTTTTCGAACGGAAGGTGTTGCGTACCATCTACGGCGGAGTGCAGATGGAAGACGGGACTTGGAGAAGGCGAATGAACCACGAGCTGCATCAGCTGCTGAGAGAACCAACCATCGTTAATACCGTGAAAATCGGGAGGCTAAGGTGGGCGGGTCACGTCATCAGGATGTCGGATAGCAACCCGACTAAAATGGTTCTCGAGAGTCACGAGACCGGTACAAGAAGACGTGGAGCGCAGCGAGCTAGGTGGGTCGACCAAGTGGAGGACGATCTGCGGACCCTACGCAGAGTGCGGAACTGGAGACAAACAGCCATGGATCGAGTGGAATGGAGGCGGCTACTATGTACAGCAGAGGCCACCCCGGCCTTAGCCTGATCGGTAAGGTAAGTAAGCTGCTGACAGGATCGGACATGCTTGTCAAAGTGCTCTGCAGCTTTTGCAAATGGGGCATCGCCTTCAGTAGAGACTTGAAGGAGATGTTCCACCAGCTGCAGATTCGTTCCGTCCGAGGACAAGCAGAAGCAACGTTTTTCTTTCGTACCCAGAAGAACCGCCACATATCTACGTTATGGATGTGGCGGCATTTGGGTCGATGAGCTTCCTCTGGAGTTGACAGCCGCACATCGCACACGTCGGACGCGCTTCTTGATTACTCGCCTTTCGATCACTAACTAAATATGCACGGTGTGCGGCCAAACACCTAAGTGGATCAACCATTCCTTCCAAGCAAGCGGGCTTCGGATTCCAACTCTTCTAAAATTCCATCAGCAGCATCTCCAGCTACAGCATCAGCTGATGGTTTATTCAACTACACCGAGTCCCACCACTTAACAGTCATCAGCAAAAAATCGAAGCATCTCGTATCATGTGCACAATCGACCGCGACTGAGGGTGGAAAACAAAACGACGACGATTAGACGGACATCGATGACAATGGTTCAAATTCTTCGACGGACTATAGTGTGGTAACACACAAACGACGGCGATCAAAAAAACAGGAGGCAATTGAAACAAAAAAGGTTTGCAATGATCAGTGTTTCCCACACTGATCATACAGTAGAACGCGCTATCGATAATCAGTCGAATAAACAGTTTTTTCGTCAAACAGTTTTTTCGTGTTAATTGTAATGTATACAATTAAATAAGAAATGCGGCTCTGTAAAGCTGTTCCCGGCGAGTGAGCCTTGAAATAAACGAATTGGTAAAAAAAAAGCTTCCCCCGCTCGGCTTGATACGTCAAACACCGGAACGCTGAAGAGTTCGCCGTTCAATATCCCGAAGCGTGGGTGGGCAATATACGTTGGCACTGACTGCTTCGACATTGCGTCGACATTGAAGAGAAGGGCGGCTTCGAAATTCGAAACTTATTGTCCAGCCGATGCATTGTAGTTGATGTCATTCCTGTACGAGGGAAACCAAAGGGATCGTCGCAAGTTGTGTCATGGTCTTCTTCGATCTACTCGGTTTGCTTGTGCCATGGATTACTGCACAAATTTATACTGGCCTGCTTATTCTCACACGAAATTTGATGGTTGAGCGGTGTCGGCACCTCCCAACGTCAAATTTTCTGTGAGAGTAAGTAGGCCAGCGCACCAATGGTCCAATTTTGAGAAAAGCTGGCAGAAAATCATTTTTTGAACATCTCCTCAATGGTTTTCAGTATATCGATCATTCATCCACAATATCAGAAGCGTTGACTGTCTTTTAAATAAATTGTAAATCATGAGTTTGTATCTTTTCACTACACTAAATAGCTGCTGATAGAAAATTTGTTGATTTTTTGATAAGGAACACAAGCAAGTTCAACCACTACAAATGTCTAATAATATAAGTAATTCAATTACTTCCAGAAGTTTATTCGTAAGTTCTTGTTATATTAGGCACCTGCAATGGAAAAAGAGATCAAAATAACACTTTTGGCTTCAAAATTAACATCACATATTGTTAGTACGAGAAATTCTTATTGTCGGATCCGATAGCTCTTGCCGACACGAAAGGGGTCACCAACCTTCATTCCTCCATAGGCAGATGAAAATCCAAATTGGCTTCGATGGACGACGAACAATAGCTGGCCTTGCAAATGCTGGATACTTCTCAGGATCATGGACACATCGAACTGTACAGACTCCTTGGTAATTTTGGGCAGTCCTCCATGGTCGAAATAAGCACTCGCGGCGGTTTAGTTAAACACACATTACACAAAACACATTTATTGAACAGCTAACAACTAACATTTATTACTTAAACTACTTAGGCTAAATCAATGTTAAAAACGAGCGTAGGTCCCCTTGGACCGTTCAAACCGGCGATTCTGTAGGCACTAGATGTAGCTCTGCAAACCACCAAGTAGCAGAGTAGCCGACGATCGTGCGATGAATACGATCGTACGAGATCCCAAAATGATCTAACGAACCGATGCTGGAGCTGATCCATTTCTCTCGCTCACCACCACATGTCCGATATGGTAGGTAGATGTTGACCACTTGAAAGATGAAGAGCTCCTGCCTATTTGCCATGTACTGTACATAGTGCAGTTGTACGCGGCTTCGGGATAGCGGACTGTATGGTTCAAATTTCCAGGGTTGTACTGCGGGAGGTTCAGGTGCTCCCAAACACTTATAATTCAACTTCAAAGTGTCTTACATAACTCGCTCCCACATACTCCCCGCGCAGATATTTGGTGCAAACGCTCGTCTAAGTATGCAAAATTGATTAAGGAAAATTGCAGCTGCCAAAACATAGCGCCATAATGATATGTGTATAGCCAAATTGTATGAAAAACAGCAATTTTGTTCGGAATTTGTTCGAAGAAATCGACAAATAAAGAAAATGCTATTAATATGCAATTGAAAGCTCAATAATATTTCAGTATAAAACTAGTAGACTACTATGATTTGGCAATTTTTGCCACGTATTTTCAAATCTGGACCACTGTGAGCGTAAGTTCGTGCAGTGAACCATCTATGACGTCTAAGACTATGACTATCTATGACTGGGATCAATAAGGCGACAGCAATTCCTGGAAGTTGTGGAAGCGGAGGACGAGTTTGTTGCCGGAGGTCGAAGCCATCCGTATTCCTCGTTACTATATTGGCGGCGCCAAGTCACACGAAGTCGATTCGCTGGAAATCCAAATCTTCACCGTTGCCAGCGTACTCGGATACGTTGCGTAGCTTATCTGCGAGCGGTCATCAACGGAAGCATACACTGCAGCTTCATAATGCCCCTGGTTAAAGTGGCACGAAACATCGTTTACCGGTTGCCCGGCTTGAGTTAATAGGAGCTCTCTACTGGGAGCTAGGATGAGCCAAACGGTTCTGGACTTACACTCCTACCAGAACCGTACAATATTCTGGACGGTTTCAAACACCGTGTGTGAGTAGGTCAATTCCGGCCAGCACAAGTTCAAACAATACTTTGGATTCTGGACCGGCGAGATCCAAGAGTTGACGAAGGTTGCGAACTGTCGATGGATTCCGACCAAACTAAAACTCGCCGACATGCTGACAAAGTGGGGACAAGGTCCGAAGTTGCAGAGCGACGGAGAGTGGTTCAACAGACCGGCGTTCCTGTATCGGCCGCAAAAGCAGTGGCCATCTTAAGAGATGTCCATTGAAGAGATGGGCGAAGATGCCATATAGGTGTGGTGTTGTTTCTCGCAGTGATCGACGTCAGCTCGATTATCCGTTGGACTAAGTTGCTGAGGGTGACAGCGAGTGTGGAGATGAAGCGCATCTCCAACTGCCGGTGAAAAAGTAGAGGATAGCCCATAGTTAGCATGTGGGCTACGGTGAACCAGTGGCAGCTAACCCAAGACTTCGCGGTCAACTATGATCTTATATTCTCTATTAATTTCTTAAGATTCTATTAGGATACCCAAAGTGAGAGCTGTGTACTTTGTCAATAGTTTTCATATTCGGTATGTTTGTATTGTAGATTTTTTGATTCAAGCAAATTGCTTCCAAAAAAGGGTCCCGATGATTATTTCTACCCTTATTATCAATTTTGTCGTATTCCAAGACTTCAATCGGAATCGCTAAATTTCCAACGTTATTTCCTTAGTAATAATAGTGTAATAAACATTTTTTTTATGAAAACGAAACATACCTTAGTTACACATGAAGAGAATTTTAACCACATATATAAATTGCATCACGTTAGGCTTGAGCCTGACTGTGCACCTTCAGTTTATCATATCGCCAATTAGCTAGCTGTTCGTCACCACCGCACCGCCGGCGTGGAAGAGAAAACAATGCAGCCGCTGCAAATGCCCACATAATCTCCCGCTTCAATCAAGATGCTGCGTTTTCCATGCTGTAATAATATTTAACAAAAGCATTGAAAGTGCATCGCACTTGCAGCTTTTTCTGCATTCACTTCCTCGGATAATACTTACCTACTCGATTGACTTGGATGCAAGTGCATCATCAACAGCATAATCATGTGCACATGACGATGCGATGGTGCAATGATGTGCGGTTACCAAGTGCCATTGGCCTTCTGCTTCCCTGGAATTTTCAGGATCTTTATGGAATGGGAGAATGAGCACAGATTTTGATTTTTGTTGCACTTTTTGTGTAAGCTTCGATACGTTGCAGGTTTCTATTTTAAAATTAATTAAAAACTATTTAACCAGGGAGCGGTTGCGTCGTGTACTGAGTGCACATACCGTAAAAAAAAACACGTGTGTGGTACACAGCGTGAGCAAGGTATATCGGTGGGGGTGGCCGAAGACGCAACTGCTCTAGGGTTAAATTTAAATAATATAAAATAACTTAAGAAGAGATTACTGCCTTACACATTTTAAGATTGTTTTTGTGTAAAATTGTATTTATAATTTTGATTTTCAATGAAACACGTGCCCACTCCCACATATCGTGATCCATCATCATTCGTTGTTTCACAGTTCCACAGTTCCACAGTTTTTCACACCGGTTTTCCGGAAAACTGGTTTTCCTTGCCAGTCCGACAGGGTATCGGTATCAGTTACCTACTGTTGTGGGAGCTTCACGACGACGATCCAGTCAACCAGTAGTTGGTGCTGTCTGCGATTGGGCCCGACCATGGTCATGATGATGGTCATCGATCACCACACAGCTGAAGCCTGCGAGCTGGCCACGTGGATGTTATGCTGCCATGCCGCCAGATTGTTCGTTTACTACACTGCTATGTCTGGTCTGTGGTGTGCTATCGTAAATGGATGTCGTTTGATGGCTATTACACCGATGGGACTTGTTTGGATGGTATAACATGTCACTTGTTTAGCTTAATCATCGGCTATTTTTATCGGCGCATGGCAGTTCATTGACGGGATGTTACTTAATTGCTTCATTTCACTTTTTGTTCCTTTCGACGATAGTTTTGAAAACTATGACAGTTAACTTATCAACATGGTCGTAGCGTAAACGGGCAGCTATTCAGCAAGATTTTGCAGGGGATGTCTGAAAAGGTGGCCCACACTTTTTTGAAAATCAAAAAAATTTAAAAATTTCAAGTCTTACTTCCTGAATCGATTGTTTTGCACTCCCATAAGCAACGTTCAAAATTTGAGCAAATCGGTTATGTCTAAGGGGACGCTGAAAGTGCTGAAGATAGTATGGGAAAACGTGGCCAAATGTATGCAAAAATTTTAAGTTTTCGATTTGTGCCGCTAGGTGGCGCTGTAAGCGTTCAATGATAAAACCCTGTGGTGTTATTGTAGGTGACTACATATATGCCAAGCAACTTTGTAGAAGACCGCAAAGTGATACGACGCCTGTTAAAAAAGTTATACCCTAGGTAGAGGATTGCCTAGGAATACATGGAGGAACATGTGGAGAAAGTTTTGGAGGACTTCGTGTTGGAATACCTTTACGAATTCCTGGAGGAATCCCTGAAGCAATTTCTGGAAGAATCTCTGAAGGAATCCCTGGTGAAAGCACAAGAGGAATCCGTAAAGGAACCTCTGAAAGAATTCATGGAGAAATTCCAGGAGGAATCCTTGAAGAAATTTTTGAACGAATTCGTGGTGGAATCCCCGCCCAAATAACAGTTATAGTCAAAGAGACTAGAAGAGGTTCTTAGGACTATCATAAAACCAAAATAAAAGGTACTAGATTTTATGGCGGTTTTGAAAACCTCTTCAAGATCAATTGGCCAACAAAATGTTACTTGGGCGGAAGAATTCCTGGTGGAATCCCAACAGAAATCCTTGGAGTAATCCTTAGAGGAATCCCTAAAGGAATTCTAGGAGGAGTACCTGGAAGAACTCATGGAGAAATCGCTAGGGAAATCCCTAGAGCAGTGAATCAAAATTCAACCATCGCACAACAATAATGACAATTGTTGCGACAAAACAACCCATGCGATATAAGTTTTTCCCAACTTGAAAATAATGGGATTAACATCGTACACCACGAGTTTAGAGATTTTTAAGCCTTGCATTGCGATTTTCGAACGGTAACTTCGAGTCGGTAAACACTGAAACTCTGGTGAAGCTCTATCATCAAACAGTTTCGACTTTGGGTTAGTAATAATTGATTATTCACGAGTTGAAAAGTACGCAACAAATTCAGCTTCCGTTTTGTCTGCAACAAAAAATTTCGAGATCATGTCATTATCTGTCTCCAGTAGGGATAAAGACTAATCGTCGCACCTTCTTTGTTGCTTGTTTTGTGCCTCTTTTGTCTGACAATTCTCTTCACTGCCCTAGAGGGTTCCCTTGAGTAATTTCTAGACGAATTTCTGAAGGAATGCCTGGAAGAATGTATGGGATAATTTCTGTATGAATTCCTGGGGGAGGCCCTGGAGAAATTTCTGGAGGAATCCCAGTAGGAATTCCTGAAGGAATCTTTAGAGGAATTTCTGGAGGAATCGCTTGAGGTATCCCCTGAGGAATTCCTGGAGGAATTCCTGGGTGAATCCCTGGATGAATCTCTGGAGCAATTCCGGAACGAACCCATGGAAAAATTCCAAGAGGAACCCCTAGAAGAGTGCCTGGAGAAATGCTAGGAGGAATTCCTAGAAAAATATCTAAATGAATTTCTAGAGGAATTCATGTAGGAATTTTTAGTATAATTTCAGGACGAACCCTACAAGAATCTGTGAAGGAATTTTTGGATTTCTTAGACGAATCCAGGCAGAAATACCCGAAAGAATCCCTGAAGGCTTCCTAGGAGGTATCTCTGGAGGAATCTCCTATGAGATATTCCAGGAGGGTTTTCTTAAGAAATCTTAAGAGGAAGTACTGAAGAAATTACAGAAAGAATTCTTGAAGAAATTTTGGAAGATCCTAAGGAGAGTTCGTGGGGGAACTTCTAAAGAAATCCCAGAATTCCTGAAGGAATCTCTAGAGGAATTTCTTAAGGAATCGCTTGAGGAATCCCCTGAGGAATTCCTGGATGAATCCCTGGATAAATCTCAGGAGCAATTCCGGAAGGAACCCATGGAAACATTTCAAGAGGAACCCCTAGAAGAGTTTCTGGAGGAATGCTAGGAGGAATTCCAAGAAGAATATCTAAATTAATTTCTAGAGGAATCACTAGAAGAATTCCTGTAGGAGTTTTTAGTATAATTTCAGGACGAACTCTGCAAGAATCTGTGAAGGAATTTTTGGATTTCTTAGACGAATCCAGGCAGAAATTCCCGAAAGAATCCCTGAAGGATTCCTAGGAGGTATCCCTGGAGGAATCTCTTAGGAGTTTCTAAAGAAATCCCAAGAAAAAGTACTGAAGAAATTACAGAAAGAATTCTTGAAGAAATTTTGGAAGATCCTAAGAAGACTTCGTGGGGGAACTTCTAGAAAAATCCCAGCAGTTCATGAAACCTTGAAGAAATTCCTGAAGAAACCCCCGAATTAATCCCGGAAGTAATCTCAAGAGGTATTCCCAAGAGAATTCCTGTTGGAATTCCTGGATAAATTCCTGGAGGAAATCCTGAATGAAGTCTAGCAAAAATCCCAAGAAGAGTTCTTGGAAGAATTCTAGGAGGATTTTTTTTAATAGTTGTTCCTGGAAAAATGCCACGAATAATTCCAGATTGAATCTCTGGAGGAAATCCTGAAGGAATCCCTGGAGGAAGTTTTGGAAAAATACCTGAAGAAACCCCAGGAGGAATCCTACGAGGAATTTCTTAGAAAATCCCAAGAGATTTTTTTAAACGAATTACTGGAAGAATTTCTGTAGGAATCCTTGTTATTTCTGGACGAATCATTGATGGAATCCTTAGATGGACTCCTAAAGGATTTTTTGTACAAAATTTGGAATCAGCAGTCACTGGAGGAACCTGTAAAGAAAGACATTCCAGGAGAAATTCCTGGAGGCATGTGGAATACATGATGAAGTCACTGCAGGAAATAATGGGAAAATTCCTAGAGAAATTCTATGGTTCATCCTTGCAGAAGAATCTGTAAAAATTTCTAAAAAACCAGATTTTTCCACCTAGTGGTGATAGTGCCTTTCTCGTCGAATGTGTACTCATGATCTTTCCATCCACGCAATCAGTCTTGCCTTAGAGTCAGTGATCAGCCCCAAATATATGTGCTTTGGTAACGAACGAGAAGGAGGAAATGCTCATAACAACGATCTGGGACTGTACCACCTAAGAATTTCTGAATCATGAGAATACTTTATTTATAAAATCATCCCTAGTAACACAATATGTTCTATAGGAATTATTTCGACTCCAATATGACCAGTTACTGTGTTTTGGTTCATAACAATAAAACCGTTTTCCAGACAGATATATGACCGAAAAAGCGCAGAAGGTGGAGCTTCGGCAACATATTTGAGATGTTATAATCATATTGTATATGAATCAAAGCATACTTGATAATGTTTCTTAGTATGTTTTACAGTACATAATTGTGACAACTTTCAATATACAAACTACACGTCTTCTTTTTCTAATTGAGGATGAAAATTCAGTTTCTTTTCCAAAGCGTAATCAATGTTTGTTGCATAACCGTATTCAACTATGTTTCAAAATGTCAAAAAAAAACTATTCAAGTGCAAAGTATGGCTTGCGATATTATTTCAGCTAAACTATTTCAACTTAAAATTGGCTTTCTATGACCAGAAATTGTGGTGCGAGTCATTTTTTCTGGTGAAATAGGCATTTGTACTTCGATAAATTTAATGCGCCTTATGAACACGTATCTTTGAAGGATAATAAAATAAAACAAATTAAAACCATCGTTTTACTTGAGCATGTGTAACCTAAACTGCTTTGTTTTCCCAAATAATATTTCTAATTCCTGCAAAAAAATCATACATTATGGATAAAAATGGGATATTTGACTGGATATTTTATAAATATTAAAAGTTTTAATGAAAAAATAAATGACATACTTGGACACGGCATGCTAAATGATTCGAGATATGATTAGAAAATAGCTTAATGCTTACAAATCTGGAAAATTTGTAAATGTAAATTTGAGAATATTCTTTTTACAATGACATACATATAGCCATCACAATATATGTATATGGATACGAATGAAGAAATTTTAAAGTGACATACACATGCAAAATTGACATTGGCAGAGGAAGCTCTGAATAAATAACAGTGGAAGTGTTCCTAAGCTGAGAAGCAGGCTTTGGTCCAGTGTTGACAACGTCAGAAGAAGAAGAAAATTTATTTCACATTTTTGGGCTGATTTAACCCTCTAATACCCAACCCCGCCTTTAGACGGGGTATAGTTTGAGCATTTTTGTAATTTTTGTTTCGTGGAAAATCAAAACTTTTATATTTTTGGCTGATATTTAGGACTGTTTTGTATATCTCAAAATGATTTTTGGTATATTTTAAAGCGTATTTACATTTTTTGAAAATCATTGAAAATTTGATGTCTTAGTCACCTTCTAGAAGTCATTGTTTATTTTGTATTGAATCGCAACAATTAACATTTTTTAAATTTTTCCCAAATCATTCTATCCTAGTTTTATAGTTTAAGGAAATCGAATACATTCTAAAATTATTTTCCTTAAAATTACACGGAAAATGAAATTTTCTATGAAAAAAAATTAAAATAAAAATATTTCAAAAATAATCATAAAATCTCAAAATGTTTTCATCTCAAAAAATCCGTACCCCAAATAGGCTTCCAGGAAAAATATGAAACTGTGGGGATGTTCAAAAATAAAAATTAGAAAAATCATAAACTGAAATTCACGAAATCGAGAATTAAAGAGAATCATCTTCCAAAACATGTTTAAATCGATTTTAAATGACGAAAAATGATATTTAGATCAAAATCAAAAATTTGGGTATTAGAGGGTTAATAAACGAAAATTTGATAGGAGGTAGTGTCACTATCTCGTGAAAATCAATATCATTATCAACATTGTTGTCGATTCGTAAAATGGGTAATTTTTCATAGAAAATGCGGTGAAAGTCGATAAAAATTTCCATCTAGAAAAATGGTACACTACTAGTTTTTTTCAGGATGATAAAATTGATGTATGCAGTCGAGCCAATTGAAATTTTATTAAATAATACAATCAAAATTGTAGAGCATTGGCACGGTAAAAGTACAGTTTTGCCTTTCTCGTACACTAAGGTGTACCGAAAGGCTATATGTTCACTCCAAAAACGAAAATTTGATAGAGCCCCCGGAGTGGTCAAGTGTTATATACCAATCGACTCAGCTCGACGAGTTGAGATGATGTCTGTGTGTATGTATGTGTGTGTGTGTGTATGTATGTGTGTGTGTGTGTGTATGTGTACAAAAAGGTCACCTCTTTTTTAGATAGTAAATATGAACCGATTTCAACGACCGATGGTTCATTCGACGCGGTATATTGCCCCATTGTTTCCTATTGAAAGTGGTTCAGATCGGTCCAGCCGTTCCGGAGTTATGGCCATTTAGGTGTTCCTGACCGGTACCTCAGGAAGGGGCCAGATATGAAAATGCAACAAACCCATGCATGCGACCCATCAAACCACTGCATCTGATGAACGGGAAGTAGAAAAATAGTCTCAGACTATATCTGAACCGGTAGTGTTCCGGAACCGGTTCCGGATGTCCCGCCGGAAGTGGCCAAATATAAAAGTGAACAAAACCCATGCATGCGACACGTCAAATAGCGGCATTTTCGATAACCAGCTGAATGGTGAGCAGGAAAGTAGTTTCAGACTATATTTGAACCAGTAGTGTTCCAGAACCGGTTCCAGGTGTCCCGCCGGAAGTGGCCAACTAAAAAAGTGAAGCAAACCCATGCATGCGGCACATCAAACAGTGGCTTTTTCGATAACATGATGAACGGTAAGCAGGAGAATAGTTTCAAACCATATCTGAACCGGTTGTGTTCCGGAACCGGTTCCAGGTGTCCCGCCGGAAGTGGCCAATTAAAAAAGTGAACCAAACCCATGCATGCGACACACCAAATAGCGGCTATATCGATAACCAGATGAACGGTCAGCAGGAAAATAGTTTCAGACCATATCTGAACCGGTTGTGTTTCGGAACCGATTCCAGGTGTCCCGCTGGAAGTAGCCAATTGAAAAAAACCAGGCATGCGACACATCGAATTGCGGCTTTTGCAATAACCTGATGAACGGTAAGCAGGAAAGTAGTTTCAGACTATATTAGAACCGGTAGTGTTTCAGAACCGATTCCAGGTATCCCGCCGGAAGTCGCTAACTGAAAAAACGAACCAAACCCATGCATGCGACACATCAAACAGCGGCTTTTTCGGTAACAAGATGAACGATTAGCAGGAAAATAGTTTCAGACCATATCTGAACCGGTTGTGTACCGGAACCGGTTCCAGGTTTCCCGCCGGAAGTGGCCAACTAAAAAATTCAACCAAACCTTTGCATGCGATACATCAAAGAGCGGCTTTTTCGATAACCAGATGAACGGTAAGCAGTAAGATAGTTTCAGTCCATTTCTGAACCGGTTGTGTTCCGGAACCGGTTTCAGGTGTCCCGCCGGAAGTTCGATAACTAGATAAGCAGACAGCAGTAAAATAGTCTTTGACCCAAGCTCTGACCCCACCTAAGATTACCGGCAGTGTTGCAGAATCAGGTTTAGATGCATCGCTGAAATTACAACAAAACAAAATCGATGCAAGCGATACATATGCGTAAACGAACAAAATCTTGATAAAAATTTAAGCGATCTTGTTTTCCATTTTCCTGAGGCGTAATTATACAGTAAGATGGATCAAACTTGTATGGGAAAATTTTAATTTTATAGCATCAATCCCCTTTTGATTGCCGGGGCCCGTGGCGCAGTGGCTACACGTTCGCTTCATAAGCGGATGGTCATGGGATCGATCCCAGCCCCGGCACTTCGTCAGTTGCTCTTCCCCCCGAGAGCGGCCGGCACTTGACCCTCTTCTGAGCTATCATAGCTCAAACGGACCCGGATAATTGGATATCGGCGAACGGCAACCCATAATGAACGACTCCCAATCGGACTGGAAATGGAACAACAGCCATACATCATTTCATCATCGTGCTCATCATACTACCAAGGACAGGGAAGAAAAGTGAAAGCAGCACAAAGACAAACCAGTTCTATATATTTGAATAAGAATATAATAGAATACATTTAGGCACTGTACAAGTGTAAGTGCAGCCGCCAATTGGAATCGCTCACGTAGTGCCTAGTGGACAAAAGAGCTGGAAAATAGGTTAAGTTGCTAAGAATAAAAAAATCCCTTTTTGAGACTTAAATTACTGCGCACAATTTTGATGCAACTAGTTGAGCCATCGCGCTCTGTAATACGGTTGAAATTTAAATGGGTTTTAATATGGGAAATTTTACTTGCTTGCACTTTTTTGTCAAATTTTACATGAATCTTATACTGCCATTCCACGCCCAATTGTCCCATGTTATGTGGGAATCCCATATAACATGGGATAATCATGCGTAGAACGGCTGTATAACCAATGATAATAAAGTAAAGGCTAAACTGTGCAGAAAAAAATGCTGAAATGTCTTGATAATGTTCGGCATCCAGTGCTAGTGAAGGTGGTCAAGCAGTTAACTGAGAGGTATAATATTATTCAGCTCTGCTTATACGTTTAACATAATACATAACATAGGAATATGAGCCATCAATAAGTTTCCACATTCGATTATGGCTTTGATAAGGTTCTTGCTTTTCTGAACAAGGCTGACACAAATTTCGATTTTCTCTTAAGTCAAGAGGGGTCCACTTGGAAATTTTGGGTAGGAATTCAATATTTTGAGGAAGGGCACAAATGAATAAGGACTGTTCAATTTATAAAACGGACAACTTTATAGGGCTATAAAAAGAAGACGCGTAGTTAAAATTTAACCACCCTTGCTTCGTTGTTCAGTGCATCATCTGTCATTATAGTGATCATTTTTTAATCGAATAAAAATAGTTTTATTTTATAGAAAATCGGCCAGGTGTCAAATAAGGTGAATTTTTCCATTGCTGAAAATTGAAAATATACATAAAATTACTGTTCACACATGGTATATCATTTTTAATACCAGAAAAGTATGTACAATGCTGCAGCAGCATGAGTAATAAACATTCTGGCAAAATTTAAACTCAATCGGAAAATTAAGTGTTGAGATATTAAAGTCTCAAGTAAGATTCGATTTTTTCAATAAAATTCAATTGTAAAGCAAAAAGGGCATGAAAATATGAAACAATCTATTTTTTTATGCATCCAGTCGAAACTGGGAATAATGTGGATTTCAATGCAGAAAACTGCTTCTTAATAGCATTACTGGTTTGGTAACTGTGCGCTATTGCAGCCACAGTAATCAAAACGGTTTCGTTCTTTGAAGGTTCTTACAAATAACAATGCAACCTAATGCAAATTTCACATAACAATAATGTTGAAAATGAAAACTTTGCATCCGATTATTATTAAATAAGGTGTACAATAACATAGGATCAACTTTGTTGAAAATAAATAATAACAAGATTCGCTAGAGTCGAAAATCTTCATCAATGGACCAAAAAGTATGAAATTTTTTAATATGACCATCTTTATGGATTAAATTTTTGATGAAAAATGCAATTATAAGTAATTTTTTCTTATGTATCATTCAGAGAGCGATATTCTACTATTCTGGACAAATTTTTAGCCGAATCAGTGATGTTATTGCAGCACAGGACTTAAATGAACATTTTTTCATAATTTCTATGAAAATAATGCAACTCACCATATCACGCCGGAGACTGCTTGGTGCATTATTACTGACCAACTATTAAGCTTTACCTTTAGTAGAATAGTATAAGATTCCAATGCATTGAAAACTTCATGAAAATGTACATATTAAGTGTGTGGAAAGTTATGTCGAATTTTGAGGAATGGGTTTTTATTGATGTTTTACGAAAACCGCTTCAGTTACACAATAAAGAACATTTTGCTTAATGATATATTTTTCCTACATTTGAGAATAGCTAAAGAAAGTTATGCAAAAAAATGATAATGATTTTATTGAAAAATAAAAAAGATATCGCACAAGCAAGTTGTCCGTTTTATAAATTGAACAGTCCTTAAACCAATAATTTTTTTAAATTTTAAGGTGAAGAGTCCTCCAGAAAATTTCTTACCAAACCCGAATAATTGAGCGGTTTTGCTTAATTGTTTGAGTATTTTTTTTCATCAAATACATTTATTATTTATCAACTCCACCCCCTCATTGACGAACGAGCACTGTGACAAAAGAAGAAAATGATATTTGTTCAATTCTAGAGTATTTTCAGGATTCAGGAACTCTTCGGCTTATGGCGACGGAAATATCTTAGAGTACATATTCGACGAGAAAGGCGCTATCACCACTAGGTGGATTAATCTGGGTTTTATTCTTAATTATTACATATTGAACATCATATCGACATTTTTATGATCTGTAGTGTAACATAGCCTAGTTAAATATAATGACTTTTGTTTATGTTACATATGTTTATTTACTTATTGAAAAAACATCAATATGACTTAATATAAGCATACAAAACATATTATGTTTAACAAAAACTTCATCGAAAACAAGTATTGTAAGACAGACTGAAAATGTTACTCATATTTGACTTATGATGAACATGTCATCATGTTGCACATGTTTGCATACATACTGCAGACACACTCAATATGACTTCATAAGAACAAATGAAACATATTATGTTTCGACAGAACTTAACCAAAACAAGTATTGGAAGTAAGACTGAAAATATTACTCTAATACGACTTATCAAACATATTGAGTCTGTTGAGCTGTAGAGGGGCTTTCATTTGTTTATCGTGTGGTAGGCATGAACAAATTCAAGAAAGTTTCCTTTGCGATCTACGTCACTATTGACCCCATTCATCTTATTCAAGCAAACTTATACCATTATTATAAATAGCAAAACAAATCCTCCTGATACCCGTAGACGTAAGTGGTCTGAAGTGGTCTTTAAAGAAACTCTTACAGGAAGACTCAAGCCATTTTATGTCGAAAAATATAAATGTGAGCTGCAAAATATTGTGATAGTTTATATATTTATTACAATGATCGGGTAAGTTGGACGGCAGTAGTATAGAGAAGAATCTATTGAAAGTTCGCTATTGAAAGTTCGCGTGCAACACACGAAATATATTGTAATGTAAAACCCAATAAATTGGAGTGTTGTAATGTATTTGCATTTATTAGCGAAACGTTAAGGTGAAGATATGACGAAGCCACAGCTCGAATTTTAATGAGCACAAATCTGAAGAACCGAAAGTCCCTACCGAGAATATGTTTGATGAACATATTAAGACAAATATAAAACTTAATCAGACTTGTCATATTGCGGCAAAATAAACGTTATTAGAACATATCCAACAAAAATGATAACAACATGTCAGATTTGTTTGAAAAGACAAAATATTTACTCAAACACGACTTTTTAATAAGAGATCATAAAAAACTAGTTTTTAGAATCATGAATATGACTTATACAAGACAACATTTGTTTTGAAAAACTTTGAAACAACTGTTATAGGACAAAATGATTAGTTTAAGACTTCTGATTATGTTTCGGTGTTACTTGGGCAAGAATTTTGTCAAAGTCATCATCGAATTGGGGCACTTATTCCGACGTTGTGTTCAACGTATGGGCAGAGCTGAAAGCATCAGTACTTTCAGTTGACTGCTTGACCACCTTCACTGGAGGCTGATTCAGACCAAGATGACAATTACTAGCCAGGATTAAACTTTTTTCACAGATCACTTTGACAAAGTTTTATCTGCACACTTTATGCTATATTTTATTATTATTGGTTACAAAAGTCATGTAGAATTTGTAATGTAGTAATTTGAATTGCCAATACTATATCACATCCAAATACCAACCACATTACAGAGCTCGCCCTCCAGTCGCATCAAAATTTTGCGCAGTAATTTTAGACGCAAATAAAGATTTAAAAGAATGTTCCGGGCTGATGCGCTTAATTTTTTAATTTTTGCATACAACGTTGATCCAATCTCCTGCAAATTTACGTCTCAGGAATCTAAAATGGTGTGATTTGATGAGATCGCTTTAGTTTTTTTTTCAGGTTTTTGGTTCTCTTACACATATCTATCGCTTGCATTCATTTAGTTCACTTTCGTAATTCCGCTAAAGCACCCAACGCTGCTTCTGCAACACCACCGGTAGCCTCTTATGTAGTTTGAGTCTATTTTGTATTGCTTACGAGATCCCCGGAAATGATTCCGGAACACTACCGGTATATTTAAATGTGATCTGAGTTTATGAAAACTGTTAATCATGTTACCCGGAACTAAAAACACTACCGGTAGTAACTTCTGTAGACTGTGCCTATTTTCTTATTATCCATGCATCAGGTTACTGACAAAAAAAGCATTTTGATGTACCGCAAGCATGGGTTTGATTCACTTTTATGTATGTCCACTTCCAGTGGGACACCCTTAACCGGTTCCGAAAAATTTACATGGTTCATTTTTACATTTGACCAATACCGGCGGGACACCTGAAACCGGTTGTGGAATAATATCGGTGGCCTCTGAGCTGATTTTCTTGAAAACCTTTCATCGGCTTATCGAAAAAACCGCGATTTGATGAAGTGTATGCATGGGGAGAAGGGAACCCACATTTGACCACATTTAAAGGGAACCGGGAACTCTACCGGATCAGATATAGTCTGAGACTATTTTCCTGTTTACCATTCATCAGGTTACAGAAAAAGTGGTGATTTGATGTGTCGCATGCATCGGTTTGTTTCACTTTTATATTTGAACACTTCCGGTGAGACACCCGGAACCGGTTCTGCAACACAACCGGTTCAGATATAGTCTGCGACTATTTTCCTATTTACCGTTCATCAGGTTATAGAAAAAGCTGCGATTTGATGTGTCGCATGCATGGGTTTGGTTCACTTTTATACTTGGCCACTTCCGGCGGGATACCCGGAACCGGTTCCGGAACACTACCGGATCAGATATGGTCTGAGACTATTTTCCTGTCAACCATTCATCAGGTTACAGAAAAAGCGGTGATTTGATGTGTCGCATGCATGGGTTTGTTTCACTTTTACATTTGGCCACTTCCAGTGGGACACCCGGAACCGGTTCCGGTATGCTACCGGTTTAGACATGGTACGAGACTATTTTCCTGTCTACCGTTCATCAGGTTATATAAAAAGCTGCAATTTGATGTGTCGCATGCATGGGTTTGTTTTTCTTTTATATTTGGCCACTTCCGGCGGGACACCCAGAACTGGTTCCGGAGCACTACCGGTTCAGATACAGTCCGCGACTATTTTCCTGCTTACCGTTCATCAGATTATCGAAAATGCCGCGGTTTGATGGGTCGCATGCATGGGTTTGTTGCAATTTCATATCTGGCCCCTTCCTGGGGTACCGGTCCGGAACACCTAAATGGCCATAACTCCGGAACGGCTGGACCGATTCAAACCATTTTCAATAGGAAACAATGGGACAATATGCTGCGTCGATTGAAACCAAAAGCGTTGAAATCTGATGATATTTACTATCCAAAAGTGAGGTGACATTTTTGTACACATACACACATACACACGCATACACATACATAAACACACACATACACACACACAGACATCATCTCAACTCTTCGAGCTGAGTCGATTGGTATATAAGACATGGCCCTCCAGGGGTTCTATGAAAATTTCATTTTTGGAGTGAACATATAGCCTTTCGGTACACCTTGGTGTACGAGAAAGGCAAAACGGTTAAATAATTCTTGAAGTATTTCTTGGAACAAGCCCTGGAACATTCACTATCGGAGCCCCGCAAGACGTCCATGAAGATATTCACGTCCATGAA
The DNA here is from genome assembly GCF_035046485.1 of Aedes albopictus. Taxonomy (NCBI): domain Eukaryota; kingdom Metazoa; phylum Arthropoda; class Insecta; order Diptera; family Culicidae; genus Aedes; species Aedes albopictus. The sequence goes on along the minus strand of NC_085137.1, from coordinate 190,939,039 downwards.
GATATATTGAGCTGCTCAATCGCGGGATGCAAAGTATTGTATTTCCACCAAAAACGATCGTTCCGGGTTTTTACTAGTTATAAAAACCTACCCCTCACTCAAACTCACACGCGTCTTAAATGCTCTTCAACTCTCCTCGTCGTCCCTATCATGTAGAATTCCACTTAAACCCATCTTAAGTCCTCCATATGTTCTGAAATCAATCAAGTTGCATCTATTTATAATTGAAGTACTTCAATACAGTTTATTCAAATAAATTCTACTTCAATTACAATACGTGTGTAATCCATTTTATTTATTTCTAATAACGTTCATTTTGTTCTATATTGCAGATAACAAAGGTCGCACACTATTCTCACCACGCCTCGAATATAACGAGTGGCATCCCGTCGGACGTGGCGATCCTCTGAAAAACGATCCCACCTACGACTACAGTCCTCCCGTCCTAGAGCGCGTACGATACTGGCCAGAAAACAAAGCCAACAAGGATAAAACCAGTGACATCCTACTTCTCGGAGTGCCATCGAAGAAATCCAGTGCCAAGGTCGAACACCAGTGGCCCAATAATGGTCCCATTCGACGTAACTACTATCACCAGCAGATCAACGAGTTACCAACAGTTTTGATGCCCCCTCCCTTGAACAATCACCTTCAACCCGAAGAGCAGTATCTGTGGACACAGGCCACCACCCACCAAGCACAGCGGTATGAAACTCCAGCGGAAGGGTTCCGGTACAGGCCTGGACCACCAGCGCATCCTAGTCAAAGTTTCGCCAATCAGTATTCAGGTAAGACTAACAGTTCATTTCAAAAAAAGTTTGGAGATACTTTCATCCAATTTACCAATTTCAGGCCAAAAATACAACGAGCCACCCATGCTCCACTCGACTCCATATCAACAGCAGCTGCAAGCTCATCCCAGTCAACAGTACACGACCACAATTCGCCTGACAACTCCCAACGAATTCAGCTCCAAAAAACCTATCCTTCACACAATCCTGCAAAACGAGAAAGCTTTCCCCTTCACCAAGTCATCCATGAGCGGTGGAATCACAGAGTACACAGCCAACTTCTACAACCCTCAGAACATCAACGCCATGGCTACCACAATCATCCATCCTCCCCAAACCACAGAGTACCTCACGTCAGAACCATCCCACACGATACCGCCGGTCAGTACTGACATCAAGGCACCTCATGTAACACCAGCAGCGTTTGTCCCACCAATGACTTCCACAACAACAACTTCAACGACAACACCCGCACCTGCCCAAACCACTCCCGCAGATCCTTTCCTGGCCCACCTCCAACAGGCTCAACCTAAAGCCCCTCTCTACCTTATCATCGAGGGTCACTCAAAGGTCAAAACGTACGGCCTAAACAACAACGACACCCTGATGCAACTACCGAAAATGGTCCCCGTGGTAGGCTCGGAGGATCCCATCATCCGGCACGTCGTGAACCGAGACGAAACCGGCGATGTCGTTGGCATCCCTCGCATAACCATGAACCCGGTCATGACGTCCACGATGTCACCGGAGGCCATGTCCTCGTCCGAGGAGGAAACCAGCGAGGAGAAATCCGCCGTCAATTCCCTACTAAGTCTGCTGGGTTCTTCTTTCGGGGATTACTTCTCGGACAAGGACGCCAACGGGAACTCGATCGATAGCGCGGAAAGTGGTGACAAGGACTCCAAATCGAGGAGAAACGTGCGCAGTGCGGACGATAGGCAACAGCTGTACGTGACGGGATCGTATCTGGTGGGCGATCATGGAAGCAGAGAAGAGTCCGGAGACTACACTGCCTATCGGAGAGGTTCGGTGTTGCCGAAAGTGCCAGTTTCAAGCAGGAAGTTTATGCGTATTGAACGGATGAAGAGACGAACGAAGCGAAGAATTTCAGTTCAAAATTTATGTTCCAAAACAAAATGTTGAATAGTTTGTTGCTGTTAAGTTTGCGCAAAATTGACATTTCTGTTGAAATATGAACGCCACTGTTATTTCGTGGTGTGATGATCGATTTTCATGACCACTCCCATTTGTACATAGACAACGAATACACTATAGAGCGTAGGATTAGTTACTACATGCGTATCAAAATAAGGGCTGACAAGGATGTACCCCTTTTTCCAAATCATTGTTGAACAAATAGAAATTCTCGGAGCCATTTTTCCAGAAAAAGTGTTGCAGGTTGAGATAATATGATGATTTGATGTAAGTGAAGACTAACCGGTTTTTATTTTATAAAACGTACCGAAAAGCCATCGATAGTGCGTTACCCATAGCACGGTAGTTACTAAGACAAAGCATGAGTTCTTAGCATAACCATGAATCGAACCCGCCAGCATGATATTGTTGAATACTAGTGTCTTCAGCGCTTCGGCAATACTGAAGGAGTCTCTCGAGTTATTTCTGAAGGACTCTGTGCGCCGTCCTTGGGGGCGACAATGAGCCAGAGGGGCGAGATAACATAGCATAGCATAGCCGACCGTGCACATCCTGGGGTGGCTGTCGATAGAGACGTTTATTGCGCCAGAAAAGTTGCCTGGGACTTGACAAACCTTTTATTTAACAACTCTTTTTCCTGGCCAGGTCCTTACGATCAGCGGGGATGGGGAGGAAATGCTGGAAACAGCTGTAAGTTTTTGAAAAGTACATCAAAAAATCTAAATTTTTACTGTTGTGTATCAATGGTTCAAAATTTGGAAAGATCTTTTTCAAAGATCATCGTATAAGTCATAAATGATCAAAATTGCATTGCATTCGGTTCATTAAATCCGGAGATATAACAGCTCAAAGTTGGCTATTGGATAATTATGACTTTTTCTAGAATATTTCTTACTTCATGTAGAATGGCCCGATCTTTCCCAAATTTGGACCATTGATACACCTGATGAACTTACAGTAAAAAAATTAGATTTTTATATGCAATTTTTAAAAAGTTACAGCTATTTGATCATTTTTTGAAAAGTTAAAATTTTACCTGTCCCGATCATTTTGTCTATCCCCTGTAGATATGTGGAGATGGAAATTGGATAGGGTTTAATGGGGTGCTTTCCTTGGCGAAAAAGCGTATGAGAAGTTGTCATGGTTTAGTAATTTACCTGGTTGCCACTGAAAAAGTAATCATAAGCATTAAGCAAGTCGCACAAATTTCGTAGGTAGTTCAGCCCTAGACCACAGTTATGAGGATTGCTTCCTTCCCGTCGGATACCAAAACACATAATTTGGAGACTTACAGGGGATAGACAAAATGATCGGGACAGGCAAAATTTTCACGTCTCAAAAAAAATTCAAAAAGCTGTAACTTTCCTATAAGTGCATCAAATATTCTTAAATTTTCACTGTAAGCTGATCAACTATTTGTGTATCAGTGGACAAAATTAAGAAAAGATCGAACTATTCTGCACGAAGTTATAAAGATTCTAAAAAATGTATAATTATCGGATAGCCAACTTTGAGCTGTTATATCTCCGGATTCAATGAACCGAATGCAATGAAATTTTAACTATTTATGACTTATATAATAAGCTTCGAAAAACTTTTGTTATAACTATAAGTTCTTAACACGGAAGAAAATTATAACGATTAGATTATTTTTCTAATAAAACACCAAATTTTCTTAAATTTCAACATCGTTTCAAAATTCAAGATGCTAATTTTAGTTCATTTAAAATCCGTCTGATTCTCTTGAATACAGATATGTTTTGAAAGAAAGTAACGACATAGGCGGAAATTCATTAAAAAAGTAATGGGGTGCATATTAAAAATAGACCAATTTACTAAAAAAATCATAAAATTAATGAAATTGCCATAACTTTTTCTCTTGGTTATAATTTCAAGTTGTGTCAAACGTTTTTCAGAGCTCATTATATTAGTCATAAATGGACAAAATTTCATTGAATTCGGTTCATTGAATCCGGAGATATAACAGCTCAAAGTTGGCTATCGAATAATTCTACCTTATTCTAAAATGCTTATAACTTCGTGCAGGATAGCCCGATCTTTTCCAAATTTTGTCCACTAATACACAACTAGTTCATCAACTTACAGTGAAAATTTGAGAATATTTGATGCACTTCTCGAAAAGTTACAGCAAATTGGACATTTTTTGAAAAGTGAAAATTTTGCCTGTCCCGATCATTTTGTCTATCCCCTGTATCTCTGACATCTCGACAAGACAGACGCAATCCTCCAACAGTCGAGAGTTGTCCTGGCCTCGTCTTTTCGACTGCTGAGGAATAGGAGAGGATGGTTATTTAGACACATAAGAAAAATGTAGAAAGTTGTAGGACTTCTCTTACCTAGGTGTCAAGGGGATATGGGTGTTGTTAGTGTAAGGGTACTCCAAAGGATACGGTTCGTCAACGTTCAGGCACACCATTATTAGACTGCTTCAAATTATTTTTCTGCCCAATACGTCCTGGTTTCCTGATCATCCTAATGGCATTTATTTGAATTACTTGATTTTTTGGTTGAGATTTTGAAATATTAGATAATATTAACATCGACAACGAACAAGCTACATACAGGGGATAGCCAAAATGATCGGGACAGGCAAAATTTTCGCTTTTCAAAAAATGGACAAACAGCTGTAAATTTTTGAAAAGTGCATCAAAGAAGACAGGGGTAATCTACCCTATTCACAAAAGAAAAACCATGATGACCATGTGTGAATTTCGAATGCCACCTTGAAAGTGCTATCCCAGCTTATCTTCAGCCGTATGTCAATTAAAACGAATGAGTATGTGGGAAGCCATCAAGCCGGTTTCATCGACGGCCGATCAACAACGGTACAAATTTCAACTAAGGTACAGAACAAGTAACGATTCGGCAGAAGAGAAAGCCGAAATGTCTCAGAGATTACACATAAATGTTCACAATTGGGGCCCCAATGGGGTTCAAAAGTTACCACAAAATCTCAGAGGTGATTAAAGTGTTCAGGGGCCCTCAGGGCCACTTCAGGCGCATTTTAGGGGGTCGCAGAGGTTTTAGGGGGATTCCACAAGGTTCCAGAGGGCTCAAGGGTGCTTCATGGAGTTTCAGGGAATATCAAGATGTTTCAGGGGGCCTCAGTGGCGCATTTCAGGGGGTCTTATGTAGTTTTAAAGCATCTCGGAGAGTTTCGGGGGTTCTTGTTGTCTCCGGGGTGCTTCAGGGGTCTCAGGGCATTGTAGAGGGCCCAGGGGATCTCTGAGGTGCTTCAGCAGCTCAAGGGCGTTCCAGATTGTGTTTTCTAACCCCGATAATGCGCCAGGGGGCAAGATTTGGTCAAAACATTATCTGAGAGATGCCGGTCAACCAGTGAGAGATTTTCTATATCAATAGATATCGATTTGTTTTGAATCGATGGGAACGCTATCGTCAGATAAAGCACTATAAAGGAAATTTGAATCTGGTAGATACGGATCTAATCAAATATTGCGAATATCGAATCAAAAATTGTATGGTTTCATCCTCGTAGTTGCTAGAAGTTTCTGTCATAAAAAATAGGTTTCTAGAGCAATTAGTTAATTTTTAGATAAATCATCAAAAAAAGCTTGAGAATGAGGTCTTTTTTATAATGCCACATTTAAGGCTCGATGAAACTTCACAGGTGGATTAATATTTTTAGAATCTCGAACCTACACTCCCGATCAATAGTTTAGGGTCACCCCCTCAAAAACATGTCATTTTTTTAGGCGTCAATTTGCGTAAAGTTTCAAAACCCTGGATCTCATTCAAAAGGTAAAAAGTAAAAGAATCTTTGAACATGTTTAAGTGATTTTTTTTTAAATGTTTGTATGTATAATTAACACAGAGTTGCCAAATTTAAAAAAAAAAAACAGATTGATCCACCTAGTGGTGATAGTGCCTTTCTCGTCGAATACGTACTCATAACCATTCTATTAAAATAAATCGGTGTTGCTGAATCCTGAGAATACTTTATTTAGAAAAGCAAGAATTTTATCAAAGCCATCATCGAATTGGAAGCTTTTTGATGGCACATATTCCGACGTTATGTTCAACGGATAGGTTGAGTTGAAAAATACCTCTTAGTTGACTGCTAGACCACCTTCATTATCACTGGAGGCTGACCAATATCAAGACGACAACTTCATACTAAGATATACCTTTTTCACAATCGCAGATCACTTGGCGGTTTTCGACCAAAATTTTTCTGCGCACTTTAGGCTATATACTATTGATGTTGGTTACAAGATTTATGTAAAATTTGACAAACAAAATGCAAGCAAGTAAATTTTCTCATACTCAAATACTTTCACATTTCAACCACCTTACAGAGCGCGAGAGCGCAATCAGTCGCATCAAAATATGCAGCATTTTAGAAACAAAAGGGGTTTGAAAAATCTTTGTTCTAGGTTGATATGAATAAATTTTAATTTTCACATACAACGTTGTTCCATCATACTGTATATCAGAGGCGAAAGAACCAGGAGGTTTAAAACCTCTATAATAAAAAAATACTGTGTATAAACACCTCAGGAATCTCAAATGGTGTGATGTGATAAGATTGCTTTAGTTTTGTCAAGCGTTTGCTGTCATACACATATTTGTCACTGGCATTGATTTTTTTCACTTTATGTATAGCACTAGCATTGATTTTTTTTTCACTCATGTATGGGTTTGGTTCAATTTCACATTTGATAACCTCTAGCGAGACACCAAAAACTGGTTCCGGGACAGTGCCGATTGTTCCAAATATGGTTTGAGACTAGTTTCTTGCTAACTGTTCATAACTGCATAAAAAGCTGCTAACTGCATAAAAAGCTGCGAATTTATGTGTCGCATGTATTTTTGGTTTATTTTTACAACTGTCCAATTCCAGAGAGACAATCAGAATATGTAGTATTTAATGTGATCTTGAGCTATTTTCTTGCAATTCGTGCATCAGATTATCAGAGAAGTCACAATTTAATGCACCGCATCCACATGCATGGGTTTGGTTCACTTTTATATTTTTCCACTTTCGATGGGACACCCGGAACCGGCTTGGGACACTATGGGTTTTCCCAAATGTCATCTGATTTTTTTCTTGGTAACCATTCATCAGGTTACCTAAAAAGTCATTAGATTTGTCGCATGCATGGGTGTGGTTCTCTTTTACATTTGAACACTTCCAAAGGGACACCCAGAATCGGTTCCGGAACACTACCAGATGTCCCAAATATTGTCTTATAATATGATTTTGCTAAACATTGATCAGGTTCTCTAAAGCGCCACTATTTGATGTGTCGTATGTATGTTTTTGCTTTACTTTTATATTTGGTAACTTTCGGAAGGACACCCGGAACCGGTTCCGAAACACTACCGGTTCACATATGGTCTGAGACTATTTTACTGCTTACCGTTCATCAGGTGCTGGGAAAAGCTACTATTTAGTGTGTTACATGCATGGGTTTGGTTCACTTTTATATATGGCCATTTCTGAAGGGACATCCCGGGATCCCGGGATTTTTATTTAGAAAAATATAAAATACAGATTTCAGAGCAAATTTAGATAAATTTCAATCCATGTAGTTGAATATGGAGGGAAATTACCTCAGTCACTCAAAAAACAGCTTTGTTAGTTGCAAAATATGAATGCTTCACAACACAGTTACCTAAACTTTTGCTCAAACAGAATCAAATGAGTCAAGAAATAATAATAGTTACGCTGTTTGCACCATTTGATTTCAGAAATGACGAATTGATCATCCCATCATACAAAAATCCCGCTCACTACTTTCAATCTAGTATTTCACTTGGGTCCTATTGAATGAAAATGTCACTTTGTTTAGCTTTTGTAGACGCCATGATTCTTTGGCTATATGATTCTGGCATGATTCTGGAAAATTTCGATAACTAAACATTTGATGCGACGGCCAAAGACGCTATTTAAAAACTTACATATTTGTTTTCAACGAATAATAATTATTTTTATAATTAAATGTGGGCCGAATATTGAGGACATTTTTTTCACAATGTACTCAAATCTTGGCCCATTAGTAAAGTGACGTCAACAACATTGCTTGCGTATGAACCAGAAAGAACGAATAGGAAGAAAAAATGTGTGTGCAGTGACTAAAAATATATCACAATAGAAGGGTTGCGTTGTTTTCATTACTAAATTAAAAAAAAAACTTTAAAGTGATTTATTTAAAGTTTTTATGAAAATTTGGCTCTGAAAATGTAATTTGAAAGTAATATTGGTAAACAAACTGTGATAATATTTCAGCAGAAATATTTAAAAAATGAGATAATAAGTGGTTCTAGCGCTTGGAAAGCAATAGACCAACGTTGTATCCACTAATAGGCCAATTTTTGTACCGTACACCAACGTTGCATATCATCACATCAAATCTTTCCAACGTAATTAAGTAAGTTCATGAATATTTACGTTAGTTTGCTTTCAATTGGTAAAACATGCATTGCCTACCCAAGCAACTGAACTAGTTGAACAACAGTTTCTTAAGTGAAAATATGCTCGAGAACCGTTTGTTCAACTCTTGATAAGCAAAAATGTTTGTTGGGTAGAGTGCGTGATAGGGTCAACATATCATTTATAGTGCTATTAATTCACGAGTTGTGGTCAAAATTGACAATGCGGCTTGCATATTAGGCCAAGGTATGGTACATATACGCTATACAAAATTAGACAATATATATCACCCACGTTTTGCAAGCTCTAATTGAATATTTCCTGATTGATTATTCTTAAAATTCTTGAATGATTCGCATCAATTTTATATGATAGTTTTCGTAGTTTTCGACTTATTTTAGTGGTACCGTTTACGGTGAGTTTATTGGTGATAAAATATCTTCTACAACATTTTAAATTTTAACCAATTAATACAACGGTGACCAGCACGTTCCCAAAACTTCTCATCGTTTACGCCACCGCGGCCTTTCTTTAACACCGTACCATTGCTACAATTGCAATACACAAACTACCTACTTTTAGGCGAACGACGCAAGTACTTATGAGCAAGGGTAGATCAGACTTTCTCACCACTGCAGCACAAAGCAATACCTTGATTGTCTTACAATAACGGAAGGCTCATGATTTTTTTAAAGTTACGGGTTTTTAAGAGAAACAATCGCATTTTGAATCACAAGAAAAGGAGAGTTAGAATTTATATCAAAATTTATCAATACGCAGAGAGTTTCCAATATAATGATTAAATCTCTTCTATTCTTACCCACATTTATGTCTATAGTCATTTCTGGTCGCAAATGCACAAAAATTACAGATTTCTTAAAGTAATTTTCGTTCTTGAAGTGGATGATTAGCTGAACCGATTTGGCTCTTATAAATGGACTACATATTGTGACACATTCTACCGTGTCGTTACAACGTTTTGACGCCTTTTCTGTCAGAATTTCCACTATAACTCGTAAATTCGTCCGTAAACTCTCAAATATTTTCTCATATTCGGATTCCTTGTCTAATTTCCAATAAGTATGATCTATTCAACAGTTGATTTTCATTGGGAAAGTATGGCAAAAATGCTAATGAGTAGCGTGACGTTACAACGTTGTAATGTCACGCTACTTATTCCCATTTTTAACATACTTTTCCAATTAAAACATTCTGTTTATCAGATTAAGGACAAACGTCTTTAAATCCCGATTCAACAGTGCATCAGAACTTCAGACGCACAAATTTTAAGAAGCAAGCTTCAAAGAAGAGTGCATTTTATTATTATGTTCATGCTCACTTGTGATAAACCTAAAATCTAGACCAACATGTGAAAAGGGTGGATATCCAAAATGTTAGAATCGAGAAAAACGCTTGCAAAGTTTCACAATCTAAAACTAATGCCTATTTAACACTTTGTGCGTGTGCACTCAATCTTTTTCGTTGTTTTAGAAGAAAACACTATCCTCTTGGTGATTTTATGCCAAAAAGTACAAACAAGTGTTTTTATTTGAAGAAAATGAATGAAATAAAAATTACGCCCAAATAAAAACTCATTGGTCATTACGCCCGACATGCTACGCCGCTTGGTCGCCAGCACTGGATTTACGCCTGGTCAATATTACCTAGAATCGATCGCTTTTGCTGTTACGCCCGAAGAAATTTTGTATCGAAATTTGTGGAATGCAATAGATTTTGAACCTAATCCACTGCAATAAATTGATTTTGAAGCTTTCTTAAGTAACTAATTGAAGTTTATCTGACATTGGACAATGGAGGAGGAAGGAAATTTTCTCTTGAAGTTGCCTACGATGAGTGGTAAAAAACAATGAGTAAAATCCAATGGAAATCAGATTTCGATTGAAATCTATATTCTAGCTCTTATCTATGAACAACAACTCTTTACAGTTTATCTAGTATCGTACAGCAAAGGAGGGAGTTGTCCCTGCCATTGTCCATAATGCGCGTTGAAAAAAAATATATAGCTACAGTACCGATGGGGAAGCGCAGGCAGCATATTATGTTCCCAACAAGCCCGTGCACAACGGATGGGTTTTGGGGGTTAAACTCCTCCCATTGCCGATACTCTATACACAAGGCCTCCTTCACCCTTTGCTAAAATTGGGTAAAACCCCCTCCCTTGTCGCCTTTTCTGTGCACGGGCCTGGTTCCCAATATCACCTTTTGCTAAATCTACATACCTGCTGTGACCTATGCCGGTCAATAGATTTGAGACCATTCACTAACATTTTTATCACTGAAGCTTTACCAGCTGCATATCATCCAAATCTGGGTCCTTTGGAGAAAATATATCTATATCTATCTATATCTATATCTATCTATCTATATATATAAAAATTAGTTTGAAGCCCCTTTGAGGCAACAAAACTCAGGAACGGTTGAACCGATCAAGATGACTCTTGAACGGTTCGGTTCGTATTCGTGGTGGCTGTGTTTATATCTACAAAAAGTTACGGAAATCTATTGAAAAAGTAGAAAAATTGTAAAATTACTGATTTTTCATCAGTTGGGAAGAAATTTGACACGATTGAAATAAAACCAATCTAGAGTGCGGTGCTGCAATGACCTCAACAGTTGTCAAGCCACCACAACCGGGCAAGACAAAGTTTGCCGGGCCAGCTAGTCCTGAATAGACATTGAAGCCATATTATCGCCACTTATTGCAGTCAGTCAGCGACTTTATTGAATTTTACGATGATAAACGCACGATTTGATCTTGGGCGTAAGAACCATCCGTGTGCAACAAGAGCAATAAGTGCGCGGCGGATTTCCACTCAGACATTTTGATGGGCGCCGAAGCACGACGTAATGACGAAGGCTTTTCAATAACGGTGTAAGTAGTTTGGGGCGACTTTAATCAAAAGTGGGAGTAAAAGTTTTGTGTAAATTTGATAAATATGAATGGCGAGATGCTGTTCTCGACTGTTTATTCAACAGTGTTAACAATTTCGTACATTTTTGTCCTTTTTCTTCAAAGGCGCAAGATCATTGGCGGAACAACCAAATGAAGTGATCAAAATCAGATGTGGAAATCCGCCTTTATTTAAATTATTGTTTTCAAGAAGTGGAAACTCATTTTTGAGCTAACGTCAGGAACAATTATATGTTTATGAGTTGTTTCATCACATTATGCTGAAAAGTGATTTGTTTACATTTTGGCTCTTCCGCCCTTTTCAAATGTTGGTCTAGAAATGAGAAGCTCAGGTGCGCTGGTTTTGTTTGCGAAGAGATTTGTGCCCTCGAAATCGTGAGTAGGTGCCAAAGTCGGCCATTGTGGCAGTCATTTTGGGATTCTAACAAGACTGCCCTTAAACATATTGGAAATTTTACAAGGATTCCGAATATGCAAAAATATTTAAGGGTTTACGGTGAAATTTACCAGTTATAGCAGAAAATCTGACAAAAAAGGCGTCAAAACGTTGTAATGTCACGGTAGAATGTGTCTTGTACACTTCGGATGTGATCGGAATCTATATCAAATTGTATGTAAATGTAAATTTATAGATATCGGTATGTTACAGAGCAAAAAAATATGAAAGTTAAACAGCTCGTAAAGTGAAGATCAACTGAAATTTGCGGCGAAAAAATGAAAATCACCAGCATACTCTTCGTCATCAGCTAAACAAACGGCTACTCGCAGCTGTGGCGGTTTTCCCCGTTGTATCTCTCAGTATTCTCTGCAGCAGCCGAAGCATGTCAGCAATTCGTGCATAATGGAAGCAGTTTAACTTTGGCTGTCTGCTATTCTACAATCTGAGATAGCCGAGAGAGGTTCGGGCGTGCTATTCACACGTCAAGGATCTGAGGTCAACTCTCGCTCTGAGCCCTATGTTACTTTATATTGTTTAACAGATATTTGCAATTTAATTTTAAGATCGCAAAAAAACTCCATCATATATAACGGGGTCCTTTTGTTACATTCGATCCGTCATAATTTTACAGTTTTTTTTTCGAACTGTGACGTCAACACGACGTATAATGGGAATCAAACTCGCCAACTCCCTCACCGGTTGAAGTTAAGGATTCAACAACTGAAGAACAATAAGGCAGCAGGTAAGGGTGGTTCTTCAGCTGAACTCATCAGGATGCACCAGGAAATATTGCTCTAGATGGGGATACCTTCATGATTGAAGAATTCGTCTACTTCGCTTCATTGTTAAAAGCTGACTACAACAGAAATCGCGAAATACGAAGAAGCATCAGCAGTGGAAGTCGTGCCTACAAAAGTCTCCAGTGCGGTCAAAAAAGACTAACCTAAGCATCAAAAGTGTCATGTACATTCGACTAATAAGACCAGAGTTCTCTGCAAACATAAGAAGTTGACCATGCTCGAAGGAAGGACCTACAAGCACGTGGAGTGTTCTAAAGACGTGAAGGGCAATATTCGGTGATGTGCAAGAGAACGTTGTGTGGCCGCGAATGATGAACCAAATGCTCGCTGAGCTCTACGGCAAGCCTTACTTTCAGAAGGCTGCCAAAGTCGGTAGGATAAGGTAGGTAGGGAATGTTGCAAAAACGCTGGTTAGCAACCCAGTAAAATCAGAGTTCACAAGAAATCTGGATGGTAGCGGAAAACGTGAAGCGTAGAGGACAGCGAACAAGTTGGGTTGACGTTCCCGAAAGGGGCTGTTCATTAACTACGTAGACTAAAATTTGGTCATCTCAGGTCTTCCCCCCTCGTACACTTTGGTCCAGACAAAAATTTTAAAATTTGTATGTAGCGTAGACTTTGGCAAGACTAACCAACCCCCCGCCCCTCCCCCATAAAAAAGTATACGTGGTTTATGAACGGCCCCAAACTGAAGAGAAGCAACTGCAAACCAAGCTGTGTGACGTTATTGATTCAGTCTTGTCTTTGTAAACACACTACGAAAAAATCAAAATTACTCGTGACGTAAATTTATTGCACAAAACATAAACAATTTAATGACGTAAATTTATAGGTCTTCTATCTTAATAATACGTCATTCTTGTAAAATTGAGTTCAATGTGACGTAAACAATTTGAGAATCGTGCATCATTACGTTTCATATGACTAAATATTCAGTTGAATGTGACAGAAAATTACGTCACTTGGGCGTTAAAATTTACGTCATATGTGTTGTTTGAATATGTGCATCAGGAGTGACGGAAATTTACATGATTTTTTCTAAGTGTGAAGATAATGAAATACAAACATGGAAAACGAAACAAAGGTCCAAACGATATCTTCCGGTTAGATAAAGAGCTCGTCAATCAAATGAAAAACAACCTTAATATAAAATACTATATTTCGTTGTGCCTATACATCGATTTTGTTTGCGCATAATTTCGCTGGTCTTAGGTCTTAGAAAGGTAACTGTGACAATATTGGTGTTTTCGATTACTGCACATTTTCGTCTATACTTGAGTATTCCTACAGCTAATGTTATACGTACACTTTGTTGTCGATTCGCTGACTCATCTTAACCACTAACAATACTACGACAATCGATCGATAAATAAATACTTGCACGTATTCGAAAGCTCTACCATTCATCACCTTATGCACTTTTACTCCCGGCTTTCTACACGCCTTGATCCGCGTTTTCACAAGGCAACATCCCGATACTTGCGAAAGTCATCCGATTCGTTGCCCAACGACTGCCGACTGTTGTTGGCACTGGTCAGATAGCCATTGTTGTACCCGTAGCTGATGGTCGACTGGTTGGCACTGTAGTGGCCTCCCAGTCCTCCCGGGTGGTGCTGCTGGGGATGCATTTGATGGGGGTGGTGTGGCGAGGCAAAGTACCCAGCTGCGGTGGCCGGTGGGAAGTTATTGTGATGCATCTGGTACAGGTACGGATGCATGTGGTAATGCATGTAAGCCGGAGGGTAGGCACTGTATGCTGGATTGTATGCGATCACGTTCCACGGATTGAGTGCGTAGTTCTTGAGGAGGTTGTTGCCGTATCGGTACTGAGCAAAGTCGTTCTTTTTGTATGGCAATGGGGATTCGGAGAGTGTGATGTTTCCCAAGTTCTCCAGCGAGACACAATTTCTTCCAAGGATTTTGCTGGGCTTGGTCGATTCGATCGTGTGGTAGATTGGATCATTGTTAGCTGACGTTGGATCAGTGTTCATCTCGATTACGCTGTTATTGTCCTTGATAGACTTCCCTGTCCCATCGTTCAACTTATTGTTGATTCGGTGGTTCTTGAGATTGTTGTTCAGAACACTGTCTGTTTCGTCAGTTCCTCTATCTTTGGCTGCCTTCTTCTCGTTGGTGGTGAGGAATTTCGGAGGGAAAATGAATCTCAAATCAAGCAATGACTGCGTCTTTTTATGTTCCGCAGCCAGCGGTGGAGGAGGAGGTCCTATGTACTGCGAAGGATTGAGGCCAAATATGCTGGCATTGAACTCGCTTTGCGATCCGTAGAGCTGATTATACTGAGTGTACTGTTGAACAATATCCGCGGAGTTGGTCTCGTGCGGCACGTAACCGGGATTGTCGAACCCGGTGGAAGGTCGTCTGCTGGCTTGACTTCTCTTACTGGCCCGCAGTGAGTTCATGCCGTTGGTAGCGTTAAAGGGAGTAGCTGGAGTCGGTGTTGTAAGCTGAAGACGCGACGCGAGCGATTCCAGCTGGGAGAGGACTTTCTTTTCCTGGCGCCATCTGTAAAGCAATACAAATAGTTAGTCGGCGATCTACTGTCTAACATCCGGGAAAATCTACCGAAGTGCAGTCGGAATGACACACAGCAGCGCCAGACAGTTGACTATTAAACGTACTAAATATCCTATTAATTCCGTTAGTCCATGTGCCGACTGCAAGCCCTGCAAATATAAACCGCCAATTATTATTCACGTTGTGCGCATCATCCATCAAATGCCCCACTTACCCAATGCTGAATAGTCATGTACATGACAAGTGCCAACTCCGGCACGGACAGCACCCCGATGATGATCGACCAGCTGAGTAAGCCCCATGAAACGCCCTAAAACCATCGAAAGAAAAATGGATCACATCAAGCTAACTTTACGAAATTTACATTCATTTGCATTACCGTTGACAGTCCATGGATGAGAATGGCAGACGATATGAAGAGGACGAAAAACTCCGCACACAGTAGGAAGGATGGCAGTGGGAGTTTTCCATTAGCTTCCAGTATCCACGACACTTCGCATGAAAATGCGATCAGGTAGGTGATCTGAAAAGAGAACACAACAAAGTATGATTATTAATGGAAAAATAATATGTAATTCAATTATAAGTCAGTGTGTATCCAAGGAAAAAAAATAGGAAGTACAAATAGATTTCCAGATTCAAATTTTCTACTCTAGTCTAGTCTACATATTACAGCCATTCATTGAAAGAAAACTGCAAAATAATAGAATCTACTATTTCTATCATTTTCTTGTCATTATCAATAACTGGAAAACATCGGAGAACACCAGGATTAAATCGGACAGGCCAACTATGCAGCAATGTAATAAATCCTTCTGTCCTCAATATACAATTTGTTTCTACATTGAAGCCAAATATCGGGAACATCTCATACCAACTGACCCGTTTTTCATGATTACCAAAAAAAACCTCTAATACCCTAGATATAACAAGAATATTTGATTTTGAACTATTTTTCGTCATTAAAAATCGATTTCATCACGTTTTGGACGGCGGTTCCTTTTCTGTCCCATACGGACTGAATCGTCGACATACGACATCACATCAGGACATACGACATCAGGACTTTGTTAGGAATTTTGAGGTTCATCTAGTATTCTTCCAAACTTCTTCTGGTATTGCGCCCAGAACTTCTTAAAGGAATTCTTATTGAGATTCTTCTAGGTACTACTTCCGAGTATTTCTCTTTCAGGAACTCCTTCGAGATTCTTTCAGGGAGTACTTCACGGGAACTCCTTCCAGGATTCCTCCAAGAAAATGTTCCAGGATTACTCCAGGAACATCTTCCGTAATTCTTACGGGAACTCTTTACGGGATTCCTCCGGGAACTCATTGTGGGATTTCTCAGGACCCTGTTTTCAGGATTCTTAGAGGATTTTTTCCCTGGATTTATCTTTATTCATGAACTCCATCCTGGATTCCTCTAGGAACTTCTACTGTGATTCCTTTGAAAACTTCTTCCGGGATTTCTCTAATAACTCCTCCCGTAAATCCTCCAAAAACATCTCTCGGTATTTTTCTAGAACATTTTTCAGGAACCCTCCTTGAACTATCGGTGGGATACTTTCGAGAACTACTTCCGGGATTCAGAAACTCTTTCCGAGATTTATCCAAAAAACCTCCTCCGAAATTCCTCCAAGAACTTCTTCCAGGATTCTGTCAGGAACTGCTTGAGGGATTCCTCAGGGATAATCTTCCGAGTTTACTGCAGGATTACTTTCCGGGATACCTGCTATCAAATTCCCCTATATTTTTATTTCAAGAACTTAATTCTGAATTTCACTAAGAACTCAATTCTGAATTCTTCCTGGAGTTCCTTCTTGATTTTTTTCAAAAGTTCCTTCAGGTATTCCATTTTTCCAGAAACTCCTTCAGGTTGTTCCTCAAAAAAAAACTTCTGCAAACATTCAAAAAGTAACTATTACGAGAATCTCGGAAAGAGTTCTTGGAGGAATTTTGTAAGGCATATTCTCAGAAGTACTTTCTGGATGATTCCCGAAATACCTGGAAAAATCCCGCCAGGATTTTTTCAAATCTCAGAAAAAAATCTGAATCCCAAAGGGAATTTTTGAAGAAATCTTAAGATGAATCTCAGATTAAGCTCCCTCAAGAATCACAGCAGGCACTCCAAAAGAAATTCTTTAAAAAAAATCGCGGGAGGAATGTCTGAATGGATTCTAGACAAAAAAAAAAATGCTGGTATAATCTCAGACGTTTAACGTTTAACGGATATGACCACCTCTGCTTCTAGGGTTCCTGCAGAAGTAACACCTCAGATTCATCAAGGAATTCCTTTACAGATTCTCTTGGAGATCCATCTGAATAGCCTCCAGCAGTCCTTTTTGTAATCCTCCTGGTGTTTCTTCTGGTAGTTCTTCGTGTATCCCTTCCGCGATTCCTCTAAAATGTCTTTCCGAAATTTCTTTACAAGCTCCTGTATTTTTTTCCCGAAGTTTCTTCTGGTAGTCTATTTGGAAGTTTTTTTGTTCCCTTCTGGCATTGCTAAGATTTCTTCACAATTTCCATTCAAGTTTTTTCAAGGACTAATTTCTGAGACTTCTCTTGGTGTTTTAATGGGTGCTATGGTTTCTACCATAAATTCTTTTTGAAGTCCTCCCGTAGTTCCTTCAGACATTTCTTCAAGATGTTATTATGAGATTTAGTCAGGAATTCGTTTAGGGATCTCTCCACAAATTTCTCGTGATATTTTCCCAGAAGGTACTTCTGACAGCTGAAATTTCCTCTGATAGCTTTTAGGATTTCCTTCTGAAGTTTCTCTAGGTATATCTCCTGGGATTCCCGCAACAGTTTTTTTACAATTCCTCAAGAAATGTCTTTTGGGACTTCTCCTGAAGATCTTCGCATGATTATTTAAAAATATCTTCTCAGATCCTATAAGAAATTTCTTCTGAGATTTTTCCAAATTTCTTCTGAGTGTTGTTAAGGTATGCGTCCAGCAGTTTTTTTTTTTGTATTCCTCCAGGAACTTTCTTCAGAATAAAGGTTATCAAAAAGTTTTTTCTGGTTTTCTTGGATTTTCGTCCAGCGTTCCTCCTAGAGATCCTTTTGAATATTTCCAGGACTACCTGGGATTCGTCCAGATATTCTATGAGGAGTTACTCCAGGAGTTCCTTCCAAGATTCATAAATGAGTTACATCTGGCATTTTTCCTGGAATTATTTGTTTGATTCAGGAATATACCTTTTGTGATTATCCAATTATCTCATTCAAGGATTCCTACAGAAGGTCATTCTCAGATTCTGCAATTCTCTTATTTTTTCAAGATTCTCTTTTGGAATGTTTACGGATTTTTTTTCTCTGGAATTCCTCCATAAATCTATTTTAAAATGCATCAAGAATTTTTCATTGATATTACTCAACATTTTCTAAATATCTATGCGAATGTTGTTTTTTTCAGGATTTTTTTTTCTGGAGTTCCACAGGTGATATTCTCTGGCGGTCTTCTCGAAGGTCCTTCTGCGATTCCTTAATGAGTTTTTGCCTTTCTCGTACATTGAAGTGTAAGGCTATATGTTCATATAAAAACGATTTTTTGATAGAAGGCTCGGAGGATCAAGTCACTCATACCAATCAACTCAGTTCGACGAATTGAGATGATGTCTGTATGTGTGTGTGTATGTGATGTATGTGTATGTCTATCTATTAGCGTGGTTCAAAAAATCGTTTTTGCTCCACACCGCTTATTCGATTCCTAATCAGATTATATGCCTTCTCCCAAAATTTGAGCTCATTTGGTTGAAAATTGAGACTGCACAAGCCCTTTAAAGTTTGTATGGGAATTACTATGGGAAAACCATATTTTTCATTCAATCGACCGTAGCATTTCCCCAAGTGCCCTAGTGAGTTAGTTGACCCTTGGTAATCCTAAGCTACTCCATCAGCTACAACTTTGCCGAAGACCGCATTCAAATCGGAGGCCTCATTAATTAGTTACCGATTTTCATCCAGAATCGAAATCTTAACTCATGATGGTTACACTATTCGGTGGGCATCACTGCATTTTGCAGTGAAACATAGTAGCCATGATATCAGTGTGCTATATTTGGCGCCATATGCAACAATGTTGCCTGCTGGAAAGCTAAACGATCAGATGGAAAATTTCTCCAGTTGGATAAAAATCGATAGGGTAAAAGCTCCTTTAGTGGAGGTAGTACCAATAGTGGTGGTAGTGGCAATTTAGCACCATTTTGACCAAAAAGCTTGCAAATTACATTTTTAATAGATGCATCATACCTAAATACAAACATTAATTCAGTTTTGTGTTCAAGATTTGCCGAAAAACCTATTTAAAACAATTATTTTCCTTAATTTTTTTGCTTCTTTGCACCTATAGTGGTGGTAGTGTTCCCATAGTGGTGGGTTGCATAAGAATTCAATGGGATGCGCCACTATAGGAACCAATGTTAAATTTTACCTCCATAATAGGAACCGTGTACCTATAGTTGGTGCAAGTGATTTATTAGCAAAAACTGAAATAAACAATAGTTTTTGCATTTTTTCTAGAAAGTTTATGTAATCGGTAGTTTATTAACGTTTTCAGCCTTTTTATTTTGTGGTTTTATCAATTTTATTCAATTATTTTACTACAAGGAGCTACTAATAGCACCACTATTGGTACATTTACCCTATCTAATGAATAAGCTGTCCGATTTGAATGTGGTCTTCGGCAAAGTTGTAGCCAGGCTTGACAGAAACTCCCTCGCGAGAAAATAAGGAGGCGGTTTCGGCGATTTTCTGAGGAGTGAAAATAAAACTCAGAAATCACAACGCAAATTCTCATCAGCACCAAGCGCGAGCTTGCCGCGCAGCAAAGAGTTCGTCCAACACTCATAATTGCTTGTTGCACGCAGAACTCGATGTACACAGCGCAACGAGTAACTTTCACGCAGCGACCGAAAAGACAAAAGAATTTTCACGCAGATTTGTGTAACACTGGATCAACATAAAAAATGTGCTGATCCGGTGTTACACAAATCTGCGTGAAAATTCTTTTGTCTTTTCGGTCGCTGCGTGAAAGTTACTCGTGTGCTGTGTTGTTTCATTTAAGGGTGTGTGTTTCTCACGTTCACTCACACTCAAAAAACTCTCGCGAGTTCCACTTCCATACAAAGAAAGACTCTCTAGGCAAAAATCGCACTCAAAAGCCCGAAATAATCATCGGTTCTTTTTTCGTTCCCCTCTTCCTCGCTTAGTTTTATTGGGGTTCGTTCGCTCCCTCGCGACGAGGCAAAAGCAAAACACCGCTCTAGAGCCTGTTGCAAAACTCTTTTGATTTCGAGGAGGATTATCAAGCCTGGTTGTAGCTGATAGAGTAGCCTAGGATTACCTAGGGTCAACTAACACTCTTGGCCACTTGGGGAAATACTACGGTCAAATGAATGAAAAACTTCGTTTCCCCACACGCTAGTTTGAGAATACCCATTAAATGGGTCTCAAGTACCCATTTTTTGCATTGGTACTGGGCTGTCAAATAATGGGTGTTTTTCAAACTTCAGATAATGGGTATTTTTTTCCACATGCTGGAGTACAGCCAGACAACTCTACAATGGGTAAATGATACCCATCGATAAGTTTGACAAAAAACGTCGCCATGTTTGGAATCATCTTTGAAATAAATTGTTAAGTGTTAAAGTTATTTGAAAACTCTTTCAATACGTGGCAATCCGCGGCAGCTTGTGCGTAAGTATGGTTTACAAACAAATCGCGCCGTAGGAATTCGGGTGTAAAGTGAAAATTAACGGACCGGACCACACCAAAAGCAGGCCGATATATTCCGGGAGCTGGAACCTAGGTAAGTTCTTGGTGATTTTTGCAGCGTATTCCATCCATCATTCAAAGAGCATTTTTCTAAAGCTTATTTTATGAACTTTTAGGGTAGAGTAACGCCAAATGATGAACATCCTAGTGGCCAACCTGAGGACGGACATCGTAGGATATTTCACGCAAAATTGAACCAACAGTGTGCTATGGAACTACCTACCTACCGGCTTCACGGCCCCGCCGCTGCACGACAGAAACAACTTTATAGATTGTGTATGTAAAGTTTGTATCGAAAAAGATTCGTTCAAATAAAATTCAAAAGCAATCGTAATGGAAACAATGGAAACGACATTTAATTTAATTTTTATTATGATTTAACTTTATAAAGCTGGCGTGGCTAAAAAAATCCAAAAATGGGGTATTTTTACCCATTTTCAATTGAAAAATAAATGGGACATTTTTACCCATTTTTTGAAGTTCGAGTCAAATACCCATTAATGGGTAAACGGCGAATACCCATTTAATGGGTTAAGCCACTTTAGTTCGAAATGGGTACTAAAGTACCCATTAATGGGTATTCCCGAACTAGCGTGCATGGTAATTCCCATACAAACTTTGAAGGGCTTGTGCACTCTCAATTTTCAACCAATTCAGCTCAAATTTTGGGAGAAGGCATATAATTTGGTAAGGAATCGAAAGAGCGGTATGGAGCAAAAACGATTTTTTGAACCACGCTAGTATCTATGTTCTGTGTACAAAAAAGTCACTCACTTTTAAGGCACTTCCCATTGGCCGATTGTTCGGATTATAGCTTGAATCGAACCGCATTGTTTGCTATTAAAATGGTCCGGATCGGTCAAGGCGTGCCGGAGTTATGGCCATTTCAGTGATCCGGATTAGCACCGGTAGAACTGGTGAAATATAAAACTGCACCAAGTCCATCACGCAAACGTAAAAATGGCGCCGATTTTTGTAACCTTTGGCATGGTTGACCAATTTTGTACAGAAATCAACATTGGAGATCAGAAAATCCACGATGTCGGCCCAAAATTCAATATGGTGACCTAATATTCAAGATGGGGGCTTAAAATTCAAGATGCCGGCTGTTCAATGGAATTTTAGGCTCTACTAAAACTCCATGAAATATGGGTATATTTGGTATGAGGAAGATGTCCGGAGTCCAGAAATGGCGACCAAAATATCCAAGATGGCGGTCTAAAATCCAAGATTTTTTTTATTCTTAATCACTTAACCTAAATACAGCTCTATTGTCCACTAGGGCACTACGTGAGCAATTTCAATTGACAGCTGTACCTACAGTATTGTACAAAGCCTGGATGTATTCTAGCATTAGCATTAGCATTAGCATTAAGCGAGTCGCACAAATTCGTAGGTGGTAAGTCCTAGACCGCTGTTATGAGGGTTGCCTCCTTCCCGTCCGAACCAAAGCACAAAGATTTGGGACTAATCTCTGACTCTTAGACAAGACTGACGCAATCCTCCAATGGTCGAGCACTGTCCTGGCCACGTCCTTGCGACTGCTGAGGAATAGGGAAGGATGGTTAGTTTTGGACACCTATGAAAAATGTAGACAACTCTACGATCTCTCAGGCCTAGGTGTCACGGGAATTTGGATGTTGTTAGAGGAAGGGTAAACTCCAAATGATACGCTTGGTCAACGTTCAGGCACACCATTGTTAGACTGCTTCGAATCAGTTGTCTTCCCAATTCATCCTGGTTTCCTTGTCATCTTGTTCTCATTTGGTTGAATTACTAGATTCTTCGGTTGATAATCTGAAATATAAAATAATATTAACATATTACGTCAAATAGACTACATATTAGGCAGCATCCATTTATTACGTAACGCTAAAATCGACATTTTTCAACCCCCCCTCCTCCCTCCGTAACGCTTTTTTGTATGAAAGTCCATAATTTTTTGTATGGGCTGTAACGCTCAGCCGTACTCTCCCCCTCCCCCTAGAGCGTTACGTAATTTGTGGACGGCGCCTAGTGATACGCTCGCCACAGTTACATATTTTTAAAATATTATTTACATCGTACGATACATTTACCTGAATCCTGCTGAAATAAAACGTTAATTAGCAGGACATTGAAACACAAATACTACAAAACACAAGGAAAAGAGCATCAAACTTTGATCTTGGAATATTTAAAAATACGGTAAATATCAAGATCAACATTTGATTTGGTAGATCTTACACTGCAACGCACCATACTAAGGTGATCTACCTACGTTACGGGGGTGTACAAAGCCTGGATGTATTCTATTATACTTTATCGAACTGGTTGCCTTTCTGCTGCTTTCACTTTTCTACTCTACATGGTAGAATGATAAGCACAATGATGATAGGTAGCCGTTGTTCCTTTCCAGTCCGATTGGGGGTCCATTATGAGTAGCAATTCGCCGATGTCCAGGTATCCGGATCCGTTTGAGCCATGGGACTCAGAGGAGGGTCAGTATCAGCCGCTCTCGGTGAAGAGCAACTGACGAAAAATTGCAAGTGCCGGGGCTGGGAATCAAACCCATGACCATCCGCATATGAAGCGAACGTGTGCCAACTACGCCACGGGCCCTGGCTAAAATCCAAGATGGCGGCTCAAAATTCAAGATAGCGGCTCTAAAACCATGCATTATGGGTATATTTGGTATGGGGAAGATGTCTGGAGTCCACCAGATGATCAAGATGTTGGTCCAAAATCCAAGATGGCGGCTCCAAACTCAAGATGGAGTTTTAGGCTCTAAAACCATGCAATATGGGTAAATTTAGTATGGGGAAGATGTCCTGAGTACAGAAATGACAACCAGAATGGCCGATGGCGATTGGCAAGATGGCGATCTAAAATCTAAAATGGCATCCTAAAATTCAAGATGGCTGCTGTTCATTGAGGTTTTATGCCAATAAATCGTTCAATATACCCATGGTATTAATAAGAAGTCTGGAGTCCAAAAATGGCGACTAGAATGTCCAAGGTGGTGGACTTTAATCCAAAATGGTGGATCCAAATTCAAGTTGGCGGCATTTTTTTAAGGCTCATGCATTGAAAGCCAGAAAAACGAGGCTTCGCCGCGACCGCACGCATCTTGCTTTACTTGTCACGTTTTTTTTTCGCGTTCCCGTTTTGTGTGATTCGGAAGAAAAAGTTTGACTGGTGCTACGTTATCCGGAAGCAGAACGCGAGTGATTCACGGAGTTCGCTGGATATGACCTTCCGCAATTTATCAGATTCTTATTAGGGATCTCGTCCAAATATTTTAGATTCGGCTGGTGCAGTTCTTATCTGAAGAGGGGTAAAATTGGTGGGGAGATGGCAGTGCTGCATGAGTGTGAGTTGGTGAAGATGGGGGAAAGCATCGATGGAGCAAGCAGCAGCGCCGATCGCTTCGACACGGAATCGAATTGGATGACCGACATTGAGAAGGCAGAAATCAGGCGATTCTATTGATATATTTCCCGGGTGAGCGAATTCCAGTTAAAGGCTTAAATATTTTGTGTAAAAGTTTTGATGTTTTTAATTCATATTTGCGGTGGGTGCGTGGGTTGATGGAATGGAACGGCATTCACCCGACACGGGGGCTCCGACACCGGAGCGGGACCGTTTTCAATCCGAATTTTCCAATGCTGAATGGAGGCGGTTCCGATCTGGTGTCGGAACTCTCGGATAGGGTTGGTGCTGTTCGTCAATGGATGGGTCCATCGTGTGAAACTGTGTGAAGAGAATTCATTTCAAAGAAACCGGCAGGTTTCAGATCAAATGTGTGCCGTACCATCCCGTGTGTAATCTTTGTCAACCAATTGCTCAAATATCTGGCTTGACTCGACCAATTGTTTGTCTTTAGTCATTCCTTGTCAAATATTTGACCCCGTGCATTGAAAGATGGAGCACGTGGTTCCGCGGATGCTTCGATTTATGAGTGTAACCGTCAACAAGGATACATTTCAACCATAAATTTTGATCTGGCTGTTTCCAGAGAGAATTTTTTTAGTCTTAGCAGGATCAATATTTGATATATTTGCTCTATTTTTGCGTTCTGTATTATTGTTTACTATATATGTATAGTATACTTATAAACGTTTTATTTCAGGAGGATTCAGGTAAATCTATAATTTTCCTTTTCTATTTCAGATTTGAAATCGAACACCCAACAAGGATCAAATTGGGAAAGGAACTAGACATCAACCAAAAATAGTTTGTGCACCTGAACGTAGACCAAACGTTTCCTTTGAACTTTACCCTTCCATGCATTTTACACCTTGTTGAAAGTGAAAGGTCTCAGTTTTAAGTGTGTGTTTTATTCGGTGTACACAGGTTTGAAACAGAAAGAACTACGGTTCCGATGCATGGTCAATATCGCTATCATTTCTTGACGTTCTCGTTAAGGGATCCGATTATGACTGAAAAAGAAGCGTTTTAAAAGCGGAACCTATCAATCAGAATCCTTCCTTACGATTAAGTTGAAAATGACTACTGTAACAAAACCGAATACTTCTCAATAGTATAGCATAGCATAGCATAGCATGGCCGACCGTACACATCCTGGGGTGGCTGTCGATAGAGACGTTTAATGCGCCAGAAAAGCTGCCTGGGACTTAACAAACCTCTCATTTAACGAACTCTCGACACCTGGCCAGGTCCTTACGATCAGCGGGGATGGGGAGGAAATGTTGATTAGATATCTACTCAGAATATGTCCAAGAACTTGGCCCACTTCATACACTGAGGATACTGCAACTCCGAAAATCATACGAATCAACTATGATTTTTTGCCACAAGAATTTCTTGCGAAAATCATAGTTACGAACTATGATTTTGGATTCAAAGCCCCAACTATTATTGTTATACTGTTACTGTATAAATTTCATAACACTCACGTATGAAAACCATACCGATAACATATAAAATCTGAAATTATTTCGTATGACTATCATACATACTTTTATGAAATATTTTGCACAAATTAAAAAAAAATCGCAACCTGGAATCGAACCAAGAACGTCAAGGTTGGCGAGTGCGTGCTTTACTCATACGCCCATCGACGCTTCGGAAGTGGAAGTGGTTAGAAGCCAATAAAAGGTTTTATTGTTGTTTAGCAATGGTGTTTCATAACACATCTTATGATTTTCATACGATGCTTCTTATGAGATTTTTCATACGACAAGTCTTATGGATTTCGCTTTTCAATGTATGAAAAGCATACGAGAACTATGAAATGATGAAAAAAATAAAAATTACAGATTCATAAGATGCAAACTATGAAAAGCATACGAACAATATCCTCAGTGTAGATATCTGGAGTTGGAAATTGGATAGGGTTTATTGGGGTGCTTTCCTTGGCGAAAAAGCGTATGAGAAATTGTTTAATCATTTACCTGGTTACCACTGAAAAAGAAAACATAAGCATTAAGCAAGTCACACAGATTTCGTAGGTAGTACAGCCCTAGACCACAGTTATGAGGATTGTCGGATACCAAAACACAAAGATTGGAGACTTATCTCTGACTTCTCGACAAGACTGACGTGATCCTCCAACATTCAGATACACCATTATTAGACTGATTCGAATTAGTTATCAGCCCAGTACATCCATTACACGAACCCGAAGCGGGCGCAAAATGTAAATGGTCGATAATAATGTATTAAAAAATGGTCAGATCTCACCCATTTGCTGGAATTGGCATCACTGTCATGGATGGAACATAGAACACATCAGCACTTCAACTTTCCAGAACCATCAAGGCACTCCTAGTCGCACCAACACCCACAATCTATCTTTTTTGAAAGTTTCCCTCCTCGCACACACCATCACTCCCGGTCAATTCAACTTCCGTTAACGTTATCATCCGATTACACGACGGCTTTTGCGAAATAAACACGCTACCCAAGCCAACAAGACCGACACAATTACACTGTTCGACAAAAAAAAAACTTTTGCCGTGATCAGAGACCCCATTAGTAGGGCATGAAAGCGCATGGAAAATGTAGAAAAATGCCATTTTCAAATCTGTTGGGGCACCCCTAGAAACTTTTTGAGACGAGTTTGAATTTTATTCATTTTTGAAGGTTTGACACCAGCTTTAGAAATCATCATAAAAACTTTTGAAATACAATATCTTCGAAATGCAGTTTTGTGCACCGCTGAAATTTTCACAGATCTGAGAAGTAACTTTGATAATTAACTAGTCAAAATTTCAGCCTATTACGACATTTCATTTCATTGATACATATCCAGGAAGAATCAAATATAACTTATATAATACAAACCTTGAAGTTTTCTCTTAATTCAATCACAAACAGCAAGCCCCTATCCTTATCTTTGCATAACAGATTAACTATTTTACCTTGATTTGACTTCGAAATGCTACACTTATGATCTAAATATTTGAATTCAGATTTTCGAGAAGAAAAACCGGTCGATTTTTCAAATTACTAACGTGGTAAGCTTGTGTAAAAATAAAAAAAAATCTAATACATTTATATGTTGCAATCAGTACAAAAAAACGTTTCCAGTGTTTTCGTGGGTTGTGCTATATTCACTTAATGTTTGGAAGAACCTCCTAGCCATACCAAGGTGGAAAAATTGATAACTTTATTGAATAAAACAAATCTATTGCGCAGAAAACATGGTTTAAGTTCACGACTGTTCAAAACAATGCAACCCTAAAAAAATGCAAGCCAAAAATGAGAACATTCTCCATCTACTATTAGCAATCGTACAAGCACTGTAGTTTGCATCACATTTTAGTTAGTTTAACAATAAAGAATTACCATTACCATTGAAGACACTTTTATGAAATTAATTGAATTTGTCATGTAGTAGAATATTTCAAATCTCAATTTCAAGCTGAATAATGTCCTCAACGATTGTAAAATTGCTTGATAAGTTCCAGCGGCATAGGGTCTGGAACCATTTGAGCAGGATCACCTATTTTGAGCACTTGTGTCTATAACTCAGTCAATTTAGAACCGATTGAATTGATTTGTGAGACACGATCAGATACGCTCAGTATCTAGCTATGTGCAACAATTCAAGTCAATCGGTTTGGAATTGACTGAGTTATAGCAGCAAGTGCCCAAAATAGGTGCTCCTGCCTAAATGACCTTAGACCCTATTTGTTAATATAGTGTTAAATAATATCTATCCAGAAGCACTAAGCCTAATTAATAAATTTACTTATTTACTTAAGTCCAAATTTGTTCCAATGAAGAGGTCGTTGGAATTTGAATATATTTTTCGCATCGTATTTAAATTTTTAAGAACATGGAACTGCTTGATATCCACTAGGTCAAGCAATCTGGAACGGTTACTTAGGTACACACCAAATCATTGAAAAGCATTCTCATCCATATGCGATATGTGGATACTTGAATTTGGGCACGACTCGAAATTCGATCGAAACAAAATACTTCCTTGAATTAATTGGACGTAGTGTATTTTGCCTGAATTGTGTTTCTAATCCATCGCATTCAAAATCGCAGTTTATTGGTATTTAAACACCATTATGAAAGTACATTTGATGTCAAATGTTACAGTGTACTTAATTTTCATAAGCGACAAAAAAGTTTTTGGAAACTGCAATTTGAACATTAAATTTATTTGGAAAAGTTTTTCTTAAAACACTCATGCTGACCTCAATGAATTAATCTAACTTTCTTCCTGTGGATCCTTTGTAAACATAATCCGTATAGCTTTCCAGAATCATACTTAGTTAAACCAGATGTTTGAAATACAATTTTCATCTTCTTCAGTCAGAGACTGAACAATACATTAACACTAGGAAACGGACGTCACATCTAGTGACCTAGTGGAGAACTTGTAAAATGTTAAGAAACGTTTTCGCCGGCTGGAGCGAAATCCATCCAATATTCCGAGGCGTTCGAAGTATCCGAAAGACTGACGCTGCACGGCATTAACGCATAGAAGTTTTTTAAATGGATATGAATATGGGTGGGCTTTATGGGATTAGATTAAAAAAAAAACTAAAAGATTTTCACTATATAAGTCAGAATTAAGCTTTCGCGGATATGTATCAATGAAACGGAATGTCGTAATAGGCTGAAATTTTGACTATTTATTTATCAAAGTTGCTTCTCAGATCTGTGAAAATTTCAGCGGTGCACAAAACTGTATTTCAAAGATATTGTATTTCAAATGTGTTTATGATGATTTCTAAAGCTCGTGTCGAACCTTCAAAAATGAATAAAATTCAAACTCATCTCAAAAAGTTTCTAGGGGTGCTCCAACAGATTTGAAAATGGCATTTTTCTACATTTTCCATGCGCTTTTATGCCCTACTAATGGGGCCTCTGATCACGGCAAAAGTTTTTTTTTGTCGAACAGTGTTAGTTATAGAACTCAAAAAAGAAATTCTCCAAACAAAAATTTTCACTATCCGTCGAATTGAATAAAAGTTTTGACAATCAGCACGACAAAAACACAGCACGTGAAAATTTTCCATCCGTCTTCCAACAAAACCGAATACTTCTCAATGGTTAAAAAGTAATACGACATGCACTATACAAAGGACACGGGGTATACCACAATAGATCAAATATTGGTCGCAGTGGTTATGTCCCGAACAGAAAAAAAAAATGTCCAGGGATGTTGAAAAAAGTTCTCGACCAGAACCGGTATCGAACCCGCCGTCTCTGGGTTGGCGCACCAAAGCCTTATCCACAAGGCAACCTCTGAAAGGGTCCCTGTGATTCCTCACGAAAAATGTAGAATGTAGCAGTAGTTGAAATACGCAGAAATAAAAATTAAAAAAAAAAAAAAAAAGATTCCTCACGAAGGTTTATCGTGACTTCTCTCTGAAATTTCCATTGAACTTCTTCAGGGATTCCAGAAGAAATTGCTTGAGGCATCTGAGAAGAAACTTCGGGAGGAACCCCAGAAAAATATTATGGAAAAATTCCAGAAGGTACAGTTGGGAATATTTCAGAAGAAGTTCCAGGAGAGCTCGTCTTGGAAGTTTCCAGAAATAACTTCTTGAGAGACATCTGATTTTCCAGCCAATCTACTGATTCCATGCAAGTTCCGCACCCGAACCAGTTCCGCATTTCCCGCTAGGCAAACGACCTTCACGAATTAGTAACCACAAGCGAATCCCATTTGAGTTCCAATTAACCATCGTCGAAATAGCTTTTCTGGTTTGCCGCATCAAAACACCCGCCGCCGCCGCTGCCGCCGATATGTGTAGCAGAACAGTAAAGTTGGTAGGCAGCAGTGAAAAACAAAAGTGAACGTGGAATTCCGACTGGTAACGGTTTGGTATGGCGGCCGCCACCGGCACCGGTGGTGGTATCTGAACGTGAGATTGGCGCCACGACTCCGCAAAAAGCACTTTGATTTTTGACGACTCCACTGCTGCGTTATGACATAATTGACAGTAATTTACCTGAGTATAATACCGCAAGACAACAGCATAAGAAAACGATCACACGCAGTCGATATCGGTGCGCGCGAATCTTCTCTCACAAAGAGCACCTGTTTTCCTTGGAGTGCCGGGTTGTTTTCTAGAAGATTTGAGGAATGGACCAAACTGCGTCCGTTGCGTTGGTTGAGAATAACGGCATAAAACGCACTGGAAATTTCCGATCAAGCGTTTAGTCTTTCGGAGTCATCGATATCTTTAGAATCATGTGTATTATTCGACAAAAAAAATCGTGATGTTGTGTCCATACATTTTTTTGAGACTAGACTTATAGCAACAAATGCCCAACATAGGCCCCCTGCCCAAATTGTCCCAGCCTAGTAGGGGTCTTTGGTAAGAAAACGCATTTTATCCCACTCTCCTCTCTTCATTGAAACATTTCGCGCTTTGCTCTGGTTTGGGCCATTGTTTGCTTATCGTCACCCATTACCACCTGCGGCCAGCCCCGACAAAGTCAGCTCAATGAAACTAATAACTTTTCAAACAACTATAATACACATTGTTCTATGCGCCGCGCCGAGGAGGGACGGACATATTCCCAGGCTATTGACTCAGCGCAACAGCAGCGGTCCAACCCAGCCCAACAAGAGCACGTGGTAGTGGCACTAGGTATGTACTCGGTATCTGTCTGTCTGATGCTCTCTGTTAGCTTTCCGTCTAAAACGGGCGTGTAATAAAAATTCTTTTGTCTTACGACGATAATATGCTCCCATTCATTTAGTGTTGTTTGGTCTTGTTTGGACCTCCTCGGAACAGAACCTCGTCGCTTGCTTGAGCCGTTGCACAACAAATAAAACAATCACTCTCGTTCTCATATTTATATTTTCCCAATTGCAACCAGCGCAGTGAGTTGAATGCAATCAATTTGCTCGGGTGGTGGTAACGATTGCAGCCGGCGCGGCGTGGCCATGCAAGGTAACACCGATACGATCTATAGGAGGTCGACTAGACCTTTTCTTGGGTGGAGTAGCATGGAAAAAGTTTAGTCGTGCCTTCTCGGTTCTAGACTGTGCATTACAATTGAATTTTGTAATCTGGTTAGACGCAGTACAAAGTTTGATAGATATATTCATGAGTGATTGACATTATCGTCGATTTAAAATCGTGTAACGTTTATGCCTCACGGAAAGTGTCTATGAGAGAATGCTGGTTTGGGAATATCTGCGGCTGGGTGAGTTCTTGAACTCAACTGCACACGTTTCGTCGAAAACATCAGTTCCCATCACCTGCATGCTTTTGTCAAGTATTACCCTATGTTACTCGTGGGATTCCAAAATAAGCTTGAACACAACAAACCAAATACAGCTACTTGCGTTAGTAGTGATACAAACTATTTCAAAGGAGTGGGATAGCTAGGTTTCCTCTGAGGATAACAGAGACAGTTGCGTCAGCACCACAGCTTGTGACGCTGAAAGTGCCAAAGTCTACGAAGACTAAGGCCTTCACATTCGCGGATAGCCCGAAGAACACGCTAGACGCGATCGCTTGCGACAAGTAGTCGTAGAAGCGTGTTTTTTTTTTTCTTCTAAACCATAGGGGGATATTCTGCTCAACAGACACCCCAACAGGAAGGTTAGGGTAGTGTGGGGCTGAGGCCGTTTTCTACAACAAAAGTGAAAGCCAGGACTACTCTCTCGTCGTACCCCCCAAGTAACACCGAAAACATAATCCGAAATAGAAAAATATTTACTTTGTCCTACAGCAGTTGTTATGAAGTTTCTCGTAACATATTATGTCATGGATAAGTCGTTTTCATGATACCTAAAACTTATGCACAGTGATCTTCTATTTAGAAGTCCTATTAAAGAATATATTTTGTTTTCTCAAACAAACATTGCATGTTGTTTTCGATTTTGTTGGGTATGTTCTATTTAAGTACACTTTGTTGGTTACCATACATGCTTAGTATGTTCTATATGTCATATTAGAGTAGCATTTGCAGTTTCTTGTTCAAGACTTGTTTTCAATCATGTTTAGACAAAACATAGTATGTTTCATATGTTTATAATTAGTCAAATTTTGGTTTTCTGCAGTATGATAGAAAACATGTGTAACATAAACCTCATTCATTTTTTTGAACAGGGACTTGCTACACTACCGATCATAGAAATGTAGAATCGATTTTTATTACCTACGTAAAAAATATACTCGTAACAGAATCTTAGTTATGAATACCTTCATAAAAAATGACAGGAATATATTTTACCACAAAATATATGATTATCTATTAGGGCCGATTTTACGGAGCAAACTGCTCTTTGAGCCGCTTCAGTGTATAAACTGTGATAATTTTTTGATACTTGATATTTGTTGTCTTTCCAAATCGTGACAGATATCAAACCGTTCAAATACCAAGGGCATGTCCATAAATTACGTGACGCAAAAATCGACCATTTTCAACTCCCCCTCCCCCCTATGTCACACTTTTTGTATTGGACCTCTGAAATGTTTGTAGGGGTCATCACACTTTGCTGAATGCCCCCCCCCCTCCCCCCTCAAAGCGTGACGTAATTTATGGACGCTCCCCAAATCAAACATGAGAACCAACAACAACCACAACAAAATTTTCCACAAAAACAATATCAAGCCAATTTTGAATCATATCCCAAAACATGTATCATGCCATGTCACAGAGTGCCATTTTATTTTATTTCTAAATTATTAAATATTTATCAAATATTCTATTATGTTTCAATAATTTGATATATGTATGTATAAACTTGACAAATTCTTGAGAAAAATAAAGCATGTTTGAGTTTTTGTGTTAAAATAAGATGAATACTATATATTTAAGACGGGCTTGGTGGTCTAGTGGCTACCCCTTCTGATTCGTATGCAGAAGGTCATGGGTTCAATCCCTGGCCCGTCCTTTTCATCCTACTTTGTACCTTTCTATCCACTTTCTCTCACTCTCTCTTCTCTACATATACAACTCATGTATATTCATATGTTCATAGCCATCGCTAGAACCAGAAACGAATTGAAAAAAGTCGTTTCCCTCCCTTCCAACTTCCACTCACAGCACAGTGTATATATAACGCCTATAAGTTATGCAACCAAAGCGTGCTGTGCCGCTTGACCTTATTCACCTTATTCATCACACAATCTATCACGAACACTATAAATAACCCTATCCATGGATCGCATCACCGACCCAACGGTGATTCCCAGATCTCCCATCCTTTCCGTCTAACAAATACCCCAATCCGTGCGGGTTGTGGGACGCAGAGTGCTCTCGGTCTCTAGTAGCAACAACCAGTACACT
Source organism: Aedes albopictus (assembly GCF_035046485.1). NCBI lineage: Eukaryota > Metazoa > Arthropoda > Insecta > Diptera > Culicidae > Aedes > Aedes albopictus. The sequence continues at coordinate 190,905,471 of NC_085137.1, read as the reverse complement.
CTAACATTCCTTTCCCTTCCCAGCTGACTATAAGGACTTGGCCGGCGCCGTTATTGTTCAAATATGCATGAGCTGCTAAAATTGCACTTTGAGAATAAGTGGAATGTCCCAGCCCCTTATTCAGTTGGATCACAGTGCAACTGGTACCAGTTCAGATCAATCACGGAGGAGCAACCATTGACATGTATAGTCAGAATTGATCGTTGATCGTTGATCGTAAAATAGGATGAATACTATATATTTATGGGGGTGGAAGCTCAGGTAAAATATTATCTCCTGGGCGCCCATTAAAAACACCACCCCCGGCGAAGACTGGCGCTCGAGCCTAGCTATTTAGCACTGTAGTTGGAGGAAATGCCAATGCAGAACCCGTAGCTTCCGGGAAGGTAAGCCCAGCTCCCTGGGTTAGTGGGTTGGTGTCAGGCCCTGCGAGCCAGCCGTAAAAAAGACGAGCACCGGAAAATCAACAAGAGAAGAATGCGAACCGATACCAATGGCGACGACCACAGCGACGAAAAGGGACTTGCGATTGGAAGCTCGGTACGTGGAACTGCAGATCTCTCAACTTCATCGGGAGCACCCGCATACTCGCCGATATACTGAAGGACCGCGGGTTCGGAATCGTAGCGCTGCAGGAGGTGTGTTGGACAGGATCTATGGTGCGAACGTTTAGAGGTAATCATACCATCTACCAGAGTAGCGGCAACACACGTGAGCTGGGAACAGCTTTTATAGTGATGGGCGACATGCAGAGGCGCGTGATCGGTTGGTGGCCGATCGACGAAAGAATGTGCAGGCTGAGGATCAAGGGCCGATTCTTCAACATTAGCATAATAAACGTGCACAGCCCTCACTCCGGAAGCACTGATGATGATAAAGACGCATTTTACGCGCAGCTCGAACGCGAGTACGACCGCTGCCCAAACCACGACGTCAAGATCATCATAGGGGATCTAAACGCTCAGGTAGGCCAGGAGGAGGAATTCAGACCGACGATTGGAAAGTTCAGCGCCCACCAGCTGACGAATGAAAATGGCCTACGCCTCATCGATTTCGCCGCCTCCAAGAACATGGCCATTCGTAGCACCTTCTTCCAGCACAGCCTCCCGTATCGTTACACCTGGAGATCACCACAACAAACGGAATCGCAAATCGACCACGTTCTGATTGATGGACGGCACTTCTCCGACATTATCGACGTCAGGACCTATCGTGGCGCTAACATCGACTCCGATCACTACCTGGTGATGGTTAAACTGCGCCCAAAACTCTCCGTTATTAACAACGTACATTACCGGCGGCCGCCCCGGTACGATCTAGAGCGACTGAAGCAACCGGATGTCGCCACCGCATACGCGCAGAATCTCGAGGCAGCGTTGCCGGACGAGGGTGTGCTCGATGTGGCCCCTCTAGAGGACTGCTGGAGTACAGTGAAAGCAGCCATCAACAACGCAGCCGAGAGCACTATCGGGTACGTAGAACGGAGTCGACGAAACGACTGGTTCGACGAGGAGTGCAGAGCGGTTCTGGAGGAGAAGGATGCAGCGCGGGCGGTAATGCTGCAGCATGGAACCCGACAGAATGTGGAGCGATACAGACAGAAGCGGAAGCAGCAGACCCGTCTCTTCCGGGAGAAAAAGCGCCGCCTGGAAGAAGCGGAGTGCGAGGAAATGGAACTGCTGTGCCGTTCACAGGAAACACGCAAGTTCTACCAGAAGCTCAACGCATCCCGCAAAGGCTACGTGCCGCAAGCCGAAATATGCAGGGATAAGGAAGGGAGCCTCCTGACGGACAAACGTGAGGTGATCGAAAGGTGGAAGCAGCACTTCGACGAGCACCTGAATGGCGAAGAGAATGTAGGCACGGAGGACCAAGGCAGCGGAGGAAATGACTATGTTGGTGCAGCAGAGGACGGGAACGAACCAACTCCCACGCTGAGGGAAGTTAAGGATGCCATCCACCAGCTCAAAAACAACAAAGCGGCTGGTAAGGACGGTATCGCAGCAGAACTCATCAAGATGGGCCCGGAAAAGTTGGCCACCTGTCTGCACCAGTTAGTAGTCAAGATCTGGGAAACCGAACAGCTACCGGAGGAGTGGAAGGAAGGGATAATCTGTCCCATCCACAAGAAAGGCGACAAGTTAATGTGTGTGAACTTTCGAGCGATCACCGTTTTGAATGCCGCCTACAAAGTGCTATCCCAGATCATCTTCCGTCGTCTTTCACCTAAAGTAAATGAGTTCGTGGGAAGTTACCAAGCCGGTTTCATCGACGGCCGGTCGACAACGGACCAGATCTTCACCGTACGGCAAATCCTCCAGAAATGCCGTGAATACCAGGTCTCAACGCATCACCTGTTCATCGACTTCAAAGCGGCATACGACAGTATCGACCGCACAGAGCTATGGAAAATTATGGACGAGAACAGCTTTCCCGGGAAGCTGACTAGACTGATAAGAGCAACGATGGACGGTGTGCAGAACAGCGTAAGGATTTCGGGTGAGCTATCCAGTTCATTTGAATCTCGACGGGGACTACGACAAGGTGATGGACTTTCCTGCCTACTATTCAACATCGCCCTGGAAGGTGTTATGCGACGAGCCGGGCTCAACAGCCGGGGTACGATCTTCACGAAATCCAGCCAATTTGTCTGTTTTGCGGATGACATGGATATTATTGCCAGAACATTTGGAACGGTGGCAGAACTGTACACCCGCCTGAAACGTGAAGCAGCAAAGGTCGGACTGGTGGTGAATGCGGCTAAGACAAAGTACATGCTGGTAGGTGGGACTGAGCGAGACAGGACAAGCCTTGGCAGCAATGTTACGATAGACGGGGATACTTTCGAGGTGGTAGAAGAATTCGTCTACCTCGGTTCCCTGCTAACGGCTGACAATAACGTGAGCCGTGAAATACGAAGGCGCATCATCAGTGGAAGTCGTGCCTACTATGGGCTCCAGAAGAAACTGCGGTCAAAAAAGATTCACCCCCGCACCAAATGTACCATGTACAAGACGTTAATAAGACCGGTGGTTCTCTACGGACACGAGACATGGACGATGCTCGAGGAGGACCTGCAAGCACTCGGAGTTTTCGAGCGACGGGTGCTAAGGACGATCTTCGGCGGTGTGCAGGAGAACGGTGTGTGGCGGAGAAGGATGAACCACGAGCTCGCTGCACTTTACGGCGAACCCAGCATCCAGAAGGTGGCCAAAGCCGGAAGGATACGGTGGGCAGGGCATGTTGCAAGAATGCCGGACAACAACCCTGCAAAGTTGGTGTTTGCTAGCCATCCGGTTGGTACAAGAAGGCGTGGAGCGCAGAGAGCACGATGGGCGGACCAGGTGGAGCGTGATCTGGCGAGTGTTGGGCGTGACCGAGGATGGAGAGCTGCAGCTGCAAATCGAGTATTATGGCGGCAAATTGTTGATTCAGTATTATCATGAATTTGATGTGAACTAAATAAATGAATAAATGAAATGAAACTATATATTTATTTTGATGCAAAATTCTTCAAAAATACTGATTTATAAGGCGCATTAATTTTATCGAGGTACAATAGTCTATTTCACCGTAAAAAATGATTGGCATTAAAATTTATGACCACAGTAAGGCAATTAGGCGTTAAAGTGGCTTGGTAGAATCATTGATGCATGCCGATTTTTGCAGTTGTCGATTTTTATTATTGACATTTTAAAACTTAATTATTTACAGCAATAGAACATCTTGATTGTCAAGGCACTGTTTTCTAGAATTTGTTGAAAATATATAATGGAAAACATACTAAGATACATAATCAAGTATGCTCAGATTCATATAGAACATGAATATGACATCACAAAGATGTTGCGCAGGCTCCACCTTCTGCGCTTTTTCAGTCGTATAGCAGTCTGCAAATCGGTTTTATTGCTTCACACCAAAACTTTGTAACTGGTCATATTGGAGTCGAAATAATTTCTATAAGACATGTTGTGTTACTTGGGTTTCACATAACCTCAGGAGTCCCTCAAGGCTCCATCCAGGGTCCGGAGTTATGGAATGTCAGGTTCGACGAGGTGTTGAGGTTAGAGTTCCCGGTGGGGTGGAGATCGTCGGCTTTGCTGACGACATTACGTTGGAAGTTTACGGTGAATCGATCGAAAAAGTGGAAATGAAAGGTACCCACTCAATCGCAGTTGTGAAGAAGCGGATGAGATCCAGAAAACTGGAATTGGCTCACCACAAAACTGAGATGGTGTGGTGTTTGTGAACAACCGAAAGTCGGAGCAGCAAGCGGTGATCAGTATTGTGGATTGCATTATCACTTCGAAGAACTCCGTCAAACACTTGAAGAGATGATCGACGATAAGCTTAGCTTCGGTAGCTATGATGATTATACCTGCAAGAGAGCCTTCACAGCTGTAGTCACAATGTCCCGGATGATGTCCAATAGCTCTGCGGTGCATGCCAGCCCAAGCTTCTGGCTAGTATAGCGACACTAAGGCACGGCGCTAAGTACTGAAAGCTACCGTGGTAAGCTGGAAAGTACTTCCTGAGGGTTGCGAGCGCGTACCGTACCGTGTTCTTCTTATCAGTACCGTACCGTGATATTCTTATCGTTTTCGCACAATGCTTGTCCGCATGCTTGCCAGATGTGGGGAAGGCACAACTCCAGACAATCTTGTCCAGAGGATGTGAATGGATGAGTCTGGCTGGAATGCCGTATCAATGGCTATCACTCACATCGTTTTGGAGTTACAGATGAGGTGGCGTGTGGACTCGGAAAATTGCTAGTTCAAACGCTAAGAGGTGTTCCAAGGGCTCGGAGTCGGCTACGTAGATCATACCGATACCCTGCGGACGAAATAGACCCTTAACGCGATTAGGTGGCCGCGGGGAGAACATCCTGGTAACGTTGCTGTCGTGGCGTCGGTCTATACTGAGTATACTGAGTTAAATCCGAGCCCGCGTTTTTGAAGGGGTCTCCGGCAAGGTCGGGGCAAATGTCCTTCTGTGTACTGGTTGACAAGGTCTTACTTACGGAGGGTCGAATCGCTGTGCACGCGGTATAAGTTCCTGATACTTGCAGTGCAGTTGAAAGCAAGCGTGCCTGCCTGCCTTCCAAGGACAAAGGGAGTAGTAAAGGACCACGCGGTAAACTGTTCAAGCGCCAGCATGATACCTTGGAGAACTTCCCTAAGTGAGCCGTCGATGTTCGTTGCTTCAGACTGCGCAGCCAACCTTGAGGGTGCGATGAGCATTAGCCTTTCTCTGAAGCAAAGCTTCTTAGTGGTTCTGGTGAGACGAAGGGTTTGACTACCATGGGAATGTTGTTTAGTGGGTCAAGGAAAAAATAGTCCTGGCTTTCACTTTTTTTTTTGTAGAAGAGGGTCCTTTATCCCACACTACCTGGAACTCCCTGTTCAGGTATCTGTTGAGCAGATTATCCCCATGGTTTATAAAGAATGACAAGCGTGCAGCGAGGCGGCCTAGATGACTTGATCTTCATGGAAAGAGCATGGTTATGGGGCATCCGAGAATGGTAAACTGCAGCCACAATCACAGTTTCGTGTACGGTCCTTGTACGGTGAATACATATGCTGAAAGAGTTGAAGTTTGTATCTGTTGATACAAAAGCTGAGGAGATTTTGCGCCCATTTGAGGATGAGCTAAATATTGCTCTACTCAGGTGAGCTTTTCCCTGCTCCTAATAAAGAAAGATAAAGATAAAGAGAGTTCAACTCTAGTCTCCCATGTATTACACATCTCTTCAAGCCATACTGTTCAACATTATCACACATCACTAATTTGCGACCAAGTTCACCCCGGCTGTATCTGTTTAACATTTTTTAGCAAGCGTAAATTTCACTTTTGACCGAAATTTCTCTCCGGCCATCAGCATCATCGACAGAGGAACTAGGTAGGTACGTAGCCGAGCCTGCATGTGGACAACGTTACGGTCGCCGTTCGATGCGGTGGTGGTGTGCCAAGCCAATGACTGAAGGTGAACCCGCGGGTGCATTGTTAACAACAAAACCACCAATAATTGCCGGTTTATGTCGATATGCGCCGACCGCGCACAGTGACCCCAATAGCCGGCAGCCGGAGCGAAGTGCCCACCGCAGCCAAGATACGCTGATAAGCAGCGTCGATGTCTCTTCGTTGCTCCGCCCGGTTTGTGTGTTTCTTCTGCGAGGTTTCTTCGAGTTGAACTTTGACGGGTTTTCAAGAGCAAACCCCCATTATTGGTTAAGGGCCCACCAGCAGCGGAGGGATGTTTCGCAACCCATACAGTTCAGCGTTGAAGATCAATTTCACGAGCTCACGCCGAGAAATTGATTGAATTTGTTCAACCACCTACATGTAATCAAGTGTGGCGGAAAATTGAGACTTCATTTCTGTAACGCTTGACGGGCAGGATGATGGCCGGCCATTCCTAATCGCATTTGCAGCAGCAGCGCGAGACTGCATGGGCTGCTGTTGATGCAACACGGGCGATGAGTATCGAAACAACCACGTGATGGATGACACTGGATGTGGTTTCTTTTTGCAATTAAACAAGCAGCAACAGAGCCAAATCGGTGCGCTACGATACGGTTGAACAGGTTGGTCGATACATGATATGATAGTTCATTTGCATGCCATTTATCTTGACGAAACATACCGACAGCAAGAAAAAGCTTTCCGGATATACCAAGTACAAGACCGATTGGCGTAGTATGTTGCTGGCTGTACGCAACCGGTGATTTATACGGTGTTGATTCAGTAAATTGATATGTTTTATTAATGGATAGGTGTAAGACAGTTAATCAAGCGAAAGAAAACTCTAATCACTAGAAACGACATACGGTAGAAAGTGAAACGTCAGGTAAGTGGGCACTTTTTGTTGGCCTTGATTTAAATAACATTAGTCATATAATTAAAATGCTGAACTCTATGTGAAATGCTCATGACTTTCAGCGGTTTCTACTTAACGAGCTTTAATAATCCAATTCGTTGGTCTCTGAGCCAGAAATAATTTCTTGAGGATATTGACATGGGCACCTACTAGTAGAAAAAAATAGAATCAATGTACTCATGTTCAGTCTATGCTCCTATGTTTATCCTATTCCGAAAACAAACGATTTAAGTACGGATTGTTTCCGTTCTTTTTGGTACCATGAATGGTCACTCCAAAAAAAATCGCTTATTATGTAGCTTTGATTTCGATAGGACGATAATAAGAGTACTGTGCAGAAGATTGTAGGTTTCGTTCCTCTATACTGGTATGTAGTTTGAAAACACACAAGTCTCAAGTTGAAGTACTGCAATTTGGCAAGAATATACTGATGGGGGCCCATATAGCCGAGGCGGTAAACGCACGGGTATTCAGCATGACCATGCTGAGGGTGACGGGTTCGATTCCCGGTCGGTCCAGGATCTTTTCGTAAAGGAAATTCCCTTGACTTCCTTGGGCATAGAGTATCTTCGTACCTGCCACACGATATACACATGCAAAATGGTCATTGGCAGACGAAGCTCTCAGTTAAAAACTGTGAAAGTGCTCATAGAACACTAAGCTGAGAAGCAGGCTTTGTCCCAGTGAGGACGTTACGCCAAGAAGAGGAGAGGATACTGATGATGGGTAGAATCTTGCGGGGTTATAAGAAGTCATTATTGTACATTATTGTACATAATTCATCAACACTGTTCAAGTGAAGTGATCAGAGGGATATTCAAGGGGTTTAAGGCAAAGAAAGAGATTTTTTGCGTAAAGGAGAAATCTTGATTGCAAGGCATTTAGGGGAAAATTGGCAATTTAAGGGTTGGTAGGGGAATTAAATTAAAGATAGACTAAAGAAGTTTACGGGATGTCAAGTAGGCTTCAAGGCTTCGTTGACCTTCAAGGGCGTTCGATTAGAGTTTCCTAGTTATACCTCTTTGAAATCCCCTTTTAAGCAAGTTTTCTGGTAAATGTCATTCTATCGAATGATTTTCTGGCAAATTTCATACAATCCTCGGAAAATTCCGGAAGATTTTGGGCCGTTGAGTCGGAATCCGGGGTCAGATTTTCACTAGCACGTCACAGTTTAAACCTATACCACAACTATAGGGCAAAATATGCAATTTCTGGATTTTTTTTTTCAATGCGAACTACTAAGCATGGAAATTTTTTGAATAGGTATAATCAGTTATGTACCTTTTAATTCCCCTGGGCGGAATTATTAGGTACTAAACTGGTTACACTTATTCAAAGAAAAGTCGGTACAAGATGGAAAGTATATTTTAAGCCAGCAGTGGGTAAATTTTTCAATTTTCATCTAAATTAACGATTTATGTAAAATAGGGGTACTCGTGGCTTGTTTAACACCCAGTACGAAATGAACACCCCTGCACGGCCCGAATAAAAAATACAGTAGAAAAACCGAACGTTGTATTGTAACAGTACTATTTAGAATCGTATTTTTACAATAGACCCCACTGTAAAAATAAAAATACAAAAAAAGCAATAAGATGTAATGTAGACACCATACAGTGAATTGTAAATAAGATTTTTACAATATATTGCACAGGTTGTTAAGTATCGTAACAATACAAAAAAATATTTTTCTCCATATTTATGGTTTTTGCAAAACCATACGTTTTATTGTAAATTAATTGTTCTAAATACTGATACGTGGGTTTTAATATACCTTACATTGTATGGTACATGTATAGTTTCAAACAATAAAATTTACCGTAAATATATTGTTTTTAATTGTAATTTCACTACTGGCTATACATTTAATCGAATTGTTTTGGAATGGTTCTCTTTTGTTATGTTGTATTGTTTTACATTACATGAACCGGTTAATGGCATCTTAGGCTTTCTAGCCAAACCTAACCTGAAAATAATGTTAAATAGAACTATCTTTGATAGTGCGGACTAGAACCTATTAAGTTCAACACTGCAATGCGCTTTGGGAATTCTCTGGAGCGTCTTGGATAAATCAAATATAGAATCGCCCACGTCTAAGTCTGAGTAGTCTCTGATTGCATTTACAATTGAAGCTTAGACTCCCATGCCCATTTGTGGCAACACTTTGAGCGGGATGATGGAACTATGCTGAGCGCGCTAAGTCTTATAAGGCCACTAATGTAGTTGCATGAAGTGGGTGACGAGGTACAAAAGTATCATTACAGCGTGCTTAACTGTTATTGCAATATTGAGGCTCCAGTTTGACTAAAGTTTGAAATACATAACAACTCATGAGAAAACTGTCAAGTTCAATTCAAACATAAGTTAGGTTAAAAAGCGAATTCGCAGACGAACCTAGGTATATTAGAAGTCGTTTCAGTGTCCAGTTCAGTCCATATGTTAAAGATGGCTCTACGTCAACGATAAATTTCGTCAATCCCATTTGATTCGGTGTTGGTCGAATGAGAGTCTAATAAAGGTGGAGAAGAGATACTTCGTGTGCGTGAGATACATGTCTGGTGCAAAACATGTCACAACTACAAGCAAAGCAATCTCCCATAAGAACGCGTGTCAAATAGTGACATCACAATTTGTGTTTACATTTTTCTTTCCTTACTACATAATACATAGCCATCTCTTCTTCTTCACCACTTGTAATATACTCTCATTGGTTGTGGTCGAAGGCAAGTTCACATGAGAGAAGGGGAGAAAACTCCCAAATGCAAATACAGAAAGAATAGTGTTTGTAACGATGAACAATATGAAAGAGTTATTATAAAATGTCACAGGTCACTCAAGGGTTACTGAATAATATCGCCCACTTCTATGTTCTTGGGAACGTGAGCCAATGACGTATGTGTATGTGTGTGTGATGGATTCATCTTCGGGTTCAACAGTACAGCGAGACAAAGGAAAGGGGATTCGTGTGTAGGCTATCAGCAATAACGGACGGCTCTACGGAGCGGCAGTCGGATATTAAGGAAGCGGTCAACAGATTTTACAGTGTTGAACTCATCCACTGATTTACGGTAGTCTGAAATGCGTCTTTCCGGGTTTACCTACATTCGTATTCCTCTCACCCCGGGGGAGCGACACTGGTTTTGCCAAGCCAAAAAACCCCAAAAAAGCTAAAAAAGGCCAAAAAAGTAACTAAAACCCGAATGGCTTGGCAAAACTAGTGTCGCTCCTCCTGCTCTCATCGCACTCTACATACCTCTAGCTCACCATATCTCTTGGATCTGCAGTTCTTTGCACACCTGTGGGCGAATTCCGGCGCACAATCTCTTCGAAAAGAAGAAATTTTCTTCCATTGCCCACCAGCAAGAAAATTTTCTTCTCTTCGAAGAAATTGTGCGCCGGAATTCACCCACTGGTTTACAACTTATTTAAAGATTTTATTGGCTTTAAATTGATGTTTCAACTTATTTACTTCTTTTCCTTTCCTTTGCATAAAAAAGTCACGAACATCAACAAAACAAGGCACGAAAAAATCTAAAACTGAATAAATAATTAAAAATGCACGCAAAAATAATATTTGAATGATTCAAACGTAAGAAAAACAGTACAATATTGATCATGTGAAAGAAAGTTTGAACTTCGGAAGTCAAAACTTCGGCGAAGTTCGGCGTCGGCATTCTAGTTTGGGGTTCGCCGACGCATAAGAATTGCCTGTGTTGGCGACGCTTCAATTAGAATGCCGAAGTTTTTACTTCGGCGAACTTTTATTGGGTATATTTGATTTCACATATCGACTTCGGTCTAAAATAAATCAATATGTACAATATATTGTTCCATAAAGATCGGATGTAAATGTATAGTAGCTACAATGTGCAAAGCTTTTAGAAAACCATTCCATTACAATACACTTTATTGTAGCTGGTACACTGTATGGTGCAGGAATGGTTTTCACCAAACACCTTATAATTCTGGAGCAACATTTGAAAAGGGCATACAAGCATTGGTAAACAATGACTTTATACGTCGCTCCTGAACCCCATCAGCTTATTCACAAAAACTAAGACCGTTATCAGATAGAGCAAACATCGATCTTTCAGATTACGGTGTTCATTTGCGTGGGCGGGCTGCTGTTAGGCCCTACGGAGCGTTTTCGAAAAAAGACACAAAACCTCTTGGGCCCTTTTCAAATGTTGCTCCAGAATAAGTTTTTATCGGGGGGTGTACAGAAGGTGATATATTCCCGAAATCAGACAGCTTTTTGATAACGTAATTCAAATCGTTCATAGGTGATCTAGTACTCCACACCAATTTGATCAACGTGAAACACGATAAGAACGACGTCACATGTTTACATCCAAAATAGATGCTTACATAGGTTACTAGCCTGCCTTGTAATCTTTATGCCGTGACTCCAGTTTTCTTTAAAACCATGGAGTTTTAAGCTAAAAATGTAATGCAGACGTGTGAAGGAGCAAGTTATTGTTCTATTTTTCAAACATATCATTTACAGGGGATGGCCAAAATGTTTGGGATAGGCAACTTTTTTTTTCTCTCACAAAAAAGTTCAACAATCTCAAATTTTGACTGTTTGTCAACCTATTATATGTGCATCATTGGTACAAATTTGGGCTCGATTGATTACTATTTCGCATAGTTAGAACCGTTCGGGTAAAACACTGTTTTTTTAGATAACTCATTTTTATGCTGTCATATCTCGGAAACCAGTGAACCGAATTGAATGAAATTTTGAACGTACACTAACAATATGTAAATACTTCACAAACAATTAAAACATAGGTACTTTTTAAACGTTGTAAAAAGTTATCATAGATTCACATTTTTTGGATTTTTCTCAAAGAAATGTAATTTTTTTACATCAATGACAATACATTTTAGTGTGATATCCAAAGATTTTCCACTTCTTTTCTCAAGTTATCTCTAATCAGATATATACGAGCCTATTTAGATTGAATGAAGAACACATTTAGTAATTTTTGTGTGGCATTGTAAATTTAACTTTTTTTCCTCTATATGGATAAAAATTTCAACCCGGTATAACTTAATTCGCCGTGAGAAAATATTACATTTTATAAAGTCGTATTAAATATCAATACATTGTTGATAAACGTTAAAAATTCATTCAATTCGGTTCACTGATTTCCGAGATATGACAGCTCAAAAATGAGTTGTCCAAAAAATTGTGTTTTACCTGAACGATTCTAACTTTGCAAAATATTAATCAATCAAGCCTAAATTTGTACCAATGATGCACATATAATAGGCTGACAAACTTTAAAAATTTGAGATTTTTTGATGCACTCTATGAAAAGTTACAGCATGTTGATTTTTTTTGTGGGAGAAAAAATGTTGCCTATCCCAAACATTTTGGCCATCCCCTGTATATACCTTCAAAATAACAAAAATATCATTAAAATTAAAAATATATTTGATCTTTTGTTGAAGTGTTAGCGTCTAACTTATGACCGTGACATTATAGAGAATTGGTTCTGCAAGAAAATTGTTTGTTTTGACAAAATAAACATCACTTTTATAGATATCAAAATTCCACGGCCTACTATTCTTGAGCCATGGACAGAAGTAGTTTATTCTGAACATATACTCCATGAAAAAGAAAAAATGCCTATCTTATAATAGGGGCTTTTAGGGGCGTTTCAAGGGGTTTTAGTGCGTTTCAGAGAGATTTCAGAGGCGTTTTAAGGGGTTTCTGGGAGGTTTCAAAGAGTTCCAGGATGTTTCGGGGCGTTACATGGGGTCTAAGAGGATTTTAGGGGGATTTTGAAGGCTTTTCTGGAAGTTTCAGAGGGTTCAGAGTTCAGAGGGTCTTAGGTGTTTAATATGGGGTCCGATGTGGTTTAAAAATAATTTCGAAGACCATTCAGAAAGTTTCACAGGATGACCGGTGGGTTTCCGCGATGTAACAGAGGCGTTACATAGGCATTTTGGGGGGTTTCGAATGGTTTCGGGTGCGTTACATGGGGTCCGTGGGGTTTTTTTTTTTTCAAATTTCGGAGGCATTTCAAGAAGCTTCAGAGGATTTTCGGCGGATTTCAGAGACGTTACAGAGACGTATAAGGGAGGGTTCAAAGCCACCCAAGAAAGTTTCAGGGGCTTCTGGGGGTTCCAGGCTTTGAGGGGCTACAATACATTCAGAAAGGTTTCAGGTGCGTTTCAGGGGGTTTCAGGAGTTCCAGAATGTTACATGCCATGTGGATATTTTGGAATCTATAATGGCGCTTGGAGGATCCGGGGTGTTCTCTCTCGTTTGTCGGGTGAAGATCACTGCGTCCAGATTTTAGAACTATTGTGAAATACCTTTTTGCTGTGAGGTATGCAAGTTATCTCAGCAACATGTTTGTCACTGAGATACCTTAATATCGACTAAACTCAAGACCATCTATTATTGATGAATAGGGATCCTGAGTTACAGAATGTGATTCCCCCATTCTGGCGAGGCTAGCTTTATAAAGCCAACCACGTCCTTGGAGGGTAAGATCCATATGTCAGCAGGCCCTAAGAAGGGCTCGCTGAGAATTTTGAACCTGCGTTGGGTGAGTGCACTGCAATAGCAGAGGATGTGTTCTAATGTTACTCTCTGCTCGTCCGGAGTGTTACAGGTAGCCTCTGAAACTCCCGAAACTGCCCATGAAGCCCTCTGTAATGCTTCTGAAACGCGCTGAAAATCGCCCAAAACTCAATGAAAACCCATCAGCACCCTTGTAGCGTACCTGAGATCTTTTGAAACCCCTGAAAATGCAGCTGTAGCGTCTCTGAAACCCGCTGAAAATTCTATGAAACTTTTTAAAATGCCTTAGATATTCCCCTAAATCCCCGTCAGACCCCGTGTAACGCTTCTGAATCATCCTGAAACCCCCTGATACGCCCCTAAAAGCCCCCGTAAAACATCCTGGAACCCTCTGAAAACCCCAGAAACCCCCTAAAACGCATCTGAAACCTTTCTGAAACGCCCTGTAATCGCTATAAGGGCTCCTGAAACGCCCCTGAAAACCTCCATGAAACCTCTAGTCTTCTAGTCAAGACATCAACCGTGACAATGATTTTATTGCCCTTTTTCGGCTATACCAGTCGGCTAGTATGTCTGAAATAGACGTAAAAACTTCAAGTATTTTTAGGCAAAGTAAGCTTAATTGGCTAATTTAGAGATAATTGGTGGGATTCGAACCCACGACTCTGTTATCGCTAGGCCGGCGTGTTAACCAACTAAGCTACAGAACTAGTTACAATTCTGCAGAATAGAAAATCAAACTGGATACGAAGCACCACCCTAACCGGGCCACCTATCCAGCCATTTACAAGTGCTTATGGCCATCACAGTCATGCCCACTTTCTAGTTGGGATAAGACGATTTAACGTTTGGCATGTGTCGTTTGATAGCTGGTCGATAAGATCGATCATAAAACTAATCGATCAGCTGTCAAACGACACAAACCAAGCGTCAAATCGTCAGAAAGTGAGCATGATTGTGGCGGCCATTAGCGCTCGTACAATACTGGATTGGTAGAACCACGACAACGTATTTAAATACCAAGATAATAGATTCCCGCAAATGTCAATAACGAGACCCACCAACACATCTGCGTTAAATATGAAAAGTTAGTGTTTTTACACTAAAATGTCATTATTTATGCAAAGATTGGGAAGTTTTAGTAGTTTGGAAGTTTCTAAATGCTGTAAAACAAAACCATGTTAGGAACCAATTTTGACACCGATTTTCAAATGGTGATATTTCCTGTTTTATTGCATGGAGGTCACTTTTAATCTAGTGAGATGCAATTAAATAATTGCTTCTAAGATACCAAACAGTCGTCGTCTTAGCTATGAACAGTCTTAGGCTAGGTCTTAGGAGTATTTCTTGGCTTTTCAGTCCGATTGTGAGATCAAAAACACCTTATGTTCTCTTATTCCGACGTTTCGATCCGTATCGGATCTTTCTCGAGGATTCGAGTTTTTGGTCGTTTTATCGTCATACAGATTTTTCAATCTTTCTACCGTCATTTGAATATCTAGTTTCCCGTCTGTTCTTTATCGGGAAAACCATAATTTAAAAACTAGTGATCGGAATTCGGATCTCTTTTGCTACTGTTTGTCTAATGACATTAAAAGTGGTATTAAAAGTGCGATATCTCAAAATAATCGTTAAAACATAAAAAAAAATCAATCTAGTCAGAATTCCAAATCCATATCTCAAGGCTAAAGTGATCCCCCATGCGGGGTAACAAAATAGAAGACCATTTCGATTCGCTGGAATTTTCATGTTTTTTTTGTCCCCATACCATTTTTGAAGTATTTAGGCCACTTGGGGGACCACTTAGCCTTGAGATACGTACTTTGAATTTTGACGTGATTGTTTTTTCAACCATGACTATGAGCATTGTCAGTTCATTGAATGGGATGAATAAAGAAAAATGTGGTATTTTGTTTGAGATGGTTCAGTTTGATGCTTACCCGACTAGATGGGAAAAAGAAAATGATCACAGGTTGTGTTATTTTATTACAATGATTTGTGTAACAACGGTGGTCATAAAACATGTACCGTTAGTAGTTAAAATAACAAAAATTCTAACAAAACTCGTTCCAATTAAAGCAAAAATATAACAAGTTGAGATATGATCATAACAAGATTGTATCAAATTTTGTTTGACTACACATTTGAAACCATTAAACAATTATAACAAGTTCTGTTATATTCTAAAATATATTTGTTATTCTAAAATATATTTGTTACAAGTTTTATTATAAATCTCTTGGCTGGAGTGACCAAGATAACACAAATAACAAAAAGATCGTATAAATTCTGAAATAACAAAAAATTAACAAAGATTGCAGTAAATTCTATATTATAACGCTTAATATAACAAATGTTGTTGACACATTCTACCGTGACGTTACAACGTTTTGACGCTTTTTCTGTCAGATTTTCCACTATAACTCGTATGTTCGACCGTAAACTCTCAAATATTTTTACATACTCGGATTCCTTGCAGATTTTCCTATAAGTATGATCTGTTGAACAGTTTGTTTTCATTGGGAAAGTATGTTAATTATGAAAATGAGTAGCGTGACGTTACAACGTTGTAACGTCACGCTACTAATTCCCATTTTTATCATACTTTTCCGAAGAAAACTAACTGTTTAACAGATTAAACTTATTGGAAATTTTACAAGGAATCCGAATATGCAAAAATAATTGAGGGTTTACGGTCGAATTTACGAGTTAAAGCTTCAAACCTGACAGAAAAGGCGTGAAAACGTTGTAACGTCACGGTAGAATGTGTCTGTTATACATTGTTTGAATAAATGAAACAAGTTTAGTAATAATTTTGTTACTAGTCGTAACAAGTGTTAATATAGTTTTGTTATGGGCATTCATATGGAAAAATCCTTATAACAGAATTATATCAACTATTGTTATTTCTAACAACAGTTGTCATCATTTTGTTATGATCTTGTTATGTGTTTCTGGTAGGTTTAAGGCGAAACTGGATCCATTTCTTCACTTTTTGGTTTTTGATTTTTTATTAAATAACGAAGCGATATTTTCAAAATCGGTTTTCGTGCACATGTAGAGTATGGATCAGGGTATTTTTCGATTTTTTTACGCGAGAGAAAATGTTTTTCGTTTCAGCAGAAACCATTGTTGAACAAAATTTCACTAAAAAATGGTTTCTGCAAAAACGAAAAACATTTTCTACAGCGATACCCAGAAGATACCCTGATCCATACTCTACATGTGCACGAAAACCGATTTTAAAAATATTTCTTCGTTATTTAATAAAAAAACCAAAAACCAAAAAAAAATGAGGAAATGTTTCCAGTTTCGCCTTAAGTGAACGTCTCTAACAGGAAAATCTATGGGAAACTGTATGACAAGCAAAATTCAGCTATAAAAATATCCAAAATTACTCAACAAAACAATACCCCACCATAAACTCACCAGTGACAGACACGCCGAAACGCAGCAGTAAATAAAAACATTTCGTTTCGAGAAATATCCCATCGTCGTTGTTCGTTGGTGATGTTTTCTCTGCTGGTTCGTTCATCGGGGACGAGAGAAGTTCCCCGTTTAGTCCAACGTTCAAGTCACACCCCACGCCGCCGCGTGTTATGCAGATAGATGCAACTAATGTTGCTGTGGCTGTTTCCGCGTGTTGTTGTTGCTGCTACTCGTTTGTTCCAATTTTATTGCCACACTTGTTTTTTTTCTCTTCACTGCATCCGTAGCTTAATGGTGAGACACGGCTCAACAATGATTAGCTCATAATTCAAACGGCAGTCGAAAAACACGGCACATTTAATTTTTCTTCACACCTCATAGCTGAATCAGCCGGAGCTCATTAAACTTGTTATGACTCGGGGTTGGAACAGACTTCCAATTTCAAAGTGCACACGATAGGATTTCGGTCGATTATTTCGGCTGCGATGACTAGCTTCAATCAGATGTAGTGGCGATCGTTTTCAGTCGTTTTCGGTTCGAGTTGCGAGCTGAAAGGAGAATTAACAATAGACACAGTTATAGGAAATTATTTTTGGTAGGATTCAGTTTTTAAGAAAACATCAGATATGGTGAAGTTTCGAGGTATAGTATAATCTTCCAGGGTCTATTTCTGATAACGGATCTGCTAGAGATCAAGACTCGATCATTGTTGTTGAGAAACTCGTTTTCATCATGACAGTGTTTTTTAATCGTGGGACTTCCCCATTTTGTCTTATATTCAGTAGTTAGAATATTTATCGGATCAGAGTCGAGTGTAGTTTTACCGAATGTTGGAACAATGTTAGATCAGCATCAAGTTATTGTTGGGTAAGACATCTTATTTGTCGACCAAATTAGTTTAACTACATTAGTGTTGAATAGTACTGAACAAGTAATTGGCAGAAAAACAACAATTTGCATGGAAATGCAAATTAATGCAAACTGAAATTTCTCACCAAAATGATTAGGTAAATTAAGTTCACTATCAACAGCCTGAGAAACACTGAGACAGATTATCCAGCAGACATCTGGCGCGCCTCTCGAGTTGGCGAATTGGCTAACACAAAACCGGTAACGGTCATCGATGGTTTAGCATGCCCGACTGGTTGTCTCTGTTGAATTTGGCAGTCACGCTCTTTCTGATTACGATTCCCAGAGTGGTGATGAAGACACGACAAGCCACTACTGTGGCTGAACCAGCAGAGCAGACTTAGTGGGCATCTGTGAGAAATCAAAACCCGGAAAAAAAAGTTTTTTGTCACTATATTTCGTAACTGGATGCGTTAATACTGGGCTTGCTATCTTGACGCAGTCAAATTGCTGCTAGATTCCGGAACCAAAGCCTAATTAGAGACTTATTAGACTGCTAACTGTTGTGGAAGCATGGATGTCCGCAATGCGGCCCAGTCGGTGAAGCTAAATGATGCTCGGCGAAAAACAATGCAACCACTTCCTGAAAACTAGATCTTCCGCAAGCAAATTACAGTTGCGATAACAATGATGCAAAAATAATCAATTTTCCAAGTCGGTTTCATAACAGCCAAGACCGGCATGATTAGCACAAATCTACCATGTGGAAAGCTCACTCCACTGTGCGTGGGTATGCGGCTTTCTCCGCGGCTAAGCTCAGTCTGTTTTTGCTAGAGTAGGGTTGGTGGTCCGATAGTAAGCTGTGTGTGCTTGCTGAAATTCTATTGCACGTCTTAAATTAAATTAGTGAATATGACAACGAATCAACTAATGCAAGGACTATTAAGGTTATTCCTGTTCTATTTTGGTATTCAAATGCTTGCAAGAAAGAAGCTATGTTCTTAAGTATCAGGAAATGGAAAACTCGCTAGAGATCCTCAACCATACAAGGATTGGTTTTCAACCATCATCAGTTTGGGTATGATATACAGCTGTTCGTTTAAAACTTGAATTTTTAAGGGCCCATGCACGCCACTTTGAATAAAATAAGCTTGAGCTTCATTGTCCGTCCGTTAATACTACTCCAGCCAATGACAGGCATTGGTAAAATTCTATATTTAAACAAGACTAGTGCCTGGTACGTCAGATTGTAGGTCAATATGAAAAAGGAGAAGAGAGTGATGATTGCAATAACATTCCAACAGCAGACCATGTATAACATAATATAGCTCGTTCTGGGTAGCCGTCTTTTTTTAAACCATTTCTGGTTCGTTGATGGATGACGACTGTTCTTGGTGTATTCTTTGGAGAATTTCTTGGCTTTTCAGTCCGATTGAAACTAGAATATCGAATGACGGTCGAAAGATTGAAAAATCTACATGACGAAAAGCGATCAAAAACTCGATTCCTTGATAAAAATCCGATACGGATCGAAACATCGAAGTAAGAGAACATAAGGTGTTTTTGATCTCACAATCGGACTGAAAAGCCAAGTAATTCTCCAAAGAATACATTTCTGGTTCTAGCGATGGATGTGAACCTTAAAATATGTATAGGATCACTCAAAATCTAAATTAAAACTAAAAATAAGCATCCGCCGTACTTGGTCCAACAACCCTACACATGTGATTTGCAATTTCCTCTATCTCCGAGCATCGTCATAACGATTTATAAACAATGCTCTAAACAATACTTTTTTGCTAGATACGCCCGAGCTCATAACCAGTATACGATGCTGCTGGTAAACTGCCAGAATGTGCTCGAATGTGATGGTGCATTTCGCAGACCATGTTACTTAATTTTTCAAATCCATCTTTTTTCTTCAGTGCACTGTGCAGCTGGCTAAGTTGATGGTATGATCGACCGTATTAATATCTCGAATACCCCAGTACCGTCAGGTCTCATAATATAAGATGATGCCACAAACTTGTCACTTGCTTAAATTTCTCAGCTGTCTTGTATCAAATCGAATCCAATCTATCCATCTATATCTATAGAAATATAAATAAAAAATCTGTTTGTCTGTCAGACACTTATACACTGGGAAATAACTAAACCGATCGATGTAAAAAATTGTATGTGGGTGTTTTCGGGTCCTGGGAATGTTCCTATCTTGGTAAGAGACATCTCAATAATTTAATTCCTCATCCGTCAAGGAGGTCCTTCTAGGATTCCACAGGAATACCATCCGGGATCCATGAAATCCTTCGGGGGATTCTTTCTGAGATTTCTCAAGGAGTACCTTTCTGAGCTTAATTCGGTAGTTCCTAGATTATTTTAGATTTGGATTTTGATTTTTGTTTTTATAGTCTAAAGAAGATTTAATTTGACTTGCAGAGGATATTCCTAGAATACCAGCAATTTCACCTGAGATTTCTTCTGGGATTCCTCCAGGAGTTTTCTCAGGAATTGATTCAAGGATTCCCTCAAATATTTCTTCAGAAACTCCTTCAACAATTCTTTCAAGAATTCCTTCCAGGAATTCTTTGTAAGATTCCTCTCGGAGTTCCTACTGGGATCTTTCTGAGGTCCTTCCAGGAATCCTACAAAAACTTCTTTCAATATTCCTCCAAAAACTTCTGCGGGATTGCTTCAGGAACTCCTTTTGGGATTCTTTCAGGAACACCTTCCAGGATTCCTCCAAGCACCTCTTCCGTGATTTCTCCAGGAACTATTTCCAGCATCCTTCCGGGAATTCATCCGGGAACTTGTTATGCGCGTCTGTCAGGAAGTGCTGCTGAAACTTCTTCAGGAACTCCTTCGTGGCTTCCTCCGGGAAATTCTTCTGGGATTCCTTTGGGAAGGCTTCCAGGGATTCCTTTTGAAATTTCCTCCGGGATCTCTTTGGGAACTCTTTCCAGAATTCATCTAGAAACTATTTTCCGGATTCCTTCTAGAGCTCCATCTGGAATATCTGCAAATCCTTCTAAAATTGCTCCAGGAGTTCATTCTGAAATGCTTTCAGATGTTTCTAATGAAAATTCTGCAAGAGTTTATAAGGGAATTTTGAGTATTTTGAGGAATTCCTCCAGCAATTTTTGTTTACGGAATTCCTCATGAAGTGCCTGCAGGAGTTGCTTGAGGAAATATCCCAATAAGTACCTTCTGATTTTCCTCCAACAGTACATTCCAGAAATCCATTTTTTTGTGGATGTTCACAAATATTTCTAAAGGCATTCCAAAATAAAAAATCAAAATAGAAATTCCGGATAAAATCCCAGAAGGAATCTCAGAAAGAATACTGTGAAGAGTTCCAGGAGGAATGTCAGATGGAACCTTTTAAGAATATCAAAAGGAACACCTGCAAGGATCCCATCGAGAAATTCCACTAAAGGATCTCAGATATACTTCCCTGAGAAATCTCGGATGGAAATCCTAGAAGAATTCTAGAATAAATTTGTGGAGAAACAGCGGAAGAAATTCCCAGAAGAATCTCAGAAAGAAATTGCTGGGGTAATCCAAGAAGTAGAAATCCGAATTAGTTTCTAGAGTTATATCTAGAGATATATCTAATAATTTATTTATTTATTTATTTAAAAGTTTAGTGAAAAAAGTAAAGTTTTCCCCCATGAACAGATTGGACGAAAAATCTACACTAAACTTATTATTTATCGAACAATAACTTAATTCAACACAACATTCGACGAAAATTACACTTACTTATAGCTCAGTTTCGAGTTCAACAGGAATTGTTCAAGAAACTTCTTGACCGATTCCTGGCAGAAACTTTCTACGGTGACTGCCATTTGAACTGTCATTTCTTCGCAACTGCGTACTGCGATCGAAGAAAAAACGGTTTCTTGAGCAATTCAGGCAAGGAATTTCCCATGGATCAAGATAGGCTGAGAAATTCCTTCTGATCTGCAAACAGCCCTTATATTTTAAAAAGGCGGCACATGCTACGTTCAAAACCGTAGTTGGTAGAAGAGAACGGAATTACAAGGAACGAGTGTGAGTGTACATAGTTTACGGCCGCGTAAGTTAATGTCTAAAAGGATAAGCAACCTGGAACAGTCGATGTTGCCTTGTACAGCCGTACCTGGAAATATTCCGTCTTGCCTCTAGCAACTCCAAATTGATCAGTTTGCAGCGGCTACTGTAGTTAGGTGTGTAATAACAGTGTGAATAAGAACGACCCCAAGAAGATCCTCAATTTTGGCGGACATACAGTTAAGCATTGGCGAAACTACCTGGATTAGTTTCTGATAAAATCGCTGAAGGCATTTTAAAAGAACATCTTTGAGGAATTTCTGAAATAAATCATGAAAAGTTTCTGAAGGAATCCTTGAAAACAATTCATCGTTAGTGCATAAAAATTTACCAGTTTAAGGGTTTCAAAGCATTTGAATGTATTTCAATGCGTTTAAACGCATTTTATGGCGTTTTAGAAGGTTTCAGATTGTTATAAAGGTTTTTATAGGAGGCTTCACAGGCTTTCAGCGAGAACTTCATAAGAGACTCAAGGAAACTGTTTAACCCTCCTAGGATGTTAGCTGAGGTGCACCACACTGGCGTTGTACACGCTCAGCGTGCCGGCCTGGGTCATATTGACCCCAACATCTTACTTAGGGTTAAACTGTCTAAGAAAATATGTAATTTTTTTTTTTTATCAGAAATCTTACGCGTCATACAAAAATTTTAAGGTTCTCATACAAAAAATGTTACAAGGGGGGAGGGGGTGTCGAAAAATCGTGAAAATTCTTTTAAGTAATAAATGGACAGCCCCTTATTACCTAAGAACTTCCTCTACCAATCAACATTTTGCATGTGTAGGGAAACAGAGTCCAAAATGTCAAGATGGGGTAAAATGGCCCAACTCATAAAATCATTCCTGAGTGGGACTTGATCATTAGTATAGGTGAATGGTATCAAGACATGTTTGCATTAAACATTCTTCTAGAAGCTAGGCCGCCAAACCCATGGAAAATCTTTTGATTTTCCAATGAAAATTGGCAACTTCCGTTTTTTCGTGCTTGCAATTAAGGTTTTCGGGTGATTTTATTACCAGCCATGTGTTTCCAGAAGGAGATTGATGCACATATGGAGGCGCATGGTTGTTGATATTTACGCTGTCCATGTTAGGGGTCATTCAAATATGACAACCATCGTTAAGCGGGGAGGGGAGCGGCACTCCATGTATTGAGTATACGAAAAAAAGCGTGACGTGAAAGTGAGTCGAAAAAGCCCGAAAAATGATGGACGTAATTTTTTAATGTTTCCATGAAGTGGCATCTTACCCCAATGGCAGAAGGCCTTTTTGCACCACTCCCGTTTTACGAACCAGTTTTCAAATTCTCTGAAAATCGATGAAAATACAATGGTTTAGTGAATATTTTTGCTGAAGCATCGAGCAAATATTGTCTAGTTGCTGTTACCACTTTGAAAGCCTAACAAAAGAGGCTATATATCATTGAAAACGATAAAAGTTTGAAAAATGGCATCT
Source organism: Aedes albopictus (assembly GCF_035046485.1). Lineage (NCBI taxonomy): Eukaryota > Metazoa > Arthropoda > Insecta > Diptera > Culicidae > Aedes > Aedes albopictus. The sequence continues at coordinate 190,882,233 of NC_085137.1, read as the reverse complement.
TACCCCACTTTCCCCTATATCATGTGGCAGGCACAAAGATACTCAATGCGTTTCCTATAGAAGTACAAATTCCATCACACATTGGTGTGATTTTCTCCATATGAATTCAACCTGGTAGCTCTCATGTGCTCCATGCCTAAAATGTATCATGGTAATTTAAAAAGGATTTCCTGTAGGATCAGTCAGATTTTTTTAACAATGCTTTATTCATTACCAGTATTTTTTAGAAAATACTCTAAATGTAAGGTTAGGTTAGGTATCATAATACAAGTTTGTTTGTATATTTATCAGTAACGTAAAGGTAAACCTTTTTTGATTGCTACCTGCGGTTCAATCGGGTGATACACAATAAAAACTTATCAATTACATAAAATACATATACTATTAATTCTTATACATTAGTCACGGTTCTAAAACTCTAGACAGTTAAATGTCTTTAAAAAATGGAAACTTGAAAGAACGAATGGACTTAATTCCCAGGCAGACTATTTGGGGATAACGGCACAGTATCATAACGTCCGAGGCCATAATATCCCAGGACTTCATGGTGCATTTTTTTGGGGCATAACGTCCGAACATGCAGATACGCCACGAAGTCCAAGGAAAGAAGGCACATAGGATATTATGACGCATAAAATCTTTTGGACGTTATATCGCAAAAAAACGCTACGGTGTGTTTATAGAGCAACTTTAGAACAAACAAGTAAGTAAGTCTGAATTTTTGCCATGAGAAAGTACATATAGGTATTTTTCTTTAATTTATAGGTAAAGTCGAAAAAATCTGTCGGGGGGTCTAGAGTAAAATTTAATTTTGAAACTTTTGGTTTGAATATTACGAAGGATGGAATGAATAACTTAAACAAAGTTACATTCACTTGCTGCTAATTTGCTTCACAAGCATTGAATCAAAAAACATTGTATGGAGCTTTTCTTTGTATGCATATTTTCCAAAAATTTGCGAAACATTGTACTGACCTAACTTTGATATTACGTGGGTTTCGGCTTGGTCACTAGAGAGCAGTAAACAAAACTCTCCATGGCGAGATTATAATTTGCGTCTACAATGTGGTGTTTTTGTCTTCTTATCCTTCTCATGTGTTATGTTTGCAAATGTAACACTTGGATTATTTGGATTACTTTTAGATGGAATTACAACCTAAAAGTCCTTCATACATTGTTTTGTGATCGCATGCCTGTGTATTGAGATAATTGGTAGTGATTGTGCCCTATCTTTGCTTGCTATACTGATTTTCTGCCTAAATCAAAGCATTACAGTATCCTAGTCATGCTCCACAGCTTACATCCAGTATGTTAAATGTCATTAATTAGGATGTTTAGCATAACATAGTAGGGGTCTCCAGTTAGCCTAAAAGTTAAGGCAATGGATCGCCAATCCGGAGACGGTGGGTTCGATCGATTCCCATTCTGGTCGGGAAAATTTTCTCGACTCCCTGGGCATAGTGTATCATTGTACTTGCCTCACAATATACAAATTCACGCAATGGCAGGCAAAGGAAGCCCTTCAATTAATACCTGTGGAAATACTCAAAGAACACTAAGTTGAAGCAAGGCAGGCCAAGTCCCAGTGGGGACGTAGAGCCATAAAGAAGAAGAAGAAGAAGAAGCATAACATATTAACCCATAAACCCTTATTTTCATTATTAGTTGTCTTCAACATACCTCATAAGAAACCAGCCCACTGTAGTATGCTTGAGATATTTTTCATAATTATGGGACGTAAAAATACGTAATTAAACAGGCCCACAGGCATTTATTTACCAAATGATCATATCTCAATAAAGCCCTACAACATATTCACAGCTTAAATAATTTAACATTAAATCGGCAAACAGAATGCTTTAAAGCATTTCAAAAACCTTTTCTAAGTTATTAGAATATTTTTTTCTAGGAAGAGGAAGAACAGAAAAAATATCTTCAACCTCTTATATCAAAGTATGCCTCTATTACAAATCCTAGAACAAACACAATTATCATGATTGCTGAGCATGTCGGCCTTCCCTGGAAAAAATGTTTGAATGTTATTTGGTAAACCAGGAGAAGCACTCGAAGATTGGAAAACATCTCTGTTTTGAAGAAATAGTACAGAAACTAAATTATCTCGGAGTAAATGTTTAAAATCAAATAGTATTTTACCTTGGTCAAAAAATTGAAACAAATTAACTCTGCTAAATACCTCATAATAACATTGAAGTTGTGGGTATGAGTCTACATTCAACCACTGTCTTGAAGAACACAATAACGAGAACTGAATTCAGTTTTTTTTGGCAATATTCGATCTAGGGCAACTTTACGGTACTAGACATAGTTTCCGGATTATTCCACGATATTAGACATAGCTGCAGGACCTAAGCTTAAGTTTTTGTTTGAATTTAAAAGCGATATAATGCTTATTGCTTATGCCAGCATTAATTAACAAATAATTGGTAATAAGTTCTGAACGAATAATTGAAAGAACGGAGTACTTATTGAAAAAGTTTCTACATTAAGCATGAAAATTAAGATGTTCAGTATAAAGCCTAAAAAAAAACAATTTGAAAACAATGATTTAAATTGTTTGATCGATTTGCATATGATGTCTCAAAAAATATTTTCTGTGTTATTTGAAACCTCCAAACATGAGGAAGAGTCATTGATGATTGTTAGGGCGTCGTTTACTAGTTGAATATTTTCAACATAAAGCTATTGCGCCACGCTCCCCTAAAGCCTTTTGCTTGCAATTTGATATTCAGGTAAGACCTTAATCATTGAAAAAATGAAAAAAATGAACATGTATACACATAACCACGTTCATGAAATAAATAATTAATACTTCAGTGAAAAGCTACATAACGGCAGTGAGCGTGTTTTCCTTTCGTGACAAAGGGTATTATCGGCAGGTTTGTTCTCTTCGTCATGAGGGGTTTATGTCAGCCAAATTGCCTGAAACTTGGTCATATCATTCAGCTTGATTGGGAAAGATTTGAGGCCAACTTCTAGTTCAATAGGTATCAAAAAACCCTCCATGACGATAAGAACCACACGGCCGAAAATACGTGAGTTCCCCTATTAGACTATGTATCTGTTCATTATTTGAAAAACAAGTTTCCACAGTACTTCCAACACAATGACTCAAGGTGCTTATAATTAAATTATCATATAAAAAAAATATTGATATTATTTTGGACTTTTGTTACTAAGCTTATTATTATTATTATTATTATTATTATTATTATTATTATTATTATTATTATTTATCTTTATTAAAGAGATTGTTACTATAAGCTTGGTATTTTAGAATGCGTTTGATAGTTTTGCTATTATTTGAAAACTACTCAACATATTTCAATGAAATTTTCACACAGTCATCTACGCATACTACTTCGAAACGTCTGTAAATTTTATGGTTCTAACTTCAATGACAAAAAGGTTGTAACCATTTGCAGGAAATGCAAAAAAATACAATATGCGCTTTAAACAGCATTTGCATGAAAAAACTTTTAAAAATAGTTTGTTTTAGACCCCCCAATGGAAATTTTCCTCCGAGCCAGCAAATTGCAGGGGATGGCTCAAAGTATCGTTGGGCAAAATTTCAGACTTACTTATTTTTATATTATAAAGTTGTTCTATACGACACACCATGACGCGACTTAGCGACCATGACAGTATGGCCTCGGACGTTGTGACCCGGCCCCGGGAATAACGCTCTGTGTGTATATTAGCCAGCACCGTGCATAGGAGGCTCGACTGTACATCGGTAACAACACTGTTCGGTAGTCGGCATCATAATCATCCTCATCATCATATTCTTTTAAAGCTACGGATGTTGTTGCGTTAGTGCTATGCCACCTCCAACTATGGCCGTTTTTTTTTTCGCTTCATACCGGCTCACAGAAGAAAAAAGTAGGTATACTGCGCTGCACTGTGCACATTGATTCACATGTAGTGGGCTGATGAGTTGCCGCAAGCAAGGAAGCGAAAACTGTGCGAAAAAAAAAACGCATGTTACACTGCAAGTTCTGCCCACTTGAAGACGAGGCTAATAATGGATGAATTACATTGAAATCCTCCTGCATCAGTGTTGCTATGTGTGAAGAAGGCGGTTGCAAAACGTCTATGCTATTGAAAACGCATTTGCGCATATTCATTTGCTCTCAAGCGAGCAAACTCTTGTGCATTTAGTGGGTGAATTGATAACTGTGGCAACTTTTAACAATTTTAATTATTTCATTGTTGGAATATTTCCAAAATTATACGATACCTGTTATGTTCAGTAAATGTGTTCAAATTATATAGCGCATTTAGTTCACCACTGGACTATCACACTAGTTTTCACGAGTGCGAAAACGCAAATAGAAGTGCGCGATTGCATCCAATCAACTTGGTGTCTTCAGAGCACTTATTCAGCATACACCGAAGAAATAGTGCGCCGAAGACATCAATTTGATTTGATGCAAACGCGCAGTTTTATTTACGTTTTCGCACTTATGGAGACTCAGTGCGCAGTCCAGTGGTGAACTAAATGCGGTATAATAAAACGAACAACTTGTTGTTGTCTCCATAGAAAACCAATATAGTAATTCGTGGGAAAGTAAGTTTTTTTACCATTTAGGGGTCTCCAGTTAGCCTAATGCATAAAGCTATGGATCGCCAATCCGGAGACGACGGGTTCGATTCCCGTTCCGATCGGGAAAGTTATCTCGACTCCCTGGGCATAGTGTATCATTGTACTTGCCTCACAATATACAAATTCATGCAATGGCAGGCAAAGAAAGCACTAAGTTGAAGGGAGGCAGGCCAAGTCCCAGTGGGAACGTAGAACCATAAAGAAGAAGATAAGAATAAGGTAACCCATTTTAAGAACTTCAGCTTGAGTTTGAGCTTGTTTTGGCCGCCCGTAGTTGCAGCTCTAGTATCGCCAGATCAGCTACACTTAAACATAGAAAAATAGATAACTGCTTCTTATCCCTTATCTGTAGAGCCTTTGAACCACTGCTTCCATTATGTAGGAATATTGTGGCATGACCCATGTTTGCTTTTATTGCTTCCCGAGCAGAAGAGAATAATAACTGCATAACAAAATGCGTTATTTTGACAAAATAACTACATAATGGAATTAGCAATTTTTATGTTATTAACATAACATATTGAGTTATAAACTTGTCTGTCATAAGCGGTAAAATAACAAGTCACATAACAAAAAGTTGTTCCTGGAAAATCAATTCAATAACATGTTTTGTTAGTGTCAATAACAACTTAATAACAGTGAATTTGGGAAATGTTTCAATAACAAATTTTGATATTAAAGCGTTATTGATAACATTAAGAAAGCAAAATTAGTTATGATATCAAGCGATCGCATATGCTGTTGAATAGGATGTTAAAGTGGAGGCGATATGCGTACACTGTACTCGTGGTTAAATGGAAGCATGTACACATATGGCCTCCACTTTAGCATCATATTCTACATCATATAATGTGCATCAGTGGTACAAATTTGAGCTCGATTGGTTAATCTTTCGCAAAATTATAACCGTTCTGGTAAAACACTATTTTGAAGACTATCAGTTTTTGAACTCTCATATCTCGGAGACCAGTGAATCGAATTGAATGAAATTTTGAGTGATTATCAACAATATGATATTGCTTGAAAATTCATCAAAACATAAGTACTTTTTAAACTTTGAAAAAAGTTATGATGGATTGACAATTTTGGATCTTTTTCGAAAAACATGTAGTTTTTTAGATCAATGTCATTAAATTTTATTTTTGATATCCAAAGATTTTCTAATTCTGTTCATAAGATATCTATAATAAGATACATTAGAGCCTATTGGGATTAAAGGAAGAACATGTTTAGTAATTTTTGTGCAATATTATAAATTTGGCTCATTTTCCTCTATATGGGTAAAAATGTGAAACCATCATAACTTTTTTCAACATTTAAAAAGTACCTATGGTTTGATGGATTTTCAAGCAATACTATATTGTTAATAATCGCTCAAAATTTCATACAGTTCGGTTCATTGGTCTCCGAGATACGACAGTTCAAAAATTGATAGTCTTAAAAATAGTGCTTCACCAGAACGGTTCTAACTTCGCGAAAGATTAACCAATCGAGCTCAAATTTGTACCATCAATGCACATATAATAGGTTGACAATCGAAATTTGAAAATTTTTGATGCACTCTATGAAAAGTTACACCATGTTGAACTTTTTCGTGAGAGAAAAAAAAGTTGCCTATCCCAAACATTTTGGTCACCCCCTGTATGACTTCGTGATGGCTGAGAATGCTTTACATATTTATACCAACATGTGAGAAGGGCGGAAAAATCATTGCGAACTTCAGTTTCTCTCTTCCCTCATAGGCACATTTTCAACTATTCGTGTATTTTTTTACCACAAATAGGTAGATCCGACTTCATCCTCTGGAACGACTGGGAAAATACAAAATATTTCTGATAAATCCCATTCAAAACCATCCACAATTTTGGATTCAGCTGTCTGTATAAGATTCGTTCAAACAAGTTTACTCAATAAGTTTGACATTTTTATCATTGAAATTCTCATGTCAAAGGCGGAATCTGGAACGTCCCTTTCAAACCCCACCTTCAATATCATCTGCTATGTTCTCGTTTTGATCTATGAAGGGTAACAACTTTGCGCACTTTTCAAAAAATCGTTCAAAAATTTTGTTCCACAACAAAATGTAATATCGAAATGTTATTTAATTGCTGTATACCAATAGCTTGATCATAACAAAATAAGATTATCCAATAAAACATGATATGGAAACGTAATGCCCTGATAATTCAATAATAACACAACAAGATATAAAAACAGGTTTTGTGATTTCGTAGTTATTAATTTGATATTCCCCTCTGCTCGGGTTATCAAATATCCTGTCACAATTGAGATGTGATGGATGTAGCACTTGATCCCAACTAGGTCTTGTTTTATGAAGTCGGTTACCCTGTTCAGATTAAATTCCCAAATTTCCAAGGGCTTCAATAACCATTTCCCTAATATTGACGAACTTAAATTATATAATACTATCCCACTCCCGACAGACTCACAAAATGTGAGTTCTTCCTTCGGAAGGGAAGTAAAGCGTGGGTCCCGAGATGAACTAGCCTAGGGTTAAAAATCTCGTTAATAAAGATAAAAAAAAATATATATATATATAATACTCCACATTTGTATAGAATGTGTTCAACAGTTTTGTTTTCCGTTTGATAAAAACGACATTCAGAAGATTGAGTCTTACCAATCTTATTTAAGTGATATCTGCTTGGGCAGTACCCAGTCATTAGACCGGTTATTACCCTGAGATCTTTTTGTTCAGATTTAATATGGCCTTCGCTTTTGCTGCACTGGGTCTTATAAATCTTTTAGCTTGTCTACAGATATCCATGGCATTCCAATTAGATTCTACCATAGACATTTCCCAGGTTTTATGTTTCATTCTAAGAGTACACTCCGGAACTCCACAAAATGGTTCAGGGCCAACAAAACACGATGCTGAACCCTGTCTTGCTAAGTTGTCGGCTTTTTCATTTCCTTGAATTCCACAATGACCTGGGACCCAAAATAATATAACTTCGTTCCTAATGGAAGGATAAGCTGCTTCGGTGTGTTAGTGTTGATCTTCTATTTTCAGACAAGAATGGCGTCTGCTACGTCAGGTTGCACATCAATGTAGGGAAGGGAACGAAGTGATGACGTAGTTCATTCGCCCATAACATACCGTACACACCACTGCATCTGTGTCAATAATGACAAAATGAGTCGTACATATCTGAAGAAGAGAGAGAAACAATCCAGCTTTCCACGCTCGCCATAATGGCGGATGCTATAAAATAATTTGACAATATCTGTGCCCCAATTAACGCAACGCCTTATTTCGTCCATAGCAACCTTTGATAAACACATTTTTCCATGTCAACAGAAAATCTCCATTTTTTCACATGAAGGAATGTGAATTGTGTGTTAAAAACTAGTGACTTTTTAGTGAATTCGTAACATTGTAAGCATGCCACTTAGATGTTGTGTGGACGGTTGCCGGGCTCTTCGTGGTCGTGACAAATTGAGTTTCCACCGATTTCCTGCTAAGCGAACCGCGAGCGATGCTGTGCGATGCCAATTGTGGGCTGAAGCAGTTGGTGCGGTTGGGAAACGGCAGGATAAACTCTTCGTATGCGGTCAACATTTCGATACAGGTAACACATTTTAAAATCAACTATATCGTTTGCTTCCAAACTATATTTATATTTTGTTTGATTTCGAAGGAAAACCAGCTTCACCGGGTGAATTGAACAAATCCAACTGGATACCTACGCTTAAGCTGTGTTTAGATAAAGCTGCAAAAAATCGTAAGTCTTTTTTATCATATGTATGTAAAACAGAAATAAGTTTCATTTCAATATTCAGAGATAGATAATTCAAGAGAAAATTCGAGAATAGTCACTGGAGAAATACCGAACCGAAGTCAAAGTACAACTGATCACAATAACTTCATAGGTATGTATTTTAATGCCATTTTCAACAACTATTTATCAAATCTCGTTACAGATCCCATTTTTGAAGAAAATGAAATAATTGTGGATGAATCGCATTTGTTGGAATCTGATACTCGGACAGATTGGATAGAACCTGATCCTTTTAATACCTTTATAATCAGGGCCGGATCTAAGGGGGGCCGGGGGGGCCGGGCCCCGGGCCCCCACATTTTAGGGGCCCCCACAAAACCCTTTTTTGGTTGCTAGCATTAGCTTTATTTTTCATATTGCTCAAGTACTGTTCGAAAATAAGGAAAAACATTTTCGATCATCTCCCCGAGGGGCCTCCACATTCGCTCGGGCCCCGGGCCCCCACAATCCTTAATCCGGGCCTGTTTATAATGTACGAGGAGCCTGATGGTTATCACGAGTAAATTATGAATGAACTTGATACTGGAGAACCAATCATATTCGAGTCTGAAGTATATGATAACAGTGTTCAGTATGACAACGATAATATATCAGTTGACTGTGAAACAATCATGGATAAACTGAGGACAGATGAGTTAATCCTTTTTGAACCAGAAATAGATGATGCCAGTTTCCAGTTTGAAAATACCAGTGTCGATTGGTCCATGCTTGATGAAGATCTCTTGTCGGAACACAACAACAATGATGAACTTGTATATGCTGATATATCTCCAACTGTAATCTCACCTGATGATCATTGTGAAGCAAATAGCAATGTGACTAGTGCAATACCTACACGTGCTGAATCTTCTCCTGTAAGTTTATATCATATATATTCACATATTATGATCGGATCTTATTGGTTAACATTTGGACTGTTATGGCTTTCTCAGTATAAGGGAACGCGCATAAATTACGTTACGGGAAAATGCCATACTTTACTGAACCTTCCTCCTCCCTCAAAGCGTGACGTCGGAATAGCCGGCTTGACATAGCCCAAAGTGTCGGACGTATGCATCTGCGCCTTTCTACTCACATATAAAGACACATACCAAAAGTTATCGCTTGAAAAAGGTCCATGAAACCAAAATGACGAGCTATTCCAAGCCTTGTCAGACTAGCCGTTGCCATCTTATAGACAACGATACCCAGAACAGTCCAAAATTCCAATTAAAAATACTCCGACCTATATTTAGTGGGGATCATAAAAAAACAATATCTTTAATTGTAAATTTTGGAAACATATCAATTAGACAGTGTACCACCGAAAGGCATCGCGAACAACAATAGGCGTATAGTAATAACATCAATAAAATAATCGATAATAATATGTATTCTTTGCAATATATTCCACTTTTAAGCAAACTATAGCTTAAGAAACTGTTATTCAGCTAGTTATGTTTCTTGGGATTAAGCCTGTTTGAAAAATAACAATGAAGATGATCCACTCTTTCGGGCTCCCAAGATATATAACCCCTTAACTTTGATAATGTTGGTTCTAGCGCACATGCCCATATCTCACCGTCGATATGTTGTATCGTTTGGTGTTTTTGTGCAGTATTTCTAATCCCATTCTCAATATAGAAGACAATTGAACATACGGGCGAAAGTGTGAAATAAACTTGCAATATTTCCACGGTTTTTGTTTGATTTTGGTAATACGAATGGCCATTGGCGGAGATAAGCCGGACAAAGAGGGGAAACTGCCCCTCCTAACCTATTTTCTGTTCAACTGAAATGCCAAAAACGATTCCAATAAAATTTGCCTTCATCGCAAGACAATTATACTGGATACGCCACAAAATGTTTCAGAAAAAATAATCAAATACATATATAAAATCATTTTAGCGCCAGTTTCTGGTCGGCTCAAATGACCACAGAGAACAGACAACCAGTCCAGTTTCAAAACTGTCTGCCTAAGGAATGGAACGGTCATTTGAAATGACAGCACATGTAGCAACACCGAAGCGGCGCTGCTATCGCATAGTGCCCATGCTGTAGACAGTGGTGAATATGAAGCAACTTGCTATATGGCGGTTTCATCGCTAAACATATTCGAGTTCTTGCACAGTTTTTGAAAGAAAACTTGTTCTAGCTTGGACGTCTGTTCTCTGTGGAACTTAGCTGTTTGCAAACAAAATATTATACAAACTTTTTATTACAGAACTCAAGTACAAACGATATGATCAAACATTATGAAGATAAATTAAAAGAAAAAGATGAAGAGATTGCGGAATTGAAGGAAGTAATTTCAAAGCAGAAAAAAATTTTGAAGTCCTTCAAATATGATGTGAAGTCATTTGAAGGTCGAGATACGCAGGTCAAGCATCTCACTGGATTGCCAACGTATTCCACTTTAAAGACGGTTTACAACTTCGTCGAGAAAGGAATTGTTTCCTATTCGGACACCATTTCGAAAGAACAAGCATTTGTCATGGTGCTTATGTTTTTGAGACTTGGATTGTGCTTTAAAACTCTGGCTCATTTGTATCAAGTTAGTCCTACGACAATAACGAAATATTTTTATTCGACCCTCTATTCGTTATACGTGCAGCTCGGAGGGCTTCTTAAATGGCCTGAAAAGGAAGTATTGGAAAGTAATATGCCAGAAAAATACCGAAATGTATTTGAAGGTCCGATCACAGTAATATTGGACTGCTTTAAAGTTTTCACCGAGAAGCCAGGAGTAAAGGACGCCATTATTAAAATGTACAGCTCATACAAGCATCATTATACATTCAAGGAATTAGTAGGAATTACACCATTCGGCTCCATATCATACGCATCAAGACCGTACACAGGAAGGACGTCGGATAAACATATCACAGAACAATCAGGATTCATGAATTACATCAAAGCTGGGGACGTTGTACTGGCTGACCGGGGCTTCACTGTAAGAAAAGCTGTCCAGGATAGAGGTGCCCTTTTAAAAGTGCCTGATTCAGCATCAAAAAGTAAGCAAATGAGCTCATCGTCCGTCGAAAGAACCCGTGCACTGGCGTCTGTCAGGAATGAAGTGGAAAGGGCCATTGCAAGTTTGAGGCAAAAAAGCGAAGTACTTAGCAAAAGGGTACCGATAACGGTCATGAATCACGAACACAATGGACAAAACGTACTGAACATGATTATTGTTGTTTGTTGCGCTATTTTTAATCTATGTCCAGCAATAATTAGATAAAAAGTGATTGGTAGGATACAATAAGAATTATGTACATAAACTATTCATAAACATGTTTTATTTTAAGTTTCATGTCCCAATGTTAATTTGATAACTGTTCGCTCAAATATTACGTTACGTTAAATTTTATAAATTATCGTCGCCTTTTTTTCACACACATAACCCATTTGAAAATATTCCATGAACTGGAACACATCGGCAGACACCATACCTTAATCTCCATATCTCTTTCGTGACGAACCAGCATAATTGTGCTGTTGAGTGGTAACATTTTTCCATATTTTTTTCATCTGCTTTGACTTTGTTTTTTGTGATGTAAACTGTTTCAATAATTCAGCCATTAATTATACTTGCATATGTGCAAACAAACTTTTATTTACGTTGCCTATGAGATTTACCACAACAAGGCAAACAAAAGCGAACAATAACCGTAAAACATGCAAAAGTTTTATCTGTCACATATTTTTTATTTACGATTTATCTGGGTAGTCAAAGCTAGAAATCGAAAGATAAAGAGTAGTTCTTTCATATGAGGAAAAATAATTGTTGTTTTTTTTTTAAACAAATGAGTTCTGGAGAGCCAAAATTGCGTCATTTGTATGGAGATTTCACTTCATTGTACTTCGTTCCAAAAGGGATACATATAGCATTACGACATTAACAAACGATTCCAAATAGTTTCCGTTAGTCTGCTAATCTTATCGAGCAGCTGTTCATTAACTATATAGCATGTCCCGCTAACATACATAAAAGACGCCTTATTAGCACCGAGGTGATTTTACCACTTATTAAATTCAGCATCACAAAAAAAGGGACCAGGAAAAAATATACTTGGTATGTAATGAACAACCTTGTTCAAAAGAACAGATAGAATCAATCTTGTTTAAGAAAAAAAATATTATAAAAAGTACAAAACATTAAGCAACTAATTTCAACAAAAACCAAATATGATCGTTTGCTAAAATTTCAAAAGCACAAATGCGTAGATGCATTGTTCAAAAACGAACGCAGTAGAAGCAGCTTAACGTACCTAAATTGATGAACAAAATACACTGTGACTAATAATATGAATAGGTGCCCAATAAAAATAAAGGTAAACAGTAAACACGCAAAATCATAGCTTAAGTAGTCTATTTATAACAGGAATTTCTTATACTACTTAACTAATATATCATCTAAACCATTATAATTATTTTGCTTATCGTTCACTTATCTTCTTCTTCTTCTTGGCGTAACGTCCCCACTGGGACAAAGCCTGCTTCTCAGCTTAGTGTTCTATGAGCACTTCCACAGTTATTAACTGAGAGCTTCCTCTGCCAATGACCATTTTGCATGTGTATATCGTGTGGCAGGCACGAAGATACTCTATGCCCAAGGAAGTCAAGGAAATTTCCTTTACGAAAAGATCCTGGACCGACCGGGAATCGAACCCGTCACCCTCAGCATGGTCATGCTGAATACCCGTGCGTTTACCGCCTCGGCTATATGGGCCCATCGTTCACTTATACATAGCTGAAAAATGATGTCCTAAAATTTCAGGAGCTAGAACATCAGTAAAAAAATTTTCAGCTTTTGGAACGTTCAAATTCCAGAACTGTTCATTTTTCCGAATCTTGAAAAATAATGTAAACTTGGGTGCCCAAACAACTAAAAATCCATAAGCTGCTTCAGATAAAAATATTTGCATTTGAATTTGGTAGTAGTATTCATGTGAAGGGTTCATCATCAAATTCCCATCGACATTTTTCTTTAAATATGGTTGTTGACGATTCAATAACGCTTCAATTCCTTCTTCTCTAGACAATGAATCAAATTTAAATGGACACTTAACTTCCACAACAACCGTGCCACAGCACGAACAATTTATCAAATAATCGGGTGTGGCAGCAAAATAAGGATATTTGTCGGATACTATCAAACCACATTTTCTAGATTTAAGATCGGTGTGTTTGTTATGCTGAAATGCTTGAAGAGCAGCTTCAACACCATGCCGCTCATTGCGCTTTCCATATAAAGTAGCGGGCATATTTTGTCCTTCGTTTTGGAGAAATATTGATTTGAGCAAAGTTTTCGATGGCTTCGAAACACTGGTCTTCACACACTTAGCAAAATTTGAAGCAGTTATGCTTCCGTATCGCATCTTAAACCATAATGGATCCGCGTGCTGGTCCCGTGTCAATTCTTCAATTATTGCACAATTTGGCTCATCAATCTTCCAAACAATGGTTTTACCAATGCTTATGAGTTCTTCCAATGGCTTGATTTCGTTATTTTCATCAAAAAAAGTGTTCATAGAAAGTGACAGGATATGACGTCTCTGTGACATTATTTCTTGGTCCTCATGAGGCAGCTCCGTACTTTTAAAAAACGCTTTAGATACAACAGCATCGTGGCCTGCGTTTTGGATATCTTTCAGTAATTGTTTATAGTCTTCATCTGATTTGGCTAGATCATAATCCTTCAAACAGCATGAAGATTCGGTTTTTCGCCCGAAGTGAACTTCATCGATCGGTTTAAATAGCTCCTCATTTGCGCTGCTACCACCTGGTTGAGTCCAATACGCCGGCAAATCAGTAACTGACAACTGTAATAGTATTTTTTTAATGATCATAAGAAACGAGCGTTCCAAAAGTAATAATTTACCCGCTTTCCAAGGCAGAATTCTCTTGCGTAAGCCAAGGCGTAGAGAACTGCAGATACATGAGTGCATGTTTCACCAGCTCCCGCAGTACAGTCGCAGTGTGCTGCCAGGATAGAACCAACTTCTTAGTCTTGAGATACACAATCATTGATAATGATCCAACAATCAGCTGGTACTTCGTTAACACGCATGCTGTGGAGAACCTGGTAATATCAAAACAGATGAGTAAAATATTCTGTAGTACATATAAAGACATATGAACTTTCGAGTTTCTAGTAGCAGTAAAAAACAGAACCGTTGTTTTCTGTTTCTGTGCAATTTATCCTAATCTGTTTCATTCATACCTTTCCGGAAACTACATACACTTCCTGACTCTTGAATCCCTTCACTTCTTTCACGAAGCCAGCTTGAAAGGATTTGTATGCGTCCAGCGATTTAAAGTTTCGGTTAATGCTTCCCGTACGAAACGAAAGTTTTGTGATAAGGTGCTCGAAAATTCTGTCATAATCGACAGTTAGCGGTAAGTCGTCGGCTGTAAAATTCATGTTGTAGGGATCAACTCCTCCAACAAGAGCCGTCTTTTCTTTGTAACGCTCAAAATCATCTTGATGAAGTCTTCGAACTTTTACTGAATATGATGATCTGGGCATATTGCAAGTCTTCTGGCTAGAACAAAGATGCATGCTTTAAAATTTGGGTTTTTAAAAAGAAATATTCAAAGAACTTAAATAAATATCAATAAAATAGTTTTAGCCTACCTTACGAGTAATTATTTCAACGGTTAGCGAGGTAGATAATACACAATTTATATTTTATTTAGCAACAATAACGAAATGTAAAACTTTTGCCTAATTTGTTTTTCACTGACAAGGAAAAATGTGTTTATCAAAGGTTGCTATGGACGATATAAGGCGTTGCGTTAACTGGGGCACAGATATTGTCAAATTATTTTATAGCATCCGCCATTATGGCGAGCGTGGAAAGCTGGATAGAAGGAAAGAGACGGGCTGGAGATTGAAAGCAGGACCTTCTACATACGAATAAAAATCGCTAGCCACTGGACCGTCAACCTCAAATTAATTAAAAGTTTTAAATTTCGATGACCGTTAAGTATATCATGACATTCACGACATTCTGAGATCCGCTAAATCAGGTTTTTAGAATGACATAATTAGAAACCTTTTTCCGTATAGTTCATCATAGTTTGTTAGTACAACGTTAAAAACTGTAGCTCGTGAAAATCATACAATTAATATTCGCTTTTCATTCACACTCTTCGATTTCATCTTTTCGACTCCAAGAAAGGGTATTCCCCCAGAAGGTAGACGAGAGGCGTGAGGGAGTGATAACCAGCCGGAGATTTAAATCTTTCGCTGTAGCGCTCGCGCACGATCGACAACGGACGGAAGATAAAATCTCGGCAGATGCTGGCAGCCAGCCGGCGAAGTGAAAAGCTGATTATATTATTGAAAAAGCGAATTCAAGAAGCCAATTTTCGTCGGATCGAATCATGTTTGAATGCGATACATCCGCCGTCGATGCGATTTTGTAGGTTATTAGAGCGAAGTTGTTTGCATGCACAGATAGGTACATATACGAACTTGACTGACTGACTCTCGCTTTTTGGAATAATGGTTTGTTCATCTGCTGGGTGAGGAATAATTGGGCACTGTTTGGATTAGGTGTTGTTTTGATTCGAAACCAGACAACAAGGTGCCTTATAGTGATTGATTTGTTTTGTTTTTTTTTTCTATTAAATTATTATTTTGGATGAATCAGTTATTTATTTAGCATAGCTCAACTGTTTTGGTGGAATGTATAATATAACGAAAAAACCAAAGTAATCCAAGAGAATTCGAAGTCATACTAGCTTTCACGACAGAAGAACACTAAAAATATTAACATCGAATTAAAATCTTCAAGATTTTATATATGTTGAGAAGCTTTTTCTATAATTATGCTATAATTAGGCACACAGACAAATATAATGAGATTTAAACGTTATGTAAATTTTAGTTTAGTCATGTAAACTTAGTATTATGTTGGTTTACATGATATATCATGTAAATTTGCGTTATATGTCATGTAAACACACAGAGTTATGCTGAATTACATGACATATAATGGAAGTTTACATGACATTTCATGACTTTTACATGATATGTCATGCAAACTTCACAGAAAAAAATATTCATGTAAAATTCAGCGAGAAATCATGCACATAAAGGGAATGCTAGAGTTAGTGTATATTTACATGAGATATCATGTAAAATTACGTTACAATCGTGTAAATTTCCGCTAATAGTCATGTAACCGGTTGGAGTCCATGATGGTTTACGCGATGTTTGGCGGAAATTTACACGATTGTAATGTAATTTTACATTATATCTCATGTAAAAGTGCACTAACTCTAGCATTCCCTTTATGTGCATGATTTCTCGCTGAATTTTAATTACATTTTTTTTTCTGTGTTCTGTGATATCCCACACTCCAATCATGAGCATCATATGTCACAGAATTTAACACTATTTTTTCGATCTGTGCATTTCGAAAATCAATATTCTGAACAATAGAATGAATTAATTACGGAATTAAAACCACTGTTAAAAGCATCAACTCCATACATCAAAACCGAAAGTCTAACCTAGGTGTATCAGGAAACGTGCCAATGATCAATTTACCGGGCTAGTGCAATAATTTATGCTAATTAATCGTGAATAAGCGTTCAATTGAAATACATTTTTTTTTCTCTTTTGCCAGCCAGTTTTGCATTAGCTTTTGTATTGTTGGTAACATAGCGGTAAAATATGCAGCCCGGAGCAAGAAATGAGTTTAGCCATACAAGAGCAAAAGCACGATCATTCACCCAACCGAACGAACGGTCGACCAGTCAGTCAGCTTGGCAAACGTCAGACCCCACGATATGGAGCGGAGTTGCAGGGCGAGCGGGCTCTGAAACATTGGCACTTTTTTCCAGACACTTCCCTTCATTGCTTGTTGTAACAACAACGTGCAACAATAGCAACAACACAACATCAAACACACGCTGCACCACAATTACAATTTAACACTTGAGATAATTTTCCCACAATTGAAAAGGGTGGCAGAAATCTCAGCCTTGCACAGATTTCAGTCCAAGTTGCTGTTTTTTTTTGCACTGGTTTCGAAACTTGACCTTTACCTCAATCAGCGTTTGTGGTTCGGGGCCATGCAAATATTCAAAGGGAAAAAAAAGCTGAATGCTGCAACAAAAAAGGCGGATGACGATTGTGACTACAGAGCGGACGTGAGCAACAATTTGGTTGTGTGATTTTATATACGAGTTCGCATAAACAACCTGAGGCAAAAATTAAACATAACATAATAGAGGAATGAACATGTTCCCGTGAACTTGTAGTGTTATGTCAATTAAATAAACAATTGTGGCAGATACGGACGAGACGTGCCAGGTGAGTGGATTTTTTAGGGCGGAAAGAAAGACATGCTTAGTAGGTAGATAACGGTGGCTGATAAATGCGCATGCGCAACTCACCGACTGACTTTTGAGACCATGCTGCGGAAAGCTGGACGGTTGGCCTGGAGTTGTAACACGTGACTTGTGCCACATTTATCACCTACAGACATGCCTAATTTAATAAGGGAACTCAGGAATAAATCCATGAACTGTATGTACAGTGACTTATGGGTTGTTCCGGATCCCTGCTTCATTCATATATCTAGTAATAGGTACGTCATTATTGTTCACTGATTTAACAATTCCTCGCCACAACACTTGGTTCGTGGTTGCAGTCCTCCATCCTCGGCTGCGTCCCACATTTGCCAGAGATCGTTCTAACTGGCCCGCCCACCCTGACGCTGCCCTCCAGATCTTCTTGAACCATCCGGATCTCTTGCGAGCATCATCTTTGCAGGGTTGTTATCCAGCATGCTCACAAAATGCCCTTCCATTCGTATCCTTCCAGTTATTGCCACGTTCCCGATGCTACTCAGACAACCAATTTTCAAATTCTATGAAGTTTGTGGCCTTTTGTACATTTATGCGGCAAAGTTATATCGCATAAGGTGCAGCAAATGTACCATGTGCGAACAAAAGTACAAGCGATTGTCCGTGCATTTGAGATACCGTCGATGGGGGTGACAATGGGTCTGGGGGGTGAGATTGGGTCAAAACGGAGAAACATAAAATTTGAAATAGCTCATCAACTACTGCTAACCGCTGAAAACTTTATAATATTTCAAAGAGGAGATGATTTTACACGTCATGATGCAGAATAAGATGTTTAGCAATAATAGTTTTTTGTTTAATTTGTATCTAAACTTTGATGAAACTACTAGTAAATCACCCTGAATAAAATTCTCCTTCGTAATGTTTAACACAAGTACCTAACCATAATTTTTTTTATAAGTGATTAGCTGTAGATATTACCTGGTTGATGCAATGAAAAAAGCGGGATGTCATTGCTCTTTTTATTCAAAAATTCAATATTTTTGACCCTATGTCTAATTATTAAAAATGGGGGTGAGATTGGGTCAAGCAAGTTATCGAGTGCACATAACCTTAACTAAAAATTCAACTTGTTATACAGTTCCCATTGGACGTTAGAGTGGTGCCATGTTTACCGTATCTTCATAAAAGCACGCTTTCTTTCGAAAATATGTCGAGAAGTGTCAAACGAGTGTGTTAATACGTTTAGTCCCTAAAATCATTTATAGCAATACACCCATGCGTTTGGACAGCTCCTCTTATCATTATATAATCTTTAGAGTACTGCAATATCGTGTGCTCACAAAATAGACTAAATAGCGTTCCTCTATCTCGAGATGGAGTGATTTGCTTTAGCAATATAGAGGCCAATGATCATGTACATAAGAGCTTATAACGGAGGGTTTGGTAAATCATTTCTTAGGCAGTATACTAAAACTACCATATTTTTTTACAATCAATCTTTCAATGCGCCCCTCCCTCATTGTAATCTCCCCTCCTCTCATTGAGGTTGAAACTCTAAATGAGGATGATTATGGTGGCTAAAAATGGCGATACAGCATACAAACGTTATTTTATCAAATTTTAACCATGTTTTCGGTTGTATTAGGCCTTTTAGGTGGATTAATCATCTTCTAAAATTACCTAAGTTCTTATTCGTTATGATAACATTGTGTTTTAAGTAGGTTTGCTAGATATGATCAATAAAATTAACTTATATTCTTAGATATGCGATTTCGAATACTTTGACCCATTCTCACCCCCTTAGAGGGGGTCAATTTTCAATCATTTGTAGTTTAGTAAGCAATTCTTATAACGTGATACTTTCTTGCTAAACTATCATTACCACATAGAAGCTAATTAATTATCAGGTCATTTTAACTCACCACAGTGTCTGTTGAATTGCACTTGATTAACCGACGTTGTGGGTGTTTAACAGAATATCTAGAGTAAAAATCAAAGAAATGTGATTTCACGCATACTTTTCACTATCTATCTCTGCCCATCTCACCAATTGCTAATTACTAATTATGTACTAGTAATTAGCAGTACAGGTCGGACTCGATTATCCGAAGACTCGATTATCCGAAGACTCGATTATCCGGAGACTCGATTATCCGGAATTCGATTATCCGGAATTTAAGACTCGATTATCCGGAGTATTTTTATTGCGATATTTTTATAATGTTTTGATGCAGAAATTCTAAATTATTTAGTATTATTATACAGTGGTGGCATTATTTTATCATCCCCCTATTTTCTCTAGTGGAGCCATGCACAAACTACGTCATGCTTTTAGGGTGGAGGGTTTTTTTTAGAACGTAACGACTCATACAAACAATGGTGAGGTCTCATACAAAAAGTGAGATATTATGAAGAGGGAGTAAGAAAAAGATCGAATTTTGCGTGACATACCTAGTGGAACACCACTTCTCTCTATTCTGTTGACTTTAATCTGGCTATACAATTTTTAAAAGAAGAAAATAAAAGTGATTTAATGTCAGCTTTACTATTTTGTAATCAATCTTAATTATAGTTGGAAATCTTTTGGCACCAAATACATACTACGCAATGAAAAAATCTAACGTTATATTTGAATGGGACCAAACCGTTTTCAATCTCGTCACAGTAAAAAATGCAAGTTTTTACAGAAATTGCTCCGGAAATTGTTGTTGGGATTTCATCAAGAATTTGTACAGAATTTTTTCTGCGTCTTCTTCATCCGAGAAAACTAAAGAGATTCCTCCTAGGTTGTATCGTGAAATTTCACCAGATTACTATCCGGGATTCATCTAGGGATTTGTCTAGGAACTATTCTGGGGGCTTTTGTAAGGATTTCTCCAGACATTACTCTAAGGGTTTCTCCAGAATTTCCTGTTGACAGAAATTCTTTCAGATATTTCTCAGCATTCTTCTAAGGATTTATCCAGAAGCTCCTCCATATTTTACATGGATTCCTCTATTGTGTTCTCAAGAGATTTTTCTAGAAATCCTCTATAAATTGCAGTGAATTCTGTAGGAGTTCCTCCAGTAATTTATCCAAGGACAAATATGAGAATTCCTGTAGGGATTCACATGAGAATCCTTCTAGCGATTCTTAAGGAATCTGTCGGCTTCAGGAGATTCTGATGACTATTGTGAGAAGCGTGCTTTCGCGGTATTGGCATCACCGCTCCAAGTATCACTTCTTCTTCTTTATGGCTCTACGTCCCCACTGAGACTTGGCCTGCCTCGCTTCAACTTAGTATTCTTTGCGCATTTCCACAGTTATTAATTGAAGGGCTTCCTTTGCCTGCCATTGCATGAATTTGTATCTTGTGAGGCAAGGACAATGATACACTATGCCCAGGGAGCCGAGAAAATTTTCTCGACCGGAACGGGAATCGAACCCGCCGTCTCCGGATTGGCGATCCATAGCCTTAGCCACTAGGCTAACTGGAGACTCCAAGTATCACGTGCACATCAAAGACACACGTTAGAGGTTTTTTTTGGTTTAGAACACTGAAAATGATCGCGGAAAGGCTACGAAAACGGAGCCAGTTTGGGCAGTATGGGTAAAACAAACATGCTAATATGAAATAGGCAATATTATTTGTTTGTTTACTTTTACTCACTGTTTTCGGTTCGGTTTCTGATACGCCAAATATTCTGATTTTTCTGATAAAAACATAAAAACTAGGAGTTCTCTTGATCCAAAACCATGATCACATGAAAAAAACTAATATATTTACATATATTTTGCACTTAAACACAATTAAACCCCGTTAACGTCTTTGTCCTAAAAACAACAACTCAATATCTTTTAAACGATTAGCATTAGCATTAGCATTAGCATTAAGCGAGTCGCACAAATTCGTAGGTGGTACAGTCCTAGACCGCTGTTATGAGGGTTGCCTCCTTCCCGTCTGAACCAAAGCACAAAGATTTGGGACTAATCTCTGACTCTTGGACAAGACTGACGCAATCCTCCAATGGTTGAGCACTGTCCTGGCCACGTCCTTGCGACTGCTGAGGAATGGGAAAGGATGGTTAGTTTTGGACACCTATGAAAAATGTAGACAACTCTACGATCTCTCAGGCCTAGGTGTCACGGGAATTTGGGTGTTAGTGGAAGGGTAAACTCCAAAGGATACGCTTGGTTAACGTTCAGGCACACCATTGTTAGACTGCTTCGAATCAGTTGTCTGCCCAATTCATCCTCGTCATCTTGTTGGCATTTGGTCGAATTACTAGATTCTTCGGTTGATAATCTGAAATATAAAATAATATTAACATCGTACGTCAAATAAGCTACAAATTAGTGATACGCTCGCCACAGTTACATATTTTAAAAATATTATTTATAACGTACGATACATTTACCTGAATCCTTCTGAAATAAAATGTTAATTAGCAGTACATTGAAACACAAATACTACAAAACACAAAAAAGAGCATCAAACCTTGATCTTGGAATATTTAAAAATACGGTAAATATCAAGATCAAAATTTGATTTGGTAGATCTTACACCGCAACGCACCATTCTAAGGTGATCTACCCACGTTACGGGGGTTCAACTCAATATCTTTTAAACGATAAACAAAAAATTTAAATCGTCAAACATGTTCCAAAGTTATGTTTTTTTAAGTTATTAAGTTTAACTTTGATTTTTTGGACCACCCTATGTTCAAGTTGCCACCCTAATGTCAAAAAAAATACGCTGATCTAATTGTTTTCGAGATGTATGTTTTCTAGTTTTTGAGATATTATTTTTTGATTAAAGGTCAAAACATTTTTTTTTAATTTGATTATACAGGGTGTTAGGTTCCCGAGTGCAAACTTTTTAAAGGGTGATAGAGGACCATAAATGGAGGAAAAAATTGTTCTACGCATATGGTCAAATCTCAACCGTTACGTAGTTATTGAACTTCCCATGTTTATAACTCTTATTGCCTTAACTGGCAATAACTTGAAAATGGTCAAACTTATCGAAGTTTTTTTTACCCTTATTCGAAAGTTTATTGAATTTTCTAACAAATGGCATGTTTGAATCGATTGGTTTAGTTAAATAACTAAGTTTTCTAGAGTAAAATGACTAAAAATACTGTATTTTTATTGGTTGTTGTCAATTATCTTTGAAACATGCGTGATAAATAAAAAATCTTTCTTAGGCAAAGTTGTGGCCCCTGTTACACTCTACAATTCGTTCTTTGACACCAAACTTCTAGCTCTTATCGTTTTCTTGCAATTTTGATTTAAATGTGCGGCACAATGCGCAAAAAAGTGCTTTCCATGACAGTTGCAAATTTATGATCTGAAATGCGATGTTAAAATCGAAATTGCAACACAACGATAAGAGATAGAAGTTTGGTGTCAAAGAACGAATTGTAGAGTGTAACAGGAGTCACAACTTTGCCAAAGGAAGAATTTTAATTTATTACGCATGTTTCAAAGATAATTGACAAAAACCAATAAAAATACACTATTTGTAGCTATTTTGTTCTAGAAAACTTAGTTATTCAACCAAACCAATCGATTCAAAGATGCCATTTGTTAGAAAATTCAATAATCTTTCGAATAAGGGTAAAAAAAACTTCGATAAGTTCGACCATTTTCAAGTTATTGCCAGTTAAGGCAATAAGAGTCATAAACATGGGAAGTTCAATAACTACGTAACGATTGAGATTTGACCATATGCGTAGAACAATTTTTTTCTCCATTTATGGTCCTCTATCACCCTTTAAAAAGTTTGCACTCGGGAACCTAACACCCTGTATTTTGAATCCTTATAAAACTATGGATACCAAAAACATCAGGAATCACTCAGAAATGCAATACAAAGCACAGCAATTTTGAAACAGCTAGTATTAAAATATATGACTCTCTATCTATATAAATAAAAATGGAATGGTGTTTGTATGTCACGAATAGGCTCGGGAACGGGTCAACAGATCGTCATGATTCTTTCACTGTTGCATTCCACCAGGGCTCCGACGTGTTCGTACGAAAAAATAATTAGAAAAAGTGACCGGGAAGGCAAGAAAAACAGGAAAATCTGAAATGCCATTTCGAGGGGCATTTCTTCATGGAACAAGATGTCAAAAAACAGAGTAGGCAGGCAGGACGACGTTTGCCGGGACTACTAGTATTCAATAAATCATATCTCAAAATTAAAAAAAACATACATCACTGATTTTTTGATATGTTACGCAAAATTTCCTGAATATTCTGATAAAAATATAAAACCTTTGATTCCGAGGCCATGAAAACATGAAAAAAACTAAAAAATGCACATTATTTTACCAAAACCACAATTTGTCCCTTTCAACGTATTTTTCCTTAAAACTACAATTATAAACCTTTTTTTTATCTGTGTTAACGAGATTTTTAGCCCTAGGCTAGTTCATCTCGGGACCCACGCTTAACTTCCCTTCCGAAGGAAGAACTCACATTTTGCGAATTTGTCGGGAGTGGGATTCGATCCCAGGTCCTCGACGTGTTAGTCAAGCATTCTAACCATCACACCAGGTCCGCTTCGCAATTATAAACCTTAAAAAAAAGAATCTTAAAATCGGTCAACTGGTTGAGGTGAATATATAACGAAGCCAGCCCTCGAATTTTCAAGAGCACAAATCTGAAGAACCAATTGATGGAGTGTGCTGAAAACTTGATCGATTGGTCACCACCAGCGGGTGACCAATCAATCAACTTTTTAGCGTGGTGAGACATTTGGTTCTTCAGATTTGTCCTCTTGAAAATTCGAGGGGTGGCTTCGTTATATTTTCACCTTAAGTGAAGATTTTTTGAAAATTTTTAGTATTTAGTTCATATAAATAAAATAAATTGAGAAAAAGAACGAAGAATCGTAGGAACAAACTTTTTTATGAAAATGAAAGTGAATTTTCTCAGGAATAAAAAAAAATAACTGGGAAAAGTTTTCTACAAAATTTATCACCGTTAAGAAAATGCATAAACGAAAGCAGGAAAAACTATGCCCGAGCTCTCGGAAAATTTTTAATAAAATGTTTTTGAGAAGGCAACTTTATAAACTACAGTTCCAGTAACTTTTAGGATGTACTTTTTTTTTCGTTCCTGAGTTATGGCCAATTTTGTGAAAAATGACATACAAGCCTTTTCTTTGAAAACCCATATTTCAGTCAAGCCATTGCAAATATTTTCAAAAGATTCAAAAATGTTTTGAAAATTTTCCACGAGTTCGGGCATAGTTTTTCCGGCCTTTCTTTATGAATTTTCTCAACGGTGGAAAATTATATAGAAAACTTTTTCCACTTTATATTTTTGTTTTCTGATTCCTGAGAAAATTTGAAAGAAAAGCCGGAAAAACTATGCCCGAAAGTTTTTCCAACTTTTCATTACAAATTTTCTCAACGGAGGAAATTGCGGCAAAAAAATTTTTCCAATCCATTTTTTTTTATTCCTGAGAAAATTTGCATTCATTTTCATAAAAAAAAACTTTGTTTCTATGAAGAAACCAAAAATCTAACTGTGTTTTCCAGGAAAACAGGCGACCCTGAATTTATATGTTATATCATGAAATTTGAGTTATATTTTACATGTTATCACTCTAAATCATGCTGAATAACTAGACATATATTGGAAGTTTACATGATACTCCGTGAAGCTTACACAGTATGTCATTATAAATATCTGTAATATCTCACGCTTATGTGCATCATATATCACAAAATCTGTCACCCTTCGTCAGAGGGTTTTAGAGATCTTTCAAGGAAGTCACATTGAATTTGCAACCTCCTAAATCCCCTGAAGCCCATCCCCAGATCCCAGAAATACCTTGAATACCTTCTGAAAGGCTTTTGAACTCCTCCTTGGTTCTAAAAGTTTCATGAAACCTCTGAAAGCGTCCAAAACCCTCTGAAATCCATGGAATCGCTCCTGAGATCCTGAACCTTGAACCCCTGAAACTCTTCTGAAATCTTCGTTTTAATCGCCCTTGAATCTCCTCAAAAACTACTGTATTCCCCCATGCAGTCAACTGAACCGCCCTTGAAGTCCTTCCAAAATACCTGAATCCCTCTGAATCTGCCTGAAACGCCACTAAAACCTCCCAAACGTCCCCGGAATCTTTTGCGACTTCCCAGAAATGGCTCCTTAACCCTATGAAACGCCCCTGAATCTCCTCTGAAGTTCCCCTGTAAACAAATGAAATCTTCCAAAGCAACCCTGAATCCCAAAACCCAAATTTAAGTTGGCGTGAAATTCGTCTATTACATCCCAGGATAACTTGCAACTATCAAATTATCATACATAGCTATGCAGTGCATGCATGTGAAAATTGGATCCTAATATACCATATCAGAATTTATTACTTAATTCACAGATACAAATAATGAGATTTACACGTCATGTAAACTTAGTGTTATGATGGTTTACATTATATATCCTGCAAATTTGTTTTATATGTCATGTAAACACACAGAGCCATGCTGAATTACATGACATATAATGAGAGTTTACATGATATTTTATTACTTTTACATGATATGTCATGTAAACTTCTGTGACATCCCACGCTCCAATAATGTGCAGTCACAGAATTTTACACTCTTTATTATCTGTGTGTATCTAAGTGTGGATATTGTTTTCTATTACTCCTGATTGTAGACAACTTTCTCTTTTTTATTTTTGACGGATGATGTGCATTTTGACAGGTATATTTTATCATTTACACATTGAACATGAAGTTTGTCGTTAGAACTTTAAACAATATAAAACTATGTTTATTTCATTTCGCCGGCCATTGAATCAATTCACCCAATTCACCCTTCAAGCTCTGAATTGCTGAAATAATTGAATTTTAATTGCTAACAGCACAACAATCCCTCGAAAGGGTCCCCATTAAAAACCGAAAATTATCGAACCTACAGCTCCAAAACCTTGATGAAGTCTACCGCCGCCGCGCCGCTCGGAGGTTATGATCCAATAGCCAACCATGGGTACAACCCAGCCAAATCAAAAGAAAAAAAAATTCGCTACCGCACAGATCGCCATTCCGCCGATCAAGGCACCACCCCCAGCAGAGCTCCCAAGCCGGATCGGAATTTTGTTCCAATTAATGTTTGAAAGCGAAGGCTTTGTGTCGAATCATTACCTTTTTGGACAACAACGTCAACGGCAACACCACGCCGTGGTCCGCCACACCGCCATAGCGAACCGAGTTCGATCGATCGATTCTGCGCAAAGACCGCCAGTCATCTGAAGGTCCCTGGCGCGGATTCTAACACGACGATGATTGCGCGCTAGAAGTAAGGCCACCTTACTTGGAGTAGCAACGGGCGTGCGTGCGTGAACATGCCTGAGAGAGAAACAATAACCGCGAACAGAAACATACTTTGAGGAAAACCAGTGGATGCACTGGTAGGGAGGTTGAACTTCTCTTACATCCCATGAGCACAATCTTCTTCTGGACCCTGCCGTGCCGGCTGATTTTCAAGTGGTATAACTTACGAACGAAAGTTTCCCGAAACGTAGTTTACTTTGAAAAATGATCTCAGAGGCAAATTTCATAAAGCTTATATTTACTATTTTTTTGGGATAATCCTTGGACAAAATTATTCGAGATTCTGCAGAAGATGGACTGAATGTATCAGAAAAAATCACAATAATCCTTTAAAGGTACCTATTAGAGTGGGTCAACTTTGTATGAAGAAAATTTGAATTTGATCGCATCACCCCGGAACAAAGCTTTTTCAATCTATATTAGCGTCCAAAACAACTGTGCAAAATTGGGAAGCGATTGGTTGCGTCCCCGTGTTCCGCATTTAGATTGAAATTTATATGGAAATTACTATAGGAAAACGTTTTTTTTTGCATTTTACTCATAAGTTGGATTCTAATACCATGTAACTAAGTACGTTATGATATAGCCTAGGATATGCCGAAAAACTTTGCCGAAGACCGCAACGTGATCCGACACTTATGAAAAAAGTTATTCGCTTGGTAGCTTAGGCCAAAAATTGAGATTTTTTATTGATGTTATTCCTTTACATGTTAAATGTTAAGCACCACCGGGCAATCTGTACGTAATAACTTTTTTCTCAAGTGTCGAATCACTTTGCGGTCTTCGACAAAGTTTTTCGGCATATCCTAGGCTACACTTTAACTTCATTAATTAGATCGTTTTAGGCAAATAATTTCAATTTATGGGAAAAATGCAAAAAAGCACGTTTTCTAATAGTAATTCCCGTACAAATTTCAATCGCAATGAGGAATACGGGGAAACAACCAATCGCTCCCAAATTTTGCACAGTTGTTTTGGACGCCTAAAGGAATCGAAAAAGCTTTGTTCCAAAAAATCGACTTTGTTGACCCAGTCTACTACCTATTGAAATTTCTGAGAAATTAGCTGAAAAAATTCCTACAATTTTAGGTTTTTGAATATAATGGTGCTAAATCTAAATATACATGTAACACTGTACAGGTCGGACTCGATTATCCGGAGTGAGATTCTGATGATTCTCAAACATATATCTGGAGAACGGAATGCTCTACAAAGCTGAAATTTTGACATTTTGTTAAGTGAACCTTGATTAGTGATCAGTCAACATTTCAGCTTCTTACAGCATTCCGTTTGCGAGATATTAATGTGGGTAGCGCCAGAACCCGACTCCGAATAATCCAGTCCGACCTGTATTAGAATATTTCGACCACAGTCGTTCATCTCTGTCTGTAAGTCACATAAAATTCCTGTTTTGTTTTCCAGGTCATAGGTAAATGTACTAATACATACAAATCTTTATTTTTTTTTCAACGATACCAACGCTCTTCCGATCCTCTCTAATAGATAATAAGTGCGTAAAATCAATCATCAAGGTCTCCGATAGGGTGTAAACCTGAACACTGAGCCTAACCCAAAAATGCGAGCATTTTTTTTGTTTTGTTATTTCACTTCCCTCTGCTTGAGTTGAAATATCTATCCAAAAGGTAGCGGTTTTGCAAGTCTCCACCAACTGAATTTTATGCAGCTGTTCGCGATCAATGAATAAGCCCAAACATACAGAGAGATATAGAGCCGCTGATGCAAAGCAAACTTATGGGCGTACGCGTTCTTCTGCACTTGGCATAGTTAAACGTATTTTCTGACTAAGCTGCTACTAGACTAATTTGCTTTGCATTTGAGAGTGAAATCGATGTTTTGCACAGCTTTCCTGGTTGAACAAAAAAATGTCTGGAGAGTCTATTCAATTACAAAGCTTTAAAGAGAATGGATGGATTGGGAATGGTTTTAACCTGATTTGTTTCGAGGGGATATTGCTAACAACATTAACGCAGTGCTACGTTCAAGTTTGAGTACCCCGTCTTAAGGGGTCTTTCAAATATGACGTCCATCGTTTAGGGAGAAGTGTGGTGGTCTGAGAAAGTGTAACACTCCATGTAATAGTTATACAAAAACGCGCGACGGAGGGAACAGGTGATATAATATTTCTGAAAGATAAAGGACGTCATATTTGAAAGACTGCAAGGTGATAAAAATGAACATCTGCTTTTAAATACGTGGAGAAAAATAGTATTTGTTCTACAGTATTGTTTTTAAAACACTCAGATTGTCAAGCTGTTCACTTATGTTTTGTAAGTTGCTAGTGACCACTGAAAGCCATACATTACCAAAGCAGGCTGTTCGGGATCTATTAGAAGTAAGGTAATCCGACAATGTTAACTTCTTTTTTGCAATTTATCATCGTAATAGGCTGTTTTACCTCACGCAAATCTGCCAGGAAAAGGTCTACTTTCCAACACTCAGCAAGCCTCGTTTGATAAATGTACGGTGCTGTAAAAATCTTCATTCTGCACCTTGTTGCGTAAACTACTATTCCGGAGCTGTGTGGTGTGGGTGTGACTAATGACGTTAAAGTATAGCCTAAGATGTGGCGAAAAACTTTGCCGAAGACCGCAAAGTGATCCAACACTTGTGAAAAAAGTTATTCGCTTGGTAGCTTAGGCCAAACATTGAGATTTTATTATTGATGTTATTCCTTTACATGTTAAATGTTAAGCACCACCGGGCAATCTGTACGTTATAATTTTTTTCACATGTGCCGGATCACTTTGCGGTCTTTGGCAAAGTTTTTTGGCATACCCTAGGCTATACTATATGGGATTTGACGAAAGTCGGTACCCACGACCAACCCCTCAGTAGACAAATTTTAATAAAACGTTTTTTGGAGTATTTAGGGTAATTAATATTGGCAAAAATGACAATTCTAAACAGCGACCTGAGACTGTACCACCTATGGATTTGTGCGACTTGCTTAATGCTAATGCTAACATAGTGTTACTTTCAACGGTACAATCGGAAAAATAAGGGATGCTCACTAATTGCTGTCAAAAAGGCTAAAGTCACGGCTAGTCCCAATACATAATTATTTATTTATTATTATTTGTATTTATTCATCTGATCTAGCTGGTCTTAATGAACTCAAGGGATGGGGAAATGCGGATTTGAGTGTTCACTCAAATCGGCGTAAAAACTCCATATCTTTTCACAAAACTAACATATACATATACAACGAATTATACGAATGATTTCAAATACAAAACGATTATTAATATTGATATTGTATGTATGTATGTACTTTCTCCCTTCCTTCTACATATACAACTCATGTTATAACCATATGTTCATAGTCATCGCTAGAACCAGAAACGGGTTAAAAAGTCGTTTCCCTTCCTTCCAACTTTCACTGCACAGTTTTAATACGCGAACTGTGCCGCATTCGCTTTATAGTAATAATCACACAAATTTATAACCTTATACCTGGCATCCACGCACCAATGTGGGAACCCTCTGCCAACCATATTGCACCAACACTCCGACATCCGTATGAATTTGTGCAGACGCAGAGGTATATTCGGTTTGCTGAGATTACAAACGAATGTAATCATCACCTCCTTCCTCTTCCCCACATTAACCTGCAACCTGACGTTGCAAGCGCCATTGTCGCCTAGAAATGGATGATCTCCAACGCTTCCACACAGAAGTTGCTTGCTAGTCCCCGGTAGATACCTATTGGTTCGTTGTTTGAGTGTAGCTGGTCTTTTTTTTCTAAACCATAGGGGGAAAATCTGCTCAACAGACACCCTAACAGGAAGGTTAGTGTAGTGTGGGGTTCCGTCTTCTACAACACTAGTAAAAGCCAGGACTACTCTCTCCTCGACCCACTAAAACACATTCCTATGGTCGCCAAACCCTTCGTCTCTCCGGAACCACCAAGAAGGCATTGCTTCAGAGAGGGGCTAGTGCATATCGCACCCACAAGGTTAGCTGCCGTAGCCTAGCAGCAACGAACATCGATGACTCGCTCTGGAGAGTCCATCACGGTAGCATGCTGGCGCTTAGCCAGTTTCCCGAGTGGTCCTCGCCACTCCCTTTGTCCTCGGAAGGCGGGCAGGATCAACCCCACCCGCGCCCAACTGCTTAGCAGACATCAAGAACTGATGCCCACGTGCAACCCGATCCGATCTGACCTGCCCGCAAAGGAAGGGTATCACTACCCTTCAGGCCCTATCAGATGCACCCGAAGTTTGCAGACAGCAGTGTCTCACCTACCCCGACCCTTGCCGGGGACCCCTTTCCAACCGCGGGCTCGGATCCAACCCAGTAGACCGACGCCACGACAGCACCGCTACCGGGACTTCCTCTCCGCGGCCATTTAATCGTTGTAAGGGTCGATCTCGACCGCAGGGCACCGGTATGACCTACGAAGCCGACTCCGAACCCCTGGACCACCTCTTGTACTGCATCTGGACTAGCCATTCTCCGAGTCCACGCGCCACCTCCTCTGTAGCTCCCAGATGATATGGGTGATAGCCACTGAAACGGCGTTCAAGCTAACCTCATCCCTACACATCCTCTGGACCAAATTGTCCGGAGTTGTGTCCTCCCCGCATGTGGCAAGCATGCGGTCACGCATTGTGCGAAAACGCGGGCACACGAACAAAACGTGTGCCGCCGTTTCCTCTAAACCTTTGCACACTGGGCATTCGGGAGAATCCGCATTCCTGAAACGGTGTAGATACTGTCGGAAGCAACCATGACCTGTAAGGACCTGTGTCAAGTGGAATGTAACTTCCCCATGGCGCCTATCAATCAAACAATCTACCCTATGATCAACCTATGGGTCCATCTTCCTTTGGTGGAACTGTCCCACACGCGCGGCCATTTGGCCATAGAGGCCATCCTGGCAGTCCTGTGTATGCCTCTTGTGCCGCGCATTTCGAAGCACTCCATGTGCTCACTGATAAGAATGCTGATAGGCACCATACCAGTAATGACGCAGAGAGCGTCGTGTGACAAGGTACGGTACGCTCTCGCAACCCTCAGGCACATAAGCCTGTAAGTACTTTCCAGCTTCCGTCGGTAGCATTCAGTACTTAGCGCGGTACCCCATGCCGGGCCGCCATACCTAAGTATGGACGTAACAACACTAGCCAGAAGCTTGCGCTTACTGGCGTACACCGCAGAACTATTGGACATCATCCGGGACAGTGCCGCAATAGCTGTGGACATAATCGACGTGGCTACCGAAAGTGTTTGACGGAGTGCTTTGACGTCTGCTGCTCCGACTTCCGGTTGTTAACAACCGTCACCTCTGTCTTGTGGTGAGCCAGCTCCAGCTTCCTGGACCGAATCCACGTCTACACAACCTTCATCGAGTGGTCGGTAGTCAACTTCACCTCCTCGATCGTTTCTCCGTAGACTTCGAGCGTAATGTCGTCGGCAAATCCGACAATCTTCGTGGGCTTCGTGGCCGAGCGGTTAGCGGCGTCAGTCGTTTCGGTGTCTCGTAAGCCTTGGAGTGTGGGTTCGATTCCCGCTCCAGTCGGGGAAAACTTTTCGTCAAACAGAAAATTCTCCGCTGGGTTTTATATGTGTTGTCCGTTGTCTAATGTTGTAATGTTCAGTCTGTAGTGGCCGCAAGGTCGAAGACGGTGTAATTGTCTTTTAAAGAAAATCCGACAATCTCCACTCCCACTGCGTACTCTAACCTCAACACCTCGTCGTACATGACATTATATAGCACCGGACCCAGGATGGAACCTTGCGGGACTGCTGAGGTTATGTGAAAGCACTTCCGACCCACCTCCGTGTCGTAAACTAATACGCGATTCTGAAAGTAGCTTTCGAGAATCTTGTACAAGTACTCCGGTATCCCCAGACGCAAGAGCGCATTGGCAATAGCAGTCCAGTTGGCGCTATTAAACGCATTCCTTATTGCGACATTTGCACCCATTTAGACTCGGCCAAAATTTATTATCATCACAGTCGAATTTCGCACACGACTTCGCAGCGGCTGGCATGCACAAGTTCGGTTGAGTTCGTGACAGGGGTGTCGGGTGCACAACAGGTAAACAAAATAAGTTTGATTAGTGTGAAATGCGGCTGGAAGAGAATGATTCAGTGGATTCTCAAATTATCACAGTAGTCTAAACATTGGCGAGAAACCCAATACATCCAGAGTCACTACCGCGCAGAAGCAAATTCCCCTTCTCTTAGGCTCGAGTGCTTTCTCGGCGATTTTTGTAACCGACAAGATAGCGTCTACGGTGGACCTCCCCTTCCGGAAGCCGTACTGGTTGCTCGAAAGACCAATTTCGCCATCAGTGAACTTCAACATTCTATTTTGGATGATCTTTTCGAGCACCTTCCCCGCCGTGTCAATCAAGCATATTGGTCTATATGCCGACGGGTCGCCGGGTGGTTTCCCCGCCTTTGGCAATAGTACCAGGCTCTGCCTCTTCCAAGCTTCTGGGAAAACTCCCTCGTCCAGGCATTTCTGCATAGCAGACCTGAACATCTCGGAAGCCTCTGCAATAGCTACTTTTAAGGCCAGATTCGGAACTCCGTCCGGACCTAGGGCCTTACCTACGCTAAGGGACTTAGCTATCCCCGCAAGTTCCACATCGGTGACCCTCTCCTCATCGCCAGCCCCAGTCCCCGGCTGTCCTACGAAAGGAGGCCAAGGACTAGGATCATGACGCGGAAAAAGTCCTCCAATGATCCCCTCCAACATCTCTGGAGATTGCTCTGTAGGAGCCATCACACCTCTCGTCTTGGCCATAACGATCCTGAAGGCGTCACCCCACGGGTTCCTATTGGCACTCTGACAGAGACCCTCAAAGCAGACCTTTCTGCTTGCTCTTATCATGGTCTTAAGCGCGGCTTTTGCAGCGGCGAACACCACCCGCCGTTCGTTTTGCTCTTCCTCTGATCGTGCTCGCTGCATCCGCCGCCTAGCCCGTAGGCAGGCACGGCGCAGGTCCGCAATCACGTCGGTCCACCAGTAAGCCGGTGGCCTCCCATTTCTAGGGTGGACTCGCCTAGGCATGGTCGCACCACACGCACGTGAGAGCACCGCTACCAGCTCGTCGCCGTCTAAACCGATTAAGTTTCGCTCACGGTGGAGCGCCTCCCTAAATACCACTTCGTCGAAGTATGATGTCTTCCACCTGCGAGGACTTGACCTTGGCCTAGCCGCCTCTTCTTCTATCCGCTGTCTGCTGTTGTTGTAGTCGATACTGTAGCGAACCGCCAGGTGGTCGCTGTGAGTGTAGCCATCATCTACTCTCCAGTTCGAACTACTTGTTAGCCCAGGACTACAAAAGGTCACGTCAATAATTGACTCCGCTCCGTTTCGACTATAGGTACTCTTGGTAACGACGTTAGCCAAGTCGACATCTAAGATGTCGAGTGTTTCTAACAGGATCTGACCCCGCTGGTTCGTGAAACGGCTTCCCCATTCCACAGCCCAGGCATTAAAGTCACCCGCTATTACCACCGGCCTTGCGGCTTTCTTGAAGGCCGGGCACCCTGGACCACCCATCGGATGTCTGTTTTTCGAGGATTTCCCGGTACAGATCATGCACATGGGCGGACTCGTACAGCTTTGGGCCTTATGACCTTCACGCCGCAACGCCTACACAGTTTGCGCCTGTCGGGGCCTTTGCAGTCCCACGACTTGTGTCCTGGTTCCATACACCTGAAGCACTCTGGTGGCTCGTGGAATGTCAGGTGACATACACACCAGCCCACCTTTATACTCCCTACTTTAACGGACTTTTTAACGTCCGCCACAGGTAGGTGAACGGCTGGTAACGGCTTCGGCGACCACCTGCACATCGCACTGTTGCCGCAGTGCCGTGACGAGCTCTTCCACTTCGGTGATCTCGTCAATGTCCTTGACCTTCAGAGTCGCCTCATGTGTCAGAACCCTCACCTGCACACCCTCACCTGCACACCCTCACCAAGGACCTCTTCTGCCAGCCTCTTTTAGGCGGCGCCCTTGTGCTCCTTCTGGCGCTTCAGCTCCAGGATCATCTCGCCCGTACGAGTACGCCTAATACTGCGTACGTCGTCTCCAAACCTCAAGCTTGGCGTCGCTTCGCATCGTCTTCAAGACGTCCGAGTACTGTTCGGTCTTGATGATGATCGCGCCACCTTTCTCGCGCCTGGCAGCTGCCCTCCTACGCCTTGGCTTGGCGTCCTGCGCTACTACTTGCGGATTCGCCTTCTTCTTCCTCTTCCGCTCTACCTTCGTCCAAGGGGGGTCCTCCCCTTGGATCGCCCTACTCTGTGGCTGTTGAGGGCTCACCAGTGGTCGCAACCCCTTGTTCCCATCGTTCCGGGACAGGCCTTTTCAGGCCCACCCTTCCCAGCTTTTCGGGAACCCTGGCTGGGGTCCGTCCTTCCGGCGTTATTACCGACTTTCGGGGTAATGATTCGCCTGACCTTGCGGGCACCGCCCGACAGCTCCTCGCCACGGTTGCCTCGCCCGCTTCTGCGATTGCTTGCCCCGTGTGTCGCGAGCAGTCGCTTCCGCCTTATTCGGACTTCCTGCGAAGGAGAAGGCCTCCGTTTGAATGAACTTCGGCACTTTCTCAATTGCAGGCTCCACTGCTGCAGCAGTCAGCAACGCGAGTGCCGCGTGCTCCTGCTTGGCATCGTCGATCGACACCCTAAGTCGAAGCAAGGCCATTTTCAGGTCCTTGCTTTTGTTTGACTTAGTGGACGCAAAGTCAATGATTTTGCCAAGTTGCTGCTCAGCCACCTCTATTGCGAACCGTCCTTTGGATTCTCGGTTGACGGCCCTCAACAACCACGCTCCGTCCATAACCTCAACCGGCTGGCTTGTCGGGAAGTGGACTGGAGCACCCACGCTTGAGCTGCGTACGCAACTCCCAGCGCCTATCTCCTCACTTCTCCTTGTCGGAGATCTCATCAACCCACTTCTTGCGAAGGGGTTGATCCCACCACTATTTCCACCTAGATTTTGATTTTTATTTGACTTCATGATTAAATCCCACGAGTCGCACGGGAAAGAATGTCCACCACGCCAGAGCCCTGCATTAACGCGGTAAGGGACAGCTTACTGTGGGGGGTGCCCAGGTACCCCACAGGCTCCGTTAAAGATCGACCATCTTTTTCACCCCCTCGATTACTCATTCCTCAGCACGGGTCGCTTGACACCTTGAATTGGGGTTAGTAGTCCTATTCTTAGCCGGCGACTACGCGGCTGACTTGCAAGCGCGGGGGGGGGGTGCGTCAGGCCCCAGGACTTTCGTCCTTGCTGCCCTTTGAGTGTAGCTGGTCTGGCGTAGCATCTGGGCGGTCAATCAAGCTCAAGCACAGTACAAAAATTGGCAAATTGTTTGAGTTTATTATCTTTATTGTTTCACTTTAGGCGTTTTACTCAGTAGGTATATTCTGTGCATCGCTGTCGTTTCTTATTGTGCTGTGAATGCAAACAGAGTAATCTTGTCTAGTTTTGAGTTGTGGCCACGACTGGCACAGATCAATCTGGAAAAGGTAAATACTAACAAAAGCCTATTGGGCTTAAACCAGACACAACATCCAAACCAATCCAGATGAATTTAACTTTCTCTCGCGTACTATCGTTTAGACGTGCCCGTAAATCTTTGGTACTAAAGACACTAAAACTCAATTTGTCAAATCAGCCAATCCGAACGAGCTCCGGTCTCTAACAAATCGGCCCGCTTAATTCAAACGCGTGATCGATTTCGGATTCATCGAACAAATTCAAACTCTGCAACACAAAAACATCCGTGACTAAGCCACCACGCCGCCAGTTTTGCATTATTGGTTGTACGTTTTTCGTCCCGCATCTAAATGTTACGCCACACACAAAATTACACATGAAAATAAATTCAATTCCGTTCGCTGTTCTCTGACCGCATGGTTATTACGAGTTTAGTGCACTTTTCATGATGTGGGCTTCGCATGCGATTTATTGCCTTCGGGGAATGGCCATTACTATTTGGTTTTTAATTTAGCACCACGGGGAACTTTTCAATAGTCAAACCGCCAAAGCGTAATGACTTGGTCTGCATGTGGGGCGACTTCCTTCCTGGATGGGAAGTGCTGGCTGGCGCCCCAAAACCATCATCAACATCGCCATCGCTCAAACGTTGTCGTCATCGGGCGGCGCATGCGCACGTGATTTATGGTTTTAAAACTGTCTAAAAAGCGAAAGTATGCCATAAATCGGTTGCTTTTAGTTAAGCCCCAAAACTTAAGCGGGCACGCTTCGGTAGCGAAATTGGCAGTAAAATGCAACGGCTTTCTCGTTAAAATTTGACTGAGTAGCTGAATTGATAAATTGAAGTTTGTGGTTGTTTGGGTTTCACCTTTTTCTCAATTTTTGTTGAAAACATTTAGTACATTTGTAACCTTATAGGCAGCAATTAATTAGAAAATCTTTTCGAAATCATTCAAATGAGTGACATGGATCATCGTCAGGCTCGGTTTGTTTCGTTGACGTGAGACGACTAACCCAAATTGAGCTGCTCAATAATTGCTGAAATGATTGACTTCTCCTTTACGTGAGCTGAAGTCGAAATCAATCGCGTCGTACTATTTCGATGACCACTTGCAGTATTAAATATACACTCATCAATAGCGATCCATAACGCAAACGACTCAACACAAATAGGCAGTCCATAAGAGTTTGTACCAATCGAGTCATCGAAGCGATCAACGCAACTAGAATCGGTTATGTGACTTGACGTGTGAGCAACCACCACGAAAACCAATCCTCCATCGTCACTGTCACCGGTCTTGCTTGTATTTGGGCTTATGAACAGTTATACCAACCGGGGAACTCTAGGTTTTCCGTATTGTGGCTTCTTCCAAAGCCGATCTTTGATCGATCGATTAGCAATTCAGTTATTTATATTCCATCACTAGGAAAATTGTGGGTAAAATGAACAGGGGGGGTAAAATGAACAGGGTGTTGTTTTACAGCAATTAGCGTATTTCTGCATGTTTTAACGATTGGATACTGTGTGATAGCGTAAAACATTATACTTCTGCTGATCTTAAACTTTAAAATTGAATAAACCACTTGATTATGACGAAATGATCAAAAACTACACAAAAAATATGCTCTGATGTAAAATTGAGCTTATCTGAATTAAGGTCAATTCGTATATTTTTCGCAAATTAGGACATGTGTGATCCCATATTCCAATAATGTTCTTCCAAAAGATAATATTCAGTTGAAAAAAAAATAGGTTAC
The DNA here is from genome assembly GCF_035046485.1 of Aedes albopictus. Taxonomy (NCBI): domain Eukaryota; kingdom Metazoa; phylum Arthropoda; class Insecta; order Diptera; family Culicidae; genus Aedes; species Aedes albopictus. Next base: position 190,843,914 of record NC_085137.1, on the reverse strand, counting down.
GCTTTCAATACAATTTTTAGAACAACTTTGAAACCAGAACGACTTGGGGGTAAAATGAACAGCTGGTTCAAACTTTACGCTTTTTTATAAAATTTTGTGCAATCTCGGTATATTGAAATCTATAGCACATATTTTGACACAACTAGTGCAAAAAGTTAAGAAAAAATGTATTTTGCGCTCATAAAATAAGATTTTTATCTGAAAAATCGCTTGTTTTAGTACATTTTTTACAAATAATTATTCCATCACATTCTAAATTATATATCAAAAGTTTTAAAAGTGTAGCATATAAAGATTGTATTAAATTTGTTGGCCTACACTTGAATATATCGAAATTATACATTTAAACTTGGTTTTGAAGACATGTTCATTTTACCCCCATCGAATGTTCATTTTACCCACACTATTTTTTATGACTCTGTTTACTTGCATGTTTTGTAATCGAAAATAATGTAAGAAAACTGTATTTTTTATTAATATTTTCTTCTAGAACTCTTCGAATATAATGTCATCTACGATATTACGGGGAAAAAATTAAGATTTTGTCATATTTCTATTGGAAACGACCACAAACGCTTAGGGTGTTCATATTACCCCCAATTCCCCTACTGGTCGTTGTTGGTGTTTCAAATTCACAACCCAATGCTGAATTGGACGCTGATGATCTCAACAATATTGAAATGTTTTGAATCATACGCATCGCACATATACACGATCGATGGCGTGGCGCAGTGACCCACCCCGTAGCTCCACGCCTACATACCTTGACCAGAGTGGAAAGCACTCAAATTTTACGCCGTGTTGTGGTATGACCGTACTAATAAGCGACCCCCGGAATCACTTCTGCCGGTTGGTACGTTTAATGACCGTGCCTTTCCAGCGCAGTTCTTTTCGGTAATTATCACGGTTCAATGTCATTGCCTCCAACGGCAGTAGAAAATAAAAAGAACGGCTCTGCGACTTCTATGTACAAAAACCATTATTTATTGAGTGTTTATTGCGAAGTTTCATTAATCATGTGAAAATGGCTGTATACTGAAAAAAATCTGTTGAACTTCAAACAATATTAGTTCAACAACAATTGAAGTTTCCCAAATGATAACATAAAACATGAAAAAATCAACGAAAAATTCATCGGCGTTTGTCGAAAAATACATTACACATTCATTTATTTTACCCCCTTTGAAGCCGGATTTTTTCCAAGCGTTATTATAGATTTTTATTCCACGTTTTTCTGTGGTTTTGGTACTCAACAAAATGAAAAGGGTCAAATATGATGCAGAATATTATTTCTGTATGTCATCAAAACTGTTCCTTAAGTTAGTTCCTGGGGTCTCCAGTTAGCCTAGTGGTTAAGGCTATGGATCGCCAATCCGGAGACGGCGGGTTCGATTCCCGTTCCGGTCGGGAAAGTTTTCTCAACTCCCTGGGCATAGAGTATCATTGTGCTTGCCTCACAATATACAAATTCATGCAATGGCAGGCAAAGAAAGCCCTTCAATTAATAACTGTGGAAGTGCTAAAAGAACACTAAGTTGAAGCGAGGCAGGCCAAGTCCCAGTGGGGACGTAGAGCCATAAAGAAGAAGAAGAAGATAGATTTGTATCTGTATATTTTCCTGACCTTCATAATTACAGCCAAAACTTCTCCAGTAATTTTGTAATTTTCTCCTTGAGGAGAAACTTCCGAGAATACGAATATGGCTGCCACAATGGCCGACTGGGACTTCTACTCAAGTTTTCAAGAGGATCAAACTTAGCAATTCGTAAACAAATGCGATCAATTTGGAAAAGCTGCCTCTTTTTGCAAGTTTGCAAAGCCAGGATAAACAAGTGTGGCTTCGTTCAATACTTCATTAATCAGATTTGTGCCTCTAAAGTTTGTATGCAAAATTGTAATGGGATTTCGTGTTGTTTCACCTCAACGTTGAGGTCTAAGTTTGAGAAGGTACTTCACAAACACATGTTCAATTGCATTTTTGTAAAGTACATCAACTTAACAAACATTTATAAATAGTTGAACATTTTAGGAAAAGTAAAAATGTTGCCTGTCTTGATCGAATTATTATAAACCTACATATTTCGTATGATAAAATGAATTTGAAAAACATTCATTATTTTCTCGTGATTTTTAAATTTATTCAAACAACAGCATTTTAAGATTTCATTGTCCCTCTTTTTCATTTTTTTATTTAACTTTTCATCATCATTTTTTTTTATATGCATATTGCAATTTTTTATGTTTTGAATTAACCCTTCCGTTACCAACCCTCCCCCTAACGAGAGTGCGAAAAAACACTCTTTTCGCTATAACTTTTTTGTTTTTCAATATTTTTCAACCAAATTTTGACACAAGAAGCGTATATCCTTCTAGTTTAGGGATTTTTGGAATGGCCACCTGGTTCCGGAGTTATTCCGAAATCAAAATGGGTCATTGGAATTGGCCATATTGGATGAAGTGAACTTTCGATATGAGAACGGTTTACTAGAATGATAGAAATGTACGTCTGGAAGTCCATACCGGTCACCAAGTGCCTTGGAACCAGTTTTACGGATGTTCCGGGGAACCGGTTCCGGGGTCAATTTTTTAATATGATTCAATACCATCATGCGACACCTCAAACTTCGTGATTTTTCAAGATACATCATTCTGAACTGTTTTTGTGTTATCCGAAATACTTTTGGCCATTTTGGAACCGATAGGCGGATTTCACGGGATTTGTTTCCGGTGGTTCCGGGGTCAATTTTTGAATATGATTGAATACCATCATGCGACGCCTCAAACTTCGTGATTTTTCAAGATACATCATTCTGAACTGTTTTTGTGTAATCCGAAATACTTTTGGCCATTTTAAAATTGCTGAGACAGGAATTGTTGGAAGAACCGCAGGAGAATTTAGTTAAGGAATCTTTGGAGGAAGGTCATGAGGAGTTTCTGCAGGTATTTCATGAGGAATTTCTGGAAAAGTCTTTGGATAAAATCTCTGGAGGAATTCCTGGATGATTAGTTGGAGAAATCCCTGGAAGAACAACCGAAGAAATTACGGCAAGAATTCCAGGAGAGTCGCCTGGCAGGATCCCAGCAAAAAAGCCATTTGAAAGCTCTAGAAGAATCCCTAGCAGAATTTTTGAAGTTTCAAAGTTAGAATTTCTGGAGGAGTCCTAGCAAGAATAGTTGGAAGAACCGCAGGCAGAGATGGTTGATGAATTTCAGCTGAAATTTTTGGAGGAAGGTCACGAGGAGCTCCTGGAGGAATCCCATGAGAAATTAGTGAAGGAATCCCGCGATAAAATCTCTAAATGAATTCCTAGAAGACTCACCGGAGAAACTTTTTGCAGAATGTTCAAAATTTTGCCTTGAATAATCCCAGCAAATATTTTTGAATAAATCCCACAAGAAATCACTAGAGAAATTCTAGAAGAACTCCCGAAGGTACTAATGAAGACAAGAACTTTTGGAGGATTTGTTGGCAGAGCCACAGTTGCAACTGCTCAAGAAACCTTAGCTGGAAATCCTGAATAAAATCTCTGAACACTTTCCTGGAGCAATCACCGGAAGAACTTCTGGAAAAGCTTAGATTATATCCCAGGATTCCTCCACAAATTTCTCATGGAAATCCTCCAGGAGCTCCTCTTGGCTTTCCTAAAGGAGTTCCAGCTGGGTTCGTCAAAGCGATTCCTGCAGTGGTTCTTCCAGCAATTTCTCCCAGGACTCATCCAGAAATTCTTACTGTAATACCTAATTCTTCTAGGGGTTCCTACAGGTAATCTTTCTACGTTTCTTCCAGAAGTTCCTTTGGTGTTTCCTCGAGTTATTACTCCAGAAACTTTATTCTGGGATTCCTCCGAAAATTTCCCATGGAATCCCTCCTGGAGCTCCAGCTGGGAATCAACAAGAGATTCCTACTGTGTTTCTTTCAGGAATACTCTCTATGACTCCTCCAGAAAGTTTTATTGTAATACCTGCAGGAAAACCTCTATGGATTTCTCTTGACATTCTTGCTGGGTTTCTTTCGAGTAGTCTTCCTAGAATACTTCAAGAAATGCTTCTGGTGATACTTATAGTGATTTTTCTAAAGACTAGTAGGTATTACTTGAGAATTCTCTTGTGAAATCCCACAAGGAATGCTTGGAGGAATCCTAAAAGATGTTCTTTGAATATATACCAAGAGGAATGCTTAGACAAATCCCTGGAATAATCTTTAGAACTATTCTGCCGAAATCCGTGAAAGAGTCCCTGAAGGAATTGCAGGCAATCACTTCTTAGAGGTAGGCCGAAACGAGTTCTTGGAGGAATCCCATGAGGAATTTTTCGAGGAATCTCAGGCCAAAATCTCTGAAGGAATTCCTGGAGGAATCGCCGAAGAAACTTCTGGAAGAATCATAAGAAGATTATCTTGAATAACCTCACCAAGAATTCCTAAAAAAAGCCCAATATAAATCTCGAGAGAAATCCCTAGAAGAAATGTGTTAGGTACCATAGTAAAAATTTCTAGAATAATCCTAGGAGAAATTGCTGGAGGATCTCTGCAAAAATGTCTGGTGAACCTTCAGGGATGCCTGGAAAATCCCAAGAGAAACATATTGAAGAAATATCGGAAGGAATCCATGAAGGAATACCTAGAGAATTCACTGGAAGAATCGATAGAGGTAATCCTTGAAAAACCCATGGAGAAGTCCTTGAAGAAATACCAGGAGGAAGTATTTTGGATAACACAAAAAAACAGCTAAGAATGATGTATCTTGAAAGAACACGAAATTCGAGGTGTCGCATACTGTTTCGTTCACATTCTAAAAATGGAACCCGGAACCGCTAGAATCATTTCCCGGTAATCAGTTTGTCGGTTCCAAAATGGCCAGAAGTATTCCATACAGCGCAAAACTAGCACATAATAGTGTATTTTGAAAACCGCGATGTTTGAAATTCCAAATAACAGTATTGCACCATTTCCAAAACTTTGCCCCGGAACTGGATTACGGAAAATCGGTAAACCGATTCCAAAATGTCCAAATGTATTCTGAATGACCAATCATTGTAATAATATGCTATAACTTTCAATATCATGGAGTTGGATGTCGCATAATGGTATTGAATCATATTCAAAAATTGACCCCGGAAACTCCGAAACCAATTCCCGTAAAATCCGCCTATCGGTTCCAAAAGTATTTCGAATTACAAAAAAACAGTTCAATGATGTACCTATCTTGAAAAATCACGAAGTTTGAGGTGTCGCATGATGGTATTGAATCATATTAAAAAATTGACCCCGGAACCGGTTCTCCGGAACATCCGTAAAACTGGTTCCAAGGCACTTGGTGACCGGTATGAACTTCCAGACATATGTTTCTATCATTCTAGTTCATTTAGGTCTAAAAACTAAACCGTTCTCATATCGAAAATTCACTTTATCCAATATGGCCAATTCCAATGACCCATTTTGATTCCGGAATAACTCCGGAACCAGATGGCCATTCCAAAAATCCCTGAAAATCCCTAAACTAGAAGGATATCCGCTTCTTGTGTCAAAATTTGGTTGCAAAATATTGAAAAACAAAAAAGTTATAACGAAAAGAGCGTTTTTTCGCACTCTCGTTAGAGGGGGTTGATAACGGAAGGGTTAAAAATCTTAATTTGCGTTTTAATTTCATAAACATAATATATTATAATACATAATTTAACGTTAGTCTTTATCAGTTATAATAGATGTGAAAATGTTTTGAGTCAATTATGTATAACAATTCTAGCTAACAGCAAAAAACAAACCCACTTTGATTACCATGAAGTACAAACAATTTCAAACTATACCTTGTGTAAACAGTAAGGTAGTCTCAGTTGTTTTTATATTTATTAGAATAATGGCGTTGTGCTATTAAAAGATGCTTCATGCGATTTTCAAGTAATAAATGGTCATGTATTGCTAAATAGTAAAAATAGTATCAACGTCTTGTTCCAAAGTAAACAATACGTAAGGTTTCCTGTTTAATAAATATATGCTTCTCACCTTTTTCCAATAGTAAAAAACCTCGACGAGCTAGACCTTTCGCAGTCATACGGGTTGTTCACGCCTTCCGCATTAGTATTCAGAAGTCGTTCGCTGAGCCGCCTTTTCTCCTACGTGTACCACATTCCGTGACATATGAATCGTTCCTTCGAGGCGTACAAAAAGCGCGCCTGCCAAACTTTTCTCCTCCTGACTAACCGTATCCGATGACGACGATGGCTACAGAAATGATGACAACAACAGTAGTCCGTCTTTAATTTATTCTTCTCTTCCTTTACACATCTTTTGGTTTCCACTCCTTTTTGATCATTGACTTGAGATTAGCTACTACAACACTACAGGTTAACAGAGGGTGTAGCTCCTCAGGTATAATTCGATTCCACTACAGACGACACCAACAGATCATGTTTCCAATTCACTTCACACGCACTTCTTTATCCATGGAGATCTCCTCCGAATTGGTCATCTCTCTTTCCGGACCAGCTTCCAAAAATAACACAATCGTGCTTGATTTCACTCCTATATTTCGCTTTTAATGAATGGCTTCTTCACACACAACTCGGAACCGACGAAACGATCGAGGTCTTCCGCGGACGACGGAGAAAAACGGCCAAAATTGTGTGAATATCACACTGAACATATATGAGTTTAATTATTACATACATTGAACGAGGGGCTGAATGGTTTGGTGATTTTGGGGTCGACCAAGGCGGAACACAACAGTCGCAATTGCGCCGGTTAAAAAAATTATCGCTGTCGAACGCCTCAAGCACCCAAGCCTATAGTGATCGCTCCTGCTTGCCAGTATAGATAGCGTGTAGAAAGTCTCGATTAATAAGCCCCCGCGTCACTCGCGATCGCGTAGTACTTTTGCAATAAGATAAGCAAATAAGTCTAAACTATTGCCATATCAGGCTTGGAAACCAAATAAAAACGTTGCACTGCCCTAAAGCACTAAAAAATGTGAAAATAGTTCGAGAAATCAAGACAGAAGTAACAGCTGATTACACGTAAATTACACTAACTATATCGAAGCAAAAGTCACCGCAATCAAAAGTCACCGCAAAACAAAAGATCCGCAACCCGACGAACGGTTTGATGAGTAATAAAAGATGAACATAAATAAATATAAAGTTCATACCACGCGGGCTGCGAACCGAAAGTACAACCACAATCTCAAGACCCCTATAGCTTGAAAACAAACCTCTACGAGCACAAAAAGAACACCAACCAGAAGAAACTTCGAAAATAAAAAGACACGAACCATAGGCGACGAACCCCCACACGGACGGACGATATGCCGGGTACCACCAACCGCCGACGCGCGCTGCCGCTGTGGTCAGCGAGCAGCACGGGGTGATCAACTCAAAACGATACTCTGCGAATGGAAACTGCGACGGAAAACGACTTGCTCGATCGGACGGTAAAAGTAAACTGAGGTGTTGAGGTTTCGCGGCTCGGTTGTTGTGGCGGACTATCGGTCGTTTTTTTCTCATAAACTTCGTTCAACGTGCTGCAGGTAAGTACCTACTTACCTGTTCGAATGGAGCGAAAGCATCGCAGTCACCTCTATCAGATTCGTTTGGTGGAAGCATACTTCTTATGCAGTGATCTTGCCACGGGAGCTTTTAAGGCGAATTTCAAAGCTTTTAGATACAGAAGATTGTTCGGCGCGGATAGAAAACGTTTTGGAAGATTTTCTGGCGAGAATGCATTGTTTGGTGTGGAAATGAAAAAAAATGTAGGTACAACCATTTTATGAGATGGGATTTGGTGAGATCGTTCTGGTTTGTTCTTTGTGTCGTACATTGGTTTATGACTATACAATGTGGCGATGAGTAATTATCGCTTGTATTATTAAAAAATTGTAAGCTCGCAACTTTGGAAAGGGAATGAGAGTATGAGCATGAGCATGAGCATAGATGACCGCACAATTCGTAGTTGCTACTCCGTGATTGACCGGATCAATCGAAATTGCACAAAGAACCAACTAATAGGGCTTGGGACTAGCTTATTATTTTCAATGTAAACAGTTCGAGAGCTCTCAACTTTAGCAAGGTCAATAACGGCGCCGACCACGTCCTTACGGTCATCGAGGATAGGGGGGAATGTTAGTAAGTCAAACGTTGTTATAAAGACCGCGAATCGCTGCACCTCCACGTTTGTCTCTGGAAGGAGTTTTTGTTAGCAGGGTAGGGTACATTGTCAGTCTGGGAGTCACCTATGGTTGATGATATGATTTGACAATGAATTAATAAACACTAACTTTCGCGCACAACCGACCACTTTTCTATACCAAAACATACCTAAATAATAAAAGAATCCTGTTTCGCGTCTCCACCCCATCATCGAGCAGAATCCTTTAGCCCATTCCACGCAGGAATGAACTGAACGCCACAAAGGACATATTAACACTCGAGCAGTCGCGTTTTCGACTACCTGCAATGGCACTACGTTAACGCTGTGTATCACCAGCGTGCATTTTTCGTGGTACGTGTACTCAGTACACGATGCGACCCCGTTAATAAACCAAACCATATGCATGAACAGCATGGAACAACACATTGCTAAACAATCCTCGCAACTTTAGAAAGAGAATGTGATGAAAACCCCTACACTGTTTTCAGTGCAATAGCTATTCAACAAAAACTTGCGTGTAAGGCATTTGTTAATATATTTTTTGCACAATACCATCAAATAAATATCACGTTCTGTTGTGCTCCACAAATAGGAAGGATTGAACGACAACTTGAACTGCTATTTGGACACGTACGGAATTTTGACGGGCTGCCAAAAGGTGAGTCGATAAGGAGAGCGTCCAACATAGCTCTGGTCCTCACAAGTTCCTACCTCTAGCTTCCACGGGTCAAACGATGACAAAGACCGCCAGCTAAGAGTTGTGTGCTTAGCTGGTAGTGCAGCCATTGTCCTTCTGACTTCAGCTATATTGAGGAGGTACGACCCTGAGTGTCTGTTCACCAAGGAGGTGCGGATCAAACAGCGTCTGTTCTGGTATCCAGCGGCTGAGTAAGAAACGCTGCATCACGCCCAGCTAGATCCAAGGTGGTACCCCCTTCAGCGTGGTCGTCTCAGTGTTGATTGGGACGCTAAACAGAACTGGCACGATGGCCCTCCGGCGAGACAAGAGTTTTGGCATTGCCCAATAAGCCACCCGTTAATTATTGTGCCACCCTACCTTCAACTGATTCGGAAATTGTTTACAGTTAACGAAATGAAACCAAATTTTTACTGTAGTTTAGTATATGTATGTATTTCAAATTTTGGTATAGGCTCAAATTTAGGATGCGTTTTAACGAAGTTCACGACATTTTGAATTAACGCCCTCCATGTGGACATGTTCAGGCTCCACTTGAAACAAATAATTAAAGCTCTCTGGTTTGTTTATGCGCATCGTGCCTGGTTTTCACCCAACTCCAAGCTTGTGTTTCACTGACAACCGTTTCTGAAACCTATTGACGAACATTAAGATGCTCCGATTATAGATAATCATTAATTGTTCTAACGCGCGATACCACGAATTTAGATTAAAGCATGTGATTGTACAACATCTTTTTTAGAACTGGCAACTAAGTTTATTCTATATCGACCGGAATTTCACTGATAACTGCTCAATTCATTATACGTAAACAATAGACTATAAGAAACAACTGTGCAAAATTTGATTGATTCTGGTGAAGTAGGAAAAAAGTTACGTTCAAGCTTGCTATTTGATGAAAACATTCGCGAAATGATGCGATTTGCTTTCGACAACGAATACGTTTTCACCCATTCTCGCTTTATTCAATAAACCTCCCATACGAGTAGCACACGAACGGACTCAACACTTATCAGCATAGTTGACTCTTCCTTTTCGCCGTTGAGCCGTTGCGTTCTAGCCAAGCATCTCTTTTCATCGCTTTCGATGCTTTTCGACAGCTTATCGCGAAGCATCGTTGGCTGGAAGCTTTATTAGTATGGTATCGGTACATGCTGATGTTGCTTCTGTGTGCGTGTCGAGCGTTCGTGCCGTAGCTTCGCAAACCAACCTATTCGGTATGGTTCGGCTGTTCGGGCGAGCGTGTGGCGGCACAGTCAGATGTGTGCAAAATCGTTTATGATTTACATCATGTTCGTTTTGCCACCTCTTTGCTGCTGGTCATCGCTGATCAGTGCACAGTTCAATCGCACGCGATAAATATACAGTTGATGAGCTGTGATGAGCACTAGTGAGGTGATAATTTGCATCATTGGTTACGTTGGTTTGAAAATGGCACAATAATTATCGACTCACCCTTTAGGAGAAAATACGACTCGATACAATCTGCAAAGACCCACGCGACGAAAAAAGAACTGACGAATTTCGCACCAACTCGTCTTCGGGGTTGGCAGCACCTCCTCAGAATGTTATGAAGTTTTGTAGGTTTCAAGACTTTACCTTTTTAAGCAACTTTGCGTATTTTGTTTTTTCAAAATTAACCTAGACTAACATTTAAAAAGAGTCAAAGTTCTTTAACCGTTTTTTTTTTCACAAAAAATAACTCGAATATGATAAGATGTACAAAAAAGTGATGTATGGGTGACATTTAGAGAATTGTCCAAGCTTTCATGAAAAAATATTTTAAAAATTCTAAATACATTTTTACACGCTAAAAAATATATTTTTAAAATTAAAAGTCAATTTACAGAAAATGCCCACTTTTTTATGTTTTGGAATTTTTTTCCAAGAAAGTCAATATTGTTGCCTAACTTTCCTCCATACATCACAAGATGGGCACTTTTAAGGAAAAAAAATTTTTCTAACAAAAACTTTTTCATGTTAGTTTTTTAGCGTGTTGCGCATTAGCCGTTTTTTTCACAAAAAATATAACTCGAATATGATAAGTTGTACAAAAAAGTGATGTATGGGGGACTTTTAGGGAATTGTCCAAGCTTTCAAGAAAACATATTTAAAAAGTATAAAAAAATGTTTTACACGCTAAAAAATATCTTTTCAAAATTAAAAGTCAATTGGGTTTTTAAATTTTAAAAAATGTATTGATTTTTCGTTTTTATACAAAAGAGCATATTTTTCTGAGCCACTATGATTTTTTTCAGATTTTTAGAACTTAATTGTGATACCTAAAATTAATTTCAAAGATATTTTTTGAAATCACCTTTTGACAGCTGGGCAACTGCTTGACAGCTTCGCCCAGTACTAAATGCGACGAGGGGTGATTCAACAAATCGCTCCCATACAAACTTCGAATTGATTTTTAAATAGGTTCCCGGGCTCCAAAATTCATGAAAATTTGGATTTCGGCTCAGTTTGGCATGTAGATTCAGAATATGAGATTATCTCAACACCGCTAAAGAAGCCAATTTACAGAAAAAGCCCACTTTTTTATGTTTTGAATTTTTTTTTCCCAAGAAAGACAATATAGTTGCCTAACTTTCCTACATACATCACAAGATGGGCACTTTTAAGGAAAAAATTTTTTTCTAAAAAAACTTTTTCATTTTATTTTTTTTTTGCGTGTTGTGCATTAACTCGTACAGTAATGTATCCAGAATCCTAATGACAATCCATTAAAACTTAATGGGCTCAACTACTTTTTTAATATCTTAACGTGTTTGACATTGAAAACGTGCTTGATATTGGAAAGAGCTCAAGACAAATTTGCTTTTAGGGTTTTATATCAATGAAAACGCTTGTGTATTGATGAAATATGTACATATGTATATGTGTATTCAATTATTTTCTTTTCTACAATATATACATCCTTCTTTTATACATTCTATTGTAACGTTTTTTGAATATTAGATCTTTAGTCTATCTGAAACAAAGTAAACTTTTTTGGATTATCTTTTGAATTCGAAAACTTCTTCGCTTCAATTTGATTTTCAGAAATTAGCACAAATAAATGAAATTTTTGTGTACCAGGTATTGTTTTTACGTGACTGTATGTGTATAGTTCTTCAAGTTCATCCGTCATTTTTGCATATTGTTCATTTGAAATAAAGCAGAAATTCAATTTTGTTATATGTATATCTGACTGTTTAACTGCCCAGTCATACAGTTCTCGAGGAGTTGTGATTGTGTTTCCATAATCTCGAGCAAGACTTGCTCGTTTTGCCATTCGCTTGAGAGTACCTCCAACAGCGTCACATGGACCTTTGCCATGTGAAGTTGCGAAGAAGTGCCATTCTGCTTCCAATCCATAATTGGACCGAAAACTGCACAAACTGGCAAATTTTTTTTTGTTCTTATAATGAGCTGCTGCTCCATCTGACAAGAAAGTAATTTTTGAGAAATCAATCGATTGTTTAATGAAATCCAGCAGTTTTGATATAAATAACTGAACTGCTGTTGTATCGTGTGTAAGTACTTCAGATATTATTATAAAGCTCAAGTTTTCCAACTTATTTTCTTTTCTGTAGTACACTTCAAAGGGGTGAATGGTAGCTTGAGAATTATTCCAATGGTAACCTTGAGCTGAATTTTGAATGATAAATGAATAATTTTCTGAAAAGTCACAAATTGTTAATACTTCACCCTGTTTAAGAGATTCTTTTTTATCCCGCAAAAATGAGGATTGTTCTTTATAAATGAAATCATGAGTTATAAGCTTATCAACTTTTTCTACAAAACGGAACAAACTCGTCTATAGTCTTAGTAATAGTTTCCAAATTGCATCGATCAGTGGTTAGCCATTGTTGAAATAAAACCGATTCTTTATCATTCGCTTCTAATAATGATGTTAGTTCACTGGTTCTAGGCACACAATAATACAATTTCAGCAAACAGAATGCTGTTTTAAGCATTCAGATATCAAAACAAGCTGAGAAACAGGTTCTATTCCAGTTGGGATGTAACGCCAAGAAAAAGAAGGCACCCAATCAAACAAAGTTGTAATGCCCATTGAGTGTTATTAAATGGGTATAAGGATTCTTGATACATCCTGTACGAGTTAATGCGCAACACGCTAAAAAAATAACATGAAAAAGTTTTTGTTAGAAAAACTTTTTTTTCTTTAAAAGTGCCCATCTTGTGATGTATGGAGGAAAGTTAGGCAACAATATAGACTTTTTTGGAGAAAAATTTCAAAAAAAAAGTGGGCATTTTCTGTAAATTGACTTTTAATTTTAAAAATATATTTTTTAGCGTGTAAAAATGTATTTAGAATTTTTAAAATATTTTTTCATGAAAGCTTGGACAATTCTCTAAAAGTCCCCCATACAACACTTTTCTATAGGTCTTGTCATTTTTGAGTTACATCGATATTAAAAAATTCTTCGAAAAAAAGTTAGGCCCTCTTCAAATGTTACTCTTGAAAATTTTCGAAAATTTAAGTATGCAAAGTTGCTTATAAAAACCTAGTTTTTATGCCCACCAAGTTTCATTCGATTCTGAGAGGGTGTTGCCAACCACTGGTCGAGTTGGCGCGAAATTCGTCAACTACGATTGAAAACTTCGGCAAACCTGAGCGTCTGTTCTCCAGGAGGAGCGGCTCACAACAGCGTCTGATCCCCATGTTAGGGGCGATCTACGGCTGATCTACGTTCGAGTGCCAGGGACATACTCAAAGCTCAACTGTGCACTATGGCACTATGGTCCTCCGTAAAGTAGGGGGTTGGTGTCAGCACTTCGGAGGGAACCAGCTACTAGATGGTTCGATTGGTCTTTCGCCCCTATGCCCAATTCTGACAATCGATTTGCACGTCAGAACTGCTAGAGATGGGAAAACTGATTCAATTTTAAGAGTCAATCGCTCCCGATTCACTCTCAAAAAAGAGTCGACTCTTTAGATAGATTCAGTAACTCATTTCTGGAATTTTAGGATATACGTTGGTTTTTGATATTAGCCAACTGGGCATATACACTCCCGATCAAAAGTTTGGGGTCACCCCCTCAAAAACATGTCATTTTTTAGGTCCATAACTCCGCCAATTTGCGTCCGATTTCAAAACCCTAGGTTTCATCCAAAAGATAATAAGTCAAAGAAACTTTGAACATGATTTAAAATAAATTTTTTGAAAAAAAATTGTATGTAAACTTAACCCAAAGTTGCCAAATTTTGTAAAAAATGAATATAAACTTACGGCAGTGTCGCTAAAAATTGGGTCAACGGTATCATTCATTTTGTTTCAAATAAGCCAAAAAAAAATTAAAATTGAATGAAAGATGACAAAGATATCAACAAATCACTTTTTCCATGTTTTACCATAGTGATACCAAACTTTTAGCCGATACATCATTTTGAGGGTGACCCCAAACTTTTGATCGATGACATCAAGGATTAATTTACTTAATAACTTTTTTTTTCTAGATTTTTTAGCTAACTTCTGTAAAAAGCAGTTGAAAGCTAATAGAAAATGGGTTATATTACCATTCTCATCTTAAAATTTGGTCGACCCAATTTCCAGCGACAATGCCGTAAGTTTATATTCATTTTTTAGAAAACTTGGCTACTTTGGGTTAAGTTTACATACATTTTTTTTTTTGAAAAAGTTTCTTTTAAATCATGTTTAAAGTTTCTTTGACTTATTATCTTTTGGATGAGACCTAGGGTTTTGAAATCGGACGCAAATTGGCAGAGATATGCTGCCGTAATTCTGCAAAGTGACGTAAGCGCCATTGAAAATGTCGATATTTTTTGGTATATTATATATAATATCTGGTGTAAAAATAATACTCTGGTATGATAGCTGTTTTAGAATGCAAGATCTAAACGTAATCTATCATCTATGGAAATAAACTTAGAGGATAAGCAAGAGTTGTATGCATAATAACCAAAAAATGGCCAAAACTATCAATGTCGCTTACGTCACTTTGCAGAATTACGGCAGTATGGGCCTAAAAAAATACATGTTTTTGAGGGGGTGACCCCAAACTTTTGATCGGGAGTGTAACTGTTTTCAAGAAGGTCCGCTCACATGATTCGGATGTCGACTCAACCATCTTAGCATGATGTAGTAAGTAAAAAGCACGATACATAGATTTTCGTTCCTCCCACTAAAGAATCGAATTATTAGTGCGAGTCGGACACACAACACGAATGAAAAACGATGGATTCGCAAAAGTTGCGATGTTCTGCCAACAATCATTATTAAAATGAGCAGCCAATCCCACTTTTCGGCAACTTGTTGGACTCGTATTGAACTTCAGTGAATCGTAACTCTTTTGAAAAGAATGATGACTCACTCACTCGGTTTCGCGAATCGATTCTTTGAGTCGATTCGCGAGTGAGTTACTCATGTATAGTGTCAGGCCCTACGAGCCAGCCGTAAAAAACATTGCAACGGAAAATCAGCAAGAATAATACGAACCGAGGCCAACGGCAACGACCCCTGCGAACAAAAAGGACTTGCGATTGGAAACTCGGAACGTGGAACTGCCGATCTCTCAACTTTATTGGAAGCACCCGCATACTCGCTGATCTACTGAAGGACCGCGGGTTCGGCATAGTAGCGCTGCAAAAGGTGTGTTGGACAGGATCCATAGTGCGAACGTTTAGAGGTAATCTACCAGAGCTGCGGCAACACACGCGAGTTGGGAACAGCTTTCATCGTGATGGGTAATATGCAGAGGCGCGTGATCAGTTGGTGGCTGATCGACGAAAGAATGTGCAGGTTTAGGATAAGGGCCGATTCTTCAATTTCATCATAATAAACGTGCACAGCACACACTCCGGAAGCACTGATGATGACAAGGACGCATTTTACGCGCAGCTCAAAGGCGAGTACGACCGCTTCCCAAACCACGACGTCAAGATCATCATAGGAGATTTAAACGCTCAGGTAGACCAGGAGGAGGAATTCAGACCGACGATTGGTAAGTTCAGCGCCCACCAGCAGATGAACGAAAACGGCCTTCGACTCATTGATTTCGCCGCCTCCAAAAATATAGCCATACGTAGCACCTTTTTCCAACACAGCCTCCCTTATCGTTACACCTGGAGATCACCACAGCAGACGGAATCTCAAATCGACCACGTTCTGACTGACGGACGGCACTTCTCCGACATTATCGACGTCAGGACCTATCGTGGCGCCAACATCGACTCCGACCACTATCTGGTGATGGTCAAACTGCGCCCAAAACTCTCCGTCATTAACAATGTACGGTACCGGCGACCGCCACGGTACAACCTAGAGCGACTGAAGCAACCGGGTGTCGCCTCAGCATACGCGCAGAATCTCGAGACCGCGTTGCCAGACGAGGGCGAGCTTGATGAGGCCCCTCTAGAGGACTGCTGGAGTACAGTGAAAGTAGCCATCAACGACGAAGCTGTGAGTGAGCACCGTCGGGTACGTGGAACGGAATCGACGGAACGAATGGTTCGACGAAGAGTGCAGAACGGTTTTGGAGAAGAAGAACGCAACGAGGGCGGTAAAGCTGCAGCAAGGATCCCGGCAGAACGTGGAACGTTACAAACAGAAGCGGAAAAAGTGGACCCGCCTCTTTCGGGGGAAAAGCGCAGCCTGGAAAAAGCGAAGTGCAAGGAAATGGAACTGCTGTGCCGTTTCCAAGAAACATGGAGGTTCTACCAGAAACTCAACGCATCCCGCAACGGCTTCGTGCCGCGAGCCGAAATATGCAGGGAAAAGGACGGACGGGCGAAAGGTGATCGAATGGTGGAAGCAGCACTCCGACGAGCACCTGAATAGCGTGGGGGACGTAGGCACTGGAAACCACGACAACGAATGGAACGACTAGGCCCAAGTAACAATCAGCATGCCTTGAAGGTTTATTCATGTTTTATCCTGGTTTTATACGAGCATGTTAAAAAGCTATTTGTTCTAAATTAGTTTTATGTGGTTGTTTTTTTTTTACTTTGAACCTTTGGCGTTCCATAAAACTATCATATAACTTCTGCTATAAACATCTTCAGTTAAAGACTTGCAAGTAGACATGAGTTGGTTTTATCACTTATTATATACCATTTCTCCCTCTTTCAAAATTTTTAGTTAAAAATAAATAACAATAACAATAATATATACCATTTCAATAAAACGTGCATTTGCGGTTGTTGTCGGGGAGATTTTTTTTGTAAACAAGTACACAAAACTGTGCGGCAATGCATAAAACCAACAAAATATTTCGTGGCCCTAACATAAACCAAAAAAATGCTGTGATAAAACTGCTAGTTCTATCATGAGCTCAGTTATGACTACCTCAGGAGGGTTAGCCCTATTGGAGAAATCATCAGGAACACAGAGTTTTATCAGAAAAATATGTCGCCTAGCCGGGATAATTTATGTAAATACAGAAAAATTATTACTCAATTTTATGATTTCATGTACAGCTTAAGATCAAATTAAACCATACAAAACGTTTCCGTCATTTTATTTTGTTAGAAAAATTACATTATGTCTTTTGAACTCCGCTGTGTTGAAAAAACCTTTTTTGCACCCAATTCCACCGAGTAAATTAAATGCATTTAACTTCCAAATTATTCATAGTTTGTGTGGCGCACTTAGTTTTTGTCATTATCACAGTCACATTCACCACAAATTTTCCGTGGCATGTCTCCTGACACGTATTAAATAGGAAAACAAATCTGAATTCCATATTTGTATCTTTCCAATTGATGGCTGGATAAACAACCAAGCATAATTTATTCTGACGATCGAACATTGAGAGTGAAAAATAATCAAAACAATTATTTGACAAGACAGAAGATGGTTTTATTTGGAAGATTGATAAAACTATGATACAACCCGAAATCCTAAGCCGGTTTGCATACGAAGTCCTGTAGACCCTAATAAGACTGGGCCAACTAGCCAGAACGTGGGCTTATTGAGGCAAACAAGAACTCGAGAGCATTTTCAAGTCGGCATCAATGGTTTTATGTTTAGGATTTTTGAATCGCTAAAAAACTTTGATAAAATTAAAATTGTTACTTGGGAGGGTAACGGTCGAATTTTGGACCCGTAGAGGACATTAGTTTTAATTTATGCGAAAATGAAATAGATTCAGAGGATTTTATACATGATGATGATGTTAGTATGGCACGGTAAAGGCTGGGTATGCTGCGCAATTCAGATCCCATTGTGATCCACTAGCCTCTGCCCAGCAACTCCTATCCCTACCTCCACGCGGTACCGGCCGGAAACTATGAGCAACCTTAGGGAAGATCGGGTAACCCCCGGTGGGAACTTTGGTCGTAGGCTGACAGGGAAGGGGGGGTTTGCTTCGGCAAACCTGAGCGTCTGTTCTCCAGGAGGAGCGGCTCACAACAGCGTCTGATCCCCATGTTAGGGGCGGCTGATCTACGTCCGAGTGCCAGGGAAGGACTCTAAGCTCAACTGTGCACTATGGTCCTCCGGAAAGTAGGGGGTTGGTGTCAGGCCCTACGAGCCAGCCGTAAAAAACCATTGTAACCGAAAATCAGCAACAGAATAATACGAACCGAGACCAACGGCAACGAAATATGCAGGGATAAAGACGGAGGCCTCTTGACGGACGGACGTGAGGTGATCGAAAGGTTTTTTTTTTTTTTTTTTTTTTCCTTCTAAACCATAGGGGGATAAATCTGCTCATCAGACACCCTAACAGGAAGGTTAGGGTAGTGTGGGGATGAGGCCGTCTTCTACAATGCCGGTAGAAGCCAGGACTACTCTCTCCTCGACCCACTAAAACACATTCCTATGGTCGCCAAACCCTACGTCCCTCCGGAACCACCAAGAAGGTATTGCTTCAGAGAGGGGCTAGTGCATATCGCACCCTCAAGGTTAGCTGCCGTAGCCTAGCAGCAACGAACATCGATGACTCGCACTGGAGAGTCCATCACGATAGCATGCTGGCGCTTAGCCAGTTTCCCGAGTGGTCCTCGCCACTCCCTTTGTCCTCGGAAGGCGGGCAGGGTCAACCCCGCCCGCGCCCTACTGCTGAGCGGACATCAAGAACTGATGCCCACATGCAACCCGATCTGACCTGCTGAAGGCAAGGGTATCACTACCCTTCAGGCCTTATCAGCTGCATCCGTAGGTTGCAGACAGCAGGGTCTCACCTACCCCGACCCTTGCCGGGGACCCCTTTCCAACCGCGGGCTCAGATCCAACCCAGTAGACTGACGCCACGACAGCACCGCTACCGGGACTTCCTCTCCGCGGCCACTTAATCGCTGTAAGGGTCGATCTCGACCGCAGGGCACCGGTATGACCTACGAAGCCGACTTCGAACCCCTGGACCACCTCTTGTACTGCATCTGGACTAGCCATTCTCTGAGTCCACGCGCCACCTCCTTTGTAGCTCCCAGACGATATGGGTGATAGCCGTTGAAACGGCATTCCAGCTAATCTCATCCCTACACATTCTCTGGACCAAGTTGTCCGGAGTTGTGTCCTCCCCGCATGTGGCAAGCATGCGGTCACGCATTGTGCGAAAACGCGGGCACACGAACAAAACGTGTTCCGCCGTTTCCTCTAAACCATTGCACACTGGGCATTCGGGAGAATCCGCATGCCCGAAACGGTGTAGATACTGTCGGAAGCAACCATGACCTGTAAGGACCTGTGTCAGGTGGAATGAAACTTCCCCATGGCGCCTATTAATCCAACTATCTACCCTCGGTATCAACCTATGGGTCCACCTTCCTTTGGTGGAACTGTCCCACGCGCGCTGCCATTTGACCATAGAGGCCATCCTGACAGTCTTGCGTATGCCTCTTGTGCCGCGCATTTCGAAGCACTCCATATCCTCACTGATAAGAATGCTGATGGGCACCATACCAGTAATGACACAGAGAGCGTCGTGTGACACGGTACGGTACGCGCTTGCAACCCTCAGACACATAAGCCTGTAAGTACTTTCCAGCTTCCGTCGGTCGCATTCAGTACTTAGCGCGGTACCCCACGCCGGGCCGCCATACCTAAGTATGGACGTAGCAACACTAGCCAGAAGCTTGCGCTTACTGGCGTACACCGCTGAGCTATTGGACATCATCCGGGACAGTGCCGCAATAGCTGTGGAGGCTCTTTTACAGGCATAATCGACGTGGCTACCGAAGGTAAGCTTATCGTCGATCATCACGCCCAAGTGCTTGACAGAGCGCTTCGACAGGATAGTGCATTCTCCTACACTGATCTCCGTCTGCTGCGCCGACTGCATGTTGTTAACAACCGTCACCTCTGTCTTGTGATGAGCCAGCTCCAGTTTTCTGGACCGCATCCACGCCTCCACAACCTTGATCGAGTGGTCGGTAGTCAACTTCACCTCCTCGATCGTTTCACCGTAGACTTCGAGCGTAATATCGTCGGCAAATCCGACAATCACCACTCCCACTGGGTACTCTAACCTCAACACCTCGTCGTACATGACATTCCATAACACCGGACCCAGGATGGAACCTTGCGGGACTCCTGAGGTTATGTGAAAGCACTTCCGACCCACCTCCGTGTCGTATACTAGTACGCGATTCTGGAAGTAGCTTCCGAGAATCTTGTACAAGTACTCCGGTATCCCCAGACGCAAGAGCGCATCAGCAATAGCAGCCCAACTGGCGCTATTAAATGCATTCCTTACATCCAGAGTCACTACCCCGCAAAAGCGAATTCCCCTCCTCTTAGGCTCGAGTGCTTTCTCGGCGGTTTTTGTAACCGACAAGATAGCGTCTACGGTGGACCTCCCCTTCCGGAAGCCATACTGATTGCTCGAGAGACCATTTACGCCCTCAGTGAACTTCAACATTCTATTGAGGATGATCTTTTCGAGCACCTTCCCCGCCGTGTCAATCAAGCATATTGGTCTATATGCCGACGGGTCTCCGGGTGGTTTCCCCGCCTTTGGCAATAGTACCAGGCTCTGCCTCTTCCAAGCTTCTGGGAAAACTCCCTCATCCAGGCATTTCTGCATAGCAGACCTGAACATCTCGGGAGCTTCTGCAATAGCTACTTTTAAGGCCAGGTTCGGAACTCCGTCCGGACCTGGGGCCTTACCTACGCTAAGGGACTTAGCTCTCCCCGCAAGTTCCACATCGGTGACCATTTCCTCATCGCCAGCCCCAGTCCCCGGCTGTCCTACGAAAGGAGGCCAAGGACTAGGATCATGACGCGGAAAAAGTCCTCCAATGATCCCCTCCAACATCTCTGGAGATTGCTCTGTAGGAGCCATCACACCTCTCGTCTTGGCCATAACGATCCTGTAGGCATCACCCCACGGGTTCGTATTGGCACTCTGACAGAGACCCTCAAAGCAGGCCTTTTTGGTGATCGAAAGGTGGAAGCAGCACTTCGATCAGCACCTGAACGGCGTGGAGAACGTAGGCACGGGAGCCCACGGCAACGGAAGGAACGACGACGCCAGTGCAGCGGAGGACGGAAATGAACCAACTCCCACGCTGAGGGAAGTTAAGGATGCCATTCACCAGCTTAAAACCAACAAAGCAGCTGGTAAGGATGGTATCGCAGCTGAACTCATCAAGATGGGCCCAGAAAAGTTGGCCACCTGTCTGCATCCGCTGATAGTCAGGATCTGGGAAACCGAACAGCTACCGGAGGAGTGGAAGGAAGGGGTAATCTGCACCATTCACAAGAAAGGCGACCATTTGGAATGTGAGAACTTCAGGGCGATCACTATTTTGAATGCTGCCTACAAAGTGCTATCCCAGATCATCTTCCGTCGTCTGTCACCTAAAACAAATGAGTTCGTGGGAAGTTATCAAGCCGGCTTCATCGACGGCCGGTCGACAACGGACCAGATCTTTACCGTACGGCAAATCCTCCAGAAATGCCGTGAATACCAGGTCCCAACGCATCACCTGTTCATCGACTTCAAAGCGGTCGATACTGTCGACCGCGCAGAGCTATGGACGAAAACGGCTTTCCTGGGAAGCTGACTAGACTGATTAAAGCAACGATGGACGGTGTGCAAAACTGCGTAAGGGTTTCGGGTGAACTATCCAGTCCATTCGTATATCGCCGGGGACTGCGACAAGGTGACGGACTCTCATGTCTACTCTTCAATATCGCGCTGGAAGGTGTGATGCGACGAGCCGGGCTCAACAGCCGGGGAACGATTTCCACAAAATCCGGTCAATTTGTGTGCTTTGCGGACGACATGGACATTATCGCTAAAACATTTGGAACGGTGGCAGAACTGTACACCCGCCTGAAACGCGAAGCAGCAAAGGTCGGACTGGTGATGAATGCCTCAAAAACAAAGTACATGCTGGTAGGCGGAACCGAACACGACCGGATCCGTCTGGGTAGTAATGTTACGATAGACGGGGATACTTTCGAGGTGGTGGAGGAATTCGTCTACCTCGGATCCTTACTGACGGCTGACAACAACGTGAGCCGTGAAATTCGGAGGCGCATCATCAGCGGAAGTCGGGCCTACTACGGGCTCCAGAAGAAACTGCGGTCGAAAAAGATTCACCCACGCACCAAATGCACCATGTACAAAACGCTAATAAGACCGGTGATCCTCTACGGGCACGATGGACCATGCTCGTGGAGGACCTACAAGCACTCGGAGTTTTCGAGCGACGCGTGCTAAGAACGATCTTCGGCGGTGTGCAGGAGAACGGTGTGTGTCGGAGAAGGATGAACCACGAGCTCGCTGCACTTTACGGCGAACCCAGCATCCAGAAGGTGGCCAAAGCCGGAAGGATACGGTGGGCAGGGCATGTTGCAAGAATGCCGGACAACAACCCTGCAAAGCTGGTGTTTGCAACGGATCCAGTTGGCACAAGAAGGCGTGGAGCGCAGAGAGCACGATGGGCGGACCAGGTGGAGCGTGACTTGGCGAGCATTGGGCGCGACCGAGAATGGAGAGCGGCAGCCTCAAACCGAGTATTGTGGCATACTATTGTTGATTATGTCTTGTCTTAATGATGTTGAACAAATAAATGTATGTATGTATGATGATGTTAGTATGATCGTAAAAGCCTCCACTATTCGTTTAAAATACCCACATTTCTGACTGAATATTTAATGATAATAACTGATTTTTTAAGCATCAGTTTTCACTGTTTTGGACACCCCAATACTTTTTGGACGCTCTTAAGTATATATTTTGGACACCCGGTGTTTAAACCCGTTTGAAACTATTTTCGAAGAATCTGCCACTTGAATATGCTGGTTCACATTGTAATGACTTGATTGACAACGGCTGATTAGACGAACATACGTATTTAATGCGCTAGAATGATGGACGTTTTTGTTCACATCTGCACAAGTTTCCTCAGCACCACATTCTCTTTTCGTAAACATGTTGCGACACTCGCACGGATGACGAGAATGACAAAAAAATAATTTCAAGGCAAATAATGATACTTCCAGTGGGGAAATGATTGCATCCCGTGCAGAGCCATCTAATTTAGCGAATGATTCAAAAAATGTTCGTCATCTCTTATTAAATCTGTGAAAATTGTGATAATACGACCCAGGGGGTCCAAAATATATGGGGGGTCCAAATTATATTGGTTACCCTACGCCAAAGCAGCAGAGGACGGAAATGAGCCCACGCTGAGGGAAATCAAGGATGCCATTCACCAGCTCAAAACCAACAAAGCAGCTAGTAATACCATCCTGCTGCTACTGCTACTGCTGAACTCATTAAGATGGGCCCAGAAAATTTGGACACTTGTCTGCACCGGTTGATAGTTAGGATCTGGGAAACTGTGTGGCAGTTTGTGTGCTTTGCGGACGACATGGACATTATCACCAGAACATTTGGAATGGTGGCAGAGCTGTACACCCGCCTGAAACGCGAAGCATTGTCTGTGCAATGTGAGTTGTGAAATTCGAAGGCGCATCATCAGCGGAAGTCGGACCTACTACGAGCTCCACAAGAAGCTGCGGTCTAGGAAGAGGACCTGCAAAAACTCGGAGTTTTCGAGCGACGCGTGCTAAGGATGATCTTCGGCGGTATGCAGGAGAACGGTGTGTGGCGATGAAGGAAGAACCACGAGCTCTGCACGCTACGGCGAACCCCACGTCCAGAAGGTGACCAATGCTATAAGGATACGATGGGCAGGGTATGTTGCAAAAATGCTTGACAACAACCCTGCTAAGTTGGTGTTAGCTAACGATCTGGTTGGCACAGGGAGCCATAGAGCGCAGAGAGCACGATGGACGGACCAAGTGGAGCGTGATCTGGCGAGCATTGAACGTGATCGAGGATGAAGAGCGGCAGCCACGGCTCGAGTATTGTTACGTCTTGTTGATTATATATTATCTTGATGTTGGACAAATAAATGTATGTAAATTTTTGCCTACTCTATTTATTACAATCATAAAAGGGAAAACTAAAATCACATTATATGCACAACATATTGCCTTCGCTCCAAGGGTTTCCAGACTTTTCAAAAATCTTAAAAGCTATTGGTTTGAGTCACTTTGTTCAATTCCTCGACAGATGCTGGGATAAGTGTTTTGAGTTAATTGTTCAAGATATCTGATTGTAAAGCGGCAGTTTTGTCCGCGCGTTTCGTTTACACACGCAAATAGCTTTTAGGATTTTGAACAGTATCGTGAACAGCAGAAATGCCAACGGTATGGCCACCACAATCACGTACGAGATCAGCTGATGGAAGCGCTTGGTGGTCCACAGTACCGTGTACTTGAGGTTGGTACCATCTGTGGAGGAAGCAGTTGAATGAAGATTAAGTCGAAGGGTGAATTCTGAGACAATTTTACCTATTACAGCAAATCCATAACCGATCTCTGGTACGCCCATTCGATATGAACAGGTGGGAATAACGATCTCCAGTAGCTCTTCGGTATCCTTGTGGTAGCTCAAATCGAACGTATGCACTTTGTAAGCCGTCTTTTTATCTCCGCTAAGTGGTTTGTAGGTTGCCGCTCGCAAATGCTTTCGATGTATTCGAACGTAGCGTGAGGCATGCAAATGCCCGGAAAATATCACATTGGGTTTAAGTTTTCCTATTGCCTCGTAAGTAAAGCTACCCGGGTTGCTCAAGAATGGCAAGTGACTCAGGAAGATACGGATATACCGATCGGAGCCATCATCTCCGTCTGTTATATCGAGACGAGGATCTTTTAGGGGTCTCTCCAGTGTTATTTTGTTGATATTGTAGATGGTAACGTTATCGTTGATGATCCATGCAGGCTTCTCGCTAAAATATTGTCGGAATCGGCGCACCTTCGAAGGTTTGAGTTCTTCACCATCATCACCCCCAATATCGTTATCGCCGGGTATATAGACTATCTAGATGAGGATGAAGTTTATTTTATTTTAAATACACTATCTTTAGCAAAGAAAGTCAGTTTCCCAACCAGCATACCTTCGCAGTCGGATGCGTTGGGAAAATTTGTCCAAACCGTTCGTAGTATTCCTCGAAATGTTGCTCATTGGCAGTGGTTCCCTCGTCCATCAAATCCCCCAAGAAACATATCACATCCGGGCGCACGTGTTCCACGGCTTTCTCATAGTACCACGCCAGATATCGATCCGAGTCGAAATTGGCCAGCGGCGAATAGTAACTGGAATCGTACGTTTTACCCAGAATCTGCGGATCTCCCACCAGTAGCATTCGCAAGCAGTGATCTAAAAGTTGGATTCTTAGCAATGTTTGTTATTGTTAAGGTATTATGATGTAATTCAACCTTCTTGACAGCTTATGTTGGACCATTTGAACTTCTGCAGAACATAAATAAAAACTTCATTGTATAGGGTAAGTAGAACAATTAAAATACTGTACACACGCCATATAGGATGAAGCCTGCAAGCAACCAAATCATTAATCTTCCAGGACATTCTACGTTTCAAAGTAGGTGCTGGGTAAACTCACCGCATAAATTTCTTTCTCATTCTGGAAAGTGATATTCTAGCCATTTTGCCCTGATGTCCCAAAAATTGAACGGCATACTTTACACGCTGCGGTTCGTCATCAATTAACACTTGTTATAGCTGCCTTATGCCCAATATGTGCAAAATATCTTAATTCGGCTAGGGCCTCGGGATATCTAACATATGAAAAATGTATAAACAAACGATACAATCACTCACAACCAGTAGTCCACCAACTACCTACATCGGTATATAGGAGATGCAAATGTCAACGAGAGGTTGTTATTTAGTTAGATGCAGTGTGCAGCTGTTTCGATCGTAAAGTGTCCACGCGTACAAACTTAGGCGTATGCTGACGTATAAGTAAGCGATGAATCCTATAGGAATCGTGAGAAGAAGGAAACTCACATGGCGAGGTGTGCTCAAAAGCTTGGGCTATGCTTGGATGATATGAGAAAAATTTAAATCGGCCAGTAAAACACCATTATCCCAACTGTAATAAATTGGATGCACAATAGCATTTCTCACGAAAAAGTAGAACACAAAGTTCCAGTTTGATTATTAAAGTTTTATTATTGAGAAGTCTGCTGAAAAGATCTTCAAATCTTTTGGCATATCTTCTGGACCTACATTACATTGAAACTTTTCAAAAAAATGATGGCGAAGTTTCACTTTCAAGTGTAGAACCAGCAATTAAATTAAAATACACAAAAATAAAAATTAGAAAAAATTTTTTCTTGGTGTGACGTCGCTTCTAATCTCGCTTTTTGTACTCAGCATTAGCGCTTTTTGCAACAAGCGCGCGTTACGGAAGGTTAAGGACCTTCTTAACCTAATCCAGTGATAGTTCCACTGCTTGCCTGTCATCCATTATGTTTATCCTGTTCCTGGGTGCTCCTTCACTGTACTGCCCATAACTGCATAACAGTCACATCCGACAAAAGTAGGCATTGGAGAAAATGGAGCTCAAATTTTGCAATTTGCATTATTATGGAACAGGATCATAATTTCAAAAATTTGGCAGAAATTCAAAATGAATCATTTTGCAATGAAATCTTCGATGGGTCTTCTTGTATGCTGGGCGAATAGTTGAAAAATTAATTAGATCAAAATATGATCGACGGTTTGCTATGAGACCAGTTTGTATTCCCAGTGTGACTGTTATGCGGTTACATTCGTGAATATTTGATAATGAGACAAAACGTACAACAAAACTTGGTATTTATTTCACATTTTGTAGAACAAACTTGTTAAGTTCATTTGGGTGGATGCAAGTACTGATGATTTGGAGATAATCCTCGGTATTAACTCAATATTGACAAAAACTGCGAATGTTACAAATATGCAGTTATGGGCAGTAGTAACCATTCAACAAATCTTTGGAGTGCTCCTTCTACCTTTGCAGATTTCATTTCCGCCCCTGCGGAAATTCCTGAAGGGATTATTGGCAGAAATGTTAGAGGGTTCTCTGGTGAAATTTGTAGCGAAGTTCCAGTAGGAATTTTTCGAATTCTTGGAGGGATTATTGGAAGTGTTCTAGGGGACTTCCGTGGAATCCGCGGGGAATTTTCGGAGGAATTCCTGAGGAACTTCTGAAAGAATTCCAGCATAGCTCCTGATGAAATTTTCGAGAAACTGTTGGAAATCTTCTGAAGAATTTCTTGGGAAGTCCTGAGACATTCCCTAGAAACTCGTAGAGGTATTCCCGGAGAACATCACGATGAACTTCTGAGGGACTCCTGAAGGAATTTCTGAGGAACGCCTTGAGGAATGCCAAGACACTTCCAAATACCATAAAGATCATTTGTATGTCAGTGGATGCACAAGGAACACAAATAAATACTCAACATATTATGAGATACAACAGAGGTAATCGTGGAAGAATTACATCGATAAAGTAAAGAGATGCAAGAGTAGAGCTTGTAGAGCTTGAAGGTCTCAATTCCAGAACAGTTTGGATGACCTAGATCACCAAGTGAATGTTGCCAAGTTATCAGAATTGCACTCTGAGGTTCTAACAGTAGCGTAGATTATATTCCGCGAGCATTCGCTACAATAAAAATATCCTAAGATTTACAGATATTACGACCCATACTTCAAAATACATTGGGTCCATTTATATGCCAATGGACACCCAAATAGCAACAAATAGAGATCCTCGCAATATAATAAGGTGCAACAAACACAATCGTGAAAGTACTATGCCGTTAGAGTGACGAAAAACAAGAGTAGAGCCTGCAGGCCTTGAAGTTCCTAACTCCAGAATAGTTTGAAAAGCCTGGAATATCCCATGAATATACCAAAAGCATTATAGATGTGCACTGAGGTTCCATCAGCAGTATAGACTACATTCCACGGAAAATTTTTACAACTAATACAGTATGTAGATATCGTAACCCAAACTTCAAAATGTATTGGAGGCCATTTGAATTTCACGGAATGTCCAACTACTACAATATCAAATTGTTCATAGCATTGTGAGGTCTAATGGACATCAACGTGACTAAATTTCTTGAACAGAGTATACACAAACGATGGTAGATGTTTTAGATCATAGGTTCCCAAACTTTCAGGTCGCGCGACCCCCTTTTGCCAGCAGACGTAGTTTTCGCGACCCCCCATAGAAATTCCCTCATTTGTTGTCTGTTACAGTAAAATATTTTACTGTCCCTCGCGACCCCCTGAATTAAGGCCGGCGACCCCCCTGGGGGGTCGCGACCCACAGTTTGGGAAACCATGTTTTAGATCTTAAGAAAATGAATTCCAGAGTAGTTTGGATGACCTAGATCACCCAAGTAATGTACCGTGAATTTTCTAGGGGTGCTTTGAGGCTTTTTGAGTACCGTAGACTATGTTCTGTGATCATTCAACGTGCATAAAATTTGGTTGAGAGTAATAGATCTGTGTCAGAAACTTCGGAGTACTTTGGAGGCCTTAGAATAACTCTGGGATCAAAACTTCAACAGACTATGATGGGTAGTAATACATTGCATGTCTAGGATCAGTGAAAACTATTGATTATTAGCAAAACGATGAAATTTGAGCAAAAACATGCGATGAGGAACAGTAGCGGTGATAGGATACATCCTTGCCTCACTCCAGCAACGACCCGGATGGGATCAGACAAAACACCGTTGTGCAGTACTCTGCACGAAAATGCCCTGTACTGTGCTTCAATGAGGCCGATGATTTTCTCAGGGAGACCCTTGTGCCGGAGGGCTTCCGACATGTTTTCGTGATTGCGACGGTCGAAAGCTTTTTGGTAATCAATGAACACCAGGTAGAGACTTTTGGAATTCATAGATTTGCTTCAGAATGATACGGAGCGTGATAATATAGTCCACATCGTCCGGCACGGAATCCTGCTTGCTGCCGTCGGAGAGTTGCGTCAATCTTCTCCTGTAACGACCAAAACGACCAAAATTTTTGAAGCATAATTTAGCGCTGATTTTGAAATCGTGCTTCAAAAAATTTAATGTAGAACAGTTTTTGAGTTAAAGCTCAATATCGAGTTTTACAACTTTTTAAAATATGGAACTCTCAACGTTTATTTGACATGTCATATGTAGGCGAGTTACAGCAAAAAATTCAGCTCAATCGGAGCATTGGTTATGGAGAATAAGATGTGTGAAGTGCAGGCTTGTAAACATTCGACACTTTTCACTACCTTCGTTTCGTTGCCGCGGTCGGGTGTCAGCTTGCTTTGTTTCATTCGAGCGCGACCGCTACCTCTTACACACAACACGAGCGGCAGAACGAAGATCAATAAACAAAAAAGTGGATCAAATCATCGTCGTCTGACACGGTGACATTTGTCTAATTCCAGTTTTTCGCAAGATTTCAGCCAGTTTTGATTAAGATTGGTATAATATTAGTTTATTCGTGTGTGATAAATCGATTACGACACATACATTTATACAAAACAGCTCTCTTTAAGGGAAAGACAGGAATAACAAAAACCGAACCATCTCCCGAAGACGCAATCGTGGTCAAGCGCATTCATTCGACATTTTTGTTCCGGACAGTAGTTTGATCGCTTGTGTTGCGAATGTTGGAGACAAAGGCAGCCGAATATCGACAAAAAGGTGTCAAAGACTGTTATCGTTAACAAGACTGGTGAAGTGAGCGACTTTGCTTAAAAATAGAACAAAAATCGGTTTCAAATCATCAACGATGTATGGAAAGTCGAAAAAATTCCGCTCCACTGTATTTTTTTCCTTCGCGTTTTCGAACTCAGGGCATGATTTTACACCAAAAACGATCATCAGCTTACCGAGTTCAAAAATGCTGTAAACTAGTGTTATCGCATACAGTTAGGTCACTCTTTTTGGGCACCTTTTCTAAGACGCCTTACATCCAGTCGGCCGACAATGTCGCGGTTTCCCATATGTTGCAGAATAATTGATGCAGTAGTTGTGCGGATACTACGTGGTCAGCTTTGAGCATCTCAGCTGATATGCGATCGACCCCTGGGGCCCTGTTCGATTTCATTCTACGGATGGCTGTTTCTATCACCTGCACTGATGGAGCTTCGGTGTTGATACGGGTTATGCGGCGAACCCTTGGCGGATCATGCTGAGGTGTTGATGGTGTGACCGACACTTGAAAAAGGTTTCCAAAGTGCTCGAACCAGCGTTTCAACTGGTCAGTCGGGTCGGTCAGTAACTGTCCAGATGTGTCTTTCACGGGCATCGTAGCATTCATCTTGATTCCACTAAGGCAACGTGAGACATCGTAGAGGAGACGGATGTCGCCGGTGATTGCGGATTTGTTCAATGTAAACCACCGGACAGTCTTTGCAGGAAATCTGGTGTGGGGAGATTCAAAAATTACATCCATCGTTTTTCGGGATTTCTAGACCCCCCTCCCCCCTCTGTCACGCAATTTCCCTATACCCAATACACGTACTGTCACACTTTTCTAGACCCCCCCCCCCTCCCCCAAATGTTGGACGTAATTTTTGAACGTTCCCTGTATGTCAGACTGCTCGTCAGGTGGAACCTTGTCATCGAGGTAGCAAAGCAGGTCACTCAGTGTTCTCATTTGGCAAGCTAACTCCTCTCTGGTGTCCGACTGTACTTACCTTACCGATGAGACTAAGGACTGGGTGGCCTCTGCTGTACATAGTAGCCGTCTCCATTCCACTCGGTCCATGGCTGTGTGTCTCCACTTCCACACTCTGCGTAGGGTCCGCAGATCGTCCTCCACTTAGTCGTCCCACGTAGCTCGCTGCGCACCACGTCTTCTTGTACCGGTCGGATAACTCTCGAGAACTATGTTAGTCGGATTGCTATCCGACATCCTGATGGCGTGACCGGCTTTAAGGTAGTTATATTGTCCCGATGTGTTTTCGGATGCTTTTATCCACAAAAGACCTGTCGTACCCATTCACTTCGGCTTCTGAATAAATACGGTCTTTCCAACACTTCCTTCGGTATATTGAACAACCAGCAGTTTGCCATAGAGTGGACGGCAGGTTGCTTTTGGGCACCGAGGTGATTCCGATGTCCGATGTGATATATCTATTGATGGAGTTAAGCTTGCGGTAGATCCGAAATTTTATCGTGCTGTCTTCTTTTCTGTAGATCAACAAATGGAGAAAGGGGAGTCTCCCGTGTACTTACTTCTCTACAGTAAACTTTATTGTATTGTGTTGGAAGTTTAATAAGCTCAACTTTTGATCCAATTATTCCTCTTTAACCAGAGCAAAAATATTGTCAGCAGACCGAAAACCTTTCGTAGTTTTTGAGTATATAGTCGTGAAAGCAATTCTCAGTAAGAAACAAGAATACGGTGAGTAACGAAAATTTAATGCACGAAGAATAAAGAATTGCGGTAACAATATTCAGCAGAGAAACATGTAGAGATCGGCGACGTTCAGGAAACTATAGGAACATCGCTCATTGAAGACGAAGATAGAGCTCTGTTATACGCTCGACGCTGGTGAAAAGTTTTGCTGTGGCCATCAAGGCATCAAGGCTGGCAACAAATTTTTAAAAATGAATCGAAGCGTAGGTTAAAGGCAAATCTGGATCACGGTAAAATAAAACATCCGTTGGTTTTGTCTGTTGTGTATTTATCAACTAATCATGTATTTCATTCTTACTTCTTATTCAGTATCATTTTGTTAATTTAACAGTAACAATCATAGTGGTAAATTTTGATAAAATCCTCCTACAAGGTTCCTGACTTAAATACGGAGGTACTCGGATTATGCTCGGGATGTTCGGTCCCCGCTAGTGGGCATTGATTAAAAACCTGATTTCCAACAAAAACATGAAAGCCAATTTGCAAAAGCTCCTGATAAACGATGCCGGAGCGTGTACACACACACTACTTACGTGATTATAACAGGTAGTATTCCACAGGTTTAACGTTCTTTTTGTTGCTTTTTATGAGGGTTAGAGAGTGACAGACTATGAACTACTCGCTCAAATGGTATGTGCTAAGTTTAATCGACACAAGACTGGAACATTTACTGCGGGTGACGGAAGCTCTTGCCGGCGAACTTGGCGGCAGAGCCGAGTTCCTCCTCGATGCGGAGAATTTGGTTGTACTTAGCCAAACGTTCCGATCGGCACGGGGCACCAGTCTTGATCTGTCCAGTGCTCAGACCAACGACCAGATCGGCAATGAAGGTGTCCTCGGTTTCTCCGGAACGATGCGACACCATGGTGCCCCATCCGTTCTTCTTGGCCAGCAAGTGGGCGTTGATCGACTCGGTCACGGTACCGATCTGGTTAACCTTCAACAGCAAGCAGTTGCAGGCCTTCTTCTCAACGGCAGTGGCAATACGCTTGGGGTTGGTCACAGTCAAATCATCACCGACGATCTGAATGCTAGTGTTGGCAGTCATCTTTGCCCAGGCATCCCAGTGGTCCTGGTCGAAGGGATCCTCAATACTGACGATGGGGAAGTCCTTGATGAAGCCCTGGTACATACCTTCCAGCGCATCCGGGGTCAACCAGGCGCTCTTGTCCGAGTTGGGGTTCTTGAAGTCCAGATCGTACTTGCCGTCCTTGTGGAACTCGGACGCAGCCACATCCATACCGATCTCGACCTTGCCGGTGTAGCCAGCCTTGGCAATGGCATCCTGGATCAGGTTCAGGGCTTCCTTGTTCTCCAAAATGTTGGGGGCGAAACCACCCTCATCGCCGACGGCGGTGGCATCCAGACCGAACTTGGCCTTGATGACGTTCTTCAGGTGGTGGTACACCTCCGAGCCGATCTTCATGGCTTCGGTGAAGGACGAAGCACCCGTGGGCAGGATCATGAACTCCTGCATGGCCAGCTTGTTACCGGCATGGCTACCGCCGTTGATGACGTTGAACGCCGGCACCGGCAGGATGATGTCTCCGTTTCCGGCCAATTCGGCAATGTGCTTGTACAGTGGGATTCCCTTCTTGGCGGCACCGGCCTTGCAGACGGCCAGCGAAACACCGAGGATGGCGTTGGCGCCCAGCTTGGACTTGTTCTCGGTGCCGTCCAACTTCAGCATCATTTCGTCGAGCTGGAATAGGGATGCAGAGAACGCGATTAATCGGTTAACTCTTTCAGTTATATTTTTGATGTTGCAGCACTTCCAACGTTTATCTTAATTCGCCATCCAGGATTCTGGATTCCGTTCCAATTAACTGATAAATTGAAGTAAAAATGCTTCAGTTTTCAAAGTAATTTGTATATAAGCTATTGTTTGTATAGAACTATTAGATAATTTCCTAAAAAATGTGCATAAGAAAGACTAATGTTCAATGGAAATTTATTTATGATGATTAACAGGTATTTGTTTACAGGAAAACTATATATCTGGCAAAATGCCATAAGAAACTATCGAAGAAAGTATAGAAGGGCATGTAAAATGTAAAGTTAGTGATAAACAGTGTTCAAGTTGGGCCCAAAAAACATTTCCCCTAAAACGTGATGGATATCCAAGCTTTCAAAAAGAACGAAAGTTCATCGGAAATCACATAAACCATGCAACATTAGAACCAAAATAAACAGAGTAGAAACTGAAGTCAATGAATTCCTATATTGCGCAATCGGCCGTTGATTCAACGTGAACATAAAAATAACATCTCCTCAGTGAGGAATCGCCAGTCAACGTGGCGACAGTCGGAACGACTATAAATAGATGCTTTCTTCGTCGCCTGAACTGAAGCCAATCAATTGAAAGAAAGCACTACTGTGAAGCATTCAATCTTAATTTCATGTTTGATTACATATATGGTTTGGATATACACATACCTCCTTCTGCTGAGTGACGCACAGTCCGGAGTTCAGCACGGCCGGGGCGATGGTCTTGTTGATGTTCTCGACGGCCTTTAGGACGCCCTTGCCGTGCCAGTCGGCCTTGACGTTGTCGCGCAGTTCCAGGGCCTCGTGGACACCGGTCGACGCACCGGACGGGACGGCGGCACGGAACAGTCCCAGGTCGGTCACCAGGTCGACCTCGACGGTTGGGTTACCGCGAGAGTCGAAGATCTGGCGGGCCTTAATACTCTTGAATGGCATTTTGGATCTGCGGGGAACGAAAAAAAAAACGGAAGATGATGGATTGCCGATGAGACCAAGTCGAACGATGGATGGATTGCGACTGAATGGAAGGTGATGAAGAGATGACCGCGAATTAGCAGTAACCGTCATAATTTCTCTTATCAGTGACGATAGACGGCAGCAGGTTGTTTTCGAAACTGGACAATGTTATTGTTAATCGCCTATAAACTACGTAAAAAGAAATGGAACGGTGCTTACATAACTCCTCGTATCATCACAAGCAACTCTCACTTCTAGGGTGGCCGAATTAAATTCCTCTTTCTTATCGGCTGTGTTTAAATATTATAACCTGAGGGGGTTTCTAGAACATATAACTAAATTTGCGACTAAAATATCTTCTAGAATGGTCTAAGGTAGTTAAAAATCTCAGAAAAGCAAGCTTGTCAAATATTGGTTGGCAGATAGATCCACGCATTTGCATGTTCTAGCCGAAGGACTCCACTTATAGTCAGGTGACACTTAATTTAGTGTGGTATGCAGCTATATGCTTGCCGTGAATGGTTAGCGAAATACAACCAAACCACAAGCGGAGCCTGTGGAGTGGAGTACCAGGGCGCCAGAGAGCAGGGAGCAATGGTGCAGTGGACCTTGTGTTTCTCCGAGACGATCAGCTGCCCTTCAGGCAGCTAAATAAGGGTGCGATAATGAAGATGCCATTTTTTAGTAGGAATATTCAACTATGTCATTTCGCATTATGCGATTTGCACAGTGTATTCTGTATATCCTCGCCTTTGGCGTTTTCCAAACGATACCGATCCGGTTTTATTGCTGCTGTTCTTTGTTATGCTGTGATTGTAAAGAGTTTAATCTTACCTAGTTTGGGCAGTGGCTACGGTTAGGATACACAGCGTAACAAAAATTTACCTTTTGCCTGTCTCAAGAGCAAACTTATGTGTCTCCGAAGGATTTTGGGCCGCTGAATCCGAATCCGGGCTCAGATTTGCTCTAACACGTCACAATTTTGAGTTATACCTCAATTTATAGGGCAAAATATGCGATTTTGGGCTTTTTTGACTGCAAGCCATTGAGCAAGGAAATATTTTTTTTAAGCAATCAAAAGGTTAATTGGTCAATTAACATCCAAATTAACGACTCATGCAAAATATTTCACTTTACCAAATCGAATTTGATAGTTTTAAGCGATTTATGTTAGGTACGATATTTCCCATACAAGTCATCCTCCAAAAGTTGCATGCAAGTTTTTATACTAACATAAAATGCTTAAATCTATCAAATTTGATTAGGTAAAACGAAATATTTTGCATGAGTCGTTAATTTAGATGTAAATTGACCAATTAACCTTTTGATTGCTTAAAAAAAATATTTCCAAGCTTAATGGTTAGCAGTCAAAAAAGCCCAAAATCGCATATTTTGCCCTATAAATTGAGGTATAGCTCAAAATTGTGACGTGTTGGAGCAAATCTGAGCCCGGATTCGGATTCAGCGGCTCAAAATCCTTCGGAGACACATAAGTTTGCTCTTGAGACAAAAAAATGTTGCGCTGTGATATCAATCAATCTTCAGCATAAAAGAATAGCAATGATCAATCTTTGCAGACTTGTGCAAAATGGTACAGAACAAGTGGCCTTAGTCCAAGAACCTTACTTTCGTAAAGGGAATTTCTATCTAGGAAACCTTGTAAACCTGATGTTTGAAACTTTCAGTAAAAATGAAATGACAAGCTCTCGTATCATGCCTCGAGCCTGTGTGCTTGTCAACAACACAATCGTTGCTACACTCGTCTCTCAATTAACCACCAGAGATGTATGTGCTGTCAGCTGTCACAAATGGTGTATCTGGTGGAAGACTAAACAGGAAATACGCCTATTGAACGGTTTATTTACCGCATGATGAATCATCCCCTACGAATGGTTCCAAATAAATCACTGCATAGTGCACTTCAACAGGCCTTCTGCTAATTGTTGGCAGTGATGCTAATGCTCACCAGATCATCTGGAGCAGCTCAGACATTAACTTGAGGGCGTCAGTTTGATGGAGTACTTAAGTGGTACAGGTCTTGGATTATTTAACAAAGGCAACCGCCCAACCTTCATGGTATCTGCTACAAAGAAAGTGTTAGGCCGTTCGCAATGCTGTTTTATTTTGTATGGCGAGTTTTAAAAATTTTAAAACTCGCCATACAAAATAAAACAGCATTGCGAACGGTCTTAGACATAACACTTTGCTCTAGCAGAAGTAGTCACGAGATGACCAATTGGCATGTTTCAGATGAAGCATCATTATCTGACCACCGCTACATCTTTTTTGAATACTTAAATGTTACTTCGCAAACTTTGCGTTTCAGGAATCCCCGGTCAACAAACTGGAATTGTCACTCCAAGTAATTTAGATGATGCCGTTGATACTACAACGACCTTCATCATGAAACATTTTGAAAAAGCTTGCCCTCTACGGTCTGTGAAGACCACAAGAGGAATCCCTTGGTGGAACTCTGATCTGGCGAAACTTAGTAAACATTTGTAGAAAGAGTTATAACAGACGACGTTTGGCTGATTCGAAGGCTTTCAGGTTTTGCTGGCAAGGCCTACCAGAAAGTTCTTCGGTCTACTGAACGATCCGGCTGGAAAAACCTTTGTACAAATGTTTCCAGTTTGAGTGAAGTCAGTCGGTTGAACAAAATCCTTGCAAATTCTGAGGATTTCCGAGTGGAAGAACTTCGTTTGTCAAATGGTGATTTCACTTCCTCTGATAAAGAAGTTTTGGAATGTTTATTCAGTACATACTTCTCCGAATGTGTGGATATTACATCTTCGGATGAACCTGATGTCTTTTCTCGTAGTTATGATTCTTTAGCTTCGGATCGGAGTAACATAACTTTAGAATCGATTGAATGGCCACTAAATAGCTTTGCTCCTTTCAAATCTCCTGGGGCAGATGGGATTTATCCTATTTTGCTTCAGAAGGGATTTGATTATTTCCAACATACAGCTACAGGGTATATTCCCAAATCCTGGCGCGATATTACTTGCGCGTCTCCGTGGTCGTGCGGCTAGGGTCACCAAGCTCTTAGTCGCATCGTGCTGAGGAGCGCGGGTTCGATTCCCGCCGCAGCTGTCAGGAAAAGTTTTCGGCTGTGCCACTGGGCGTTGCATGCTAGTCCGTTGTCTAGTGTCGTGCTTCCTTAAAAGAGCGAAAAGCTCACTGGAAGCATTGAACGTGTCCGCGTCTTTTACTGTTAAGTTTATTCCGAAAGTGGGTCATGCGTCGTACGAAGAAGCAAAGAGTTTCAGGCCTATCAGTTTTCTTCTGAAATGCTTAGAACGCATTGTCGATCATTACATCCGTGATGTTCATCTGGCCAACGTGCCTCTGCATGTGAACCAACACGCTTACCAATCTGGAAAGCCCACTGTAACTCTATTACACAAGGTTGTTTACGATATCGTGAAAGCATTCACTCAAAAGCAATCCTGCTTGGGAGTTTTCTTATATATCGGGTGTGCCTTTCGATGCGATATTGGAAGCCGCACGTAGTCATGGTATATCTCCAATGATTTCCAATTGGATTCACTAAATGCTCAAAAACCGACATCTCTTCGCGACATTGCGTCAAGCGGCGATTAGGAAATTGAGTGTTTATGGATGCCTACAAGGGGCAGTCTTATCACCACTTTTGTGGAATCTCGTAGCAGATACGCTATTGAGGCAACTCAATAATAGCGGTTTTCCTACTTATAGTTTTGCCGACGACTACCTAACATTGTTAGTCGGTATGTGAATCAGCACCCTTTTCGACCAGATGCAAAACGCTCTTCAGGTAGTTGAGGGTTGGTGTCGCCAATATGGCCTTTCGGTAAATCCGAGTAAAACATCTATTGTTCTTTTCACGGAAAAGGGAAACCGTAATGGTGTTCGACCTTTACGTCTCTTTGATTCTGAAATCAATAGTCCTGTTCAACGACATAGGTTGAACTTGCTCGAAGTTGTTGCATCCCACTCTTACCCGTTTGCTGACAAATGGGTAAGAGCAAGATGCAGCAACATCGAGCAAGTTCAACCTGCGTCGTTGAACAGGACTAATGTGACTATACAGGTAAAGTAGGTTGGAGTCTATCTTGATTCCAAGCTTTCCTGGACACCTCATGTTGAGATCAGAATCAAGAAAGCTTGTATGGCCTTCGGGCAATGCCGGCGTACTTTTGGTACAACTTGGGGTCTAAAACCCAAGTATATCGAATGGATTTACACAACTGTGGTCCGGCTAATATTGGCTTATGGATGTCTTGTGTGGTGGCAAAAGGGCGAAGTGAGAACGGTCCAATCAAAATTAGGCCATCTCCAAAGGATGTGCTTAATGACGATGTCTGGAGCGTTCTCTTCAACTCCCACGGCAGCGCTCGAAGTTCTCTTTGACGTTGCCCCACTACACATTCATCTCAAACAAGAAGTACTTCCTTGCACTTACCGGTTACGGGTACTCGGTCTACTAGAGGAAACTCCTATGAACCGCACATCAACACACACCTCGTTGTTTTCACTTTTGATGAATTGGGACAACATTGTTCTTGCTCCAAGTGATCTTACAATTGCTTGTAATTTTCCATATAGGACATTTTCCACGAAATTCCCTTCCCGGGAAGAGTGAGCATCTGGATATCTGGAAAGAAGTATTTCAGACGGCATCGTATGTTACACTGATGGCTCCCTTCTCGAAGGTCGAGCAGGTGCTGGTGTTTATTCTCGTGAGCTAAGGCTGTATCAGTCTTACTCACTTGGTAGACACTGCACCGTTTTTCAGGCCGAAATCTTTGCTCTTATGTGCGGAGTGCAATCAGCACTTCAGCTGCACGGAATGGGCAAAGTAATATACTTCTGTTCAGATAGCCAAGCTGCTATTAAAGCACTTTCTACGGCCAACTCCAGGTCGAAGATCGAACTCAAATCGAGGAGCTGAATTCAGCAAACGCTGTTCAACTTTTATGGATACCTGGCCATTCTTCCATCGCTGGAAATGAATTGGCTGATGAGTTAGCTCGCACTGGAGCATCACATGACTTAATTCGCCCTGAACCAGCTATTCCGCTATCCAAGGGTTGGGTAAAGCTTCAGATTGACACCTGGGCTGCCACTCAGCACAAACAATACTGGAATAGTTTGGAGTCATGTTGTCAAACAAAATTGTATTGTACTGAGCCATCTCTATAGGTTGCAAAGTATCTAACAAATCTGTCAAAGCTGAATCGCAGCATACTGGTCAAAGCATTGACTGGCCACTGCCGACTAAGCTATCTCATGGTGAATATTCAGCAGACTGATTTATTTGCCTGTGATAGCTGTGAATCCGATTATGGAACTTTGTATTATTTGATATGTAACTATCCAGTTTTTGCGCTACTGCGTTTCCGGATACTCAGTAAACACTTATTAAGTGAAACTGACTTCAGAAACCTGAATCTTCAGGATGTTCTGTTGTTCTTAAGGAGGAACTTCAGAGAATACAAACATGGCTACCACAATGGCCGACTTGGTCCCCTACTCACGTTATCAAGAGCACCAATCTTGAAAATTCGTAAACAAATGCTCTCGATTTGGAACAGCAGCCTCTTTTTGCAAGTGAGCAAAGCCAGGATATACAAGTGCGGCTTGGCTCGATGCTTCGTTCGTCAGATTTGTGCCTCTGAAGTTTGTATGCAAAATCGCAATGGGATTTCTTGATGTTTCACCTTAACTAGTCGTGGTAAAGAGCTATAAGCTCTCTTTACCCCATCCTTATCCTAATTTACTTCCTTTTCTCTCAAGTAGATGATGAAGTAGGCTGTTATTATGGTGATGGCACAAATGTCCCAAATGGAGGATAACGTGCCTCTGGAGCCGGCCTTATGATACCTGATCCTAACTGGACACTGCTCGAGCAGGTATCACTTAAATCATGCACGTGCTTACTTCGATCTTTGCATGTGATAGATATTTTTTGAACTTTATCCGATATAGGCTACATGTCAAGTCCATAAAACTAAAGCCCATATATGTTGCTGGCTGATCTAAAAGATCACTTTGAATGCAGCAAAATGTTCTTAACTTTTACAACAAATAAAAAAATGCATACCTACTTAGTTTTGCTACATGCTCTAAACAATGGCCAATCCATTTTTTTCATATTTCCAATTATTTATTTTTTGATTTGTTAAAATAATCATGCAATTTCTCAAACAAGTTAAGGATTACCTTATAATCAAAAAGAAAAGTAGTAGTATATTCGAATTATTAAGAACACGAGTGCATAGAAAAAACACCAGTTTCATCATATGTTCGCTACAAATTCAAGGTCAAACAACCGAATTTTGGACGAGCTGCATAAGATAAATTTGCAGCTGTCTGTTAACGAAGCAGTCAGAGCATATCACGACTTCTGATGTCGACAAATAAAAAAAAAACGATTTTTTCATTCGACCTCTATCCTCGCCGTAAGGTCACATCCACTATGGAACAGTCACCTCAACGAAACGAGACAAATGCTCATCACATCACCATCTAATTACGATATTAACCTATTGAAACACTTCTCAAAACGAGCAAAGCTATGCCAATCTGTAGAACTTCATTCGGATCGGTTATCTGCAGGACACATCTTATATAACGAGTACAGTCAGCCTTTTCCAAAATGAATCCTCCATCTTTTCCATTCACTGCAGACGCCCTAATGCAATGGAAAATTCCCCATTAAGATATTCCACAAGGGTTTTCCCTTTTCAACACGAAATGAGTCCGTGGTTTCATTATTCGGCACAAAATCTGGCATGCTTAGATCTATCCAGCTCAAACCAACTTTTTCACTTTCGATTCCATTTGAAAATCCTTGACATTGATCACTATGATTGACCGAAATGACACACCACATGCACCCCGGGTGCAATTTCACCTATATTCGATAGAACGCCCTTATCAATCACCGGCGAACAAATAAGTAACAAATCTACAATCACACTTCCAGCTATTAATCCCTAATAACGATCGTGTTACTGATAAGAGAACTTTTACTTCCACATTTGGCCACAGCTAAAACATTAAAAAAGTGAATTCAGCACATACAGAAAAAAAAACTTACACTTTGGAATATCACTGACTTAGACCGAATGCACC
Source organism: Aedes albopictus (assembly GCF_035046485.1). Lineage (NCBI taxonomy): Eukaryota > Metazoa > Arthropoda > Insecta > Diptera > Culicidae > Aedes > Aedes albopictus. The sequence goes on along the minus strand of NC_085137.1, from coordinate 190,802,521 downwards.
ACACTGTACAGTACAAGCTCTCTGGATAAACTGATGGGTGAAATTTTCTGCCCGATGCCGAATAGCGGTCGTCGCTTCGCTTTCGTTTGTGGATGCGCGGAGTCGCGAGGTTGCGTTGGTCGACACACAGCCTGTATAATGTACAGCGAAAAGCCGCTACGACCTTGCTAGAGGTGAACAGAGTGGAACTTGGGAACCGGCGTAGGGCATCGCGGTATAACACGGTGACGGGTCGTAGTGAGCGATGAGTTGGTGGTTTCCCTTTTCACGATACGCGCGGGTTGCTATGCGATGCGATTGTGAGCTATGCGATACGTTCAGGCGTATAAGCGTGGCGTTTGTACTGACCGTTATTTCACCATCCAATTCGATTATTGCGGGAATGTTGTGTGGCTGCTGTGCTTTTATGAAATCCTAGATGACCCAACGTAGCTAGGCGGGCTAACCACGTTCAACAATAGTTATTTATGTAACGAGTTGCAAAAAGTTGATTTTTTCAGCACGAGTCGTACATTTATCCAACGAGGCTTGCCGAGTTGGATAAATACGAAGAGTGCTGAAAAAATCGAGTTTTGCAACGAGTTCCATACAAAATTTTATGCAATGACTTTTCATAATGCAACCCATTTGAGTTGCATAATATTCATAATGCAACTCAAATGAGTTGCATTATGAACATTATATAACTATTTTTCATTATGCAACTCATTTCAGTTACATAATGAACCAGTTCGGAAAAATAGGCCATTATGATACCAAATTGAGTTATATAAAATGTAAATTATGATACTGAATTGCATAATAGTAGTTTACGCAACAAGGTGCAGAATGAGGATTTTTACAGCACAAGTCGAACATTTATGGATAATTACGACGAGTGCTATAAAAATCGAGTTCTGCACCGAGCTGCGTACAACATTTTTTGCAATTTGATAAATTTCCACTTGAGGATAGTTTTTAACAAAACCTTTTCATCAAACTTCACACTGATGTTCACAGCCATGTTTAAGAAAGTCTGATCATAGCAGGTTATACTGTGCAGTTGTCACAATTTTTCAAAGTTGCGTCCATAAAACATCAAGAAGTTGATCAAAACTGAAAATAGTGCTGTAATGGTTCATTACGCAACGCAAATCGGTGCTGTAATGAACCATTACAGCACTGCTAATTTGGTGTGCGAAAGTAGGCCCTTTCCTGTCAGATTTGCGTGAGGTAAAACAGCCTATTACGATGAGAAATTGCAAAAAAGTTTATTCAGCACGATAACTTAAGGGCCTTTAACAATACTTATTTTTAGTTGGGCTATTGTCGAACGGAACCTGTACCTAATGTAATATATCTAAGAATCTATATATGTAAAAATGAGTTTGAAATTCCTTTGAGGCAACAAACCAATCAGAATGACTTTTGCACGGTTCGGTTCGTATTCGTGGTGGCTGTGTTTATATGCTAAAAAAGTTAGGGAAATGAACTAAAATGTAGGAAAATAGACAAAATGCTGATTATTTATGACCTGGGAAGAAAATCAACACGATTGAAATGAAACCAATCTCGAATGCCATGCTGCAATGACATTAACAATTGTCAAACCACCACAACTTTGGCAAGACAAAGTTTGCCGGGACTAGTCTATATATATATAAAAATGAATTTCTGTCTGTCTGTCTGTCTGTCTGTCTGTCTGTCTGTCTGACCGCTATGCATTCGGAAACTACTGAACCGATCGGTGTGAAATTTTGTATGCGGGTATGTTTGAGACCGGGGAAGGTTCTTAGCTTGGTGCGGGATCTCTCCGGTCTCTGGAACGGGGGGCTCCCATACAGATGACTTTGCGGGGGACGTCCCTATGGAGCTGTACGTCAAAAAACACAGTAGGCAGGCAGAACGACGTTTGCCGGGACAGCTAGTATGTATATAAAAATGAGTTTGAAGTACCTTTGAGGCAATAAAACTCACGAACAGCTGAACCGATCAGGATAAGTTTTGCATAGTTAGATTCGTATTCATGGTGGCTGTATTTATAAATAAAAAAAAGTTACGAAAATAAACGGAAAAGGTAAGAAAATTGATAAAGTACTGAATTTTCATGGCCTGGAAATAAAATCAACACGATCGAAATAAAACCAATCTCGAGTGCCATGCTGAAATGACCTTAACAATTGGGCATTCTTTTTTATTCCCGTGCGGGATTGGGCCGAAGGGTCCCAGATTTTCATGAAACTTTTTCCACAAACAGGGCTCATGGATATATGAACAAAAAAAATTGAGAAAAATTCAGGGTTGCATATTTTCCCGGAAAACTCAGGTGGAAATTCTTTGTTTTCCCCTGACACTACCTACCTTGAAAAATCATAACTCAAGAACGAAGCATCAAGTTTTTTTAGAAAATGAAAGCAAATTTTTGCAGAAATAAAAAAAAATGAAATGGAAAAAGTTTTCCACAAAATTTTCCACAGTTGAAAAAAATCGTAAAGAAAAGCCGGAAAAACAATGCCCGAACTCGTAAAAAAATATCAAAAAAAATATTTTTGAGAAGGTTATTCCATAAGCTTTAATCGCTGAAATTTTTGGAATGCATTTTTTGTTTCGTTTTTTAGTTATGGCCAATTTTGTTGAAAAATGTCCAAATGTGTCATATAATAAGCCTTTTCTTTAAAAAATCTTAACTCAAGAACGAAACAATGAAATAAGGTTTTTTTTTGGAAATGAAAGGAAATTTTCTCAGGAATCCAAAATATATGAAAAGGAAAAAGTTTTCCACAAAATTTTCCACAGTTGAGAAAATTCGTAAAGAAAAGCCGGAAAAACTATGCCCGAACTCGCGGGAAATTTTCAAACAAATACTTTAGAGAAGGTAGTTTCATAGTTTCAAATTTGATGGCTGAAATTTTTGGAATGCACTTGTTTTTCGTTCTTGAGTTATGGCCAATTATCACTACATTTTTTTTTTGATTCCTGAGAAAATTTTCTTTCATTTTCATTTAAAAACTTTGTTTCTACGATGCTTCGTTCTTGAGTAATAATTTTTCAAAGAAAAGGCTTATATACATTTGGCATCATATATGGTAAGTGGGGGCAGGATGGGTCACCTAAGAAATGGACCCCTATAACTGTCTGAATATAAATCGCATTTCTCTGTATTCTACCACGACTCTCAGATACACTAGTCAGCTATGATATAAAAGTAAAGAAAGGCCATATATTTTGAAACCTGCTTCTTGACAAGCAATTTTCAAAACATGACCCATCTTGCCCCACCTCATTTTTACGGGGGCAAGATGGGTCAGCTATCAGAAAACTCGATTTTTCTCCAACAAACAATACTATATCTTCTATTTTTCTCTATACATCTAAGCTTCACAGACGTAAAGATTACATGAAAAAAGTGTTGAAACATATCGGTAGATTATTCTCAGAACTAGAAGATTTTTGTTCAGGTAGCCATGAACGGACTTTGAAAACCTATATTTTTTGTAGGAAAATTTCAAAAATAGTTTCACAAACTCTCAGTGCTCTAATTGCTTCGATAATGTAGGTCACAGAATAGCCTTTCAATGAAGAATAAAACATTTTCAAAAACTATGCAAACATACCGAAAAATTAGGGTGACCCATCTTGCCCCGTCTACACAATACACGTAGTTATATGGGATGTATAGCATAAGGAGTATAACGAAAAAATATTTTATTTTTTTCTGTGCAAGGAGCGTAAAGAATTCCCAAAACAATATATCACTTTTTTGTGTATCCACTTCGTTCATCTGGGAAAATTATTGAAAGATTCAAAAAATATATAGTACGTTTGAAAACGGTACTGACCCATCTTGCCCCCACATACCATACATTTGGCATCATATACATTTGGACATTTTTCAACAAAATTGGCCATATCTCAAAAATGAAAAAAAAAGTGCATTCCAAAAATTTCAGCGATTAAAGCTTATTAAATAACCTTCTCAAAAATATTTTCGACGAGTTCGGGCATTATTTTTCCGGCTTTTCTTTACGAATTTTCTCAACTGTTGAAATTTTTGTGGAAAACTTTTTCTAGTTCATATTTTTTTGGATTTCGGAGTAAATTCGCTTTCATTTCTTAAAAAAAAACTTTGTTTCTATGATGCTTCGTTCTTGAGTTATGATTTTTCAAAGTAAGTACTGTCAGGGGAAAACAAAAAATTTCCACCTGAGTTTTCCGGGAAAATAGGCAACCCTGATTTTTTCTCATTTTTTTTTTGTTCATATATTCATGAGCCCAGCCTGTAGAAAAATTTTCATGAAAATCTGAGACCCTTCGGCCCAATTTGTACGATAATAAAAAAAAACAATTGTCAAACCACCATAATTTGGCAAAACAAAGTTTGCCGGGGCAGCTAGTTCTTAATAAAATGCCATTTTCGTCAATTTGGTTGGTTAGTCCCCTAAGACTTAACGCCGGCCCAACGTATTTGTAATTTAGTTTTGTTTGGAAATATGATACATCTAGAATTTTGTAAGCAAATAGCAATGCTTTATACAACTTCTTTTGTTAATCCACTTAAAGCCTGTACCCGCAATATTCGGGACACAGAAACACAGCTGTAACTCTGAAATAGATGCATTAAAATTGCTCAAATTTAGTCTAATAACATCTTAAGATGTGTTCATTTCACCTACAAAATTTCATGTGAATCGATGCAGTACTTTTTGTTGTAGCAACGAAAGAGTAAAATGTGCGCCATTGATTTTTGTACAGCCCCAAGTTTTGCTTGTCAGCGCTGTAACTTTTGAATTTGGCAAAGGAAATGGCTAAAATTTTGAACACAAACCTCTCAATCTATATTAGTTGCATGGGCAAAATTTCAAAAAAATCGATGCACTATCAACAATTTTATAGTCAAAACATGTATTGGGACTGAACGTGATTTTAGCCTCTCAGACAGAAATTAGTCAGCACCCTTTATTGTTTAGATTGTACTATTGAAAGTACTACACCAATAATCATCAAATTTTGCAGGCATAATATATACATAACAAACTAGCTTCTGTGAAAATTTCATGAAAATTGGCAGATAAATTCAAAAGTTATGAATAGGCAAAAATCGTACATTAAAAACACGGAAAATTTCCACCAACACTCACCCCTATCAACACCAGTAGCTTTCAAACCATTTGATCAAAGTTGATGAAATTTTGCAAGAAAGTGTATCTATAAGTATCATAACTGCTAACGAAATTTCATAATTATCATCAAAGAACTTTGAACTTTAGCGTAAAAGAACCATCTACTATGAGAATGAAAATTGGTCATGATTGTACAAAATGCTTAAAACCACGTTTGATTGTTTTTCATCCAAAGCTTAAAGTAATGCATCGATTTTTATGAAATTTGGCACAAATAATACACATACACCAAAGAGTTCTCAGTCAATTATTCGGCCAATTTTACCGATTCATTACAGAGCTACTGACGTACTTCTGTGTCCCGATTATTGCGGATACAGGCTTTAGAAATAAAATCTAAATGATAGTTTTCAAAAGAATTCCGAATTCTCAAGCGGCATTGCAAAATATTCTTAAGTGGGGAATATTCTGATATTGATATTCTGATTGTGGGGAAAAAATCTGGTAGAATTCGCAATGGAATTCCAGCAAAAATTTTTGAATCCCTAGAGAAAGTAGATGTCACATAATAAGTAAGGACCTATACTGCCGTAATTCTGCAAAGTGACATAAGCGCCATTCAAAGTTTCGACATTTTTTGGTATATTTATATATAATATCTGGTGTGAAAATGCCACAGTACCATGTCTGCTGAATTAAAATGCAAGATCTAATCGTAATCCATCATCTATGGAAAGTAACTTAGAGGATGACCAAGAGTTTTATGCATAATAACCAAAAAAATGGGCCAAAACTATCAATGTCGTTGACGTCACTTTGCAGAATTACGGCAGTATATAGCTAAAGTGTAAACGCGAGTGTATTCATTAAAACCATGCTGAAGGTGATTTCCAGTCGGTCATTATGAATTCTCTTGACTTTCTTGGTTATCGAGTATTTTGCGCGTCTATCAAACAAGGCACAAATTGAAATGGTCCTTGAGAAAGTTACTGCGCTGCCATAGTGCAGCGTCAAAGTGAGAGTGGGAGTGCGCGTCCAAAAATTTTCGTGGATTTGCTGTTGTTGATATTCTTCTTTGCGGCTTCGTACACGCGCACTCCCACTCTCACGCGTAAGCTAAGATTCAGGTGTTATCCTAGTTTCAACCTTACGCCAAAAAGAAAAAGAAGACAAGGGCGTAGTCAACTTTTCGGTCAGGGAAAGGGGGCGAGCAGCCTTAGCACATTTATAACAACTACCTTTTATAACTACACGTAACACGATGAAATTGAAAATAATAACATTTAATTCTGAACGTATTACTTCCCCTTTCAGCAGCCACGCTGTTGTATTTTGTACATTATTTAGAAAAAAACCTCGCCTATTCTATCTATACAAATCAGCTGATTTCCGGATAAAAATTTCAATACAACTACAATACAGTATGCGGCAGGAAAAATGCGAAAGTGTTTTTCAACTTCAAACCTCGTTTTCGTCCATTTGACGTTAACCAATCTATGTTTCAACGTTCCATGATATCTAATAGGCTAGTTTTCTGAAAAGTTAATTAAAAATTTTTCCATTTTGGTCACTAACCTTTACAGGGCGGCGCTTGAAGCTGAAGACAATCGGAATTTTCAAACCGCTGAAAAGTACACAGGTCGCTAAATTTTGTATCTGATAAAACACAATTTTTAATTTTCTTTACAATATCATCAAATATATGTACTTATTTCATATAATATGTGAAACTATATGGCTCTGGATCAGTGTGGTCTGGTTGTTCATCGAATTTAAGCTAATTTTGTTACTGTTATAGTCATTTTGTTTAATGACCATTGGGCGCGCAGTTTATTGATACTCGCTTATAAGGCTTACATTATCACATGTTAAACATCAAATATTGACCCCGGACATTGACTGATACACTGTCATGAAAAAATAGTCATATATATCTCATATTTAGCGTGTAATAGTGCCTTGAACTTTTCACATTTTTTCCTGCCGCACCCTGTACATATCAATAATACTACAATACATTATTTTGCAAACAATTCATTATATTGTTATTGTATGGTTATACAACAATACCATCTATTGTATAAAAAGTTCAAACAATATCAAAACAATATAATGTATGGTTTGCGTTTCACATTTGTTCGAGAAAAAAATATTTTTTGTATTGTTACGATACTTAACTATAATGCACATACATTATATTGTAAAATGTTCATTTACAATACATTTTATGGTGCATATTCTTGTTTTTATATTGTTCTTCTGTATGGTATCTAAAATGAAATGTATTGCGAATGTATTACTAACAGTACAATGTATTGTATTTGCAGTGTCGGATGTAGTGTGGGGGGGTGGGGGTGGGAGTGTTGGGGGGTGGTTCGGATGTAGTGGGGGGTAATGGGAAGGGTCCCAGGTGCACGGGGGTGTTTTATGGGGCCGTTTTTGCTTGTTAAACATTAACTTTGAGAAGAATCCCTGGAAAAAAAATCTGAAGAAATCTCTTGAGGAATTCCTGGAGAAATTGCTATACAATATTCTGGAGGAATCCCTAGAGGAATTCTTGGGGAAATCCTTGGAGGAACTCTTGAACAAATGCCTGGCGGAATCCCTGGGGAAATTCCTGGAGTAATTTCTGGAGAAACCGCTAGAGGAATCCCTGGAGCAATTTCTGAAGGAATAACTGGAGGATTTCTTAGAGGCATCCCTGGAGAAATTCCTGGATGAATTCCTGGTGGAATCTCTAAAGGATTTTTGGGAGGGATCTCTGGAAGAAGTCCCGGAGCAATCCCTAGATGAATTTCTAGAGAAATTCCTGGATGAATCTGTAGAGAAAATCCTGGAGGAATACCTAGAGAAAAAGATAAATTCCTGGAAGACTTCTTAGAGAAATTCCTAGAGAAAACCCTGGAAGAAATCCTGAAGGTATTCCTGGAGGTATTCCTGGGAGGAATTTCTGAATAAACCTCTTGAGGGATTCCTGGAGAAATCCTAAGAGAAATTCCCGGAGGATACCCTGGAAAATTTCCTGGGAGAAATTCCTGAAGGAATTGCTGTAGGAATTTCCGAAGGAATTCCAGGATCAACTTCTGGAAAAAAAAAATCCTGGAAGAATTCTAGAAGGAATTTCTGGATGAGTCCCTGGAGAAATTCCTGGATGAAATTCTGGAGGGTTGTCTGGAGGAACTTTAGGAAGAACTCCTGGAGGAATGTCTGGAGGAATACCTGGAATAACCCCTGGATAAATTCCGGGAGGAATTTCTGGGGGAATTTCTGAAGGAATCCCTGGAAGGATCTCAGGCAAAATTGAGAACACTCACTTGCTCAGCTCAGAAGCATGCAATCCAGGAACGACGCATGGACAACTTTTGCCTTGTGGTTTTGTCTAAAAGTTAGCCGAGTTAAGTAGGAGTCCCACACACATACCGAAGTCGTGAGGGAGCTGCGAAGGCTACTCTCCACGAGGTGAATGTAAATTATACTCACCTCGTGGAGAGTCGCTTACACAGCTCTGTCACGACAAAAGTTCGGCAAACTTTTAGACTAAACCACAAAGCAAAAGTCGTCCATACATCGTTTCTTGATCTCGCGCTTCTGAGTTGAGAAAATAGCAAGTGAGTGTAACTCTTTCCAAGTGAGTGTTCCCATACCTGCTCAGGAGATATTCATGCAGGAATCCCAGGAGGAATTCAAGGAACAATTCTTAGATAAACTCAGAAAGGCATTCCTGGGGGAATTCCAGAATGAATCCCTGGAGGATTTCCTTGAAATAAATCTTGGAGAAATTACCGTAGTAATTTCTGAAAGAAATTTTGGAGGAGTCCCTAAATTATATCCTGGAAAAATGCCTGGAGGTATTACTAAAAGAATCCTGGAGGAATTCTCAAAGAAATCCCCCTACAGGAATTCCTGAAGGAATGCCTGGAGGAACCCCTGGAGAAATTTCTGGAGACATGCCTGTAGGAATTTTTTAAGGATATTTAAAGAAATTCCTTGACAAATCTCTAAAGGAACTCCTGCATAAATTCTATGAGGAATCCCAAGAGAAATCCCTTGAAAAATCACTGGATCACTTTCAGGAGGAATCCCTGGGAAAAAAAATCCTTAGAGAATCTCTAAACAGTTCCTGGTGGAAGTCTTGGATAGTTCCTGGAGGAGTTTCTGAAAGAATTCCAGTACGAATTCCTGAAGCAACAAATATAAAACAATCATTTTGATTCCTCAAAGCTGCAATGCCGGTTTGCATATTCCAGTGCTTCCCAAATTGTGCGCCGCGGCGTCCTGGTGCGCCGTGAATATTTCGCTGGTGCGCCGCAAAGTTTTGAGCCAAATGTAATTCAATATCAGAACGTATTTTTTTTATTTGATGGATCTTTGAAGTGTTGTTGCAAGGCATTTTTCCAAAAATTATACCAACCTTCTAATATTCTTGCAATTCTGGTATCCTCTTAAAACATTTTGATTTTTATCAAATTTTTAAATTCTCGGAGTTTTGAGAAATTTTTGGTTAAGATTGAAAAAAAAATGATTGGATTTCTTATACTCCAGTTCAGTTTTCGATTCTATCAACAGCTTGTAACTGAAAGTAAATATTTCAAAGATCCTATTACAGTTCTTTCTTGATTCCATACATTTCCATACAGTTCTCAATGCTGTATTCTGCTTTTAGGGACGACATTTTTTACTAACGTCACAATCATAGACTACTTCTGCAAATTTTCGGTTATGTGCAAGTAGATCACATCTCAAAAATGATTTTATTGGAGCTGTGTACTCCATATATCTTGTCTTTAATGGAAAATTATGAAAAAGATAAGTAAATTTTGATCGACATTCAGACATTTTTTTATGAAGTTTTTGCACAAAAGGCACTTTTTTCAATTTTAGGACGAAATAGTCATCCAAAACTTATGTGAAAGGATAGACCTTCACGCTTTTCTCAAGACATATTGATCAAACGCATGGAAATGAATGATCCATCATCAGCCTAGATCTGAACATTATATGTTTGTACTTAAGTTTGCTGAAATTTACCACACTACATTCTTAAAAAACCGTTTTTGAAAATTTTGTACTTCCAACAAAAATCAAAGGTTTTTATAAAATTCTGTGAAATCATTTAAATGTACCCGGAATTATTGAAATATTGCAACAGTTTTACTATTTTTTGTTGAATTATAAGGCATCAGCAACTCGCTTTATCTCCAGAATTGTTTGATATAGAATAGAAGCTTTAGTTTTGGCCAGCCCGGACTTTTGGCCATAGTGCGGTATTCAGCCTGTTACGATATAAATTGATTTAAATTTATTTTTTACTAGTAGATTCTAATATAATATGATGATGGAAGAAAAAAATAATGTTCCTTAAAAAACAGCTCCCATATATCTATTTTGGCCAGGGTGCTTCTAATTTGGCCACTCCCATAAGAAATACACGTGATTGGCCAAAATAGAAACCAAAGCTGAGAATATGGCCAAAACTGCGGCAATGCTTCTATTTTAGCCAGAGCCATTTTTAATACAAAAATCAAGTATCAAGTAAGAAATCAAGCTAATTCCTGCATTTTTCTAATAAAGTATAGATCGAAACCTTTCATTTAACACATTGGTAGTTTAAGTTTTCATTGGATTATTGGTTATTTTCATAAAAATGATTTCCCTTAGACAGGCCAAAACCGGTGCCCGCACCCTATTGGTTTACCTTGTTCAAAAAATAAATATGGCATTTGAAATCTAACAAATATTAATGAAATTTTAAAGCATTTTTTATTGAAAATACGTTTTGACCCAAGAAATACAATTTTAATTGGATTTTGAGAAAACATGGTATTTTGGATTTAAATGTTTGAACTGAAAATTGTTCGAAAATAATGAAAAATCTCTGTTAAAAGATGTGCACTCAGCGAAACAAATAAGCGAAATTCATCGAAATACCTCATGAAAATTGGCTTCTTTAACGCTGTTGAGATAACTCAATATTCTGAATCTGCATGTCAAACTGAGCCAAAATCCAAATTTTCATGAATTTTGGTGCCTGGGAACCTATTTAAAAATCAATTTGAAGATTGTATGGGAGCGATTTCTCGCATCACCCCTCGTCGCAGTTTGTACTGGGCGGAGCTGTCAAACTGTAGCCCAGCTGTCAAAAGATGATTTCAAAAAATCTCTTTGAAATTGATTTTAGGTACCAAAATAAAGTTCTAAAAATCTGAAAAAAATCATAGTGGCTCAGAAAAAAGTGCTCTTTCGTATGAAATCAAAAAATCAATACATTTTTCAAAATTTAAAAACCCAATTTGCTATAATTAATTCTTATGGATGCCATAAGAATACCTTATGAAAATTGATCGTGCTTGCTATGACAAATCTCATAAGATAGACTTATGAAAAGAACAAAACAAATCCTCAAATGATGCAGACTGGATTCGATCCATGAACGTCGGGATCACCGAGCCCGTGTTTTATCCACACGGATACCGACGCTTGAGAATATCATGTTGCTAAACATGAATAAAAGCCAAGCTGTGAGACGATTTTACGTCATAGAGTGACCTTATGAAATTCATCCAAATCATTATGAGTTATTTAAAGGCCGTTTCATAAGTTGGGCCTTATGGAAATATTAAGGATATTTGGCTGAGTGTAGGTGCACCGCAAAATTTTTGAAAAAATCAAAAGACGCCGCGATAGCAAAAAGTTTGGGAACCTCTGTTCTAGGGGTTTCACGGGTTTTCCAGGGCATTTCAGCGACGTTCTATGGGCTTCCGGGTTCCAGGGGGTTTCAGAGGCGTTTCAAGGTTTTCCAGGGGTTCTTGGGGAGTTTCAGAAGCGTCAGAAGAGATTTTAGAGGTATTCCAGGGTTACAGGGACTTTCCGGTGATTTAGTGGCGTTGCATGAATGTTCCTGTGGATTTCATGAGTGTTTTAGGGGCTTTCATGAGGTTTCAGAGCGTTCCAAGGATATTCCGAGGGTGCCAGGGCTTTCTAGAAGGATTCTAGAGATATTCCACGGGATCTCCAAGTACGTTTCTGGAGTTCCTGGTAGGTTTCAGGATTTCCCGATAGGTTTCAGGAACGTTCTAGGTATGTCTAGGGGTTTTAAAGAATTGCAGCAGCGTTCCAACTGATTTCAGGGGCGTCCCCTCGATCCAACTACCGTGGATAAATTTAGAAGGTTTTGAAAAATGATTGGTTTTACATATTACAAGGAATTTTTTTGGAATTCACAGAAAAAAAATATTTGTGAAACTTTCCCACATAATTTTACAAAATATTTAGAAAATGGCAATACTGAAAACTACGTTATTGCACCCTATAGCGATTGAAGAAGTTTTTAGTGAATTATGTAATCTTCATGAAAATCATGTGAAGATTTTTCTGGCAAAATGTATCGATAATCATGCACATCTATTTCCGAATAATCAATCTTTGACGAATTGGAACGCCTAGGTAAAATAACACACTATGCTTCCTTAGTCCGAACCTGTGAAAAATGGGGAGCCCAACAGTCGACATAATATGTTACCGAGCTCTGCGCATGACCAAAACCGCACTTCGTGAATTTGAAACTTGCACGAAATAGGCACCTTCGGCCACCTACGTCATTTAAAAGTTTGTACAAGTTGGTTGGATGACGGCTTCCTAACGAATGTTGATATATCACTACACGGTTCGTTCGACGCGATAGCTAGTTGGCATTTACCCTTTGACCTACGGTTCTAAGATTGAATGAACCCGGTAGACGCGCGCTTTCGGTGGGCGTGCGACATTTCACTTCTATGCTTTTACTTTCTATAGATTGCTAATTATATCACATCGCACACGCAAGGCAGTGAAATGCCAGTTATATGCGAAACAGTAATTGCCATGAGTTACACGGTTCGAATTTCAGAGTGCTTCAGTGGATTTTCTTTTGATTGATTTCTTTCCTTTTATAGCTTTTCCAAGACGTTTGCTAATGTTTGATGAAGTTATTCAGGAATTTCCTCAATTCACTGAACATTTTAGGCATCAAAAATTTTACTGGAAGCTCTTTTTAAAGCTTCTCAGGTTTAGAAAATTATCAAACCCGAAGCTTGGTCTTGCTAAGAGTCTTACTATGTTCATTTCAGTAGCGTAGTTAAGGTTGAATCTCCATGATACTTCAATAAGTATTATCTTGAGTTTGGGTTGTAGGGGAACTTATGTATTTTCGGCAGTTTTGTTTTATTCGTCATGACGGAACCAATGACAGTGGCACAATGAATCAATTGAATGGTGGTTGACTGGGAGTGAGAACTATTCTTACTGTGCACGCTTTAAAGAATCTCTTTAACCCTTATGTGGCCGGCAGGGTACCCGGGTTCCCAGCACCCATTTAAAATACACGGTGTAGAAAAAAGCAAAAAGTTTGCCGGCCACATAACGGTTAACGGTACAATAACGGCGCTAGCCACGTCTTTGCAGTGAGATTGGAAGAGGGAAGAAAAACCTATTAGTACCAACTTTTACTCTGTGGAAGACCGCGTTTACCGCTGCGATTCCACCAAAATCTGTAGGAGTGCTTGTTGGAACGGTATCGTTAGGTCAGGATTTAGGGGTAGGCGGGGCATTATGGACACCCGGGGCAGAATGGACACCCTCAATATTTTGAAATATGCGAACTTTTTTGAACTTTTAATGAATGGAGAATATAGTCCATTTGCCTAAAACGTAGTTTCAGGAAAGAAACATTCGAAATTAAAATTATACTTGATTTTACACGAAAAAGTTGCGTCCTCCATTTTTTGTGCATGAAAATTATAATTTTCACACCATCCAAAATAAGATTTAGTGAATAATTTATTGCAGGTCGAATAAAACCTGATATTTCTAGAACACATGCAAGTAGTTTTGCTGTATCTACATGCTTAACATGTTTATATTTTCTTCTTTATTATATCAAAAATCAAGTTTGGAAATATCTTCTGCTGTCGGGGCAAAATGGACACTCACCTTTTTGAAAGAAGCGGCAAGGGAAAAATATAACCTAAATCACAAACCAACCAAATTCTTCGATTTCAGTATATTTTCGGTTAAATGTAGGGTGAAAAAATTGGTCAAAAAACGACAGATGTGAAAATAGTTGTTCTAGGCACAGCTGTACATGCCGACAAAAACGAAGCTTTATCCAAAACAGCCTAAATTTAAATTAACTGAACAAAAATTAACTACTTCGACGTATTATTCATCCATAATAGTTGTTTTGTAATGAAATTACTTAATAGGTGTAAATAATGTACGAAATTCGTAAAAGTCTCATGGTGTCCATATTGCCCCATGGGGGTGTCCATTCTGCCCCGTATGCTTGAAGACGGTCATGAAAAACTAAAAATTTTCATAACATTCTTTGAAGTGGAAAAATCATTTTTCCTCGTGAGCATTCTTATGCAATAGATACTAAATAGACTATAAAAGGATACATGTATCATAAAACTAAACTTTTTTGACATCTTGCCAGGTAAAATGGGCAAAAACCTTAGGGTGTCCATATTGCCCCGCCTACCCCTGCTTTGATTAGTAATATGACCATTTCACTGTAAATCATGCTATACAGACTGCCGCGTTATTGTTCGCTTCACGCGATAAATAATCGAGCTCAATACTTACTACAGTTGGATTCCGTTTTAAGCATGCTCCTAGCATGGCACTCCCCAAACTTGACAACAAAGGTATCATTTCCACGAGGAAATTTGATTAGTATGGCTTTCTTTCCAAAACGAATAGGTACTTCCATGAGTATTGCTTTGTACTTGGTCACACAAAAATGTCGTTAATTATTTGTAGAAATGTGAACGCTTTGACCCTACACTAGAACACACATGTAACTAGTAGTCAGTGTTGTATGGATGAAAATTTAAATTAAATACGAACATCAAAATAAATCAATAGAATACAATTACTTATCTTTAGTTGGCCTCGACAGAGACCTCCATCGGCTGCTGCTGCACTGGTTCCAGTACGTTTTCCTTCTGGGAGTCACTTTGCTCCAGCGAATCTTCCGTTTTCTTCTTCTCATCCTTGGGCACCGATTGATCGAGCCCCGGGTCCGACTGAAGGCTCAAATTGGGATTGAAGAACGACTGCGACTGCTGCTGGGTGGATGAATGGTGGAACTTGGGCGGATCGTTCTGGATCGTTACCGAGTTGGTGCAATCGGTCACCTTGTAGATTCCGACCAGGTAATCGGACAGTTCGAACATGTTCGACCGAAGCGAAATGATAACAAACTGGGCGTTTTTCGTTCGTTCCTGCAGGGAAGAAACATATGAGGAAATGTTGAAAACTGGGTTGAAATGTTTCTTTTTTTGGAAGTGAGAATTCAGTAAACCAAAAAGACCATTGCAAGAACAGCTGTGCTTTTGTAAGTACTGGTGTTCCCGTTCTTAAAAAAACTTCGGCGCTAACTGATAAACAACACATACCTTAATGTAATGAGCGACGATGGAAACATTCTTGAAATCCAACGCGGCATCGATTTCGTCCATCACGTACAACGGCGACGGCTTATAATAATGCAGGGCAAACACCAGCGCCAACGACGAGAGCGTCTTTTCGCCTCCGGACAGATTGGAGATCATCTTCCAAGATTTTTTCGGCGGTCGCACGCTAAACACGATACCCTCGTTAAACGGATCCATCGAGTCGACCAGCTCGAGTTCGGCATCGCCACCCAGCGTGATCATCTGGTACATCTCCTTCAGTTTTTTCGTAATGATGTGGAACCCTTGCATAAACTCGGTGAACCGCTTTTTCCGCACGTCGTCGTACAGTTGACGCATTTCGTTTCGCTTGGCGGTGATCTCCTCCAGAATGGCCACCCGTTGCAGGTAGGCTTCCTGCTTTTTCAGGAACTCCTCGATGACGGAGAGATTCGGTTTACTGGCGTTGAGTTTTTCCTCCTGGATGGAGAACTGGTACTGCAGGTCGGAGAGTTTGTAGCTGTTGAGCTCCTCTTCGGTGTATTCTTTCAGGGGCTCCGGAGTTGGTTCGCCGGGGATTTCGTGCAGTTTCAACGGTTTCAGCTAGAAATAGAATGGAGAACAACGATATTTTGAATGAGTTTGCCAATGGTGGAATTAGATGTTTTGCGCTAGATTACCAATGGAATACCATTAACATTTTCGATCCGAGAGTGTTTCTCGAACTTTCTGCCAGAATACTTCTGAGACTTCTTCTCTCGGAACTTTTTTACAAGTTTTCCACAGATGCAACACAAAGTTCGTTCTGGAAGTTTCATCAAAGTGCCTTTTGGGATCTCTACAATAGTCCCTCCCGGCATTCATCCTAGTATAGTTTTTTCGCGAGATTTCACCTAGATTGTTCCTGGTGCTACTCGCAAGAAATTCCGAAAGTTATCTTCGGAGGTATCTTAAAAGAAACTCCGTACAGTTCCGGAAAGAACGGTGTAGTTTTGGAAAACTCCAGGAATGAGCTCCGTATGAAATCTTAGAAAGAACTCCAAGCAAAGTCTCACGTGGAACTGCAGGAAAAATTCCAGAAGAAACCTCGAGAAGCAACTCCGGTATAGATCTGGGTAGAATCCCGAAAAAACATATGAGCATGAACATAGTTAGCCGTATGATTTTAGTTCAGCTATCATTACCATTATCGACGACAATTCAGCATGGATACTTGTTTGTGACTTCCAATAAAACTTCTAGAGGAACTCAGGTAGAAAATCCAAGAGAAATCTCGGGAGAAAACCCTTGAGAAATCCCGAAAAACTTTGGCAAAAATTCCGGAAATAACTTTAAAAGAAAGCTTTGATGAAACTTCGGGTTCAACTCTACGATAAATTCATGGATAACACCAGGAAAAAATATCATTAGAAATTCCTGGACAAACTCTGAGAGAGATTCTGAGAAAACCTTTGGGAGAAATCGTGAGAAGAACTTATGGGGGAAATCCGGGGAAAAACTCCAAGAAAACTCTCAAATTTGAAATAGCTTTTCCAGTCTTAACAAAAATCAAATACAACTATTTAGTCTTACAGAACTGGAAGAGATAGCTATATTTGAATTTTGTCAAAACTAAAAGAAAAACATTAAATTCTATCGCAGTTGAATCCGAAAACAGAATACATTCAAGAGCATCCCCCGCAGAAATCTTAGAAGGAACTGCAAAAAAATCCGCAAGAACCTCTTGAAAATATCTCGAGGAAAACTCTGAGAGAAAATCCACGAAAATTTCTTGAAGGTTGCACAGGAGAAACCCCGGGGGAGATATCGACAAAACATTTGGAAGAAATTCAAAGGAAAACTCATGCAGATATGTAGGGAGCACCAGGAGTTCCAGGAGATAGTGAATGACTTCGAAAAAATCTATGCATTTTATAGAAATCATGCAGTTCTGCGTGTATAATAGTTTTCAGGATATTCATAAAAAGTTAATGTGGAAGAATAGACATTTTTTCCAATTGTCCTAAAAATCCTCCAGGAGTTCTACCAGGAATTACACTAGAATATTCACAGGAAATTTCAATAGAAGATCCACCGAAAATACATCCAGATGCTATACTGAGCAGTCTAGGAGTTTCACCGGAAATTTCTCACGGTGTGCTACTGGTGGTTACGACACGAGTTTCACCGGAAATTCCTTCAGGAGATTCACTGAGAATCCACTAGAAGTTCCACCAGATTTTTTTTCTAAAAGTTCCAACGGAAATTCCATGAAAAACACCTGAACGATTTTCCGGAGGCTCTTCTAGAAGACCCCTGCTAGAGAAATTACCGGCAGATCCCCTACATAGCTTTTCAGTGGAACTTCTTGAGGAATTTCTGGTAGAACTGCTACAACAATTCCCGGCGAGATTCCTAGAAGAGTTACCAATGGATCGTAAGTAAATTTCAGATGAGGTTTCTAGAGGATTTTCTGATAAAACTCCAATAATAATTCCGGTGAAACTGCTGGGAGACTTCCAGGTGGAATTCCTAAGACATTTACCAGTGGAACTTCTACTGGAATCTCTGGTGGAACTTTTAGATGAATTCTCGGAAAAACTCCTGCACAAATTTGCTGTGAAATTCCTAGAAAAACTCCTAAAACCACCGGGAATTCTAAGCTAAATTTTCGATGGAAGTCATAAAAAAATTCCTTGTAGAACTCCCAGAGAAGTTCGTGGTGGAACTTCTAGATGATTTTTTCAAGTTACTTATACAGGATTTTCCGGCGAAACTCCTCGAGGAATTCCTGCTGTAAGGCGGTTGAACTTCCTACATACATTCTCAGCGAAAGTCTTAGAAAAAAATCCGATTGATCTCCTGGAAAAATGCCTGCTGGATCATCTGGACGAATTTACAGTAGATGCCCTTCAGGAATACCCGGGTTATAGAGTTCGGTTATTAGGTAGAGTTCTTACAGATATTCACGGAGGACTTTCCGGTGGAATGGTCAGAAAAATTATCGTTCAAACTTCTGGAAGAAGTTGATAGAACTCTTGTAGAAATTCTTGAGAGATCTCCCAAGGAAATTCCCGATCGAACCCCTAAAGGAATGTTCGGCTCGATTGTACTCCTAGAAGACTTAAATTTAACGTGGAACTCTTCAAAAAAAAAAATCCGGTGGAACTTCTATCTACAGGAATTTAGAGTGAAACTCCTTCTTTGGAGTTCCCGATGAATTTGCTAGAGGTTCCTGAAGTACTCTCAAAATAATCAGAAATCTCAGTGAAACTTCTTAAGTAATCCCTGATGGAATTCCTTGTGGAGATACCGATAGAACTGCTAAAGCTAGAGCTCCTAGACCAGTGATTCTGTACCTTGGTGCTTGCGACCCCTTAGTCCGTTGTTACCCCACATTTCGTAGAATAATTGAAGCGTGCCTGCAAGCAGTTTGGGGTCGCAAAACGAAGGTTGGGAAACTATGGCCTAGACAAATTAAGATACTACATCTAGAGGAATCGCCGTTGGGACCACTGTGGGAATTTGTGGTTGAACTTCTAGAATAATTTTCTAATTGAGCGATTGGAAAAAACTATCGGCGTAAATTTTAGAGATAGAACTCCAAAACCAATTTACAGTGGAACTCCTAGAAAATTCCCAAAGAAACTTTCAGAAGAATTCTCAGTGGAACTTCTGTGATAATTCGAGGTAGATCTTCTGCGAGGGATCTCGATAGCTTTCCTGCAAAAAAAATCCTGAAAATCCTAGGTGGAACTGCTGGAGAAGATTCTGACGGAACTCCTAGAGAAATTTGTGGTGGAACTTAAAAAGAATTTTTTGTTGAACTTCTGCAGGACCACCCTATGTAACTTAAAAAAAAAGTTCGGTGGAACTCATAGGAAAATTCTCTTTGGAACTTTTGGAACTCCTAGAAGAATTCCCAGTAAAACTTCTAGAGGAATCCCTGGTGGAACCACTCATCTAGAGGAATTCCCGGTGGAACTTCTAGAGAAATTCTTGATAGATCTTCCGCGAAAATTCACAATCGATCTTCTAAAGGAATTGTTGGTTGTACTTCTAGAATGCTTTTTAATTCAACGTGGAACTCTTAGGGAAATTTCCCGGTAGAACTTCTATAAAAATTTAGGGTGGAACTCTTTCAGAAGTTCCCAATGGATTTGCAAGAGATTTCTAAAGAACTTCTAGAAAAAATATCCATCTACGGTTGGCATTTCGGACCGGATAAATTATAAGCGGGGTGATTATTTTTCATCTGACGTTTCGGCCCTTGGTTTGGGCCATCCTCAGGGAGATTATAGGGGTACCGCTACTTGTTTGTCGTCGGTTGCTTGATTAAGTCTTGCGTTGGCTATTTGTGCGTAGATGATGAGGGTGTAGTTTTCTAAATTTCGATTTGCCACTGCACCGAACACTAACATGGCGTCTAGCC
Source organism: Aedes albopictus (assembly GCF_035046485.1). NCBI lineage: Eukaryota > Metazoa > Arthropoda > Insecta > Diptera > Culicidae > Aedes > Aedes albopictus. The sequence continues at coordinate 190,782,578 of NC_085137.1, read as the reverse complement.
ACTGAGCACTGAACTGCTAGAAAAATTTGTAATGGAACTCCTGCGGGAATTCGTGGTGGAAATCCGTTGGAAATTCTCGGTGGAACATCTAAACATCCCTGGTGAAACTCTTTGTGGACAAACTGCTAGAGGAATTTTCGGAAGAGCCCTTAGACGAATTTCTGGTGGTTCATCTAGAAGAGTTCCTGATGGAACTCCAGCGGGAATTTGTGGTTGAACTTCAAGAAGAATTTTCTAGGGAATTTTGAATAAATTCTCGGTGGAACTTCTAGAGCAATTTACTATACTTCTAGCAAATTCCCAAAGGAACTTCTAGAAGACTTCCCAGTGGAACTTCTACGGGAATTTTCGGAGGATCATTTGTGAGGATTTTTGCTAGATTTCCTACAAAAATGCCCAGAAATTCTTCGTGGAGCTCTTCAAAGAGTTTCCGGTGAAACTGCTGGAGAAGATACCGACAGAACTTCTAGTGAAATTACCTGTTGAACTCCTACGGGAATATTCGGTGGAATTCCTTGGAAAATTATCTCCTAGAACTCCCAATATAATTCGTAGTAGCTCTTAGAGGACTAATTGGTATAACTCTTAGAGAATTTCTCATTGGAACTGCTAAGAGGAGAATCCGGTTGAACTGCTAGAAGAATTTCCGGTGGAACTACTAGAGTAACTCCAGTAGAATCTTTGAGAAGAATTTCCAGAGGAATTTTTGGCGGAACTTTTCGAGGGATTTACGGTGAAATTTCTGAAAGATTGTTTAGGGATACTCCTAGAGGAATTTCCGGTGAAGGTTCTGGAAGAATCGTCAATGGAACTCTTACGGAAACTGTCAATGAAATTTCTGCGAAAATTCCAAGTGGGACATCTAATGGAATTTGCGGTGGAATTTCTAGCAGAATTCCTGGAAGAGGTCCCAATGGAATTCCTTCGGAAATTCTTGGTAAAACTTCTAGACAAGCTCCCAGTGGAGTTATTGAGGAAATTGCTAGAAATTTTAAGAGAAATACCAGTGAAACTCCTACGGCAATTCCCAGTGATACTACTAGAGGAAAAATCAGTAGAACTCCTAGAAGAATTTCCGGTGGAAATTCTAGCGCGCTTTGCAGTGGAACTCATGGAAGAATTTCCGGTGGTGCTCTTAGAGGAATTTCCATCGGGACTTCAAGAAGAATTCCCGGTGGAACTACCACAGGAATTCCCAGCGTAGCTCCTGTGAGAATTCCCGGTAGGATTCTATAGGTATTTCCGGCGAAATTCCTTGATCAATGTCCGGTGGAAGTGCTAGACAAACTTTGCAGCAGTTCCTAGAGAAATTCCAGATGAAAATCTTAGAGAAATTCCAACGGAACTCCTGGATACTTTCATAAACCCGGAACTGCTGGCGTTTTGCTTTGGTGATCTGTCAAATGCACAAAAGGGCACACAATTCGAGTTCCCCCGGTCATCTCTCCAGTAGTCTGGAAAGGCCAAAATCATCATTTGTTCATTTTTATACTAAAAGCATCACAGTCACGAACAATCATGGAAATCGCAACAAAATACAGATTTCTCCAGTGATCACTCCGGATAAAATGTATGGAACATTTCCTGCTCAACGTAGTAATCACGTAGACCCGGCCTTTTATTTTGCATGGTATTTGTTTTTCAATATTCTTCACTTAACTTTTGAACAGGGCATATGAAAAAAAAACTAATTTTCTTTTTCAAAAAAAAAATAACTAGAAGGCGGTTTGTTGGATTAAAATGACGTCCTCGGAGATGCCTGAGGATATTTGAAGGACTTTAAGAAAAAAATAAAATAAACTGAGTGTAATATTCATCGCGGATCTATGGTAGATGTCATATAATTTAAGTTCTCCCAAAAAAACCTTACCCTTCGATTTTTTTTTATTTTTCTATAGAAAGCTGACGTCTAGCCTCAAAATTTGCCAATCAACCTAGGTTGGTTCAATGCTTCTAACCATTTTTTTCTCGAATTTTTATTATTCATCGTCAACCATTAGAAAACAATGTTTGGGATTTTTTATATGGTACTGGTTCCCTTATTAAGCATGTGGCTCCCATTTTCATCCTACGAAAAACAAAGGATTGAAGCGTTGTTATTTTTGTTTTTTTTTTTCTTAGGAGTGAGCACGCATGAAAACAAAAAGAACGGAATCAATCGGTGCCGTAATCGCTAGTTTTCGAATAGGATGAATATGGGAGCGTGAGATTACTGATGGAACACATACCCTATAAAAAAAGATTCTACGTACAAGTTCCAATGAAAAAATTATAAGGTCTAGGACCATTTGGGCAGGGAGACCTATTTTGGGCACTTGCTGTTACAACTTAGTCAATTTTAAACCAATTGACTTTTGACCTTTTGAAATACGGTGAGATACTCACAGTATCTATCCATGTACAAAAAATCATATTGGTTTGACATTGACATTGAGCAAGTGCCCAAAATTGGTCCCCCTGCCGAAATGCTCCCAGACCCTACATATTTTTCCTTAGTCCACAGTTCCACAGTTATTAATTGAGAGCTTCCTCTACTAATCACCATTTTACATGTATATGTCGTGCGCCTGACACGAAGAACTCAAGGAAGGCTGTATAAAAAAGTCAAAATATTTTCATTCCGACCAAGAATCGAACCCGTTACCCTTAGTATTGTCTTTCTGAATACTCCCGCGATTATCGCACCGGCTATGTCATGACATTTTTTCATGAAGTTCCGTGACATTTCCCATCACTGCTTCGCAGAAACTACAAGATTTCGCACCTCATTGCATAAATATCTAATTCATTAGTAAGTTAGCAACCTCGCGTCCTTTGCTTGGTGCTACGAATATTTCTACCCAATAGCATTTGAAATCTGAACCCAAGCTTATCAACCGTAATCCCACACTGCATGATTTTTATCGCCTTATCATTAATTTATTCATCGCAGGCTAGACAATCTCCCTTCACACACACACATCACACCAACCGAATCGAAACAAAATAAACAGAGAGCGGGCGCCATATGATAATCAGCAGGAGGAGAGATTTCCCCAAACTCCCAAGAATGTGAAATTTAGCGTCTGCGCAGTGCATACATGACATGTGCTATCTCTCTGGCATTCTCCATCAGAACCAAACAGGCGGATGCATTTATAGGTACATGTGGAATTGTGTCATATAATAGATAGTACCTACTAGTGCACTTCTGGAGTGACAAATAATTAATATTCTGGAGAGCAACTTGGTAGCATTATGTTGTAATTTTGAGTGACAGACAGTAGGTAACAAGGCCAGAGCATCCGGAAGAGTATCGTAGAGACAATAAGTCTAGAGAAGTTACGTAGAATTACGAAAAATTGCCTTTTCCGATTTACGTTTCATTGAAAACACTGCGTGAAGGTTTCATAAAAGTTGGAAATAGTATAAAAGTGATTTAAGGTTGAACTGTGATATCCTCTGTTAACATTTGTAAACGATAACTGATAAGAAAATCCGAACAAAATGGGAAGCTTTTTCTCGCATCCAAGTGGGGCGGAAGTTCTCAAAAAGAACCAGGAATACATTTCCGAGATGAATAAAATCAAGGTGAGACCACGGAATTCCGTGAATCTATTCCAACCTCCAATTTCACCGAATTCTCATCATTCAGATGGAACGATGGATTCAGATGCACTTTCAAATGAAGGAACGGGAAGCGGCGATGGAAATTTCTCGAGCCCGTGAACTGTTCTATTGGCTTGCGTCGTTCTATTGTGTTTCGACGGTTGGCTTCATCGGGCGATTCAATCGGACGAAACGACCGGGAACGCTGGCACCGATAGTGCCCCTAACGTTCATCGTGGCCTATTATGCCGATTTGGCGTACGGCACGAAAGTTCATCGAATAATAGGTTTGAGAATAATTTATAAGGCTCTAATGATGGCGATAACGATCTTCTGTACGAACTTTTCAGCTGAAGCCGAGATGATCATGCAACACGAACCGGAGCTACTGGAATGGCCCAGTGGGTTGCCTACGATATCGGAAATCGATACCGCTCGATTGGAGAACGATGACAAGATTCGTTTACATCCCCATCAAAACTAGAACAGGACGGAACAAAACAATAGCTCAAAGTATAACCATCGCGATTGGTGGTGGTTGTGGTGACAGTGCGAATGACAGAGAGATAATACGAAGCAGTATTACAGAATAGGAGAAAGATACCTTATGCAATATGTAAGGTTTAAAACGGATACACATCATTGCATTGATAAGGATATATCATTCCAAGCGACCATAACAGCACATTGATAAATCGTGTAAGGTGTAAGGGTGTAAATTAAATTTTAATATGAATTCCTATATTTCCCCTCTAATGTTCTGCTAAACTTTCACGTATTCTCGAAGAGGTTATTCATAAATGACGTAATGTTTTTTTTTGTCGTGGACATTGATAAAACAAACAATTATTCGATCAACAACCGAAGTACGTAATTTATGGATAATCTCTGCATGTTACAGATAAGAAAGCGATAGAATAAGCGGTGTTGAATGTTTCTTCAATCTAGTCAATTTATTTGGTTCCATGTAACGTTGTAAGTGCCAACAGTCAGTACAAACGTTTTGGAAGCGTAGTTCTACACTTCTCCAGATCCTCAAGAGCACATATCTCAAGATGTAAGCTTCTAATAATCACAGTGGATTTTTTTTATAAGAAAATGACGAAAAATTTAATACCTCTGAATACCGCTGAAATATAGTCATGTTTTTGTTAAAATGAAGATATTTAATTAGGTAATTTTATGGTAGGATATTCGAACACAGCGATTATTTCTTACAGTTTTGGTAAATTAAAGGTAATTTTACCCTATTTGTAGTGCAAAGTAGATTCGAATGAGTGTAATCAGTTTCGTACCTTTTAATTCCGCCCTATGTTGCTTATCCTTTGACAGATACGCGTATTTCGACTACCACTTGTAATCTTCCTCAATGTCAGTTAAGGTATGCACACAGCAAAATCTAGCCACCGTATTTTGGATAGAATTTTTACCATTTTCAATGAATCATGGCAACCTATGGCGCAAATGAAAGCTTATTGTGTAAGGAATCGAAAAATATTTACTTCGGGTGATATTTTCACATTGTGTTTAAAATAGAGTCAAGGGATCAACAAGTCCTCGAAAAGTTTTTGCACAAACGTGCTGAAAATCTGACAATGTACATTAAAACGACCATCCCCGCAGACTTGAGTTAGCTTTCAAGTATTCGGTTCTATACATCATTGCAACGTGGAAAGGCTGCAGATTAACTTAAGACCAAGAAATAATCAAAGTTTAGCAAGAAATGCATAGTTTGGTCAACAATATGAATTTGTGGTTTGAAAAACCGAACTATCAAAAATACATGTACAACAAATCATCTTTTTCACTACGGGAAATGTCGGAAAAAATGGCTGGCATCTCTTTTTTAAAAGCTTAGATATTGTGTATTGATTTGGATTGATTTTTGTGCCCTGCTTATGGCGGAGAATCCTTGCGTTTGTATGCAGAAAACTATGTGGAAATTGTACCACATTTTTTCTAAAATCGTAAAATTTCATACACCTCAAAACCCAACCCAATTAAACAATATTGAGTAACCGTGAATTGGAACCTTCAAAAAATGTCAAGAAAGGCAGCTTTCATCGAAAAATAAGATTGATTTTGACACAAAGGTGGTAAGAATTTCTTGGCAAGCGATGGAAGGTACTGTGCAAAACTTTACGCAAGGACTCAAGCGCAAAGCTTGGGATGACGGATATAATAAGTCAAATCAACAATGTCTTGATGTTGATTTAAAGTCAATTAATGGTTTTTTTATGATGAAATGCTTCTGGTTTGGGAATAAGTTAGAATGCATTATTACTGCTTGATTTTCTTTGGCTAGATTTTGCTGCTTTTTTGGCTAGATTTCAGATGCAATATCTAGTCTAATCTTGTCTAGTCTATTTACACATACAAAGCCGTCACTTGGATGAATCCTGGAAAATGATAGATAGTCATTATCTATGCTTGCAGTGAATCAGTGATCCATAACAAGCATTGGAGTGGCCAGGGGCCAGTGTGCAGCGTCATTGAATATCAAGTTAAAACCATAGAACGGGGACATCTCGTACCAACCGTTCCGTATAGCGTGTGGTATGAAAGTACAGCAAAAACGATGGGAGTGACGTTGCTAAGAAAGTTAATGTCACTCCTTCTAAGCTCCTCTTCCTGGGATGGGACATAGGATTTTCCTCTTATGCGCTGGCTCAAAAGCCTAGATTTGAGCGCTATTGCTTGCTCTCTAAAACGAGCTAAAAACATGGCGATCCCTTTTCCGGTTGTACTAAAAAATTAAATTGTAAGTGATTGAACTATGAAACGTTTACAGTCTCCACACTTTAACATCAAGGTATCTAAAAAAAAATTAGAAAGATCTCACTAAATAATAAACCGTCCGGAATCCTTTTTTTTCATAGGTACAGCAACGCGCTTTGTTTAGTAAAAAACATAATCATAAGATAAGACAGCACGCCATCGCCATTTTTCCGCTTTTTTGGTAGTAGTAGTGCTCCGAAGAAGATTCCTACAACTAGGAACACCATTCTACCCACGAATTTTGTCAATGGCCTCACATAACCTTTCTGACTAGTTTACTAATACCACAAGTTTTTTTTTTTCAAATCTTCATCGCTGTTCATCAATGTCACATAAAATTCACTATACACAGCCGGTTTGTTGAATTTTTGTCGCCCAAACTGTTAGTCACTTCGAAGCGAGAAAATACGTGACGTTTCAATGCTTCTTCCGATGGAAAACATTACATAGAATAATAAAAACTTAACTGGATAGCGTAGCGCCACGAATCCACCGGCGATACAAAAAAAACACCGCCAAACTCACATTTTATTTAGATGCAATATCGTTTATAAACTCCCGATCAAAAGTTCGAAGTCATCCACTCAAAAACATTGTATGTGATTTTCAAGCCCTTATCTCTGCCAAATTGGATCCGATTTTTAAGTGATTAGGTCTCATTTAAAAGATAATCAAAGAAACTTTTGACAATAATCAGTCAAAATTGTAGAAAATATTGAAATCTGAAAAAATGTGAACATTTTCTAAAATATAATAAAAACTGGGTCGACTAAAGATGTTTTTATCATATTCTAGCGAAAAAGCAAGCACAATTTGAAATCTCTTACTTTATGTAAACAGCGGCCAGGTATCAGCGAGAATTACCCTGGTGTAGGAATGCTGAGAGGATTACTTCGATAACATTTCGAGTTATGTCTGAAAGTATCTAGGGAAACTTTTCTGGAAGAATCTTTAAATAGAAATCTTTCAGAGAGAATACCTGAAGGAAATACTTAACAAACACCTAGAAACTTTGCTGGGGAAATGAATGAACAATGATTCAAAAGGACCCTTCCTCCGCTGCTGGATTTCTGAATGAAATCCCCATGAGAATCACTAGAAGAAGAGCACTTCTGGAAAAATTACAGGACGTCAAAGTTGTTTTTTATGAGATTTTTTTTACTAGAATTCCTTAAAAATGTTCTTCAGAAAGCCAGTTTGCAATTCCTTTACTGTTTGTTCCGTTCAGCACTTCTGTAGGAATTCCAACGGTATTGTTTTAGGTGTCCCTAAAGATTCCTCAAGATTAAAAAAAAAGTTTTACCTGGAACTGCTTACAGGAATCTTTCTTAAAGAATTGTGTAGTGGATCACTGGTGACACAAGTAGATAGAGAAGAAGAGATGATAGGAATTCATTCACAAGGATATCTAGATAAGTATCAGAAGAGATCCATAGAGGAATTCCGGCACACATTGTGAATACCAAATTCGGTATTTTTTTTTGACGAAAGTGGAACACCGAACTTGTTCAGTAAGAACGAATTGTTTGTTTTCCAAGCGTCATTACAGTTGTTATACTGACCAGGGTCGTGCAATTTCGAAAGGAAAACATGACGTACGACGACTGTAGCAAATCGTTTCCCATGCGAACGGACTGCTGTGATGCTTCATCTCTCACCCAGCAACCCACTCGTTCGTTGCTGCTACAGAAACAAGTGTGTATGAAACATGGGATGATACACTTGGATTTTCGTTTCATTTATGAGTCATTGAAATACTTCAACATGCTAAAAACACTATTTAAACCACATTTTTAAATAGTGGTGCACGCCAATAGGGCACTGCATTGTTTTGATTTTGTATGGGATTTTGACGTTTCTTGGCCTTGTTGTTTACAAAATGTCTGTGTGAGTGAAAGAGAGGGAAAGAATTTCATGCAGTGCCCTATAGAATGATAATTATGTTTTATGAAAGAGGATAACAAATTCGACCACTTAAATCCAATTAACCGGCGCCCGTAACCATTGAGAGACTAGCGCGCACCAGTGAGACACTAATGCTCTGACGGGTGAAGCACAAACAATGCGACCGGGTGGGAGACTACCGAGTGCTACGATGAGTGGAAAAGTTTTTTTTAACGACCGAGTCATTAGAAAAATGTATGAAACACTTGAAGTGACTCATTCAAATGTTGCATGAAAGTGTATCATTGAAACGAAATTGTACGCCCCTGATACTGACTCTCAGAAAAATGATTACCAAAACTACCGAAATAGATCTCACACAGACAAATACACGTTAACGTTAACATTTTCCGATGCAAATCATAGCGACGAAAACATATTCACCCAACTCGCAGAAAAAATATGGTTAAATCAATAATATTTGAGGTAAACTCAAACAAATTGTCAATTTGAATAAAATATGAAATAGATTGCAGAAATTAAACGGCTAAGCAGTATTCAATACGGAAAATGAGGTTTATTGTTTGCCCGACGTTTCGACATTGGGGTTTAGTGTCATCTTCAGGGGTAACTAATTGGTCGTTTTTAATCTCATGTTTCGTCTAACTGCGCTAGCGTACGTAAGCGTACAGCCCGTTGCAAAACTAGACAAGCGAAAATTGTCATATACCAACAAAAAAAATCAACCAGACAGTTACAGTTAGACTCACTTGACTTGCAGTTAAAAAATTAAACCGTTTGCACCAATGCAATCGAACGTCTTCTGTATTGATGTGGAACATATGGTGAAAGTGGACAAAATATGAACATTTATTTCGATTGTTTTTTTTTTCATTAAAGAAAGGCCGGACAAGAAGGCCACCCTACCCTTGTAACAGAAAGGACGCATACCTAAAATTAATCAGCGTTCTTCGAGAAACGCCGTTTTGGGTGAATGTTCGTTTCACCGACATGCTGAACTCGGTCATCGCTTTGATTGTCGCGGTTAGGCTGGCGGATTTTCATTGTTTCCGCGTCGAAATCTGCTTACACCTACACACCGGACTCAATCGGTCACTACGAAATCACAATAACAACAGTTTGACAGTTGGATTCAAGGTTATGTTCAATCCAAAGTATGATTTAAATACTGTCCCTTTTGCCCCTAATCGACGAGATTTTTACGACGAGCCCCTAATTAACGAGATTTTTAGCCCTAGGTTAGTTCATCTCGGGACCCACGCCTTACTTTCCTTCCGAAGGAAGAATTCACATTTTGTGAGTTTGTCGGGAGTGTGATTCGATCCCAGGTCCTCGGCGTGATAGCCACGTGCTTTAACCATCACGCCAGGTCCGCTCCAAATCGTCAATAGTGCACAAATAATCAAAATGCATATTTTCAACAAAAATAACGCCACGGTCAGTAGTATTGTATTGCAAATATTTATGGTTATTGTTAACATGCTTTCAAATTCGAATAACCCTAAAGACATATGAAATACTTTTTGAAAATATTTGTTTTGTATTTTGGTATTACTGTAAGTGACTATATGCCAAACAAGTTTGTCGAAGACCGCAAAGTGATCCAACGTCTGTGAAAAAAAGTTATACCATAGGTAAAGTGAGGATAAACTTTATTGTTGTTTTTCCAATAGGGTAAGAAATCAAACTTTGAACTAGTCAAATTGTAATCTTAATTTGAACCATTTCGAAATTCATTAAAACGACGTACTTTTTAGGCAAATATTGTCCCGAAAAGGATGTAAAGCAGCTTTCCGTAATATAACCTGATAACATGGACTTTAAAAGCATTGAAAAAAAGCGTTTTTGTCATGGAAAACAGGCAATTGAAAAATCACTGTGATTTCACCCATTTCCCCCCAGAGAAAGCACATTTTCGGTGCACTCGTACAGCTCATGCATTGTATCACACGCAATATGTGAACACGTCAAATGAAAGCTTATTTATTGTAGAATCGACCAACCGAATAATATTCCGCATTATTTGTCATCAAAGTATCAAATTTAAGTAATTCTTACTTGGAGAATGTTATCTTAAGTTGAACCATTTGTAATCTAAATTTGAACTAGTAAACGGGGGCGAGCTTCCAGTGTTGGCCAGCAGATTGCGGTAGTAGTTGTTTTGTTTACTCTTTGGGGATGAAAAATTCCAAATTTAATTTCCAAGTTCCTGAAGAGTTTAGAACATTCTTAGTTGAAATTCCATTGCCTAATGAAAAATAGTTATGGGAATTAGCAAATCCATGTGTTTTTCTGTTGTTCAGCACGAAATTGGCTGTTGTAGGAGATGCTCGAGCTGCTGCCGCCAGTAGTTCAAATTAAGATTAAAATTGGTTCAAATTATGATTACGATGGTTCAAATTAAGATTAAAATCATTGTTGACGAATAATCGATTTTTTCAATGAAATTCGGTGCAAATACAAACTTTTTACCACTTAACAGAAAGCTTATACCCGTGGCTTTCATGTACATAAGATTTTGCCGTAGTAAATTATTTCCATGTGGGAAAAAAAATCACTCAAAATTTGCGCTACTTCGGAAAGCCTCAATTTGGTTCAAATTTTGATTACCTACCCTACATGTAAAGGAATAATATCAATAATGAAATCTCAATACTTTGCCTCACTTTGCCTAGGGTATAACTTTTTTCACAGCCGTCGGATCACTTCACGGTCTACGACATAGTTGTTTGGCATATAGTCACCTACAATAACACTAAAGGGTTTATTTATTGAACGCTTACAGTGCCACCTAGCGGCAAAATTCGAAAACTTAAAATTTCTGCACACATTTGCCCAAGTTTTCCCATACAAACTTCAAGCGTTTTGAGCGCCCCCATAAAATTAATTGATTTTGCTCAAATTTTAAACGTAGCTCCTGGGAGCCCAAAACAACTGATTTTGGAGGTAAGACTTGGCATTTTTTCTAAATTTTTGTTTTTCATATAAGTGTGGGCCACCCTAATGCCCATATTATTATATTTAATAGAGAAATCAAAGGGTGTCGTTTTTGCCCGGTGTCCTTTGGGCCGCAGGGTCCCTAGCATGTTGATAAAAAAAGATGTCCTTACATAGAGGAAAGGGAGAAAATAAAGATATAATGCAGGAGGAAATAGAAGGACCAGCAGTTTACCCAAGGAACTTTTGCATACGAATCAGAAGAAGTAGATGATGATGAGGTATATCATTCAACACCGTATAATTCCGCTATCAACAACCTTGTTCGTCCCACTTTGACTTTTCGCATATCTTTGACTACGAAATAACAATAACTTTAGTGCATTACTCAATCGGATTGAGATATCGTAATTCATGTTCCCCATAAGACTTAAAAAAAAATACGCATTACATATATCTTATTAACACTAATCACCTAGCCGTCGTCACTTCACTTAATGAGAGTTTATCCTGTTTGTAAAACAGTGTGTTTCAATACCCCTTTGATCTAACTGTAAGCTATAAGTATCGCGTAAGCCATTTCAAGTATAAGTGATCGTTGAACGTTTGATTGTACAATACTCGCCCAAACAGTGGGCACAAATAAAAATCCCGAATAAATTATAAGTCGTGCGTTGTAAAATAAGAAGTAGTAAACTTCACTTCCCTGATTGTACCTATTAAATATCCACATAATGTACTACTTTAACCCCAACTATTTTTTTACTTTGTGATATTTTTTTATAATTCCAGTAAATTTTGATTTCTGGTAGGACTTCTTTAAAGATCCTATAGTAGATAAAAATAAACTTCAATTAGTTCCCATAGATATAAGTCTTGTAGACTTGATCGTATAAAACTACAGAAATTTGTGTGGATCGCAGATATAACCCTCCTTTCCAGAGTCTGTATAATTTATTGGCCCTATGTTCATATCTGCTCCTGTGACATTTTTGGCAATATTATTAAGATTTTGATATATTACTGAATATTTGTGGGAATCCAATGAATTAGGGAAATTATGAGATGGAGGATTTCATTACATTCTGATAGAATGCAAGATATTCTAGTGAAAATAATGATGTTTCAACCGTTTAGTCCAAGTTTAGCGGAAAAATAGATAAACTCACCTTATTCTTCCAATGCGGAATGGTGTCCTTCACCTCGCTTAGCTTCTTCTCGATCGACTGCAAAATCTGCTCGAACTCAAGCCGTTTCATCTTGCCTTCCGCCTCCTTCTTCTGGATGGCGACGATTTCCTTCTTGATGCTCGATGACCCTTCGTGGGCCTTCTCGATTTCTACCTTCAGTTCGTCGATTTCCTGCTTCAAATCGCTGGCTTCTTTTTCCAGCGCTTCCCGCTCGTCACATCCGGCGCGGATGGCCTGCTCCGCTGCGACCACCTCATCTTCCATGTTCTTGATTTTGTCTTCGGTTTTCTTCACGTTCCTCTCGGAAGTTTTCACCTCGACCGTCAGTTTCGAGATGTTGGTCGTCAGTTTGTCGATCTGCTTGGTAAAGTTGTTGATCTTGGTCTGCAGATCTTTGACTTTGCTGTTCGTGATGTCGTTGATCTTCTTTGTCACTCCATCAACCTGTTTCTGAATTTTGTTAGCGGCTTCACTACTCTTTGTGTGCGTTTCCTTGCACTCCGCTACCTGTTCCTCCAGAGCTCGAACTTTCTCCGGATCGGAATGGGTTTGGGCCACCCTAGCCTGCTGCCGTTCGACTTGATCCTTCAATCGAGGCAACTGCTCGGCCAAACTAGAAACGTCCAACTTCAGACGTTTCACTTCATTTTCCTGTCCCTTTAGCTGAGAGCTCATCCTCTGGATCTGTTGTTCTAGTTCTCCTTGCTGTTCCTGCAGGTAGTTGATTTGCGACTGGATCTCTTGGGCTCGTACCTGCAGATGTTCCAGCTCCTTGTTGGACTTGGGTGTATCGGAGGCGGACGTCTTGGTTTGTACCTTGGTGCCCATGCGGCCTCGTTGCATCGATCGACCACCACCGGACATGGTACCGGATGTTTCGATGACATCGCCACCCAGCGTGACCACACGGTACCTCTTGGCACCGTAGGCGATCCGTTGACCTTGGTCCAGGTTCTCGGCCACTAGCGTGTCCCTTAGGGCAAAGTAGAACGCCGGCAGGACTCGTTCGTCTTCCACTCGGATTAGGTCGAACAGGCGGTGCACATTTTCCGGGCTGAAACGAGAACAAGTTAACGGGTTACTCTTAGTCAGAATAGAATTTTAAAGTCTAGAGGAGGCATTACGAGACAAACCCGAAAGAAAACAACATATAGGTCATAAACATTTACTTACGTTTGAATCTGCCGGTTACAGTACTGCGCGTACTGTTGGATCTTCTCCAGCGCAATGAACGATGCCCGTCCGATGTCCGACTTCTTCAGGTAGTCGATACAGGCCTGCGCCGTATTGACCGTTTCCACCACAATGAAGTCCAGATGACCGCAACACGTCGAAATAGCCACGTCAAACTTGGAATCGATTCCACCCAGGTTGCCCAACCGTCCCAAAATACCCGGTATTCGGCCTTCGTTTTTCTGCTTCATAAGAGCGTCCAGCACTTTGCCCTGTGACCGCGTGGATTGCGCGGCTTGCATCGATTCCTGCAGCTTTCCTTGGACGGCGCGCAGCTGACCTCGGAGTTCCTTCTCTTCGTTTACGTTTTCCTGGAGTTTCCCCTTGGCGGTTTGCAGGTCCGTTCGCAGTTGAGGGAGATTCTTTTCTAGTTCCTGCAACCGCGCTTGCTTCTCCTGGAAGGTTTTGTTTGAATCTTCGAAGGAGTACTTAAGCGTTTCAAGCTTGCGCTTTTCCGTTGTTTCGTTGTGCTGGCAGATTTTCAGTTCCGATTCGGCCAAAGAGAGGGCGGATTTGGAATCGTCCACTGCTTTCTTCAGATCTATCAACTCCGTTTGAAGTTTCTCCTTCTCTTCCAGCAGAACTTTGGTCTCGTCTTTCAACGTTGCGAGATTTTCCGTCAATTTGGCTTCAATATCGGTTTTCTGTTTAGACAAGGACTCGATCTTCTTCTCGGATTCGGCAATTTCCTTGGCGTTCTTTTCCGGAATTTCCTTCAACTCCAGAAGCTTCTTCTTTTCCGACTCGATTTGATCCTTCGTCTTTTTACGTCGATCGTTGGTCGCTTTCATGTTTGCTTGTACTTTTGTATAGTTCGCCAAAGACGCCTTCAGGGCAGCTTCCTTGTCGTCCTTTTTCTTGACCAATCCATCATACTGTTTAATTTCCTCTTTCACTAAATGTTCTTTCTCAACACGTTCCTTCTTCAAAGCCTCATACGTATCATCGTGCTTTTTGAGAATTCCTCCCGCCTGCTCCCGCTCGACCTCCAACTCAGCTATTTTCTTCTTCTGTTCGCTGATGTACTTCTGAATCTGTTGGTTCTTCGTCCTAGTCAACGAATTTTCCAACTTCAAATACTCCACGGCTTCGTGCATTGGCTTCTCGAGATCCTTCATCTCTCGTTCGGCCAACTTGCACCGGTTGTGCTTTTCCGTTCGTTCCTCGTTCAACAGTTCCACTCGCTCGTTGATCTTCACCAGTGGTTGTTTGTACCTCGTCGTTCCCACAATATCCTCCAGGTACTCCAGCAGACCGCAATCGTTTTCGGTCATTGCTTTCGGTTTCATCATTGAAATCGATTCTACCTCGCCCTGCAAAATCAGAAACCGATTGTGGTCTAAATCGATTCCATGTTGCTTCAGCAGCTTTGATACCTGAAAGAGAAAATACATTTAGGAAAATTAACGTTTTTTGATTTACTGTATAGTAAGGTTTTTCATAGTTATTCCGTTTGGACGTATGGTTTTTCAGTAGCTTCAGGGATATGGACACGAATGCCACAGGAGTGGTAAAGTGTTGTTAATAAATATCAATAAAAATAATAATTCATTTTCATTTTTCATTTTCAATTTGCAGCATTTGGTGGGGCAATGAGAGCGCAAATCAGTCCAAAGCCGATGATAAGGAGGGGTAATGGCTGAATACATAGGCTTTGCTGACCACATAAACGCCATGTGATAGGAAAAGGGTATTTTGGTGTGGGATTAGAGGGTGTTGGTACAGACTTGACAATATCAATGCTATTCAGATGCAAAATAATTTAAGGCTCAATAGTGAATCGCATACCTTCCAAAACCAAAAAAAAATCCACAAAATGTCATGCAAGTCATAGAAAAAATGCGCCCGATTGTTTATTTTGTCAATTATAACAAACGGAAACTTCTGCCCTTTTCGACTCGCCAGTCACCCCGGAAAAAATGTCCCTTCAGTTCTGGAAAATATTTTATTCCTAATTAAGCCTTTAATCGAATTTTCCGCGTGGTCCTGTGGTACCCCTTCTAGGTAAGAATTAGTCATTGCCATACTTATTAAATGCTAGACATGACCCCATGGATAGCATTTGCATATATAAAAGCTTTGCTGATGTGACTTTCCTATTAGGCAATTCTCTCATCTCATGTTTGTCTTCAAAACCATTTCTTTGTTAAAGTACAGGGAATTTTCTAATCGTAATAATTTTCTTCCGTGTTAAAAATATTAAGTTAAGTCAATGGTTTTTCATAGCTCATTATATAAGACATAAATGGTCAAAATTTCATTGCATTCTGTTTACTGAATCCGGAGATATAACAGCTCAAAGTTGGCTATCGGATAATTTTACCTTTTTCAAGAATCTTTATAACTTCGTGGAGAATGGCCCGATATTTTCTAATTTTGGACCAATGATCAGTGCTGAAAAATTCATTTCGTCATATCGAAATTCAATCACCTACAGCTCATTTTAGAAGCTGAACCTGAGAATATGATATATGAAAAACTTGTGCGGCTAGACCAGTTCTCCAAGAAAGTCACGGAAAAAATGATATTTTTCGAATATTCAAGGTAAATGTCACGGACTACTTTCGAAAAATGCAAATGATATTCACGGTGAATATCATTTGGCATTTTTCAAAGGTAGCCCGTGACATTTACCTTAAATATTAAAAAAATAGCGGTTTTTCCGTGACTTTCTTGCAGAACTGGTCGAGCCGCACAAGTTTTCCATACATCATATTCTCATGATCAGCTTCTAAAATGAGCTGTAGGTGATCGAATTTAGGTATGACGAAATGAAATTTTCAGCACTGCCAATGATACACATCCAGTTGATGAACTTACAGTAAAAAATTGAGAATATTTGATGCACTTTTCGAAAAGTTACAGCTAGTTGAACACTTTTTGAAAAGTGAAAATTTTGCCTGTCCCGATCATTTTGTCTATCCCCTGTATATTTTTAATGGTACATCAACATAATGATTACATGATATTCATGATGAGTTCTCTCTTTTGTGTTGTTTTTTAATGTTTATTAACAAATTTTGAACACAACAGATTTAACTACATAAAATAACAAGGGCATTGCATACTTTTAGGCGTTTAACAATGTATGGAGATGTTCCAATTTACAAAATTGATTCCAGTTCATAAAAACACACTTCGTTAAGAGATTCAAGGCTATCTACTATGATTGATCTACCAAGAATAAGAGGCCATTCATTGAAGAAATAGTAGATAGAACGAAGTCGTACAGCAGATTGTTCGAAGGGGTTGACAAATGACAAAAATATCAACTATTTTTATTTTTTGCCCAAGTAGTTTAATGTAAACTCGGTTTCAATGAAAATACGTTTAAGATGGACTTTCATATGTATAGTTTTGATCTACGTTTGCCTTTTTCTTAAGGAGAAACTTTAGAGAGTACCAATATGGCTGCCACAATGGCCGACGTGGACCCCTACTCACGTTTTCAAGAGCACAAATCTTAAAAATTCGTAAAAAAATGCGGTCGATTTGGAAAAGCTGCCTCTTTTTGCAAGTGAGCGAAGCCAGGATAATCAAGTGCGACTTGGTTCGATGCTTCGTTCGTCAGATTTGTGCCTCTAAAGTTTGTATGCAAAATTCCAATGGGCTTTCTTGATGTTTCACCTTAACTGATTGAAGGAATCATAGTTATACGACAAACTATAAAATGTCTGTCGCACTATCAAAGTTACCTGCATTATCAAGGATACCCCGTTTTACGGTACTCCCGTAGCTGCAAGACTACAAAAAACGCTTGCAAACAATCAAGCAAATCAACTTTTACCAAAACTCCTCATGAAACTTTGGATTTAATGATTTTTACCATAAGGCGAAACTGGAAGCATTTCCTCACTTTTTGGTTTTTGATTTTTTATTAACAGTTTTGGCCCATAGTGCCTCGGTGCATTAACGCGTTTTTTGATCTCGTATAAAAAAATCAATTAATTAGTGTCCCCGGTGTGTCCGCCAACAATCTGGGGAAGGAGAAGGCTACTAAGCCGCCTCCGCGGCCAGGCGATGGACACGGGTCCTCGCAGATCGTGGTTCGGATGAACTACGGCTCGAAAAAGATCCGCAAACAACAGAAGGAATCCGTGATGAAGCCTCCGGTTGCTGATAAAGTTGCGCATCGCCGCCGCAGGAATTCGTTCGGCGGATTGCCGTCAACAGTTGACCAGTGCAGTGTACAGTTGCCGCTGACCCAGCAGGAGGGCTGTTCCGGAATGTTTTCGACGTCGAACCAGTTTGCGCTGCTTTCCGATGACGATGATGAGGATATCAACAATGGCGATGGCGATGCTTCTGCCACTGCACAGTGGGCTAGAGAGTGTACTAGTGGTGATGCAAATAGTAACGGTGTGAAAAGTTCGGTTTCAAAAGTGAGATGTCCGCCGATCTTCGTAAACGGTTCTAGTGTTCCGACACTCAATCGAATTATTTCTACGACGACAGTGGCGAAAAGTGACTATCACCTGCGGGTGAGGAAAAATAACATTCAGATTAAAGTGAAAACTAAGCCACACTTTACTGAAATAGTGAACACTCTGGAAGCTTCGCGAACTCAGTTCTACACGCACGGAACCAGTGACCAAGTTCCTGTGAAGATAGTTCTCTCTGGCCTGCCGGTGTTTCCGGTTGAAGAAGTGACGCAAGAGCTTGCGGCAGTGAATGTTCGTCCGGCCAGTGTCCGTCAACTAGCAACATCGAAACACGGTGATTACGCACTATACCTGCTACAGTTTTCGAATGGAGCCGTGAAACTACAGGACCTCCAAAAAGTTACTTCCCTTTTCAACGTCATTGTGTGGTGGAGGTACTATTCTAAAAAGAAGGCCGACGTCGTGCAGTGTTTTCGGTGCCAGCAATACGGGCATGGGATGCGAAATTGCCATCTGGAGGCAAAATGCGTAAAGTGTGGCGAACGTCACCAAACGTCGGAATGCACTCTTCCAGGAAGGAGCGCTTCCGCTGTCAGCGAGGACCGCTCGTTAATCCGCTGTGCAAACTGCAGTCAGAACCACACAGCAAGTTTCAAGGGTTGCCCTACGCGCCTCAAGTATTTGCAGGAGTTGAAGGCCAAAAGGAGGACGAGACCGATCCTCGGGAACAACCGTGCGAAGGTTTCCACAGTACCTGTATCTGCTCCCAGAGGAGCGAGTGGTGACATCAGCCAACTGCTAGGCAGCATAACAAACCCTAACGTTTCGTACTCCCAGATCGTCCAGGGTAACTCGCAGCCCGGGTCCCCCAATTTGTTCACCGTGGAAGAGTTTATGTGTCTTGCTCGTGAGCTGTTCCACAGTCTCTCGAACTGCCAATCCAAGGCAATGCAATTTCTCGCTCTCAGCGAACTAATCATCAAATACGTCTACAATGGCCACCCGTAGATCGCTCAAATTGGTGAATTGGAACTGCCGTTCCATCCGGAACAAGACTGTGGAATGTTTTCACTTTCTTGAAACCCACGAAATAGACATCGCTGTAATCACGGAAACGTGGCTGCAGCTCAACAACTCATTGTACCACGAAAACTACTCTGTTGTTAGAGCGGATTGAGACTCACCGGAAGCCACCCGAGGGGGAGGAGTAGCAATTCTGGTGAGGAAAGGAATCTCTTACTCCATACTGGAAAATTCGGCGCGGGCAATCGAAACAGTCGGGATCTTGGTCAGGGTAGATCCAACTCCCGTGAGCATTGTAGCAGTCTACTATCCTGGCTCTAATCAGAGGGCAGCGCTCTGTCAATACAGAAGAGATATCCACCAGCTCATCAACACCGACGGACCCTTCTTTCTAGTGGGAGATATGAATGCGCGGCACAGGATGTGGAACTGTGCTAGGGCCAACAAAGCAGGACGTATCTTGCAACAAGTCTATGAGTCCACGGATATCTATATTCACGTTCCTGATACTCCCACCCGCTACCCGTCTGGTCGAGGAAAGCCATCAACCTTAGATCTGGTGATCTCGAACAACCGGATACAAATGTCGAGGCCAGTATCGCATGCCGAATTATCGTCGGACCACTTGCCCGTAACCTTCACCATCGATGCTGACATTCCAGTACTTCCGGCGGGAAGGCTCATCCGCTGCTACGACAAAGCGAACTGGAGTACCTTCGCTCGAAGGATTGATCAAGTCATCGACCTCACAGCAGGTTGGCTGAACAATCTAGATCGTCCGGAGAAAATCGATGAGGCCATCGACAAAGTCACCGACATCGTCAGGGCGGCTGAGGAAGCAGCACGAAGGATTTTGCCAAAGAAAAAGGACATCCCCGACGAGCTGAAACTTCTGATTCGGCTGAGAAATGTGCGCCGAAGGCAGTTCATCCGCAGACGGGATCCAAAATAGAGTTAATAAACTATAGAGGACGAATGTCGCTGGTGCTCCCTTTGTTCTCGCTCGAAAACATACCGGGTATCTATCTGTCAAACTCCATACTTTTTCGCTTTGACACTTATAGCCCTGCCTATCTCCGCCAGCAAAAGATGTTGCTGCGGCGACGCCAGCGACATTCTTCCTCTATAGTTTATTAACTCTATTGGATCCAATGATTGGTGCGGTAGTCAACCATCTGAATAACGTCATCAGCGTTAAAAGCGCAGAACACCGCTACAGGGACTTCGGTTCGATGTTGAAAAATCTGGACAACGGCAGCAACAAATTCTGGAAGCTAACCCGCAGCCTCCGAAATACGGTCAAGTACAGCCCACCGCTCAACGTCGATGGAAATCTGATTGTGAGTCCATCACAGAAATCCGAAGCGCTTGCAAGGGCGTTTGCAACTGCTCACAACAACGAGGAGCCGGGAGATCCTGAAACTTCGGCTGCAGTGGAAAATGCACTCGTCCAGATCCGTGCTGCAAGCTCTCCAGTGCCTCACGCTGCTCTGGTAAAGCCGAAAGAGGTGAAGTCAATCATCCGAACGCTAAAAAATCGGAAATCTCCCGGGCAGGATGGCATTCGGAATATCTGCCTTAAGCGCTTGCCAAGAAAAGGGCTGGTGGTGCTGACCAAAATCTTCAACGCATGCCTGGTCCTGAGTTACTTCCCAATTAGATGGAAACACGCCAACGTGATAGCTATCCCGAAAGCGAACAAGGATATCACCAATCCAGGTAACTACCGACCGATAAGCCTCCTAAGCAGCCTGAGCAAAGTGCTCGAAAGGGTAATCCTCGTCCGTTTGAACCGTCACCTGGAGACAGTGCAATGCATTCCACCCGAGCAGTTCGGCTTCAAAACGGGGCACTCAACGGTGCATCAACTCGCTCGCATAACGCAAAAAGTGAAGCGAGGGTTCCAAACGGGAAAATCGACTGGTATGGTTCTCCTGGATGTCGAAAAAGCCTACGACTCGGTTTGGCAGGAAGCCGTGGTTTTCAAGCTCTTCCGCTCGAATCTACCTCTCTACCTAGTTAAGATCGTGCAGTCCTTCCTTTCGAACCGATCTTTCTCGGTAACGGTAAATGGTGAATACTCCCGTGCCCACAACATTCCGTTTGGTGTGCCCCAAGGTTCAGTGCTAAGCCCGACTCTTTACAACGTCCTTACCTCTGACGTACTGATGGTCGACGGCGTAACATACGCATTTTTTGCGGATGACACCGCTTTCCTGGCGTCAGACAAAGACCCGCACATCGTCGTCACTCACCTACAAGCGGCAATGAACAACCTTGAGGAATTTCAACGCACATGGCGGATCAAGCTCAACGCGGGGAAAACACAGTCCATCTACTTCACTAGGAGACGAGTCGCTCGTCACCTCCCACGTCGATCAATCATGGTCAACGGCCAGCAAACTACGTGGGATGACGAAGTAAAGTATTTGGGAGTGATTTTTGACCAGAAGCTCAAGTTCGATAAGCACGTAAACTACATCGCTGGAAAGGTGGATCGGTCGACCAAAGCCCTATACTCTTTGCTGAGTCGCCGATCGAAGCTGCACGTGAAGAACAAGCTGTTGGTGGTCAAGTGTATCATCCGGCCAATGCTAATCTATGCGTCCGCGGTTTGGGGCAACTGCGCCAAATCGCACCGTAAACGACTACAGGTGAAGCAGAACAAGCTGCTCAAGATGGTCTACAACCTGAACCCGTGGTATCCGACCGATGATCTCCACAAGCTGGCTGGTGTCGATACAATTGACGCAAGCATCGAACGTGCTACAAGATCATTTAGGACTTCCTGTGCGATGTCCGCAAATCCGCTCATCGAAGCACTCCACCTTCAACATCTGTGATATTAGCGTTAAGAATCATGAAATCTAGGGTTTTTTCAATCTTAAACTCGTTTTCCCTAAAAAAGCTAGGGTAAAAACACTAGACTTCGCCCCCCTAAAATTCTGCTCTAATCTTCGCCACTTCATACATAAAAAATGGGATTTGTATGAAGGGGGCGAAGACTAGAGCAGTGGCGAAGTCTAGTGCTTTTACCCTACTCGTAGCTAGCAATTTCTAAATGTTGTACATACGTCTCTATTATTGAATTTGAATTGTTCTCAGTTGTAAGGTTATCCAAATCTCTGAATTGTTAATGTTAAGTTCTTTCTTTAAAATAGTATTATCGACTACAGAAAAATTAATTTAATTGAATTGAAATTTTTTATTAAATAACGAAGCAATATTTTCAAAATCGGTTTTCGTGCACATGTAGAGTATGGATCAAGGTATCTTCTGGATTTTTTTTTTTTGTAGTGGAAAATGTTTTTCGTTTTTGCAGAAACCATTTTTGAACGAAATTTCACAAAAAAATGGTTTTTGTAAAAATGGAAAACATTTTCCACCTCAAAAAAATTCAGAAGATACCTTGATCCATACTCTACATGTGTACGAAAACTGATTTTGAAAATATTGCTTCGTTAGTTAATAAAAAATCAAAAACCAAAAAAATGAGAAAATGCTTCCAGTTTCGCCATAAGTATTCCTTGCGGAAATCATAGTTACAAACTTTGATTTTGGATTCAAAGCACCAACTATTATTGTCATACTGTTACTGTATAAATTTCATAAGACTTTCGTATGAACATCGTACCAACAACGTACGAAAGTTGAAATTATGTCTTATGATTGTCATACATACTTTTATTATGAAATATTTTGGGCAAAATTTAAAAAAATCGCAACCTGGAATTGAATCAGGGATTAGATTAGCGACTTCGTGCTTTACTCATGCGCTCTATAGTTGAAGGGGTCAGGAGCTAATAAAAGGTTTTATTGTTTTTTAACAATGGCGTTTCATAATGTATCGTATATTCATAATTATCTTCTTAAGGTTTATCATACAACAAGTTTTGTGGATTTCTTTACCCCGTTTATGAAAAGCATACGAGTACAATGAATCATTAGAAAAATAAAAATAAATGATTCATAAGACGAAAACTATGAAAATCATAAGTGCAGTATGCTCAGTGTTCGTAAGTAACAAAGGTGGAAAAATCCGTTTTCAGCGAAAGAAATAACTCTATGCTCCTTTTTAGACATAGAAAGAGCTTTTCATAAAGCATCCAATTCATGTATATATTTATATATAGGTATGGTCCACTGCACGAATTTATTCTGGCCTGCTTACTCTCACACGAAATTTGACGTTTGAGCGGTGTCGGCACCTCTCAAACGTCAAATTTCGTGTGAGAGTAAGCAGGCCAGAATAAATTCGTGCAGTGGACCATATTTTCATTGAGAATAAAAACATTGACCAATGTATCATACATTGGATTTAAATAATAGAAATTCTAATATTTTAACTGTGCAAAAAAAAACAAGAAATTACCTCCAAGCTGGAAGTTCTTCTGTAACAGTGAGAGCAACAAAGTATTGCGCCAAAGGAGGAGTCCTCTCGCCACTAATGTGGTCCTTAGTTGTAGACGATTTAGAAGCTCGAAGGAAAAAGGTTTGGAAGTTACAGGCTTTGCAGATGATATAGTCATTAAAGTGAGAGGAAAGTATGACGAAACTGTTTCGGAAAGAATGCAAAAGGCCCTAAACTATACACATTCATGTTGTATTGAGGAGAGCCTTAGCATCATCCCGTAAAAAGTCGTAACTGCCCCTTTCACTAGGAGAAGGAAGATCAACCTAAGAGCTTTTCGGCTTGGGTGGATACAAATTAATCCTAGTGATTGGATCAAGTACTTAGGTTTGATTCTGGATGCCAAACTGAATTTGTAAATCAACAAGTGCGTTTTGGTTGAATATGCAAAACTATTGGCATAAAGTGGGGCTTGCAATCAAAAATGATAATCAAATTTTAAGAATAGGCATAATCAAATTGAGGAAAATATATACTCAACTTCAGGAGGCCGAAATCGAACATTAGAGGGGAGGGAACGAAGATTCAAGGGTCAAAATCTAGTTCTTTTACCCTATTTATGAATGAATGAATAATCGAAATAACTGTGAAATACTTATACTTAAAAACAATCCACAAGCTATCTTCGCACTTCCAACGCAAAAACTTACCTCTTTAAAATGTACCCTCTTGTTGTCCACCGTGTAATACGAAGAGTTGTCCCGGAACGCCGTCCGGGCCACCACAAACTCCGAATTCGGAACCGACTCGAACGAACCGTCTTCTTTGTCAACGATCTGCTTAAAATGCACCCCGACCGAGCAGCTGTTCGTGTTCGGATGCTTTGACGAACTGTGCAGCAAAACGGACAACTTCTTCGAGCGAATCTTCTGCGCTCGGTAGCCGAACACGAAGAGCATCGAATCGATCACGTTACTCTTGCCGCTTCCGTTGGGGCCGATAATTGCCGAGAAGCGCTGGTGAAACGGACCCAGCATCACATGACCGGCGTAGCTTTTGAAGTTGTAGTTCGATATGTGCGTGATGATTAACCGGGGCCCTTTGCACTCCGTCGAGCAGTACGGTGGCACCGGCGGCGGAATGTAAATTCCTCCGACACGGGTTCCTCCTACAAAACGGTAAAAGGTCAATAATTTCTCGCTTGTGCACCCACTGGGACACTCCTACTCATACCTTCCTCATCCTCGGACAGATTGGCATCGTCGTCGATGTCCACTTCCATCGCTTCGGCCGGAGGTTGCTGCTGAGCTGCTGGCGGAGGTTGTTCGGCCGCTCCTCCGCCCGAGCGGCGCTTGTTTTTACTCATTTCTTCTTTCCAGTGCACTCGCGAACGCACGAAAACACAATTAATCAACCGAAAAACACAAAATCACCACGAAACCACTATTTTTATCGGAGACATTAACGAACTTTTGGGCGTCCCGAAAAATTGAACAAGATTTTTGTTTACAAACTCCGCTGCGAACGCTTTTTGGAGGTTAGCGACAGTTTTGACAGTTTTTTAAATCTTTTTTCATCTGTCAGCGGACGGCGCAACGGTCGGGTCGTGACGGCGTTTTTGAAGGGCTGCGCGTAAGGGGTGCTGTTCAAAAAGCAGAAATTTTGTAAAGCTGAAAATAGATGTTGGAATCAAGACAGACATTCAATCAAAAATTGCCATTTTCTTGGTCCACAAATGTCGCAACTGTTTCGCATCTAGTGCGCTGTGTTGCTGACAACAACGGGAAGGATGCGCACTACTTTTGACATGATTCAAAAACGTCGCGAGTTGGGTCGCGCCGCGACTTGATTGTGCGACGTCCGGACGTCCGGTTTGGTGGCGGCCCGACAATATTTTAATTATCGTCGGAGCACCAGTCACGAAGTTGCAGCTCCGGAGTAAGTTTGAATCGCATAGAAGGCAACTGGCGAGGTACTAGATTGAAAATAGTTAGCTGGATTTTTGTATGGTGAGATGATCAGTTCTCAATTTTTACAATGAAATGGTGCAAACTTGATTTCTTGCTAAGTTGATGCTGTTTGAGCAAAAGTTTGAGTAACTGGACAGAAAGAAATAATGTAATATGCATCGATGTAATTGATGCCGATGTACCGATTCACCGATGTAAGCGTGATTTTCAGATACAAAATCACACAAGTTCGATGCTATTGTACATCGGACTTAATATTACACATAATCAGAACCACCAAGCTCCTTTACACTAAATCTGTGTAATATTCACATCAAGTGAATGTGAATATTACACACAAACAGCTGCAACCAATTGGTTACGCTGACTGTGTTGAAAATTACACAAAAAGATGCCATATCACAATCATTTTCGTGCAATATTAAATCTAGCAACACTTCCAGTCTTGTTTTGATTGTTTGCTCAAAATGGCAGCCGGTTGGTCGAATCGAAGTTTTTCCGAATCTTTGGTAAGTTTTTTAGCATAATATTCTTTTGAAAGAAGTTTTAAACTTGCAGAAATTCATAAATTGTGTTATTATTTAACAGATGCGTCCACTACTGCCCCGATAATTCAATAATGTGGGCTCGAATGAGGCATCTTTAACATTGCATCGCATCGCTGGGTGCATCTCGGTACATCTGGCATGGAGAGAACCTCAGACCTCAGTCCCGGCGCAGATTCCGCCGGTTGTAGCACCGAAGCTACCTGCGGTATCCCTTAAATTCGAGTCACTTTGTCACTGACCAGTGGATGAAAAACGGATGAGTTGAATATGAGAGATGTGGAGGTTTTGGAATGTGCTGCAACCGAGATCCCTGGATAGCAACATCAATTCTAACCGGATCATTCATCAATGACTGCAATTGTGTTATTGAAACTGCAACATCCGGACGGATATTCGATTTTGCGTATACTGCTCTTTGGTGGTAACATTCTTGAGAGCAACCATATCGTAGCCGTTTCTTCAAGAATATCAACCCCATCCCCATGGACTCGAAAAATATGGAGATTGAATTTGAGAGAAGTGGACGGATTTCTTCTAAGCTGAAAAAAGTGCTGGATATACACGATTCAGCGGAGAACAGATGTTGTCACCGATGGCGAAACAGGTATGAATGGGGGGAGGTAAAAACCGCAAAGAACATGCTATATTTTTCTTCTATATGTATATGTAATTATTACGACGATTATTATTTAATTTATGATAGTTTTTGATTTTTTGCTATATGATTACGTTACACGCAAATGCGTACTGCGTTTCCACTGGAACTTCCCAGTGTCTATAGCTAAAGGCTTCTTGTAAGCATTTCCATAGCTGGGAGCGTTCCCTGCCTGCCATTTCATGAATTATTCATTGTGTAGCAGGCAAAATGATGCATTATGGACAGAAAGCCAAGAATATTTACATTTCGAAAAGATCCTTGCCGGAGGGAATCCAACTCGTCACGCTAGAAAGTTTTCAGGATTTTTTCCAGGATTTCCTTCGTGAATTCCTCCAGGAATTCCTTCAAGAATTCTTCCAGGAGTTCTTAAGGAAATTCCCTCTTGAGTTTCTTCGTGATTTCCTCCCCGAGTTCTTTAGAAAATTTCTTCGATAATTCCTCCTGAAGATCTTCGGGAACCCCTCCAGAACTATCTTTGAAATTCATCCAGAACTGAAAATTCCTCCAGAATTTCATTCGGGAATTTCTCCAGCTTCCTTCGGGAGTTCCTTCAGAATTGCTTTCTGGAATGCCTCCAGCTGTTCCCTTGGATATTTATTTTTTTTTTTTTTTGAGTTGGAGTTTTTTTTTCGGGAATCTCGTTGGGGGTTCCTTTGGCAAATCCTCCAGGACCTCCTTCGGAAATTCCTCCACGAATTCTTGCGATAATTTCTCCAGGAGTTTTTTGGAATTCTTCAAGAATTTCTACGGTAATTTCTCCAGGAGTTGCTCGAAAAATCATTCAGGATTTTTTTTTCGGTAATTCAGGAGTGTTTCCGGAAAATCTTTCAGGGGCTCTATCGATAATTCTTTCAGAAATTCATGCAGAAGTTCTAACGGGAAATCCTGCAACAGCTCATCGGGAATTCCTCCAGGAGTTCTGCGGGAATTACTCCAGGAGTTCCTGTAGGTATTAATCCAGGAGTTCCTTTGGGAATTCATCCAGCAATTCTTTCGGCATTCATGCAAGAGTTCTACGAAAATTCTTTCTGGAGTTTTTTTTTTCGGAAATCCTTCTTTTTATTATATTGTATGAGTGAATCCCTCCAGGAGTTCCCTTGAGAATAGCTCCAGAAGCTCTTTCAGTTCTTTGAGAATTCTATCAAGAGTTGTTCGGAAATGCTTCCATAAGTTCTTGGAATTCCTGCATGAGTTTTCAGGGAATTGCTTCGGGAATTCCTCCACGAGTTCCTGCAATAATTCCTCCTGGAGATCTACGCAAATTTCTATGTAACGTCGTTCTAGAATTCCTTCAGAATTTCCTTCGGGAATGTCTCCAGCAGTTCTTTTGAGAATTCTTCCTGAAGTTGCTTGGAGGATCCTTCCTGGAGTTACTTTGGCAATCCCTCCAGTAGTTCATTTGGACTTCTTCGTGAATTCTTCTGGAAATTCTACGGCGATTTCTCCAGGAGTTCCTCGAAAATTCATTCAGATTTTTTTTTTCGTAAAATCTTTCAGGAGTTGTATCAAGAACTGCTAAGGAGTTCTTTCGGAACATCCTCAAGAAGTTCATTCAAAAAATTTCTATGAAGTTCCTTTGCGTAATCCTCCTGGAATTCCTTCGGGAATTCCCCTGAGAGATCCATCGTGAATTCCTCCAGGAGTTCCTTCGGGAATTCCTCCACGAGTTCATATGACAATTCCTTCTGAAGGTCTTCGGAATTCCTTCAGAACTTCCTTCCGGAATGCCCCCAGGAGTTCCTTCGAGAAATACTCCAGGAGTTCAGGAATCTCTCCTGCAGTTTCTTCAGGATTCTTTTCAGGAGTTCATTTGGGAATTCCCTCTGTAGTTCCTTTGGGAAATCCTCCAAGAGTCGCTTCGGGAATTCCTCCTCGAGTTCTTTAAAGAATTCCTCCAAGAGTTCCTTCTATAATTCCTCCTGGAGATCTTCAGGAATTAACGGTCTCCAGTTAGCCTAGTGGTTAAGGCTATGGATGGCCAATCCGGAAACGGCGGGTTCGATTCCCGTTCCGGTCGGGAAAATTTTCTCGACTCACTGGGCATATGTACCATTGTACTTGCCTCACAATATACAAATTTATGTAATGGCAGGCAAAGGAAGCCCTTCAATTAATAACTGTGGAAATGCTCAAAGAACACTAAGTTGAAGCGAGGCAGGCCAAGTCCCTGTGGGGACGTAGAGCCAGAAAGAAGAAGAAGAAGAAGATCTTCGGGAATCCTTCCAAAACTTCCTTCGGGATTTCCTCCAGATTTTTTTTTAAGAATTGCTTCAGATCTTTTTACGGGAATTCCTCCAGATTTATCTTCGGGAATGTCCCCAAAGTTCTTTCGAGAAGTGCAGAATTGCAGGAAAACCACCTGCAGTATCTTCTGGATTTTTTCCAGAAGTTCATTCGGGTATTTCCTCTGGATTCTTTTGGGAAATCTCCAAGAGCCTTTCTGGAATTCCTCCTCGAATTCTTTAAAGAATTCCTTCAGGAATTCGTTCGTTAATTCCTCCTGGAATTTCTCGAGAATTCGTCCAAAACTTCCTTCGGGAATTCCTTCAGAACTTCGGGAGTTCCTTTGAGAATCACTTCTTGAGTTCCTTCCTGGAGTTTTTTTTTTGGGAATCCCTCCAGTAGTTTATTTCAGAGGAACCTTCGGGAGTTCCTTAACGAGTTCTTTCGAAAAATCATGGAGTTTTTCGGGAATTCTTCCAGAAGTTCTTCCTACGGCAAGGGAACGTCCATAAATTACGTCACGCTTCGAGGGGGGATGGGGGGGGTGGGGTTCAGAAAAGTGTGACACCTATACACAAATTTAAAAGGTCCCATACAAAAAGTGTGACATAGGGGGGAGGGGGGGGGTGGGTTGAAAATGGTCGATTTTTGCGTGACGTAATTTGTGAACGTTCCCCAACAGCTCCAGGAGTTCCACGAGTTCTTTTAGAAAAAATCTCCAGGAGCTCTTTCGAGAATTCTTCTAGGAGTTCTTTCGGAAAATCCTCCGAGAGAATTCCTTTGGGATTTCCTCAAGAACTTCCTTCGGGAATTCCCCCAGCAGCTCTTCGGGAATTTATCCAGGAGTTCTGCGAAGCTCCTCCAAAAATTCCTCCAGAAGCTACTTCCCGCATTGAGGTGATACACAAATTATGTCACGCAAAAATCGACCTTTTTCAACCCCCCCTCCCCCCTATGTCACACTTTTTGTATGGAACCTCAATTTTTTTTGTATGGGTTGTCACGTTTTGCAAGAGACAGCTTGACAGCTCCGGGCACCAAAATTCATGAAAATTCGGATTTCGGCTCAGTTTGACGTGCAAATTCAGAATACGGAATATCTATGGAATTATCTCAACATCGCTTAAGAAACCAATTCCTCCAGAAGTTCTTGAGGAGTTCCTTCAGAACTTTCTTCGGATATTTCTCCAGGAGTTCTTTGATAAATCCTAATAATTCTACGGAAATCCCTCCAGGAGTTCTTCAGAAATTCCTTAAGAACACTCTTCGGGAATTCCTCCACAGCTTCCTATGGTAAATCCTCCAGAATTACCTTCAAAGATTTCTCCAGCAGTTTCTTCGGTGATCCCTGCAGGAGTTTTTTCGGCAATCCATCCAGGAGTTCATGTAGGAATACTTCCAGGAGCTCCTTTGGGAACTCTTACTCTTCAGTAGCTCTTCGGGAATTCCTGCAGGAATTCTATGTAAGTTTCATAGAAAATTCCTTCAGAAGTTACTTCGGGAATTACTCCAGGAGTTTCTTTAAATATTAGTCCAGGAGTTCATTTGGGAATTCTTCCAGAAGATCCTTTGAGAATTACTCCCGTAGTTTCTTCTCGACAGGAGTTCGTCATGAATTCTTCCAGGTGCTCTTCTGGAATTCGTTCAAAAGTCATTCTGAAATTCCGACATTCTCTCCAGAAGTTCCTTCGAAATCTCTCCAGGAGTTCATTCGAGAATTTCTTCAACAGTTCTTCGTGAATTCCTCCAGAAGTACTTTGGGAAATTATCTAGGACTACTATGAAAATTCCTTCATGAGTTTCTTTGTAAATTCTTCCAGAAATTTATTCGAAAATTCCTTCAGATGTTCTATATCAATTTCTTCTGGAGCTTCTTTGGATATTTTTTCAGGATTTTCTTAGGAGGGAATCCTTCACGAGTTCTACGGAAATTCATCCAGGAGTTCTTCGAGAATCTCTCCAGGAGTTATACAAGAATTCCTTCAGAAGTTTCTTCGAAAATTCTTCCATGAGTTCTTAGACAATTCTTTTATATCTTTCAAATGAAGAATAATAAAAATGTTGACAAGTCCAAGACTTGTGTAGTCACTGCTGTGCGGTTCAATGACCACCAGTATTTATACTACCTTAGGTAGAATCATACCTAGACATTTAGGAACTCACTGTCACGAATAGTATACCAATAGGTAGATATTATATGTACACAACCATCAGGTAGACACTACAAATTCCTCTAGGAGATCATTTAGAAGTTCTACGGGAATTTCTCCAGGATTTCCATGAAAATTTGTTTCTTCGGAAATTCCTTCCGAAGTATTTTTCGGAAATTTTTCCAGGAGCTCCTTCGAGCAATCTTCAAGGAGTTCTTTCGAGAATATCTCGAAGAGATTCATAGGAAATTTCTTCTGGAGATCTTTTTGGTATTCTTCCGGGAGTTCTTTCGGGAATCTCCCCAGGAGCGCTTTGAAAATTCCTTCAAGAATTTTATGAAAACTCGGTCACGAGTTTTCCTCCAGAAGTTATTTCTAGAATCACTCCAAAAATTCCTGCAGGTATTAACCCAGGAGTTCCTTTGGTAATTTAATTCTTTAAGAATTTCATTCATTCGATAATTACCTCCAAGATTCCCTCTTTCTGAAAATCCACCAAGGATCCCTTCGGAAATTCCTCCACGAGAATAGAATTCCTCCAGAAACTCCTTCGACAATTCTTTCTGGAGATCTTCGGAAATTCCTCCAGAACTTTCTTCGAAAATTCCTCCAGGACTTCCTTTGAGTATTCCTCCAAACTTTGAGAACTTCGTTTGAGAATTCCTCCAGAACTTAATTCGCTGATTTCTCCTGAACTTTTTGCGGGAATGCCTCCAGGAGCTTCTTTGAGAATTGCTTGTTGAGTTCCTTCGTGGATCGCTTTTCTGTGTTCTTGGCAATTCTTCCAGAGGTCTTAAGGGAATTCTTTTTGGAGTTCCTTCGGAAATCTCTGCAGAAGCTTCTTCGGAATTCCCATAGGAAGTTATGGAGGAATTTCCGAAGACAGTTCTTGGGGAAATCCCAAAGGAACTCTCCTGGAATATTTTTCGAAGCAACTCTTGGAGGATTTTCCGAAGAAACTCCTTGATGAAATCCCAAAGAAAGTTCTTGGAGAATTTCCGAAAGAACTCCTGAAGGGATTTCAGAAGAACTCCTGGAGGGATTTCCGCAGAACTCCTGGAGAAATATTCGAAGAATAGCTTAAGGGAATTTCTGAAGAACTCCTAGAGGATTTCCAAAGAAACTCCTGAACAAAAAAAAATCTGGAGGAATTCCCAAAGAAGTCCTACGAGAATTCTCTGAAGGACTCCTGAAGGAATTCCGAAGGATTTCCGAAGGAACTCCTGGAAGAATTTTCCAATGACTTCTGAATGAATTGTCAAGAACTCAGGAAACTTCATGAAGAACTCCTGCCCTTGCTCCTGCCTATCAGGTATCAGTAGGTCGGCTCTCCTCCATTCGGGAAATTTGTGCCATCGCCATGAACACGAGCCTATTCATCATTTACCTGACGGAGAAGGGAAGGAAAAAGGATAGGACATGGGAAAGGACAGGTAAGGGAATAGGATCGTCATACTCGCAAAAGCGTACCACAATGGGTTCACATAGCGTCCTGAAAAGGACACTGTAATAACGCATAAGCGTGCCACAATGGGTTCGAACAGCGCCCTGAAAAGGGCACTGTGATAATGCATAAAGCGTAAAGAGAGCCTATAGCTCTTTACCACAGCGGGTCAAGAACAACAGAACGTCCTGAAGATTCAGGTTTCTGAAGTCAGTTTCACTTAATAAGTGTTTCCCGAGTACTCGGAAACGCAATTGCGCAAAAACTGGACAGTTACATATTAAATGATACGAAGTTCCATAATCGGATTCACAGCTATCACATGCAAATGAATCAGCTTGCTGAATATTCGCCATGTGATAACTGAGTCGGCAGTGGCCAGTCAATGCTTTGACCAGCATGCTGCAATTCTGCTTTGACAGATTTGTTAGATACTTTGCCACCCCTAGAGATGGCTCAGTACAATACAATTTTGTTTGACGACATGACTCCAAACTACTCCAGTATTGTTTGTGCTGAGTGGCAGCCCAGGTGTCAATCCGAAGCTTCACCCAACACTTGGATACCGGAATAGCTGGCTCAGGGCCAATGAAGTCATGTGATGCTCCAGTGCGAGCTAACTCATCAGCCAATTCATTTCCAGCGATGGAAGAATGGCCAGGTACCCATACAAGGTGAACAGCGTTTGCTGAATTCAGCTCCTCAATTTGAGTTCGACAAGCGATAACTATCTTCGATCTGGAGTTGGCCGAAGCAAGTGCTTTAATAGCAGCCTGGCTATCTGAACAGAAGTATATTACTTTGCCCATTACGTGCTGCTGAAGTGCTGATTGCACTCCGCACATAAGAGCAAAGATTTCGGCCTGAAAAACGGTGCAGTGTCTGCCAAGTGAATAAGACTGATACAGCCTTAGCTCACGAGAATAAACACCAGCACCTGCTCGACCTTCGAGAAGGGAGCCATCAGTGTAACATACGATGCCGTCTGAAATACTTCTCTCCAGATAACCAGATGTCCACTCTTCCCGGGAAGGGAATTTCGTGGAAATGTCCTATATGGAAAATTACAAGCAATTGTAAGATCACTTGGAGCAAGGACAACTTTGTCCCAATTCACCAAAAGTGGAAACAACGAGGTGTGTGTTGAACTGCGGTTCACAGGAGTTTCCTCTAGTAAACCGAGTACCCATAGGCGGTAAGTGCAAGAAAGTGCTTCTTGTTTGAGATGAATGTGTAGTGGGGCAACGTCAAAGAGAACTTCGAGAGCTGCCGTGGGAGTTGAAGAGAACGCTCCAGACATCGCCATTAAGCACATCCTTTGGAGATGGCCTAACTTTGATTGGACCGTTCTCACTTCGCCCTTTTGCCACCACACAAGGCATCCAGAGGCCAATATTGGCCGAACAACAGTTGTGTAGATCCATTTGATATACTTGGGTTTTAGACCCCAAGTTGTACCAAAGGTTCGCCGGCATTGCCCGAAGGCCATACAAGCTTTCTTGATTCTGAACTCAACATGAGGCGTCCAGGAAAGCTTGGAATCAAGAATGACTCCAACGTACTTTACCTGTTCAGTCACATTGATTTCAGAATCAAAGAGACGTAAAGTTCGAACACCATTACGGTTGCGCTTTTCCGTGAAAAGAACAATAGATGTTTTACTCGGATTTACCGAAAGGCCATATTGGCGACACCAACCCTCAACTACCTGAAGAGCGTTTTGCATCAGGTCGAAAAGGGTGCTGATGCACATACCGACTAACAATGTTAGGTAGTCGTCGGCAAAACCATAAGTAGGAAAACCGCTATTATTGAGTTGCCTCAATAGCGTATCTGCTACGAGATTCCATAAAAGTGGTGATAAGACTCCCCCTTGGGGGCATCCACAAACACTCAATTTCCTAATCGCCGCTTGACGCAATGTCGAGAAGCGATGTCGGTTTTTGAGCATTTAGTGAATCCAATTGGAAATCATTAGAGATATACCATGACCCCGTGCGGCTTCCAATATGGCATCGAAAGGCACGTTGTCAAAGGCACCCTCGATATCTAAGAAAACACCCAAGCAGGATTGCTTTTGAGCGAATGCCTTCTCGATATCGTAAACAACTTTGTGTAAAAGAGTCACAGTGGACTTTCCAGATTGGTAAGCATGTTGGTTGACATGAAGAGGCACATTGGCCAGATGAACATCACGGATGTGATGATCGACTATGCGTTCTAAGCATTTCAGAAGAAAAGAGGTCAAACTGATAGGTCTGAAGCTCTTTGCTTCTTCATACGACGCGCGACCCACTTTCGGAATAAACTTCACAGTAATATCCCGCCAGGATTTGGGAATATACCCTGTAGCAAAACTGCAAACAAGTAGTTGTTTCAAAACATGTTTGAAATGATCAAATCCCTTCTGAAGCAAAATAGGATAAATCCCATCTGCCCCAGGAGATTTGAAAGGAGCAAAGCTATTAAGTGCCCATTCAATCGATTCTAAAGTTATGATACTCCGAGCCGAAACTAAAGAATCATAACTACAAGAAAAGACATCAGGTTCATCCGAAGATGTAATATCCACACATCCGGGGAAGTGTGTACCCGCATAGTGAAATACAATTTGTATCACAGTCCACACAGTATGTCTCCTTTATCTGTTACTATTATTGTGCGTTTAGCACTAAATTGATTTCCGAAAAAACTTCGTTGACTTCCGCTGCCTTTCCTATGCGTTAAACATTACGTCGGAAGTAGTGCGCTGTATAGCAAACCAGATTTACTCTACAGCGCACTACTTCCGACGTTATGTTTAACGCATAGGAAAGGCAGCGGAAGTCAATGAAGTTTTTTCGGAAATCAATTTAGTGCTAAACGCACAATACTGTACCACGAACAGTTGCTTTTGTGGTGATGGTGAACAGTGTAGTTTGTTTCTGCAGTGCAGTGCTATTTTAATTAAATTTTCGTGTGAAATAGTGGATTTGCCGCTAGAAATTTATTTCTACAGCGAGCATAATA
This sequence comes from Aedes albopictus, assembly GCF_035046485.1. Taxonomy (NCBI): domain Eukaryota; kingdom Metazoa; phylum Arthropoda; class Insecta; order Diptera; family Culicidae; genus Aedes; species Aedes albopictus. The sequence goes on along the minus strand of NC_085137.1, from coordinate 190,747,189 downwards.
GTGTTTTGAAGCAGGATAAGTAGGAGGCAAATTGTCTCGAGTGCTTGTTCTTGTATAATTGTGCATTTATTTTTGCCCCAGCGCTGGCTGGCGGCTGGTAAATTTTTGATTTATTGTGTTGTCTCATCTGTGTTAGCGTTGCGTGCGTGTTTGTCTGTAGTATCGTGTATGTGGTAAGCTATACGAGATGGCTGAGTGTGTTTGCGGTAGTGCCATACTACCGTCGGACATACCGACTGCATGCTCGAGGTGTTCTAGAGTGTACCATTACAAGTGCACTCCTCTGACGAAAGCTGTAGCAAAGCTAGTCAGTGAGAACGAAAATCTGGAATTCAAATGTGGTGATTGTTTATCGGGCCAGTGTTGTGGCGAGCAGAATTTGGCGCTCTCGACCGTCCAAAAGTTCGAAGAAGAAATGAAGAAGATCTCTTCGATTTCTGACTCGATCAGTGGCGTTCGAGAGCAAATTGCTGCTCAGATAAATGACGCGTTAAAGATCGGGATGGAAGAATTGGGGAGAAGTATAAATAGTGCTATGGAAAAGGCTGTTTCTGAACTTGGTAGATCTGTGAGCAAAGAGTTGGAAAGTATGAAATGTTCATTTTTCGAATTTAATCCGTCTAAAACAGTAGCTGCGATGAATAGTAAGCAAGGTACATCAAGAACGGCTTCGGAGCCGAGCCTGAATCCCAGAGGCAAAAAGCGAAAGGTTCAAGAAGACGTTGACGCGACGTCGGATAATGTTTTTTGTGAAAGTATTAGTTTCGCGGAAGTAGTTAAAAGTAATATTAGGACTAAAATTAAAAAGAAAAGTTACAGAAAGAAAAGCACTGCGAATGATGAAGTGACTCGTAAGGCTCGTCCGGTCATTGTGATCAAGCCAAAAGAGTCCAATCAGAGTAGCGAGGATACTCGCAAAGTTTTGAATAGTAAATTAGATCCAAAAAAACACAAAATCAGTAACTTTAGACACGGGAAAGATGGCTCTATTATCGCTGAGTGTGCAACAGGCTACAATATTAATGTTGTGAAAGATGGCATTCAAAGCGATTTGGGTGAAAACTACAATGCTGTTGTTCCCTCATCGGTGCCAAGACTTATAGTGAAGGGCATGAGCGAGAAGTTTTCCTCCGATGACTTCATTATGATTTTAAAAGATCAAAATGAAGACATCGCCATTAATGAAGTAAAAGTAATAAGAATGTATGAAAATCCACACCTTAAGTACAATAAGTACAATGCGGTAATTGAGGTCGATAAAGAGACCCATAATTGTTTGTTGACCGCCGGAAAGGTATTCATAAAGTTTGATAGATGTCGTATTGTTCCCGAAATTCATGTTTTGAGATGTTTCAAATGTGGAGAATTCGGGCATATGAGTATGAATTGCAAAAATTGTGAAGCATGCTCTAGATGCAGTGGAAGTCACAAGACATCCGAATGTACGGCAACCGTTTTGAAATGTATAAACTGTAAAAAGGTCAATGTAGAGCGTAACATGAACTTGGACGATAACCACGGTGCATTCAGTCATGAATGTGAAGTTTTCAAGAGGTTGTACAATAGGAAAAAGAGCAGCCTACATTTCAATGAATAGCAACCAAGTTCCAGAAGCAATGTGAATCTTTTTGATATTTTATATTTGAATATAGCCGGGTTAACTACAAACTACGTAGAATTACGTCAGATTGTAGAAGAAAAACGTCCAAATCTAGTATTTCTGTCTGAAACGCATATTGTTGATGTAAATGCTTTTGATCAGTATAGTATTCCGGGATATAATGTGGCTGCCTGTGTATCACATTCGAGACATACTGGCGGAGTTGCTATTTATGTCAAAGAATCAGTTCAATACAAGCTTCAATTGAACGAGGTTTGTGAAGGAAATTGGTTCTTAGGCATTGCGGTTGTACGTGGCATGAGGATCGGTAATTATGGTGTTTTATATCACTCTCCCAGTTCAAATGACCAGCGATTTATTGAAATTTTAGAAAACTGGCTTGAGGTATTCTTAGATTATAGTAAATTAAATATACTTGCTGGAGATTTTAATATCAATTGGTGTGACAATCCGAATTCGAATCATTTGAAACGGTTAGCTGACTTTTTTAATTTGAAACAGACAGTAAATGTTTATACGCGTATTTCCCAACACAGTAAAACTTTGATTGACCATGTATATTCAAATTTTGATTCTGTTAGTGTCGTTGCAAATTCTGATTTAAAACTTACTGACCATGAAACTTTAGTTATCAATATTAACGAATCTAGTAGCGAGGATAATGATCTTGTGAAATTGAAGTGTTGGAAGAAATATTCGAAACAAGCAGTTTCGAGTCTCGTCGCAAGACATGTGGATTTTCATGCAAACGGCGGTTCTTTAGATCATAAATCAGCTGTTTTAACTGACGTCTTGAAAACTTGTACCAATCAATTAGTGGAACAGAAATTAGTTTCAATTAAAAACTCGAACAGCTGGTACAATTTGGATCTTTTGCGCCTTAAACGCAATAGAGACAAACTGTATAAAAAATGGCGTAGAAGAGAAAATTATAGCAATTGGAAAAGGTACAAGGTCGTGCGTAATAAATACTCGCAACTGGTTAAACAAACTAGATGCGAGTATATTCAGAGGAAAATTGATCATCATCAAAACAACAGCAAAGAGTTATGGAAAATTTTGAAATCTTTGTTAAAACCTAGTAATTGTAAACCGCGGTCCATAACCTTCAACGGCACACTAGAAGAGTCTGAACAAGTTATAGCGTGTAGATTTAATGAATATTTCGTCGATAGTGTTTCATCTATTAATCAATCAATTGAATTAGTAGATGAGCCTGACGAATTAAAACAGCCAATTAGTATTAACAGTAGATTTGAATCTTTTCACCCAATAACTTTGGAAGAATTGAAAAAGATTTGCTTTTCTATGGGCAAAACGGCTGGCGTAGACAATGTAAATGCGAGAGTTATACAGGATTGCTTTGATGTCATCGGACACAATCTGCTGGACCTAATTAATGAATCGTTACAAACTGGGCACGTGCCGCACGTTTGGAAGGAATCATTAGTGATTCCCATTCAAAAAGTTGCTGGAACGATTAAAGCCGAAGAGTTTCGTCCCATCAACATGTTGCACACTTTAGAGAAAATTTTAGAACTTGTTGTTAAAGGCCAGCTGTTAGCATATTTAAATAGTTTTGATTTGCTAGTACCAGAACAATCGGGATATCGGGAAGGTCATTCCTGTGAAACCGCATTAAATCTGGTGCTAGCAAAATGGAAAGAAAAATTAGAGCGCAAAGATACGATTGTTGCTGTTTTTTTAGATCTGAAACGCGCTTTTGAAACAATTTCTCGGCCCTTGTTGTTGCAAACAATAAAGCGCTTTGGATTTGCGGGTTCTGCATACAGATGGCTCGAAAGCTATTTGTGTGACAGAGCCCAACGGACTGCTTTCAATGATTCAATTTCGAGCCCCGTGGCGAACAGCCTTGGCGTACAACAGGGGAGTGTATTAGGGCCCGTTTTATTCATTATGTACATAAATGACATGCGGCGAGTCTTACGATTTTGCGATATTAATCTTTTTGCTGATGATACCGTTATATTCATTGCAGCCAAAGATTTAGGGGAAGCCGTTTCACAAATGAATGCAGATTTACGTTCTCTGAGTAAATGGTTGAAGTACAAACAGTTGAAATTGAACATAACTAAAACTAAATTCATGGTAATATCGCGGAATCGAGTAAATTATGAAGTCTCTGTAGAAATTGATAGTGAGACAATTGATCGCGTGCGCGAAATTAAATATCTTGGCGTGATTATTGATGACAGACTAAAGTTTGACGCTCACATCGACAATGTCATCAAGAAAATAGCCAAAAAGTATGGTATTCTATGTCGATTAAAAAACGATTTGACTATTGCTAGTAAAATACAGTTGTACAAATCAATCATTTCTCCACACATTGAGTTCTGTCCATCCATTTTGTTTTTAGCTAATGAAACACAAATATCAAGGCGTTTGCAAAATAAAATAATGCGATTGATTTTAAGATGTAACAGATTCACTTCCTCAACTTTTTTGTTGGACGCTCTTCAGTGGCTGTCAGTGAAGCAAAGAATTGTCTATCTAACGTTGGTGTTCATTTTTAAGTTAAAGAATGGTATGTTGCCTAGATATTTGTGTGATCGAATTGAAAGAGGAAGTGACATTCATAGTTATAACACTAGAAACGCGGATCAAATACGAACACCCCACTTTTTGCATGGTGCTTCACAAAATTCCTTGTATTATAAAGGTATAAATGTTTTCAATTCGATGCCTGACCACATCACGAATGCAGTAACTCTATCACAGTTTAAGAGACTATGTATTTCACACGTAAAAGCTGCTTTTTGAACAGCTACTCTGTTGACTTTTTATTCTTGACTAGATTTTGTATCTTGACGAAGTTTACCAACGGATATTTTGTGTGGACAATTTATATTTTTGTAATAGGAGGCACGAACAAACTATAATGGTCGCCCCGATGATGATGATGGATTTTATATTTATTGACGTAGTATTATTAACTGAACTTATTTTGTGTAGTCTACAAAAGTTTGAGTCTCGCGCGCGGTGACAGGTATAAATGACATTTTTGTATTTATTTATCATATGGAATATTTCTACTGTTGAAGGATTCTGTAGATTAGTAGTGAGTTGTCTAGTTGAATGTCGGGAATTTCTTGAGAATGAGAATATTGCCGACTGTTTTGACATCGCGCGAACGTTATCAATCCTCGCAATATTTTTGATTTTCTGATCTTTCATGATCACTAGTAACGCTTGCAAACATCTGAAGATGAGAGCAGCAGTATTTCGAAATTTATTTTTTTGCTGTACAGTATGACAAATTATAATGTTGTTTATATCTGTGAAAAGAATCAGACCGTATTTAGTTTGCAAATCTGATTTCATTGATCATAATTAATAATTATCTTAAAGATATATCGTCTAGCTCAAACCTTTGTAGGGGTATGTGGCGGGACCATCATCATCATCATCATTTTCTGTTGAAATCATGAAACTCGAAGCATTCGATCACAAAGAACGGTTTATGTAGCCCATTCCAAGCTGTTACAACATATAATATTGTGCAGAAATGGTCAAATAATATAAGGATTTTTCATCCTCGGGAGGCATGGTGGCAATATAGAATGACCTTTTCTCAAACGGTTTGTGATTATATTTGCGCAACACACTTACACCTGTGTATTTCACTGTATGTCACTTAAATTCGACAGTTTGTCAAATAGTTGCATACATTGGTATTTGTAACGCCCGGACTTTGCAGTTTGCAGATCTTTATTTTATAGAAAAAAAACCCGATTTAATCCACCTATGGTGAACAGAACCCTTCTTACACTTATTAAAAATATTGTTGTATTATGCGTATTAAGCATGTGTGATTGACCAAAAGTTCTAGAAAATATTGTGGATTTGACATCTAGTGAATTGGTTCCCAAAATAGCATCAGACCTTGGACTTACCAGAAATGCCAGACACCTCCTGGAATCTTATATGGAATGTTAAAAAAATAGCTTTCATATTCTGGAATATTTTATCTTTTGTTAACTGCCAAATAATCTTGAATCGATTAACAAATGGATAAGAAAATCAGCGAGATGCACTTTGTCTAATATCTCTTAATCAGTCGATTAAATTAGCTCCAAAGTACTTGGTATTCATGGTTATGGTGTAAAAAGGACAAAAATGACATATCTACTAAGTTAATCAGTTTTGGCATTAGCTAGTTATTTTGGCTGTCCGGTTCTTGCATTTTTCCCACAATATATAAATTCAAAGCTTTCATTTAACATATTGTTAGTTTTCATAAAATTCCTGTGTATTTGTAATTTGTTAATTATAATTTTGTTGAAAACAAATACCCTGCTAGAATACACTTTGTATGAAATCAGCATTATTTATTGAAAAATAATTTCCCATAGACTGGTGAAAAACTAATGCAAGATAACAAGTGAATATAATAATAAAAAAGAATTTATTGAAATATTCATCGTAAGATATCTCAGTAATCAAATGTCGAATCGAAATAAAATTTCAGGGCCTTATACAAGGATATTGTAGCTATCATTTGGTGCTTAGAGAACCCAAATCGGTTGACAGATGGCTGAAATATTTATTATGGTACCCTTGGTCCAAAATCTTTCAAAAAGTTAACCTGTATTACTCCCAAGTACTCTTTGAAAGATATCTCGGTAATCAAATGTCCAATCCTAATGAAATTGTATGGGGCTCTACTAGAATGTTGTAGCTTTCATTTGATGCCAGGGTAACCAAAATCGGTTGACAGACGGCTAAGATATTTATTATTACACATTTGGTCAAAAATCTCAAAAAGTTTAGTTGTATAAATCCTAAGTACTCTTCGAAAGATATCTCTGTAACCAAATGTGCAATCGAAATAAAATTTCTGGGTGATCTACTAGGATGCTGTAGCTTTCATTTAATGCCAAGAGAACTTAAATCGCTTGACAAACGGCCGAAATATTTATTATGATACACTTGGTCAAAAATCTTAAAAAGTTTAGAAGTATGACTCATAAGTACTCTTCGAGAGATATCTCGGTAACCAAACGTCCAATCGAAAAAAAATTCAATAGCGTTCTATTAGGATGTAGTAGCTTTCATTTGCTTCCAAGAGAACTCAAATCGGTTGACAGACGGCTGAGAAACGTGCGTGACTTTTTTTTGTAACGCACATACACACACACACACATACACACATACACACACACACATACAGACATTTGCTCAGTTCGTCGAGCTGAGTTCATTGGTATATGAAACTCGGCCCTCCGGGCCTCGGATCGAAAGTCGGTTTTTCGAGCGATATTTATACCCTTCTTATGGGTGTAAGAAGGGTAAAAAACAAAATCTTTCGCGCTGTCGCTTGCCAATTGAGTGAAAAATAATTTGGAATTCGCTGCGGTTAACGGCTTGAAGCGCCTGCTAGGCGGTCTACATTATACAGAGGTAGGTTTTGCGTGATTATTTTATTTTGTTTTTGTTGGTATGTATAACTCATTGAATTAATTATTTCACAGAGTTCGCGTACTTTGCGGGGTTCCGCATAAAGTCGGGTACCTAGTTCCCGCTCCAGCAGACATCACCTTGGACATCATCATTGCCCATCCGATCGGAATCACCCGAAGTGCTCGAGGAGGTGGTTTCATGAACTCGGATTTATACGTTGAGGACATTCGGACAAAAGTGATGCGTTTTGGACGGGGTCTTGAGGATGAGATCGAGGATAAATATGAATGATTGAATAAAAAAAATCACCGGAAATAATTAGCTTTTTATTTTAACGGTTTCAATACAATATAACCATATGCCATACATTTTAAATACCATAGACGACAATAAATCAATAATACCACATACATTGATCATTTTTATTCCTGTTTTATTGTTTAACTGCTCTTTAACCGTTTGTTATGCAGTGCATTTTTTGAAAAAGTGGATAATAAATTGACCGTATCCTTTACTGTTTTGCGAAAAATTTGTTCGAGAAAATGAGCGATTTTTTATGGTAACCTATCTTAACCGCCTATTCCACATACTGTAATTTGGCGGATTACCATTTGTCAAACTGGCAAATCTGTACATGGAATGGTTATCTTACTGTTATCTCGGACAGTTTGGTGAATGGGTAAATGGCAATTACTAATAGTCATCTACAGTATGAGAAACGTTGCATTTACAGTTGGTGATTATGCGGGTATTGAATAAACATTCTAAAACTTCCTCATCAGAGGAAGTGAAATCACCATTTGGCAAACGAAGTTCGTTCACTTGAAAATCCTTAGATTTTGCAAGGATTTTGTTCAATCGACTGGCTTCACTCAGACTGGAAACATTTGTACAAAGGTTTTTCCAGCCGGATCGTTCAGCAGACCGAAGAGCTTTCTGGTAGGCCTTGCGAGCCGACCTGAAAGCCTCCGATCCAGCCGAACGTCGTCTGTTCCAACTCTTTCTACATTGTTTCCTGAGCTTCGCCAGATCGGAGTTCCACCAAGGGGTTCCTCTCGTGGTCTTCACAGACCGCAGAGGGCAGGCTTCTTCAAAAGCTTCCATGATGAAGGCCGTTGTAGTATCAACGGCATCATCTAAATCACTTGGAGTGTCAATTGATGGTGAGTATCCATGAAATTTGGCTGCAACCAAATCGGTAAAGAGATCCCAGTTGGTTGACCGAGGATTCCTGAAACGCAAAGTTTGCGAAGTAACATTCACATGTTCAAACAAGATGTAACGATGGTCAGATAAAGATTCTTCATCTGACACATGCCAATTGGTCAGCTCATGACTAATTCTGCTAGAGCAAAGCGTTATGTCTAACACTTCCTCTCTACCAGATACCATAAAGGTTGGGCGGTTGCCTATGTTAAGTAATCCAAGATCAGTACTACTTAAGTATTCCATAAAACTGGAGCCTCTCAAATTGATGTCTGAGCTGCCCCAGATTATATGGTGAGCAATAGCATCACTACCAACAATTAGCGGAAGGCCTTTTGAAGTGCAGTATGCAATGACTTGCTTGAAAGCATCCGTAGGGGATGGTTCATCATGCGGTAAATAAACCGAACAATAAACGTATTTCCTGTTGAGGTTTCCAACAGATACATCTATTGTGATAGCACATACATCTCTGGTAGTTAGTTCAGAGATGAGTGTAGCAACGATTGCGTTGTTGACAAGCACACATGCTCGAGGCATGACACGTGAGTTTGCCATTTCATTTTTACTGAAAGTAGCAAACACCGGATTCACAAGGTTTCCTAAATAGAAATTCCCCTTACGAAAGTAAGGTTCTTGGACTAACGCCACTTGGGCTGTACCATTTTGCATAAGTCTACAAAGATTGATCGTTGCTGTTCTTTTGTGCTGAAGATTGATCTGAGCTATCCTAACCGTAGCCACTACCCAAACTAGGCAAGATTAAACTCTTAACAATCACAGCACAAAAAAGAACAGCAACAATAAAGCCAGATCGGTATCGATTTGAGTGCGCCAAAGGCGAGGATTCACAGAATACACTGTGTAAAACGCATAATGCGAAACCATATAGGTGAAAATCTAAACTAGGCTCAGTGTACCAGTTATGGCTATAGTACCTCAAATTCGCCATAGTTGATTTTCAACCTTCAACGATGCAAATCATCAAGAAAAAATATGTGAACAATCGGTTACGTTCAGACGCGCCAACTTGGTCAAATTATTGGGGGGGCAAATCCTGGTTTTCGGATTTTTTGTATGGGAAAATCGAAAAATCAATAAAAATCGTCAAATATTGGGGGGGCAAAACCATGCTTGCCCCCCCTAAGTTGGCGCCTATGGTTACGTTCATAAAAGATTATTGCACTCATTCAAATTTCACATTTAGCTCAAATTATGATGGAAATAAATCATTTTCCTTAAAATTTCGGCTTCCTTGTACCCTATTTCGCCATAGTGTACCAGTTATGGCAAATCCCATAAGGAATACATGTAAATAGTGCGAAGTGGAACCGAAATTAAAAAGTATGTCCATAACTGGTACAGGGTTCCTATCATTGGCACACGCCGTAATAACTAGTAAAAGTGGGTTTGGCTCAGATTTTATATTTTTCCTGTAAAGTATGAAAACAAATCTATCATTTGACATATCGCCCACATTCGTCGGTCTTCTTCTTATTTTTGTAGAAGTAGTTTTCCTTAGGTAGTGCGATAACTGGTACAGGCACCCTAATTAATAACATCTTCATAATCCCGCCCTTATTCAGCCTCAAGTATGAGATTGAAGAAGGGCAGCTGATTGTCTCGGAGAAACACAAGGTCCACCGCGCTATTGCTCCGGTTAGCACAGTAAGGGCAAATACTGTGGAGGGTGCCCTGGTACTCCACAGGCTCCGTTTGCGATAAGGTTTTTATAAGACCCCCCTAACCATTCATTCCTAGGCACGGTAAGCATAAAGCCGCATAACACCATGAATTAGGGGTCACCTGTTGGTGGATTCTTACCACCGGAACAGGCGGTCCGTAGTGTTATTCTTAGCCAATTGAGATAATCGCTACCGACACTACACAGCTATCTAGGCTGATCGAGAAAAGAAGTTAATATTGATGATCAACTTCATACGGGCTCGAACAGCTCCTGCCTAAATTCGAGAAAGAACTACTGGAGGAATACTCAAAAGAACTCCTGGGCCGTAGAAAGTTCTGCAGAAATTTCCAAAGAAAGTTTTGGATGAAATCCCGAAGGAAGTTATAGAAGGATTCCCGAAGATCTCCAGGAGGAATTACGAAGAAACTCCTGGAGGAATTCTTTTAAAGAACTAGTGGAGGAATTCCCGAAGCGACTCTTGGAGAATTTCCCAAAGGAACTCCAGAGCAGGGCTGAAAATCGTCGCCGTACGACCAAAAACGTAGACGACGAGAACGAAAACTAGATCGTCATCGTTGCTCGTTCCACATCGGATGACTCATTCAAGCCAGCGAATCGTCGTGATGGGCTTGCGTCGTGACGAAAACAAAATCTTCATTCGTTTTGTTTCGCTCTTCGTCCAAGTGCGTCTAGCCGACGGAGTCAATGTTGCCACCAGCAACACACAAAAAAAAAGATTTGAATAAAAAAATAATTGCACCTGGAATCAAACGGCGAACCTCTAGATTGCCAATCCAGCACTCCTACCAACTAAGCTAGTGAGGTTCCACACAACTGTTAGTGCCGAAACGCCAATAAAAGCTATTCCCAGTTGGCGTTCGCTTGGCCCGTCGTCGCTCATTTCCAGGGAACAAAGAGGACGACGAAAAAGTTGGTGGGAATTCACGATGGACCTCTCAGAAGGAATCCCAGGACGGTTTCCAAAGGAACTCCACAGGGATTTGTTCCGAATGAAATTTCGAAGGATGTTCCGAAAGAGCTCCTTAAGAGTTCTTGATACAACTATTGAAAGATTTTCCGAAAAGACTCCTGAACGAATTCCCGAAGAAACTCCTTAATGAATTTTCATCGAACTCCTGGAGAAATTGCAGTAGAATTGCTGGAAGAATTCACGAAGAACTCCAAATGAACTACTGGAGAAAAACTCCAGGAGAAATTCCCGAAGGAATTTCTGGAAGAATTCTCAAAAGAACTGCTGGAGGCATTCCCGAAAGAAAATTCTGAAGAAATTGCCGAAGGACGTTAAGAAGGAATTCCTAAAGATCTTCAGGAGAAATTATCGAAGGAACTCGTGGAGGAATTCCCGAAGGAACTCCTGGAGGAATTCCAAAAGGACTTCTGAAGGAATTCCTGAAGCAATTCCCTAAAAACTTTTGGAGGAATTTACGACTCTTGGTAGAATTCTCAAAAAGCTGATCTTCTGGAGTTATTCCCAAGGCAACTTCTGGAGGAATTCATACAATTCATATAATACAATATAAAGAAGGATTTCCGAAGAAACTTCAGAAAGAATTTCCGTAGAACTATTGAATGAATGCCGAAAGAACTGCTGGAGGAATTCGCAAAGGAACTCCTGGGCTAATACCTGCAGGAACTCCTGGAGGCATTCCTGAAGTAACTTCTGGAGGATTTCCCGCAGAACTTCTGGAGGGATTCCCGATAGAACTTCTGCAGGAATGTCTGAAGGAACCTCGAGAAGTATTCTCGATAGAGTTCCTGGAAGATTTTCCAATAAGACTTCCTTCAGAAGTCATTGGAATTTTTTTCCAGGAGTTCCTTTGAAAATCCTTTGGAATTCCTTCAGGTATTTTTTAGAGAATTGCTCCAGAAGTTCTTTGGGAATTAATCCAAAGAGTTTTACGAAAATTCTTTCAGAAGTTTCTTTGGAAATCCTCCAGGAATTTCTTCTAGGGTTCCTCCAAGAGCTCTTCAGGAATTCCCTCAAAATTCTCTTCGGATATTTCTCCAGGAGTTTTGTGGCAAATTTATCAATAGTTCTACAAAAATTCCTCCAGGTGTTCTTCGGAAATCCCTTCAGGAGTTCTTTCGAGAATTCTTTCAGAATTTCCTTCGGGAAATCATCTAGGAGTTTCTTCGGAAAATCTTCCAGAAGTTGCTTCGGAAATTCTTTCAGGAGAGTTCTTTCGGGAATTCCTCCATAACTTCCCATGGGAATTCTGAAGGAGCTTCTGCAGAGATTTCCGAAGGAACTCCTGGAAGAACTCCTCTAAAACTTTTGGTGGAAGTGGCAATAACACAGGAAACGTCATGAAGAACTCCTGCATAAATTAGAAAAGGAACTCCGGGCGAAACGCCCAAAAGAATTTCTGGAGGAATTCTCGAAGAAACTCCTGGAGAAATTGCCGATGAGCTGTTGGGGGAATTCCCGGAGGAAGTTATTGAGGAAACTCTAAAGGAACATTCTCGGAGGAATTTCTGAAAGAACTTTTAAAAGAATTTTCCAAAGAGCTCCTGAAAGATTTTTCGAAAAGACTCCTGGAACAATTGGGTTTTTAAATTAAGAAAAATTCATTGATTTTTCGATTTCATACGAAAGAGCACCTTTTTCTGAGGCACTATGATTTTTTTCAGATTTTTAGAACCTTATTTTGGTACCTAAAATCAATTTCAAAGAAATTTTTTGAAATCACCTTTTGACAGCTGGGCAACTGTTTGACAGCTCCGCCCAGTACAAACTGCGACAAGGGGTGATTCGACAAATCGCTCCCATACAAACTTCAAATTGATTTTTAAATAGGTTCCCGGGCTCCGAAATTCATGAAAATTTGGATTTCGGCTCAGTTTGACATGCAGATTCAGAATATCGAATTATCTCAACACCGTTAAATAAGCCAATTCCCGAAAATGCTTCTGAATGAATTTTCGTGGAGCAATTGCCGTAGAACTTGTGGAAGAATTCCCGAAAAACTTCAGGAGGAATTGGGTTCTTTAGGGGTATCCAGATTATTCCATAATCGGAATTTCCGTCCAAAAAATAGTCAAAATACAAAATTAAATCATTTTTGGTGCCCGGGAACTATTTTTAAAATGCATTTGAAGTTTGTATGAGGAAATTTTTTTGTTCGGGATGAACTGTCATTTTATCGATTGAACTGTCATTCTATCCACAAACATAAAAACTGTTTTGTTTATTTAACCATCAAAACTAAGGTATTGGAACGCAATAAAATCACATTATACTCAGAAAAATGAGCTCTTTCAATTAGGATATTGAAAATAGCAATATTTTGTTCACTAAACAACCCAATTATCGAAAGAGGAGTTTTTGAGAGAACTCCCCAACAAACATTTTAGCTATATAAGAGTTGAACAAACAATTCTCAGGCAAACTTTAGCTTAAGAAACTGTTATTCAGCTGTCTCTGTTTCTTGGTTCGTGGAGGATTTCACGAAGGGGCTCCTGGAGGGTTTCCCAGATACTCCAGAGGGAATTTTCAAATGTACTACTGGAGGGATTTCCAAACTCCAGGTTGGATCCCCGAAGGAACTCAAGAAGTAAATCCCAAAGGAGCTCCTGGAGGCATTCCCGAAAAAAGTTTTGGAGGAATTTCCAAAGAAAATTCAGGAGAAATTATCAGATGAAGTTCTGGAGAGATTCTGAAAAAAGCTCTCAAAGTTTTGGAGAAATTCTCAAAGGAGGTTCTGGAGAGGTTATCGAAGGAAGCTATGCATCCATGGAAGAGTTCCCGAATATCTCCAAGAGTAATTAGCGAAGGAACTTCTGGAGGAATTCTACTCTCGTGTAGGAATTTCCGTGGGGACTTTTGGAGGATTTTCCAAAAGAGCTCCAGAGGGCATTCTTCAATGAATAGAATTCTCAACGAATTGAAGGATCTTTTGAATTTTTTTTTTTTTCAAGGGAACTCCTGAAAGAATAATTAAGAACACATTTGTTTTAATTCTTGGAGGGAATTTCCTGGAAAAATCCTAAAGGGCATTCGTGGAGGAATCCCGAAGAGAATTCGTGGAGGAATCCTGAAATGGCATTCTTAGAGGAGTTCCAGGTATTCCTGGAGCGATCCTGAACTTTGGAGCAATTCTCAGAAAAAATATTAAAAAAAAACTGCTAGAGGAATTCCCAAAGGAACTGGGCTAATAGCTGAAGGAACTCCTGGAGTAGGAAGAGCTTCTGCAGGGATTCCCGAAGAAACTTCTGAAAGAATACCAGAAAGATCTCCTGAAAGAATTTCCTATAGATCACTTGGAGAAATTCCCAAAAGAACTCCTTGAAGAATGTCCAACGGAACTCCTGGAAAAATTTCCGAAAAGACTTCGGAAGGAGTTCCCGAAAAAACAAATTTGCGTAGAAATCCTGAAGAAATTCTCGTAGAACTTCTGAATGATCTCCTAGAGGAATTGTTTAAGAGCTCGTGAAAGAAATTTTCGAAGAAATTTCAGAAAGAATCTTAAAAAAAACCCTGGAGGAATTTTCGTAGAAGTCCTGGAGAAATGCCCAAAGAACTTCTGGAGGAAGTCACGAAGAACTGCTGAAGAAATTCTCGAATGAACTCCTGGAGGGATTTTGAAGAAACTTTTAGAGTGAAATTTCACGACTTCTGAAGGAATTCCAGAAGAACACCTGGAAGAATTCTTGACGAGAAGAAACTACGGGAGTAATTTTCGAAGAAACTCCTGGAAGAATTCCCAAATGAAATCCTGGACTATTACCTGAAGAAACTCCTAGAATAATTGCCGAAGTAACTACTGAAGGAGTTCTCGAAATAACTCCTAGAAGAATTGTAGAAGGAAATCCTGGAAGACCAAAAATACTCCTGAAGGAATTTCCGATTTAATTTTCATGCACATCCTGGAGGAATTCCTGTAGAACTTAATGAAAGAATTTGAGTAGAAATCATGGAGCAATTATCGAAGGAACTCCTTGAGAAATTAAAAAAAAAAAATATTAGAGGTATTCCCGAAGGAACTCCAGAAGGGATTGAAAGTTATAATAATGCGCCAAGAATGTCCGCATGGTTACAAGAATGATGATTTTCTATTAACAGTTATTTCTTTTCTCGTATGTTTCAGGATGACAATGCATACGTCTTCGAGTAAATGCTGCATTTGCCGTCGGAAAACCGTTATTAAGCTGATTAGTTCGACGATCTGTGTATGGCCGATGCGGTAAACACTCATGCAATCAGCACAAGCTTGCTTCCCGGTCGGTTCCAGATACTTTCGTAAATGAAATAATGTTGACCTCCTTGGGCGTAGAGTATCTATGTTCCAGTGGCATAAATAAAAAAAAAACGAAATTCGAGGCTCATTTGATTCTTGAGTGCCTATAGGCCGAAGGCTAATGTGTAGGATATGTCCCAGTTGGGACGTTAAGTCAAGAAAAGAGAAAATGAGTGAATAAATAAATTATGGTACTAACTAAGTTCATCCATCCATTAATCTTCTCTTCTATGGCTGGTTAAATTATGTTTTTATCCTTTTTCGTTCGGAATTAAGTGTATCTCTTGGGTTTTCTTCAGCAATATGAAACTGAGCGAAAAAGGATGAAAAGATAATTTAATCTGCCATTGAAGAGCATTTCAAATCGATTCCATTTTACATCGCTTCAATTACATCATATCGTCGTTTACGTCGAATTTATTACATCGCGCGAATTACATCGAATCTGTTATTTACATTAAAGCCATCGAGTACATCGGGCTGTGTAATATTCATCATTCGATGTAACGACCTGGTTGCAGCGATTTCGATGTAATATTCAACAACTTTTTTTGCTGTGTGTGTTGTTTTATTTATTTCTTTGCAACTTCAACAACACAGTTACCAAAACTTTTTCTCAAACAACATCAAATTAGGCAAGAAATCAAAATACCCGAGAAAATACCCAAGCCAATACCGTTTTATTGCATAAATGGAGAATTATGACACTGATTTTTCATTTGGGCCTAGCTGATATTTTGGATTTCTTTTCATCGATCATCTCTTTGTGTTGTCATAGAATGTGTATTGAGTTTTCCAAAGATTTTTTGGTTGAAATGCGAAAAAGACGACTACATGTTGCTATAGAAACAAAAAAAAATGATTTTGTTTGTTTTGTTTAAGTTATTAGCGAAAGAGAGAGTCGACGAAGAGAAATCGATCATGTCAGTTAGGCCCTTATGAAAAATCATTGTCGTATTGATCATCTCATCATACAAAAATCCATCTCACTATTTTTAATCTAGTACTTATCTGATTGCGTCATATGCTTTTAGATGAAATCCTAAGTGACCTGGGGTGCGAAAATTGGGTTTTCACCCACGTTTATGTGTCGCAACTCGATTCGGATGAATGCATATTGTAGCTCTTAATTGGACAGATCTATGAAGTACTAAATTTGTAGTAATGAGCTGAATTTTAGTATGGTGAGAAGGTCAATTCTCGGTTTCTGCACTGAAATTGTGTAAAAAGCGTAGGTATTATAATTCCTTGGCTAATTCCATGCTGTTTGAGCAAAATTTTGGGCAACAGTGTTGTTGTTTTCTCCATTTCTTACAACATAAACAACATAGTTATCTAACACATTTAAATTCAGAAATTGATCTCGGTTAACGGTTTATTGAGAATCCAACAGCTGATATCTCGGTAAAATATTTACTGATTCTCGGTAAAAAATTTACCGAGATTTCGGTAATCCATCACCGAGACTCGGTGAACTTTGCCGAGATCTCGGCAAAGTTTTAACGACATCTCGGTAAAACTTTTACCGAGATTCAGTCAAAATTATTACCGGATTCTCAGATGTTGGCAGGCTTGATAATCCTCCTCGAAATCAAAAGAGTTTTGCCACATGCTCTAGAGCGGTGTTTTGCTTTTGCCTCGTTGCGAGGGAGCGAACGAACCCCAAACTGAGAGGCAATAAAAACTGAGCGAGGAAGAGGGGAACGAAAAAAGAGTCGATGATTATTTCTGGTTTTTGAGTGCGATTTTCGCCTCGAGAGTCTTTCTTTGTACAGTGAGGATTCGCTCGTTGGGTCACGACTGCGCCCCGATTAGCGAATCGTGTTCGTTCGTTGGGGCAACTGACAACTGATCAAAATGCTCTAGACACATGCAAGTGACAAGAAATACGTCACGGAACACTCACATACTTGCACAAACGTTCTGTACACAGGAGCTGCGATGCGACGGCGGTCAGACGTCAAACTCGTTTTGACATCTATTTTGACATTGACAGTGCTTTTTAGTTGGGTTTTGCCCCAACCAGTGAACATTCAACCATCGAGACAGCCCATCTAACGAGCCGCCAACGAATGAATCGGGACTGTATAGGAGTGGAACTCGCGAGAGCTTTTTGAGTGTGAGTGGACGTGAGAAACACAACAAGAAATTATGAGTGTTGGACGAACTCCTCGCTGCGCGGCAAGCTCGCGCTCGGTGCTGTTGAGGATTTGTGTTGTGATTTCTGAGTTTTATTTTCACTCCTCAGAAAATCGCCAAAATCGCTTCCTCATTTTCTCGCGAGGGAGTTTCTGTCAAGCCTGGATGTTGGTTTCTCGGCAATCCGGCAGGTCGGCGATATAATTTAAGTGTGAAAGTTTTGCTCAAACATCATTATATTAGGCCAGAAATCTCGCCAGAAATCATAATGCCCACGCTTTTTGCACCATTTCATTGCAAAAACGGAGAATTGACCTTCTCAGCATACAAAAATTCAACTCATTACTATTGCGACATTTGCACCCATTTAGACTCGGCCGAAATTCATTATCATCACAGCCGAATTTTGCACACGACTTCGCAGCGGCTGGCATACACAAGTTCGGTTGTGCTCATGCCAGGGGCGTCGGATGCACAACAGGTGAACGAAATAAGTTTAATTAGTGTGAAATTTCGCTGGGAAATGATGATTCAATGGATTCTCAAATTATCACAGTTGTCTAAACATTGATGAGAAACCCAATACAAAGGTAGTACTAGAAATCCTCTATATAGAGATGAGCGGAAGTTTTATATGACGAATCGGCAACGCTGTTTGTTTTGTTTACAACTGCTTCCAACACTTGCCACAAAGCTAGATGTTCAAACTTTGTGCGTGACTTTGTGTGGTGCAAGTTGTTTTGTTTACGATTGCTAATTAATTGTCGGGCTTTATTTTACAAAATTTTGGAAAAATAGCAGCGCAATCGAAAAAATATGAAATGCATTGCAAAGAGCAGCGCAAATCATATCAGTAGAAGTGAATCAAGCAGCAGCAATGGAAGGTTTTACGAGAAGAGAAGATACAGAAGTTTCTACATGAACATGAGTACTTGAAAGCATAATTAATTAATTATTATCTTTTTTACTACAATTTAATATGCCATCAATTCATCGATATCAAAAGTAAATAATTATAATTTGTTTAATTCTGATTCCAATACCGTTCGAACGACGCATTCTTACAAACAATAAACATGTTCGTTTGGCTCACACTTTGACATTTCTCACTGCACGATTGGCTCACAATGGCCGCTTCCGCAGATCTCTATAATGTAGGATTACTAGGTAGTACTACATTGAGCGTGCCCCATTAACTGAATGATCCGCAATGAAAACAATCAGTTCAAATTTACTTCGCATCTGCAACCTCGTCTGCAACTTCGCATGTCGCGCGAGTCGCGACTTCGATTTGGTGCTGCGACGATAAATAATATTTTTGTGGTAGTTTTTTCTGCTTTCGGGCAAACCGTGAATTTGGCAGCACTGTTGTAATTGTCCTTTAGAAACGTTCTTCACTAATGTCAGCTGTGGTTTGTTTACTAGTTTCTAGAAAATATTTTTGCGTGCGGCTGAAACCTCAGAACTTTCCTAACAATTTTTCAAAAGTTTTAGTATAAATCGTTGTTTTAATAGTGATTTCCTAAATTATTTGATGCATTGAAGTGTATCGATTGTGCTACATCGAAGGATCACCATACATTTCGTCGGATTGCTCAATATATCACATCCGACGTAGTTGTTAGATACAACCGCCGACGAAAGGTTTGTAAACGTTTCGGAAACCCGGATCATAGAAATTTCAACACCCCGTTTAATGTCTTCCCTGTTTTCAGAGCCGACCACCAGCCATGGCGACCAGAGGAGGAGTCGACAAAAAGCGTCGCTCGCGGTCCCGGGAGCGGATTGATCTAGATCGCGACCGACGGGATCGTTACCGCGAGCGTGAGTATGAGCAGCGGGACCGCGAAAGAGATCACAGGGACTACCGGGACCGTGAGCGGGGGATGAGAGAACGTGACCGCGAAAGAGAACGGGAACGGGAGCGGCAACGAGACAAGATCATAGCAAGGAAGAGATCCCGATCTCGGGAAAGGGATCGTGAGGAAACGAAGCGCAAAGAAGAGAAAGATAAGAAAGACGATGATGTAGAGGAAGTTAAGATTGAAGTTCCGAAGAAGGAGGAGAAGACTAAGAAGGAACCACTTTCGCTGGAAGAATTGCTGGCGAAGAAGAAAGCGGAGGAGGAAGCCAGAAGTAAACCGGTGTTCATAACGAAAGAACAGAGAGCGGCCGAAGCACTGAAGAGAAGACAAGAGGAAGTCGCTGCAATGCGAGCAGGCGCCTCGGCTGCAGTTCCCAAGTTTGGAGATGTCCCGGTGACGACCCTGTTGAATAGGGAGAAGAAGGATCCACTGGAGAAGTACGACAGACGGGAGCGGGAACGAGAGCGTGAAAGGGAAAGAGGAAGAGACCGAGAGAGGGAGAGAGATGGAAAGGAGAAGGATCGAGACGATGATAAGAGACGATCCACAACGGAAGATACGACCGTGAAGGATAAGGAAAAGGAACAGGAAGCTATCAGAGAGCGATATCTCGGTATCATTAAGAAGAAAAGAAGAGTTAGGAGATTGAATGACCGCAAGTTCGTCTTTGATTGGGATGCCGCGGAGGACACTTCCATAGATTACAACAATCTGTACAAGGAACGTCATCATGTCCAGTTCTTTGGGCGAGGCAACATTGCAGGAATTGACATCAAAGATCAGAAGCGTAAGCAGAGCAAATTTTATGGAGATCTTCTGGAGAAACGTCGAACGGATGCAGAGAAGGAACAGGAGAAGGTACGACTGAAGAAGGTCAAGAAGAAGGAAGATAAGCAAAAGTGGGACGATCGCCACTGGTCCGAGAAGGATTGCGACGAAATGACTGAAAGAGATTGGCGTATCTTCAGAGAAGATTATAACATAACGATAAAGGGCGGAAAAATTCCCAATCCGTTCAGAAGCTGGAGCGAAACCGGATTTCCCAAAGAAATTCTGGACATTATCGATAAGGTTGGGTACAAGGAACCAACTCCCATCCAGAGACAGGCCATCCCAATTGGTCTTCAGAATAGGGACATCATCGGTATCGCTGAAACTGGTTCTGGTAAGACCCTGGCTTTCTTGATTCCTCTCCTGACATGGATTCAGTCGCTTCCGAAGATCGACCGCCTGGAAACGGCAGATCAAGGTCCGTACGCAATCATTTTGGCTCCCACTCGAGAATTGGCCCAGCAGATCGAAGAAGAAACTCAAAAATTCGGGCAACCCTTGGGCATCCGAACGGTCGTCGTCGTCGGAGGTTTGTCCCGAGAAGAACAAGGCTTCCGGCTTCGATTGGGTTGTGAAATCGTCATTGCCACGCCCGGTCGTTTGATCGACGTCTTGGAAAATCGCTACTTGGTACTCAATCAGTGTACCTACATCGTTCTGGACGAAGCCGATCGTATGATTGACATGGGTTTCGAACCAGATGTCCAAAAGATTCTAGAATACATGCCGGTGACCAATCTCAAGCCGGACACCGAAGAAGCGGAAGATGCTTCCAAGCTGATGGAAAATTTCAACACCAAGAAAAAGTACCGCCAGACGGTGATGTTCACAGCTACTATGCCTCCCGCCGTGGAACGACTCGCTCGAACATATCTCCGACGTCCAGCCACAGTCTACATAGGTTCCGTGGGCAAACCGACCGAAAGAACCGAACAGATCGTCCACATCATGACCGAAAACGAGAAACGCAAGAAGTTGATGGAAATCCTCTCGCGCGGAGTCGAACCCCCGTGCATCATTTTCGTCAACCAGAAGAAGGGCGCCGACGTGCTGGCCAAGGGCCTGGAAAAACTCGGCTACAACGCTTGCACGCTCCACGGAGGCAAAGGCCAAGAACAGCGAGAGTATGCCCTGGCGTCGCTCAAGAACGGTTCCAAGGACATCCTGGTGGCCACGGACGTGGCTGGTCGTGGTATCGACATCAAGGACGTCTCCCTCGTCATCAACTACGACATGGCGAAGACCATCGAGGACTATACGCATCGTATCGGACGAACGGGTCGTGCCGGAAAGACCGGTTGCGCCATTTCGTTCTGCACCAAGGACGACAGCCACCTGTTCTACGACCTGAAGCAGATCATCGTGGCCAGTCCGGTGTCGGTGTGTCCACCCGAGCTGATGAACCATCCAGATGCGCAGCACAAGCCGGGCACGGTGGTTACGAAGAAGCGAAGGGAGGAGAAGATTTTCGCTTAAGTGTAGGTAAGTCGAACTGTATTGATGAGGACAGTTTTCCTTCTCTTCCAATAATTATCGTCCAAACTATATCGATGTGATGTACTTTTTAAGATATCACCATTTCCTTGTAAGTTGCCGTACATATACAGGGTAGATAGGCAAACTGATTTTGAACCACGATCTTCAGCCGACGTCACTTCCTCCCAACCCAGTCGCATCGAGAGATGGGCGCTTGCTTAGACTATGCAACCGTTCAAATTTATAAATCTTGTCTTAAAAATCCTGTTGCCCAACTCAACGGACAGAAGCCGTACCTGAGGCACCTACATGGCAAATACCGCGCCCCTTAAGGATCGGATGCCTGTGCCGTAGCGGAAGGTTCTAGACGGCTAGACCAACGGTATTAAAAACTCAGTTTTAATAAGTTCAGAGTTTGTAACATCGTCATCCAGTAGACTTATCGCTTAGCGGAGGTAATAGTGCATATAGTAAGGTTTTGTCTGTAACTTTTAATTTATTAGCTTGAAAATTTCAGTATTGGTATATTACCACCGTTTAAAAATTCCTCGATAGAAGACTCCTTGAAACCCCACAGTTCCATACAAATTAAACCCCGTAATCCCTTCAAATACTCATTGATTGTTGCCGGTATGCTTCTGTATGCTTACTCATTGACAAGAATAGTCAATTGGCATTTGATTGTGTACAAAACTGGTATTGATCATCCTGCCCCACCTAGGGTGCTCATCATACCCCCAAAACGCAACTCGCGATTTTATACGTTTTTAAAACATACAATTTTACAACATTTATAACTTTATTCAGAATTTCAACGATTAACTTTTGCCAGTTAAGGTTTAAATGGGGATTGAACGTTAAAATTACACATTGGTTGCACTTAATTTACTGGATTTGGTGGCAAAATGCTTAAGCTGCTCATTATGCCCCGCCTACCCCTACGCATTAGGGGCCAGAAGATGCGTTGAGATAACAGAATAACAGAATAAAAGTATTCTTTAAAAGTGTAGGGTGGGGCAAAATAAAGGGTGGTACGGTTGAAATTTGCTCACACCATTTTTGGACCAGTAATGGTACATTATATAAAGCTTATACCATAACATTTTCATCAAAATCAATTAAGTATTGGTTGATATATAGATTAGACCTGGGAGGGAGAAACCGACTCGAAAAATGTGTGTGTCAAGGCAAGCCGAGATTTCGCTGTCATGAGCTGTCAAAGCGAGCCCAAATTCAAAACAACGCGTTGCAACGGATTAAAGTGAAAAAAGAGCGTAACTGGAATTAATATGTTTTTTTGCAATCAAAAATGCAATTTCTTCCCATAGAAACATAAGTGAACCGCAACAATTTGCATGTTGAACAATAAAATACAGTTAAGCGCGTTTGTCTGGAAGTATTATGATATAAAAAATAATCTTAGTAAAACATTCAATTCAACTTCAGCCTTTATTCGAGGTTTGTCCGGAAAAGCAAAAGTTACACACCAAATGAGAACTAACGATATGTATGGAAGCTGTCTTGATTGTTGTTGACAGACTGCAATTTTCTTGAAGTTCGATGACTTTTTGTTTTGTATTTCGTGTGTAGTATCTAGAGCACCCAGGATAAAACCAACGACCTGCCTTTTCAAAATTTTGTACAAAGCATAATACATTTTCGGCAATTTAAGGACAGTAAAGCACAATTTTGATTATAGAAATACCAATACTGCTCCGATTCTTATGAAAATTTTACAGTATAATACTATTATAAAAATATGTTCTTAGTCAAATTTGAGCCATTTTGTATGAATACTCTCAAAGTTGTAGCAGTTTGAATATGAAAACAAAACTGACCAGGGGCCACTTAAAAAAATATAACTTTGTAACGGCTAGATAAAATTGAATGAAATTTATTTTTGCACAACATTTTGACATGCGAACAGAAAAATTTTCATTGAAATCGGTTAACTTTTTCTGGTTATATAAATAAAACAGTAAAAATGTGTTCTTATTTTTAAATCCTCTTTTTACAAAACTTTAAAATTGCAGATCTCAGGATTCAACAATATCTCCGCAAATACTAAACCGATTTGGATGAAAATTTTATGGTATAAACTGCATACAATGCACCATTACTGGTCCAAAAATCAGCTATTTTGATGTACGCAGTCTAAAGTTATAAAAAAAATGTATGACCAAAATTTGACCGTACCACCCTTTAAGCAACTGGTGAAACAAAATAATAAACATCTCAATCAAACGAATTTCAATTTTTATTTTCATTGTTTTGATAGTAAGTATAATAAGGATGTATCATTAATTTTTAACTTTAACTAAAAAAACAGAACTTGTATATGTATTAGGGTGGCCCACACTTATATGAAAAACAAAAATTTCGAAATATACCAAGTCTTACCTCCTAAATCAGTTGTTTTGGACTCCCAGAAGCTACGTTCAAAATTTGAGCAAAATCGGTTGAGCCTAAGGGGACGCTCAAAACGCTTGAAGTTTGTATGGGAAAATTTCGATAAATGTATGCAGAAATTTTAAGTTTTCGAATTTAGCCGCTAGGTGGAGCTGTAAGCATTTAATAACCAAACCCTTTGGTATTATTGTGGGTGACTAGACTATATGCCAAACAACTTAGTCGAAGACTGCAAAGTGATCCAACGTCTATGAAAAAAGATATACCTTAGGTAAAATGAGGATAAAATTTATTGTTGTTCTTCCAATACATGTAAAGGAATAATATCAATAATGAAATCTCAATACTTTGCCTCACTTTGTCTAGGGTATAACTTTTTCACAGACGTTGAATCACTTTGCTGTCTTCGACAAAGTTGTATGACATATAGTCACCTAGAATGATACCAAAGGGTTTGATTAATGAACGCTTACAGCGCCACCTAGCGGCCTAATTCGAAAATATAAAATTTCTGCATGCATTTGGCCAAGTTTTCCCATGCAAACTTCAACCGTTTTGAGCGCTCCCTTAGGCTCAACCGATTTTGCTCAAATTTTGAACGTAGCTTCTGGGAGTCCAAAACAACTGATTTAGGAGGTAAGACTTGGAATTTTTCGAAATTTTTGTTTTTCATGTAAGTGTGGGCCACCTTATTGTATATGTACTGCGCACAAATCTCAAGAAGCAAAACAGTGCATGTTTTATTTTGTTCTTGTTCAAAATCATAATAAGAAGATCGAGTGCGCTGATTTTGATTTTGAAGATATTTGTGCGCTCAAAATCGTAAGTAAGTGTCAAAGTCGGCCATTCTGGCGGCAGTTTTGGGATTCTAACAAGTCTATCCTTAACAGTAGACTGCATATAACTTCACATTTTCTTATGAGATAAACCCGTAATCCATACATGGATTATTTATAGTGATGGTTTAGCAATGGGAAGAATCATCAATCTGTATTTAATATGTACATAACACGGATTGCTCATTCTGCCCCACGCTCAGAACGCAACTCACGATTTGACACGTTTTTCAAAAACATGAAGTCAGTAACAAATTTTGAAAACGACGTATAATCAATGCTACACCATTGATTATACGTCGTTTTCAAAATTGGTTACTGAAGTTTTGCACTGTTTATTACTTTTGTCAGAATTTCTACAAGTAGTTTTTGTCAATTAAGGTTCAAATAAGGATTATAGGGTGGGGCGGGGCAAGATGGGTCGCTTAAGGATGGATCACCATAACTTTGTGAATACAAATCATATTGGTTTGTATTCGTCCGCCACTCTTGATTACACTAGTTAGCTATGCTAAAAGTCGATAAAAAGTTCATTAAATACAAAATACGATAGGCAAACAGTTTCAAACAATAAACAAATCGCTTTCGCTCTTCGTACATATGTACAACAGAGATGGTTATATTTGCGGTTTTTTTTTCTGTTCGGGTGAGCCACTGCGACCAGTATTTAGATCTTTTGTGGCATTACCCGTATCCTTTGTATTTAGTGCATGTCGTACTACTCCATTGTCATTGAGAGGCAATGAAGCATCGATTTATGTACAGTTCCTGTTTTGTTATCCCAGAGGTGCAAGAAATAGATTGAGATAAAAAGGTCCCGTTTTCATAGAGATTTAAATCCCAGCGAAAGAGCGCCCCTAATCAAACACAATCTATTTGAATTCTGAGAAAAACAAAACGGTGGTACTGATATTTATCCATGCATCGGAACTCTAGCCCCATCCATGTCTTGCTTCTAGTTTAGTCCCAGGACAACAAAGAAAAACCCGGGACTTTAGGCTAGTTGCAAAACTCTGTCAAATTAGAGAATGTGTTCTGCAATAAGAATGCAGGTGAGTCCTTGAATTACCAGAACTAACAGTCCTTGATAGGTTAATACGCAATTAGATAAGTAAAGCATGTTTGTTTTCCTAACATCGAGTGTAGTCTCGGGTGGGCAAAGTCCGATTCTTTAACTATCAGCAAGGCAGAATAAATGCAATTTTAGAAACTGTCACCAGTAACAAGGACTTTGTACCATGAACCCTTATTACCAAAACACATTACCCCAACTTGACAAACCGGATGTCGCTAGGGTTCGGTTTGGTAGATCTTGAACCGTAACGCAACACATAAAGGCGATCTACCTACGTTACGGGCTCCGTTAAAGATCGAGCATATTTTAAACCCCCTCAACCATTCATCCATCAGCACGGGTCGCCTGACACCTTGGATTGGGGCTCCCTGTTTAGCGGACTTTTACCCCTTGAACAGGTGGTCCGTAGTGTTATTCTTAGCCAATTGAGACAACTGCTACCGACACTACACAGCTATCTAGGCTGATCGGGAAAAGAAGTTAATATTGATGATCAACTTCATACGGACCCGAACAGCCGCAATTTGCGGTTTAGGGGAAGATGATATAGATCGATGAGATTAGAATTGAACCTTATGACAACTAAGTTGTCGGGTCATTAATTGGCTCGGTAGCTTAGTTGGTAAAGCACTTGTCTAGCGAATAAGGGTCGTGAGTTCAAATCTCACCTGAGCTGTGGATTTTTCCCAATTTAACCAATAATTTACCCATCTGTACATATGTACGTTGAGTTATTTGAATTTCACAAAATATGATGTTAAACAAGCAGTTTTAAAAAGTGATCGATTTTGCGCCGTGAAAAAAGTGCGGGGCAAGATGGGTCACCTTTTAGGTAATTCACATTTTCTCAACGAAAAACGTCAAATATAATATTTATTCCGCATTCATATCCATACTGAGTAAACAAGAGCTACTAGTAAACATTTTATAAAATTATGTGAAATATAAAAAAAAATTACGATTTGAGTGGTTCAAAGGCGACTTGAAAATCGATGTTTTCACTAAAAAAATAGCATAATTTTATGTTATAATTTTGAGCGTTCATTCCGCTTGATTGAAGTCGTTTATGAGATAGTCTTGAAATAAAAAATAAATATTTTTTGAATGCTCCAAAAATACGTTCAAAATTGAAGGTGACCCATCTTGCCCCGCGGCCGTTTATATGGAGACTATATGGAATGTATCGCATAAGAAAAATGGCTAAAAACCATTTTATTTTTTATTTCCAATGAGAGTGAATATTTTTTCAATCAATGCCCCAAACTTTTGTATATTCATGCTGGTCATCTAACAAAATTATTAACATAATCAAAACATGAGTAATGCGCCCGAAAATGGCACTGACCCATCTTGCCCCGCGACCCATCTTGCCCCGCGACCCATCTTGCCCCGCCCCACCCTACGTAGAAATTACACATTATATTTGTCTAATTTACTGGGTTTGATTACAGACATACATACATACTCCACAGACATATATATGTACGTATTTCACGTGGCTTCCGAATTTCAGCTTATCGTCGATCATGACCAGAGTTGATGTACACGTGCCCTAGCTCCATGTAGGGGTAGTCGGGGTGATTTGGCCAATGGGGCAATTTGAGCACCACTGGAAAATCACCTAAAATCTAGTATTTTTTGAAAATTCATCTACGAGCTCCAAAACTGGCCTGATATTGGAGCGATTGAAACATTAGAACGAAGTTATTTAGTCTCATAGTAAATTAGAAAAATAAAATTGAAAATTGTTGGCCAAATTACCCCGGCGAGGGCTGAACAAAAACACCTCATAAGACTTCTCTTATTTAAATAATAACTTTCAAATTAGTCTGTTTTCTGTACACTTCAAGTTGATACTATATGATTCAACATCAAGCGAAGCATATTAAGTTTGTATTGCATTCGGCGATATAAATTCTTCATTGAAAATAGGGTGCTCATATTACCCCGACGCTTCAAAATCGACCCAAAAACAACACTTTTTTTTTTAATCTTCTTTTTTTGGCATTTAAACACGGTTAGACTATGTTATGTTTATGCAACTAGTATAGTATTATCAGAAACATTCTAACCAGTGTCGCGAAGCATCAGCGTACAAGTCACAAAAAAGCTGATAAACACCAAACTTGTATCACCCTGTCTCTGCGGTTTCTGATTCGCTCTCTCTACAGTCGCTAACACCAGAAAAGACAGAATCCCATCATAGTCACCCGGTCACCATTGTTTTACTACAATCATCCTGACTTGGATACGGCTCATGTGAGTGTCATGACTC
This sequence comes from Aedes albopictus, assembly GCF_035046485.1. Classification (NCBI taxonomy): domain Eukaryota; kingdom Metazoa; phylum Arthropoda; class Insecta; order Diptera; family Culicidae; genus Aedes; species Aedes albopictus. The sequence continues at coordinate 190,719,087 of NC_085137.1, read as the reverse complement.
TCTCCGTCGCCTCAAGCAGATGCACCCGCAACAGCATGTAAAACTATGCATGTGTATTATCACAAGCACGGTACTACGTCATAAATCCTATTCGTTTTGCATAGCTCAGTTTAAACGCACACATTGAGCGCACCACGCAGTTCGCCCTGGCTACGGCAAACGCTCTCACTTCGCCCGTTATGCATCGTTGCTCAGGGAGATTGATTCTCTCGCAACCCGCCTGAAGCATACTCAGCAACTACTATCGCTGCAAAGCTGCGAAGGGTGGAACCCACAACATATTTGTCATTCCAGGCGTGACATGCTAGCTGGTTCGTATCACCTTGGGAAGGGTGACTCCAGAAAGCGGTTCAAGTGATTGTCTCGTGATGGTCGCGATTATTCGCAAGACTGATTCTAACCATAACGATGTATGAGAGATTCAACGTTGTTTTCTGCATCTTCAATCGACTTTTGCTTAAGGTGGCCAAATTACCCCGATTCACCCTACGGGAGCCGCATTGCAAGCGAGCTCCCAAGGAGCACTGTACATTTTAAGACTCAAAGTTGTGTGCCTCATTTTTCTCAAAATGTGCCTCATGCGCTGATAAAAGTAGAAAAGTTCATGACAAAAACTTCTTAACGAACAAGAATTGAAATCTAAACTTTTGCCTTGAGAGTTCCGCATAGACCAACCAGACACTTGTGTTATGTACAGAAAAAAGTTAAATAAAAAGAAAATCGGGTTAAGTACGGTTCCTTTGAATTCCACTAAGAATTTGCATCCTTTGACAGATACGTATTTCGACCTCAACTGTAAGGTCGTCTTCAGTGTCTTGTACTTGACTCGACTCGACTCGAGTCAAGTACAAGACACTGAAGACGACCTTACAGTTGAGGTCGAAATACGTATCTGTCAAAGGATGCAAATTCTTAGTGGAATTCAAAGGAACCGTACTTAACCCGATTTTCTTTTTATTTACAGATATTCCCCTAACAAGCCCAGGTTAATCATCATCAGAAAAAAGTTGTTGAAGTTCTTCGGTACCATGAAGTTGTTTTTCACGTTTTTCACCTTAGATACCAACAGCTCATGCATCGCATGAGACGAGCTCCCCGGGAGCTATTTTTTATTACACTAACGAACCGAACCTCAAAATGACTGAAAATTCTCATCTCATTTTGACAGATGTAACATGAACATGAAAGGCAACAAGATCGATAAAGTAGAATATATGATCCGTCTTTTTCGTGTATGTGTGTGGTCTGTCAACATTTTCAGGACTTGCTTTGTTGATGTAATGAAGAATGCGCCGAGCTTGCACCCACAGGATTTTCGTGTGCCTCCTAGCAGCGCAGCACACTGCGATTTTGATGAGCTAGGAGACAATTTGGTGGGAGGCTCGCTATCACATTTATGTACACATGAGCAATGGGAAACTCTGATCATGACCCCCAATTGCCTCAGTGAGCGCTTGGAGTTGATCATGCACCCGGCTGTGACGATCGGGCCCAGGATAGAGCTCTGAGGTACCCCCGCGGTGATGTTGTAGCTCCTCTCACCTTCCTCGGTCATTCGTCACCGGGGCAACCTCGCTTTGGCCGGTTTGGTCATGGGGGACGGGGCCTATGGTTTTACATATATCGTGTCATTGGAACAACGACTCCACTCTGAAGCATCTCGGTGGAGCATTCTGGGGACATGATTATTCTATAGGCATAGACCCAAGGGGTTGTGTTGGTTACCTGGCAGAGATTTTCGAAGCACGCCCACTTACGCGCCTTCATCTCTCTGTTCTGTGCCAGTTTAGCCAGGGTTCACTTCGCTCCATTCTACCCTCATCGGTGCGAGCTCTTTGCATCCTCCTCGTAGTTTTTAGGCAGGATGTGCGAAGTTCTGCGATTTCTGGACACCACCCGTATACCGTTTTGCGTTCATTCCTGGTTACTAACCAGTGGTTAGGGATCGCAACTCTAAGCCATGCATGCGACGCCCATGGCACACTGCGGCGTCGCATGCACAGTTCAGGGTTCTGAGATCATCGATGGATAGGTTATCGTTGTTACCCCACATAAGCAATAGATCCATAAATGCCGGCTTATCGAAGCGTGAGGTCAGCCCCATTTTTTTGACACCTCCCTCATCGTAGCCTGTCTAAATACATGGATCATGGCAAAATCGAAGAGTCCTTCCTTCCCCTACGTCATTTATTGATGCTCCCTTTCAGTGATCGCGATCAAAGTTTCCGTTCCAATGACAGGTCGAAAGAAATTTTCGCACATTTGCATCTCCGATTACTATTTTGGCATCTTGTTTTAGGTAGGGAAAAGTGGGGTTAGAGCCATTTTTCAAACTTTCATTGTTTTCAACTAGCCTCGTTTGTTAGGATTTCAAAGTGGTAACAGTAACTAAACAATATTTGCTTGATACTCCAGCAGAAATTTTCATGGGATTTTAGCGATTTGAAAAGTTGATTCGTAAAATGGAAGTGGTACAAAAAGGCTATCTGCCATGGGGTAAGATGCCACTTCATGAAAACATTCAAAAATTACGTCCATCATTTTTCGGGCATTTTTGACTCCCTTTTCCCTCCCCTGTCCCGCTTTTTCGTATATGTATGTACTCTCCCTTCCTTTCTAAACGATGGTCGTCATATTTCAATGACCCCCAAGCATGTTTGGCGTAACTATCAATAACCATGTGCCTCCATGTGTTTCTCAATCTTTTTCAACCCGGGAGCTTCTTGACAGCTGCCGAACAACGTCAGCGTACCTAAAAAATTTGGTTCGGGTGGTACTGTCAGATTCTTCTTCTTCTTCTTTTTTTCTGGCCAACTAGCACCGTTCGGCGCCAGTTGTGTTTTACGTCGGCTGGGTCTAGGAGCTAAGCCTTAAATTCCGACGCCCCAGGGAGACAGCCACCACACCTGAGGACCCTACATATCGAGCCCATCAACACATGGGCCGGGACCTACGGCTTTACTTCCTATCCGAGGGAAGACGTGATCACGGATTTTATGTCTCAGAAAATCCCATCGGCGTCGACGGGAATTGAACCCCGACCGACTGGGGTGAGAGGCAACCACGCTTACCACTACACCACCGACGCCGACCCTGTCAGATTCAAAGCGGCAAGTGCTACATTTGAAAAGGACGAAAACCGACAATAACAAAACATATAAAAACATTAAACAGAAACCTTAATTTTTGTTTCCGTTTTTTTTTGTGGTAGATAAATGCAAATTAAGTGCGGCATGATGAATTTGTTTAATAGAAGCGAAAATTATGTCTATAAAACGGGTAAAGGCAAAATAGTCGACTTTCATAAAATAAAAAATAATCATTTGCAGATGTTTTTTTTTTCGAGTTTGATCTTCGGTTTGGTCTAGCATGCGCATCGCAAATTCATATGCAAGACCGTTTAAACATGTGCTTTTATTACATTTCTTACAGCAACAAAAAGAAAAATCGAAATGATTTCAATTTAATGAACATCAGTTTTTGCGCTTCTGTTGAATACGTCCTTTTGATACGAAACGCTAGCCTCTTGTTGGCTTCCACTCACCACGAAACAAAAAAATGTTTACGCATGGACAAAAATTGTTGCGTCAGTGAAGGATGGACCCGTTGTTTACGAACAGAAGCGACATCTGCGATTTGCAAGTATTGCAAGATTTTATCAGTTGGGCCATTTTACCCCATCTTGGCATTTTGAACTTTGTTTCCCTACTTTCCGTAAGCTTTATCAAGGTTTCCAACTCATTCATTTTTAAACCGAACATGATAAGTACTATCCGTGTACAAAAAAACAGGTCAATTGGTTCAACATTGACTGAGTAAAAAAAAAACAACTCAGTCAAAAAAGGAATAGAGTATACATAATTCGTTACCGGATCTGTTGCCGTTGAAATAATCCGTTAGCTCTGCTTTTGCTATTCATGGTGGTTGAAGGTTTTCAACAGGATACCTTACCAGGGACGCGCTGAAGGAGTTGCCTATTTTGGTATAACTGATGCGATACATAATTTCATACTCAGCCATTGAATGCCAGAACAGACGCTGTTTGAGCCTTATTTTTTAAGTGAATAGACGCTCGGGACGGGACGTACCTCCTCAATCTTGCTTAAGTCAGAAGGATGGCAGTGATCCGGCTGCACTATCAGCTAAGCAAAGTAGGAATTTGTGAATACCAGAGCAATATGGGACGTTCTTTCCAGGTTGTCGATTTAGCCCTAATCAATGGAGGACAGCCTCCAATCTGAAGAAAGTGTGGAACTAAAATAATAAGGCTGTTTGCCCGCCTCTTCGTAAACAAGCTTGGGCTTTCCCAAAGCTTCTCCTTCTTCTAAGTTATCTACGAGGTATAAGGACGACCCCTAAGGGAGCATCCATTAAGTACGTTCCAAATTTGACTTTCAACTCCCTTCCCCCTTCGTACGAGTTTTCCCTTTCATTCATTCAACATCAAATTCATGATAATACTGAATCAACAATTTGCCGCCATAATACTCGATTTGCAGCTCCAGCTCTCCAACGTCGGTCACGCCCAACACGCTCCACCTGGTCCGCCCATCGTGCTCTCTGCGCTCCACGCCTTCTTGTACCAACCGGATGGTTAGCAAACGGTTGTTGTACGGCATTCTTGCATCATGCCCTGCCCACCGTATCCTTCCAGCTTTGGCCACTTTCTGGAAGCTGGGTTCGCCGTAAAGTGCAGCGAGCTCGCGGTTCATCCTTCTCCGCCACACACCGTTCTCCTGCACGCCGCCGAAGATCGTCCGTAGCACCCGTCGCTCGAAAACTCCGAGTGTTTGCAGGTCCTCCTCGAGGATCGTCCATGTCTCGTGTCCGAAGAGAACCACCGGTCTTATTAACGTCTTGTACATGGTACATTTGGTGCGGGGGTGAATCTTTTTTGACCGCAGTTTCTTCTGGAGCCCATAGTAGGCACGACTTCCACTGATGATGCGCCTTCGTATTTCACGGCTCACGTTATTGTCAGCCGTTAGCAAGGAACCGAGGTAGACGATTTCTTCTACCATCTCGAAAGTATCCCCGTCTATCGTAACATTGCTGCCAAGGCTTGTCCTGTCTCGCTCAGTACCACCTACCAGCATGTACTTTGTCTTAGCCGCATTCACCACCAATCCGACCTTTTGCTGCTTCACGTTTCAGGCGGGTATACAGTACTGCCACCGTTCCAAATGTTCTAGCAACAATATCCATGTCATCCGCAAAACAGACGAATTGGCTGGATTTCGTGAAGATCGTACCCCGGCTGTTGAACCCGGCTCGTCGCATAACACTTTCCAGGGCGATGTTGAATAGTAGGCAGGAAAGTCCATCACCTTGTCGTAGTCCCCGTCGAGATTCGAATGAACTGGATAGTTCACCCGAAATCCTTACGCTGTTCTGCACACCGTCCATCGTTGCTCTTATCAGTCTAGTCAGCTTCCCGAGAAAGCTGTTCTCGTCCATAATTTTTTATAGCTCTGTGCGGTCGATACTGTCGTATGCCGCTTTGAAGTCGATGGACAGGTGGTGCGTTGGGACCTGGTATTCACGGCATTTCTGGAGGATTTGCCGTACGGTGAAGATCTGGACCGTTGTCGACCGGCCGTCGATGAAACCGGCTTGGTAACTTCCCACGAACTCATTTAGTTTAGGTGAAAGACGACGGAAGATGATCTGGGATAGCACTTTGTAGGCGGTATTCAAAATGGTGATCGCTCGAAAGTTCTCACACATTAACTTGTCGCCTTTCTTGTGGATGGGACAGATTATCCCTTCCTTCCCCTCCTCCGATAGCTGTTCGGTTTCTCAGATCTTGACTACTAACTGGTGCAGACAGTTGGCCAACTTTTCCTGGCCCATCTTGATAAGTTCTGCTGCGATACCGTCCTTACCAGCCGCTTTGTTGTTTTTGAGCTGGTGGATTGCATCCTTAACTTCCCTCAGCGTGGGAGTTGGTTCGTTCCAGTCCTCTGCTGCACCAACATAGTCATTTCCTCCGCTGCCTTGGTCCTCCGTGCCTACATTCTCTTCACCATTCAGGTGCTCGTCGAAGTGCTGCTTCCACCTTTCGACCACCTAACGTTTGTGCGTCAGGAGGCTCCCGTCGTTATCACTGCAGATTTCGGCTTGCGGCACGTAGCCTTTGCGGAATGCGTTGAGCTTCCCTATATTTAGTTTATAGTTTGTTACACTTTCACAAACTCCAGGACTTCGAGAGAAAAAACCTAGAAAGACGCGTTCTTTGAACTCAGTTGTCTGATTTTGGGGGTAAATATGACCCAGTAAATTTCCAAAGTTAACAGTTTATACATATTTTCAAAATGGCTTTTTTTCTGTAAAATTCTGAGAATCAGCTTGAAAAGTTATATTAAATACTCATGCAACACTGATATATTCGGTGAGCAGGTTAAACCGTAGGCTCTGATAAATTAAAAAAGCCCCGTTTGAAGTAAAGTAAAATCCCCAAGGCAAATTACCAGAAAAATAAAAACACTGATCCAACAGCTTCGGGAACATGATTCCTCATCAATTTGATCACATGACCATAATTGACGACGTTAACCAATTAGTTAAAAAAGCAACATTTTAGGTAATTGATTTACTGTTTCAATCGCAAACAGAGCCACCGTTTAGCAGCTGAACGGGGAAACCGTAATTACTAGCACGTGCACAGAGCCTTGCATATAATTTTTGTTTGTCTGTGACCAGAAAGCCAGTACCGTGGATCCTTCTGTTATACTTCTTTTAATGTACAGATATGCGTGCATTTTCAACGAGCAAAAGCTGAAAGTTTTCGTTTGAATGAAATAAAAAAGTACGACCCAGTAGGTATGTCGTCCACTATAGAGCTCCAAATGTTGTCAGGCGCCTGTTTCAACGCCCTAAATCGCTTGGCCAAACACATCATTAGTAATCACGTACCGTGTAGCAGGTCGTTTCTCGAGAACAATCATTATCATTAGGAGTGGATGCGTGTTTTTGAGAGCTAAATTCAATTTTGTTTGTTTAACAGGTTATTACTTTTCGGGGATGAGCTTACATAGTTAAACATTGTAGTGTTGACACGTACTTGGAGTAAATAGTATTTTTACAGACGTGAAATGTTGATATCACTGTAGCACGACTGACTGTCCTGTCCATTAAATGAGTTTCATACTGATACTGAAAGACGCAGACGTGAATTTAAATTGCGTTGAAACGACTATCTCAGTTTTAATTTACTGACGATTTATTTTATTCTACTCGACGTTTCGGCCATGGGTATTGGGTTTCAATCGAAAAATTCCATGTCCTGAATTTTAATTTAAGCTAATTCTTCACACTCAAGACTTTTCGACTAAAGTTATTTTTTCTGTCGAAAAGTTACTATTTTCAATCTGTTTTGCCAAATGATAATCTAGTTAACAATTAAAACAAAATTTGGTGTTTCAAATAGCGAACATCATGATTTGTGTTACTAGGACATTGTTGATCATCAGCTGGTGGGCGCTGAACTTTGCCATCGCCGGTCTGAACTCCTTCTGTTGGCCACGGTGTACAATATTTATGCCGTGCTGTTGGCCTTACTTAGAGTTTAGGTCTCCTATGATGATCTTGACGTCGTGGCTTTGGCAGCAAGTACGACCTCGCATTCCAGCTGTGCAAAGGATTCGTCCTTGTCATCATCAGTGCACCGGAGTTCGGGCTATGTACGTTGATTACCCAGGTAACCAATAAGCATTTAAATAAGCTGTATTTCAGCTATAAAACTGCATTATATCTGCTTGCTGCTGTAACATAGCAGTTCTACTGCTGAATTGCTCTGTATTAGCATTTCAAATGTTGATTAAAATCTGACAGCTGTTGTGTAGCATTTCAAATGCGCGATATTTTTTGGTAAACAAGCATCCTAACTGCTTCTTTATTGCCATCAAACTGCTAAGAGAGATGGGCGATGTTAAAAATGTTACACATTTCAACTTTTCAATTCATGTGCCACGACTGTAGGATCCATTACCATTCAGATGTCCTATCATTTACTGGTAGCAACGAAGCAAACCAATGAGAGAACAAATGTTCCCATGGAATAAGAAACCAATTATGCCATCGTGTATTCTGTGGATGGTTTGATTAGCAGCCCGAGCCGCTGTCCGGGCACAGAAAAATAACTTCCACACCGTACCACACCGAAGCCTTTCAATAGATCAAAAAATCAACGCAAATTATCTGATCGTTTATAGCTCATCCTGTAGCGCGGTTAAGCATCATCATCAGCCAGATGATCGTGGGATCGAATCCCAATTTCAGCGGGCATAGCAAAAAACAACTGCAAAAATAATCAAAAGCCCCAAAGTCGCACAGGAAAGTGTGAGTAAAAATAGAAAGGGAAGAATATGAAGCGACTGAAATGCGCAGGGCAAAATATTTTTGTTTATGTTCGATTTTTTGGGGATGGGAAAGATAAGCATTTAATCAGCCGTACTTACCGGTCAGGCTAAGGCCGGGGTGGCCTCTGCTGTACATAGTAGCCGCCTCCATTCCACTCGGTCCATGGCTGTTTGTCTCCAGTTCCGCACTCTGCGTAGGGTCCGCAGATCGTCCTCTACTTGGTCGACCCACCTAGCTCGCTGCGCTCCACGTCTTCTTGTACCGGTCGGATGACTCTCGAGAACCATTTTAGTCGGGTTGCTATCCGACATCCTGATGACGTGACCCGCCCACCGTAGCCTCCCGATTTTCGCGGTATGGACGATGGTTGGTTCTCCCAGCAGCTGATGCAGCTCGTGGTTCATTCGCCTTCTCCACGTCCCGTCTTCCATCACTCCGCCGTAGATGGTACGCAACACCTTCCGTTCGAAAACTCCAAGGGCGCGTTGGTCCTCTGCACGTAGGGTCCATGTTTCGTGCCCATAGAGGACGACCGGTCTAATCAACGTTTTGTAGATGGTTAACTTCGTGTTACGGCGAACTTTATTCGATCGTAGAGTTCTGCGGAGTCCAAAGTAGGCACGATTTCCTGCCACAATGCGCCTCTGAATTTCTCTGCTGGTGTCGTTGTCGTCGGTCACCAGTGAGCCCAAGTACACAAATTCTTCAACCGCCTCGATTTCATCACCGTCGATATGAATTCGGGGTGGCGGGCGCGGTGATTCCTCCCTGGAGCCCTTTGCCATCATGTACTTTGTCTTCGACACATTAATGACTAATCCGATTCGCCTGGCTTCACTCTTTGGTCGGATGTACGTTTCCGCCATCGTCTCAAATTTACGAGCAATTATATCAATATCATCGGCGAAACCAAGCAGCTGAACGGACTTCGTGAAAATCGTCCCACTCGTGTTTATCCCCGCTCTTCTTATTACACCCTCCAAAGCAATGTTGAACAGCAAGCACGAAAGACCATCACCTTGCCGTAACCCTCTGCGAGATTCGAAGGGACTCGAGAGTGTCCCTGATACACGAATCCGTATTCGTGCATAATCTGCCATAGCTGTTCTCGATCGATTGTATCATACGCCGATTTGAAATCGATGAACAAGTGATGTGTGGGCACGTTGTATTCGCGGCATTTTTGCTACACCAGGCGGATGGCGAACATCTGGTCCGTTGTAGCGCGTTCACCCATGAATCCAGACTGATATTGCCCCACGAAATCTCTTGCAATCAGTGATAGACGGTGGCATAATATTTGAGAGAGTATCTTGTAGGCAACGCTCAGTAGTGTGATCGCGCGATAGTTCCCGCAATCCAACTTGTCGTCATTTTTGTAGATGGGACACACGATACCTTCCATCCACTCCTCCGGTAATACTTCCTCCTCCCAAATCTTGGTAATGGCCCGGTGTAGTGCTCTCACCAGTGCTTCTCCACCGCACCGTGTTTTAGAAGCTCTCTTGGTAGTTGATCTGCTCCAGCGGCTTTGTTATTTTTCAACCGGCCAACCTCCGCTTCAATCTTTTGGAGGTTGGAAGCTGGAAATCCTTCGTCCTGCGCACGTACTCCTACCACGCCACCTTTGGTGCTTGCAACGTCGCCATTCAGGTGCTCATCGTAATGCTGCCGCCACCTCTCGACCACCTCACGATCGCTCGTGATAATACTCCCGTGATTATCTCTGCATATGTCGGCTTGTGGCACAAAGCTTCTGCGTGAGCGGTTCAGGTTCTGGTAGAACTTTCGTGTGTCCTTAGCGCGGTACAGCTTTCCCATCGCTTTGCGATCTCGTTCTTCCCGCTGGCGCTTCTTCATCCGGAAGACTGAGTTCTGTCTGTTCCTCGCCTGTCTATAACGTGTCTCATTAGCTCTCGTACGGTGTTGCAGCATTCTCGCTCATGCTGCATTCTTCTCGTTTTTCAACTGTTCACATTCGCCGTTGTACCAGTCGTTTCTGTGATTCGGAGTCGCGAAGCCTAAGTGCTGTAGCCGAGGTACTACCTATGGCGGATCGGATGTTCCTCCAGCCATCTTCAAGTGTAGCTGCGCCAAGCTGCTCTTCCGTTGGTAGGGCCACTGCTAACTGCTGCGCGTAGTCTTGAGCCACTTCTACGTTCCACAGCTTTGGTAGAAGGTAGCCGCACGATGCCCGCTTTTCCACACTTTCTGTGCAGTTCAACAAAGTTCAGGCAACGCCACGATGTCGAAGTTGGGGGGTGGTATTCGTCGTAGATTATCCTGTCACATCCTGCGAAACCAAGTGACTTACAATTCCATGTTCCAAGTTTCCAATCGTAGTCCTTTTTTCGTTGCGTGGGTCTTTGCCGATTGTATCGAGTCGTATTTACTCCTACGTTATTCGCAATGGGGATTTTTACAAATGGCTTATTGGGCCTACGTCCTGTCTCGCCGGAGGGCCATCGTGCCAGTTCTGTTTAACGTCCCAACCAACACTGGGACGACCACGCTGATGGGGCTACCACCTTGGATCTAGCTGGGCGTGGTGCAGCGTTTCTTACTCAGCCGCTGGATGCCAGAACAGACGCTGTTTGAGTCGCACCTCCTTGGTGAACAGACGCTCGGGTCGTACCTCCTCAATCTAGCTGAAGTCAGAAGGACAACAGTGCCCAGGCTGCACTACCAGCTAAGCACACAACTCTTAGCTGGCGGCCTTTTTATCGTTTGACCCGTGGAAGCATGAGGTAGGAACTTGTGAGGATCAGAGCTATGTTAGACGCTCTCCTTATCGACTCACCGTTTTGCAGCCCAGATCAAGGCAGTGGAGGAAATGATTATGTTACTGGAGCAAAGGACGAAAGCAAAACGACTCCCACGCTGAGGGAAGTTAAGGATGCCTGGTATGGGGATTCTTTCGGATTTTACAGTCGCAACAAAAACAAATTTGCCTCAGATTCCGACGGCTTCGGTTTACAGTAGACGTTCGCTCGGTGCAAACGCTTTAACTGCTATGCTTTTTAACTGCAAGTCCGCTAAGTGCAACAATTTTGCAGTTATCGCACCGCTATCCGTCAAAACGAAACGTCAACAGCGATGCGATGTTTTTCGCATGCACTTTTGTTGCAGTGCGATGTTTTTCGTATGCACATTGGCTGCATTCTGCAGCACCTGACAGTTCTTTGACGTCTGTCAGTCGTTGCAGTTATCGAATTTTATTCGCTAAGTGAAACGTAAACATGTTGCAGTTAACGAACGTCTACTGTATTTTAAACCTTCTTCAGTGGATTCTAAAAAAGCAGGGGGCGCTTATTTTCGAATAGTTTCGAGATGTTTTTGACGAGAGAATTCCCATACCCGTTCGAGCCTACATTCGATAAACAATGAGGTTAAGGATGTCATCCACTAACTCAAAAACAACAAAGCGGCTGGTAAGAACGGTATCGCAGCAGAAATTATCAAGATGGGCACCGGTTAGTAGTCAACATATGGGAAACCGAACAGCTACGGAATGAGTGGAAGGAAGCGATAATCTGTTCCATGCGCAAGAAAGGCGACAAGTTAAAGTGTGAAAACTTTCGAGCGATCACCATTTTGAATTCCGCCTACAAGGTGCTATCCCAGATCATCTTTCGTCGTTTTTCACCTAAAGTAAATGAGTTCGTGGAAAGTTACCATGCCGGTTTCATCGACGGCCAGTCGACAACGGACCAGATCTTCACCGTACGGCATCCAGCATCAAGAAATGCCGTGAATACCAGGTCTTAACGCACCACCTGTTCTTCGACTTCAAGGCGGCATATGACAGTATCGACCCCACAGAGCTATGGTTAATCATGGCCGAGAACGGCTTTCCCGGGATACTTATTAGACTGATAAAGCAACGATGGACGGTGTGTAAAGCAGCGTAATGATTCCGGGTGAACTACCCAGTACATTCGAATTCCGACGGAGACTGTAACAATGTGATAGACTCTCCTGCCCTGGAAGGTGTTAGGCGACGAGCCGGGCTCAACAGCCGGGGTACGATCTTCACGAAATCTGGCCAATTTGCTTGTTTTGTAAATGACATGGATATTATTGCTAGAACATTTGAAACGTTGACAGAACTCTACACCCGCCTAGAACGTGAAGTTGAAAAGGTCAGACTGGTGGTGAATGTGGCTAAAACAAACTACATGTTGGTAGATGGGACTGAGCACAAGTCTGGGCAGGAATGTTACGATAGACGGGGATACTTTCGAGGTGGTAGAAGAATTCGTCTAACTCGGTTCCTTGCTAACGGCTGACAATAATGTGAGCCGTGAAGTATGAAGGCGCATCATCAGTGGAAGTCGTATCTAATAGAAGAAACTGCGATAAAAAAAGATTCACCGCCGCATCAAATGTACCATGTAGAAGACGCTGATAAGACCGGTGGTCCTCTACGGACACGAGACATGGACAATGCTCGAGGAGGACCTGCAAGCACTTGGACTAGGGGGTTGGTAGGGGGTTGGTGTCAGGCCCTACGAGCCAGCCGTAAAAAAACATTGTATTTATAACCCGTTTGACCCCAGGTAAAAAATAAAAGTTTAAAAAACCGCCAACAGCCCATTTCTCGACAGAATTCAACCAAATTTTGAACACAAACTCGCTCAACACTAAAGTTTTGGAAATATACGGGATCAACATTTTCTTGGACTTCTGGACGGAGTAAGGCCGGTGGGTCACTGGGTCAAGTCGGGCAATAAAAGGCCAAGTACGATTTGCACCCCCATAACTTTCTTCTTAACAAAGTTTTTCAATGGGAGTTTGCACATTCCGTTGCCTAAGGATAGTTGATGTTGCTACAGGTTCGAGTTTGAGATTTTCCGATTAGTTTCTTTTGAGTTCTTGAGATATTCAACGTTTCTGAACCATCCAAGTCTTCATTTGCGTTTGTTGTTTTCAAATGAAATTAATCACTAGATATTATTCCCTTATTGACCCCATAGGTCATCCGAGACATCTTTTAAACATGTGTTGCCCTCGTAGTACTATTAATATTTCCTGAATATCTCGATAGATTGTCCGAATCCGTCCTTACAAAACACGAACACTCAAAATAATCACAAAGGATTATTTTCCATTATTTTTATCGCTTTTATTTGCACCAATACTTGAACATCTGTATTATGTTTGTTATATCAACGAGCAGTAGACATTTTGGTCGATCTGATTGAAGTCATGCCTTGACTACAGAAAACCGTAGATGGACTACAATGGGGCACGTTTGGTGTAGTACTAGATTTGTAGTAATGAGCTGAATTTCAGTATGGTGAGAAGGTCAATTCTGCGTTTCTGCAATGAAATGGTCCAAAATGCGTGGGTATTATGATTCCTTGCCTAATTTGATGCTGTTTGAGCCAAACGTCGAATAACTATGTTGTTTATGTTGCAAGAAATGGAGAAAACAACAACACTGTTGCCCAAAGTTTTGTTCAAACAGCATCAAATTAGGCAAGGAATTATAATACCCACGCTTTTTGGACCATTTCATTGCAGAAACGCAGAATTGACCTTCTCACCATACTAAAATTCAGCTCATTACTACAAATCTAGTACTTCACCGATTTGTCCTATTAGACCTATTTGTGTGCGGAAAACAACGGTTTGTAAGAACGAATTCGGACAATCCATCGAGATATTCAGGAAACATTAATAGTACTACAAGAACAACACATGTTCAAAAGATGTCTCGGATGACATATGGGGTCAATAAGAGAATATAATCTCGTGTTTTATTTCATTTGAAAACAACAAACGTAAATGAAGACTTCAAATGTTGAATATCTCAAGAACTTAAAAGAAACCTATCGGAAAATCTCAAATTCGAACCTGTAGCAACATCAACTATCGTTAGGCAACGGAATGTGCAAACTCCCATTGAAAAACTTCGTTAAGCAGAAAATTATGGGGGTGCAAATCGTACTTGGCCTTATTTTTGCCCGGCTTGACCCAGTGACCCACCGGCCTACTCCGTACAGAAGCCCAAGAAAATGTTGATCCCGTATATTTCCAAAACTATAGTGCTGTGCGAGTTTGTGTTCAAAATTTGGTTGAATTCGATTGATAAATGGGCTGTTGGCGATTTTTTGAACTTTTATTTTTTACCTGGAGTCGAACGGGTTAACGGAAAATCAGCAACAGAATAATACGAACCGAGACCAACGGCAACGACCCCAGCGAACAAAAAGGACTTGCGATAGGAAACTCGGTACGTGGAACTGCTGATCTCTCAACTTCATTGGGAGCACCCGCATACTCGCCGATCTACTGAAAGACCGTTGGTTCGGCATCGTAGCCCTGCAGGAGGTGTGTTGGACAGGATCTATGGTGCGAACGTTTAGAGGTAATCATACCATCTACCAGAGCTGCAGCAACACACGCGAGCTGGGAACAGCTTTCATCGTGATGGGTGATATGCAGAGGTGCGTGACCGGTTGGTGGCCGATCGACGAAAGAATGTGCAGGTTGAGGATCAAGGGCCGATTCTTCAACTTCAGCATAATAAACGTACACAGCCCACACTCCGGATGCACTGATGATGACAAGGACGCATTTTACGCGCAGCTCGAACGCGATTACGATCGCTGCCTTTTTCCAACACAGCCTCCCTTATCGTTACACCTGGAGATCACCACAGCAGACGGAATCTCAAATCGACCACGTTTTGATTGATGGACGGCACTTCTCCGACATTATCGACGTCAGGACCTATCGTGGCGCCAACATCGACTCCGACCACTATCTGGTGATGGTCAAACTGCGCCCAAAACTCTCCGTCATCAACAATGTACGGTACCGGCGAACGCCACGGTACAACCTAGAGCGACTGAAACAACCGGATGTCGCCTCAGCATACGCGCAGAATCTCGAGGCCGCGTTGCCAGACGAGGGCGAGCTCGATGAGGCCCCTCTAGAGGACTGCTGGAGTACAGTGAAAGCAGCCATCAACGACGCAGCCGAGAGCACCATCGGGTACGTGGAACGGAATCGACGGAACGAATGGTTCGACGAAGAGTGCAGAACGGTTCTGGAGGAGAAGAACGAAGCGAGGGCGGTAATGCTGCAGCAAGGGACTCGACAGAACGTGGAACGTTACAAACAGAAGCGGAAACAGCAGACCCGCCTCTTTCGGGAGAAAAAGCGCCGCCTGGAAGAAGCGGAATGTGAAGAAATGGAACTGCTGTGCCGTTCCCAAGAAACACGGAAGTTCTATCAGAAGCTCAACGCATCCCGCAACGGCTTCATGCCGCGCGCTGAAATATGCGGGGATAAAGACGGAGGCCTCTTGACGGACAGACGTGAGGTGATCGAAAGGTGGAAGCAGCACTTCGATCAGCACCTGAACGGCGGCGTGGAGAACGTAGGCACGGGAGCCCACGGCAGCGGAGGAAACGACGATGCCAGTGCAGCGGAGGACGAAAATGAACCAACTCCCACGCTGAGGGAAGTTAAGGATGCCATTCGCCAGCTCAAAACCAACAAAGCAGCTGGTAAGGATGGTATCGCAGCCGAACTCACTAAGATGGGCCCAGAAAAGTTGGCCACCTGTCTGCATCGGCTGAAGGCAAGAAAGGCGACCATTTGGAATGTGAGAACTTCAGGGCGATCACTATTTTGAATGCTGCCTACAAAGTGCTATCCCAGATCATCTTCCGTCGTCTGTCACCTAAAACAAATGAGTTCGTGGGAAGTTATCAAGCCGGCTTCATCGACGGCCGGTCGACAACGGACCAGATCTTTACCGTACGGCAAATCCTCCAGAAATGCCGTGAATACCAGGTCCCAACGCATCACCTGTTCATCGACTTCAAAGTGGCATACGATAGTATCGACCGCGAAGAGCTATGGAGAATCATGGACGAAAACGGCTTTCCTGGGAAGCTGACTAGACTGATTAAAGCAACGATGGACGGTGTGCAAAACTGCGTAAGGGTTTCGGATGAACTATCTAGTTCATTCGAATCTCGCCGGGGACTGCGACAAGGTGATGGACTCTCATGCCTAAAGCCTGTATCCGCAATAATCGGGACACATAAATACAGCTGTAACTCTGTCATAGATACATTAAAATTGCTCAAATTTGGCCCAATAACATCTTTAGATGTGTTCATTTTACCTACAAAATTTCATGTGAATCGGTGCAATACTTTTTGTTGTAGCAATGAAAGAGTAGAATGTGCGCCATTGAATTTTGTACAGACCCTAGTTTTGCTTGTCAGGGCTGCAACTTTTGAATTTGGCAAAGGAAATGGCTGAAATTTTGAAAACAAATCTCCCAATCTACATTCGTTGCATAGGCAAAATTTCAAAAAAATCGATGCACTATGAACAACTTTATAATCGAAACATGTATTGGGACTGAACGTGATTTTAGCCCCTCAGACAGAAATTTGTCAGCAACCTTTATTGTTTCGATTGTACTATTGAAAGTACTTTACCAATAATCATCAAATTTTGCAGACATAATATACACATAATCAACTACTTTCTGTGGAAATTCCATTAAATTTTCTAGAGAAATTCAAAAGTTATGAATAGGCAAACATCGCACATGAAAAACACGAAACATTTTCACTAACACTCACCCCTATCAACACCAGTAGCTTTCGAATCAATTGACAAAAGTTGATGAAATTTTGCAAGAAAGTGTAGCTATAAGTATCATAACTGCAAACGAAATTTCATAATTATCATTACAGAACGTTGAACTGTAGCGTAAAAGAACCATTTACTATGCAAATGAAAATTGGTCATGATTGTACAAAATGCTTAAAACCACGTCTTTTTGTTTTTCATCAACAGTTAAAAGTAATGCATCGATTTTTATGAAATTTGGCACAAATAATAAACATACACCAAAGAGTTCTCAGTCAATTATTTGGCCAATTTTACCGATTCATTACAGAGCTTCAGCCGTACTTCTGTGTCCCGATTATTGCGGATACAGGCTTTACTCTTCAACATCGCTCTGGTGTGATGCGACGAGCCGGGCTCAACAGCCGGGGAACGATTTTCACAAAATCCGGACAATGTGTGTGCTTTGCGGACGACATGGACATTATTGCCAGAACATTTGGAATGGTGGCAGAGCTGTACACCTGCCTGAAACGTGAAGCAGCAAAGGTCGGACTGGTGGTGAATGCCTCAACAACAAAGTACATGCTGGTAGGCGGAACCGAAAACGACCGGATCCGTCTGGGTAGTAGTAAAAAGTAGACGGGGATACTTTCGAGGTGGTAGAGGAATTCGTCTTCCTCGGATCCTTACTGACAGCTGTCAACAACGGGAGCCGTGAAATTCGGAGGCGCATCATCAGCGGAAGTCGGGCCTACTACGGGCTCCAGAACAAACTGCGGTCGAAAAAGATTCACCCACGCATCAAATGCGCCATGTACAAAACGCTAATAAGACCGGTAATCCTCTACGGACACGAGACATGGACCATGCCTGAGGAGGACTTACAAACACTCGGAGTTTTCGAGCGACGTGTGCTAAGAACGATCTTTGGCGGCGTGCAGGAGAACTGTGTGTGGCGGAGAAGGATGAACCACGAGCTCGCTGCACTCTACGGTGAACCCAACATCCTGAAAGTGGCTAAAGGTGGACGTATCCGGTTGCAACATCTGCCCATGTTGCAAAAATGTCGGACAACAACCCTGCAAAGTTGGTGTTTACTAACCATCCGGTTGGTACAAGAAGGCGTGGAGCGCAGAGAGCACGATGGGCGGACCAGGTGGAGCGTGATCTGGCGAGCGTTGGGCGTGACTGACGTTGGAGAGCTTCAGCTGCAAATCGAGTATTATGGCGGCAAATTGTTGATTCAGTATTATCATGAATTTGATGTTCAACTAAATAAATGAAATGAAATGGTGTCAAAATTTTGAAAATTCAACAAGAAATGGCTGAGTTATTCATGCTCAAAATCTCTTTTTTAAACGTAACGCGACCGATTTCTGAAAATTCAGAATGACACCCAGAGAGACGTAGTCCTACGTCAAAACTTGAGCTTGAGCTTGATTGACCGCCCGTGGATGCTACTCCAGTATCGCCAGACCAGCTCACACAAGGAACCAATGAGATAATCTGCCGGGGACTAGCAGGCATCTTCAGTGTGTGAACGTTAGTGATATTCTATTTTTAGGCGACAATGGCACCTACCACGTCAGGTTGCTGGTCAATGTGGGGAAGGGGAAGAAAGTGATGATTGCAATTGAGGGGCCCAGAGGACGATCTTCGGCGGCGTGCAGGAGAACGGTGTGGGCGGCGAAGGATGAACCCAACATCCTGAAAGTGGTTGAAGCTGGACGAATACGGTGGGTAGGGCATGTTGCGTGAATGCCGGAAAGCAACCCTGGTTGGTTGGTGTTGGTGTTTGCTAACCATCCGGTTGGCACAAGAAGGCGAGGAGCGGACCAGGTGGAGCGTGACCTGGCGAACGTTGGGCGTGATCGACGTTGAGAGCTGCTGCTGCAAATCGAGTTTTACGACGGCCCATTGTTTTTTAAGTGTTTATCATGAATTTGATGTTGAACTAAATGAAAGGAATGGTAAAAATTCGCAACCTGGGTACAGCTCTGCCCATTTATGTAATTCGACCCAATCCGTATTGGCGGCGGTGTCCCCGTTGGCAAAACACGCACCTTACCATTAGGAAGGCATCAGAAAACATAAACATTATGCACCATCAACATCAGATCAGCATATCTCGCACATCGTTCGGATGTTGCTGCTGGCAGCCTATAGGCACTCTTTCCGATCAGTATCGTACCAGTCAGTATTGGCTCGAAATGTGCGTGGCGCTTTTTGCTCTGATGCATTCAATTTCCTCCTTTCCATCGTGGATCCAAACGATGACGCCCAGCGCTACCGCCAACCGAGATGATGCTGATGATGGGGGACTCCACCACTAAAGTTTTGGCCCGTGGCGGAAAAAGTAGTTTTCATTAAGACGTAAAAAAAAGTGTCTGCATTTGCGCTACCGAGGGTGCAGAAGCGGAAAAAAATCTCAGACTGCTGACTGACTGCCCTGAGTGCCCTGGCTGCAACGGCGGCAGTTTTATTTGTCCGTTTACGTACGTCGTCCATGGCAAACCGAAGGATGACAAAGGATGAAAAAACTGAGACGAAAGTTCATCTTTATGCATACAGTTTTTATGGTTCGACCTTGATTTTTGGGGTTTTTGCTTTCGTTTGTGATCGATGGAATCTGAATCTGATACGATATAGAATGTTGCATCGATTTTGGGACTTATCATATTTGCATTAATTAACTTTCACATACCAGACAGATTTTTAGAGCCTGGGGTATTTTGTTCAATTTACATAAGGATCTTGACAATCTGAAAGGAGCCTCTATCACAACTCTGGTCTACACAAGTCCTACCTCATAGACACCGGCGCTCAAATCAGAAAGAACTGTTTCTGTTCAATTATTGGTCAGTGAGCATCTATAAATGACGTCGGCCGATTTTCTTCGTCGTATCCTATTTTACCACGCCTAATACATGGCTCGTGGCAGAATCAAAGACTCCCCCTGAGAAGAACAACCTGCTAGCTGACTAGGAGGCCTTATTTGTCCTTTTTACAAAAGGGAATCGCCGGATCAAATGTTTACCGTGGGACAAAACCTAAATAAAGTACAACTTGTTGATCCAGTTATTGCAGGTCGAGGTGAAGAACACGGTTGTCCGACGAAAACAATTAGACTGTTTCGTGCAATGCTTGATGGATCGAAATCATGTGTACGGGTAGCGAAAGTTGTTGAAGACATGGGATAGCTGGTTTGAAAATGTCCGACCATCGTCATTCGGTCGCACAAGCTCCAAGTTTTTGCGGATGATATCGATATTACCAGAATTGACAGTGACAGCAAAAATTGGTCTCACAATCAACCCCAGCAGACGATATGTATATGTGTTGTGTATGAAGGTTTCTGAAAAAAATATGCACTAGACTAGCAAATATGTGTTAACAAATTAGAATAAAATAGAAAAATGCCAAAATAAACGATTGAAGTTCGTAGTGGAAACCTTGGGTAACGAAAACGCTAGATGACAAATAATAATACGCGTGTTTTATATCGCTTCATAACCAAAACGTGTTATTTTTTTAAATTATTTTAATGTTTATGACACTTATGAGATACAATCGGCGCTTCACCCCAGTGCAGCAATTTTACCAGCAACATCGGCGACCTTCCCAGCTACGCCAACGACCTTCCCAGCTGCTCCAACCACCTTCTTGAAAGCGTTGCTTAACCATCCGTGGGCCACTTCAGGATCAACTCCATGATCCACCAGCACACCGTGCAAGTCCTGGACCATTTCCTCGGTCAGCTCATTCTCGGGCTTTGGCATGGCAAAGGCAACGGCCAGCAGCATGGCAAGAACAACGACGAATTTCATCTTAATGATTGGTTGGTTGGTTGATTGAAAGTAGTTGAGGACTGAATGTAGATCTAACGCAAAATCGAAACAATATATAGCGAATGAGATTTATTTGAACAGGTGCGAAATCTTTCGAAAAAGATACAAGCACGACAAGTGTGTTTATCTTCTAGAGAAATTTGAAACTACATGTATCAAGGACGTCTACAAAAAAGGTCCCGGCAATTATGACACACTTGGTCGGCGATAAGTCAGAGAGGACCATGTGTCTTTTACCTAATTTCTAGAAAAACTACTTTAAAGTATGCAACTCTATAAGTTTTGAGTTTTTCAACAAATGTTCGTGAATTTTTGCCATAAATCTTTATAACTATTCATCATAGCATCGCTCTGTATTGATCGCGAAAAAACGTAAAAAAAGCTTGAAACCGAGAAATTGCTAAGTAATTGATTGTACTTAGTCCACTCTGACTGAACAATTTTTGGAAAATCTACAACCAACTACAGTTCACACTCAAGTTTGTACATACTTGATGAAAAAATAATGCACAAGTAGGACAACAGTTAATAGGATTGATGTATAATGTGAGCAGGAAGTTTGAAATTTAATATTTCTGTTACTACACTGTTGATTACCATTTTCAATTTTTATGTTCAGTCAGAGTGGACCAAGTACAACAGTTCAATATCACATGAAGGGTAGTCAATTGATGAGCTATATAAGAATTCTTAACTTGAACATTTAATAGCTAACAACTTTTGTACGTACTTTCATAGTTCGGTACGTTTTTGAAATATTGTAGTTACACAATTCATAATAATTCATTCAGAGGACTGGCGTTTCTCAAAAATTCGTTCAGGCAGAGTGAACCAAGTACACAATTCTTAAATAACCGGTAAAATCAATTTCTCCATATGAAACGGGTATTGGTACATTTCAAAATGATGCCCAACAGCAACCAAACAAACATATTTTGGTTTGGAAAGGATTACGAAGAATAAGGTAATTTCAACTATTTTTCTTAGAGACACTTGGTCCACTCTGTCTGCACGCGAAAAGCCACAATATGCTGCAATACGATGATCTGTAAAATACCATATTGACCATAATTAAATGCATTTTCACGTACTTTCTTGATCAAAAATCATCAGAAAATGAGTTAGGGAGTCATATGATTTGGAAACGTATTATAATTTGATGATAAACTATTTTGATTATTGGATTTTAACCAAAACATATTTTTTCAATTCTCTTGACATCAAGCATTTGGTCCACTCTGACTGCACACTATTATCGATTTTCACAGTTCAATCAAAAGAAAATTGTGGTATTCGGTTTCTCATCAATGTTTAGACCAGCGGTTTTCAGATCGTGCACCGCGGTGCACTTGGTGCACCGCGAAGCCATGACAAGTGCACCGCAGCACTTCAAAAAAGTCTTGCATATTTAGGTTTTAATTTAAATCCATTACTTATTTCATGAAAAATAATTCCACTTAATTAGAACAACTGAACTATTGTAAGGTGATCCAAGGGTTGAGAGTAATTTCCATGATTCCAGCCGGCGAGTTAATCTTGAATCCAGCAAAAACCGTCTCAGATATTCGCGAAGAATCATGGAACAAGTCTGCCAAAACTCTTCTAATAAATATCATATTTTTCCAAGAACTCGTAATGGATGTTCACAAGTACCTACCCTACAAGGCATCTGCAATGTATCTTCAATGAATGCGCTAAAAAATCTCAGAAGAAATCTTACTAATATTTCTGTGGCTTTGCTTAATACCACTGATCTCGAAATCAGAAGAACACACCAATCCTTCCAAATTGACAAGATGGCCTGGCAGAAATTTATCAAAAATTTTATCAATATATGCCAAAGTTCTGAAAATAAAGCTGTTAAGTGTCTTGCTAGAAATTTTTCAGAAATCCAGTGAATGTCTTGGAAAAACGTCTATCAAAAAATTCTAGTAGCGATTCCCTAACCTCAAGCCTACCTGTCCAACGAACGTAAATTCTTGAATTTTATCATCAAATTAGCTCGTAATTTGTACAAAATTACGAAAATTGTCAATTCCGCCCATTTTCAATTTGATTCTGATCCTGATTATTCGCAAATTCCAGTTTTAGAAGCGTTTAAAAGGCTAAAAGTTAAGTTACGAAACGCTACTGCTAGAAATAATTCAGTATTCTTGGAAGGACTTTACCGAGGTTCTTGAAAACAAAACACCACTCATTTGACTCAAGATTTCGTTAAGCATTTATAAAGATCTTGTCTGAACGTTTCCAGAAACATTCTGAGCAAGAAATATTCCAAATCTAATAACTGTGTCACTTCACTATGCTCAGATAAGTGATTAAAAAACGTAAGACAGTGTCATAATTGGTGGAGGAAAAACTGATGACAACTGTATGTACCTTGGAATTGCTATGAAAAATACGACAGCTTTTTGACGAATTTGGAATTGTTTCTTTTTTTAACAATAATGAACATGTGCACCGCGGAGCGATCCATTTACAAAAAGTGCACCGCGAGCCGAAATGTCTGAAAACCCCTGGTTTAGACTACTGTGATATATCTAGGTTTAGACTACTGTGACTAGTCGACAAAATTGAAACTTTTTTCACGCACTTTGACCATTTGTTCCATTTATAATGGAATTTGGCCCGCTGAATCCGAATCTGACTTCAGAATTCCTGTAACACGTACAGTTTTTGAGAAAAATAGGGTTTTATTCACAAATTTTCATATTTTCATAGAAAATATAATATTGTCTTTAAAATTTTAAATTTTTCATCTGCTCATTATAACCAATATTCATATTCAATAGATTTTGATTCACTGAGTCTGAATCTGACCTAATAATTTTAGTAATACGTAATTTTTTTGAGAAAAATTAGGTTTTATTGGCAAATTCCATATTTTCATAGAAAATAGACTATTGTATTTATAATTTTTTTTTATCTGCCCATCTTTACCAATATTTATATTCAATAGATTTTCATATTCTGATTTGTAATCTGACCTAAGAACTTCTGTAACACGTAAAATTTTTGAGAAAATAGGGTTTTAAACACAAATTTCATATTTTCATAGAAAATAAACTACTGCCTTTACAATTTTAATTTTTTTTATCTGCTCATCTCAACCAATATTTGTATTTAATAGATTTTCATATACTGATTCGGAATCTGACCTATGAATTTCTGTAACACGTAATTTTTTTTAGAAATATAGGGTTTTATTCACAAATTTCAGTTTTTCACATAAAATAAAATATTGTTTTTATATTTTTCAATTTTCCATCTGCTCATCATAACCAATATTTTTATTCAATAGATTTTGATCCACTGATTCAGAAACTGGCCTAAGAGTTTCTGTAACACGTAAAATTTTTAAGAAAGTAGGGTCTTATTCACAAAATTTCATATTTTCAGAGAAAACTTAATATTGTCTTTATAATTTCAAATTTTTCATCTGCTCATTATAACCAATATTCATATTCAATAGATTTTGATCCATTGAGTCAGAATCTGACCCAATAATTTTAGTAACACGTATTTTTTTTTTTTGAGAAAAATTGGGTTTTGCTCACAAATTCCATATTTTCATAGAAAATAGACTATTGTATTTATAATTTTATTATTTTATTTGCCCATGTTTTCCAATATTTATACTACATAAATTTTCATATTATGATTTGCAATCTGACCTAAAAATTTCTGTAACACGTTAAATTTTTGAGAAAAATAGAATTTTAAATACAAAATTTCATATTTACATATAAAATAAACTACTGTCTTTATAATTTTATTTTTTTTCATAGAAAATAAACTACAGTCATTGCACAATTATGGGTCACTCTGTCACAATTATTAGTCAGCCAGTTCACCATGCTATTCAAATGCAAATGACCCATAATTGTGGGTGACCCATAATTGTGCTATGACTGTACTGTCTTTATAATTTTAATTTTTTTCTATCTGCTCATCTCAACCAATATTTGTTTTAATAGATTTTCATATACTGATTCGGAATCTGACCTAAGAATTTCTGTAACACGTACAATTTTTGAGAATAATAGGGTTTTATTCACAAATTTCATATTTTCATATAAAATAAAACATTGTTTTTATAATTTTCAATTTTCCACCTGCTCAACCAATTTTTTTATTGAAACCAATTTTTTTATTGAAAAGATTTTGATCTACTGATTCAGAATGTGGCCTAAGAATTTCCGTAACAGGTATAATTTTAGTAGGGATTATTCAAAAAATTTCATATTTTCATATGTCTTTATAAGTTTAATATTTTTATGTGCTCATCTTAACCAATATTTGTATTTAATAGATTTTTATAAATTGATTCAGAATCTGACCTAAGAATTTCTGTAACACGTAAAATTTTAGAGAAAAATTGAATTATGCAAAAAAAATCATATTCTCATAGAAAATAAACTGTTGTCTTCATAATTTTCATATTTTTATCTGCGCATCTTAACCAATATTTGTATTTAATAGATTTTCATATACTGACCTAAGAATTTCTGTAACACGTACAGCTTTTAAGAAAAAACACAAAATTTCATATTTTTAGAGAAAAGAAAATACTATCTTTAAAATGAGGAGATAACATCTTAACCAATATTTAATAGATTTTGATCCAATGATTCGGAAACTGATCTAAGAATTTCTGTAACCCGTGAATTTTTTGAGAAAAAATAAAACCCCATTGTAGCGCAGATTAATTGGGTTGTTACCCAGAAATGTAAGTAGATCATTTTTTTTGTATATGCTATTGAATTAATCGAAATATATTTGCAACTTTGAAGCTGCCCAGTTTGGCAACTACCCAGACTGTGTTTTCATTTTACTTACGCCAACAATTATTTTTCTTAAAAATTGTACGTGTTACAGAAATTCTTGGGTCAGATTTCGAATCAGTATATGTAAATCCATTAAACATAAATATTTGTTAAGATGAGCAGATAAAAAAAAAATAAAATTATAAAGACAATAGTTTTTCCATGAAAATATGAAATTTTGTGAATAAAATATTTTTCACATAAATTTTACGTGTTACAGAAATTCAAAGGTGAGAATACGAATAAGTAAAATAGAATCTTTAAAATATAAAATATGAATTAAGATGAGTATACAGCAAAAAAATATGAAAGTTAAACAGCACGTAAATTGAAGATCAACTGAAATGTGCGACAGAAAAATGTAAATCGCCAACATTCAACGTCAGCCGAGCAGTCCGCTGCTGGTCAGACGGCTTGTTTACAGATTTTAAAGCATATTCGCTTTAAATTTACATGCATCTGCTATAAACCATGCCAGCCAGTCTCCGTCGTCAGCTAAAGAACGGCTGCTCGCAGCTGTGGCGGTTTCCCCGTTGTCTCTCCGAGTACTCTTTGCAGCAGTCGGAGCATGTCGGGAATGCGTGCATTATGGTAGAAGCAGTTTAACTTTGACTGTCTACTTTTCAACAAGCTGAGATAGCCGAGAGAGCTCGAGCGTGCTACTCACACTCCAAGGATCTGAGTTCAATTCTCGCTCGGATCTAAATTTTTCTTTATATTTTCTAGCAGATATCTGCAATGTAATTTTAAGATCGCACAAAAATTTCCATCATATATGACGGGGTCCTTTTGTTACATTCGATCCGTCATAATTTTACAGGTTTTTTTCGAACTGTGTAGATAAAAACTTTAAAATCATATAGACAATATTTTATTTTCTTTGA
This sequence comes from Aedes albopictus, assembly GCF_035046485.1. Classification (NCBI taxonomy): domain Eukaryota; kingdom Metazoa; phylum Arthropoda; class Insecta; order Diptera; family Culicidae; genus Aedes; species Aedes albopictus. The sequence goes on along the minus strand of NC_085137.1, from coordinate 190,692,561 downwards.
AAATTCTTTGAATTTCTTTGAAATTTTGTGAATAAAACCCCATTTTTCTCAAAAACTGCACGTGTTACAGAGATTTTTAGGTTAGTTACCAAATCGGTGGATGAAAATCTAATAAATATAAATATTGGCTAAAATGAGGAGATAAAAAATTGAAATTAAAAAGACAATAGTATATTTTCTTTAAAAATATGAAATTTTGTAAATAAAACCCCATTTTTCTCAAAAAAATACGTTTTACAAAAATTCTTAGGTCAAATTCTGAATCAGTGAATCAAAATCTATTGAATTTGAATACTGGTTATGATGAGCAGATAAAAAAATTATAAATATTAAGACAACATTTTGTTTTCTATAAAACTATGAAATTTTGTGAATAAAACTCTATTTTTCTCAAAAACTGTACGTGTTACAGCAATTCCGAAGTCAGATTCGGAATCAGCGGGCCAAAATCCTTCGGAAATGGATCAAGTGGTCAAAGTGCGTGATCTACTGTCGACCACTGATAATCCACTGAATTGTCATTTTCTAGCGATATTTCACTCTAATCAAACTTATTTCGTTTACCTGTTGTGTATCCGACGCCCTTGTCATGAAATCAACCGAACTTGTTTACGCTAGCCGCTGCGAAGTCGTGTGCGAAATTCGACTGTGATAATATTGCGCGCAAACCCCAAAATTTTATTCCCACCTTTGGGTTTCCGCGCCGAAGACCCAGCGCCAGATTCGGCGACAAAGAGAGCTGACAGCGTTCGCCGGGCAATTGGCAATCCTGATATTTGACGGCGGTCGCCCGTTAGTCATGGGAGTGGATTGTTGTCACGCAAATAGAGCTTTTCGTCGAAAATGCATGTGTATTGAGGTCTTGTTGACAGATTTTCTGCTGTGTTAGTGTGAAATTCAGTGATTTTCTGTATCGCGTGAGCCTTCGCTGGAAGGAAACGTCATGTTGCTCAGCGAAGCAAGGAAAATTTTCAGTGAAAAAAGCAATAATGAATTTGGGCCGAGTCTAAATGGGTGCAAATGTCGCAATATAACTCTCGTTAATTGTAACATACTGCGCACATGAAAAAAACTTTGAAGTGATAACTTATTGCAATAAAACACAGAGTCATAGTTTAAATTTAATTCTACATTTTAAACTGTTATGCGACATTACGATTCTACTGGAACTTTGCATGTCCCCAACTTATTTCCTAAGGAAAGTGAATTTTAATCACGATACTGAAATGGATTTGGGAACATTATCGAATACTTCTATGGGATACTTTTTTTAGTTATCAACATAGTATGTACACACGCTATGCCAGCTACTTAACTTGAGGAACATTTACTTTCATTCCTAAATGTCAATATAAACTTTTCCACCTTTAAAAGGCTTCTTTCTCGACAAACTTCAGGGTTTCCGCTATTCATGCAAATTACATGTAAAATCACATCATATAACGCGTTTGCATGAATAAATAAAAATTCCACCGGGGTTGATGGCGAATGTTTGAAACAAGTGATTAATCCGGTCGAATACCTACACATTTCATTTATTTAGTTCAACATCAAATTCATGATAACACTTCGCCGTATGAATAAAGTTGAGTAAATACTCTTTGCTAACTCTATGTGAAGCCGTGGAGCAAATCTCTGTGAAACTTCACAGAGATCTGAGTAAAGAGTATTTACTCAGCTTTATTCATATGACCTACTGAATCAACAGTTTGCCGCCATAATACTCCATTTGCAGCTGCAGCTCTCCAACGTCGGTCACGCCCAACGCTCGCCAGATCACGCTCCACCTGGTCCGCCCATCGTGCTCTCTGCGCTCCACGCCTTCTTGTATCAACCGGATGGTTAGCAAACACCAACTTTGCAGGGTTGTTGTCCGGCATTCTTGCAACATGCCCTGCCCACCGTATCCTTCCGGCTTTGGCCGTAAAGTGCAGCGAGCTCGTGGCTCATCCTTCTCCGGAACATACCATTCACCTGTAACTAACGTAACTAACGATACGGGAGCCTGTGTTGGAAGAAGGTGCTACGAATGGCCATGTTCTTGGAGGCGGCGAAGTCGATGAGGCGTAGGTCATTGAAGTTGAGAGAGAGATCGGCAGTTCCACGTACCGAGTTTCCAATCGCAAGTCCTTTTTGTTTGCTGGGGTCGTTACTGTTGGTCTCGGTTCGTATTATCCTGTTGCTGATTTTCCGTTGCAATGGTTTTTTACGGCTGGCTCGTAGGGCCTGACGCGAACCCCCTACTTTCCGGAGGACCATACTGCACAGTTGAGCTTAGAGTCCTTCTCTGACACTCGGACGTTGATCAGCCGCCCCCAAAATGGGGATCAGACGCTGTTGTGAGCCGCTCCTCCTGGAGAACAGACGCTCAGGTTTGCCGGAGCCGAAAATCCCTCCCACAGTAAATTTCTGGCTACGCCACTGTACCCAAAAAAACTCGGTTTCGTTCATTTAACTCGTTTTTTTTTCTAAAAATTTGTATTGGGCCGCGGATGCTTTGACAATTCTTAAAGGGGGTCGCCACCTCAAAAAGGTTGGGAACCCCTGAGATATAGGGTGTAAACGCTTAAAAGTAGGCAATTTCTTTCAAAATTGTGTGACTTTCGTGTGAATATTATTTTTAAACAAAAATGATATGTTACCCTCAAGTTTTGAGTTATATATAATGTGGACAATGTATGCTAAAACTAGTGGGAACATATTGGGGTGACAAAAAAATTTTGCAGGGAATCGAATACGGTGCAAAAGGTGCCATAAATAGCATATTGCAAATTTTGTCTTCCAGTTTTTCATTAATATCTCGAGATCGTCCCGGGTATTCTTCTTGTAGCTGTCTGTCAATATTTAGTCAACTTTCACAAGAAGGTAAACACACATGTCGTGCTTGTATCTTTTTCGAAAATTCGCGCATCTGTTCAAACAAATCTCCATCGCTATATATTGTTTCGACTTTGCGATTGATCTACATTCAGTCCTCAACTACTTTCAATCAACCAACCAACCAATCACCAAGATGAAGTTCGTCGTTGTTCTTGCCATGCTGCTGGCCGTTGCCTTTGCCATGCCCAAGCCCGAGAATGAGCTGACCGAGGAAATGGTCCAGGACTTGCACGGTGTGCTGGTGGATCATGGAGTCGATCCCGAAGTGGCCCACGGATGGTTGAGCAACGCTTTCAAGAAGGTGGTTGGCGCAGCTGGGAAGGTCGTTGGCGTAGCTGGGAAGGTCGCCGATGTTGCTGGTAAAATTGCTGCGCTGGGGTGAAGGGCCTTACTGATTAACTTTAGAATGTTCTGTAAAACATGGAAATAAAAAAAACATTTTGGTTACGGAATAATAAAAAAAACACGTGTATTATTATAGTTAGTGCAGGGTGGAAAATTGACGTGTTCGTGTCGGAAGAAAATTCTCTACGTCCGATACAATGACGTCAATCTCTGAATACGTTTTCCTATAGAATTTTTATAAATAGGTATGTTATTTTTTTAATATGAGTAGAATCTATAAGGCAAATAACTTTATTTTCAATTGGTTCAATGTACCACCAGAGTGGCATTTGCAGTTGTTTTCTACTCAACTTCAATTGGTAAATTCTTCATTTTTGCGGTTTTACATTCCTCAGAAACTGCATGTGGTTTCCCGCTGGGAGAAACGTTACCCTGCCATGACTCGGTTACATCACACTCTCGGTGCATCATAACGCCATCCGGAAGACCGAAATTAGACAAACATCAGCGCCCGATTCTAATCTTTCTCCGCTTCCGCGTGGAAGCCATCAAATTGGCCGGACGAAAACTTCAAGTTCATTTCTCCCATTACATCAGCAGCAGCAGCAGCAGAAATTATCCGGAAAAGTTCCGTTTCTTTCACGAGATCTCCCCAAGGGGCCACTGATGCGTTGGGTGCTGTGCTGTTCCTCTTCCTCTTGCGATATGGGTGTGCGAACATCATACGTACCTCATATGAATACGTAGAAGATTCTCCCGATCGATTTATTGATCGCTCTTCAGCGGCGGCGGCGGCGGTAATTAAATCCGATCGCGCATACACGCAGCAAAAGTGAAAGAACCTGCGCGCGATCGGATTCCTCAACGCCGTGTGTACGAAAATAGATCCAGATCAAGATTGGATGCCGGAAGAAAATGAGAAGAAAATTTTTCAGGGAAATTGCGCCAATTTTAATTGTATTTTGCGCTGGTATTCGGCGGGCTCGGCCGGCCGGTGAACCAAAGCCGTCGCGGCTTCAGGGGGATTGACCTCCAGTCTTCCAGCTTCGTAAGACGTGTGGATCTTTACCAGAATTGAAAAGTCAGTGAGTTCTGAATGTTTGACTGCTTGGCAAGATTTGATCAGTGGATCAGTGGTTATCAACATGGCCTGCCTTACCAAGTTGGTGTTCTCACGAGGTCTCAGCTCACGGGTGTTTCCACAGTTATTAATTAGAGGGCTTTCTCTGCTTATCATGGCATTGATTAGTGTATTGAGTAAACGCTATGATGCACCGCTGAATAAAAATCCTTTCAGAATAGATTCAGAATAGATCAAAGCCATATCACACCGCCGAAGATCGCGTCGCTCGAAAACTCCGAAAACTAGCGAGTCCTCCTCGAGCATGATCTATGTCTCGCGTCCTTAGGTCATCGGTGGAGATTCTCAGAGTCCAGCTAGCAACGTGTTCACTTTTCTGGCCAAGCTTCCAGATGACTTGACGCCATTTTTCTCCGAAGATCATCGGCCAACCAAAAGGGTAGTGATGAGCAGTGTTACGTATCTGTTGAACTCTTTGAAGCCGGAATTTTTCCAAACGTTTTCCAAATTATAACGATAATTTTCATAGAGTTATTTTCACGTATTTCTGAGGTTTTGGTGCTCACCAGCACAGAAAGAGTAGAATATGGAGCAGAATATTTTTTTAGAATATCCTAGGTCATCCAAACTGTTCTTGAGTTCAGATCCTGAAGTCTACGCGGGTAACGGTAACTTCTTTCATTATACAAAGCTACGATTTGTAATCTATCATGTCCAGTAAGTCTTCTGAAAGTTCAAAAGACAGTATCAAATCAGTCTGGATATCCTAGGTCATCCCAGGACAAACTGTGTTTGAGTTTAGATCCTAAAGCCTACGGGTATAACGGTAACTTATTTCATTATACAAAGCTTCGATTTGTAATCTTTCATGTCCAGTAAGTCTTTTGATAATTCAGTAGACAGTATCAGATCAGTTGGGATATCCTAGGTCATCCAAACTGTTCTTGAGTTTAGATTCTGAAGTGTACATGTGTAGCGGTAATTTCTTTCATTATACAAAGTTACGATTTGTAATCTATCAAAATCATCTGAAAGTTCAAGACATTATAATAACAGTTGGGATATGCTAGATCATCCAAACTGTTCTTAAGTTTAGATCCTGAAGTCTACGGGTGTAACAAAACTAAGATATGTTAGATGGGCTGCAAAACGGTGGGTCGATAAGGAGAGCGTCCATCATAGCTCTGGTCCTCACAAGTTTCTACTTCATGCTTCCACGGGTAACGCGATGACAATGACTAAGAGTTGTGTGCTTTGCTGGTAGTGCAGCCTGGGCGCTGTTGTCCTTCTGATTTCAGCTAGATTGAGGAGGTACGACCCGAGCGTCTGTTCACCAAGGAGGTGCGGCTCAAACTGCGTCTGTTCTGGCATCCAGCGGCTGAGTAAGAAATGCTGCGTCACGCCCAGCTAGATCCAAGCCCCATCAGCATAATCGTCCCAGTGTTGGTTGGGACGTTAAATAGAACTGGCACAATGGCCCTCCGGCGAGACAGGAGTGTTGGCGTAGGCCCAATAAGCCACCCGTAAAATTCTCCATTGCGAATAACATAGGCAAAAACATGGCTCGATACAATCGGCAAAGACCCACGCGACGAAATATGGACTACTGTTGGAAACTTGGAACAAGGAATTGCAAGTCACTTGGTTTCGCATGATGTGACACGACGAATTACACCCCCGCAGCTTCGATATCGTGGCGTTGCAGGAACTTTGTTGGACTGGACAGAAAGTGTGGAAAAGCGAGCATCGAGCGGCTACCTTCTACCAAAACTATGGCACCACCAATGAACTGGGAACAGGATTTATAGTGTTGGGCAAGGTACGACAACGTGTGATCGGGTGGCAGCCGATCAACACAAGGATATGCATGTTGAGAATTAAGGGCCGTTTCTTCAACTACAGCATCATTAACGTCCACTGCCCACACGAAGGGAGACCCGATGACGAGAAAGAAGCGTTCTACGCGCAGTTAGAGCAAAATGTACGATGGTTGCTCGCCACTTGACGTGAAAATCGTTGTCGGCGACATGAACGCGCAGGCAGGAAGGGAGACAATGTACATATCGGTAATCGGGCGAAACCGCCTGCATGCCGTATCGAATGATAACGGCAAGCGATGCGTAAACTTTGCAGCCTCTCGTGGTATGGTAGTCCAAAGCACCCTTTTCCCCCGCAAAGATATCCTCAAAGCCACCTGGAGATCACCCGACCATCAAACAGAAAACCAAATCGACGGTAAATTCTTCTCGGATATAACCAATGTCCGCACATACCGCAGTGCAAATGTAGATTCGGATCACTACTTAGTAGCTGTATGCATGCGCTCAAAACTTTCGACAGTCGAAGTCGAATGTCGCGGCTCAAAATCGAGCAGCTGGGTAACGTAGAAGTGGCTCATGACAACGCGCAGCAGCTAGCAGTGACCATACCCACGGAAAAGCAGCTTGGTGCAGCTACACTTGAAGATGGCTGGAGGGACATCTGATCCGCCATAGGTAGTACCTCGGCTACAGCACTAGGCTTCGCGACTCCGAATCATAGAAACGACTGGTATGACGGCGAATGTGAACAGTTGAAAAATGAGAAGAATGCAGCATGGGCGAGAAATCTGCAACACCGTACGAGAGCGAAAGAGGCAGTGTTCCGGATGAAGAAGCGCCAGCAGGAAGGACGAGATCGCAAAGCGATGGAAAAGCTGTACTGCGCTAAGGACACACGAAAGTTCCACGAGAAGCTGAACCGCTCGCGCAGAGGCTTTGTGCCACAAGCCGACATGTGCCAAGATAATCACGGGAATATTCTCACGAGCGAGCGTGAGGTGGTCGAGAGGTGGCGGCAGCATTACGATGAGCACCGGAATGGCGACGTTGCAAGTACCGAAGGTGGCGTGGTAACAGATCTAGGAGTATGTGCACAGGACGAAAGACTTCCGGCCGGTTGAAAAACAACAAAGCCGCTGGAGCAGATCAATTACCAAATGAGCTTCTAAAATACGGTGGAGAAGCACTGGTGAGAGCAGTACACTGGGTCATTGCCAAGATTTGGCAGGAGGAAGTATTAGCGGAGGAATGGATGGAAGGTATAGTGTATCCCATCTACAAAAAGGGTGACAAGTTGGATTGCGGGAACTACCGCGCGATCACACGGCTGAGCGCTGCCTACGGGGTACTCTCTCAACTTTTATGCCGCCGTCTATCACCGATTGCAAGAGAGTTCGTGGGGCAATATAAGGCTGGATTCATGGGTGAATGCGCTACAACGGACTAGATGTTCGCCATCCGCCTGGTGTTGCAGAAATGCCGCGAATACGACGTGGCACACATCACTTGTTCATCCACTTCAAATCGGCGTATGATACAATCGATCGAGAACAGCTATGGCAGATTATGCACGAATACGGATTCCCGGATAAATTGATACGATTGATCAAGGCGACGATGGATCGAGTGATGTGCGAAGTTCGGCCAAAGTCTACGCTCCATACAAATTTAAAAATTTTGGGGGGAGGGGGATATGAGAGGGCCAAAATTTGGTCTTCGTGGTTTATGAACAACCCCTGACTATAGGGGTCAGTTGAAAACCTCTGACCTGGTTATCCTCATTGGACCGCATGGACTATTTCGTTAAGCACTGGGGCTCGATTAAAACGTTATTCAAATTATCAGACCCATTCTAAGGAAAATTACCTTTCACGGCGAACAATTACCATGCGTGTGTAGGATCAATATTTGTTAGTAAGTGATTTTGTAGGAGTGCTGCATAGATTTACAGCTTGGCGGTGCAGCGAGGGCAAGGCGCGTGAGCCAGAGGCAGTCGTACTTGTGGGCTGGTGCCAGCCACGTGATGAAACAAGAGGGAGCCGAACCAAATTGATATAATTTAAAGGTGTCTGGTCCGATTCTCAGTTTTTTTGTTTTTACCCATCTACTTCTTCCACTTGCTACCACTTGCGCTGGGGTCCGATTTGAGGCCTCGTGTACTCTTCTCTCTCCACCTCGGTTCGCTAGTTGGTATCGGACGGCGGATTTGCCCCTGTACGGACATTTCGGTTTGGGTGTTTTAAATTTGATAGAAATTTATTCGGAGGCAATTTGAAGGTCGAAAATTGTTTTTGGGGGGCCGCCGAGTAACATCTGGACTGAATCGATTGTTGCCACTCGTTTAGTTTATTTTTTTAAATGGAGCCTAATTCAATGAACTCTATACTGCGAGGAGAAAATTGATTTAATAGTTTATAACAATTTATACAACGCAAAGCGTCACTCCACTGGGTAAATCTACCGTGGCGAGCTTTCGCGAAATTTAAGCGGTGGGAAATTTACGTGGGAACAGACAAAAAAGTGATGACCTTTCGTACTCATTGGAGGCCTTAGCGCCTGTAACGTGACCACGAAGAAATAGTTTTTTGTTAGGAAGGTCAGATGGAAGGGTGATGCTTAAGAGACTAAGAAACATCCGTTATCGAATCGCTATACATATCGATCTCAACTTAAGCAGGATGACCAGGAGACGTGTTTTGAACCAAACATGAAAAATACCTATTGGTAGGATTAGAGGTGGGAAATTTACACATGTATTATATCAAAAATGCAATTAATTCAAAATATTTGTACAGAATCAATTAGAAATGTATTTTATTGTATTAGTACTCGGAAACGCAGTTGCTCAAAAACTGGACAGTTACATATCAAATCATACGGAGTTCCATAATAGGATTCACAGCTATCACATGCAAATGAATCAGCTTACTGAATATTCGCCATGTGATATGTAGCTAAGTCGGCAGTGGCCCGTCAATGCTTTGCATGCTGCAATTCTGCTTTGATAAATTTATAAGATTCTTCGCAACCCTTGAAGACGGCTCAGTACAGTACCATTTTGTTTGACGACATGACTCCAAACTAGTCCAGTATTGTTCATCTGAAGCTTAATCCAACCTTTCGATACCGGAATAGCTGGCTCTGAAACAGCGTTTGCTTCAGCTTCTCGATTTGAGTACGACAAGCGATAACCAACTTCGATCTAGAGTTGGCCGAAGCAAGTGTTTTAATAGCAGCCTGGCTATCTGAACAGAAGTATATGGGTTTGCCCATTACGTGTTGCTGAAGTGCTGAATGCACTATGCACAAAAGTGCAAAGATTTCAGCCTGAAAAACCGTGCAGTATCTACCATGTGAGTAAGGCTGATGTAGCCTTAGTTCACGAGAGTAGACACCGGCACCGGCTGGACCTTCGAGAAGGGAGCCATCAGTGTAACATACGATGCCGTCTGAAATACTTTTCCCCATATACTCAAACGTCCACTCTTCCCGAGAAGGGAATTTCGTGGAGAATGTCTTCTTCTTCTTCTTCTTTATGGCTCTACGTCCCCACTGGGACTTGGCCTGCCTCGCTTCAACTTAGTGTTCTTGAGCACTTCCACGGCTTTCTTTGCCTGCCATTGCATGAATTTGTATATTGTGAGGCAAGTACAATGATACACTATGCCCAGGGAGTCGAGAAAATTTTCCCGACCGGAACGGGAATCGAACTCGCCGTCTCCGGATTGGCGATCCATAGCCTTAACCACTAGGCTAACTGGAGACCCCTAGTCTGGATTCGTGGAGAATGTCCTATATGGAAAATTTCAAGCAATGCTAAGATCGCTTGGAGTAAGGACCACTTTGTCCCAATTCACCGAAAGTGGAAACAGCGAGGTGTGTGCTGATCTGCGGTTCACAGGTGTTTCCTTTAGCAAACCGAGTACCCGTAGACGGCAAGTGCAAGAAAGTACTCCTTGTTTGAGATGAATGTGTAGTGGAGTTGGGCAACGTCAAGCAGTACTTCGAGCGCTGCCGTGGGAGTTGAGGGGAACGGTTCAGTCATCGACATTAGGCACATCCTTTGGAGATGGCCCAATTTTAATTGGATCGTTCTCACTTCGCCCATCTAAATACCATCACAAAAGATATCCATAAACCAATATTGGTCGAACAACAGTTGTGTAAATCCATTCGATATACTAGGGTTTCAGACCCCAAGTTGTACCTAAGGTACACCGGCATTGCCCGAAGACCTTACAAGCTTTCTTGAATATGAATTAAACTCAATGTGAGGTATCCAGGAAAGCTTAAAGTCAAGAATAACTCCAACGTACTTAACCTGTTCAGTCACATCGATTTCAGAATCAAAGAGACGCAAAGGTCGAACGCTATTACGGGTGATGAACGGCAAGAGTGGCTTAGTGAAATGAGTGTGCTTGACTGCCAAACCCTGTATAATGGAATAAAATACTTTTAGAATCTGGTGACGCTGTTATGATTAGTAAATGTCGCGCTTATATCAAAAGCCAGAGGCAGATAATCGCTATATTTTGATTTTTTGAGAGGCATAATACTAACTAATAGTGCTAGGTAGTCGTTGGCAAAACTATTAGTAGGAAATCCGCTTTCATTGAGTTGCCTCTATACCGTATCCACGAAACCTCAATTTGCGTATCGCTGCTTGACACAATGTCGAGAAGAGATGTCGGTTTCAAAGCATTTGGTGAATCCAATAGGAAATCATTGAAGATATACCATGACCCCGTGCGGCTTAACATATGGTATTAAAAGGCACGTTGTCAGAGGCATATCCAAAATCTAAGAAAACGCCCAAGTAGGATTGCTTTTGAGCGAATGTCTTCTCGATAAAGTAAACAACCTTGTATAAAAGAGTCACAATGGGCTTATCAGATTGGTAGGCTTGTTGGTTCACATAAAGAGGCACGTTGGCCAAATGAACATCATGGATGTGATGATTCACAATCAGTGTACGCATAATATGGCACCGCAAGCATAAAATAAGCAACAAAGAAGGCACGGCAACAACGCTTTGTTTTTTCGTTAGCAGATAATGACAAAATCGCTCCCGAGTTTGGTCACAACAAAAACGGTAGGAATATTTGTCTCGTTCTGTTCAGATCGTGATTTTCGCATTATTTTACAACTGAAACTCGACTCTGAGGTTTGCAGGAGTCTCAATTCGGCCAAATGCTTATGAATTCGATGATGTGGGTCGAAAATTTCAGCAGAAAACCCGGAAGCAAGCCTCGTTGGATAAATGTACGACTCGTGCTGTAAAACTCTTCATTCTGCACCTTGTTGCGTAAACTACTATTACAGTAATATCTCGCCAGGATACCCTGTAGCAATACTGCCAACAATTCTTTCAAATTCTTTCAGAAGATAAAAATAATGAATCCGGGGAAGTGTGTGCTGAATAAGCATTCCAGATCATCCTCATCAGAGGAAGTTAATTCGTCATATTTGGCAAACAAAGTTCGTTCACTCGGAACTCTTTAGATTTCGCAAGAATTTTGTTTAAACGACTGACTCTACTCAAACTGGAAACATTTGTACAAAGGTTTTTTCATCCGGATCGTTTGTAGGCCTTGCGAGCCGACCTGAAACCCTCGGAACCAGGATTCATCTTATGGTCTTTACTTTACAGACGTAGCGGTCAAGTTTCTTCAAAAGCTTCCATGGTGAAGGCCGTTGTAGTATCAACGGCAACATCTAAATCACTTGGAATTTGGCCGCAACCAAATCAGTAAGATGATCCCAGTTTGTTGACCGATTCCTGAAACGCACAGTTTACGAAGTAAAGGTCAAATTAGATATTACAAATATTTGACCAAACAAGTCCAACAAATGACCAACACAAAGTGAATCATAGCAACTTCGGATGAATATCGGTCTTCAATGTCAAATATTTGGCATAATCACAAACAGTTCAATGGCACTTTAACATTCACATGTTCAAAAAAGATGTAGCGATGGTCAGATAAAAATTCTTCTTCTGACCCACGCCAATTGATCAGCTTGTGATTAATTCTACTAGAGCAAAGCGTTATGTCTAATACACTAAATCCTTTTTTTACACGACTTTTTTTACGCGATTTTATTTTGCACGATTTTTTTACGCGATTTTCTCGAAGTTACGCGACTTTTTTTTCGCGATTTTGGTTATTTGCGGAGGGCAAATCGCGTAAAAAAAGATTTCCCTTTGATTTTTTTTACGCGATTTCACGAAGTTACGCGAACTTTTTTTACACGATCTTTTTTTGCGCGGACGCATCCATCGCGTAAAAAAAGGATTTAGTGTACTTCATCTCTGGCAGAGGTGGTGGTTGGGCGGTTGACTATGTTAAGTAATCCAAGATCTGTAGTGCTTAAGTATTCCATCAAACTGGATCCTCTCAATTTAACGTCTGAGCTGCCCCAGATGATATGTTGAGCATTAGCATCGCTGAATTAGCGGAAAGCCTATTGAAGGACAGTATGCGATGACTTGTTTGAAAGCATTCGTTGGGGATGGTTCATCATGCGGTGAATAAACCGAACAATAGAAGTATTTCCTGTTGAGGTTTCCAATGGATACATCAAATGTGACAGCACATACATCTCTGGTGGCTAGTTCAGAGGCGAGTGTAACAACGATTGCGTTGTTGACAAGCACACAGTCTCGAGGCATGACACGCGAGTTTGCCATTTCATTTTACTGAAACTAGCAAACACTTGGTTTACAACATGGTTTCCCAAACCGTGAGTCGCGACCCCCCAGGGGGGTCATCGGCCTGCATCCAGAGGGTCGCGAGGGACAGTAGAACATTTTACTGTAACAGACATCAAATGAGAGAATGTCTATGGTGGGTCGCAAAAGTATGTCTGCTGGCAAAAGGGGGTCGCGCACCTGAAAGTTTGGGAACCTATGGTTTACAAGGTTTCCTAGATAGAAATTACCCTTGCGAAAGTATGGTTTTTGGACTAAGGCCACTTGGGCTGTACCATTTAGCATAAGTCTGCAAAGATTGATCGTTGCTGTTTCATTACTGGTTGTACTTATATAAAAAAAGATAACCCAAAACCAGTTGTTAACCGTCCTTAGTCATTTTAGCATAGGTTAAATTTGTTGTTGAAGTTGTTTTACGTTTCAAACCAATCATCTAGTACAATTTTCCCATTTCCACAAGCCGACTTGCACCTCAGACAATCTGTCTTTCTGCGTTCATCATTAGCAGACTCTCTGGCTATTGTTTTAGCTTCCGAGCCACATATGGGACGCGGCCAGGAATTATATAATTATACAGCATCCATGCCCATGCCCATACCGAACGGCATAATCGGTCCATTTCGTGGTGGTGATCCTTAAAATAGTTATAAATTACCGATATTTTTCTCACCTAAATCTTTTCCCAGCCAAAACAAAACAGATTTGAGTAATTGAATCGAGCCAACCCTCCGATCGCGTCCGCCCAGTAAAACGCAACGGAAGAAAGAAGGTGCCAACAAAGGGAGTTTCGTCCGAAGGGAAGAGGTATTCGTCGGCCTAGGAGTAGGCCTTATAGCAGGCCGGCGAACGAGGCGCTTCCCAGTTGTTAGCAAATCCGCCTTCCCTCGCCCCGCACACTTCCCACGCGCAATTTGCTGTTTCTCTTTCCTCGGCGGGTCAGACCGTTGATCGGCGTTGTTGTGCCGTGCGTTGGCGTAGGTTACCTTCAAACAGATCGAGGGAGGGTACGAACCGTTTAAGCCCTATAATTTCACCGCTTAGCGCCACTTTTGTAAAGGTATCGGTTTCTTTGCGGTACCGCCTGTTTGTGCCGTTCTCCGACGGTGTCAAATATTAAGTCACTGCAAATTGGCCGTGTCAGCCGAAATGTAGATCAAAAATTCGATCCGGTGGTGGTGTTTCGTATCGCAATTCGAGGAATCGGCGATCTTTTACCTCCGATACAACGTTTACAGAAATGTAACGTATTCAGAGAACGATGGCCTGGGAATGGGAATCATCTCAGATGTCATGCCTGGCCTGTTTGGGAGAGGGAAGGTTCCATTGGCGCATTTGTCTGTTTGGCACGTGCAAATTGTTACGGTGCACTCCAGACAAGCTCCCATGACGCATTCAAGCTGATTCCCCACGTTATAATAGGGTATTGATAACCGGCTCCGTGGTGGTAGATACTGATTTTGATCATTGACCTTTTACTATTCTTCCGATCGCTAATCATTCCATTAGCAGGAAGAATACAGAGAACCTGCCGGCCGCGATCTGCTGAAGCGATACCCATATTCCCGTTCTAATCAGCTTACGCCTTTTATTGGAAAGTATATCAAACGCATGAACTCCGAGGTTCAACCAACTCACATTAGCTGTATCCGTAATTATACCCGAAAGTTCAATCCTCCTTCCGTTCTACGTACGCGTGCATTTCCTTCCGTTCTGCTTTGGGTTCCATTCTATACATCACCAACCATCTAGCCACCGATGATGATGGTGGCGTACCTACTTCATACTGAGCTGAAACTGAGTGGCTTCGGTTTCGTTGTCTTCTCCACTCGAGAGAGCGAGGTTTGCATTTCACTTCCGCCACTTCCTGTCGAGATTCGGGTGCGGAAAGCCGCATTTCTTTTGTTTTTGTGCTTTAGAACCATTTCCTTGCGCCATTATGAAGATCAAAAGATCATTAGCACTATTTAGCGAATGCCTATAATCAACCACTCAAAAGATGTTCAGCACGAGTATTATTAGATCGATGCTGAGTGTGGCGAGGGGTTATGAACGGACGAGGAGTACATTTGGTTAAGTTGTAATTCTTCTTTTCGGACCTTAAGACTGATTTTAATCAATTTTATCATTTTCAATGTTGCAGGGACTTTTGGAATCTTCGACCAAAAATCAAACAGTACTTTCAAAACTATTCAATACCTAAACACAATATAAAATCAACTACAATACGCTAAAGAAAATGACTCGTCTCCTAGCTGTTTTCATCCCGTCTACAACGGTAGCGAGCGACTCACCGTGTCGCCGTACTGCATATGGTATGCACGGGCCCATCTTGCTGCCTAATAGCTGTCTTCCATTGCCTTCTTATGTCTTCCACAGCAGCCGCCGCAGCCGGATCGGAAAACAAACACCATATTCTTGCAGGGTTAATGTCCGCCATTCTTGCAATTACACGCGTTTATTGCATAGCGCCGTTCGTTTGCTCGAGTCATTACAGCACTAAACAATCAAATTTGTTGCGGGATCCGTATCGCATATTATCATCGCAGCTGTGCGCCCGTATCGGTATGTACCACCCTTCTATTTCGTCGTGGCAGTTTTATTGTTCACTAGAGCCAGTAATTGTTAATGACCATTGAATGCTTTTCATTCACTACTGCTGCTGCAGAAGCACAAGCTTGTTTGGATTTGAATGTTAGATACCCCTGAGCTATGTTTGGCGTAACATGTATGCGTTGATAAAACAATTCGCAACAATATTTAGAACCTTTAGTTGGTCTTCGTCTTCCCGGACGGATTCGCGGATAAATTTATAAACTGATAAACGATTGATCAAGGCGACGATGGATCGAGTGATGTGTGTAAGTCGAGTCAGGGACACTTTCGAGCCCCTTTGAATTTCATTGAGAGTTACGGTTTTATTAGCGTGGAGCAATGACGCAGTGGGCCTTATTTTTCTCCTGTAGATTGTTAAAAAAAATTAGTACCATGAAATTTATCCAAACAAATCTTCCTCGCGCGAATGGTGCTTCAGCTGTGCTCAACAGAAGATTTATTAGAGAACAATTAGACGTGGGCTTAATTCAAGAGCCCTGGGTAAATAGTGGAAGGGTAATGGGTTGCTCTTCGCAGAATTGTAGGATCTTGTACGACGAAAGTCAGTCTAATCCAAGAACAGCCATTTTAGTAAGTAGGAGAACAAAATTTGTCCCTATTACTGAGTTTATTACAAGAGACATTGTTGCGATTAAAATGGAGGTCCCAACAATCCAGGAAAAACTGAGGTATGCATTGCTTCTGCATATTTTCCGGGAGACGTTGATGATGTGCCTCCATCTTGGGTCGTAAGTTTTGTTAATTATTGCAAAAAAAAAAAAAATAAACGCCCAATTTGTAATAGGGTGCGATGCAAATGCCCATCATACCATATGGAGCTGTACAGATATTAATAAAAGAGGTGAGGATCTCCTACATTTCGTCTAATAACATAGACATATGCAATAAAGGGGATTCTCCAACTTTTGTTAATGCTATTCGATAGAAAGTTTTAGATCTTTCGCTTTGTAGCTATCTACTATCAGAAAAAGGTCGTGAACTGGCATGTTTCTGATAGGGAATCATTGTCAGATCACAAACATGTCAGGTTCGATTATAATGCTGGATCAAATTTAATTGAAAGCCAAAGAAAATTAACTGGGACCTCTACAGCTTTTATATAATGAATGGATATTCATATAAGGGTGAGCAGATCTTGACTGTTTCACAGTTGGAAAATGCCTCTGAGACAGAGGTCATCCAACAGGGATGTCCTTTGGTGGAATGATAAGCTGGTAGATCAGAGGAAGAAATCTAGACGTTTGTTCAATAGAGCAAAAGTTACATCAGATCACTATAAACAAGCCCATACAGAATACAACAGAGAATTGAGGCTAGCCAAACGGAAGGACTGGAGACGGGTATGTGAAGACATCAATAACGCCCCTACGGCTGCAAGGCTTCATAAAGTCCTTTCGAAAGACCATCCAAATGGTCTTGGAAGTTCTAATAAAGAAGATGACAGATTTACTGTAGATTCTTCTGAAACATTGGAAGTAATGATAAGAACTCACTTCCCAGGGTCGATTCCTTATTCGGATGAAGAACAGGACTCAGATAAGGCAAGACATGCATGGTCGACCAATGCCTATCAAAAAGCTTGTGGAATATTCACTCCGTCGAGTGTCGAATGGGCATTGAGTTCTTTCAACCTTTCAAATCTGCCGGGAAAGATGGAATTTCCCCAGCTTTACTTCAACATGGAAAAGAGGCGATTTGCCCGCTCTTAACTGAAATTTTCAGAGCCAGTATTACTTTAGCTTGCGTACGGTAGCGAACCACTTGGGCATCGGCCGGTATTTTGGGCACTCTTCGCTACAACGCAGTCAATTCCAAACCAATTGACTTGAAATTTTGTACACGGCTAGATACTATACCCAAGTAACCACGAAGCCGTATATAAGTGCATCAATTTTGCTATATATTGATAATTAAAATTATGAATATAATGCTGCATTACTTTATACACCTCATTGAAGCAATATTAAAGTCGAAAAGGGCCCCACTAAAATCAAATTAGTGCCACATATTGCAGCACGCTGACAGCCATTGCTAAAGTAATATAATTGCATGTGCTGTACATTTGCATTCCACATGCTTGATACGTGCAACACGAAAAACCAAAACAAAAATCTATTTTTAGCACCGTTTCGTTATCGACGGTACTGATGCCCCCACACATGAATGTTTTAACCATTATTTTTTTGTCGTCGGGTCGGGAGTCGAACCAGAAGTGTTGAAGACCGCTAGATGAGTTCCATTCGCGCTGGCGCCTTGGACCGTTTCTGCTGCAATGATAACAACAGATATTTGATTCACTAAAAGGAACCTGTTCTTCTGTCCCAATCATTGTAGTAGAGGGTAAAACGACTATGTCATATGTAATAGAATACAGTAAGTTATCTCATTCCGATAAATTACTGATAAATACATAATACATTTTAGAAGATATTTAGTCAACATAAGAAAATTAAAACCTCGATTAAAACACCCTTCGCACACTGCTCATATGCTAATTGTGATTTCCATCGTTATTGGCATGTGATAGCAGCCTACAGAAAAGAGAAAAGTTCATCTCTAAATAGGTTTTGCTGTCGTCGATCGGTGGCTCAAACGGGGAATCAGTTGGTCGATAGTCAAACCAGAAATGTTGAAGACCGCTAGAGTTGACCGTAAAGTTGTTCAATCTTCTTGATTTCATTTGTTTACCATTAGAGTCAAGCTTTTATAATTGTATTGTTAGAGCAAACTTTGCTAGTTTGTACATTGCATTTATTCAGTTTTTGCAGTGTTGAATTATTGAATTATCTTATATCACCTTTTAATAAACCCGAATGTAAAGAAAAATGCAATGCATCGTCACACTGATAATGCCAATCTAAAGAATTATTGCATGACAAGTGTGGAATTACTGCATTTCGCATTGCAAAGGTTGATATTCAGTCTAATTCGTGCAATGTTATAATGCTTGTGGTTACTTGGGTATGTATCTCATCGCGTTCCAAAAATTGTATCAATTGGTTTAGAATTGGCTGAGTTTTAGCATAAAAGTGCCCAAAATAGGACCCCTGCCGAGATGGTTCCACTTCCCTACCTAAGGCGTGGCGTAAGGTTAGTGTTGTTTTTATCCCAAAAGCTGGCAAACGGCTCCAAAAGTTTTCAGACCCATAAGCCTTTCTTGTGTTCTGTTAAAGACCGTGGAGAAAATAGTGGATGACTTTGCCAAATTTCAATTTGCTTCTTAAAATGGCAAATCTACCATAACAGCGCTACAGTCACTAGTCAGCAAAATTGAGAAATCGTTTCAAGCCAAGGAAATAGCCGTGGTTGCTTTTCTCGACATTAAAGGAGCATTCGATAACGCATCCTACAGCTCAATGCGATCAGTAGGGGAGACTGGGGAGACTTGATCCCTTTTTCTTAATTTACCTCAAATTTTAAGAAGAAACACAAAACTAGATCCGATTTCCGTTCAAAATGACAGGTAAACATCTAGTGCATGTTAATACACAACAGAAGGCCTTTAAATTGATTATTTCATTCGCAAAATCGTGAAACATTTCAAATAAGCAGAAAATCATGGCTTATGCAGCAATTTAATCTGTTTCGTGAGTACCCCTATTGTTAAAGTTTTCAAAACTGTGTTTTTATGGTGGCATGTCTTATGATGTATTTTTCAAAAATGGGTGACACTTGATCCCCCTTTGAGCACATGGTTTATTTAAAGGGAAAATAATTCCAGAGTCTTCCTATTCATTTTCTTTTCGAGTTTTCTTGTATTTTCGATGATTTGGAGTGTTTGAAATTGTAAGATTTCCTTAAATTTTTAAGGATATGCCGTATTTTCAAAATGGGGAGACTTGATCCCCCTTTTCTTGGTTTGTACTAAAGTTATAATTATCTGACACATTTTATCGTTGAATAGACTAGAATTCCAAGTAAATAGAGGCTTCCGAATAGAATTTTATTTTTCACATGTATAATGTGTGTGTAATCCTCGAGGGATCAAGTCTCCCCATGTCACTGTTGTGTATACTAAGCCGAATTAATAGGACAGATCGGTGAAGTACTAGATTTGTAGTAATGAGCTAAATTTTAGTATGGTGAGAAGGTCAATTCTTGCCTAATTTGATGCTGTTTGAGCAAAACTTTGGGCAACAGTGTTGTTGTTTTCTCCATTTCTTGCAACATAAACAACATAATTATCCAAAGCTTTGCTCAAACAGCATCAAATTAGGCAAGGAATCATAATACCTACGCTTTTTGCACCATTTCATTGCAGAAACGGAGAATTGACCTTCTCACAATACTAAAATTCAGCTCATTACTACAAATCTAGTACTACACCGAACGTGCCCCATTAAAATATGTTAACAACAACCTTATTTGGATAAATAAGTTTGAAAGTATTTTATTTAAACTATGTGCTGTGAAATTTTGACACGGTTTGGCTCAATTTTCACAAAGTTATTGAGATTTTTCGGAATCGCCTAAAAGATTTCTGAAGGACTGAAAACAAACCATCAGCCGTTAAAAAATAATGCAATGTACAATCGAAATCACTTGTAGCCAAAACATAGTCGTTTGTCCAGGAGTAGTTTTGGAAAAAATATGCTAGAAGAAAAATGTTTTTGATTCCGAGAAAATATGGGGGGAACAAGTCTCCCCAGGGATCAAGTCTCCTCAGTCTCCCCTAATGGAAGCAAGGGGCTTAGATAAATGCATTATTGAATGGATAATATCGATGCTTGAAGATCGAGAGATCTCTTCCGGGCTGTCCTCAAGGAGGAGTCGCCTTATTTTGGTCTTTGGCAGTGGACGAACTCCTTAAAAAGTTCATCAATCAAGGCTTTGATGTTATTGGATACGCAGATGATGTAGCTATTCTGATATGTGGAAAATATGATGACACGATATCCAGCCGGCTACAATCTGCGTTAAATGTTACCCTCAAATGGTGCCGAGAGGAGGGATTAAACGTAAACCCTTCAAAAACCGTAATTGCACAGTGTTCGAAATCGATGATTTAACGATCAAAATTAAATAACTTTTTTCAGGTTGGTTTTAGATGTTTGGCGTGTTCTACAAAGTTTTTCTGCATGTTAAAAGACGTCTTCTGATAAAATGTAATAAATGATTAATCCCCCTAGAGGTGAGATAAGAATTCTATTTTTTCGAAATATTTTTTAGAGGTTTGACGTCTTCGGCAAAGTTGTAGCCCATAATAAGAGAACAAAAATGTTATGAAACTGTTGTAAAATATTTAACAAAACTACCTTTCTGAACTCAAACTGTAAAAATTATTCTTTTTTCTCGCACAACTTGTATCGGCAATGGCGCAATTTGACTATCTTTCCGTTTGTCTTATGGATGGTCAATGTGCCCTGAAGATGACACCAATCCAGTGTCGAAACGTCGGGCAGATAGCTTAAATTTCGTTTAATTCAAAAAAGACTGCGTTGCCGAAAATCATAAGACCTACTTTATTTTCACCAGGAAATCGTCAAAATATGTATTGAAAAATGTAAAATTACAACTACCTTAATAAGAACTGCGAAGGTATTTATCAAAACGCATTTGATATTCTAACCACCGTAGCCATTCAATTCTATGACTATTGGGTAGGTAGTCATTCGTTTGGGCATAGATATGTTGTCATAAGTTTGAAGAAATTCAAAACATTTATTTAGAACTAGCTTTAGTTATAACTCTCGGGAACAATATTTCGTCCTGATGTTTTAATTTTCAGTGATAAAAACTCACTGGTTTTTGCAAAAAACGTTGTAAAATATTGCCGGAAGAAACACAGTGCAGTAAAAATTACTGTCGACTTCTTAATATTTTTTTTTTTAAATTTATTATTTTAAATATGTATTACAGGCAAAATAATTAGTTTTAGTCATGCATTTAAGGCGAAACTGGAAGCATTTCCTCATTATTTTGGTTTTTGATTTTTCTTAAAATAACGAAGCAATATTTTCAAAATCGGTTTTCGTGCACATGTAGAGTATGGATCAAGGTATCTCCTGAATTTTTCCCAAGTGGAAAAAGTTTTTCGTTTTTGCAGAAACCATTTTTTTTTGTGAAATTATGTTTAAAAATGGTTTCTGCAAAAACTAAAAAAAAAAATCCATCTGAAAAAAAAATCAGGAGATACCTTGATCCATACTCTACATGTGCACGAAAACCAATTTTGAAAATAATGCTTCGTTATTTTATAAAAAAATCAAAAACCAAAAAGTGAGGAAATGGATCCAGTTTCGCCTTAAACCACCTTTCCCACTATTACCCACGAGGGTTTCCACCCTCAAGTGATAGTAAAAAGTCTAATCTTTCAACTACCGACTGAGCCATCTGCGCCATTTTGCGCCGGAAATAGTTACTTAAGGTGCAAGTACACCTTAAAATATGATAAATTTGCATATAACTTTTTTGTTTTAAGATATAATAAATTGATATTTTCGGAAGAAATTTGTATTTTGACGTCCTGAACAAGTTTGTAGAAGGTCACAAAACTGTTGTATTTAATCTGTTGAAGCTACACTGAAAAAACTAGTTTTAGGGGTACATCGCACAAAACGCTCCATATCTCGAAAACCGTAAGAGGTGGAGCTTTGATATGTTCTACGATTTTTATTCTCTTATTATGGGCTACAACTTTGCCGAGGACGTCAAACCTCTAAAAAATATTTCGAAAAAATAAAATTTTTATCTCACTTCTAGGGGGATTAATTATTTATTACATTTTATCAAAAGACGTCTTTTAACATGCAGAAAAACTTTGTAGAACACGCCAAACCTCTACAACCAACCTGAAAAAAGTTATTTAATTTTGATTGCAAAATCATCGATTTCGAACACTGTGAATTGTACCTTTTACCAAAAATAATAAAAATAAATCTGACTGAACTTTATTTAGATGTAGTTCAAATTCAGTTCTCAGAAAAAGTTAAATATCTTGGCGTAACTTTGGACAAAAGACTGAATTAGAATTCACATTTAAACAATATTTTAACCAAGGGTGCCAATGCTGTTTGAATCTGCAGCAAAGCCTTAGGAAAAATCTGGGGTCGTAGACCTAACATGATTCACTGGATCTATGCTGCAATAGTTCGGCCTAAGATTACTTATGCTTCACATGTTTGGAGGCCCAAAATTGAGGTAACCTCTCAAAAAAACCTAAGTAAGCTAAAAAAACTTGTTTGTATATCTATGACAGGAGCAATGAAAAGGTCTTTTAGTTGCTTTGGATGCCCTTCTCAATATAGAGCCATTGCATCAATTTGTTAACCTACAAGCGGCAAGAAGTGCCCTGCAGTTTATACCTACGTTACAATTAAACCCTAGATGGGGTTCTTGTGGGACATTTGAGGGTCATCAAAGACATCAAATTAAACATGCACAGATAAAAAAAATGAGATTTACACGTCATGTAAACTTCATTATAGTCAAGTAAACTTAATGTTATGATGGTTTACATGATATATCATGTAAATTTGTGTTATATGTCATGTAAACACTCAGATTCATGCTGAATTACATGACATATAATGGAAGTTTACATGATATTTTATGACTTTTACATGATATGTCATGTAAACTTCTGTGGTATCCAACGCTCCAATCATGTGCATTATATGTCACAGAAATTTACACTCTTTTTTCGATCTGTGTGGACATAAAAACAGTAGAAGATTGGATGATAACTAAGACCAACTATGATGTTCCCTTCAAAGTGGTGAAACCATGTCGCTATGTTTGGGATGCTGGTGGGCCAAGTTTAGGTTCAGGTTCTATCGTATTTTATACTGATGGGTCCAAGACGGGAGAAAATACTGGAGCTGGTGTTTTTGGCCCTGGTATCAGTAAGGCTATACCAATGGGATGCAGTCCCACTGTATTTCAAGCGGGAGTTCAAGCCATTGCCAATATTTGTCTGCAAAGAAATTATAGGTTTGCCAAGATCTGTATTTTTTCAGATGCGCTAAAAGCTTTCACTTGTCAATCAAAGCTAGTGTGGGAATGCATTATTTCTCTGAAGCAATTTGCCAGTAGAAACGAGGTAACTTTATACTGGATGCCCGGTCATTGTGGAATTCTGGGAAATGAAAACGCTGACAATTTAGCCAGACAGGGTGCGGCATCAAGCTTTGTAGGCCCTGAATCTTTCTGTGGAGTTCCTGAGTGTGCTCTTCGGATAAAACTAAAAACTTGGGAAATGTCCACGGTAGAATCTAATCGGAATGCCACGGATACATCTAAGCAAGCAAAAAGGTTCATAAAACCCAGTGCAGAAAAAACCAGGTCCATATTGAATCTAAACAAAAGAGATCTCAGGGTAATAACTGGTCTGATGACTGACCACTGCCCGAGTAAATATCATCTAAGAAAGATTGGAAAAATCCAATCCTCCGAGTGTCGTTTCTGTCAAACGGAAAACGAAACTGCCGAGCATTTACTCTGCAACTGCGGAGTGCTGTACCATCACAGATTGGCGGTATTTGGTAAAGGGTTTCAAAAGCCCTTGGAAATTTGGAGAAGTAATCCCAACAGGGTAATAAACTTTATAAAACGAGTTGTGCCTAGTTGGGATCAGGTGTTACATCAACCATTGTTCATCACAGCTCCATTGTGACAGGATATTTGACTAGTACCAAATTAAATATGGGTCATACTCCAATATTCCTAAATAATGGACGCAGTGGGTAAAAGTCTCTAGTCTACAGATGAGGGAAAAAATCTATGTGGTTAGATTTTGAACCTCAAAGTAGATGTAGCAGAAATACCACAGTTTTGTTCTACTAGTAGAATTCTAAATAAGCATAGAGTTTGAACCAACGAAATAAATAAAAATAAACATGGGATTTGCAACAAAGATATGTTTTTATTTTAACCTTTTGCATTATTTTTTTATAACTAGTCCGTCAGAGCACATCAACCCAGCGCAGCTACTTTCCCAGCAACATTGGCGACTTTTCCAGCTACGCCAACGACCTTCTTGAATGCCTTACTCAACCATCCGTGGGCCACTTCGGGATCGACTCCGTGATCCACCAGAACATCGTGCATATCATGGACCATTTCTTCAGTCAGTTGGTTATCGGGCTGGGGCATGGCGAAGGCGACCGCTACCAGCATAGCAAGAACAATGACGAACTTCATCTTGGTTGAATTAGGTTGGTTGGTGGAGAGCAGCTGAGAACTGAATGTAGATCGATGACGGAGCGGTGATCATTTATAGCAGTTGAGATTTGTTGAAACAGATGTGGAAATTTGGATTTTGTTACGCGTTTGAGACTTTCTACAAATAGTATTGACTTACTCTTACTGGTTTTGTTACGCCGAGAGCCATTCGATCTACACAGCTTTGTAACGCGTTTCACTTTTCAGATATTATGTATTCTTTATTTTAGTTACCTTTGTTAGAAAAGGTTTATATCGCCCATCAGTTGTGTGATAAATCAATGTTCTGCAATACTTCATGATTTTTTTTGTTTTGAATTGTAGATTATTGATTCTACGTTTGCGTCACCCATAAATAAACAGTTGTTATTTTTATTTGCGGAATATTTCGTACACTGTTTCAAATCTAAATATTTGGTCGATGCTTTCACTTTTATCGACTGCTATAAATTGTCACCCTTTGGTCACGAATCTACATTCAGCTCTCAACAGTACAGTAATCAACTATTCAATCAGGATGAAATTTGTCATCGTTCTTGCCATGCTGGTGGCCGTCGCCTTCGCCTTGCCTCAGCCCGGTAACGAACTGACCGAGGACATGGTTCACGATATGCACGATGTGCTGGTGGATCACGGAGTCGATCCCGAAGTGGCCCATGGATGGCTGAGCAAAGCCTTCAAGAAGGTCGTTGGCGTAGCTGGAAAGGTCGCTGATGTTGCTGGTAAAGTTGCCGCGCTGGGTGCGTTGGGTTGAAGTTCTCTAACGGATTAGATTTAAAAATCTAATGTAAAAAGTTGAATTAAAAATATGTTTCGGTTGTTCAATAGAAAAATATGTTTTTTTAAGAATCTGAAAATAAAAATAACAGTGATGTAAGCCACTTTTTAGAACTTTAAAAACACAGATTTTTGTGTGAATAGGTTGTCGCTTTGATTTTTCGTTTTAACTATTTTTTTATCCTTCAAATGAAGAATAATAAAGATGTTTACAAGTCCAAGGCTTGTGCAGACTCTGCCCTATGGTCCAATATATTGATGGCACAAATTTCCCAAACGGAAGAGTACGTGCCTTTGGAGTCGACCTACTGAAGGTCCAATATATCATCGAAAGCCTAAACATTTGGTACCTAGACAAGTAAAAGTAGTACGTTACTACTAGTGGATAGACATTTTAAGGCGCTGTCCATAAACTACGTAGACTCATTTTCGGCCATCTCAGAACCCCCTTCTCCCCACGTAGACTTTTGTCCATACACAATTTTTGAAATTCGTATGGAGCGTAGACTTGGGCCAGAAACCTTCCCCCCACCCGTCCCCTCCTAAGAGTCTACGTAGTTTATGGACAGGCCCAAACCTTCTCTCTTTAGGTAGATACTACAACTGTATTGATGAAATGTCTATTTTTTTTTAGTTACAGAAACATTATATTTTCTATTATTCTTACTACCGATTCCTCCACGAATACTTTAGGTGGTTTACTCCAGATTACACGAAAGTTTTCCATAAGGATCTCAAGAAATCAGGAATCCCAAAAAAGTATTTCTGGATGCTTCTAACCCGGGTAGAGCTTAATGGCAAAAGAATGGCAAATTTTACCATTAAAACAGAATGTTTGAATGGCAAAATGTGTTATTTGTTTGTTTGAAATAAGAGTTAAAATAACAAAAATAATAACAAAATTTTGGTAGCAGAAAAACTTAAAAATAACTTATTTTGCCATTGTAATAACAAAGTAATGGTAAAGCATCCCGGGTAGAGCGAAATGGCAAATGAAGGACAAATTTTACCATTAACCTTCGCGTACCCAACGTCTATTTCGGATGATTTTCGAAACTTGAATCAGCTATGAAAAAGGCATTTCCCAACCGATTTTTTTGAAGTCAATTGCATTCGCTCCAGGTTTGTCCAAATTGTCAAGGACTACCATACGGAACCGCTTCACCCATCCGTTCCGGAGTTATTCCAGATTCCGTTGGGGTCATGACCGGCCGGAAAATGACACATTTATGCATATTACTCTGAATCTATAGTTATTTTGGAAATTTGCACATATTATACGCCAGGAATACAGAAACTATATAACTGCAAAGAACCATTGACTCGAAATAACACAATCAAGCAGTCTCATGAACCAGATATGTCCCGGGTGCCCCCAGGGATGTGGCCAAAGTGGCCAATCTAGCAACATTGTTAGAATCATTCATGCGGCACCTCGAGCTTCATGGTTTGTCGAAACATGAAGGAAAATAGTCCTTCCACGCTCCTAAGACCCCTCGGGAACGGCCTGGCCATACCCGGAATGTTCCGGGTGCCCCCAGGGATGTGACAAAAGTGGCCATTTTCACAATGTTATCAAAATCAACCGTGCGACACCTCTAACTTCATGATAGCCCTTCTAGGCCCTTATGGCAACTTGGGACCGGTCTGGCCATACCCGGAATGTTGCGGATGCCCTCAGGGAAGTGGTCAATTCTCAAACATAGTCAAAATCAGCCGTGTGACACCTCAAACGTCATGATTTGTCGAAACATGAAGGATAACCGTCCCTTTAGGTTTCCATGACCCCTTAGAGTGGTTTTGACCAGGCCCGAAATATTCCGGATGCCCCATGGAAAGTGGTCAAAATGGCCATTTTTACAACGTTGATCAAAACTACCGTGCGACACCTCAACTTAATGATTTGTCGAAACATGAAGGAAAATGGCTATTCTAGGTCCTAATACCTAAAGTTATGTCATCCTCGACTATTTCCTCACGGGGCATACAGGACATTTATTACAATCAAGGGATCAAGACTCACTATGTTCTTTTATGTTTTGACAAATCGTGAAGTTCGAGGTATCACACTATTGGTTTCCACAGCCTTCCGGGGGACATCTAGGACACATTCGGTGTGGTGAGGTTGTTTCCAAGGGACCTTGGGAACCTAGAATAGCCATTTTCCTTCATGTTTCGACAAATCATTAAGTTGAGGTGTCGCACGGTAGTTTTGATCAACGTTGTAAAAATGGCCATTTTGACCACTTTCCATGGGGCATCCGGAATATTTCGGGCCTGGTCAAAACCACTCTAAGGGGTCATGGAAACCTAAAGGGACGGTTATCCTTCATGTTTCGACAAATCATGACGTTTGAGGTGTCACACGGCTGATTTTGACTATGTTTGAGAATTGACCACTTCCCTGAGGGCATCCGCAACATTCCGGGTATGGCCAGACCGGTCCCAAGTTGCCATAAGGGCCTAGAACTTATCATGAAGTTAGAGGTGTCGCACGGTTGATTTTGATAACATTGTGAAAATGGCCACTTTTGTCACATCCCTGGGGGCACCCGGAACATTCCGGGTATGGCCAGGCCGTTCCCGAGGGGTCTTAGGAGCGTGGAAGGACTATTTTCCTTCATGTTTCGACAAACCATGAAGCTCGAGGTGCCGCATGAATGATTCTGACAATGTTGCTAGAATGGCCACTTTGGCCACATCCCTGGGGGCACCCGGGACATATCCGGTTCATGAGACTGCTTGATTGTGTCATTTCGAGTCAATGGTTCTTTGCAGTTATATAGTTTCTGTATTCCTGGCGTATAATATGTGCAAATTTCCAAAATAACTATAGATTCAGAGTAATATGCATAAATGTGTCATTTTCCGGCCGGTCATGACCCCAACGGAATCTGGAATAACTCCGGAACGGATTGGTGAAGCGGTTCCGTATGGTAGTCCTTGACAATTTGGACAAACCTGGAGCGAATGCAATTGACTCCAAAAAAATCGGTTGGGAAATGCTTTTTTCATAGCTGATTCAAGATTCGAAAATCATCCGAAATAGACGTTGGGTACGCGAAGGTTAAAATAGAATGTTTGAATGGCAATATTTGCTATTGGTTTGTTTGAAATAAGAGTTAAAATAACAAAAATAATAACTAAATTTCTATGGCATAACAACTAAAGAATAACTGATTTTGCCATTGTAATAACAAAATAATAGCAAAAATAATGTCAAAATAATAACATATTTTAACATGATGGTAAATTATGTTATTATTTTGATATTATGGCTGATAGTATGATAGTAATATTTGTTATTATTATGTTATTATACTATTCAATAATAACTCGTCAATTACAAGTTTTACAATGATAGCATGTTTTATTATTTATGTGTCATTCTGAGCTATTCATAGAAAACTAAAGAATTGCAAAATTAGATTTGATGGCAAAATGTGTTATTCTTTAGTTATTGGTTTGTTATTCACCTTTACCCGGGATGCGGATTAAATTGAAGAACAAAATAAGTTATTATTGAGATATTGATAACAAAATCAGACCCAAATTAACTGTTTTTTTTTTCTGTGAATAAAAAAATATGACATTCTTGAGTTATTGATAAAAGAATAAGAACAAATTTAGCTGTTCATGTAGCGATCAAAATAATGGTTATTCAAATTCAATTTTAAAATAACGGTAGATTCAGTTTTTATTTCAAAGTAGCGAGATACGTCGAATTGAAAAGTTATGCTTGAAATATACAATATACAAAGAGTAAAATATGTAATGGTGCCTAATGTTTATAAATAATTTCTCACAATATCAAAATAATGGCAAATTTAGCTAGGAATGTCAATTATGTTATTGTTTTGATATTTTATACAATTCATTATAAAAGGTGCTAAATTGCAAGTTTTACCATGATAGTAATTTTTGTTATTGATGTGTTATTTAGCATTATTCATGAATAACATATCAATGACAAGATTTGCTATGATTGTATATTTTGCTATTGATTTGCCATTTTAAGTTTTTCATTATAACAGAAGAATGGCAAAACGAGATATAATGGCAAAACCAGTTATTTTTGTCCTTTGTTTGCCATTAGCCTCTACCCGGGAAGTAAAGCAAAGCATAACAAAGCAAAGCAAAGATAACTGTACACATCGTAGTTGCTACTCCGTGATTGGCCAGAACAATCGAAGTTGCAAAGAGATCCAATAAATGGACTAGCTACACACTCTCAATGTGCACAATTCAAGAGTTCAATATTTAAAAGTCGATAACGGCGCCGGCCACGACCTTACGGTCATCGGGAAAGGGAAAGGAATGTTAGTTCGACAACCGTTGTTACTAGAAACCGTGGAATCCACAGCATCCCCACAGGTGTCTCGGGAAGGAGTATTTGCTAGTAGGGTAGGGTAAGGTGTGGATCTTGGAGCCACCTTTGGTAGGTGATATGATCCACTAGTTGTATGAAAATACACGACACGGTCTTCATCCCGATTATCGACTGGAAATAGTCGCGCGTTTCCCACAGTATTCAAGTATAGGGAGAATAAACTTTCAAGTTTAGATAGCTATTTTCGAATTACTTATGTATTTTACTAAGAGTAGTCCCATGTGTTACCTGTGCTCGACAGGTAATTAAGCCAATTATTTTAAATTTGCTCAATGATTGATGTAAACTGCAATCACTTTCTTCGAACATTTTTATCGCTTCAATATTAGACCTACACCAGGACTGCAAGATTAATTTGCAGATATTACAGACTCCAGGAGTCCTCATGAAAACGCATTGGCGAAATTACTCCACCTTCTTCTAGTATGTGAAAAAAAAAACTCGGAATGATCCTACCCAGTTCCATGTCGCACGGTGTGTTGAAACAGGATTATTATCGCACTTTCATGAACCTAAAATATTTTTTCGTTATAAGTTAGCCTTAGCTGTATATATTATGATTCTGGAGGTTAAAAAATCTTTCATCGGGGAAAATTAAAATAAACTCGATTTTAGTAGTTTACCACTTTTTCCATATGATATGGTTTTACGCAAATCTGATGAACCTTAACTCCGCTAGAAAAAGTCCCCTTTCTATTAATAAATTTGAAACCATTTCGAGAGAAATGAATGTAAAAGTCTTTACAACGAGTTCAAATTTATTTGGCGTTTGTTTGATGTGTCCAGCCCACTACAGTCTGCCGAAAGTCATAAATCATAAAAGTTTACATTTCTTCTATTCTTCTGGCACATAAATATTTGTAATGGAGGTAAACAAATACTTCCCATTAGTGCGACTCATTTGAGGAACACCTGTGACTCGTAGCTTTGCAGCACATACCCTTCATGTGCTAATTTGCCTGAAATGGCGGTTATTTATTGCATATACTTTGCATGTCAAACCACATCCACATGGATATTTGGCAAAACGTATGAGTCGACTATACTGAGCGTGCATGACTCATTTGTAAAAGTTCTTCCTCTGATCTGTTGAGGACTTTTGTTCATACAAAATCTTAAAATTATGATACCTTTAGGGTTAAGTGGGCTGTTGAGTTTCAAACAACAAAATGTTGACGCAAAATACATAAGATTGGCATATTATGTTAATGCATTCAAAAATGATCATTCAACATTTGGTTTAAAATAAGGCACACCGGGCCAAGTTAAAACGGGCGGGGTAAGAAGAAACAGCGGCTTAACGTTATATTATCTAGTCATTATAAGTAATTTGAATGTCATAACATTTTTTTAATCAAACGATCATTTGGTCAAAAATAATTATAGAAATTGTATTGAAATCTTTTTCAAAACAACACAAGTTTTTATTAAGAATTTACCGAATGCAACGCATGCTTAATATATGTCAATGTGAATGACATCTTATAGTATAAGCCTAGAATATGTTGGAAACATATCAATTTGCAAGTAGTCTGATGAAATTTAATAATGGTAGTCTCGTACAGTGATTTTTTTCTATGTTTGTCTGGGTTATCTGAAGATTTATTTTATAAGGCACTTTGGTCTTGATAAGAACTTCATACATTTTGATGGTTTAAATGTTATGACTGAATAAAATAAAATGTCTTTTTCCCAAGTAAAATCTCTTCATTTTTGCAAAGTGAGTTTGACAACAGATTCAGTATGGGGAGAAATGTGATAAAAACGAATTAAAAAGGCACCCGTACACTCGATACCTTTCAACCATATTCTATGTGTAATAACTATTTAGCAATCAAAATATATCCAATGATTCCAAAATGAAGCTTAAAATAACTAATAAAAGTTCTTAAAAAGTTGTATTGAAACCTCAAATTGCGTCAATTTTGCCTCACTTTACACATCACTGTTGTTGTTTTTTTTTTAAATAAATTTTATGACGTTCCCAGAACATTGACATCTTCTCAATATTGTTCTACATTTTCAATTTTCATTTTATCTGTAGATTTAGTTAAATTTGTTCTCAGCATAAACAACAATGAACATATCTAAAACTAAGTAAAAAAGAAAACAGAGCTGAGGAATGTTCCTTTTAATTGCACTAGGATTTTGCAATCTTTGATAGATACGTATTTCGACCTCAACTGTTAGGTCATTTTCAGTGTCTCGTACTTAATCCTATATTCTGTTTACGTAACATGTATTCCGTTAACATGCCCAGGTTCATCATCATCAAATCTATAACTGTTTCAATCAAACATTGATTGATTTCACAATAATTACATATGCTTACCTTAAAGTACGTGTATCAAGGGCGTGTGCCGAAAGAGTAATCAAAAGCTATTCTCTAAGGGCTGATTTCTTCACCTCGGATTAACCGGTAAACCAGGCTTACCCATATAGTTAAACCTGGTTTGACGCTTAAGCCAGGGTGAAGAAATCGGCCCTATGAGTCCTACATACAAACAAAAGTATTCATAGGATGAATTTTCACTTGTTAGTAAAACATCGAGCCCAGTAAAATCAGAGCACAATATACATAAAAGTTCTTATTATATTCGAAGAGCTATCAGTATTTCTGCTAAACTAGCTCAAAACAAGTAAATGTACGGTTAACATGAATGTTAAAAAATACGCGTGATCAAGTCACCATATTTGTTTAATGATTTCCCAATCGCAGCATCTTTCCTGGCCGTGTGATCGATCGTCGTTTAGGTGCATCGTTATTCGTTACATGATTTGGCATGCAAAGTATGTGCAAACAATACCCACCATTTCAGGCAAATTAGCACATGAAGAGTATGTGCTGCAAATGCTACGAGTAACAGGTGTATGGCGCTCCCTCAAATGAATGAGTCACACTAATGGGAAGTATTTGTTTACCTCCATTGCAAATATCTATGTGCCAGACAAATGGAAGAAATGTAGACTTTTCTGATTTATGACTTTCGGCAGACTGTAGTGGGCTGGACACATGAAATGAACGCCAAACAAATTTAAACTCGTTGTAAAGACTTTTACATTCGTGTCTCACTAAATGGTTTCAAATGTATTATTAGAAAGGGGACTTTTTCTAGCGGAGTTTAGGTTCATCAGATTTGCGTAATACCATATCATATGGAAAAAGTGGTAAACTACTAAAATCGAATTTATTTTAATTTTCCCCGATGAAAGATTTTTTAACCTCCAGAATCTTAATATGTACAGCTAAGGCTAACTTATAACGAAAAAATATTTTAGGTTCATGAAAGTGCGATAATAATCCTGTTTCAACACACCGTGTGTCGTCGGATGACCGAAAACGTGTCATTTTTCATTTTTTCCTTCGAACAATACAACGCGACCGAGATTTTCATCGCAACTACCCCAAACACGCATCGTTTTTCACTTTTCTTTCGAACAATGCCACCCGATCGCGATCCTCAAACACGCGTCATTTTTCACTTTTTCCTTCGGAAAATGCCACCCGATCGCGATCCCTATCGCAACTCCCCAAAAAATATTTCTGGATGATTCCAACAAAAAACTCCTGGAAGATTGCTAGAATAAACTCCCGGAGAATTTAAAAAAAAAAACTTTTGGATATTTTTGAAAAGAAATTTCTAAAGCATTATCAGACGGAACTCTTGGAGAATTATCAGAAAAAAATCGTGGATAATTCTCAGAAGATTTTTTTGTTCGCTTCCCAGAAGAAACCTACGAAAGATTTCCAGAAAGAACTTGCAAAATTTTAGAAACAACTCCTAGTGGGCATTCATAAAAATTCCTGAAGGATTGGAAGAGTGAACTCCTGGATGATTTTCAGATGGAATAAAACCCAATAGGAAATCTTGAAAAATCCAACACGGTTCTGGAGGGAATCCAGCAGCAAAAAAATCGAAGTTATGGTTGACTTCTAGAAAGAACTTCTGCAAGAATAAATAAAAAAAACTTCAGCTTGAATCCCAGTACGAGCACGTTGGCAGCAGCTCGCTGACGTAGTGTACGGTTTGGGTAAAAAACGACCCTAATGCCAAAGGAGGGTTAAGAAATTCCAGAAGGAATAAATTCCTGGATTAATACCATCAGGACTGCTTGAAAGATTGCCAGAAGAAACTCTTTGGAGAATCCCAAAAAGAACTCCTGATGGAATCCCAGAAACTTTTCTGAAAATTCCAAGGAAGAATTTCCAGAGAACCCCAGAAGGATTACACTGGAACCTCTTCTTATGCACATGGGTGCGGATGCATTAATTAAAAATGTGCATAAAAAACTTTTGGCTATAATGAGGGCATCTAGTTTGCGAGCTCAGATCTTGCTCCTGGGTGTTTAAGGTGGTGGTAAGAGGGTTTCCAGAAAATTCCAAGAGAGCCCAAAAAAATTCCAAGGGGCTTCAGGGGATTTCAGGATTCCTTCAAGGGCGTCCTGTCAAGTTTTGTTTGCATTTTAATGGTATTACGGGGAATTCAGGGATACTTCAATAGTATTAAGGGGGTTTCGGGGTCGTTTGAAGAGGCTATAAGGGCATTTCAGGGGGTCTCAGGCAGTGCGTTGGGAATACTTACTTGTAAGAGTTATACTCACTGGCATCTATCTTAGTTCAGAAGTATGCAATCAAAAAACGGTGGTGTATGAAGAGCATTTACATTAAGGTGTTATTTAAAATTTTGCCAAATAAAATAGAGATTGCACAGCACACGCATATCAAAGACGCTACTAGAAAGCTGTTAGCACGAGGCGAGTAAAATGAGTATAATTTATATTCACCTCGTGCTCACAGCTCTTTAACGACTTTGCTATGCGTATGCGTCCACAACTTTATTCGGCAAACTTTTAGATAAAACCAGGCCCGGATTTAAGGGGGGGCAAAGGGGGGCAAGTGCCCCGGGCCCCCCGATGAAGGGGGCCCCCCAAGAATCCGATATAAAATTTATATTTTTCAACGAAACCATATAAAATTCACATGAATGAGCGTTCATATTTTAAACGAAGCCCCTATAGCCACAGCTGTTAAGGTGTGCATATTCAGCATGACCATACTAAGGGTAACGCGTTCAATTCCCGGTCGTTCCAAGAACTTTTCGTAAAGGAAAATCCTTGACTTCCTTAGGAAAGGAGTGTCTTCGTGTCTGCCACACGGTATGCACATACGAAATGGTCATTGACAAAGGAAACTCTTTGTTAATAACAGTTCCACAGTTACTGTGGAAGTGCTCATGAAACACTAAGGTAAGAATCAGTGTCCCAGTGAGGACGTCACGCTAAAAAAAGGTATCTAAACTATTTTTGGCCATTTATCTGGATTTTCTCTTAAGAATAATTCGAAATCAAAAGTTTCATAATTTTTGGTGCAGTATTTGAAAATATGCGTTTTTCTCTAAAAACCCTTGAAAGTTCTTATCGAGTGGAAACACTTTTCCGTGACTTCAAGTTGCTACAAAAAGTTTGTTTTTTAGTTTTTATTTTTGTGTATTTTAACTTAGATGCTAATTCTACACTCTGCTACAAAAAGTGTTTCTAAGCAGTGTGCAAGAAAGATTAAGCTTTTGAGTAATTGTACATCAATATAAATTTCAATAGTTTCACAAATTTATCTATTATTTCACAATGATTATACAATTATACATACGTTTGTTGATTATGATTTTATTTTGAAAACAGATGCCTTATACTTATTTGCATCAGTTCACTGCTATCATGAAAAAGAGAAGATGATGAATTCTGGAGATGTTTGGGAGTTAAGGCTAGTATTTGTATAATCTGAATTTTGAAATACTCAGCGATCTCGTGCAATCTGGAATAAAGTTGCTGCATGTTTTAGTAGATTTTTAACTGAACGCTAAGTTCCTAAACTTGTATAAATGTTTTCAATTCGGATGAAAGTTTAAAATATATGTACTATCTGAACGAGATGTCATTTACGCTCGCATTTTGACATTTGAGTCAAATATCAAATTAAATGTTCGAATAATTTTCTATTTGTCGGAATTTTGGAGAAGTTCAGAAATCAGAAGCTTTCAATACTAGGCCTAAAATAATACATAAGATTAAGAAAAAAAAGTAATTGTATGGTTAATTTTTTCGAAATTTTGATTCTGGGGGCCCACTTTTTAGGGTTTGCCCCGGGCCCCCCGAGGCCTAAATCCGGCACTGGATAAAACTACAATGTAAAAGTCCCTAAACACCGTTTTTGATAATATGCTTCTAAACTAAGACTGTAGCAAGTGAGTATAACTTTTTGTAAGTGAAAATTCCTAACACTGCTCTCAGGAGCTTTTAAAGGGTGTTTGAGGAGCATTTCAGAGAGTTCCAGGAACATTTAAAGGACGTTTCTAATGGTTTTGGGGGCGTTTGATAGCATTTTAGGGCCGTTTCAGAGGGTTTCTGGCGTTCTAAGGGGTTTAAGAGGCACTTCAAAATGATTATTATGATTTCAATAGGATTACGGAGGTTTCAGAGGTTTTTTGAGGCATTTCAGGTCAGAGTCGTATTAGGAGGATTCTAGAACACCCTTTAGGGGCGTTTTAAGAGTTATTGTGATTGGGTCTCTGCAAATCCTTTGAAAATTCCTGAAATGTCTCCGAAATCCCCCTAAAACCCACATGAACCCCAAGTAACGCACCTGAGACACTCCGAAACCTCGAAAAACGCCTCCGAAACGCCTCTGAAACCTGCTGAATATGCTCTGAAACTTCCTGAAATGGCTCAGAAATCTTTCCAAAGTCCCCTCGAACAACGTATCTGAGAACCTCCGAAACCCCCGAAAACGCCTGCGTAGCGCCACTGAAATCCCCCAAAAAATCCTCTGAAACTTCCCAAAATGCCTCCAAAATCCCCCTTAACCTTCCGTAACTCGCATGAATAGCCACCATCGCCAGCACCACGCTAATGGTGAGTACAAAAAGCGAGATTTTTTTTAACGTGTTGTACAAAATACAACTGCGCGATCACTAGAGGGCTAAAACCCCTCGGGCCCCATGAAACGAACCTGAGACCCTCTGAAATTCCCAATACTTCCGTAAAAGTTTGGATCCCACCGAAAATGCTCTGAAATTTCCAAGAAATTTGAAAAGGAACCATCATGAAGGAATTCTAGGATGAATCTCAGAAAAAAACTCATAGAAGAATTCTAATGTAAATCCAAAATGAACTCCTGATGAGTGTTCCCAAGTAACCAAAAGTTCCGCTTCCCATGACAAAATACACTTTCAAGTTCCGCGAAGTTCAGATAAAGTTCCAAATGGAATTTTCTGGCTGCTTAAGAGGCTAACGATGAGCCTTGCTGGAACTTCGGTCACAAGTTCCGGCAAGGCTCATTGTTAGCCTCTTAAGCAGCCAGAAAGTTCCATTCGGAACTTGATCTGAACTTCGCGAAACTTTAAAGCTGCTTAATATGCTACTCGAAACTTTGTTGGAACTTTCAAGTTCATAGAAGTTCAGTTCAGTAGCATTGTGTTTCAATGAAGAATAAATTTATTTCTTTTACAGAAAACAACTGTTTAAGCATACACGAATAAAAGACAAATATGAATTTATCAAATCAATGAATGTTAGGCTTGAGCAAAAAAAAAATTGCCGCCCATCGGATTCGAACCGACAGTCACTGCGTGAGAACCCAACGCACTACCACAGTACTACAGTTGCGATAAGTGAACAGCAGGTAAAGGCTGACTTGAATCGATTTTCTGTCGGCAGCTAGTTTTGCACATTTGTACAGTAGTGAAGTTATCTTGACTTTGTCAAGTGTCTTCAGCAGCGCAGCGGTAAGTCGACAGGCTATCACGCAGGAGGATCCAGTTCAAATCTACATAGCAGCGACATGTGTAAAAATATAATTATAAGAAGCATTTTCCAGACACGAATCACAAACCCACCAACAGAGTTGTGATTCTGAAAAATACATTTTTGTTTCTGCATGAATTTTGTCAAAGTTCTGTCAGAAGCTGCTTAGAAGGCTATCCAGCGTGCTTATGTGAACTTTCAAGTTCCAAAATAATTTAAAAAATGAAGCTGCTTAGAAGGCTAATGAGCAACCTCCAACAAGCTGCTTAGCTTATAAAGTATCCTTTTATCTGAACTTTTGGTTACTTGGGTTATTTTCAGTCTCAATCCGTTCATGAAACATGTACATACATCAAATTTCGTCCATTTTTCTATTTTATTTAAAAGAAAGAACATTTTCCAGTGCTACCTTACAATACCCATTCATCTATAATATTGAAACCCCGCTTACGGACATTGAAATCGCAAAGCAAAGACGTTCTGGGTAGGTCATCGATTCTAAAGTTGAGTGGATCTTCCGGTTCAACTGCATCTAGTGTGACCAACGAGGGAAACATCTTCAAAAGATTACGAAGCTGGAAGGTTGTTAGCTGTGGAATACATGATAGTTAATATTTCTTTCAACTTTTGTGATTTAGTTAAAACTTACCTCATAAATATCTAGCGCCAACTTCTCAACGCCGGGAACAACAATAGATCGATTCCACGCTGATAGTCCACAGTATGCCAGTCGAAGCTCCTTAAGCTTCGGAAACAAATTGAACTGATTGAAGACATGCGATGGGAAGTAACTTGACTAAAAGTGTATGAATCAATGCACTATAACTGAAACATAAATTATTAAAAAAAAACTTACGTTATCAAACAGAACGAGTTTCATCAATAGCGGCAGCTTTAGCTGGAGTACCGCCTTCAGCACAGTCAAGTGATAATTTTCGTTGCAGCTATCATCGTACTGAGCAAATTGCAGTTCTTGCAATCGCGGCGCAAACTGGCCCAGTTGATGGAAAAAGTCAAATGGATTCTCGAACTCCACTCCATCTAGGGTGAGGCTCTTCAACTTACCCAGCCGCAAGTCTTCATCTTCCGAAGGCTTCACTTCAAAATGAGCTACCCTTACTGTGAGACTTTCAAGATTTTCAAATTGCTGCAACATTTTCAGCAGTGGCCATCCTTCCTCAATTTCATAAACCAGCAGAGACTTCAACGTAGGACAACTGTTTGCAATTAGCTGGATAACGCTGCATGGCACTTGTAGCTCAAGTCCAAGGACGGTCAGGACTCTACACTGTGAGAAGAATACGACTACATCGTTGAGTTTGAGGTCGCTAGGCTCCATCAGATCGCTACATAGCCTATGCAGGTGAAGCTTTTCTAGCGAATATGGTTCTATTGCCCAGAGTTGTCTGAAGACGCCTTTCGTCTCGGTCTTCAGGCTCATGCTTCGTATTTGGGCACCAACCAGATGAAGAGCGGTCCATAAGTGTCTCCCTGTGGTCGATAGGCTGACATGCTTTACATTAGGGGCCAATCTAGCTACATCAAACTGAATGTTGTCCATCACACAGTTGGGAATGGTCAGTTTCTCCAAGTTATGAAAGCTTTGAATTTCCACGGAAGGGTCTACATTTTGTTCATCATACTGGTTGGTGGAATCTTCCACGATCAATTCCCTCAAAGAAGGTGTGAATTCTATTAGATGCAACAGCAATCTCAGATCGAATGGAACATCCATGGTGTCCCACACAAATCGCAACCGCATGATCGTACAGCTAAACTTACACAGTACGCTTCGAATCCCTTCCAGTTGGCGGTTTTCGAGGCTGCTACAATCCATGCGGAAGCAAACGAATCGGTACTTTCGTTGACTGTGTTCCAGCGGCGATACATCGGCAGCCTTCGAACCATCGATATTCAGCTCAGTTGATTCCAAACAAGGTCTTGAAAATGCTAACCGGGCCCAGTCCCGGCGCACCAGCGAAACATTCTTACGATCTTTCAACGGAAGATGACTGAATATCACTTCGAGAATCTGGAAATATAGTCAATGCTAATCAGCGGACGTGGTAATATACTTCAATTATCTAAATACCTCTTCCGGAAAATTGTTTATTTTCATCATGTTTACAGTCGAGAAATGACTGGTGTCGTGGGATGCGGCTGTGCGTTTGCTGCGCAGGTTTAGAGTTGCGCTTGCGCAGTCAAAATGCGTCGTTCTAATTTTGAACTTGGTGACGATGTACGCACGTACATAGGTGCATACAGTATTCGTCATAAGAATGGACAAACAATTCCCAGAATGTTTAATGAATCCCTACGTTGTCTTCAGCAAAGTAGATGTACTTGGTATTTTGATAAATTTTGTATGACAGCTTCGTAGATCCTCAGGAATTCCTGGTGGTGCTCAATTTTTCAATATTTTATTACAGTTCACTTTTGAAAGATTATACTTTTCATAATTTCTACTTTATCATTTACTTATAAAAGGCAATACATCATTTTCTTTGATGCAGGTTTGTTTAATGCAGATTCAGTTTTTGCAACTGAGGGGAAGGAGATCCATTGAGCAGAAGTATTGTAAAAAAGAGGTCATAATAATGGCATCAGGGATGGGATATGTAATTTTATTTGATAATTTCTCTGTCCCTATAGGGACTATAGTAAGAAATATTTAACGACATCATTATTTTTCCATAACTTTTCATCATTATGGATTGATGATATTAATGGACGAAATTTTACCCCGGAAGTTGTAGAAATTGGAAAATGTTATGGCATTTTTTCATGAAATTCCATGACATTTCCCATCCTTAATGGCAATTATGGCAATGGCGCCCAGAGTGTTTCAGGAGAAGAGTAATATGAGGTCTCAGGAAGTTTTAAGGATAGCAGGTAAAAGAGCGAGTAGATGGTCTTAATGGGGAGGCTATGACTATTTCCTAGGCACATATCAGTGTAGTGTAGCTCAAGCGGAGAAATCCTAGATGCATGGGAGCAACAGTGCGCCGTGTGAGGCATCTACACAAACCCATTAATCCGGAAGCAACTCTGCACATGCGACTTGGCACCGCTTCCAAAATTGCCTTAGGACAGCCTGAAGTGCTTCGGGCACATCAGGAACTAAGCCAGTGAGTTCCTGATTATGATATGCTGAATAACACCTTTCAATCATGCATTCGATCATCTTATTTGGCTCGGGTGATACTGATCTGAAACGACAGATGAGCTAATGTTGGCGTCGACTTCCGTCTTATAAAACCATAGCGAGGCCTCTAAGCACACTCCGCATCAAAAGTTTGGGATCGCCTCAAAAACATGTTATTTTTTATCTTATTCAAAAGATAATAAGTCAAAGAAACTTTGAACATGATCTAGGTGAAATTTTTTTAAAAATATTTGTATGTAAACTTTAGCTAAAGTTGCTAAAGTTGCAACATTTTCTAAAAATTGAATTTAACTTTTGATCGACGGCATCTGTGAGATATAAGATGTACAGCATAAAGCTGTGGAAAGAAGATTGATCACAGCAGGCGATATAGCGCATTTGAATGTGATGCGAACTGTCAAGCAGACAATGTTAGCATCCCTGCTTGCGTAGCAACAACTCCAGGCGTCACCCAACCGCGTTCACTCTTGCCACTTGCGAACTGACGTCAGCCTGGGTAAATAAGTTGTGTGTGCTGCACGTGAGGGGTGATTCCTTCCCAGAGAAATACTAAACTCCACAGCATCAATAGTTTATCTATTGAACATTTTTTTTAGATTATACTGCCAAGTTCTGTAAAAAGCAGGTGAATTAGAAAATATCTGAATAGGTGAATTAGAAAATATCTCATCTTAAAATTCGGTCGACCTAATTTCAAGAGAACTGCCGGAGGTTGAAATTTATTTTTCAAAAAATGTTAATTTGAGGTTAAGTTTTTAAATACAAGTTACAGAAGACACCATAACCTGCCACTATCATCAAATTTAACAATCTACCAAAGTCCGCATCCGTTCACATCGGCTAAGTCCACGCCACCATAAAATCAATCATCAGCATGGCAGGTGCCCAAGACGACGACGACGACGACGGCGACGGCGACGTAGCAACAGACGGACTCCGGCCCCGGAAATGCAAACGCTGCAAAGTGGACTGTGGATATACTAGGTCATCAGAACAGGTATAGGTTTCATGAAAGCTTAGCTAGGAAATAAAGTCATTCGGTATTCAATCGCGTTAGTGTATAGTTCTGTTTTCTTTTTAAAAACTCAATTCCGACGGCCAAACCCGTAACTTACATATTAAAAAAAAAGCTTCATCTAAACTATGTTCAAAGTTTGTCTTTTGAATAAGACTAGGACTTTGGAAATCTGACGCAAACTGGCGGAGATATGAGCATAAAAAAGTAACATGTTTCTGAACTGTATCCAGAAAGGTATTACAAATGCAGAACAAAACCATAGGGGAACAAAGCCCAAAATGCCAAGATGGGGTAAAATGGCCTAACTCATTAAATCATTCCTGAATGGGACTTGATCATTACTATATGTGAATGGTGTCAAGATATGTTTGCATCGAACATTCTTCTAGAAGCTAGATCACCAAGCCCACGAAAAATCTTTTGACTTCCCAATGAAAATTGGCGACATCCGGTTTTTCGTGCTTGCAATTAAGGTTTTCTGGTGATTCTATTGCCAGCCAAGTGTCTCCAACGAGATTGCGGCACACATGGAGATGCATGGGGGGAGAGGGGTAACACTCTATTTATTGAGTATACGAAAAAAGCGGGACAGAGTGGGGTAAAGGAGTCGGAAATGCCCGAGAACTGATGGACGTAATTTTTGAATGTTTTCATGAAGTGGCATCTTACCCCATGTCAGATGGTCTTTTTAAACCACTTCCGTTTTACGAATCAGTGTTTTTAAAATCGCTAAAAATCGATGAAAATGCATTAGTTTAGTGAATATTTTTGCTGAAGTATCGAGCAAATATTGTCTAGCTGCTGTTACCACTTTGAAAGCCTAAAAAATGAGGCTAATTATCATTGAAAACGATGAAAGTTTTAAAAATGGCATTTTACCCCAAAACAAAACTTGCCCATGTGACACTAAGCGTCCGGCAGAGGAAGGCGGAGGACCGTAGA
Organism: Aedes albopictus; assembly: GCF_035046485.1. Classification (NCBI taxonomy): domain Eukaryota; kingdom Metazoa; phylum Arthropoda; class Insecta; order Diptera; family Culicidae; genus Aedes; species Aedes albopictus. The sequence goes on along the minus strand of NC_085137.1, from coordinate 190,649,855 downwards.
GCAGTGTAGCAAAAATTCAATTCATTCATTTGAACACTAACCAACCAATCTGTTCAGTCATTTTTTCTTCTAGTTATGTTCAAAACGATTTCATTCAATCAGAGCACCTATCAAATGAGAAGCGAATCCTTGTCAATTGAATAAATTGTCACTCGAATGAGTAGCTTAATTCAAAACACGAAAAACCCCGCAAAATTCCGCCAGACTGAAAAAAATTTCGAATGTCGGGTCAAAGTCGGGTCAATTTTTATCGAATGTTGGGCCACTGTTGGACCAACATCGATCAACTATTGGGTCTAAGTTGGGTTTGGTGGCCAAAATAAAAATAGGTGAATGATAGGTTGATGTCGGGTTTGACGTCATCAACGATGATAAAAGCTTTGAACCTCCAACACCACACATTTATGCTTCCTAGCTGGGGCTCAATTGAATGATATGTGCCTTGACTGAGGCTGGAGCTGATGTCAATTGAATGATCAGAGGCTATTCAATTGATATTCCGATAGTAAATGGAAAAATGAGTGGTTACCATTCTCAATTTCAGCTTTAAATGTCGGTTGATACTGACACTTCGCACCACTGCCGTAGAGAAAGAAGGAGACTGCCAGCGCGAGTAACCAGACTCCTATAGGCGAATCCGGATGACCCCCAATTGTAGAGGCGCTAGGTGAGATGAGGAGAAAACCGTTTGTTTACATCAAAAATACAATTTTTTGTCTTCAAAATTAACTAATATTTCGCCTTGGTAGTTGCTATTTTCCATTTGGTAATGGCTTCTATTATCATGAATCTCGATACCCACGGCGACAGACACCGGATTGGCCAGCTAACAAAAAATCCTGAAGTTCGCCCGCCGGAGGCATAGCAAGAGCTCCTCAAATTTATCACATAAAATGTTCGTAAGTACCTACCGGATCTAAGCGCATCTGAAAGAGAATTAAATTTTCTTTTCAAAAAGTGCTCGTTTGTTTCTCTACGATGCGGGATTCGATATGAAAAAGTGAAAAAAGTGCACTTTGCCTATGCTGCGCCATGTGAAATTTTGGTGGAGTCACGTTTTTTATAGGGTTCTAATTCCTGCCAACAGATGCGGAGGGATCGTTAGCTTCCGTTGGATTCACCTATAGCTATAGGCGTATACGTCTGTTACAAAGCGCGCAATCCCCTAGAGGCAAACTCCAAGAAGGCCAGGAGTAATTCAGACCAAGAGAATGAGAACTCTTGGATAACGATAGGGACTGAGAAAGAAAAATAAGCCAGCCCACAAGCGCGAGAATAGGCTAATCCAGATTACCCCCAATTGTAGAGGCGCTTTGTGAGATAAGGAGAAAATCGTTTGTTTACATCAAAAAGTCATTTTGTCGTCAAATTTTACTAATATTTTGCTCTAGAAGTTGCTATTTTCTATTTGCAATGGCTTCCATTATCATCATTCCTGATGTCAACGCCGACAGATACCGGATTGACCAGCTAACAAAAAATCCGGAAGATCGCCCTCCGGGGGCATAGCAAGAGCTCCTCAAATTAATCACATAAATTGTTCGTGAGCACCTACCGGATTGAAGCGCAACTGAAAGATATTTAAATTTTCTTTCCAAAAAGTGCTCGTTTGTTTCTCTACGATGCGGAATTCGATACAAAAAAGTGAAAAAAGTGCACTTTGCCTATGCTGCGCCATGGCAAATTCTGGCGGAGTCACGTTTTTCATAGGGTTCTCATTCCTGCCACTAGATGCGAAGGGATCGTTAGCTTCCGTTGGATTTACCTATAGCGATGCGATGTGAGCTGATAGAGGGAATGGAGCTGACAGCAGCGAATGTGATTGATATAGTAGGAACTGGATGAAATCAAGATGTCAAGATGTCACTCGCACACCACAAACCGGAGATGGGGTCATCCCTAGATCCCGAAAAATAAGTGGATGAATGATTTCTGTAGAAAACTTCACGAGGAATCAGACCTCCGAAGACCGCAAAGCGATGCGACGTTCGTGGAAACAGTTATCAAGCCTTACCCGTTCGGTAAAATGACGAGATTTTCTTCTTCTCCTTCTTCTTTATGGCTCAACGTTCGCATTGGAACTTGGCCTGCCTCTCTTCACAACTTAGTGCTCTTAGAGCACTTCCACAGTTATTATTTGAAGCGCTTTCTTTGCCTGCCATTGCATGAATTTGTACATTGTGTGGCAAGTACAATGAAACACTATGCCAGGGAGTCGAGAAACTTTTTCCGACCGGAACGGGAATCGAACCCGCCGTCTCCGGATTGGCGATCCATTGCCCGTTACGTGACTTAAAATGCACAAGGCTTGGGGTACACTGCTACTGGATCCGTTTCTCCGCCGTTAGGCCCAACGCCTCTGGAAGCCCTGTCTCTCCACCGCACGCTTGGCGGTACGGTGAGCAGCTACGTCGCTGGTGTGCCTCCGCTTACGACGTCCATCGTGCACCGCCGTCCAGACTACAAACCCCGTCTGCCACCTGTATTTCTTTTTCAATTGTATGGGAGCCTTCCTCTCCAGTGAGGGGAAGGATCTCACACTATGCTAAGAATTTTCCTCAACCTCAAACCCACCTGTACACAAAATTTCACGCCGATCGGTTCAGTAGTTTCCGTATCCATAATGGTCAGACAGACAGACAGACAGACAGACCGACAGAAATCCATTTTTATATATATAGATAGATGGAGATCAAAACGTGATATTTATTTGATTGACAATAAGAGATAAAATATCAAAAAATAATATCAAAAATTCACTTCTGGAACATCATCACCATATCATATTTAGTTCTTGTAAGATCTAACCAACAGCAGCGGGCTATTTGTTTGATCTTGAAATATCAAATTTTGATATTGTTTAGATGTTCCAGGAACATTTTTTAAATATTATTATCAGTACTTTTATCTCTTATATCAATCAAACCAATATTACGTTTTGATCGTCAGAACTTCACCTCTACCCGGGTGCAGCTCCCTGAAATCGCTTGAAATACACTTGAAAATGACCAATGAAATGTTGTATCGTCATTAAGCGACTGCAGCAACCAGATGGCGCGTCAGCATGCGCGCAGAATCTCGAGGAAGTGTTGCAAGGCGAGGGCCGAAACTACATTGAAGTCTCCTGAATAGAATCCCCCTGCAAACAGCCGATGCTGTTATAAATGAAGGAAGTCGTACCGACTCTAACGTGCGTAGACTTTAATTGACATTTGACCTTTTATGAATCACGATTAAAAATTTCTGAAGCAACATTTGAAAAGGGCCCAAAAAGGTCTTGTGTCTGTTTTCGAAAACGTCCCCTAGGGCATAACAGCAGCCCGCACACGCAAATAGACACCGTTATCCGAAAGATCGATGTTCGCTCTATCTTGTAATGGTCTTAGTTTGTGTAAATAAGCTGATGGGGGCTCAGGAGCGACGTATGAAGTCATTGTTTACCAATGCTTGTACACTCAGAATAAATAACATATTGAATTTACCTTGTTAGATCCACTTCGTGAAAATGCTTAAATAAAAACTATTTAGAGCTGAGGATTGCAGTATGGAGAGTTTGAGCATAACCGCTGCAAAATTGTTTTTATAAGTTTAATGGATTCGCTAAAAACAGACCTTTACCGTGATTTCGGGTGAAATTGATCACTTTTCGCAGTTTTCGGCGCCTCATTTTTGAATAATTATCGATATGGTTAAACTCAATGCTTTAAAACAAGTACGTCCATGGTTTTCATCAGTCAACGAGGTTAAAACTTTTACTGCAAATCATTTTATTATAATAAATGTAATTTGAAATAAAAAATCAAAAAAATTACTTTCGGGGTGAAATTGATCAGTCAGTGAAATGCCTTTGTAAGTCCTGAAAATATTTTTTCCACCTGAATTAAGGGCGGACGGGACGGTCGAGAAAATATCCGCCATTGCTCTGTTGCTACTAAGATGGTAATCTCAGATTCTACTTCGTATTTTGCAACAAAAACCTATCATTGTGTATGCTCACTTGCAGTGCATATGCTGATTGGTTTTCAGCATCTTCAGTGCGATAGGTCTCGAGATTACCATCTTCAAAATCGCGAGGCAAATTGTTAGAAAGAGAGGCAAGATAGCAAAAATAACACGGCGTCCCGTTTCACCTTAACCATTCATGAATGCGAAAAGCTGTGCAAAACTTTTACAACTTCGCTAAATTTTTAATTATTTAAGTTTAAAGTTAAGTAAATTCCAATAAAACGCCTGAAAGTATACTATTTTCATACTAAATATATGATTACTTCCAAAAAGTATGATTTTATACATAAATTTGAATATTTATAGAATTTTTGAAGACGAAATCAGGTTTAGCAAATACTTGGCAGCTAGAAACATTCATTCGAATATTCATTACATTTGCGATATTGCTACGGTAACAAAAGTTTCGGAGTGTCTTTGAAATTCGCTCAACACGCAGTTTCGAAAAATATTGAATTAAATACAGAAATATGTGACTTAGGGTATTGGTTCCCTTATTAAGCATGTGGCTCCCGTTTTCATCCTACGAAAAACAAAGAATTGCAGCGCTGTTTGTTTTGTTTCTTATTTTTGCATTTTTTGTTAGAAGTGAGCACCCATGAAAACAAAAAGAACGGAATCAATCGGTGCCGTAATGGCTTGTTTTCGAATAGGATGAATATGGGAGCGTGGGATTACTCATGGTAATCACATACCCTATTATCTGTAAAACATGTAAACCCATCATTCAATAACCCTCGAGCCAGATGATGGTCAGTTTTTACTAATTGTTTTAAGTTTAAAGCTTTATTTTTGATAAATAAAAATGGTCCTCATGTCGATCAATTTCACCCGAAATCACGGTACATCTAAAAATCATGAAGCTAGAGTTAGAGACTAGCAAAACTTGGCTAAAACTATATGAGTTTCCTTTAATTTCTTCAAATAAATTCACAATGAACCAATTCTACCACCTTTTTGTCCACCACGTCGAAATTGATCAATCCCACGTGATATCACGTATCGTTCCGGGAAGTCCCTTCCAGGATCAAAACTCGTAAAACATCACCCAATTACATGGTTACGGTCACCTTAACGTCTCCGATGTCGGTTGCGCCTACAGCACTGCCGTGTGCAGTATAGTTGTCCCATGTTAATAGGGATTCTGACAGAACATGAGACAACTATGCCGCACACGGCAAAGCAAGCGCCACTTGACTCTCCCGAAAGAAAAAGGATTATCCTGCTACCTACCTTTACCTTCAGCGACCGTTTCGCCGGTTGGCTTGATGTTCGTACCGCGGGCACTGTTGAATATTGATCGATTTCCAATGCGGTTCTGCAGGAGAATAAGGTTCGAAACGGACGGACGAGAATAGCCGGGTTGGAAACCGATACCGGTTATTTGCCTCGGGGTTGATCATCCCGCGGTAGCGGTCAACGTTTTCAAAACCCTTATCATATACTCCTACACCGTAAAACCGTGTAGGGTAGGTAGGCAAATGCAAAGCGCGAGCAGGTATTTGGACCTGCAGCGGAATAAGAGGGACAAAGGCCAAGGTATGAGACTCTCGCTGCGATGATAGGCGGAGTCTAAATCAACGCGCGTGTGAGAGAGGGCACGATGACTGACCCTAAAGAGTTGGACTGAGGATCAAACGTGCTTTGAAAGATAAGTGGAGATCGACCGTTTCGTTTGGCTAGTCGCACTGGTTATCTCGTTTTCTCTTTCACGGTGAACGGCGACGGGTTTCGATCTTCGCTGTGCAGGTCCAGAGTAGTGTTTTGGTGCTCTCTCCTTTGCTCTTCCCTTTTCGGATTGTTCGGGTTCGGTTCGGAGAATCACCTGTTCCTATGGTGCAGCGCCAGCAGGAGATTCGATCGAATCGATCTTCTTGACCGCGGGATGTTGGCTGTGCCGGGGAATCTCTTGGGATGCTGTCGATCGGGCTCGAGCCCACTGACCAGTTCAGTTGATTACGAAACCTCAACGCAATTAGACGCGCTTTTTTGGGAGCTTCGATCGCCTTCGCCGCAGTTTGAATTCGGTTCGGAGTTCGACCGCAGACAGAGTTTTGCGTGTGTTTTGTGAATTTTGAATTGGAAGATAAGATCAAGTGCAAATTGTATTACTCGAGAGGAAGTGGAGAACAAGTTTCGATCGAGGATTGAACTTTAATGACGGTTAATTGCGCGGTGATTTGAAGGAGTGGAAAAAAGTAGCGTAAAAGATCTTTCGCGGCGTGCGACAGTTCGATCGGGCGTTGATCGTGCGAATAAAGTGAAGAATTTGATAATTGGATAAGTGATTTTCAAGGACTTGAAAATGAGTTCGGCGTACATGCAGTATCCTTCGATGATGTACGGTGGAGGGTTGGAATCGACGTACAATCATTACGGAATTACAACCAGTTCTCAGTGTTACGGTTATGCTACGGACGGAACTTCCTCGGAAGGCTACCATAGTCCGGGGCCGGTTCCAAGTCCGGAGTCGTACTATGCATCGCCAGGAGAGTGCAGTCCTCAGAATTATAACTACGGATACAATGGATCCACTGGGTACACTGAACCTTACTACAACTACACGAATGACAACTTCAAAACCGCTTGTCCAACGATTCCCAAACTGATACCTTCGAGTAGTGTCACATCGAATTCCGGGTTTTCCAGATACTCCCCAAATAACTCCGGCAAACAGTCCAGCTTGGATAGGATCTACAGCCCGTACACGGTTCCTACCAAAGTCAGTCGAAGTCTAAATCTGGGTAGTGTGCCATCCAGTTCGCCGACCCCTAGTACACTCAGCACTACCAGCAGCAGTGGCGACTCCGGCAGTCTGGGCCCCATTGCCCCTGGGGTAATTCTGCAGCCGGAGATTACGAAGAAACGTCGGTTGGCAGCCAACGCACGCGAGCGGAGGCGTATGAACAGCCTCAACGATGCCTTCGATCGCCTGAGGGATGTGGTGCCTTCGCTGGGCAACGATCGGAAGCTGTCCAAGTTCGAGACTTTGCAAATGGCCCAGACGTATATTGCTGCGCTGAATGAGCTTCTGTCGAGGAATTGAAACTGACGGCTTTTATTTAGATATGATAGTAAGGTAATTACGTTCCCAAAACCAAAACTTTTCGATATCTGATCGTGTTAAGGAAGGTCATACAGGTTTTTAAATCTACATACATAAATTCAGGACTTTATTCAGATAGTGAGTGATGCATTGCTTTATTGAAATTGCTTGAATTCGATCAATTCAAGAGTTTCTGTCATCAATAATGTAGCGTAAACTTTGTGTGTATTATTTAGCCTTGAGTGTTTTATACGTACATAATCTGTTTGCTAGCATACCAATAATTAGATTTAAATAATTCGACTTAGCTCGTTCGGTAGCAATCAATTACTCAAGCTGTAAATAAAATACGCTAGTTGCAAGTTCCTCGATAATTGTCCTCTAGCCTTGCATAGAAACAAAAAAAAAAAAAGAAGACAGAATCGTTTAACCACTAAGTAATAAAAACAAAAAAACACATCACCCTGGCTTAAAGTGTTTATAAACTTGTAAATAGTAGTTACTTTTATCCAAACACCTCGGCAGCTCTCGTGCTTGTTCACGTCCTCCGGTCCAGACGGCGGCGGTGGCAGCGACGACAACGAAGACGGAGGCAGTGTCCAATTATCAAATTACCGCCACCGATGATCGTTCGAACGATCGATCGATCGATCGTTCGTCAGCCTCTACCGCTAACTGACCGCGCAGAGCTCTGCGACCACAGAGGGCTGCTTGATTGCTGTCGGGTGTTTTGGGCGCGCGCTGCACAGGAAAAATACACTCAATGTGGACTGATTCGATTAGGTATTTAAATTATGGAAACTCAGAGAATAGTGTGTAAAACTGAGGTAACAACCTTTAATAAACACGTTTAGGACGCCAGAGAGCTGGCCCCTGTAGGGGGACCTAGAGGGAGATAAGCACTAGGAAACCAAGAGAAGAAAGACTTGTGTACGTAAGTTAGGCTGTACTGTTGCTCCGAAGGCAGAGATTAAGTGAGGGAGTTAGAACGCATTTTTTTGAATGAGCTCCGGTGAGGACGGTGTGTAAATATACGAAACGAAAATAATTGTGCAATTGAGAGAGATGCTGAGAGAAGCGGATAGATAGGCAGAAGTATGAGGAGGAAAGATGAAACGAATCCAAATGGAAATAAATGTGTAACAAATTATTGGAATTATAAATTGTGGGTTTCGTTGAATGTTTAATCCGAAAGTGCCATTAGTAGGTGACAAGGTATCGTATGTTTTGTATTGCTTTATTTGGTGACAAGTCATATAATTGTTGCTTGAGGTATGGATACAATAATAACATACAGTTATCTACTTAAGAAAACACTAAGTCTGCGTCGAAGCCTTGGAGAAGTATTGAATGCATATTTCATGATTGCATACTCATTTTAATAACCAATTTAAAAAAAAATGAAAATTCAGAAGCCTTTTATTTAATTTGTTGTTTTGCGCTCACAGGACTACGGTGAAAAATTGAGAAATATCGATCAAGGGGCGCTTTGACTCGATTTGTTTTGTTATAAAACCGTTTAACCTGTAGGCTACGGGACTTACAACAAAATTTCAAACCGCTGCCAAAGACGCAAGCATCAATATTTTGCAATGAAATTTTGAGGTTCACTTCACTATTAGTTGTAGTTTCAATTATGCTGGGAGCCACAAAAATTGGAGCCACGAGGACAGTTTTATTCCGGTGGACGTCTGGGTCAGGAGGGGTAAAAATTGCATAACCTTCCTGTTAGCAAGGCCCCATTAGTTGGAATTGATATGAATTCATCTGAAAAGTTATTAGTTCTATGTATTATTGTATATTACGTCAGGCCTGGGGGTTAAGAAGTATATAGGTGGTGTAGAACTTTTTCAAGGCCTCCAAAATATTTTCAATTTTGAGTTTAATTTCTATGCGCTTGTAAAAACATTTAAGGCACCAAAGAAGTAGATTTTTCTGTCCTAAGCTAGGTCTTAAGCATATTGAATTTAAGTGTAAGTAAAAATTGATGGTAACATACTGTTTTTGTACGTAAAATCATGTTTTTCACAAAAGTAAGACGATTTTACAAGAAATTGCCTACTTTTAGGCTTTTAATGTTTTACAGAAGGACCCGCATGAAACGTCTAAATGTAGGCAATTTCTCCCAAAATCGTCCAACTTTCGTGAAAAACATTATTTTTCATACAAAAACAGTATGTTACCATCAATTTTTACTTACGGTTAAATTCAATATGCTTAAGACCTAGCTTAGGACAGAAAAATCTACTTCTTGTGTGCATTACATTTTTTTACAAACGCATAGAAATTAGACTCAAAATTGAAAATATTTTGGAGGCCTTGAAAAAGTTCCCCCAGGCCTGACGTAATATACAATAATACATAGAACTAAAAACTTTTCAGATGAATTCATATGAATTCCAACTGATGGGGCCTTGCTAACAGGAAGGTTATGCAATTTTTACCCCTCCTGACCCAGACGTCCATCGGAATAAAACTGTCCTCGTGGCTCCAATTTTTGTGGCTCCCAGCATAATTGAAACTACAACTAATAGTGAAGTGAACCTCAAAATTTCATTGCAAAATATTGATGCTTGCGTCTTTGGCAGCGGTTTGAAATTTTGTTGTAAGTCCCGTAGCCGACGGGTTAAAGGCTAAACGGAGGGCCCATATAGCCGAGGCGGTAAACGCACGGGTATTCAGCATGACCATGCTGAGGGTGACGGGTTCGATTCCCGGTCGGTCCAGGATCTTTTCGTAAAGGAAATTTCCTTGACTTCCTTGGGCATAGAGTATCTTCGTGCCTGCCACACGATATACACATGCAAAATGGTCATTGGCAGAGGAAGCTCTCAGTTAATAACTGTGGAAGTGCTCATAGAACACTAAGCTGAGAAGCAGACTTTGTCCCAGTGAGGACGTTACGCCAAGAAGAGGAGGAGCTAAACGGAATCAGCAATATCATACTAAACCACCCGATTCACGATTGAAACTCTCTCCAACCTCAGTTACGCCCAACACTCACCAAATCACAGCTTCACAAAACCTCAAAAATTGCCGATTTGCAACAGCACGTCACAATTTTGAGCTACACCCCAATTTATAGGGCAAAATATGCGATTTTGGGCTTTTTGACTGCCAGCCATTAAGCATGGAAATATTTTTTTTAAGCAATCAAAAGGTAAATTGGTCAATGAACCTCTAAATTATGACTCACGCAAAATATTTTGTTTTACCATATCAAATTTGATATATTTAAGCATTTTATGTCAGTAAGTAAACTTGCATGCAACTTTTAGAGGGTGACTTGTATGGGAAATATCGTACCTAACATAAATCGTTTAAAACTATCAAATTCGATTTGGTAAAACGAAATATTTTGCATGAGTCTTAATTTTGATGTTAATTGATCAGTTTACCTTTTGATTGCTTAAAAAATATTCCCATGAATAATGGCTAGGAGTCAAAAAAGCCCAAAATCGCATATTTTGCCCTATAAATTGGGGTACAGCAATTGTGATGTGCTGGAGCAAATCTGAGCTTGGATTCGGATTCAGCGGCCCAAAATCTGTCAGAGACGCATAAGTTTGCTCTTGAGACAAAAAAATGTTGCGTTGTGTAATGATTGTTATCAGCAACTACTCTTTGCATTGCGATTATGTGTTGACATTAATTTATATAGATAAGATGGGGCATTGGAATCATTTTCTCAGATCAAAGCTTTTTTGGTTACATTTCGGGTCTACACTTTGCGCATTGAAATTTGTATGATGTTTTGCATGGAAAATCACATTTTTTTGCATTTTAGTCATAAGTTCAAAAAGTTTGTCTGAAACATTGTAACCGATAATGTAAAAGTATAGCCTAAAATGTCCTGAAAAACTTTATCGAAGACCGCAATGCGATCTGATGCTTGTAAAAAAAGTTATATTCGACGAACCGCATGCATGTGTTTTAGTTTTATCATCCATGTTGTTTCGGAAAGCAATGCAAGCGCTTTAATTTTTTTCATAAGCATCAAGAATATTCAATCAATAGAATGTTGCGGTTCACTGAGGGCGTAAATGGTCTTTCGAGCAACCAGTATGGCTTCCGGAAGGGGAGGTCCACCGTAGACGCTATCTTGTCGGTTACAAAAACCGCCGAAAAAGCATTTGAGCCTAACAGGAGGGGAATTTGCTTCTGCGGGGTAGTGACTCTGGATGTAAGGAATGCATTTAATAGCGCCAGTTGGGCTGCTATTGCCGATGCGCTCTTGCGTCTGGGGATACCGGAGTACTTGTACACGATTCTCGGAAGCTACTTTCAGAATCGCGTACTAGTTTACGACACGGAGGTGGGTCGGAAGTGCTTTCACATAACCTCAGGAGTCCCGCAAGGTTCCATCCTGGGTCCGGTGTTATGGAATGTCATGTACGACGAGGTGTTGAGGCTAGAGTACCCAATGGGAGTGGTGATTGTCGGATTTGCCGACGATATTACGCTCGAAGTCTACGGTGAAACGATCGAGGAGGTAAAGTTGACTACCAACCACTCGATCAAGGTTGTGGAGGCGTGGATGCGGTCCAGGACACTGGAGCTGGCTCACCACAAGACAGAGGTGACGGTTGTTAACAACATGCAATCGGCGCAGCAGACGGAGATCAGTGTAGGAGAGTGCACTAAGCGCTCTGTCAAACACTTGGGCGTGATGATCGACGACAAGCTTACCTTCGGTAGCCACGTCGATTATGCCTGTAAAAGAGCCTCCACAGCTATTGCGGCACTGTCCCGGATGATGTCCAATATAGAAATCCTCTACATAGAGATGAGCGGAAGTTGCATACGTCGATTCGGCAACGCTGTTTGCATGAGCGAAACTACGGATTTTTGCCAGGGGGTGCACTACAAACAATTATTCATTAGTTCATACATTCATCATTCACCGCCCCATATCTCACAGCAATGCAACAAAATTGTAGGGGGTGCCTGGCATCCCCGGCACCCCCAGTAGTTTCGCCTATGGCTGTTTGTTTTGTTTACAACAGCTGCCAACACTTGCTACAAAGCTAGATGTTCAAACTTTGTGCGTGACTTCGTTGTGGTTCAAGTTGTTTTGTTTACATTTTCTAATTATGGTAGAATTTTTTTTTCAAAATTTCGTTGAAATAGCGGAGCAATCAAAGAAATCTGAAATTCATTGCAAAAGTATTCTCTCTTTCTTCATGGCGTAACGTCCTCATTGGGACAAAGCCTGCTTCTCAGCTTAGTGTTCTATGAGCACTTCCACAGTTATTAACTGAGAGTTTCCTCTGCCAATGACCATTTTGCATGCGTATATCGTGTGGCAGGCTCGAAGATACTCTATGCCCAAGGAAGTCAAGGAAATTTCCTTTACGAAAAGATCCTGGACCGACCGGGAATCGAACCCGTCACCCTCAGCATGGTCATGCTGAATACCCGTGCGTTTACCGCCTCGGCTATATGGGCCCTAAAAATTGCAAAAGTATTACGCTAATCATATCGGCAGAAGTGAAGCAAGAAGCAGCAATGGAAGTTTTTTCGACAAGTTCAGCAACAAAAGTGTCGTCATAAGCATGAGCTTTTGAAAGCAGAATTAATAATTTTTTATCTTTTTACTAAACATACATATGCCGCCAATATCTCGATATTAAAAATAAATAATTTTAATTTATTTAGTTCCGATTGCAATACCGTTAAAACGACGCCTTCCTACGAACGATAACCATGTTCATTTGGCTCACACTTTGACAGTTCTCTCTGCACGATTGGCTCACAATGGCCGCCTCCGCAGATCTCTATAATGTAGGATTACTAGTCCAATAGCTCTGCGGTGTACGCCAGTAAGCGCAAGCTTCTGGCTAGTGTTGCTACGTCCATACTTAGGTATGGCGGCCCGGCGTGGGGCACCGCGTTAAGTACTGAATGCTACCGACGGAAGCTGGAAAGTACTTACAGGCTTATGTGCCTGCGGGTTGCGAGCGTTTACCGTACCGTGTCACACGACGCTCTCTGCGTCATTACTGGTATGGTGCCTATCAGCATTCTTATCAGTGAGGACATGGAGTGCTTCGAAATGCGCGGCACAAGAGGCATACGCAGGACTGTCAGGATGGCCTCTATGGTCAAATGGCAGCGCGCGTGGGACAGTTCCAACAAGGGAAGGTGGACCCATAGGTTGATACCGAGAGTAGATAGTTGGATTAATAGGCGCCATGGGGAAGTTACATTCCACCTGACACAGGTCCTTACAGGTCATGGTTGCTTCCGACAGTATCTACACCGTTTCGGGCATGCGGATTCTCCCGAATGCCCAGTGTGCAATGGTTTAAAGGAAACGGCGGAACTCGTTTTGTTCGTGTGCCCGCGTTTCGCACAATGCAGTGACTGCATGTTTGCCACATGCGGGGAGGACACAACTCCGGACAACTTGGTCCAGAGGATATGTAGGGATGAGTTTGGCTGGAACGCCGTTTCAACGGCTATTACCCATATCGTCTGGGAGCTACAGAGGAGGTGGTGCGTGGACTCGGAGAATGGCTAGTCCAGATGCAGTACAAGAGGTGGTCCAGGGGTTCGAAGTCGGCTTCGTAGGTCATACCGGTGCCCTGCGGTCGAGATCGACCTTTACAGCGATTAAGTGGCCGCGGAGAGGAAGTCCCGGTAGCGGTGCTGTCGTGGCGTCGGTCTACTGGGTTGGATCCGAGCCCACTGTTGGAAAGGGGTCCCCGGCAAGGGTCGGGGTAGGTGAGACCCTGCTGTCTGCAACCTACGGATGCATCTGATAGGGCATGAAGGGTAGTGATACCCTTCCTTTGCGGGCAGGTCAGATCGGGTTGCATGTGGGCATCAGTTCTTGATGTCCGCTCAGCAGTAGGGCGCGGGCGGGTTTGACCCTGCCCGCCGTCCGAGGACAAAGGGAGTGGTGAGACCGTGATGGACTCTCCAAAGCGAGTCATCGATGTTCGTTGCTGCAGGCTACGCAGCTAACCATGAGGGTGCAATGTGCACTAGCCCCTCTCTGAAGCAATACCTTCTTGGTGGTTCCGGAGAGACGTAGGGTTTGGGGACCATAGGAATGTGTTTAGTGGGTCGAGGAGAGAGTAGTCCTGGCTTCTACTATTGTAGTAGAAGACGGCCTCAGCCCCACACTATCCTAACCTTCCTGTTAGGGTGTCTGTTTGCCTATGGTTTAGAAGGAAAAAAAAAACATCAAGAAACTTAGTGTTCTTCGAAGAAGTTTTTCAGCACATTCTAAGCTATGATTCAACATTGTCAGTTTAATGGTTTTAGCAACAATTTAGTCACTAATGAGGAACATGCAAAAAAGCACGGAACGTACAACATTCCTTCACTCATTCCCCGTTTTTAAAATATAGTATATGTATTTTATTTTTGATAACTTGGGCAGCCGTACGCCGACTCTCGTATCTCTCGCCTGTGTGGCTCACACGTCCAATCCCATAGAGAGTATCTGATGGAACCCTAAGAAGAATCATGGCAGTGTTTCCGGCTAGAAGCTGGGCAGGAATCCCTTAAAGAATCATAGTCCAAATCCCAGATGAAATTGTTGAAGAAATCCCTGAAAAACTTGGGAAGATTTTTTAAGGAATTTCTTCACCACTTTTCTCCATCCTACTCTCTACCACAGCACTCTACCATTTACCTCAACGTCTTCCCTGCCCTCTACCCTTACCCTACACCATACCCGAGCAAAGTCTAACAACAAAATGATAGCGAATCGGAAACACGATTTGTAATCTGCAGCAAATTGATATCATATTTTGATGGCAGATTGTCTTGATTCAATTTGATTTCGTTTTGCTGTCACTTCAACTTATTATAAATATTTTAAGTAATTTAAAAACTTTTTAAGTAATTTCAAAAATTCTGATAGACCTTGTATAATACAACTAATGCTATGCCATCAGTGCAATTAACATATTGCATTAAGGTTTTCATATCATTCGAAAAACTTTACATTTAACCGTTATGTGTCCGACAATTTTTTTTGCTTTTTTCTACACCGTGCTTTTTAAATGGGCACTGGGTTCCCGGGTACCCTATCGGCCACATAAGGGTTAACGATTTTTCCATTTTTTTCGCACTGATAGCAAGAACAGTTTCCAATTTGATATCACTGATGATAGGAATTGTTTCCAACTTGCTGTTACGGGAACATTTTTCTGTTCTCATTTTTGATGTTTTAACCGTTAAATCGACCAATATAACAACAACCTGAGTTATCATAATTTGCAATATCACAACATCAAAATTAGTTTTCAATTTGCTGTCAAGCTTTGCTCGGGTACCCTTCGCCCTAACCCTCTATCCTACCGTCTACCCGAGCAGAGTCTAACAACAAAATGATAGCAAATCGAAAACTCGATTTGTATTCAGCAGCAAATTGATATCACATTTTGATATCAGATTGTCTTGACTAAATTTGATTACAAATTTAGAATTCGTTTTTCTGTCACTTCAAACTATTAGGAAAAATAAGTTGTGAAGGTATTTCAAAACTTCTTAGCCAACCTTGTATAATAACTCTAAGAATATACTATTAGTGTAATTATCTTATGGCATTTAGAATTCCATATCAATCGAAAAACCACTATATTTAACGATTTGTTCATTTTTTCTTACTGATAGCAAAAACAGTTATCAATTTGCTATCACTGATAGCAGGATTTGTTTTCAACTTGTTGTTACGGGAGAATTTTTCTGCTCTCATGTTTGATGTTTTAACCGTTAAAACGACCGAAACGACAACAACCTGAGTTATCATAATTTGCAATATCACAACATCAAAATTTGTTTTCAATTTGCTATCAGACTTTGCTCGGGTACCCTATCCTATAGTTACCATTTATCCTAACTCACTTCCCTAACCCTCTACTCAATCCTCCACACTACTCTCAACCTTAAAAAAAACAAAAACAAAAAAATATATAAAAAAAAAAGATTATGTACGGTTACGGATTTCCGGATAAACTGATACGATTGATCAAGGCAATGATGGATTGAATATAGTGATGTGCATAGTTCGAGTATCAGAGACACTCGCGAGTCCCTTCGAATCTCGCAGAGGATTACGCAAGGTGATGGTCTTTCGTGCTTGCTGTTCAACATTGCTTTAGAGGGAGTAGGAGAGTGGGGATAAACACGAGCGGAACGAAATCCGTTCAGCTGCTTGGTTCCGCTGCAGAATGAAGCCACGCGAATCGGATTAGTCATTAATCTGTCGAAGGCAAGTACAGGATGGCAGAGGGCTCCAGGGAGCAATCACCGCACCTGCCACCCCGAATTTCTAACAACGATGATGAAATCGAGGTGGTTGAAGAATTCGTATACTAGGGCTTACTGGTAACCGCTGACATCAACAGAGAAATTCAGAGACGCATTGTAGCAGGAAATCGAGGTAACTTTGGACTCTGCAGAACTCTACGATCGAAGTTCGAACGAACAAAGTTCGCCGTCACACGAAGTGAACCCTCTACAAAACGCTAATTAGACCGGTAATCCTCTATGGGCACGAATCATGAACCCTACGTGCAGAGGACCAACGCGCCCTTTGAGCTTTCAAAAGAAAGGTGCTGCGTACCATTTACGGGGGAGTGCGGATGGAAGACGGGAATTGGAGAAAGCAAATGAACCACGAACTGCATCAGATGCTGAGAGAATCAAGCATCGTCCACACCGCGAATATCGAGAGGCTACGGTGGGCGGGTAACGTCATCAGGATGTCGGATAGCAACTCGTCTAAAATGGTTTTCAAGGGTCATTCGATCGGTGCAAGAAGACGTGGTGCGCAGCTAGCTAGGTGGGTCGATCAAGTGGAGGACGATCTGCGAACCCTTCGCAGAGTGCGGAACTGGAGACACACAGCCATGGACCGAGTAGAATGAAGACGACTCTTATGTACAGCAGATGACTCTCAGGCTTTAGTCTGACCGGTAAGATAAGACAAAAATCAATTGACAGTTGAGAGATTGAAAAATTCAAATGACGAGAAAATAATCGATAACTTGGTAATGTGTTAAATGTTAGTAAAATGTCTTTTCGAAATGAATGTAATTTGTAAAATTTTCATGTTCATGTCGCCGACAACGATTTTCACGTCAAGCGGCGAGCAACCATCGTATGTCGTATATCGCGTAGAACGCTTCTTTCTCGTCATCGGGTCTCCCTTCGTGTGGGCAGTGGACGTTGATGATGCTGTAGTTGAAGGAACGGCCCTTAACTCTCAACATGCACATCCTTGCGTTGTTGATCGGCTGCCACCCGATCACACGTAGTCGCATTCCTGTTCCCAGTTCATTGGTGGTGCCACAGCTTTGGTAGAAGGTAGCCGCTCGATGCCCGCTGTTCTACTTTTTCTGTCCAGTCCAATGAAATTCTGCAGTGCCACGATGTCGAAGTAATTCGTCGTAGATTGTCCTGTCACATCCTGCGAAACCAAGTAACTTGCAATTCCATACTTCAAGTTTCCAATCGTAGTCCTTTTTCATCGTGTGGGTCTTTGTCGATTGTATCGAGTCGTGTTATCCTATACATATTATTTGTAATGGGGATTTTTACGCGTGGCTTATTGGGCCTACGCCAACACTCCTGTCTTGCTGGCAGGCCTTAATGCCAGTTCTGGTTAGCGTCCCAACCAACACTAGTACGACCACGCTGATGAGGCTAGCACCTTGAATTTACCTGGGCGTGAGGCAGCATTTCTTACTCACCCGCTGGATGCCAAAACAGACGCTGTTTGAGCTGCAGCTCCTTGGTGAACAGTCGCTCGGGACGTACCTCCTCAATCTAGCTGAAGTCAGGAGGATATCAGAGCTGCACTACCATCTTAGCACACAACTCTTAGCTGGTGGTCTTCATCATCGGTTGACCCGTCCGTGGACGTATGAGATAGGAACTTGTGAGGACCGGTGCTATGTTGGACGCTCCGGGTTGTCAACTCTCTATTTCGCATCGCTCGTATTTACTATTCATTTTGTTTAGCCCGTTGCTAGCGCCGTTGCCTCATACTTCACAAGCATATTAGACTAGTAACTTTACAAGATAATCAATTGGTTTCTAAGGAAGTTCAGCTTCATTTTTCTAACGTTGTCCTCAGCCTATCCAAAATACATGATTTACCTTATACATTAGGATGCACGTAGCAGTAAATTTGTCATAAGATTAACACACATAACAGCCACCGAAATAAACGCGTCCATTATGGCGAGCGAAACTGGTTGTGGCGAGACGAGACGGTCTTCAGACATGAAAAATATGTGTCGGTCGTTTCAGGACTTTCGTCACTGCTGGAGCAGTCAGTGGATGTGGCTGACGCGGGAAAACGGCTTCACGGTTCGTTATCCCCAAATAATCACGAGTGTGGGTGGATTGTTAATGTGAGCAATAGATGGCAGAAAGGTGGAAGTGAAAGCACGAAAAAAAGTGCACCGACCAGCAAAATGTGATGATTTATGTCATAGTGCCGAGGTGACGTTCTTTCCGCCGCTTCCAGAAGTAGAATTTGTACGCGGAAGCACAATTTTCGCGTTTGCTTTCGCTTTTTCACCTAGATGCAGGTAAGTGACTTTCGTGGTACTTTTGAGTCGAAGTATAATTAAATCAGGATGAAAAGGTGGTGCAATTTTAGTTTCTGAAAGCCATAGAATGGGACTGCGAGTTGTGGCTCTAAGTGCTTTCCGCACAACGGTAATGTTCATCATCATAGATCAAAACGAGTTGATATAAGAGGATCCCACGCTCTCATTCTCGGAACAAATCGTCAACCTTTTAGTGACGCTTATTACATTGACGAACCGGTACAAAGCCTGGAACCGCTACACATAATATGTCTTCAGAGACCGCCCGCCTCCCGGACCGATCGAAGCCAGAGTACTGGAAGCGGTCTTTTGAAAAATCAAAATAACTCCGCTCGTTTTAATAAAGGTAAAACGATAACAATTATTGCCGATTACAATTATTGCCGTTTAATCACACTTGTCTTCTAGAGGACCAGCAGCATCGCTCGCGTGCGTTCCACGGCCGGCCGTGGCTGGCGCGGCTTTTATCAATCAAAACCACGCGAACTGAATTGTGCGCGCCGATCGTGGCCGATTCCTTTCCGATAAATGACTTGCGTGCAGTTTGCTGGCTTCTGCTGATGCTACAGTTCTTGGTGGATGCTTGTCCTGTTCCACCGACTGTACGTACGGGCGCGGCGGGCGGCTGATACGTCATGGTGATTGAAGGGAATTCCTTCGAAGATCGCCGGCAAATGTACGGTGATGAGACACGATAGAGGAGATCAATTTGAAAATCATTGCGCTGCACTGCCAGCCAACCAACCAACTCACAAACTGGATCGCGAGCGAGCGGGAGTCAAAGTAATTGCCGGAATGTGACGTGCTTCTGCTCCTGGTCCCTGCAGCAGTGTTGACGACATGTTTGGCTCTGCTTAAAGATGTGGTTATTGTGAGATATTCGATGTTAAAAAGAAACTTTTTCAACGTAAACATGTAATGTGATGTAGGCATTTAAATAAATTAATGCGCTTCCTCAAGAAGAACATAAAATTCGAGCTACATGGTAGTGAGGAAATCTTGAGGAGCATTCATTATGTTTTTAGCGTTACGCTCTGCAAACCACCCCCCTGTCGTTCGTCCTAAAATCGTGACGTAATTTGTGTACGGCCCTTTATTTATTCCTTGTTGGGTATATAAGTCACTGCGACCAGTTTTTAGATCTATTGTGACAAATGCCCCAGTTTTATTTATCAATGTCAAGTTGACGTATTACCATTGGAGTTAGCAATAATCAGACCTTGACTGTAAGCGCGTTTGTTCTCCAAACATCAAAGGGTTCTATCAGCCTCTTGTCGAACAACCTAATTCAATTCGGGATCGACCGGCGGGCCGCATAGAATATCGATGAACAAAAACAACAAAAAGAACCTTTTTACAACACATTTATTGAAAATCTAAACCGTTCAGAACTTGTGTAAGGGTCAAACTTGCTTCATGTAGTTTTTATTTTTCGTTAAGTGACAAAAATTGACTAATAACTGTGGTTCTACAATATATTTAGCAGAACTTGAAGTTTTTTTTTGTATTTTGAGGAAAATAAAACACAATTTAGATTGATAGGCTTGCTTCAGAAAAATGTTTGAGTTTCAAATTGAAATTTAAACAAACAATTTAGGAGTCGACCCTAGATTGCCTTGAAGTCACTTCAGAAATTTCTCATGCAACTTTTATATGAATTTCTTCTGAATCGTTCCATAAATGCTGGATCTTTTTTTGAACTTTATTCTGGAGTTGGTCCAGAAGATTTTCAAGCATTTTATTTAACCTTTTAGGACGCGCGCCATCAATTAACCGAAACTTCACCGCGCTCGCACCGTATACGACGAGCGAGGTTTTTTGATAGTGTTGTACTTTTTACAACATTGCGCGTCCTGAAGGGTTAACGGCTTATCTTGAAATTGCTTATTCAGAAAATTTTCTGGAGTTTCTTTTAGTATTTCTAGAAATCCCTTGGAACGCCTTCAAGATCTTTTCTTGGATTTCTTTGGAATTGCTCTGAAGTACTTCACGGATTTTTCATGAATCTTTTCCAAGTATTTCTTCTAGAATAGCTTCCGGATTTTTCCTGAAGCTTCCCTAGAAATTTTCTTGGGGTTTCTCGAAGATTTTAGTGAAGTATTTCCATAAGTCTTTTTTTGGAGTTGCAGCTAAAATTTTTTATTAAAGTCTTTCAAAAATATCTTGATGTATTCTATGAACTTCAACATAAACCAGAATGTTTCATAAATATTTCCCCAGAGTGCCTCCAGGAATGCTCCCATGCTGCTATCAAAATTTATCCTAAAGATGCTCCGGATTTTTTCTGCTTGAGATTCTTTACAATTATTTCTGATAATTTCTTAAAAAAATTCTTTTAAAGTTACTTTAAGATTAATGTTCAGATTTTCCTCAGGCGTTGCTGCAATTGATCCTGGAATCTTGTTTGTAGTTTTCAGAATATATTTTGTTGCTCCAGGAATTTCTTCTAAAGTTGCTACAGCTACAGTGGCACCGTGGCACCAGAACTATTTTTTTCGTGACTGATTTTGTGGCTTAGCTATACGACGCCGGAATATTTCGGAGTCGTGAGTTCGAATCTTACCAGAACGGATTGTTCTTTTTTTCCACAGTGCCCTGGAACCCAAAATAGCTCCACCTGATTTCGGCAAGCTAATTGTTGAAGTGACTGAATACCCGAGCAAAGTCTAACGACAAAATGATAGCAAATCGATAACACAATTTGTAATCAGCTGCAAATGGATATCACATTTTGATATCAGATTGTCTTGATTCAATTTGATTTCAAATTTTGATTTCGTTTTGCTGTCACTTCAATCTATATATATAAAAATGCAGTGGCATACGTGGGACCGCGCATAACTTGCGAACGGAAGGTCCGATTTTGGTCGTCTTAGTTTTGTTCTGTTAGTTTTCACCCAAGGAAGGTTTATGAGGCCAAAAACATGGGAAATCTGAGAGTTTTTGAAAATCGAACTTCCATACATTTTGTGACCGGGGAATTGGTCTTGGATAGACACTTGAAACGTCAAAAAACGCAGTAGGCAAGACAAAGTTTGCCGGGTACAGCTAGTTTATTATATGCCAAGCTGTGGCGGTTTGACAACTGTTGATGTCATCGTAGCAACGCACTCTAGATTGATTTAATTTCGATCACGCTGAATTTCTTCCCGGCTCATAAGAAAATCACTATTTTCACTATTTTCATGTTTTTTTAAATGATTTTCGTAGCTTTTTGTTCATATAAACACAGCCACCACGAATATGAACCGAACCGTGCAAGAGTCATGTCGATCGGTTCATCCGTTCTTGAGTTTTGTTGCCTCAAAGGAGCTTCGAACTCATTTTTATATATATAGAAGATATAAAAGTTTTTAAGTAATTTCAAAACTTCTAGGTGACCTTGTATAATACAACTAATGTTATACCATCAGTGCAATTAACATATTGCGTTTAAGTTTTCATATCATTCGAAAAACTATACATTTAACGATTTTTCCACTGATAGCAAAAACAGTTATCAATTTGATATCACTGATGGCAGGAATTGTTTTCAATTTGCTGTTACGGGAACATTTTTCTGCTTTCATTTTTGATGTTTTAACCGTTAAAACGACCAAAATGACAACAACTTGAGTTATAGTCGGGGCCCGTGGCGTAGTTGGCCACACGTTCGCTTCATATGCGGATGGTCATGGGTTTGATTCCCAGCCCCGGCACTTGCAATTTTTCGTCAGTTGCTTTTCCCCCGAGAGCAACTGACACTGACCCTCTTCTGAGCCCCATGGCTCAAACGGACCCGGATACCTGGACACCGGCGAACTGCTACTCATAATGGACTGGAAAGGAACAACGGCCATCCATCATCATTCATCATCCTTGTGCTCATCATTCTACTAGGTATAAGGTAGAAAAAGTGAAAGCAGCCAAAAGGCAACCAGTTCGATAAAGTAGAATAGAATCTAGGCGTTGTACAAAATGTTAGTGCAGCTGTCAATTGAAATTGCTCACGTAGTGCCCCAGTGGACAGAAGAGCTGTAAATTAGGTTAAGTGATTAAGAATAAAAAATAAACAACTTGAGTTATCATAATTTGCAATAGGGTAAATGATGATGGTTGGACCAACCAAAAAACTGATCATGATTGGACCACTTTGAAAAAAAGTTGATTTTACCTAGATTGGTTAGAAAATTGTTCCGTATATCTCCCTATTGTTAAAGCATATCCTCTTGTTTATTGAAAATTGATAGGATTTCATTGAAATATCTTTAAATCTTTTATATTATTCAGAATTCTGTCAAGGACCGCTTTGAGCACAATTAGGGCACCAACATAACCCAACTTGTAACATTTACAGAAGACCTATTATTTTAAAAACTAATAAACTTTTTGGTCTACACTATTGCGAAAATATGTAAACTTTATGCTGGCACATTAAAAAAATATCATTTTCCTGTGAAAATATTATTAATTTACGAATTAAGATCAACTGAATATTATCATGGTTGGACCAACGATTGGTTTTGGTTGGACCAAACCGTTGCCATGTTGGTTGCTACGACCAGCTCTATTTATTTTCAGTTTTTTAACGCGCGTCAAAAGCTTCATCATCGACCGACAGGAGAAAAGATTGTCTTCCCACATGCTGGAACGGTAAATATCACTGGATTAATTCGACCTGCAATAAAAGCGCAATCCATGAACTAAGTTATGTGTTATGATTTATAAATTTCAGATATCAAACGACACCCGCTACTCCGAAGCCATCCAGACCGGGATTCAAAGTTGATGACTGCACTTTGTGCACCCATCAGGGATAGATCAGGGGCAAAGCGGTGGAGATAACATAAAATCTACACGGAAACTGCTAACCGGAGGCGGTTGTGCTCGTGCCACATTATCGAAGATCCGGACTTGTCCAATACCACTCCGAGGAGAGAACGAGTAACGCTAAATACAAAACGGCTCTTACTAACCCAGCTGCTAAAGGATGGAACCTGGATGATCCGGCTGCAGTGAAAAACACTGTGCTGCTTGCTGGCCAACCTTAAGGTGCCACCCAGGATGCCATATCTTGAGTTTTTTGCAGAAAATAATGCACTGGAATGAAGTTTGTCCATTGCTTCGTGGGAAGGTGGCATTACAGTAACATCTAAATCTTCCACAATGACGTTTCAATGATGTGCAAGCATGTTTGCAAGTGATTTGTTGGAAGATTGAAAATACTACTTTGTAAATTGAAAAAAAATTCAAAAATCTTTAAAATATAATGAAAAACATGTTATCTCGTTTTATTTCATTGCCAATATCTTCATCAAACTTTGGTCTTCATATGTTTACTCCGTACTACGGTACTACCTTAGAGATGAGAAATCATTCAAACACACATAAAAATGTATACCCCATAGTATAGATATTCGACGGCTTTCAGGTAAGCAATATTACTATTTTTTATTAGTCTATATTTAAACTTTCTTTATTTCGTCTCGTTCGCCTGTTTTGCCAGTTGGTCCAACCATGATTAATGTATTGGTCCAACCACAATCAGCATTGGTCCAATCAATATCAAAATTATCTGCTCAATAAAAACAATTGAAACAATATAATATCAAGAAAACTATAAAGTCGCCGTCTTTTTCAGAAACTAGAAGAGTAGAGCTTTCCATCAATATTTATTACATCATGTAAAGATGCAATGATCATAATAAAAAACCGACATGTGTTTCTATCACGTAGTAAAACACCACAATCTGGTCCAACCATCATCATTTACCCTATCACAACATCAAAATTAGTTTTCAATTTGCTGTCAAGCTTTGCTCTGGACTCCCAAACATGTTTAGAAGTGCATCATGCAAATTGTTGAATGTCTGTAGTTTCTGCGTAAGCAAATATTACTGCATTCTAAAATCGCCTGGATTTGATCTTTAAAAACTGTAGGCCATTTGTCCATAGGGATTGATATTTTGATCCCGGGGCCAGTAACTCCAGCACCTACTTGACCGCTCAGTTTTGAACCATCAGTGTAAAATACGACTGATGCTGGGTGTAGTTCTGGGCCACCATTTGTCCACAGATTTCGCCCAGGATTAATCACTTCAAAAGAGCGATCAAAATTCAAAAGAGCGATCTTTTGCTCATCCAATCACTGTTATTAACGATTAGAGAGCCGATACTAATTGTTTTCAAAATACTGAGATGCCTTCTTAGGTCACCCTCAAAGAGTTGTGTAGTTCTTTTGAGCTTCAATGCACTCTTTGAAGCTTCTAATTCAACAAATTGATGCAGTGGAAGTAGGTGAAGTAAAGTATCAAGCGCTTTAGACGGCGTACTTCGCATTGCACCAGTAATTGAAAGAGACGAACCAGCCAAGGGCTGAAAGTCTCTTTAATAAAGTCAAATCATTCAATCAATCAATCAGTAATTGAAAGAGTAGCTAATATTTGTAGTTTTCCAGCTTCTTTTGTGCTAATCTTTCATTTGTTTTTAGGCACCAGACCAGTGACGCACAGGTAACTCTGGGTCTCACAATTGCCGAGTAAATCCAGTGGATCATTTTCAGTTTCAATCCCCATTTTTTACCAAAAGTTTTCTTACTGATCCATAGAGCACTTTTAGCTTTACCAGCTACCTGCTCAAGATGTAAGTTCCAATTTAGTTTGCTGTCAAGATACACTCCAAGATACTCCAAGATACTTGACTGTATTTGAATGTTCCAAAAAAGTTCCTTTCAATTTTTAGTTAGTAATTGATAATTTTCTCCGTCGTGTAAACGGCACGATCGTGGTTTTAAAAGGATTTATGTTTAATCCTTCCTTATCGCACCACGAGGAGACTAGATTTAAGGCAGTTTGCATTCTGTTAGCGATAACGTTGTCATATTTACCACGTATAAGTATGATTATGTCATCAGCGAAGCCAATTACTTCGAATCCCTGTGCTTCCAGTTTTTTGAG
This sequence comes from Aedes albopictus, assembly GCF_035046485.1. Classification (NCBI taxonomy): domain Eukaryota; kingdom Metazoa; phylum Arthropoda; class Insecta; order Diptera; family Culicidae; genus Aedes; species Aedes albopictus. Next base: position 190,624,290 of record NC_085137.1, on the reverse strand, counting down.
GAGATCATCAACTATCAAAGACCACAATAGAGATGATAGCACGCCTCCTTGTGGGCACCCTTTAACTGCTCTAACGGTAATAAATGAGCTGCCAAGGTTAGATGATATCTCTCTTTTTGATAACATTTCTCCAATCCAGTCAAGAATGCATCTGTCAAAACCATGTCTTGACATAGCATTCCTCATTGAATCGTAAGATGTATTATCGAACGCTCCTTCAATGTCAAGAAACGCAGCAAGTTCACTTGCTCCTTTGCTTCAAAGGATCTTTCCAATTTTGTAACTGTGGAGCTTGGAATTTTTGTGGACAAGCGGGTGCCCCCAGGAAGTAACTTGTGTTTATCTTTTGACGTTAACCAAGTGATGACGCAACGTCCGTTTGCACGCCTGCTAGATTGCTTGATGGGCATTTGGCAGACCATGTGCTACCAGCGTTCATTGGAAGGCTAGTCGAACAACAATGCTTATTCAATACCACACATTCTTCCTCTTCTCAGGAATTGTTTCAAATTTTTCGTTCATTTTTAAGATCAGCCACCCACAGTAGTTCATGTTTTGATGTTGTGACTGTTTTATTTATTTTTGTATCAACAGAATTGAGAATCGATGAGCACTGAGCTCTACCGAACACATGTCTGCCATCAGCAAACTTTTACTGAATACCTACCTTCAGTAGTACATAATATAGTACTGTCATTAAACCAGACGTCGCACAACTGAGTCACTACACCACCATGCTCGAGATTTTTTTTTGATCATGGTGAAAGTTGTGCGCAGCCTTTGCATTCCAATCAGCATTCATCACCATAAACTTGCAAAGCTTATGTACTAAACAAATATTAAATTCTACTATCTATGACTACATTCCAAACCAAAATATGTAATCCGAGTCTCACAGTTCTTCCCTTAGGCATATCTTTGCGTGTAATATGCTTAAACTGCAGCACCTTCTGCACATGCCATACCGTCTATTTCCCCGGTCAGATTCTAATGGAACAACAATTATACAACAAACAAAATGTAGAAGTTTCAACATCGTACCATACGATAGACCAATTCACCATAAGACAAAATTGGCTAAAAACTTAGCCGGACACGCTGTGAACTGTTTTTACTGTCGCCATGAGACAGAATTTCTTACAAAAGTAAGGGTGCGGTCATCCGGACGCGCTGTGGACTATTTTTACTGTCGCCATGAGACAGAGTTTCTTACAAAAGTAAGGGTGCGGTCATCCGGACGCGCTGTGGACTGTTTTTACTGTCACCATGAGACAGAGTTTCTTACAAAAGTAAAGGTGCGGTCATCCGGACGCGCTGTGGACTGTTTTTACTATCGCCATGAGACAGAGTTTCTTACAAAAGTAAGGGTGCGGTCGTCCGGACGCGCTGTTGACTGTTTTTACTGTCGCCATGAGACAGAGTTTCTTACAAAAGTAAAGGTGCGGTCATCCGGACGCGCTGTGGACTGTTTTTACTGTCGCCATGAGACAGAGTTTCTTACAAAAGTGAGGGTGCGGTCATCCGGACGCGCTGTGGACTGTTTTTACTGTCGCCATGAGACAGAGTTTCTTACAAAAGGAAAGGTGCGGTCATCCGGACGCGCTGTGGACTGTTTTTACTGTCACCATGAGACAGAATTTCTTACAAAAGTAAAGGTGCGGTCTTCCGGACGCGCTGTGGACTGTTTTTACTGTCGCCATAAGACAGAGTTTCTTACAAAAGTAAGAATGCGGTCATCCGAACATGCTGTGGTCTGTTTTTACTATCGCCATGAGACAGAGTTTCTTACAAAAGTAAGGGTGCGGTCATCCGGACGCGCTGTGGACTGTTTTTACTGTCGCCATGAGACAGAGTTTCTTACAAAAGTAAGAGTGCGGTCATCCGGACGCGCTGTGGACTATTTTTACTAGCTGATATTTATTTATTTGTCGTCAATCATGAGTAGACCAGTTTGTTACAATTACTGTCGCCATGAGACAGAGTTTCTTACAAAAGTAAGGGTGCGGTCAATCGGACGCGCTGTGGGCTATTTTTAATGTCGCCATGAGACAGAGTTTCTTACAAAAGTAAGGATGCGGTCATCCGGACACGCTGTGGATTGTTTTTACTATCGCAATGAGACAGAGTTTCTAACGAAAGCTTATTTTAAAACTAGTTGTTTTTTTCTGATTTCACATATACTAAACATGGTCACGAAACTAAGATTGCCAATAACTGTTCAATTATGAAAAAGAGCTGAAAACCCGCTACACGTCTTACGTATGATTAAATACATCGCGATATACTGATATGCTTAATGTACATTGCAGTTACCTTTACCAAACTACAAACACTTCAACTTCATACCAACTTTCCAACTTCCCGGACATTGTTCAGAAGCAATATAAAACAAATGCATGAGCAAAATCAATCATACTCGTGAACAACTGAAGAGTAGCGCAGTACGAGTAAAATCACACTCAACTGACTTTCAAGAACATGATGTTTCGATGTGTAGGATTTTTATTCTCGCAATATGGTTTATGATGAAACCTTTTCCATTTCTGCCTGATAGTTTATCGGATTCTTTGGTGGGTTTTGAAAATCACTTCGACAGCATGAGCAGCACAGGGGTAGTCAAATAGTCGAAAATTTATCCACATTTTGCTTCAGCTATTTCAGCTATTTAGTCATACTTAAAAATAGCATACTAATGCAGCTGCTCAAACTAGCAGGCCTTGCAGTAAATATTAAATAAATAAAAAGGGAATCTCCAGAGGTTTGTGACACTTCAACACGTTGCTCTCATAAATAGTTTCTATTTTTTTGTCGTGTTCATTCGCACAGCCATGTTTAATTATTGTATTCTCTTATCCTAAAACAAACTTCTGTTATATTCATTTCGACAGGACTACAGATGTAATGTAAGTCGTAATTTTTTTTTTACTGTCGTAAATTGTATAACACATACATGCGTACTTACAGAACTGATTCATTTGGTGATCAAACCAAATGTTGTCATAAAAAACACAGAAATGCGTACGAAAATCACAATACCCGAATGAAACCCTCTTTGCGTAAAACAAACATTCAAGACCTTCTCTTAAGAAAAAAAACGCAAAATCTCAGATTTTCAAATCTCTTGCTTATACCCTCACAAGCGACATTTTTTTGCATCGAAATCATGCATGAGGTGAATGTTGTGCTTGCTCTTTGTCAAGTGTTTTTTCTTTTGCTACTGTCTTTTGGCACGGCTTAGACCTATGCAGATTCATCTTGTCGGTTTTGATGTTTTCAATAAGAAAAAACGTCGGTTTTTTTGTTTTTTTTAATACTACAAAATATTGACGATTATCTCAAACTGTTCGATTTTGCACCGCCGAGTAAAGATATGAATCATTTTCACACCACAATGCTTGTGAGCGATCTTGCATGATCATCTTTAGCGCATACTGATGTGCAAACTAAGTTATTTTACACTGATAAGCGTTCTTTGTAGCGAGTTTTGGCAGGATAAACATCGCCAAATTGACCACGCTACAGGACCCAAAAGTAAATGAACCAAGCAAACTTTTTGCAATGATATAACCGACAATGAAACATTCGTTTAAGGAGATCAATCTCCAGACAATTATCTAAACTCACCACTGCCTAGGCCGTTTGCTCTAGACATCCGATTTTCCGGAACACTCATTTTCACTCACTTTTTCACACAAACGCCAGGAAAACTTAACCGCACTTAAACAAACGAGCACTCCCATCCGGGTCTGCACCCGCTTGCCATCACCCAGAAGCTTCGTTATTCTCCTGGCAGGATCGCCAAATGTGGAGCTTGGAATTTTTGTGGACAAGCGGGTGCCCCCAGGAAGTAACTTGTGTTTATCTTTTGACGTTAACTAAGTGATGACGCAACGTCCGTTTGCACGCCTGCTAGATTGCTTGATGGGCATTTGGCAGACCATGTGCTACCAGCGTTCATTGGAAGGCTAGTCGAACAACAATGCTTATTCAATACCACACAGTAACCAGCTTATGAAGTGCTGTCACTGAAGATTTGCCCTCTTGATATGCAAATTGATTTTGGCTCAATGGGCTTTTAGTTAAATATGAAAAGCATCCGGTGCACCAGGACGGAAGAGATGAGTGTTAAAGAAAGAGGCGGCCAAGAAAGGCACCTCCTACAAAGCACTAGCCCAAGAGGTACAAGGAGAAAAATTGCTTGTAAGATCTCTGACGGCAGAGACAGCTCTTCAGTGTAAAAACCTGGACGAAATTGCCAACGCAGAGGAGCTCGCAGCCGCACTTAAACATCCAAGTGCGATATAGATGTACCAAGTGCATCGATCCGCCTGCGAAAGGGTCCGGCTAGCACTCAGTTTGTCGGGGTCAAGGTTCCCCTAGGGGAGCGAACAAGGCGATTGCTGTCAACAAGGTCAAGGTAGCTTGGTCAGTTTGCCCACTCAGCTTATACGAGCCGCTAGTGGCGTGCTTCAAGTGCTGTGAGCCAGGACACATGTCGTGGGCGTGCAAAGGCCCCGACCGAAGTAAGCTCTGCATGAAGTGCGGCTCAGAAGGCCATATTGCCAGGGAGTGCAACTCGGTACTGAAATGCTCGATTTGCACGACGAACAAGGGTCACACGACGGGCGGGCCTAAATGTCCAGGCACGCGAGGAGGTCGAAGTTCAAAACGATAATGCAGGTTACACAACTAAACCTGAACCACTGTGAAGTCGCACAACAGTTGTTGTGGCAGTCACGGAGCCAAGTATAGACATCACCTTACTAGCTGACCCCTACCGCATCCCCCCGATAACGGGAACTGGGTTGCGGATAAGGCTAAACTAGCGGCGATCTGTACAACCGGTCAATTCCCGATCCAGGCAATAATTTCCAGGTCGCACGAAGGCTTCGTAATTGCGAAGATCATCGGGGTGTATTACTGAAGTTGTTATGCCCCACCCAGGTTGCCGATAGATCAGTTCTCAGCAATGCTGGATGCGCTAACAAGCGGGCTAGTAGGGTTGAGTCTTGTGGTCATCGGTGCAGACTTCAACGCCTGGGCAATTGTGTGGGATCGACTAACGCGAGAGGCTGGGCACTACTCGAAGCCATGACGAGACTGAACGTGGATGTCGTGAACGAAGGTGAAAACATAACGTACAGCAGGAGCGGTGCTGAGTCCATCATTGACGTGACCTTCTGGAGTCTGGATCTGAACCTTAGCTCGGACTTTAGGGTCGACGATGGGTACACGCACAGTGACCATGGACCGTGGAGGAAAGAGGGCACAGCCGAAGGTCATCGAGGATGGCTGAGCTCGCGCTTTGATAGGGCTGAATTTGTCAAGAGACTGCTTATGGAGCATAACACTGTCGATCTGTCCAGTGATGATCTAGTCGGAACTCTAAGCCATTCGTGCGATGCCGCGATGCCTAGGCGCTCGCTATCCAGAAATGGACGGAAACCAATATACTGGTGGTATCCAGAAATCGCAGAGCTCAGAGCGTCCTGTCTAAGACTTAAGAGAAGGATACAAAAAGCGCGTACCGATGAGGGTCGAGTGGAAAGAGGTGAGGCATACAGGGTGGCCAAACTGGCACTGAACAAAAAATTTAAGACACGAAGAAGAGCGTGCTTCGAAAATCTCTGCCAGGCAGCCAATACGACACCCTGAGGAGATGCCTACAAAGTACCGTCAAGGCGCCATTCACCGTGGGGGCTCCATTCACCGTGTGCCTTCGAATATTTTTTCATTATTTCCATATTAGGATTGAATGATATGACAATTTCCCTTCAATTTCACCAATACAACACTAATGAGGAATTCCACGGAGTCATGTCAGTCGATCCTGAGCGACCATTTCAAAAATATCTGAAACTTTGCACAGTTTTTCAATTTCATATAAATCGCCATTTTTTGATATTAAACCTTCATATTCACTCACGACTAACTTTTCAAAAGGGTGTATGCGAAAATAGTTCTAAAATATTCTAAAAGCTGTACAGCAATAACGGATTGTTCGATTGTTATAAATTTTTCAGCAAAGTTAGATAACTAAATGATGATTCCTTAGAAAATATACACTGTAAAAAATTTCTTTTTCTACTTTGAAAAAATATGATATTTGTCACAAAAACTCAAATATCTGAAAACCCTATCTTTTTACCAACTTCAATTTTTTAGGGGAAATGGCCCATTATATCAGCTATCTACCATAAAATTTTGGTGATGGTAAACTGATAAACAAAAAAGTTATGACATTTCAAACATTTCACAATTTTTACATTTAGTAACAAAAAAAAATTTTTTTCTGTGTAAATTATTTCGAGAATTATATTTTGATGCTGATTTTATTGTAAAGGCTACCGCCTGAATTAAACAAGTTGTTTTCATGATACTTTAGTTTGATTATTCGTAATTACTATAGTATCTATTTGAAACTTAGACGCGATCCAGTGTTGTGATCAAAAATATTGAGATTGTCATACTTTTTATTGTACGTGACTGGTGAAAAAATCCCTTGATAGTGTTGAAAAGCTGTTGATTATAAGAAAAATGGATTTGAATTTATTTTTAAGACAAAAGCTGTATAATAAAAGTTTTTTTATACGCGTATACGTCTAGTTTATCCGCAAAAAAAATCCCTCTTACACACTTATTTCTGAATTGCCTGTTCGGTACTTTTTTGACGAGATTATAACAGCAGTACGATCTCGGTAGTTTCGGTAATCGATTTTACTGAGGCTCAGTAAAACAACTGTCAAAATCGTATGGAAAAGGTAAACAATGCATTTTTGCTGAACGAGTTCGGTGCTCAGCAGTTTTAATCTCGTCAAAAAATTACCGAACTCGGTAATCAAAATTAAGTGTGTAGAGAACAGACTTTATGATCGGAAGAATGCGAGTAACTTCAACAACAACAAATGCATAAGAGGTACATACCACAGACAAACAGACGAAACGCCTAGAACAATTTTAGTGAAAATTCATCGCCCAGTTCACACTATCACCACCTGGTGGAAATGTTTCACGAAACACTGCGTTGTGCAATATCGTCATCAGAAGGCGCTAGTGTGAAACGTCAAACGCAAAGAAAAACGATGGGCGCTCTTCTTGTTATGAAAGCCACAACCAAGATTCAAAATGAATGTTGAAGGCGTGGTCAATGAAAATTTCGCCAGTGTTACGTTTGTTTGTCTGTATACATACCTGACAATGCTCACGAAAAAAACAAAAAAATACTACCGCTATGAATATTAAAAATTGTATAGTATTTTTTTTCTTCAGCCACCAACACCAAACAAGTAAGTTAAAATTAATAAGTGATTTTGTTTATTATAATCTAACGAACAAGATGAACAGTCGCTTTCTCAAAGGTCTTCAACTCAACGCTCTCTTGAAGACCGTTTGATGAAAAAAAATGTTCAAAAGAGTTACGAAATCTCACCGAAAGCACCATAGATAAACTGAAAGAGACTGGTTATGCCCAAATGTCCACATTGTGTACAAAATTACGCATTTGCACGTCCTGCCGTCTAGAATTTGACAAACGAGCCATCTGTATATCATCGGTAAAGCAGGGCGCAGGAAGTTCGAAAACGACAACAACTGAGAAATTGCCATCAGCGACATCTGTTTAAACAATTTAATTACGCCCCTTTTCAAAAATGCCCTGTAATATTCTTCAACATCTATACCCATTTCAATATTTTTAACGTTGCAAAACACGCTTTCAACATTAATCTTGAAGAAGAGGGAAAACACTTGTCCTCAAATGTAACAGCAAATTAATGAATAAACGACTAATGCGCGGAGGGCGTGATAAAATCGGAACATTACGGTACATAGTATATTATATTATATGTATGTATAATATATAATAAAAACAACTTGTTTTACTCACGCAAGGCCATTAACAATAAAATCAGCATCAAACTTCAATTTCCGGCCGAAATAATTTACACTAAAAAAAATTATTACTAAATGTGAAAATTGTGAAATGTTTGAATTGTCATAACTTTTTTGTTTATTTTCATGGTAGATTGCTAATACAATGGACCGTTTTCTCTAAAAAATTACGTTGGTAAAAAGATAGGGTTTTGAGATATTTGAGTTTTTGTGACAAAAATGATATTTTTTTATGTTAAAAAAGATTTTTTTCACAGTGTATATTTTCTTAGGAATCGCCATTTAGTTATCTAACTTTGCTGAACAATAAAATCAGCATCAAATCGCGATTCCCGGCCGAAATAATTTACACAGAAAAAATTTTTTTACTAAATGTAAAAATTGTGAAATTTTTGAAATGTTATAACTTTTTTGTTTATTAGTATACCATCACCAAATTTTTATGGTAGATTGCTAATACAATGGACCGTTTTCCCTAAAAAATTCAAGTTGGTAAAAAGATAGGGTTTTGAGATATTTGAGTTTTTGTGACAAAAATGATGTTTTTCAATGATAAAATAGATTTTTTTTCACAGTGTATATTTTCTTAGAAATCACCATTTAGCTATCTAACTTTGCTGAAAAATTCATAACAATCGAACAATCCGTTTTTGCTGTGCATATTTTTGAATATTTTTGAACCATTTTCACATACACCCTTTTGAAAAGTTAGTCGTGGCTCTAAATAAAAATTTGATATCGAAAAATGGCGATTTAGATGGAACTGAAAAACTGTGCAAAGTTTCAGTTCAATAGAAAATCATGAATTAAAAATTTTCCTTAATTTTGATGCTGTTGCTTGGAATCGCTCTAATGTATTGTTACCATGTCAAAACGCTCATTAGAACTAGCATTAGAAACATTTAAAAGCATCATTTTGACACTAAAGTGTGTTTACATGAAGCGGTTTTCTGCTCTTTCACTGCATTCTTAGTGAAAAAACGAAAACTGCGCTAAGGTGATTTAAGCGATAAACTAAATGTAGTAACGTTTTTATTCCACCAAGAAGCAATTAAATTCACATATCAGGTATGTATTTTGCATTACCGAAGTAAGTTAAACAAGAAAGTACGATTACTCGAACTTTTTAATTGAAACATAAAGGCACGGTAAATGGGTACCCTAAAAATCAATGGTCTCCATTCACCGTGCCCCATATTGTCCCATATATCTAGAAAAAATCGAAAATTTGAACATTCGTTTTACTAATAAAATCTTGCAAGTTATTAGGCTCAGTGCACCAGTTATGGCTATAGTACCTCAAATTCGCCATAGTTGATTTTCAACCTTTAAAGATACAAATCAACAAGAAAAAAAATCGTTAACAACAGATCACGATCACAAAAGATGATTGCAATCATTCAAACTTCACAATTTGCTCAAATTATGGTAGAAATAAATCATTTTTCTTAACTTTTCGGCCTCCTTGCACCCTATTTCGCCATAGTGTACCAGTTATGGCAACTCCCATAAGGAATGCATGCAAATAGTGCGAAGTGGAACCCAAATTAACAAATGTGTCCATAACTGGTACAGGGTTCCTATCATTGGCACACGCCGTAATAAATACTAAAAGTAGTTTTGGCTCCGTTTCTATATTTTTCCTGTAAAGTATGAAAACTAATCAATCATTTGACTTATTGTTTACATTCGTCGGTCTTCTTCTTATTTTTGTAGAAATAGTTTTTCTTAGGTAGTGCGATAACTGGTACAGGCACCCTACTTGAAATGAATTTAATCGAAGAAAATTCCCTTGGCTGGGTTGTTTTGATCATTTTTAAACAAAGTAGAATAAAATTTCTCATACACGGTGAATGGGTCCCTACTACCACGGTGAATGGTGACCTACCACGGAATTAGGCGACCCTACTATCCTTTACTAATTGTACTATATCACCAAATTTTGTGAAAAAATTTCTACTTCTGTGGATATTGCTTTAATTTTAACCTATAATGAAGGCAATTAAAAGCGACACCACCAATGTTTATAAGACTGGTGTCAAATGACAGCCCTTATTTGCCCCGAATCCTCTTAGATCCACGGTGAATGGTACTTGACGGTAGTCATGGCCAAAACGAAGGGAGCGTCAGCACTCCCGGAACGCTCACCCGAGATGCTGTATTATTTTTATCGGAATTTTGATTGTCGTTGTTCTGTCAAGTTCTGTGCACTTTTTCACGTTTTCCTATTTGTCTTTTGTCTATTTTACCTTTTGTTCTATTCGATCTTTTGTCCTTCGATCTTTTGTCGTTCGACCTTAAGTCTTTCTACTTTTTGTCATAGATTCCCCTCAAGTTATGCAATTAGATATTAGAAAAGTGTGCTGCGTAATGCATAGTCAACATATGAACATGGTCTACATACCATCCACCTCTATTGGCTGTATGACTACAAGTAGGTACGAAGTAAACAAATAAGTCGCAATTTAAATTATTCAATTACCATTGTTTCACGATTGGAATTTGGCAAAGTCCTTAGTCACGTTTTCTTCTTCGGTAATGGTCTTCGCCCGTTGTCCTTGTCACTTTGCAATGTTTGCATATAGTTTAAACTGCGATCCATCCTTAGCAAACAAACCATTACCGAATTGAACGAAACTCGTGCCTTCCTAAATTGGTGCGGCACTGAGGTACCTACTACACTAGAAGCAAACAGCGAAGCACTTATCGGTCATTTCGGGTCCCTGGTGGAGGACACACTCCAAACGCTCAAAGTGGTGGTGAAATTATCCTCCATCATCGAATGATTTGCTCACACGTTGTTGGTCGGCCCGTCGATCGATTTGCACACCCAGTGCCGTGCCGACCAACGAACGTGTTTGCCCGATTTGGATTTAGTAATTTAATTATAATCCCAAATAATAAGTGCAAAATAAGGCTGACTGCCTTTCCCCGGAGTAATCAGTTGGTAAGTACACACTGATAGAGTCACTCTCGCGCGGTAAATTAACGTAATTTGCTGGGTGAACTATTAGACCGTAACCGCGTCGACGAAGACGACGTAGTGGGCCACCTCCCGAGTCGAAAGTTATTTCGTGCACGACCTAGCCTCGGTCTGCAGTATGGACTAGAAACAGAAGTTCGGCGTCTAAAATCGAAAGATTTTGTATTTAGGTCTTTTTTTTTCTTCTAAACCATGGGAAGATAATCTGCACAACAGACACCTGAACAGGCGGATCCAGGTAGTGTGGGGTTATGAACCGTCTTCTACAAAAAAAAGTAAAGGAAGGGTCTAGTACACATCGCACCCTCAAGGTTTGCTGCGTAGCCTGCAGCAACAAACTTCGATGACTGGCTTTGGGGAGTCCACATAGCATGCTGGCGCTTAGCCAGTTTCCCGAGTGGTCCTCACCACTCCCTTTGTCCTGGGAAGGCAGGAAAGGTCGACAACACGCGTGATTCCAACTGCACAACAAGTATCAAGAACTGATACCGCGTATACAGCTATTTGACCTTCCCGTCTGGCCCTATCAGCCAGCACACAGAAGGACGTGTCGACATGGACAATGTTCTAAATTTCACCAGGTTAGGCCCATCGGGCAAAGTGGTGTTTGTGATATGATAATTTTGAAGTAGTAGTCGTGTCATGTCAACTTCGGCAAGCCGAAATCGCACGAAGTTGCCGAAGGTGACGTCACGTTCCAGAAGCTGCGAACAAATTTTCTAGCGAACGTGACGTCGCGATCAGCTGATCGGTTTGTTTACATATTTTTATCGACAAATACAGGCAAACATATACGTTCACCAGGACCTGTGAATAATTGACATCGCGACATGGAGCTTCCACCTGCCCCGGCCTTGCTGGAACCCCTTTCCAACCGCTGGTTGGACGCCATGACGGCAACGCTACCAGTATGTTCTTCCCGTGGCAACTTAATCGTTGTAAGGGTCGATTTCGACAATAGAATAATTAGTATATTAGTGTATTTCTATTATTTCGACCGCAGGGCACCCGTATGACCAACGTAGCCGACTGCGAATCCTTGGACCAACTCATCCCAAGATTGTCCGGAGTTTTACCCTCCCCACATGTGGCAAGCATACATTTATTCCGCCATCCCGACTAGAAAATTATATCAAGTTTATATCATATTGTGTTATGATGTTATAATATTTTTCTCTAACCTATTATCTTATAAACTAGATGTAGGATGATGTTAAAATAACTTAAATTGTAACAAAAAGTACACTGGTCTAATCAAGATTATAACCTATTTTGTTATAATCATATCAAAATTATAACAAAATGTGATATTAATTTTAGCATCAGGATTGCTGGTTTCTATCATAATTTGATATAATTTTGTTACAATATTTCCCTAATGTCAAAGATTCAAAACAAAATTATAATACAATGAGTTATGAAACAACATTTATAACATAATGTGATATAATTGAGTTATAGTATTTTGAAAACCCCAAGAATGTTGATCATGTTTATATCATAATGAGTTATAAATATCATGATTTGTTAGGATTATGATATATTTTTGTTACAATTTTCTAATCGGGATCTCCCCTAAACTAGTACAAACCGGACATTAGGGAGAAACCGCATTACTGAAACGATGTAGATACTGAAGCAATCATGATCTGAAATCACCTGAGTCAGGTGGAATGTTACTTCCCCATGGCGCTTGTTAATCCAACTTGGCCTATAAGAACATTCCAGCTTATCACGGTAGCTTTTGGTACTTAGCGCCGTGCCCCATACCAAGCCGCCATACCATAGTATGGACGTAGCACCACTAGCCAGAAGCTTGCGCTTATTGGCGTACACCGCAGAGCTATCGAACATTCGGACATCATTCGGGACAGTGTCACTGTAGGGGTTGTTCATAAACCATGTAGACCAAATTTCGGTCATATTAAACCCCCTCTTTCCCCCCCTCGTAGACTTTCGCCTTATATGGAGCGTAGACTTTGGACAGACCCCCCCCCCCAAAGTCTTTGTAGTTTATAAATGGTCCCATAGCTGTGAAGACTCTTTTGCAGGCGTAATCAACGTGGCTATCGAAGGTGAGCTTATGGTCGATCATTACCCCCGAATTCTTGACGATCGAATCGCCTACACTGATCACCGCTTGCTGCTCCGACTTCCGGTTGTTCACAGCACCACCTCAGTTTTGTGGTCAGCCAACTCCAGTTTCTTGGACCTCATCCACGCCTCCACAACCTTGGTCGAGTGGGCACTGCCCACTGGGCAGTAGTCAACTCCACTTCTTCGATCGTATCATCGTGGACTTCCAGCAATGTAGTAATGTTCAGTACTTCCAGCCGAGCAAAGCCGACGATCTCCACCCCCACCGGGAACTTTAACCTCAATACCTAGTAGTATCCCCAGGAGCGCATCGGCAATAGTCGGCCAACTAGCGCTATTGAACACGTTCCTTACATCCAGGGGTACTACCGCACAGTAGCGAATCCCCCTTTTCGGACGCTGAAGCGCTATCTCGGAAGTTTTTGTAAGCGTCTATTGTAGACCTCCCCTTCCGGAAGCCGAACTGGCTGCTTGAGTAACCATTTACATACTCGGTGTGCCTCAACACTTATTGAGGATGATTTTTTAGAGTACTTTCTCCGCCGTGTCGATCATTCTATATGCATCCGGGTGTCCGGGTGATTTCCCCGCCTTTGGTAATAGAACCAGGCTCTGTCCTTTTTTAAACTTCCGGGAAAATTCCTTCGTCTAGGCATTTCTGAATAGCAGACCTGAACATCCCGAGCCCCTGCAATAGCTACTTCTAAGGCCAGGTTCGGAACTCCGTCCGACCCTGGGGCTTTACCTACGCTAAGGGACTTTTCTATCCCCGCAAGTTCCACATCGGTGGCCCTCTCCTCATCTCCAGCTCTAGTCCCCGATTGTTCTATGAAGACTAGGATCATGGCTCGTAAAAAGACCTTCGATGATCCCTTCTAACATCTCTGGAGATATCTCTGTAGGAGCCATTATACCTACGTCTCGTCTTGGCCATCACGATCCTGTTGGCATCACCACTCGAATTTGCATTGCCACTCTGACAGAGACCATCAAAGCAGGCCTTTTTGCTTGCCTTCATCTCGGTGTTCAGCGCGGCTTTTTCAGAGGCGAACAGCGTCGTTCGGTTTTTGCTCTTCCTCAGATCGTGCACGCTGCATCAGGCGCCTAGCTCATAGGCAGGCGCGGCGCAGGTCAGCCTGAGTCCACCAGTAAGCCGATGGTCTCCCATTTCTAGAGTGGCCTTGCCTAGGTAAGGTCGCATCGCACGCACGCGAGTCCACCGCTACCAGCTTGTCGCCGTCTAAACCAAGTAGGTTTCGCTTACGGCGGAGCGCCTCCCTAAATACCCCTTCTTCTAAGTATGATGTCTTCCACCTTCGAGGGCTTGGCCTCTCCCCGCTGCCTGCTGTTGTTGTAGTCGATACTGTAACGAACCGCCAGGTGATTGCTGTGAGTGTAGCCATCATCTACTCATCAGTTTGAGCTTCTTGTTAGGCCAGAACTACAAAAAGTAACGTCAACAATCGACTCCGCACCGTTCCGACTAAAGGTACTCGTGGTACCGACATTAGCCAGGTCGACACCGCTGATTCATGAAACGGCTTCCTCATTCCATGGCTCTGGCATTGAAATCACCCGCTATTACCAACAGCCTTCACCCTGTCAGCATGATCGACACACAGTGCGTCATCTGCGCGAACTGTTCGATCGAGCAACGCGGATGCGGATAACAGCTACAGAAGAAGACCCCGTTTACTTTGTCGACCACGAAGCCCTTCGACACCAACTCCTGGACGAAGTATTTTCCCGTCGTCCATATCGCTGCCATTTTTCTGGACCCATCCGCGACAAAATTGCCGTTGCTGGCGAGTACTCGGTATGGGTCGATATCCGTTCTCCACTCAGAAACTGCCTGACTAAGCAGTTGCTGAGCTGCGTCACACGCTATGTCCAAAGGGAAGTATTATGAAAATCGAATGTACCTCAAATGTTATTCCATAGGATCGTAGGTTTGGACCTCTAGTTTCAGAATCTGTGCGGTTTAAAATATTTCATCTTGGGTTTTTGGATTTTTTTCGATTTTTTTATTTTTTTTTCCTATTTTTCCATACAAATCGCGAAAAAATATATAAAAATGTATGCAAAAAAATCCAAGATGGATTATTTTAAATCGCACATACTCTGAATCTAGAGGTCCAAAAATACGGTTCTAGCGAATAAACTTTGAGGTACATTCACTTTTCATAATACTTCCCTTTGGACATAGCGTGCGTCACAGTGGTTCAAATTCAGCTGCGTTACCTGCACTGTGATTCGTTTACTGCGGCTTTCTTGTAGGCCGGGCACCTTGGAGCACCCGTTGGGTGCCTGTTATTCACGGCTTTCCCGGTACAAATCAGACAAATTGGTGGGCTCGTGCAGCTTAAGGAACTCGACGCCGCATCTCCTGCCAGGGCCTTTGAAGTCCCATGACTTGTGTCCTGGTTCCAGATACCTGAAACAAACCTCCGGTGGCTCGTAGAAGGTCAGATGATATACACACCAGCCTACCTTGATTCTCCCTTCTTTAATGAACTTTTTTATGCCTGCCACAGGTAGGGCCAAGGCTACCTGCGTCCCTGCTGGCCCCTTCCGTAACCGAATGGCTGCGGGTGCCACCTGTACGTTGCACTGTTGCCGCAGTGCCGCGACTAGCTCTTCCGCTTCGGTGAACTCGTCTAGGTTCTTCACCTTCAGAGTCGCCTCAGTTGTAAGAGCCATCACCTGGACCTCTCCGCCTCGGACTTCATCCGACAGACTTTTGTAGGTGGTGCCATTGCGTTCCTAGTCGCGCTTGAGCTCTTGGATCATTTCACCAGTACGAGTACGTCTGATACTGCGCACGTCGACTCCCAGTTCCACGGGCTTGGCGTCGCTTCGCATCACCGTCCGAGTACTTAAACTGTTCGGTTTTGATGACGAGCGCGAGCTTTCTTGCGCTTGGCATCTACTCTTCTACGCCTTTTTGATTTGGCGTCCCTAATCTTCTCGACCTGCGTTTTTTCTTCTTCCTCTTCCGCTCTACTTTCGTCAAGGGGGGTCCTACTTACCCTTGGTTCACCCTACTTTGGGGTTGCTGAGGGCCTAACAACGGTTGCCTCCTCCTGTTCTCTGTCGTCTGGGACGGGCAAGCCTTTTCAGTGCCACCCTTCCAAGCTTTCCAGGACACCTGAATCGCATAGTTGACGTAACCACCATTGACAATGTCAGCACTCACAAGCCAATATGTATCAAATGGGCATAATTGTGATCAGTTTTATTCAATAAAGCCTGTATCCGAAATAATCGGGACACAGAAGTACGTCAGTAGCTCTGTAATGAATCGGTAAAATTGGCCAAATAATTGACTGAGAACTCTTTGGTGTATGTTTATTATTTGTGCCAAATTTCATAAAAATCGATGCATTACTTTAAACTGTGGATGAAAAACAAACAGACGTGGTTTTAAGCATTGTGTACAATCATGACCAATTTTCATTCGCATAGTAGATGGTTCTTTTACGCTACAGTTCAAAGTTCTGTGATAATAATTATGAAATTTCGTTAGCAGTTATGATACTTATAGAGACACTTTCTTGCAAAATTTCATCAGCTTTGATCAATTGGTTTGAAAGCTACTGGTGTTGATAGGGGTGAGTGTTAATGAAAATTTTTCGTGTTTTTCATGTGCGATTTTTGCCTATTCATAACTTTTGAATTTATCTGCTAATTTTCATGAAATTTTCACAAAAGCTAGTTTGTTATGTGTATATTATGCCTGCAAAATTTGATGATTATTGGTAGAGTAATGCGGGGCAAAAGTTCGCACGGGGCAAAAGTTCGCAGTGGGTCTTTTTCTGAGCACGAGTTAAGAACCCAAATAAATCTGTATGGGTTCGACACATAATCGGGTCAGCTACTCGTCAATAAAATTTTGAACGATTTCGTTATGGTTTGGCAGAGTTATGCGAAAAAATGTGTTTCTAGGGGTTTTGATACAATTTTTGGACCTTTAGGAATAAGAATTTGTAGTAACAGGAAGAAGAAGAATCTCATAACCTCTTTATGTCGGAGAATCGTGATTCCACAGTAGTTCGCGTGGTGCACTTGAATAAACAATAAACTACGAGTGCTTCTTGCAGAAAGGGACATTGGTAAAACCTCGACAGTGGGGCAAAAGTTCGCAGTAGCTGTGGGGCAAAAGTTCGCACTAGATTTCTGAGTCTAGTACATCAATATAATTACAGAATCTTTCAAGCAATGATAATTTCGTATAGAAACTACCATATATGCATAATATGAGTAGTATGCACCCTGAAATCGTTGCGACAGAGGGTCTGAACTTAGTTTTGTAAGAAGATTGATTGTAAAGCAAACATTATGTTCACGCATTTAAATCAACAAATAAAAAATGGCTTAACAAACATTTTAAAACATTGTTTTCGTCATCCTCGTCGTGTCTTTTCGTATGTTTCAGAAGGTCTTATGTTCATCTACTTTACCGGGGTCTTTCATAGCTTAGTTTGTAAATTCACAGTTATAATCCATCACCATACTGACGGGGATAAGATTCGATAACAGTCCCATTCAACAATTTTGCTGCATATTTGATTTTTTTTTTCATGCATTTTGTGCAACACGTATCTGTATGATTGCCCCACAATGTATTTTGACAACTTCATTAACGTTGTAAAGGACAGCTCTTAGTTAATAATTGTGGAAGTCTTCATAAAACACACTCTATACAAAAGCTGAATACCAGGTCGTATTCCAGTTGGGTCGTAATTCTAAGAACAGAAAAAAACAGATTTCATGGCTAGAGTGAAAAGATGAACATGAATTATCATGAAATAAATGAACATCACACCAATAAACAACCCTGTACAAGGTGCGAACTTTTGCCCCGCATAATGCGAACTTTTGCCCCCACTATGGGGCAAAAGTTCGCATTGGAGTACTTGTTTTAAAAATTGTATTACTAAAACTACAAAAGGAACGCGAAAAAATCTAGTACTACGTTTTGAAGGCAACATGATAGGGACCCGTTTAACGAAGAAGAACGATATTATTTTCTTTTCGTTCAATAGTTATTTGGTCAAGTCTGTTGGGTGCGAACTTTTGCCCCGCATTACTCTAACAATAACGGGTGCTGACTAATTGCCGTCTGAGAGGCTAAAATCACGTTCAGTCCCAATACATGTTTCGACTATAAAATTGTTGATAGTGCATCGATTTTTTTGAAATTTTGCCTATGCAACAAATGTAGATTGAGAGGTTTGTATTCAAAATTTCAGCCATTTCCTTTGCCAAATTTAAAAGTTACAGCGCTGACAAGCAAAACTTGGGGCTGTGCAAAATTCATTGGCGCACATTTTACTCTTTCGTTGCTACAACAAAAAGTACTGCACCGATTCACATGAAATTTCGTAGGTGCAATGAACACATCTTAAGATGTAATTAGACAAAATTTGAGCAATTTTAATATATCTATTGCAGAGTTACAGCTGTGTTTCTGTGTCCCGAATAGTGCGGATACAGGCTTTAGAGCACAAGATCTAATCACTAGCTAGATATCAACGTGAAAAAAATCATAAACTTTTCATTGATCATTGTTAAAATTTCAAAAGTGTGCTGAAAACTACAGTGGCGCTTACGTCAACTATGCGATTATGGGCAGTGGAGTCCGACTTGCCGGCATTCTCCTAGCTTTGCAGGCACAGCCAGACAGCTGCTCACCTGACGGCTGCCTCACCCGTTTCTGTGAGTGCTTATCACAACCCGACTAGAGGATCATAACAAGAATATATCATAATTATATCTCATTGTGATATGACTAACAAATTATGTTATAATTTTGTTATGACATGGACTGTTTAATACTTTTTCGAACTAAATTATAACAAAATATACTATAATCTTTTATAACTAATTTTGTTATAAATAATTCAAAACAAACTCTGTTGAAACTTTGTTATTTTTACAACTGAATAAAATGATTCGTTGGAAAAATAACACAATTATATCAGAATATGAAATAATTTTAATTTTTAAATACATTCCAAAAATTAAAAATAAAAATATTATGTATTCGTTTTTTGTTTGTTTTTTTTTACTGCGCAGAATGCCGGAAGCGTATCCGAGTACTCTCAAAACTAAAAGGTACTCTTATTTTTTCCAACTTTGAATCGATTTAAGTGAACTTTGATTCGTTAAAATAAGAAACTATTTTTATTATTGATTATTGCGAATAGAACGCACAGTGGGACGAATGGCCCAAAACGTGAACTTTTTTCAGCAGCGTCTTTAAACGTGGTTTTATCCGAAGACACCATCGGATGAAAATTTTATAAAAATAGGGCGCATCGAATGGCGTTTAGTTTTAGTTCGCAACTTTACCACAGGCGGCGCTGTAAAATCCAACTTTTTTGTTTGACGTTTTTTCAATATGGTGTCTTCGGCAAAGTTGTAGATATGCTCAATACAAGTATCTTTGCCGAAGACACCAACCCTCTATCTCTACATTGCTTCAAGATACAGACGTAATTTATGAATGACCCCCCAAAAATCGTTTTATTCGTATATATCGAAAACGCTCAGTTTTAGAAAGTTGCAATGTTCTACAAAGTTGTGTAAAATGCCAAAAGAAACAACTTTGTAGAAGTGAATAGGGTTCTAAAATGGCAATAGGGTTAGTTATGGCTATTTTTGAGTTAAAAATAGCCGTTTTTCAAGGCTCAATAACTATCTTGGATGCAAATGGATGCAAATCAAACCCCACTAGGTTCAATATGTATTACTATTAGTTGAATATCCTGATGTTTTCGGTTGTATCCTCGAGTATCCTTAGCAGGGGTTCTTAATCTTACTAGAGCCTATTTTTGACGCTAAAACAATAATATCAGTTTTTGTATGTCATTTAGAACCCCATTATCTTCTGTGAAGTGATAAATATTAACTATTCGCATAATTGTATGCTTTATTGCGCCTACAAAAATCAATTATTATCGAGTTGTTATCATATTATTTAAAAAACACTGCATAGAAGTGAGCTAAACTAGACAGTCATATGTATCCAAGTGATCTCACCAGTAAGCAAATTTTATTCGTGTGTTCAAAACATAAATGTAAATCTGGCATTCGATTTGAGTAGGTCGAATCAGGGTAGGAATCACAGTCAACATACGACCTATTCAAAACGAACGCCAGAAATATACATATTCTTTTTCAGCACGTATAGTAGCCGAAAGCTGTGGAAGCTCAGGTAAAATATTATCTCCTGGGCGCCCATTAAAAACACCACCCCCGGCGAAGACTGGCGCTCGAGCCTAGCTATTTAGCACTGTAGTTGGAGGAAATGCCAATGCAGAACCCGTAGCTTCCGGGAAGGTAGGCCCAGCTCCCTGGGTTAGTGGGTTGGTGTCAGGCCCTGCGAGCCAGCCGTAAAAAAGACTAGCACCGGAAAATCAACAAGAGAAGAATGCGAACCGATACCAATGGCGACGACCACAGCGACGAAAAGGGACTTGCGATTGGAAGCTCGGTACGTGGAACTGCAGATCTCTCAACTTCATCGGGAGCACCCGCATACTCGCCGATATACTGAAGGACCGCGGGTTCGGAATCGTAGCGCTGCAGGAGGTGTGTTGGACAGGATCTATGGTGCGAACGTTTAGAGGTAATCATACCATCTACCAGAGTTGCGGCAACACACGTGAGCTGGGAACAGCTTTTATAGTGATGGGCGACATGCAGAGGCGCGTGATCGGTTGGTGGCCGATCGACGAAAGAATGTGCAGGTTGAGAATCAAGGGCCGATTCTTCAACATTAGCATAATAAACGTGCACAGCCCTCACTCCGGAAGCACTGATGATGACAAAGACGCATTTTACGCGCAGCTCGAACGCGAGTACGACCGCTGCCCAAACCACGACGTCAAGATCATCATAGGGGATCTAAACGCTCAGGTAGGCCAGGAGGAGGAATTCAGACCGACGATTGGAAAGTTCAGCGCCCACCAGCTGACGAACGAAAATGGCCTACGCCTCATCGATTTCGCCGCCTCCAAGAACATGGCCATTCGTAGCACCTTCTTCCAGCACAGCCTCCCGTATCGTTACACCTGGAGATCACCACAACAAACGGAATCGCAAATCGACCACGTTCTGATTGATGGACGGCACTTCTCCGACATTATCGACGTCAGGACCTATCGTGGCGCTAATATCGACTCCGATCACTACCTGGTGATGGTTAAACTGCGCCCAAAACTCTCCGTTATTAACAACGTACATTACCGGCGGCCGCCCCGGTACGATCTAGAGCGACTGAAGCAACCGGATGTCGCCACCGCATACGCGCAGAATCTTGAGGCAGCGTTGCCGGACGAGGGTGTGCTCGATGTGGCCCCTCTAGAGGACTGCTGGAGTACAGTCAAAGCAGCCATCAACAACGCAGCCGAGAGCACAATCGGGTACGTAGAACGGAGTCGACGAAACGATTGGTTCGACGAGGAGTGCAGAGCGGTTCTGGAGGAGAAGGATGCAGCGCGGGCGGTAATGCTGCAGCATGGAACCCGACAGAATGTGGAGCGATACAGACAGAAGCGGAAGCAGCAGACCAGTCTCTTCCGGGAGAAAAAGCGCCGCCTGGAAGAAGCGGAGTGCGAGGAAATGGAACTGCTGTGCCGCTCACAGGAAACACGCAAGTTCTACCAGAAGCTCAACGCATCCCGCAAAGGCTACGTGCCGCAAGCCGAAATATGCAGGGATAAGGAAGGGAGCCTCCTGACGGACAAACGTGAGGTGATCGAAAGGTGGAAGCAGCACTTCGACGAGCACCTGAATGGCGAAGAGAATGTAGGCACGGAGGACCAAGGCAGCGGAGGAAATGACTATGTTGGTGCAGCAGAGGACGGGAACGAACCAACTCCCACGCTGAGGGAAGTTAAGGATGCCATCCACCAGCTCAAAAACAACAAAGCGGCTGGTAAGGACGGTATAGCAGCAGAACTCATTAAGATGGGCCCGGAAAAGTTGGCCACCTGTCTGCACCAGTTAGTAGTCAAGATCTGGGAAACCGAACAGCTACCGGAGGAGTGGAAGGAAGGGATAATCTGTCCCATCCACAAGAAAGGCGACAAGTTAATGTGTGAGAACTTTCGAGCGATCACCGTTTTGAATGCCGCCTACAAAGTGCTATCCCAGATCATCTTCCGTCGTCTTTCACCTAAAGTAAATGAGTTCGTGGGAAGTTACCAAGCCGGTTTCATCGACGGCCGGTCGACAACGGACCAGATCTTCACCGTACGGCAAATCCTCCAGAAATGCCGTGAATACCAGGTCCCAACGCACCACCTGTTCATCGACTTCAAAGCGGCATACGACAGTATCGACCGCACAGAGCTATGGAAAATTATGGACGAGAACAGCTTTCCCGGGAAGCTGACTAGACTGATAATAGCAACGATGGACGGTGTGCAGAACAGCGTAAGGATTTCGGGTGAGCTATCCAGTTCATTTGAATCTCGACGGGGACTACGACAAGGTGATGGACTTTCCTGCCTACTATTCAACATCGCCCTGGAAGGTGCTATGCGACGAGCCGGGCTCAACAGCCGGGGTACGATCTTCACGAAATCCAGCCAATTTGTCTGTTTTGCGGATAACATGGATATTATTGCCAGAACATTTGGAACGGTGGCAGAACTGTACACCCGCCTGAAACGTGAAGCAGCAAAGGTCGGACTGGTGGTGAATGCGGCTAAGACAAAGTACATGCTGGTAGGTGGGACTGAGCGAGACAGGACAAGCCTTGGCAGCAATGTTACGATAGACGGGGATACTTTCGAGGTGGTAGAAGAATTCGTCTACCTCGGTTCCTTGCTAACGGCTGACAATAACGTGAGCCGTGAAATACGAAGGCGCATCATCAGTGGAAGTCGTGCCTACTATGGGCTCCAGAAGAAACTGCGGTCAAAAAAGATTCACCCCCGCACCAAATGTACCATGTACAAGACGTTAATAAGACCGGTGGTTCTCTACGTACACGAGACATGGACGATGCTCGA
This sequence comes from Aedes albopictus, assembly GCF_035046485.1. Lineage (NCBI taxonomy): Eukaryota > Metazoa > Arthropoda > Insecta > Diptera > Culicidae > Aedes > Aedes albopictus. The sequence goes on along the minus strand of NC_085137.1, from coordinate 190,601,295 downwards.
GGAGGACCTGCAAGCACTCGGAGTTTTCGAGCGACGGGTGCTAAGGACGATTTTCGGCGGTGTGCAGGAGAACGGTGTGTGGCGGAGAAGAATGAACCACGAGCTCGCTGCACTTTACGACGAACCCAGCATCCAGAAGGTGGCCAAAGCCGGAAGGATACGGTGGGCAGGGCATGTTGCAAGAATGCCGGACAACAACCCTGCAAAGCTGGTGTTTGCAACTGATCCGGTTGGCACAAGAAGGCGTGGAGCGCAGAGAGCACGATGGGCGGACCAGGTGGAGCGTGATCTGGCGAGTGTTGGGCGTGACCGAGGATGGAGAGCTGCAGCTGCAAATCGAGTATTATGGCGGCAAATTGTTGATTCAGTATTATCATGAATTTGATGTGAACTAAATAAATGAATGAATGAAGTAGCCGAACAAACAGCAAGTCTAGAAAACCTGAAATCATTTGCGTTAGCATTGGTATCCATTTTCCCAACTTTCAAACATAGCTACAAATTGATTTGTGGAAATGAAAAGGAGCATTTTCAGTTATCGGAAACAACATGACAGGTGCCGAACAAGCGGGAGAGTGTGAGTGTATTTATACGGGAAGCTCAAGGAACACATGGCACAAGTAACTCTTGATCAAGCCAGTAAAAGGGTGAAATAGCTTATCTAAATTAGTTCAACACATACCCAAAACAACTTTTATGATTTTTGATTAGAGAAACCTTTACTTTTCATCAAAGATGTTGTGCATATCTACAACTTTTTTGATAACTAGAAATCATTAAAACATTTTGTATACAAAAGCTTGTTTGCATTCATGCAGGATTTATTTAGAACATTCTCACAGCGATCGAAAAATTTCATGCCTGTTACGCCTTTGAGTGAATTAGAAAATTGGTAATTGGGTATTCGACATTAGAAACGTAGTGATTTAATATGAGTTGACTTTCTGCTTGTTCGGTTACTATACGTGCTGAAAATAATGTATATTTGCTTGCTGGTGAGATCACTTGGATACATATGACCTCACTTAGCTCACTTCTATGCAGTGTTTTTAAAATAATATGATAATAATTTGATAATAATGGGGCACGATCGGTGTAGTACTAGATTTGTAGTAATGAGCTGAATTTTAGTATGGTGAGAAGGTCAATTCTCCGTTTCTGCAATGAAATGGTACAAAAAGCGTGGGTATTATGATTCCTTGCCTAATTTGATGCTGTTTGAGCAAAACTTTGGATAACTATGTTGTTTATGTTGCAAGAAATGAAGAAAACAACAGCACTGTTGTCCAAAGTTTTGCTCAAACAGCATCAAATTAGGCAAGGAATCATAATACCCACGCTTTTTGTACCATTTTATTGCAGAAACGGAGAATTGACCTTCTCACCATACTAAAATTCAGCTCATTACTACAAATCTAGTACTTCACCGATTTGTCATATTGATCTTTATAGGCGCAATAAAGCATACAATTATGCGAATAGTTAATATTTATCACTTCACAGAAGATAATGGGGTTCTAAATGACATACAAAAACTGATATTATTGTTTTAGCGTCAAAAATAGGCTCTAGTAAGATTAAGAACCCCTGCTAAGGATACTCGAGGATACAACCGAAAACATCAGGATATTCAACTAATAGTAATACATATTGAACCTAGTGGGGTTTGATTTGCATCCATTTGCATCCAAGATAGTTATTGAGCCTTGAAAAACGGCTATTTTTAACTCAAAAATAGCCATAACTAACCCTATTGCCATTTTAGAACCCTATTCACTTCTACAAAGTTGTTTCTTTTGACATTTTACACAACTTTGTAGAACATTGCAACTTTCTAAAACTGCGCGTTTTCGAAATATATGAATAAAACGATTTTTGGGGGGTCGTTCATAAAATACGTCTGTATCTTGAAGCAATGTAGAGATAGAGGGTTGGTGTCTTCGGCAAAGATACTTGTATTGAGCATATCTACAACTTTGCCGAAGACACCATATTGAAAAAACGTCAAACAAAAAAGTTGGATTTTACAGCGCCGCCTGTGGCAAAGTTGCGAACTAAAACTAAACGCCATTCGACGCGCCCTATTTTTATAAAATTTTCATCCGAAGACACCATGCCGATAAAACCACGTTTAAAGACGCTGCTGAAAAAAATTCACGTTTTTGGCCATTCGTCCCACCGTGGAACGGTCGGGTCATGCGGTATTACCAAAAGTACAAATTTTCTGGAACATGTCCTTATACTACACTGAGAAAAAAATTATAGTACCAATAACCATCAGCACATGCTTAAATATACTATGCCACAAAATAGTTATGATAAGCACTAATTGTGTAGAGTTTATCAAATTTTAGTTGATTTTACTATGGCTTTATGATGTGTGGCATGGTAAATTTAACAACAAGATTTGGTCAACTTCATTGTAATACAAAGATCACAAAGATGGCCATTTTTGGTTTTGGATCAACTTGAGGCACTAGAGGTTTCTTACTTTATTTTTGGCGTTTACGTCTGTGAAGCAAACTATAGGTAAGTAATTCATTGAATTTTGCTTGATTTTCAATCGCGGAATCATGTACTTTTCGTGAAAAGTAGTTGTAAATAAACTCATCTTGAAAACCATTCATTTTTTAGATATTTTCAATGAAACCAGGTCATCGAACGCAAGCTGCCCTCGGAGAAGGGTCCAAACCTGCCGATGTTCAAGATGCACATCTTCCCACCGGACCAGCTCGTGGTTAAATCCCGTTTCTGGTACTTCCTGCGGCACCTACGGAAGTTCAAAAGACCACCAGTGAGATCGTCTCGGTCAAACGCATCCTGCAGAAGATCCTTCTGAACGTGAAGAACTTTGGCATCTGGTTGCGCTACGATTCGCGCTCCGGTATACACCCTGTATCGCGAGTACCGTTGGCGGTGGTGTCACCCAGTGCTACTGCGATATGGCCTCGCGTCACCGTGCTTCCGCGGCCACTCTATCCAGATCAACAAGGTCGAATCGGTGGAAGCCCTCAAGACCCATCGTGCTCACATCAAGCAGTTTCGCGACTCGCAAGATTATTTTTCCACTGTCACCTCAAGCGCTACCGGAAGCTGTTCTCATTCCACCGACCGGACACCAACTAACAGTAAAAGAACCGTCGCCGATCAGAGTGAATCTACATGACTGACTGACACAACCATAAGGCAGGTTTTAGGATTGACACTCCCGGGAATCAGCTGTCGGCGATGTTGTTCACCACAACTCAGCGGAAAATTCAAATGTTAAGTGCGACCGGTGCGACCGCATAGTCAAAACCTGTCAAAACAATCTCAATATCCATAGTAGGCTTTGGCAGTCATGGCGTAAATTTCTTCTCGTTATAAATTGTGTCAACAGTGAGTGATTAAATCCTAAAATGCAATTCAATCTAAAAACGCTAACAAAACCTTTTTTATCAGGACCAGCAGAACAGCATAAAACTCATCGGGAAACCTACTTGGCCGATAATATGAATCGAACCACCTCACTTGCTATGTGACGCCCTGATGGAGAACCTACCGCAAAACGACAGATCGAACCAAAACGACGGCAGCTGCCTCGGATCTGGTCAATCAAACAGAAGTCCATGAAGGAATGGGCGAAGCGGAGAATATGAACGACGCACTGACCAACATGCACATACGCACTAAGAATGAAGCTCCTGGAGCTGCTGGAGGGAATCCTGCAGGCAATGATGGCAAGGCTATTAACATAGCAACGAGGAAGACAATGAAGGCGTGGATTCCCGCGACAAGGAGAATGCAGTTTCACCGAGCAGCAACAACGCCTTACAGTGACGAAGGTGACTCGCAACGATAAACCGAGGTCCGAAGAAAAAGCGGCCGATTCCAGAAACGCCAGCTCAAATGGCTCAATCCCACTGTTACCCCAGCCGATACCCCGACCATCTGCAGTCAATCGAGACGCTGCTGCTGGACCGAATTCAGTACTCCAACGGCTGTTCTACGATCTCAGGTCTGTGTTCGATTTGTGGAAAAGTTCATCAGAAGATATTGGCGGCATGGACAACATGTTGCGCGAGTTGTGCGACCTGTTGGACCATTCCAAACATCCTTTTACATGGCTCTCCCGTTTCTGAGCAGACGTAGCTTGCTCATACCATCGCTGGGCAACTGATAACCGTTCTGGTAGAAATCCCTGCTACAGAGTTGGACCGGAAGTTTTCGGTGAATCTAAGAAAAGTATCCACGAGGTTTTCGAACAGGCTGAGGTCCTTTCACCATGCGTACAGTAACTGTTCATTGACGAAATCGATGCCCTCTCGGTCAACCGAGTTAACAAAGCTCAGAAGAACACGGAACGTCGCATTGTGGATTAGTTGCTGACCTGAGCTGGATAATTTGCACAAGCTGAAGGACAGCGATGGTGTGACAGTTGCCACAAACCGGCGGATGCGCTGGACCCTGACCTATGCCGTGTTGGACGATTTGAGCAGGAACTTTCTCTGGAAGGAAGATGAACTGATGGAAACCGAGAAAAACACTGGCCCAAAAGCCAGTTTTCTGATCCCGAATGTCACAAACCCGAATGCAATGAAAAGCTTGTTCTTGGGAAGTTGTTCTTTCGAGGTTCTAATACCTTGTCACGGAGATGGTGACATGTAAGCATATTTGGGCTTATGATATTCGGGCTAACGGTGCATTCAAGTTAGTGAATCAACACAGAAGCCTTAGCTGAGGAACGTGACGCCACATCCACACTGGAGAGTGCTCCCTCACCCCAGTTCTTACTTTGGAGAAAGTGATGAGCTTTCTACTGAGTCATTTGAATTCATTATCAGATGAGGAATTGGAAACCTTATGCATTGAGCGGGCAGCCTTCCCCGAATCTCTGAAATCAGTTCAACATTCGGCCAAGCGAGAAGGCATTATCACTATACCGGATGTTACGGGGAAGGATATCGGTTCGCTGGGCGACATCTCCTTCCGGAATGGTGTTATGTGATCCTTCTGGACGCGGCAAGACTATTGGCGAAGGCAGTAGCCAACAAAACTGGCATCAATTTCATTTAGGTCAAAGATCCCGAACCGTTGAATATATTCGTCGGTGAGTCGGAATGTGCCGTTATTCAGTGTTTCCAACGTGAGGGGCTCCGTAGCTTGCTCCGTAGGTCATCTTCTTCAATAAACTTCATTCATTTCGCCCAAACGGTCCGAGAATTCTAGGGATAGCTCTGGTATGCATGTGGTGAACCAGCTATATGCCGAAATGGACGGTATCGAGGATCGGAAGTGTATTTTCTAGATGAGCACCATCAACAGAAAGTGGCACCAGAACCAGTCCGGATCGGGTTAATTCGGATACGTTCCATCAGAGGTTCGCCTTAGCAAACTGAACCCGTTTTTGCTGGCTTGCACATTTTGACCGACGTGTCTGAAATGTTACTGTTTGCGGTTCTGCTGACGAAGGTAAGATTCAGAAATTCTCGGAGATTTTCAGTTAACATAAATGTTTTTTTTTTCATGGTAGGATTTGAAAACGTTCTAGATGACGTGCCGGATACATGACGTACGGCTACGGTAGTCAGGCACTGATGAATACCATGTTGACCGGAGGGCTGTTCCGTACGCTTAGGACAACGACAGAGCTGAAAAGCATGGCGCAACACTTGGACATCGGACTCAACGCGCTGATGGAACACACGCAGTGCTGCATGGTCGGATTCTAAGCATCCGAGTTCGGGAATCATTCCGGCGCTGGATCCTTCTTCAGTATCAGCAACGCATGTCACACCAAGTGCCTCGTCTGCGGGAATAAGCCTTATAATAACTTCAAATCATTGTACATAGTAATGTTTTAATTTAAAGTTTATAATTAAATTATTATAAAACTAATGAAATGCATTTAGGAAATGTTGAGAAATGTAAACAGAAGAGGGGGCACTGCCCGTTGAACTACACGCATGGTAATCTGAATCTTATTGCCATGGTCAAACGTACTATGCTGTTTATTTTGCGCATGGTAAAATGGACTATAAAATGTGATTTAAAAATACCATAAAATGTAAATAAAGAGCAACATGGTAAATTAAACCCTGCACATAGTAATTTCAAATATAAATTATGGTCTACCAAAATCAAGTGGTAAAGTTGTCTTAATTTAAACCTTGATCTGGTCGCCGTTACCATGCCTGTTTTTTCAGTGTATTGAGCGGCCCAGATGCAAAGGGGTGTAAGTGACCATTTTTAGCTGAGCATATAAAAAACTTCAGATTTCAAGCTCTCAGGAACTTTTTTAAGATTATTGTTATGATGATTTGATTGATTGATTGATTTGTCTTTATTAAAGAGATTTTCAGCCCTTGCGTATGATGATTTGAAAAAATACAATATATTAGCAAAAATTCGGTTTATTTTTGAAACTCCATACATTTTGTATGGGATGAAAAATTGATGAAAAACTTCAAACCTCATTTACTCAAAAGTGGGGTTTTGTCACTTACATCCCTTTGTTTCTAACCCCCTCTATTCTAATATCGTAGTTGGAGTTAGCGTATTGAAAAGACATGGTCTCTCGGGAAACATGTTCCGTAATGATTACTTTAAAATCAATGAACACGTACTGTATAGTAGCAAAGGTTTATTGGCAGGAACTCTTATTCGATTTGCACATCTTCCGGCAAATCTTCCGGAGTTAGATTTGAGTGCAATAAAAGCAACCCAAATAATTTCACAGTATTTGTGTAGTAGCTATATATCCCGCTTCAATTTTTCTACAATAATGTTTACATCCGACAAGCCGTGTTGGTATACAAACAGTTTCTTTAGTACAGCTTCTAGCTGTAATGATATCGCATAACGGCCTTCAAGGCGCTGCTGGTTTGTGGATTTGTTAGTATTACGAATTGTACTATATAGTAGCAGCTGTTTCGGTAATGGGAACTCCTATTAAGTTTGTTCAAGTTTTCACATCTTTTGGTGTTCCCGTATTTGACATTTGCCTTTCGAATGCCCACAGCAATAACTATTACTTAATTTATCTTCTTAAGTTTCTTGACTGCTGCATCATATAATTGAGTAAAAAATAAAGGCATTGCACCTTCTACAAATTTTATCAGACTCTTTCGTATTTTTTATTTCACTCAATGCTTCAAATTCATTTTTTGGGTGAATATAGTATCATAGCTGCTGATATGTTTAATCTAAGTATTTCCTTCATTTAATATCCCAGTCCCGTTACTGTGCAAATTCCTAACACTTTTCCACGATTCCCAATTTTGACACGAATGCACTCTTAGTGTAAAATGTCATAAAAAAGAAAACGATTCCCAATTCTTTTAGACTAACTTTTAGATTAACTAGAAGCTACAAAGCGTGAAACATCTACACGAAAAAAAGAAGAAACCTAAACATGAGTTTTTTTAAATCTCAAAATTGAGTAAAGATAGTTGTATTTGTATGTCATATTAACAGTACTGCTATTCTAACTTCTAATAATAACGTCAAAAAGTACCGAACAGACTATGTATTAAGATGTAATGGATGTTATTGAGCGTGGAGATAGCGAATGCGGTAATAAATAATCCTAAACAATACAAATGTGAATGATAATTCTGCTCAATTGATCACTGTATTTCTCTATTCAAACTTTTTTTTTATTACGACCTATTATCATTCGACCATATTTGCTTTGACATTATGTCAACTTTTTAATTTCTAAAAATAATCTAAATCTTAGAATAAACCTAAATAGCATCTGCAAAAGTTATCATATCAGCCTATGATATAATTGTGATCAATTAAAACAAAGCCACATTTTACCTTCGCTCACGTTGGTACGTGTATGACCGTCGCGTCGGTCTCACAGCGCAAAGAAAAAAAAACGAATTAAATCATCTCCGTCCGTAAAGAATCACGACTACAGCAACTTTGATGCCGCCAAAAGGCACCCCATGACGAAGCTCAATAATAAATAGTCGACTGGCTATTTTTTCGTCATTCTCTTTGTTCAACAAACGACGACGGGCCATGCGCACGCCACCACTGTGGTCCACTGCACGAATTTCTGCTGGCCTGCTTACTCTCACAGGAAATTTGACGTTTGAGCGGTGCCGACACCGCTCAAACGTCAAATTTCGTGTGAGAGTAAGCAGGCCAGCTGAAATTCGTGCAGTGGACCGTTATTAGTGTTTCAGTGCGCACCGCGATAGCGCTGTTGGTAAGAGAGAGAGGTTCATTGTTTGATCTTGCATTCAAATCTCTGTCTATTTTTGTCCTGCGACTGACAAACAAGAGATGGGGGAATAGGAAAACTGGCAATACGTAGAACCAGTAAAGCTTTTTTCGTCCCTCACTTCAAGTGCAGTGATAGCCTCATTGGTAAAGGCGTCTGAAAATTAACGATGGCAGGATTATTGGTTCAAATCCCGTCCGGCTTTGTAAGTTTTATAATGAAATCGAAAGTTTTTTTAATGTGATCTATTATTTTCTAAAAATAGAATAACACACTTAAAATAATTAACCAAATGTGAGTAAAAAAAATTAGTTTATACCCTATTTGATTTTTACTCTAATTGAAAATATCAAACTGTATTATAATTTTGATATATTTTATCAAAAACTTAGAACAGGGCTTGATATAGTTTTGATGTATTTGTAACAAACTCTGATAAACTTTTGTTAGAACCCTTATGATTTTCAGTTAGAATTTTTGTTATTTTAACAACATCCTGCATCTAAATTATAACTGCCTATGTTAGAAAAAATCTGTGTAACATAATAACATATTATGATATAATTTTGTTATGATCGCCTAGTCGGGAAGCAGTCGCTTTCGCCATACCTTTTGGACGTCCTGCGAACGCGAAGGCTTCCGTCTTGGTAGACTTCGTAACGTAACTTTCGTCGGTTCCGCCGCTGCTGCAGTTTCCACAAAGTCTTACGTGATACTACATTGCATCGTCCATTGACCTACGAAGTCGCAACAGGGCCGTTTACAGATCCTTACTTATGTTGGACTTCGTGGACGCAAAGTCGATGATCTTTCCAAGCTGCTGCTTGGCCACATCAATCGCGGACAGCCCTTTTCACTTTTGGTTGATGGCCCTCGCTCTGTCCAATATCTCCACCTGCAAGCTAGCCGGGGAATGAAACGGAGACAATTTTCGAATGTATAAATTCAGATTCTGTTCATTGATTGCAAAGCGGTGTACGATTCAGTGAAAAGAAATGAGCTTTGAGGCGATATTGATCTCATCGGCATCGATCGTAGAGTTGTAGAGGATGCATATTGCTTATGCTTCTCTGAAGAGATAGGCAGCAAGGATAGGCTTGGGCGTTGTCCATAAACTGCGTAGACTTATTTTTGGCCATCTGAGAACCCTCGTACACTTTTGTCCATAAACAATTTCCGAGCTTTGTATGGAGCGTAGACTGGCCAGACACCCCCTACCCCGTCGCCCCTAAGAGTCTACGTAGTTTATGGACAGGCCCTTGACGATAAACTCGACCACGACGAAAGACATACATGACTGCGGGTAGCGAGATAGGCCTAGTGGTATAATGCATTTCGTGGGCAGCCACGAGCATGCAACTACACGCGTCTGAAGAAGATCTGGGAACCCCAAAAATTAGAGTAAATTGGATTGTGCTCGTATAATGCGCTTAAGTTAAGTTATTTTATAGCCAACGAGGCGTCAAGGGAAAGTATTATACATATGAACATTCAACATTTTATCACAAGCTTTTCGTTTCTAGCCGATTGTGGGCATTCATGTTGAATGCATTGCATTTGGTGGGAGATCGATCGATCGATCGATCAGTAAAGTGTGAACTTTTCCCTCATCGGATCGACGCAGTGAAGACGACGGTGTGGAACGGAGGGCATGACTCGTCAGTTTTATCACGCGCTATCTTGCTCAGAGCAGCCAGCTCACCGTTGGTGATGTTGGGCTAGGCGAGTTATCGTTCCACTATCTAAATTGCGTGTGATGCTCTCGAATGTTTGCGGTGGCGTAGATGGTTGGTAGAGGTAGGTATATAGGTATACCTACGACGGTGCGGACCCAGCAGACACGACGAAGATTAGCATCTTCGGTGGTTCATTATTGGCTGCAAGTGCTGCTGCTGCGGCGGGTGATAAAGATGGGTGAGAGCGGCGGTCAATCGAGAGAGAGAGGCCAATGTGGAGCCTTGGTGTCGGGTGGAGGTGGTTATTACGAGGTGGAGACCTAATTTTCGTGATTATGATGATTTTTTTTGGATCTGGAATTCAATATCTTGAGTCGGTAAGTGGCAGCGAGATGTTTTGGATGGACGAGTTTTGATGCAAGTTTGCGTATGGTTTTGGTGAAATTTGTGCAAATTTAGAGCAAAGTTTATCGGTAAGGCATTCAAGAATAGCCTAGCGATTTATTGTTTGAACTCGGATTAATTTTTCGCTGATATCACAAAAAAAAAACACATTTCATCTGTCTTGGACAATTTTCCTCCAACTTCTCCGAATTTGATACAACTCGAGATTTAGGCGTCTGCACCACATACCATTTTTTTGTTTTCAACTGAAAATTGTCCGCAGTAAATGCGCTCAAAAACTCAGAAAAGCATATAGACGTTTCCCATAAGGATGCTTGGCATAATGGACATTTAGCATATTTTTAGAAGGCACATACGTTCAAATTTGGAACTGTCGATCTCTCAACGTCATTGGGAGCACCCGCATACACGGCGATCTACTGAAGGATCGCGGGCTCGGTATCATAGCGCTGCAGGAGGTGTGTTGGACAGGATCCATGGTGCGAACGTTTAGAGGTAATCATACCATCTACCAGAGCTGCGGCAACACACGCGAGCTGGGAACAGCTTTCATCGTGATGGGCGACATGCAGAGGCGCGTGATCGGTTAGTGGCCGATCGATGAAAGAATGTGCAGGTTAAGGATCAAGGGCCGATTCTTCAACATCAGCATAATAAACGTGCACAGCCCTCGCTCCGGAAGCACTGATGATGACAAGGACGCATTTTACGCGCAGCTCGAACGTGAGTACGATCGCTGCCCAAGCCACGACGTCAAGATCATCATAGGAGATTTAAACGCTCAGGTAGACCAGGAGGAGAAGTTCAGACCGACGATTGGTAAGTTCAGCGCCCACCAGCAGATGAACGAAAACGGCCTACGACTCATTGATTTTGCTGCCTCCAAAAATATGGCCATACGTAGCACCTTTTTCCAACACAGCTTTCCTTATCGTTACACCTGGAGATCACCACAGCAGACGGAATCTCAAATCGACCACGTTCTGATTAACGGACAGCACTTCTCCGACATTATCGATGTCAGGACCTATCTTGGCGCCAACATCGACTCCGACCACTATCTGGTGATGGTCAAACTGCGCCCAAAACTCTCCGTCATCAACAATGTACGGTACCGACGACCGCCACGGTACAACCTAGAGCGATTGAAACAACCGGATGTCGCCTCAGCATACGCGCAGAATCTCGAGGCCGCGTTGCCAGACGAGGGCGAGCTCGATGAGGCCCCTCTAGAGGACTGCTGGAGTACAGTGAAAGTAGCCATCAACGACGCCGCCGAGAGCACCATCGGGTACGTGGAACGGCATTGACGGAACGAATGGTTCGACGAAGAATGCAGGAGGAGAAAAATGCAACGAGGGCGGTAATGCTGCAGCAAGGGACCCGACAGAACGTGGAACGTTACAAACAGAAATGGAAACACCAGACCCGCCTCTTTCGGGAGAAGAAGCGCCGCCTGGAAGAAGCGGAGTGCGAAGAAATGGAACTGCTGTGTCGTTCCCAAGAAACACGGAAGTTCTATCAGAAGCTCAACGCATCCCGCAACGACTTCATGCTGCGAGCCGAAATATGCAGGGATAAAGACGTAGGCCTTTTGACGGACGGATGCCTTTCACCAGCTCAAAACCAACAAAGCAGTTGGTAAGGATGGTATCACAGCTGAACTCATCAAGGTGGGCCCAGAAAAGTTGGCCACCTGTCTGCATCGGCTGATACACAGAATCTGGGAAATCGAACAGCTACCGGAAGAGTGGAAGGAAGGGGTGATCTGCGACCATTTGGAATGTGAGAACTTCAGGGCCATCAGTGATTTTGAATGCTGCCTACGAAGTGCTATCCCAGATCATCTTCCGTCGTCTGTCACCTCAAACGAATGAGTTCGTGGGAAGTTATCAAGCCGGTTTCTTCGATGGCCAGTCGACAACGGACCAGATCTCCACCGTACGGCAAATCCTCCAGAAATGCCGTGAATATCGGCTTTCCTGGGAAGCTGACTAGACTGATTAAAGCAACGATGGACGATGTGCAAAACTGCGTGAGGGTTTCTTGTGAACTACCAAGTTCATTTGAATCTCGCCGGGGACTGCGACAAGGTGATGGACTCTCATGCCTACTATTCAACATCGCTCTGGAAGGTGTGATGCGACGAGCCGGGCTCAACAGCTGGGGAGCGATTTTCACAAAATCCGGTCAATTTGGGTGCTTTGCGGACGACATGGACATTATTCCCAGAACATTTGGAACGGTGGCAGAGCTGCCCGAGTAGAAGAAAAAATCAGAACAATATCATAATAAGATCTAACTCTGTGAAGTACTCAACATCATTACTAGCTATTGGTTTGTTTGACATAAGAGATAAAAGATCAAAAATTAATATGGGGAGGAACATAATAATATCTTATTTAGACATATGACCTTGTGATTTATGAGCAGTGACATTACCACTGCACTACGACTCATATCTGAAAATAAGAGGTAATAAGAGCATCAAGTTCTACGTTTTCCAAGGTGTTTGCGGCTCGTGATAGTTGTGTTGGTTTGGTCGCGCCATGTTGTAGATGAGTGTGTGAAAGATCTAATTTTGATCTTGAATTGTAGTTTTCAGATCTTACAATTTTCGGATGTTATAGATGAATGTGTGAAAGAACTGATTTTGATCTTGAGCAGTATTTCTCAGATCTTTCGATTTCTAGATGTTGCAGATGGAAATGTGAAGAGATAATTTTGATCTTCAGGTTTTACAATGATAAATGTTCTTTTGCAGAATATTAATACACTTTCCACCCAAAATTTGCAAATTGAAGCGATAGCATGGAAAATAAAAATGAATAAAAGCTCAATTAAGAATTGCATATTTTCCTAAACTAAAAAAGCACGTTTCTCTAGATGATTTCACATTTTATGTCTATGCTACAAATAACAAGGCTAGTGATCCAAACTTGAAGAAACACGTGTGTAGACACATGTTTGGTTTATTTTGCGCCCAAGACAGGACGAATTTCCACCAATAGGACGCAATTAGTGAAGTACTAGATCGTTGTAATGAGCTGAATTTTTGTATGGTGAGAAGATACATTCTCCGTTTCTGCAATGAAAAGATGCAAAAAGCGTGGCTATCATAATTCCTTGCCTAGTTTGATGATGTTTGAGCAAAACTTTGGGTAACTGTGTTATTGTTTTCTCCATTTCTTGAAACTTAAGCAACATAGTTTTGCTCAAACAGCATTAAACTAGGCAAGGAACCATAATATTCATTTATCGGATTTGTACCACAAATGCAAGCTCGACATCGATGTCCAGATCATGTTGTCATCGGACCCTACATCGGACTCAAATGGAAAGCCTCGTCTGGGTTACTCACAGTGAAATAAAATAAACAACTAATGTTAAACTGGACTACCTTGAGTTTACGACTAGCTCAGCTCTTAATTATGACCATTAAGAAATCTATCAGAGAATTCAGTATATATTTTTGTGCCTTTTTTAGTATCGTAAAGAAGAGTAAATATCTTTAAATATGCGTTTTTTGTACCAATTACTCTGTTTTTTTTACTCAATTGCCGCATCTGTAAACCCGTTTATTGAAAAATTCGTGGTTTACATAAGGTGACATCTATTTATTACGTAACGCTAAGTTCAACATTTTTGAACGCGGTGGTTGGTTCATTAGAATCTGCGGGCATTCATAATGCGTTTTTGTATGAAAACACCAACTTGTTTCTATAGGTCGTAACGCTAGGCTGTGCCCAGCCACCACATGATCGCATATGATGTTGAATAGGATGCAAAAGTGGAGGGGATATGCGTACACTTTATACGCGGTTAAATGGAAGCATGTACGCATATGGCCTCCACTTTAGCACCTATTCTATGCGATTTCGTGTTGGCTGGGTGCTTCCTATTCTCCTGAAAGGATATGTAATTTATTAATTCCCTATCCCCTGATGCGTTGCATAATTTGGGGATGGCTGCAAAACGGTGAGTCGATAAGGAGAGCGTCCAATATAGCTCTGGTCCTCACAAGTTCCTACCTCATGCTTCCACGGGTCAAGCGATGACAAAGACCGCCAGCTAAGAGTTGTGTGCTTAGCTGGTAGTGCAGCCTGGGCACTGTTGTCCTTCTGACTTCAGCTAGATTGAGGAGGTACGATCCGAGCGCCTGTTCACCAAGGAGGTGTGGCTCAAACAGCGTCTGTTCTGGCATCCAGCGGCTGAGTAAGAAACGTTGCACCACGCCCAGCTAGATCCAAGGTGGTAGCCCCATAAGCGTGGTTGTCCCAGTGTTGGTTGGGACGTTAAACAGAACTGGCACGATGGCCCTCCGGCGAGACAGGAGTGTTGGCGTAGGCCCAATAAGCCACCCGTAAAAATTCCCATTGCGAATAACATAGGAGAAAATACGACTCGATACAATCGGCAAAGACCCACGCGACGAAATAAGGACTACGATTGGAAACTTGGAACATGGAATTGCAAGTCACTAGGTTTCGCAGGATGTGACAGGATAATTTACGACGAACTACATCCCCACAACTTCGACATCGTGGCGTTGCAGGAACTTTGTTGGACTGCACAGAAAGTGTGGAAAAGCGGGCATCGAGCGGCTACCTTCTACCAAAGCTGTGGGGAACCCAATGAACTGGGAACAGGATTTATAGTGTTGGGCAATATGCGACAACGTGTGATCGGGTGGCAGCCGATCAACGCAAGGATGTGCATGTTGAGAGTTAAGGGCCGTTTCTTCAACTACAGCATCATCAACGTCCACTGCCCGCACGAAGGGAGAACCGATGACGAGAAAGCAGCGTTCTACGCGCAGTTAGAGCAAACATACGATGGTTGCTCGCCGCGTGACATGAAAATCGTTGTCGGCGACATGAACGCGCAGGTAGGAAGGTAGGAAATGTACAGACCGGTAATCGGGCGAAATAGCCTGCACGCCGTATCGAATGATAACGACCAGCGATGCGTAAACTTTGCAGCCTCCCGTGGTATGGTAGTCCGAAGCACCTTCTTCCCCCGCAAAGATATCCACAAAGCCACCTGGAGATCCCCCGACCATCAAACAGAAAACCAAATCGACCACGTTCTAATCGACGGTAAATTCTTCTCGGATATAACCAACGTCCGCACATACCGCAGTGCGAATATAGATTCGGATCACTACTTAGTCGCTGTATGCATGCGCTCAAAACTTTCGACAGTTATCACCACGCGTCGAAGTCGAACGCCGCGGCTCAACATCGAGCAACTTCGTAACGTAGAAGTGGCTTAAGACTACGCGCAGCAGTTAGCAGTGGCTCTACCAACAGAAGAGCAGCTTGGCGCAGCTACGCTTGAAGATGGCTGGGGGGACATCCGATCCGCCATAGGTAGTACCTCGGTTACAGCACTAGGCTTCGCGACTCCGAATCACAGAAACGACTGGTACGACGGCGAATGTGAACAGTTGAAAAACGAGAAGAATGCAGCATGGGCGAGAATGCTGCAACACCGTACGAGAGCGAATGAGGCACGTTACAAACAGGCGCGGAACAGGCAGAACTCAGTCTTCCGGATGAAGAAGCGCCAGCAGGAAGAACGAGATCGCGAAGCGATGGAAGAGCTGTACCGCGCTAAGGACACACGAAAGTTCTACGAGAAGCTGAACCGCTCGCGCAGAGGCTTTGTGCCACAAGCCGACTTGTGCCGAGATAATCACGGGAATATTCTCACGAGCGAGCGTGAGGTGGTCGAGAGGTGGCGGCAGCATTACGATGAGCACCTCAATGGCGACGTTGCAAGTACCGAAGGTGGCGTGGTAACAGATCTAGGAGTATGTGCACAGGACGAAAGACTTCCGGCCCCTGACCTCCAAGAGATTGAGGAGGAGGAGGTTGGCCGGTTGAAAAACAACAAAGCCGCTGGGGTAGATCAACTACCAAGCGAGCTTCTAAAATACGGTGGAGAAGCACTGGTGAGAGCACTACACTGGGTCATTACCAAGATTTGGGAGAAGGAAGTATTACCGGAGGATTGGATGGAAGGTATCCCATCTACAAAAAGGGCGACAAGTTGGATTGCGGGAACTACCGCGCGATCACACAACTGAGCGCTGCCTACAAGTTACTCTCTCAAATTTTATGCCGTCGTCTATCACCGTGTGCAAGAGAGTTCGTGGGGCAATATGAGGCTGGATTTATGGGTGAACGCGCTACAACGGACCAGATGTTCGCCATCCGCCAGGTGTTGCAGAAATGCCGCGAATACAACGTGCCCACACATCACTTGTTCATCGATTTCAAATCGGCGTATGATACAATCGATCATGCACGAATTCGGATTCCCGGATAAACTGATACGATTGGTTAAGGCGACGATGGATCGAGTGATGTACGTAGTTCGAGTATCAGGGACACTCTCGAGTCCCTTCGAATCTCGCAGAGGGTTACGGCAAGGTGATGGTCTTTCGTGCTGTTCAACATTGCTTTAGAGGATGTAATAAGGAGAGCGGGGATAAACACCAGTGGAACGGCTTTCACGAAGTCCGTTCAGCTGCTTGGTTTCGCTGATGATGTTGATGTTATTGCTCGTCAATTTGAGACGATGGCGAAAACGTACATCCGACTAAAGAGTGAAGCCAGGTTAATCGGATTAGTCATTAATGTGTCGAAGACAAAGTACATGACTCCAGGGCTCCAGGGAGGAATCATCGCGCCCGCCACCCCGAATTTATATCGACGGTGATGAAATCGAGGCGGTTGATGAATTCGTGTACTTGGGCTCACTGGTGACCGCCGACAACGACACCAGCAGAGAAATCCAGAGGCGCATTGTGGCAGGAAATCGGGCTTACTTTGGACTCCGCAGAACTCAACGATCGAATAAAGTTCGCCGTAACACGAAGTTAACCATCTACAAAACGCTGATTAGACCGGTGGTCCTCTATGGGCACGAAGCATGGACCCTATGTGCAGAGGACCAACGCGCCCTTGGAGTTTTCGAACGGAAGGTGTTACGTACCATCTACGGCGGAGTGCAGATGGAAGACGGGACTTGGAGAAGGCGAATGAACCACGAGCTGCATCAGCTGCTGAGAGAACCAACCATCGTCCATACCGCGAAAATCGGTAGGCTACGGTGGGCGGGTCACGACATCAGGATTTCGGATAGCAACCCGACTAAAATGGTTCTCGAGAGTCATCCGATCGTTACAAGAAGTCGTGGAACGCAGCGAGCTAGGTGGGTCGACCAAGTGGAGGACGATCTGCGGACCCTACCCAGAATGCGGAACTGGAGACAAACAGCCATGGACCGAGTGGAATGGAGGCGGCTACTATGCACAGCAGAGGCCACCCCGGCCTTAGCCTGATCGATAAGTAAGTAAGTGAGTTCGTGGGAAGTTGCCAAGCCGGTTTCATTGACGGCCGGCCGACAACGGACCAGATCCTCACCGTACGGCAAATCCTCCAGAAATGTCGTAAATACCAGGTCCCAACGCACTACCTGTTCATCGACTTTAAGGTGGCATACCTACAACAGTATCGACCGCACAGAGCTATGGAAAATCATGGATGAGAACAGCTTTCCCGGGAAGCTTACCGGACTGATAAGAGCAACGATGGACGGTGTGCAGAACATCGTAAGGATTTCGGGTGAACTATCCAGTTCATTCGAATCTCGACGGGGACTACGACAAGGTGATGGACTTCCCTGCCTACTATTTAACATCGCCCTGGAAGGTGTTATGCGACGAGCCGAGCTCAACAGCCGGGGTACTATCTCCACGAAACCCAGCCAATTTTTCGGTTTTGCGGATGATATGGATATTATTTGGAACATTTGGAACGGTGGCAGAACAGTACACCCGCCCGAAAAATGAAGCAGCAAAGGTCGGACTGGCGGCTAACAAAGTACATGCAGGTAGGTGGAACTGAGCTAGAGCATGAGCATGAGCATGAGCATGAGCATGAGCATGAGCATAGATGACCGCACAATTCGTAGTTGCTACTCCGTGATTGACCAGAGCAATCGAAATTGCACAAGGAACCAATGAATAAAGCTTGGGACTAGCTTACTATTCTCAATGTACACAGGTCGAGAGCTCTCAACTTTAATAAGGTCAATAACGGCGCCGGCCACGTCCTTACGGTCATCGAGGATGGAAGGGAATGTTAGTAAGACAAACGTTGTTAAAAAGACCGCGAATCGCTGCATCTCCACGTTTGTCTCAGGAAGGAATTTTTTGTTAGTAGGGTAAGGTACATTGTCAGTCCGGGAGTCACCTATGGTTGGTGATATGATTTGACAATGGATCAATATACACAAACCGCCGTTAACAACCGACCATTTTTCGACGCAAGAACTAGCCAAAAAGAAAATTCTATCGCGCGTCTCCACTCCACTAGGGAGCAGAAACCTTTAGTCTATTCCACACAGAAATACACTGAACGCGACTCACTTGTCGGCGCCCGGATTTTTTTCTTGACCGGCGAACCCGAAGTAACATTTTTCACTCTTTTGTGTAAATGCAAAAATGAAAGAAAATATTTATTATCAACTTAAAGTGTATTGGAAACTAGCGCCGAAGGGAAGCGAAAAATTCGGAACCGACTCGAACCACGGCGCGGGCACACTCGTCCCGTCGTCGGAGCCCCGCAGAGAGAAGAGAAAAAAAAATCGGAAAAATCTAGCAAAGCCAGCGCGCGAAGCTTTGCTGCTGCCGAACTACCGCACACTACTCGGTAGGTGGAACTGAGCTAGACAGGACAAACCTTGGCAGCGATGTTACGATGGACGGGAATACTTTCGAGGTAGTATAAGAATTTGTCTACCTCGGTTCCTTGCTAACGGCTGACAATAATGTGAGCCGCGAAATACGAAGGTGCATCATTAGTTGAAGCCGTGCCTACTACGGGCTCCAGAAGAAACTGCGGTCCAGAAAGACACAACAAATGTACCATGTACAAGACGCTAATATTTAAGACCGGTGGTTCTCTACGGACACGGGACATGAACGATGCTCGAGGAGGACCTGCAAGCACTCGGAGTTTTCGAGCGACGTGTGCTAAGGACGATCTTCGGCGGCGTGCAGGAGAACGGTGTGTGGCGGAGAAGGATGAACCACGAGCTCGCTGCACTCTACGGTGAACCAAAGATTTTTAAGCTTAATTTAATATATTTGGGTGAACCCAACATCCTGAAAGTGGCTAAAGATGGATGGATACGGTGAGCAGGGCATGTTGCAAGAATGCCGCAAGTTGGTGTTTGCTAATCATCCGGTTGGTAAAAGAAGGCATGGAGCGCAGAGAGCACGATGGGCGGACCAGGTGGAACGTGATCTGGCGAGTGTTGGGCGTGACCGACGTTGGAAAGCTGCAGCTGCAAATCGTGTGTTATGGCGGCAAATTGTTGATTCAGTGTTATCATGAATTTGATGTTGAACTATATAAATGAAAATGAATTGGGTAATGTTACGTGAACGGCGGTATCTAAATAAGTTTTACAAAAGGAGGTTCAAATGTATTTTACAAATATAGGTACAAGCATGATTTAGTTTTTCACAGCAGCTTTAGCGTTTTATAGCTCATATGCAGCTTTCTTGCTGATTCCACATTAACAAAACTGTTTTGAGGTTGGGGTAAACAATTTATTTACGGATTTGAAAAGTGTTTCAAACACCTACACACACCCCCTATCGTCCCACTACGACCGGTGTTGAAAAAATCCATAGTGCTGATGCCAAAACTGTTGAAATTTGTGTGAACCTTGCAGTACATGATCCAATAAGCTTTCATCCGCTTCAACAATTTTCCTACGACTAACAACAATGAGACCTGAACATAAATCGAAAATTGCCAAATTACCTGATATCAATCTTCCATCGCAAATTCAATTCACTAAATATAATTACTATCTCCCATGCTTCCCTTCGCTCAGTCGCTCGTTTTCTCGTCATTTCTCGTAACCCTCAACGTTTTTACGGCCATTCATGCCAACCAACCTTATGAGAACAAGAGCACTTCCGGAAACGGCGCGCAGCTATTAAACATCAACTTCCATCTCTAGCCTTGTAGTTAATATTTTCCCAAATCTCGATCGAAAAAGAAGGAACATGATAGGGAACAAGCAATCAGAAATAAATCGATCATCACGTTAGATCCACCAACACAACCTCGGGTGGGACCGCAAGCATCCCGTGTAGCGAGTGAATCGATTGAATCCGCGCCGCTAGAATTCCCATAGATCATAGTGGACGCTTCCGTACCGGCAGCGACATCGCAGGCTAGACCGACCGCCCTGAGACAAACACGGTGAGAATCGGCTTCTTGGGACCACGCGAGCCGATGTTGGTGTTTGGTGTGGTCCACATGAAAGCACCGAAAAATTTTCTACAAATTACTCGCGTGGAATATTGCTCAAGTAGGGTCAAGTGGGGTAAGATGCCATTTTTCAAACTTTCATCGTTTGCAATGATAATTAGCCTCATTTGTTAGGCTTTCAAAGTGGTAACAGCAACTAGACAATATTTGCTCGATACTTCAGCAAAACTATTCACTAAACTATTGCATTTTCATTGATTTTTAGCGATTTGAAAAACTGATTCGTAAAACGGAAGTGGTGCAAAACGATCGTCTGCCATGGGGTAAGATGCCACTTCATAAAAACATTCAAAAATTACGTCCATCAGTTTTCGGCCATTTCCGACTCCTTTTCCCTCCTCTGTCCCGCTTTTATCGAAAACTCAATAAATGGAGTGTTACCCCCCTCCCCGCAAAACGATGATCGTAATATTTGAATGACCCCTAACATGGAAAGCGTAGACATCAACAACCATGCGTCTCCATGTGTGCCTCAATCTCGTTGGAATCACTTGGCTGGTAATAAAATCACCAGAAAACCTTAATTGCAAGCACGAAAAACCGGAAGTTGCCAATTTTCATTGGGAAATCAAAACATTGTCCGTGGGTTTGGTGGCCTAGCTTCTAGAATAATGTTCGATGCAAACATATCTTGACACCATTCACCTATAGTAATGATCAAGTCCCATACAGGAATGATTTTATGAGTTGAGCCATTTTACCCCATCTTGGCATTTTGGGCTCTGTTCCCCTACGCTTCCCGTTCCCCACCAGCCAGCAGAGGCAGTGAACGATCCACTCGACGATGATGGGAGATTGGAGGAGATAATTAATTTCTCAAGAACGTTCTCGCGTTCCGGCGTAAAGTATCGATTTTACGCTCAATAATGGTTGGGAAATAATCACAGCCTCCAGCCAGCGCCAAGCTACAAAGTCTTGTTTCTGGCTTCGTTCCGGTTGATACAATTGGACATCGTGAGCTCCTCAGCAGGAAGACGACGAAGGTGGCCAAAGCGCCTCCCGTAAGTGACGTGAGAGTATGCTGCTCATAAACTGCTGCGGTGTCTGGTTCAGTACCCTCCAAATAGTTCATGCATTCTAGATCTGGATTACGACGATACTCTTCGTCTGTTGGAAGGGCCGTGCGAAGTCGTTTTATAGGGAGGAACGCAGGAGGAAAGCAATGATCGATCAAATCGGTTTGTAGCATTTATTATAGGTAGTGGGCAGAGAGAGAGAGAGAGAGCGCGAATTTGCTACACACGGTAGCTTTGCCCTTTACTGGTTTGGGCGTAATTGCCGGGGTCTACCGGGCGATTTGTTTTACGGTATTTGTTTATGGGCTCGTTATACCAATAATAGTAACTGAAACGTTTCATTAATAGGTAGAGGAAGAAATCGTTAGCTGATGCTGTGGGAGTTGAAGAAACGTTTGTGTACGAGGAGAGAAAAATAAACAAGTTTATTTGTAATGTTTATCTGCAGCATGTTTACACAATGAATATACTTTCCAAATAATTACAATTTTCCTAATATTTTAACTACTGTGTAGGAGTACTTATAATATAGTATAGCAAAAAATAATTCTATTACTTTTTTTTATTTAGTTCATTAACTTGGGGCTCAATCGCGTATAACGCTTTACGGAGCCGAGGATCTTTCTTTGTACTTAATAGTATACATTATTCAGAGTAATAACTTTTTAATGATATCTGTTAGTAATGGATGGTAGCCAGGGTACTCGTGGCAGCTCGAGGTTAGAAGGTCACATTTTGAGGGACGGACAGGGTAAGGATTGGGCCAAAGGTTTCACTGCTGCTCATCCGGGGGTGAATCGCTTCTTGCTAGCGTATTCGTTGCCTTGTGGTGTTGGTACCATCTTGTTGTGGGACTTGGTCTTCCGGATGGCCAGGAGCAGCTTGGTAACACAAAGAGGACAAAGAGAAAAAAAAACTGGAGAAGAGAACACAAGCGAATTAAACATTCATATCAGCAGAGCGAAGAAAGTCGAAAATACATCCCATGTATGTGACATCGCGGGTCCCCAACACATCTCTCACAAGAACAAAGGATTGTCTACCTCGGGCCTCAAGGGCATCCAAAAGTAGTGCTCTGGAGTCTGGAGGCGTCATTATCCGGGCATTGCCAAACTACGTGGTCGATGTCATCATAACCGGATCCGCACTTAGTACAAACATTGCTCAACGCGAGGTTTATCCTGTGTAAATGCGCGTCTAGCGAGTAATGGTTGGACATAAGTCTTGACATCACGCGAATGAAATTGCGACTTACATCCAAACCATACCATCACACTCGCAAAAAACATTAGGAATAATGGAATGTAACCACCGTCCCTGCTGGCCATCTCGCCAATCATTTTGCCAACTTTGAAGAGAACTCTGGCGAACAAAATGGAAAAATTCATCATGTGAAACTCTTCTATCAAAGATCTCACCTTCCTGTGCGCCCACCTTTGCGAGAGTGTCCGCCTTCTCGTTGCCATAAATTGAGCAATGTGAGGGGACCCATACAAAGGTAATCTTGTAGGATCTTTCGACCAGTGCACCCATCTGCTCCCTTATTTTTGTAAGAAAGTAAAATGGATGTTTTACAGGTTGCCTCAATCGAACTTAGGCTATCCGAGATGATGAAGAAATAGTTTACGGGCATGTTGGAAATCATCCCCAAAGCGAAGTTGATTGCTGCCAGCTCAGCAACATAAACCGAACAAGGCTCCTGAAGTTTGCGGAAGGCGGTGACATTTTTATTGAAGACACCGAAACCAGTGGATCCATTTATGCGAGACCCATCAGTGAAGAATCTCTTACAGCAATTGAAATTTTGGTACTTTTCGTTAAAAATGCGAGGAATAGATATACATCGAAGTTGATCTGGTATTCCATGAATAGTTTCATGGATAGATCGTATTTAACAGAGGAACTGTCATTAGTGAAGTGTACACGAGGAGGGTTATAACTTGATAGGCTTATGTCAGACGACATGGTCGGCGTTAAGTCAGAGGGGACCAAGTAACAAAATTGACGAAAATTAGATTCTCAGGGCATTTGGTTAAGAATTACTTAAGCTACTTGGAACATTCACCCAATTTTCTTAATTTTACAATTAACGAGAGTTATAGCACAATTTTCTTTTGATTGAACTGCAAAAATCGATAATAGTGTGAAGTCAGAGTGGACCATATGCTTGATGTCAAGAGAAAAGTGTACGTAATCTTTCAGAAGCAGTTTGCCAGCCGTACGCGGAAAATGATATCCATTATGACACTGTTGCAACTGACTCAGAATGTTACGGTAGAAGATTGGAAAGTTTTCAATTGGTCAGTCAGTCAGGATTTGCCTATGTAGTGTTATGGTCACACAATTTGTGTTTGTCTTCTTGTTTGATTTTGTGGTATGGTTCAATGGGTCTCCAGCTAGCCTAGTGGTTAAGGCTCCCCACGGATCGCCAATCCGGAGACGGCGGGTTCGATTCCCGTTCCGGTCGGGAAAATTTTCTTGCCTCCCTGGGCATAGTGTATCATTGTACTTGCCTCATAATATACAAATTCATGCAATGGCAGGCAAAGAAAGCCCTTCATTAATAACTGTGGAAGTGCTCAAAGAACACTTAGTTGAAGCAAGGCAGGCCAAGTCCCAGTGGGAACGTAGAGCCATAAAGAAGAAGAAGAAAGAAGAAGGTATGGTTCATAATGTTTTACTTCTCGTTAAGTCAGTTGTCGCATGTTTGTTTTTTTTTTATTTATCATCGAATCAATCGAACCCCGTATGTTAAAATATAGTCGATCCTGTGTCAAATTGTTTTCTTGATTTCGCTAATCGTTTTCTACTTCTCTAAATTTGGAAATAATAAATATTGCATGTCAACTATTATGTATTCATCCCACTACAAATACTATGAAAAATATTCAAATTCGTTCAAATATCCTATCGGTCCTACTTAGATAAACCATGTCATTTTCTCAAGGGTAGCCTAGAAATGTCAACCTAGTCATACACAAGTAACGTTGTTCATTTAATAAAAAGCAGTCAGTTTTTGTTCAAAATGTTACGTCGAACGCATTGACGTCAACAATGCGTTTAAGTATTCGCACGTTAGCTTTGAATCTATCAGCACAATTAAGTGCTGCAAATCTCCTTCCCACTATTAATTCTTCGGCCGATTTTAATTGCTTTAGGCGGATACAAATTTAATTTTGACTTTTTGTCTCCCCCCCCCCTTCACAATTTTTGGCAGGATTTGGCATTTTGAGGGGGCAGATAAAAAAATATTTATCAAAATATTGGGTTTTGCTAAAAATTCTTTACCAAATCCGATGAGTTTTTAATATTTTTCAGAATTAATGCTTTAATATTTTTATCCCCCCCCCCCTCGACCAGCCAGGGAATGGTGAAATAAATATTTGTAACGGCCTTATTTAAAGAAAATATGACCAACTAACATTGTAAAAAATCGAAAAAGCGACTATGACATTAATAAATTACTAATCAAAATCAACCGAGAAACGTGGGAAATAGAGCCCAAACAACATTTTGGAGTCAGCTGGCTATAAAAGGTTCCAAAACCTGTCACAAATCCTATAATGCTTTTATTAGGATTTGTAACGATCATCAAACCCTTCTCAAATCCAACCGACTTGGAACTATTGCTTGGGAATAGACTCTACTGAGCCCCGGCGGTTCCTCCGTGTTTATCGACCATGTCTGATGCATATGATCAGCTATACTCCATCTGTAGCAGCCGGTTCGTGGTGAACCGTTGGAGGCGCATTAAAGTGTTAAAAAGGTGATATGTTTAACTAAACACTACATTACAATAATTATTGTTAATGACAATGCTAAGTTAATTTTTGTTACGCTGTGTAATCAAAATGAAACTCCTTCACTTTAATACCGTCAACCCCTGCGAACTTGGCCAGGGCCAGGGCCAGTTTCAGTTTTCAAAAACTTTTAAAAAATATGCCGAGTCCTACTAATACTACTAGGGTGAATAGCTAATTTTGCACGGTTCCAAAAATCTTCTATTGTTGCACACTCCATGCTTTTCCCATGAGTTGTGCAAAAGTTGGCGATTTACCTTACTTATCATACTTTTTCACTTCCATCCGGAAGCCAAATACTAACATTCACTAAATAATACCCTTCAATCGAGCAAACCAATGAGCTACCCAAATGCCCCGGTATCTAAATGAAATTAGATAATCATCGATTATTACGCCGCTTAAGAACTCTCCCGGCAGCATACAGCAGGTGTAACGATTCCTAATCAAAAGCACGGTACACGTGCTGCTGTAATTTAAACTGCCCAGCAGTAGTGGCGTATGGTACGGATAAATCGCAGAAGGAAGCGCACAATTGAGGCTTTAGCCGGTTTTTATTCAATTTTCACTGCTACTGCCAGCCTGCTTCTAATACCGACCTAGTGTCGGTAGAGAACCGTCTTCTTCCTATGCAAATTCCGAAGTCAGACAATCGAAACCCATTTCTAGCTGGAGGCTTCGGCTTATAAGCGTTCCTTCCTTAGTTTCGAAGCATTTCAAATCACCCGACCGTTGTTCCCTCGGGTGAACAAACTGGCCGCTTAGGAGGGCATTTGAATTTTAGCAGCCAAATTATTGGTGGATCTGCCTTTTTTTCTGGTTTGCTTCTCTGTGCAGAGTGAGTGAGTGCGTTGTTGGTGGAGGAAGATCAAATAACTCGCACGATGAAAAACGAGAAAAATTGCATAATTTAGATTGGAGGAAAAAATGGATCATTATAATAAGTTCCATTGCTTTGTCCGACTCTCGCTTTCGCAGTATTCGATCCATTGATGTGCTCTAGGGTGGGTCGAATGGTATGGGTGGTTTTGGTTTTGAGTTACAGAGAAGTTTCAAGTTATTCAAATTTCAAGTGATGCTTAGGATCAGAAGTTGAACAGACTTCTAGACTTGAATATCTTGTGTGATATGTGAAATAATACTTTATTCACTCTACTGTTGTAGGTCAATTCGGAGTACCTTTTTTGTGAAAATTATGTTGTGGTATCACCCTACTGCACCACAGTAAAGCACGCAAAACCACAAAAGTTGGAGAACGGAAGCAATATTATCTCGTTCTAACCCTTTAGTGCAGTGAGATGCTACCAAACCGGGAGATGCCCTACAACACCCGACATTAGCCTAAAGGGAAACCTCTTGACGAGGGCTGCGGGAATGAGTTTGAAACCGCAAACTCTTTATTAAAACGTCGGTGAACGGGCGCCTATGGGTTAGGGAAACAGCGCAAATCCGGTGCGTTCTTTCTCCATTGCGTTACCATTTTAGCTCCGTTGAGTTCCATATATTTAAAGAGGTTTAGACAGAACAAACAGAGAGAGAGAGTGGTATTATAATCCACGATTCCGCAAGGTGCAGGCCAGGTTATTATGTAAACAATCGTGTTAAACCCAATAATGATAGCAAAAACCAATAATGAGCAAATTAGTTCTGTTTTACTGCCAGTCGAGCTAAGGATTCGGTTTAGCGAGGTGGAGTTGGAAAATATATCTGATAAGGGAATAACATTTATTGGTGCCCTCTCAACAATATTGCTTAGTATCAACACTTGCACAAATCGTGAATGGAGTTGCAAAGATGAGTACATCCACTGCCAATGTAAATTGTGCTACCTCTACACGATATTTACAATAGCATTTTTTTTCCTCCCCTGTTGGGGAATTTAAGCCACTGCGTCCAATAAGCTGAACTTTTGTGGCTTTTCCCATTGAGAAGTTTTTTGAATCTAGTCGTGTTTACGCTACAATTTACACTTCGCGTAGAGTTACTCACTCCCGGGCTGCAAAACGGTGAGTCGATAAGGAGAGCGTCCAACATAGCTCTGGTCCTCACAAGTTCCTACATCATGCTTCCATGGGTCAAGCGATGACAAAGACCGCCAGCTAAGAGTTGTGTGCTGCGTAGTCGCCGGCTAAGAATAGGACTACTAACCCCAATTCAAGGTGTCAAGCGACCCGTGCTGAGGAATGAGTGATCGAGGGGGTGAAAAAGATGCTCGATCTTTAACGGAGCCTGTGGGGTACCTGGGCACCCCCCACAGTAAGCAGTCCCTTACCGCGTTAATGCAGGGCTCTGGCGTGGTGGACATTCTTTCCCGTGCTACTCGTGGGATTTAATCATGAAGTCAAATAAAGAAAATCAATATCTAGGTGGAAATAGTGGTGGGATCAACCCCTTCACAAGAAGCGGGTTGATGAGATCTCCGACAAGGAGAAGTGAGGAGATAGGCGCTGGGAGTTGCGTACGCAGCTCAAGCGTGGGTGCTCCAGTCCACTTCCCGGCAAGCCAGCCGGTGGAGGTTATGGACGGAGCGAGGGTGGTGGAGGCCGTCAACAGAGAATCCAAAGGACGGTCCGCAATAAAGGTGGCTGAGCAGCAGCTTGGCAAAATCATCGACTTTGCGTCCACTAAGTCGAACATAAGCAAGGACCTGAAAACGGCCTTGCTTTGGCTTAGGGCTTCGATCGACGATGCCAAGCAGGAGCACGCGGCACTCGCGTTGCTGACTGCTGCAGCAGCGGAGCCTGCAATTGAGAAAGTGCCGAAGTTTACCCAAACGGTGGCCTTCTCCTTCGCAGGAAGTCCGAATAAGGCGGAAGCGACTGCTCGCGACAAACGGGGCAAGCAATCGCAGAAGCGGGCGAGGCAACCGTCAGGCGAGGAGCTGTCTGGCGATGCCCGCAAGGCCAGGCGAATCATTACCCCGAAAGTCGGTAATAACGCCGGAAAGTCGGACCCCAGCCAGGGTTCCCGGAAAGCTGGGAAGGGTGGGCCTGAAAAGGCTGGCCCGTCCCGGAACGATGGGAACAAGGGGTTGCGACCGCTGGTGGGCCCTCAACAGCCACAGAGCAGGGCGATCCAAGGGGAGGACCCCCCTTGGACGAAGGTAGAGCGGAAGAGGAAGAAGAAGGCGCATCCGCAGGTAGTAGCGCAGGACACCAAGCCAAGGCATAGGAGGGCAGGTGCCAAGCGCTAGAAAGGCGACGCGATCGTTATCAAGACGAAACAGTCCAACTACTCGGACGTCTTGAAGATGATGCGAAGCGACGCCAAGCTTGAGGGTCTTGGAGCCGACGTACGCAGTATTAGAAGTACTCGTACGGGCGAGATGATCCTGGAGCTGAAGCGCCAGAAGGAGCACAAGGGCGCCGCCTATAAGAGGCTGGCAGAAGAGGTCCTTGGTGAGGGTGAAGGCTCTGACACATGAGGCGACTCTGAAGGTCAAGGACATTGATGAGATCACCGAAGTGGAAGAGCTCGTCACGGCACTGCGGCAACAGTGCGATGTGCAGGTGGCCGCCGCAGCCGTTAAGCTACGGAAAGGGCCAGCAGGGACACAGATAGCTTTGGTTCAGCTACCTGTGGCGGACGTCAAAAAGTCCGTTAAAGTAGGGAGCATAAAGGTGGGTTGGTGTGTATGTCACCTGACATTCCACGAGCCACCAGAGGTTTGCTTCAGGTGTCTGGAACCAGGACACAAGTCGTGGGACTGCAAAGGCCCAAAGCTGCACGAGTCCGCCCATCTGCATGATATGTACCGGGAAATCCTCGAACAACAGACATCCGATGGGTGGTCCAAGGTGCCCGGCCTTCAAGAAAGCCGCAGTGAACAACAAATCACAGTGCAGGTAACGCAGCTGAACCTGAACCACTGTGATGCGGCTCAGCAACTGCTTTGTCAGGCGGTTTATGAGTGGGAGACGGATATCGCCATCATATCGGACTCATATCGAGTACCCGCCGGCAACGGCAACTGGGTCGCGGATGGGACCAGAAAAATGGCGGCGATATGGACGACGGGTAAATACCCCGTCCAGGAGTTGGTGTCTACTACCTATGAGGGCTTCGTGGTCGCCAAAGTAAACGGGGTCTTCTTCTGTAGCTGTTATGCGCCTCCGCGGTGGCCGATCGAGCAGTTCACGCAAATGCTGGACCGCTTAACGACCGTGCTAACAGGGCGTAGGCCGGTGGTAATAGCGGGTGACTTTAATGCCTGGGCCGTGGAATGGGGAAGCCGTTTCACGAACCAGCGGGGTCAGATCCTGCTAGAAACACTTGGCCATCTTAGATGTCGACTTGGCTAATGTCGGTACCAAGAGTTCCTATAGTCGAAACGGAGCGGAGTCAATTATTGACGTGACCTTTTGTAGTCCTGGCCTAACAAGTAGTTCGAACTGGAGAGTAGATGATGGCTACACTCACAGCGACCACCTGGCGGTTCGCTACAGTATCGACTACAACAACAGCAGACAGCGGATAGAAGAAGAGGCGGCTAGGCCAAGGCCAAGCCCTCGCAGGTGGAAGACATCATACTTCGACGAAGAGGTATTTAGGGAAGCGCTCCGCCGTGAGCGAAACTTAATCGGTTTAGGCGGCGACGAGCTGGTAGCGGTGCTCTCACGTGCGTGTGATGCGACCATGCCTAGGCGAGTCCACCCTAGAAATGGGAGGCCAGCGGCTTACTGGTGGACCGACGCGATTGCGGACCTGCACCGCGCCTGCCTACGGGCTAGGCGGCGCGCCGGATGCAGTGAGCACGATCAGAGGAAGAGCGAAACGAACGGCGGGTGGTGTTTGCCGCTGCAAAAGCCGCGCTTAAGACCGAGATAAGAGCAAGCAAAAAGGCCTGCTTTGAGAGTCTCTGTCAGAGTGCCAATACGAACCCGTGGGGTGACGCCTACAGGATTGTTATGGCCAAGACGAGAGGTGTGATGGCTCCTACAGAGCAATCTCCAGAGATGTTGGAGGGTCATGATCGTAGTCCTTGGCCTCCTTTCGTAGGACAGCCGGGGACTGGGGCTGACGATGAGGAGAGGGTCACCGATGTGGAACTTTCGGGGAAAGCTAAGTCCCTTAGCGTAGGTAAGACGGACGGAGTTCCGAACCTGGCCTTAAAAGTAGCTATTGCAGAGGCTCCCGAGATGTTCAGGTCTGCTATGCAGAAATGCCTGGACGAGAGAGTTTTCCCAGAAGCTTGGAAGAGGCAGAGCCTGGTACTATTGCCAAAGGCGGAGAAACCACCCGGAGACCCGTCGGCATATAGACCAATATGCTTGATTGACACGGCGGGGAAGGTGCTCGAAAAGATCATCCTCAATAGAATGTTGAGTTGAGGTTGACCGAGGGCGAAAATGCTCTTTTGAGCAAACAGTACGGCTTCCGGAAGGGGAGATCCACCGTAGACGCTATCTTGTCGGTTACAAAAACCGTCGAGAAAGCACGCGAGCCTAAGAGGAGGGGAATTCGCTTTTGCGCGGTAGTGACTCTGGATGTAAGGAATGCGTTTAATAGCGCCAGCTGGTCTGCTATTGCCGATGCGCTCTTGGGGGATACCGGAGTACCTGTACAAGATTCTCGGTAGTTACTTTCAGAATCGTGTACTAGTCTACGACACGGAGGTGGGTCGGAAGTGCTTTCACATAACCTCAGGAGTCCCGCAAGGCTCCATCTTGGGTCCGGTGTTATGGAATGTCATGTACGGCGAGGTGTTGAGGTTAGAGTACCCAGTGGGAGTGGAGATTGACGGATTTGCCGACGACATTACGCTCGAAGTCTACGGTGAAACGATCGAGGAGGTAAAGTTGACTACCAACCACTCGATCAAGGTTGTGGAGGCGTGGATGCGGTCCAGGAAACTGGAGCTGGCTCACCACAAGACGGAGATCAGTGTAGGAGAGTGCACTATCCTGTCAAAGCGCTCCGTCAAACACTTGGGCGTGATGATCGACGATAAGCTTACCTTCGGTAGCCACGTCGATTTTGCCTGTAAAAGAGCCTCCACAGCTATTGCGGCACTGTCCCAGATGATGTCCAATAGCTCTGCGGTGTACACCAGTAAGCGCAAGCTTCTGGCTAGTGTTGCTACGTCCATACTAAGGTATGGCGGCCCGACGTGGGGCACCGCGCTAAGTACCAAATCACATAACATAAGTGGAACTCGCGTTCAGAAAGTTGTACCCAGTGTGGGATTTGAGTATGGTATAAGGAACATCGAAATGTCAAAACCATTATACTAGTTACTAACAAATTTTGGTAAAATGTAATCGTTTATCTGTCAAACTCTAAAGAACTTCGGTAAAAGTTGCTACCTTTACCGAATTTTTCCTGTAAAACAAACTTAACGGTTGAGATTTCGGTAAAACATTACCGAAGTCGGTGATTTTTTCTAACTGTGTACACTGGGTCATTACCAAGATTTGGGAGGAGGAAGTATTACCGGAGGAGTGGATGGAAGATATCGCGTGTCCCATCTCCAAAAAGGCGATAATTTGGATTGCGGGAACTATCGCGCGATCACACTACTGAGCGCTGCCTACAAGGTACTCTCCCAAATTTTATGCTACCGTCTATCACCGATTGCAAAAGTGTTTGTGGGGCAATATCAGGCTGTATTCATGAGTGAACGTGCTACAACGGACCAGATGTTCGCCATCCGCCCGGTATTGCAGAAATGCCGCGAATACAACGTGCCCACACATAACTTGTTCATCGATTTCAAATCGGCGTATGATACAATCGATCGAGAACAGCTACGGCAGATTATGCACGAATACGGATTCACGGATAAACTGATACGATTAATCAAGGCGACAATGGATCGAGTGATGTGCGTAGTTCGAGTATCAGGGACACTCTCGAGTCCCTTCGAATCTCGCAGAGGGCTACGGCAAGGTGATGGTCTTTCGTGCTTGCTGTTCATTGCATTAGAAGGTGTAATAAGGAGAGCGGGGATAAACACGAGTGGGAAGATTTTCACGAAGTCCGTTCAGCTGCATGGTTTCGCTGATGATATCGATATTATAGCTCGTAAATTTGAGACGATGGCGGAAACGTACACCCGACTAAAGAGTGAAGCCAGGCGAATCGGATTAGTCATTAGTGTGTCGAAGACAAAGTACGGGATCCAGGGAAGAATCACCGCACCCTCAACCCCGAATTTATATCGACGGTGATGAAGTTGGGCTCACTGGTGATCGCCGACAACGACACCAGCAGAGAAATACTTTGGACTCCGCAGAACTCCGCAGAACGATCGAATAAAGTTCACCGTAACACGAAGTTAACCATCTACAAAACGTTGATTAGACCGGTCGTTCTCTATGGGCACGAAACATGGACCCTACGTGCAGAGGACCAACGCGCCCTTGGAGTTTTCGAACGGAAAGTGTTGCGTACCACCTCGGGATTTGGAGAAGGCGAATGAACCACGAGCTGCATCAGCTGCTGAGAGAACCAACCATCGTCCATACCGCGGAAATCGGGAGGCTATACGGTGGACGGGTCACGTCATCAGGATGTCGGATAGCAACCCGACTAAAATGGTTCTCGAGAGTCATCCGACCGGTACAAGAAGAGGAGGTGCGCAGCGGGCTAGGCGAGTGGAATGGAGACGGCTACTATGTACAGCAGAGGCCACCCCGGCCTTAGCCTGATCGGTAAGGTACGATAAGGTATCTGATCCAACCAGTATTCCAGTTTTGGCAAAGAATACAGGAACGAAGATTAGCATCTGAGACATTCACAAAACTACGCTGCTGGAAATCCAATTATTCATTTTGGCATAAATTCATTGAAATCTTTGAAATAACACATCCAAGTTCCGCATATCGATTTCCCTTTATATTTAAAGCTAGAAAATGTATTTTAGGTGCAAATTTACCAAATAAAACACGAATGATCTTAGTATCCTAACTTGGAAATATACCGTAAGTACGTAAACGCAGCATTTATATACATATTGTAAATTGTTCCCAAGATATTAATTGCGTGAAGCGAAGCATTTACCACCAAAAATCTCACAATCTTTCGTGCATTATGTGGTTTATTGCATTTCGTTCACCGGTAAGTTTTTTTTCCCCTTCATGAAGCTGATGCGCATATTCCTCTTGATCCTTTAAGTGCTCGTTATCGTTTCCCTATTCCATTTCTAAACACATTGAGCTCGAGTACCACCGCCAGGAGGAGCCGTGTGAACGTGCCTAAAAATAAAAGGAAAAACACCGGCACAACAAGTGCAGTGTTACAAATTTGCAAGGTGTTCAATCGGCCGCGTTGGTACCGGGTGCACTTTTTTTCGCTATAGAGAGAGGCACCTTGTTGCTTCATATTTTTCAGGTGCAACCGCGAGCCACCGAACGACCAACCAAGACCGTAGACGAGGGCTATTGATCGGCTTCAACGTAGCGTAACTGTATTTACGATCGGATATCATCATTATGTTTGAAGGTCTTTCTTCATCCGGCTGGCTGAGGAGGAGCTATACCTACTGAAGCACGGCGGCGGCGATGTGGATGGTGGATGGCTCCTGACTGTGTGGTTCGTCTGCCCCGTAGGAACATTGCTCTACTTGTAATATGGGTTGATGTTTCGCTTGCTCCGCACTACTGTACGCGGCACCGACGACTGACTGTGCACGTTTCTTTGCTTTCGGCGTGAGAAATTAATACAATTTTGTGGAACTAAAATTGTTGCGAACGTTCAAAAGCAGTTCCCACGGGCAAAGGATTAAACTAATTTGTTGCAGGTATAAAGGTAGCAATGGTAGGTATCGTTTCTTGGTTTCTGGAAAACAATTGTATCTCAGAGTATGGTATGAGTTAGAAAACCACCGTAAATTAGTCATCATTAGTTGCCCATTTTGGAGGTCCAATACCACGGGGTGATTCGGCGGCAGGCAAATTCGTTTGACATTAAATGGCATGTCGGCAGCCAATTATGAATGTGCCATTAAATTCAATTGGAAACACCCTGTCACTTCATTTGTATCGCTCAGTCAAAGCTTCCGATCCGCTGCAAAGGATGTGTAACGACGTAAAAGTCTTTCGCCACGGGGCGCCACAATTATGTTGTCGACACATGCAGAGGCGGTAAATCGAACCAGTAGCTCAAGGCTTGATGTGGCGCAATCGAAGCCTTTGAAAGTGAGCGGGAATGATTGTCCGTCCAGCAGAGGTCCGTTCAGGCAGCACGTGTTCAGTTTCAGCGCTTCTTTCCATCACCAACTTGTGCAGCATCATGACCGCTGACAGAAGGCACCCTGTAGGGCTCATGAACAATTTGCGTAGTTAGTTAATTTTTATGACAATACGATGGGTATTACTCGGACACTCTTAAGTAGAATTAATTGATATATTCTGGGGCAAGTGAGGCCTAGAAAATGGTAATTAAGTAATCACTTATTTATTACGGTTTTTTTTACGAATTAGTGTAATCAGGTTTGTACCATTTAATTCCGCCCTATTTTGCTTATCCTTTGACAGTCCAACTAACATTTATTGTGAAAATAGAAATACACTAGAACGCCAATGGCGCTGTACTCAGTTTTCCTATTTAACTATTTTAATAACCTTAGTTGTAATAATTGATTATTTTTAAGTGCCCATCTTGTAGAGGACCTTTTGTTTTGGCAAACAAAATTTATTTGACACTTATAGTACCGCTACTGACGCTGTAAGGGCGAGGCAAACTAGATGTTAGTCACACGAACAGTCGCGACATTGGATTTCTGTGGCTGGTTATTCTAATATTGTGAACTAGCTGTCCCGGCAAACTTTGTCTTGCCGTCTTGTGGTGGTTTGACAACTGTTTAGCTCAAAATAGCACCGCACTCTAGATTGGTTTCATTTCGGTCGTGTTGATTTCCTTCCCAGCTCATAGAAAGTCAGTTTTTTTTTCAATTTTTGTACTGTTTTAGTAGATTTTCGTAACTTTTTGTACATATAAACACAGCCACCATGAAAACGAATCGAACCGTGCAAGAGTCATGCTAATCGGTTCATCCGTTCTTGAGTTTTGTTGCCTCAAAGAAACTTCAAACTCATTTTTATATATATAGATGTAAACGTCAATAAAGCGCCCTCAATACGACTTCATGCTGAGTTACTGTGTTGAACACTCCCGATCAAAAGTTTGGGGTCACCCCCTTAAAAACATGTAATTATTTTTAGGCCCATATTTCTCTTGGGCGCCGCCGAAGATCGTCCTTACCACCCGTCGCTCGAAAACTCCGAGTGCTTGCAGGTCCTCCTCGAGCATTGTCCATGTCTCGTGTCCGTAGAGAACCACCGGTCTTATTAACGTCTTGTACATGGTACATTTGGTGCGAGGGTGAATATTTTTTGACCGCAGTTTCTTCTGGAGCCCATAGTAGGCACGACTTCCACTGATGATGCGCCTTCATTTTTCACGGCTCACGTTATTGTCAGCCGTTAGCAAGGAACCGAGGTAGACGAATTCTTCTGCCACCTCGAAAGTATCCCCGTCTATCGTAACATTGCTGCCAAGGCTTGTCCTGTATCGCTCAGTCCCACCTACCAGCATGCACTTTGTCTTAGCCGCATTCACCACCAGTCCGACCTTTGCTGCGTCATGTTTCAGGCGGGTGTACTGTTCTGCCACCGTTCCAAATGATCTAGCAATAATATCCATGTCATCCGCAAAACAAATTGGCTGGATTTCGTGAAGATCGTACCCCGGCTATTGCCCAAGCAGAGGAGAATATCGAAATAATAACACCTGAATTGCAAAACCTGTTTTTATATCTTGGTTTGTTATTATTAACTGAGGCATAACTTTTCCATAATAGGTTTTGTTGGGCAACTTATTTTGTTATGATTCTGCTATTAGTATATTCTCTTTGAATCACATTTTAATAAGATGTTTTGTTGTAGAACAAGTTCTGTTATTATTGTATTATTGATAGAGCACCATTATTTGATCATCAATAGCACAACAATAAAGTTCTGCAGTCACAACTACACCGTGCGAGATTTACAGCAAAAGAAATGAAAAAGTTAAGATTTGCCATACAAAAAGCCATATTTGGTGTATAGACTGAAATAAATATTGTTGTGTAAACTACCGATTCCATAGTAAAATTAATAACCGTACCTATGATTCTCAACCGACAGGTATTTCCTGTTAATTCCACTAATACACTGTCAATTTAACTAGCAGTGCTGTTAACATTCCCAAGTAACAATTATACTTTTGTGGCAATCCTGAAGTAATTTCTAAGATTGAAGAATAAAACTTCTAAGTTCTTTGTTCTGCAAATCCGAGATAAAATAGGTATAAACTATCCATAAGACTAATCTGGCCCACTTCAGGAGATCTTCAAGACTGGTTTTGAAGACTGCTTTGAAACTAGTTGTA
Organism: Aedes albopictus; assembly: GCF_035046485.1. Lineage (NCBI taxonomy): Eukaryota > Metazoa > Arthropoda > Insecta > Diptera > Culicidae > Aedes > Aedes albopictus. The sequence goes on along the minus strand of NC_085137.1, from coordinate 190,564,452 downwards.
TTTATGTACTAACACTGATGATTGGTTATAAGAACTTCATAAAACTTTAACAAGAATAGCTTGAAGCATGTTGATCTTTCAGCTGTCTTTCTCAAAAATGCTAATAGTGCATGATAAATGAAATCTTTTACCTCAGCATTATGCAGATGCGAACTAGTTTTGTTTCATGGATGAAATGTTAATTAAACTGCGAATTAATTTTCATCAAATTGGAATGGCTAATGCATCAAAATTGCCTGACAGATCATTGATGACAGGGAATCAAAATTTTCTGTGCCATACCCACTTTGTCGTTGATATGCCACCCAAAACGTACGAAAATAACAAAGCGCCCCAAAATAATATCATTCATTAATATACGAAGACATAAATTTTCTATAAAAACAAAAGGCTACGCCACTTTTTCAATTCTTTCTAAACATGGCTGCCGTTCCAAGCGAACAAAACTCATGCAGCCGCCATCAATTGTTATTACCTTTAATCCAAACCTTTAATTCAAAACAGTGATGGAACCAAGTCGCCTTGCATGAAATCTACAGCATTTATTGAAGATTGTTTTTACTGGTGATGATCTTAAGGCAGATTTGTTCGTCTTAAATGAAACTTATTCGTTTTATTCAAGAGTAACAGTCTTTGACAATTGTTTGTTTACCTTTTTAGAGCTAGAAAGTTGTTTCTGTACATTTCGCGTACATCCTGTAATTATAATATAGTTTTGTGTATTTTTGCGTTAATTAATTAAGTGCATCTTACTTAAAAAACACTATTTAGCATGAACATGAGAAGAATCACAGTAAGTATCCATTTAATTTTAGATTCGTATAGTTGTGGCCTGTGTGAGTAACTGGTTAAAAGAAGGACGACAGCAGTCAGCTACTCGCGTTTTTGATTGGTTGTAAAATCATTATTTCGTTGATATGGTTAATTTTAAGAACCAGAATAGCTAAATTATCAGTGAGCAAAACTGTTTAAGTGTTTATATTTGCATGAGAACGCGGTTTTTCAACCAATTTGTTGCATTCATTATTTAGTACGTTGTCTTATTATTTCGAATTTCGCATAGTTCTTGTTCCAGAGTAATGGCTCTAACTCAAGAATAGAAGGTTTCAAGATGTTTTTAAAGGAGGATTAGTCAGATTAAATGCACTTGAATGAACGAAGCATAAACTTTTAATAAAATATGTTGATGTTATGTGTTAAAAATATCTTCAAATACGTCTTAAAACTTATTATAAGATTAAATGCTCTTGTGAATCCAGTTGTTTTATGCGCGAACTTGAAGACAACTTGAAAACCGCAAACGAACGAAGATTGCTTTCTCTTGATTAAAACAATTACAAATGTTCCATGAATTGGTCATGCTGTGATAAAGCTGCCATAAAAATATTCAAATCTAAAAGGAATTGAAATTGTTACTTGGGCAATGAAAGCATTAGTAAAGGCATATATAAAGTAATAAATCCTTGCATTATTGATTGCCATAAAGCTTTTAACATGATAATGCAATGAAGCATTAAACAACGTCGCTATAGAACTATACCGAACTGTTAAAATCCTAAAATGCCTCAATGCTTTCATAATGTAGAGTAAACGCTTTATTACTTGACAGGTGTGGAATAAAAGTTATCTCGCATTAGCTAAACTATAATACGATTGAATTAATGTAATGATATAATGCTTGTGGTTACTTGGGTGTGCCTCAAGAAACCTTACCCAACTTCATCTTGCTGCAAAAGCTTGTGAAACGTCAAATGCAATAATATTTACATATTGAACAAGCTATGTGGTTTCGCCAACAGGTTCTTTGGCACAGCTTCTAGCTGAAAGAATGTTCTTTAAACTGCTACGAAGCGCTGCTGTTATTTGTGTTTGGCAACATTACAAAACGTACTGTATAAAAACAGCTGTTTTATTTGTTGGGACAGTTATTCGATTTGCACATCTTCCGGCAAATTTTTCGGAGTTGGATTAAAGTGCAATAAAAGCAACCCAAATAATTTCACAGCAAAGAGATGGATACATGGAAAGATAGCTATAAAGTATTTGTGTAGTAGTTATATGTTCCGCATAAAATTTGTTTTGACAATAATGTTTACATCCGACAAGCCGTGTTAGTTTCTGTATTACAGCTTCTAGCTGTAACAATATCGCATAACGGCCATCAAAGCGCTGCTGGTTTGTGGATTTGTCAGTATTACGAATTGTACTGTATAGTAGCAGCTGTTTTGTTAGTGGGACTCCTATTCGATTTTTGATCAAGTTTTACATTTTCCGGAAGATCTCCCGGAGTTGGAATAGAGTGCAGTAAAGACAGCCCCAGTGACAAGTGATTGATTTCAGAAAACCGAGTTTGGTATTTGTATGGTGCTTGTTTTGCAGCCGTATATTAGCTTTTGGTTTATATTTGACTAGATTCCCTTTTATTCAGCATTGACTGCTTTAGTACGTTTCTTACACAACAGAAAGCAAATTACTGAAGCTTATAGCGCTGAAGATGTTAGTTGGGTAAACATTGTAGGCAGTACGACGTTTGCCGAGACAGCTAGTATCTGGGCTATTTAGTATAATATATTGATTGACTACATGTCGTTGCTACTCCAGTATCGCCAGACCAGCTACACTGACACAAGGAACCAATGAGACGGCTACTTGAGACCAACCGGCATCTTCAGTGTGTCAGATTTTTTAGGCATTTTTATGTGACAATGGCGTTTGCTTTGTCAGGTTATAGGTCAATGTGGGGATGGAGAGGGAAGATAATGATTGCAATCGCTTGCCGCCAACAAACCGTTGAGTCCTTTGCGCCTGCACAAGGCCATGCGGATGTCGGAGTGTTGCTGTGATATGTTTATTTTTGGCATCGGGGTTCACGCATTGGTGCGTGGATGCCAGGAGTAAAGTGATAGATTGTGTGAAGATTATTATGAAACGGCACAGTTCTCTTGGTTGCAGAACTTGTAGCTATAATATGGTATATTTACACTATGTTTTGAAAGTTAGAGAGAAGGGAAACGTTTTTTAACCCATTTCTAGTTCTATTGAACATACGTTTATACACGCAGAAAAATAAAGACACGGACAACGTCTTCAGCTTTCGGCTGTACAGACTGTTTTATATTTAACATTAGACAACGGACAACGGAGCATGCACCAGTGGAAACGGGGAAGAAACTATTCTCACGAAAAGTTTCAACGCCCGAAGCGGGAATCGAACCCTCACCCCATAGCATGGGGCGATTATGAGCTTGGTGACCCTAACCGCACGGCTAAGAGGCTCCACAATTATTAGAACCAAATTTAAAGAGACTTTATTTCATTTCATGGCCAATAATGAGCAGGATGATTCAGTTTTTATCTCAGATTTTCTAGAGCAGATTTGGCCGTGAACGATAGCTCGTTATCAGTGAAGCATATTATAGCAGTAATTATTTATTTTTGAATCTGAGGCCATGTAATTTAAAAAAAAATATGGTCTTTGAATTTGCAAATTGCTTAGTTTCAAAGCAATGATGTTATAGATTCAAAGTATAAATATATATTGAAAACTACAATCAATATCGAGGAGGCTTGATTTTAAAACTAATGTATTAGATTCAAACCAAAATGGAATCAAGTCGTGGTTCAAGAATTTATTTTCTTTGATTCAAAGCACTTTATTTTTGAGTTTTTTCTGCATGTACACGAAATGTATATGTAGAAAAGAGAGTATAGAGAAAGCAGATAGAAAAGTACGGAGTTGGAGGAAAGGGGCGAGCCAGGAATTTAACCCAAGAATTTCTGCATGTAAATCAGAAGCGATAGCTACTAGACAACCAAGCTCGTCTTTTAGTTGTGTTCGAGATGCTCTAGAAACAGGGATTGACAACCAAGCTCGTCTTTTTGTTGTGTTCGAGATGCTCTAGAAACAGGGATTGTCGGCTTGCACGGTGCGGTGCAAAAAAGCCTGTGATTCACACAATCTCATGTGCTGGTCTCCCGTTTTTGCCGAGAGACAGAGACATATGAGTGAGAGTGAGAGCTTTCGTAACTGTGCGAGAGACAAATCGAAGCAATAGCTCTACGGAGAGAGTGTTTGGCACTGTGGTTGTCACAGTAAATTTGTTTGGTACTTTCAATATATAGAAAAAAAACATCTTATAAACAGAGATGACATAGATACACTGATGAACAGCTCTGCGTACACATCTTTACTAAAATGTGCGCCACTCTGTTTTGATACGAATGTGGACCGGCAACAAACACACATCACTCAGCCGTAAAACTTGTGAGAGTGCGAATGTGTAAGTTGCCACATTAGCTGTGCGAGACGTCGCAGAGCTCAAACTTCTCATTTTGCTCATTTCTAGTAATGTGCTACACATCTGAGCTGTCTGAGCTGCAAGTTGTAGGCTCTCGGCTATACAGAGTAGCGCAGCGCTCGCCGTGGTGTGAGATGCGACAACGATTCCGAGCGCGTGCAGTCGCACCACGCAGAAGATAATTCTTTACACGCTACTTTTCCATATGAAGGGTGTGTGTAATGTGTATTTTTTTTATCTTCTCACTTAGCCTCTGAGGCGCATGCCATCTCTGCTTATAAATTAATGATTCTTGTGTTTTCTGCAAAGTTGTTTAGGATTGTCATGGACTTTCAAGAGACAGATCGTTTAATTGGAAACCAATCTTGCATAGGGTCAAGCAATGTGGCAAGCACTGTGTCAGGCACAGAGACAAACACATAGGTATACGACAGAGTGCGAGGGACAGGAGACCGCCAGCGCACGTCAAAGTAAGTATGCAATAGCGTGGGACACGCTTGTATAAAAAAAAAAATCCTCGCTTCAGTCAACTTTTTGGATTCCATTTAGTTCCCATATGTACTGTGCAAAATTTCAGCACAATCGGTGGAACTATAACTTAGCGTGAGTGGTTCAAAGTTTGTATAGGATATACTATTCATGGGATATGTTACAGTTATAGAAAAAAAAATCCCAGAAGTCGCCCCTTGTATTCTTATTCAAAACGACTAACGCTCTTTGTGGAAAATTCATGCATGAATCATTCGTTCTAAGACCGCGAAACGATTGGATGCTCGTAAAAAAAATAATTCGTGGATGAATTTTCTACAAGGAGCGTACCTTGATCGATTTGAATTAAGGAGAAAAGGGCGACCTTTAGGATTTTTTACTCTTTAAGCGCAGCCAAACGCATCTTAATATCACACAGTTATTTCGAGCAATAAGAGTGATCAAAAATACTTTGCTATTCCCATATATTCCCATAATACCTACCTACATGCATCCACTCTATTTTTTTTTTATTCTTCAATCACCTAACCTAATTTACAGCTCTATTGTCCACTAGGGCACTGCGTGAGCGATTCCAATTGGAAGCTGTACAATGTACATACACTTTGTACAGCGCCTAAATGTATTCTATTTTTATTGTACTATATCGAACTGGTTGCCGCTGCGCTGCTCTCACGTTCTATCATGGTAGAATGATGAGCACGAGGAGGTTGATGTGTGGCTGTTGTTCCTGTTTCCAGTCAGATTGGGGGTCCATTATGGGTTGCCGTTCGCCGATGTCCAAGTAACCGGGTTCATTTGAGCCATGGGGGCTCAGAAGAGGGTCAGTGTTAGCTTGTCAGGGGGAAAGAGCAACTGACGGAATCGAGCCGGGGCTGGGATCGAACCCATGGCCATCTGCTTATGAAGCAAACGTGTAGCCACTACGCCATGGGCCCCGGCAAATCCACTCTATTGTACATTATCATTTTTTTTTGTCTTCAGTTTATAATAGCTTGTGATACGATGAACGAAAAGCCACAGACAAACAGACGTTAACACCTGGAACAATTTTCTTGAAAATCCATCGCCCACTTCACACTACCATTACCTGCTAAAAATGTTTCACGAAACACTGTGTTGTGCAATAAAGGCGCTAGTGTGAAACGTCAAACGGAAAGAAAAACGATGCGCGCGCCTCTGGTTGTGAAAGCCACAACTATAAAGATTTAAAATGTTCGCTAAAAGCGTGGTCGATGCAAATTTCGCAAATATTACGTCTGTTTGTCTGTGGAAAAGCTGTGCAACTTTCGCCACCAGAAGTGGATTAGTGAAATTATAAACCAGTCACAGCCAAAAAATATCACATTGTAGTCATTGAGCGAGCCATTATGGATCATAATGCGTACGGATACAAAGTGGACAATGCGCGGGTTATTTAAACATGTGTTCAATAGAATAGGCATGATACACAAATTACGTAACACTAAAATCGGCCATTTCAGACCCCCTTCCCCCATTTGTAACGCTTTTTGTATGATAACCTAAATTTTTGTATGGATCATAACGCTACGCTGCAATCGTTCTCTCCCCTTATAGCGTCACGTAAATAGTGTGCGATGTCTTACGGAACATCCAAAGCTCTAACCTAGAGCAATTATTTTAACAACTTCTGCCTATAATTGTGATAAAAGTCAATTCATTCCGAGACAGACAGTTTTCGCCGAATCAAATCTAATCTCCAGACATAATTGACCATGTCAAATCGTAGACAACAGAATCATTCCCTTATGCCCTACCAGTGCCTCCGAAATTTTATAACTTCACACAGTCATTAAGATAATCAAACAGCATAGGTAACAACCATTTCCACGCAATGTTTACGTACCAAATTCCGAACCTACTCCGGGACCTTTTACAACACTCTTCATACCTGTCATCCGCACGTTGTGACGTTTTGTATCGTTTTCAAGAGAAGTGCAAATCCAACGCCCCGGCCTTACATGTCGCCGTTGGGCCTTTATTACATCATAAATTTTGTCTAATTTGACATGTTTCAACATCCGTGAAATATGAATCTGGACAGTGTCCTGTGGGAGCCGTAGGTATGACCACTCCCGCCTGTTGTCTCGCACTTTTTGCACGTCGTTCGTCCGTCGTCCGTCTCTTGCTTCCGTAGAAGCACCTCGCTCACCAGGAAATTTATTGACTTTTTGTTTAACTTTGCTTTGGTTTATGGTTTTGGCTTTCCCGTAGGAGCCAGTCGCACTCACCTAGGAGATAACATTCAACGATTCAATGCTGCCGGTGGTGCGGTGGTGGCTGTGGAGACAACTCAATTATCTTATTAAATAGGTGGCGGGAAGGTCAGGACCTTAAAGTTCGCCTTTGATGTGACGAGACGAACTGAAAAGGGAATTATGCTAAAACGATAATTTAATTTGAAAATTGATGTTAGATCGGGTGCCAACGAACGGTTAAGCGGTTTTCTAATTTAAACTTTTTGAATACGCAGAATAAAGGCTTATTGGATAACACTATGATATATACGTCTTTGCCAAATTTAATCAACTTTCGAAAGCTTTCAGCAGTTTTATTCAAATGATACATACATGTTTGTTCTATGAGCCATTCCATAGTGCAACTCCAATTGTCGTGAATTTGGTGGGTTTGTAGTTCTTCGAAAATAATTAGACCCGTATTTTTTTTTTATTTCGTCATTAGGGTGACCAATTTTCAGATAAAATCCTAAAAATCAAGGCTTTAAAACTAAACATTAAAAAAAATCATAATTTTGAACGAGTTGACCGTTTATCAACTCTTCAGTCGAGTCAAGTACAAAACACTGAAGACTATCTTACAGTTGAGGTCGAAATACGTATCTGCCAAAGGATGCAAATTCTTAGCGGAATTCAAAGGAGCAGTACTTAATATGATTTTCTTTTACTAACAATTCAATAGCTTTCTAACAGAAAAAAGGAGGTTTAAAATCGGTCAACTGGTTCAAAAGCCGGGGCCCGTGGCGCAATTGGTCACATGTTTGCTTCATAATGGGTTCGATCCCAGCCCCCATAATGGACCCCCAATCGGACTGGAAAAAGGAATCACCAATAGCCACACATCAACATCCTCGTGCTCATCATTCTACCATGATATGGTAGAAAGTGAAAGCAGCGCAACGGCAACCAGCTCGATATAGTAGATTTAGAATAGAATACATTTAGGCACTGTACAAAGTGTAGGTACAACTTCCAATTGGAATCGCTGACGAAGTGCCCTAGTGAACAAAAGAGCTGTAAATTAGGTTAAGTGATTGAAAAAAACTGGTTCAAAAGTTATGATTTTTTGAAAATTTGTAGTTTCTAAAAACCTTGATTTTAGGACCACCCTATCTGAAAATTAGTCACCCTAATGACGAAATAAAAAAAAATATGGGTCTAATTATTTTCGAAGAACTTCAAACCTACCAAGTTTCACGACAATCGGAGTTGCCCTATATCGTTTTTCTATGGAATGGCTGATATACTTTACTATACCATGTAGTATCATATCAGAGTCATGTGTAGGGTAAGGGAGGTATTATGGACCCCTTTAGGAAGTGGATGAACAATTCAGCGAAAAAAGAAGGTTTTCACTATAAAACATGGATAATTTCAGTAGGCACTACTTACAAGGGAAGGTTACGATGGTGTCCCCCGGGAATTTCAACCGGACTATTTTTGTTGGACTCTACATGTGGAAATATGAATAAAGCCAAAGCCTTTCGGGTGATGAGCCAGTGGTGCAGTTAGGAGGGGACCTCAAAGGGGCAAATTGGGCAAAATATAACATTATTGAAAATGCTCAAACGTCATTAAAATGCAAATTTCTCAATGTATTGCAGTAGAAGCAGGCAGAATATGCATGAATACATTATTTCGTAATAAATTTAATATACCATAGGCGTTGCCAGGGTGAGATGGATGATAAACATGTCAATACATATTTTTTTAAATAACTTCAACTGGTTCTTACCCTGGCAACGCCTATGGTAAAATAAATTTAATACGAAATCATGTATTCATGCATATTCTGCCTGTTTCTACTACAATACATTGTGAAATTTGCATTTTGTTAACGTTCGAGCATTTTCAAAAATGTTATATTTTGCATGATTTGCCCCTTTAAGGGCCCCTCCTGACTACACCACTGGCCCATCACCCGAAAGGCTTCGGATTTATTCATATTTCCACATGTAGAATGCAAGAAAAATAGTCCGGTTGAAATCCCCGGGGACACCATCGTAACCTTCCCTTGTTAGAGCAACATGTGTTCTGTCGAAAAAAAGCCCACCAAAAAAATTGTTGTAGTACATACAAGAAATTTCAAAACTCCCGAAGGATCTCGGGCTTCTATTTTGGACCTAGTGAACATATTTTGGCCCACCTTATTCAATTTGAATTGCATGATTAAATGAAGGCACCTCAGCAAAACTTTACACATAGTTAAAACTACGTGAGTATTACAACTTTTTTTTTCACTTATTGAGGCAGGGAATGTTTAAAAATTACGCATGGTTAAAAAATGAAGAAATTATGTTGCAATCGCCAGTTTTTACACATTGTAGCATGCTGTTTCATAAAAAATGTTACGCAAAACGTGAATTCATTGCATGACATCAGTCATTCATTTCATTTATTTAGTACTACATCAAATTCAAGATAAAATTGAATCAACGATATTTCTCCATTATACACGGTTCGTGGCTGCCGCTCTCCATCCTCGATCGCGCCCAATGCTCGCCAAGTCACGCTCTACCTGGTCCGCCCATCGTGCTCTCTGCGCTCCACGCCTTCTTGTGCCAACCGGATCAGTTGCAAACACCAGCTTTGCAGGGTTGTTGTCCGGATGACGTCAGTCACCATGCATAAATTACGTTACACTTCAAAGGAAGTGTGAAATTCCAGTGATTTTTTTGTTAAATATAAGGGCATTCCACATAGGGAGCATCCATTAAGTACGTCACGCTAAAATTGGGAATTTTTGACCCCCCCTCCCCCCTTCGTACGGGGTTTTCCTATACTTAATGCATTGCTTGTCACACTTTCACTAACCCCCCCTCCCCCCTATGACCGTGACGTACTTTATGGATGGCCCCATAGGGGAACTTACGTATTCTCGGCAGTTTTGTTATCTTCGTCATGGGGGGTTTTTAGAAACCTGTTGGTCTCAGAGTTGGCCTCAAATCCTTCCCAATCAAGCTGAGTTATATGCCCAAATTTCAGGCAATTCGGCCCACAAAAATCCCCCATGACGAAAAGAACAAACCTGCCGATAATACCCATCGTCACCCTATATTGTAAAGAGTGGGAAGGTCATCAAAAAAAAAAATAAAGTAATTTCAATGTTACCTAATTTGTAAAAAAAAAAACATTAGATAACACATTGTCCCAGCCATCAACTAATTGTCGAGAAGGATAACTGTTCTAAACTGGATGACTGGATATTTGATATGTTGAACTTGGCGGAAAGTTGTTAGAACACATCAAACCCATAATAATCTCATTGTAAAATAAACGCATAACAACAGATAACAACAGATCACAGGAGGTCCCAACTGATTCTATTTACCTGTTTTCAGAGTACATTACATTGGCATGAATGTTTTCTCCCTTTAGAAGGAGAGAATGATATGACAGGTGGTCCAAAATATGTACACATCTGATTATATTGAACATGTTTTGGCCATACCATAAACCACCGTTTCAGTAAATATTATCGCTCCACCGTGCTTAAGAACAGTTTATTTCGAGTTCTTACAAGGCCCTAACTACATTCACAGGAAAAAATATTCATTTATAAAATTTAATACCTCTTCGAAGCTAACTACAAATTTGTCACCTTCTTTGTTTTTAGTTTCCGCGCGTTTTATTGGAAGTGAAAACATTTTCTCTATTTTTGATACTGAACAACATATTTAACTGACTCTATGTACTTTCATAGGTGTGCAACTAATCTTCCTTTCTCATCCCTCAGCTGTCGCAAGGACGTGGCCAGGACAGCACTTGACCGTTGGAGGATTGCGTCAATCTTGTGTAAGAGTCAGAGAATAGTCCCAAATCTTTGTGCTTTGGTAACGGATAGGAAGAATGCAACCCGCATAACAGCGATCCAGGGTTGTACCACCTACACACTCAAAACAGATTTGCGGGCTCGGCAAAAACGCGCACAGCCGTCTGCTCAGTAAAACTATCAGCTGATATCCCAGCAAAAAGTGACATTTGTTAGCTGACTCTCAGCAAAACGATTGCCGAAGCTCAGCAATGAACTGTCAAAATTGCTGAGATCTCAGCAAAATTGTTGTTTGAGGATTACTCGGCTGTGCAAATCTCGGCAAAAGAATGGAAAAATGCTGATATCCCGGCAATCTGAATTAAGTGTGTACGAATTTGTGCGACTTGCTTAATGCTAATGCTAATGAACAACATATTTAACCCTTATGTGGCTGACAGGGTACCCGGGTACCCAGCGCCCATTTAAAAAGCACGGTGTAGAAAAAAAGCAAAAAGTTTGTCGGACACATAACGGTTAACTGACATCAATAATGAAGGTCATCACATAGTTGAATACTTTTCCTGTTCCAATAAAAATCTTCCAAGATTTAGTAGAGATTATGTGATAAATAAAATAAAACTCCCTAGGCGGGCCAAAATACCTGACCGGTCCAAAATACCTCCACTACCCTATTTTTGGTTTATTTTACAGAAGTTTATAAAATTTGCAAGAGTTTGTGAAGGTGATTTTACATCAGCATTTTGAGATATCTTATATGTTTCCTATTTTTCTGGGACTTGATAGACTAAGGAAAATGCGACCAATGAGCAAGCACATTTTAATGAAATTTTATTCATGGCCCCGGATTTCATCAGTCATTTACTTTTGCATCAACACATAAGCATTTTCTTCCCCTGACTTTTTACCGTCCTTTTGCATTACGTTGATGAACATTAGGGTGGTCCATATTTTTTTTCAAGAAATTGGAAAGCAAACTTATAATTGCTAGAATAACTATATACATTCTACGGAAAATCTGTAGATCTATCAATTTGGAGCAAGTTTGCTGAAGACAGATTTTATGTAGCTTTAACCCTCGAGCGATCGCGCTGTTGTATTTTGTACAACACGATGAAAAAATCTCGCTTTTTGTACTCAGCATTAGCGTGATGCTGACGCAGGTAGTCAACCGCGCGAGTTACGGAAGGTTAAAATTGACCGATGTAGAGATATTTTTCTGAATTAGCTTAGGATGGTTCAAGAAAACCCGGTTTTCTGGCTTTAACTTTTTCAGTTTAAGTTTCTCATCAACGTCGCCCAAGAAACATTTGTAGAGCACATGAAAACACGTCGTTTCGTGCTTGGACTATCGTAATCTCTTCTGGTTCAATAGGTACAGGTGTTTTTATTTAAAAACAAATCATAGTGTTTCAAAAAGGTGTAGTAACGGGTTGGGCCAAACATCCAGCATTCAAAAGAAGAAATGTTGTAATAGAGCATATCAAGAAAATAGAGGGGTGTTATTTTTGTTACTCAAGACAAATAGTAGAAAAATGTCTATTTTTTCTAAGAAATCATCAATATCTTTTGAACGGAATGACGTAGCAACATTCTCTGCGCACGAAAATGTGCGTTACCAAAGAAATACCGAAGCAGTTTTCAAAGGACTGTTGAAAAAATTCCAAAGGATCTCCTAAAATACCTCCAAATCAATTGTCTGGAAATTTCCATAGAAATTCCCAAATTTTATCTCTTTATTTCAAAGAGCTTTCTTTGAAAATAAAAAAAAATCAAGCTTTTATTCTTTCGACTTAGTTTTATGAAGCCATTATAATTTATTATCCTTTGAAGTGATTTAGAATGTGAGATATACGATATTTAGACAGAACCCGTAGCTCATTACAACACTAGAGCAATATAGTAAGCAAATATCGTACTTAATCGTTTTCTAGAAAAAAAAGTTTTCATTCGTCTCAGCATTTCACCAAAGGCAGTATTATTTCAAGTAGTTAAGAACGCAGGACATATGACTAAACAAATGAAGTTGTTAAAAACACAAGCCACGTTATCCTTCGAAATGGTTCGGAGCGCGAGATTTACGACGCTTAGATCAAACTGGAAGCTCATTTAGCAACTAAATTTCGAACTCAATTGTTTTCTAGTGGAAAGTTTTCATACTTCTTCGCAACTTTGCCAAAGACAGTATCCTTCTATGCGGTCCAGATCGCGAGAAACACTACGCCCTGACCGGGCTGGTAGCTCATTATAGTACTGGGGCCATGTAGTGAATGAACTTCGAACTAAGCTACTTTCTACAAAAAAAAAAACAAATATTCTTATGAACAACTTTGCAAAAGTCTAGAAGAATCTGAAGAAGTGGTCCAGAATGCGAGATATACAGGGGGTGGCCAAAATGTTTGGGATAGGAAACTTTTTTTCTCCCACAAAAAAATTCAACATGCTGTAACTTTTCATAGAGTGCATCAAAAAATCTCAAATTTTGACTGTTTATCAACCTGTTATATGTGCATCATAGGTAAAATTTTAGGCTCGATTGAATAGTTTTTCACGAAGTTAGAACCGTTCGGGTAAAACACTATTTTTTAGACAACTAATTATTGAACTGTCATATCTCGGAAACCAGTGAACCGAATTGAATGAGTTTTTTAACGTTTATCAATAATATATTGATACTTAATACAACGGTATAAAATGTAATATTTTTTCACGGCGAATTCGATTATACCGGGTTGAAATTTTTACCCATATAGAGGAAAATTAGTCAAATTTACAATACCACTCAAAAATTACTAAATATGCTCTTCCTTTAAGATAAATTGGCTCTAATATATCTGATTAAAGATAACTTGAGAACATAAGTGGAAAATCTTTGGATATCAACACTAAAATTTATTGACGTAAAAAAATACATTTTTTCGAGAAAAATCCAAAAAGTGCCTATCAATGATAACTTTTTTCAACGTACAAAAAGTATCTATGTTTTAATAGTTTGTGAAGCAATTGTATATTGTAAGTGTACGTTAAAAATTTCATTCAATTCGGTTCACTTGTTTCCGAGATATGACAGCTCAAAAATGAGTTGTCTAAAAAATAGTGTTTTACCCAAACGGTTCTAACTTTGCGAAACATTAATCAATTGAGTCCAAATTTGTACCAATGATGCACATATAATAGGTTGATAAACAGTCAAAATTTGAGATTTTTTGATGCACTCTATAAAAAGTTATAGCATGTTGAACTTTTTTGTGAGAGAATAAAAATTGCCTATCCCAAACATTTTGGCCATCCCCTGTATAACGTTCAGACTATAAGCTGGTAGCTACTAACAAAACTTGCGCCTCGTGCTTCTTGCTTTCATTCTTCTGAGAAATTTTGCCGAAGGCAATACCACTTAGGCACAAAATGCTCATTACCGTAAACCGGGTGGCGTGTTCGAGTCCCGGTCGGACCAGAAGCTTGTCGTAAATAAAATTTCCTTGTTTTTTTTTTGGGCATAGAATATCTTCGTGCCTACCACACGATATACCCAAGTAACCATAAAAATTAATGATTGGCCTCAAATAAGCATTTATAGTGCATTAAAGCTTTAATTTGGCATTAACATTGCAAATGCGTTTATTATCAGTATTTGCAATACATAACCTTGATTTGCATGATTGATGCTGATAAGGCCGTATGCATACAAGTAACAAGTTAGCACTATATTAGCATTATATGCGCATATAGGGCACTCATCAGTGCTACCCAATGTTTTGACAGATGAACCACGTGCTCGATGTTTACGTGTAGTGATGAAAACGACAAAAGTAGAATCAAGTTTTGACTGTTACTACCACAATCGTATTTTTAGTGACTGAATGAAATGATCATTCAAATATACTTATGACACATTTTTGCCGAAGACAACAAACTCGCGTTTCTTATGTTTTCTTACTTAGGGCTGTTCCATCCATATTTTCAAAATAAATTTAAAAAACCATTTTCGTTTTTTCACCATTGAAAGATGAGAATAAAATCTTTTAAACAAGATTTGAAGATTTGAAATCGGCTTGTGCCATACTGAGGTATTTAGTACCAAAAATTAGCCATTTTTAGAAGAATACCTTGAATAACTTTTTAAATTGAGGGTATAGAACTTAACTGTCTTGGGGAAAAAATGTTGTTCAGTGCATTGAACTTAAACTGCAAAAAAATCAATGTATAAAAAGTAATCGAAAGAAAACATTTTTTTCGAGTGTCACCCTATTTTTTTCTTTAAAAAATATCTCTGAAACTATAAGAAAGCAATATTTTTTTTTCGGAAAAGTTGTTAAAAATTAAGTGATTTTCTACTTTGTAGCACACTTTATTTCTCTAAATGGAAACAATAAAAAGTTGACTTTGTGATCTTGAGAACCATTTGGACCACCCTAATTTCACTTTAATGGAAAAAATGTTCAAAAATATGAAGAACTAAAATACGGCCCTCGGACCATTGTGACCTGTCGGATGTTGATTGATTGATTTGTCTTTATTAGAGAGACTTGTCGGATGTTGCACCCCACCAACAATTTAGCAACAACCTGTTGTTAACGGCTGTAAGAGCATAAGTCCTTTACTCGCGGTGGACCTAGAACATCTGGATGGTTCTCTACAGGGGATTTTTTTTACCGTACGGGCTTGGACCGAAGGGTCTCAGATTTTCATGAAGTTTTTTCCACAGGCAGGGCTCATGGATATATGAACAAAAAAAAATTGAGAAAAATTCAGGGTCGCCTATTTTCCCGGAAAAATTTAGGTGGATTTTTTTTTGTTTTCCCCTGACACTACTTACTTTGAAAAATCATAACTCAAGAACGAAGCATCGTAAAAACAAAGTTTTTTTTTTTGGAAAATGAAAGCAAATTTTCTCAGGAATAAAATCAAAATATGAACAGGAAAAAGTTTTACACAAAATTTTCCACAATTGAGAAAATTCGTAAAGAAAAGCCGGAAAAACTGTGCCCGAACTCGTGGAAAATTTTCGAAAAAATATTTTTGTTCTATCATAGCAGAGTTGCGCCATAGCTCCCGCACTAACCGGTTCGGATTGCGCTACTATTTATATTATATTTCACGATTCTGGCAACACTGCACCCGAGCGCTGCTGATCTTATGGGCTCCATGTAGGTAAATGGTTTCCCACCAGCAGACCACTGAGTGATCAGGTTGGTCGGTAGAAAGCGAAAGTGATTTGTTGAGGCAGGTCAGTTCTATTTGGGTTCGCTTGAAGAGCAGAAGTGTAAGAGTACTAGTCGTCGCGTAATAAAGAAGATTAATGTTCAGAACACAATTTGTTATACTTTCTGTGTATTAATAAAGACTAGAAGCAAGTGATCAGTTTAGTGCCTTTGATTTGTACTAGGGAATCGCGCTACTTGGGCGGTGGCTTCTATATTCGTCTGTTTTCCACTATAACTCAGTCAATCTTGAACCAATTGACACAATTCTTGGAATGCGGTGAGATAGGTATAGTATCTACCCGTGTACAAAATTTCAAGTCAATCGGTTCAAAATTGACCGAGTTACAGTGGAAAACAGACGAAAATAACAGACGAAGAAAACCACCGCCCAAGTAGCGCGATACCCTACGTAGAAGATTCCGTGCCTGTGGTTTTCGTCCGTGCCATCGCCGTCATTCTGTCGTGGAACCTGAAAAGAAAAAATACGAAATCATACTCACCTGTGCACCCTATCATCAGTGCTCACACCGTCGTCCTGTGGAAGGAAAAGCTGAAAATAAAAAAGGACACAACGTAGGAGATCGCCACCCGTTTTTGTGGTAAGAACAACCATAAAAGTGGTGCCGTGACCAGGATCTCGGTCGGAAAACGTTCTAGAAGGTTCCTTTGGCACCCGCCATTGCGTGGTCTAGAACAATCCACCGCTGTGGTCGCGCCATTACATTCACCATCCCTGAGACGACAACGGGGACGCTGTTCGTGTTGCTGCAAATTGAATTTGATTCAAGGCTCGATTTATCGGGCGCAAGGTAATTACCTGTCCGATTTTCTTCCCAGGGTTTCACAGGTACCCTTTAGATCGTTTGTTTCTTCCATTCCATGCACTTTTGGTCATTCCTGGCATTCTGGACACCCCGCTAACTACCTCTACGAGCCACGTGCATCGCGCGGGCAAATTGCGCCATTACTGCCAGCCCCCACGGCGCCATCTCTTCAAGCAACCGACGACCTGATGATTAAATGTTAGTTGGATCATCACTGGCCCTTGTTACGTCACTCCGACTGTTACATCTGGCCAATAACTCTACGTTTCGGGACTCTACGTGCTGGTGTACATCCGGTAAGGCCCCCTACGGCTTTTTGTGGATTTTTGGGACCATTTCCGACGCCGTACCGAACTGAAAAGGAGATTTCGTTCAGCCCTCACGCCATTTTGAGGAAGGCTTCGCCACCAACCAACAATCACCCACGGATTTCCATTCGCTTTTGAGGACGATTCCTACCAGACACCTCGACGCCCTGGAACTATTTCGGCGATTTGAATCACGAATAGCGCGGACGGCGCTCGAGACTGTTCCGGTTAACGTTTTTTGATAATTCAAGGCACGCTTTGCCTTGGATAAGGTGAGTACCTTTCCAAGTGATTAAATTTACAAACGTCCGGTCTACCGTGGTCTTTTTTCTGGACAGATCTCGCTGACTACAACGATCAATTTGAGCTGTCGAGCCTCTACCATGGCGGACTGCGAGGTGCTCATCGCGAGGAGAGACACGCTGCTCGCTACTCTGGGTTGGGCAGAGGCTTTCGTCGCCAACTACGATGCAGGACGGGACCAAGGACAAGTACCGCTGAGACTGAGTCACGTCGACAACATCTGGTCTAACCTCGAAGCGGTGCAGGGCCAGCTTGAGGATACGGAAAGGACAGCAGAAGGTAGGGCATTGCATGCTGATGTTCGTGCTGGCTATGAAACCCGGCTTTTCGCAATAAAAGCAGACTTACTCTCTAAAATGCCTCCCACTCATATGAACGCTCGCAATCCTTGTTCCGCTCAAACTAACTCCGCTCTCTCTGGGATCAAGCTTCCAACTATTTCGCTTCCGGAATTCGACGGCGATTACCAGCACTGGCTCACTTTCCACGATACGTTCGTCGCTTTGATACATTCGAACGCTGAACTGCCCGACATCCAAAAATTCCACTACTTAAGGGCAGCTGTAAAAGGAGAAGCTGCGCAGTCCATCGAGTCGATCGCGATCAGTTCCGCTAATTATAACTTGGCTTGGGATGCACTGAAAGGTCGTTACTCCAACGAGTATTTAATGAAGAAGCGCCACCTCCAGGCACTCTTCGATGTTCCACGGATGAAGAAGGAGTCCGCTACGACACTTCATGGGTTGGTTGACGAGTTCGAACGGCATGTGAAAGTCCTTCGGCAGCTTGGAGAACCTACCGATTCGTGGAGCAGCCTTCTCGAACACCTGCTTTGCACGAGACTACACGACGACACACTCAAGGTGTGGGAGGACCATGCGTCGACGGTGACAGATCCAAACTACGACTGCCTGATTGGGTTCCTGCAACGGAGAATTCGGGTTTTGGAGTCGATTTCTGTGAATCACCATGCACCATCGGGTTCCGCTCCACCTACCGCGTCGTCGTCGAAGAAGCAAATACCGATGATTCGTCTTTCGTCGTGCTCTTCCACTGCTAGCACAACGAAACGATGTCCAGCTTGCAATCAGCCACATCCTTTGGGCAAATGTTTCAAATTTCAGCGTCTTCCGCTTTCTGAACGTCAGCAGATTGTCAACGCGAAGCGCCTGTGTACTAACTGCTTGAAATCCGATCATTCCAATCGCAACTGTCCATCGGAACTCACTTGCAGGTATTGTAATCGTCGACACCATAGTCTTCTTCACTACGCAGCCCCGGATGCCAGCCGCAGGTCCTCAAACGACAGCGCAACGCTTCCCATCACCACCTCGTCAACTCCGGTGATCAATCACTCGTTTTCTCCAGCAGAGCATTCCGAACAGTCTCTGGTGATCGCAACAGATGGTCAGGTTCCAGTGGTTCAAACTAGCGTTCCTCGTCACCACGAAAGAGACAATGTGTTTTTGCTCACCGTCATCGTAAATATCGTCGACGCTTTCGGTCACGAACATCCAGCGCGTGCTCTTTTGGACAGCGCCTCACAGCCAAATCTTATAACCGAGCGACTCGCCAGCATGCCTCGTCTGCGGCGCAGCAACGTCAACATTACGGTACAGGGTGCCGGTAAATTATCCAAGCCTGTGCGCCAGTCAGTCTACACCGAAATTTGGTCGCAGAATCAGCCATTCTCGTGTGATGTCAACTTCTTGGTGATGGACAAAGTCACAGCAGACCTTCCATCACAGAATATTTCTACGGCAGGGTGGAATATCCCGAAGGAACTGGTGCTGGCCGATCCTTCGTTCAACAAGTCGCAGCCAATTGACTTGGTACTCGGTGCGAGGCATTTCTATTCATTCTTCCCCAGTGCTGCACGGTTACAGTTGGCTGCAAATCTCCCAGTCCTCGTTGATAGCGTTTTCGGCTGGATAGTCGCTGGTTCTTCTACTCAAATCCACACAGACTCCACTTCCGGCACTTCTGCATCCAGTTCCATAACTATTTCGATGGTGTCCCTCGAGGAAAGCATTGAACGCTTCTGGAAAACTGAAGAATTGGTCCTCAACGACGGTTACTCAGTGGAAGAACGGCACTGTGAGACAGTCTACCAGTCTTCGGTCGAGCGTAATGACGAAGGCCGCTACATCGTTCGAATGCCTCGTCAACCTGATTTCGACGTCAAGCTTGGAGCATCAAAAGCCAATGCGCTACGCCGTTTTGAGCTCTTGGAGAAGCGCCTTGAGCGGAACGCAAAACTCAAGGAAGATTACCACGCGTTTATGCAGGAATACCTCGACCTTGGCCACATGCGCTTGGTAGGAACCTTAGATAATTAATACATAGATTTCCCACTTCGGGAAAAATCAAGCAACAAAACAGCAGCGCCTATCCAAGAACATCGGTGAATGGGTGAACTAATTTGGCCTCCCTGCGCATTTTCCGATTGAGGCGCTGGAAACCAACGCATCTTAGTATGCCAACAACTGACAGCCAAACGACGATGCATTTTATTTTTGTAAGCTGCAGTAAAATCGATGGAGGAATCTGAGAAGACAGATGAAGGAGCTAACGAAGGACGGAGCGTGTTGAGAGAGTGGCCCGCATGGGCCTGCGATATACACCGTGAAGTTCACTTACGTCGGAAGGTGCTGAAGGTCTGGGCCAATGAGGCCCCGGTGAAGACTGCTGAAACGATGTGAACCGACACGATGGTCCTTAAAATTGGCGAATACCTCACGGTGCAGGGAAATTTTTCACGGCACAGAAAATCGCTTGGCAGAAAAGTTCTTGGCTTTTCACGGCACCATGCAACTGACCTTGTTTAAGACATCGGAAAACGTCACGGCAATTGTAACAATGTTTCAACCGCAAGTCGGGAGCTCAGGCCCAGACACTCACAAAAACTTCTCGTTTCCTCCCGATTCCCGCTCCCTTTCTTTGTAGGCCCAATTGGAAAAGTGGCTCTCCCACATGGGCAATTTCGACTACCTAACGCAACATTGAAATGCATCCTAGGGAAAAACTTTGCTTAACAAAATTGATCCCTACTTTTCTGGCGCTGTCCATTTCAGAATGATCGTTATTGCCCCTGCATAAAAGCTCGAAATCTGGGCTTGGATTTCTGACCCGACGTCGTCGACCTGCGCTACACGACCACCGCTACTCCATCGTCAGCGAAGACATTTCTCCGCCCCGTAGTACCCGCTATTCCTACTTAGTCCCCGCTTAGATTCCTGAACAAACATTTCGAATATGGAAGCGTCGAGATTGTAAGCAGCATTGCGAGGGCTTGTGTTTGTAGTGGTTCTCTTTGACCGGCAGGAGCTGGCAGGTATCCTGCAGAATGACAGAGACGATCAGTTGAAAATTACAGTTATTTACTCTAGTTGCCCATGACAATCGTTAATGCACCGGGCCTCGCTAGGCAAACATTGTTGTGCACAGGGTAGCTTTGATGAAAAATGCGCCCGCTTTTTCACATTTACTTCACCCATTGACCAACAGATGGCACGGATGGCACACTTAGTATTGTTGCTCTCAGAATACAAGGGCGGATGACCAAGTGGGATATCTATGTATTAATTATCTATGTAGGAACGCACGAAAAAGAACCTGCAGTAGCCTACTATCTTCCGCACCACCCAGTCTTCAAAGATTCCAGCACGACCACCAAAGTTCGAGTAGTTTTCGACGCTTCGGCAAAGACTTCGACAGGCTATTCTCTAAACGAAGCACTTTCCGTGGGCCCGGTGGTACAGGATGATCTGCTGGACATCATGATTCGCTTCCGAACCTTCAAGGTGGCCGTGGTAGGCGACATTGCCAAAATGTACAGGCAAGTTTTGCTGCATCCGGACGACAGGTCGCTCGTTCGCATCTTTTTTCGATTCACTCCAAGTTCTCCAGTACAGGTTTACGAACTGCTCACTGTTACGTACGGCTTGGCGCCTTCTTCCTACCTTGCAACACGCACATTGAAACAGCTGGCGGATGACGAAGGCGAGGCGTACCCTCTCGGCGGTCCTGCGGTGCGCAAGAGCTTCTACGTCGACGACTTCATTGGAGGAGCACAATCTGTTCAAGAGGCTATTCGACTGCGAACGGAAATGTGCGAGCTGCTGGCCAAGGGAGGCTTCGAGCTGAGAAAATGGACGTCCAACGATCTCGATGTTCTGCGTGGCCTGAAGGACGACCAAATTGGTACTCAGTCGTCCCTCGAATTCAGCCCTAACGAAACCGTGAAAGCATTAGGAATCTGTTGGGAACCGGAAGCGGACACCTTGCGCTTCGACTCCAGTATCGGCGAGAACAGCAAACCACCCACCAAACGTTCAATTTTATCGGCTATATCACGTTTGTTCGATCCACTTGGTCTAATTGCGCCAGTCGTCGTGAAATCCAAGATTTTGATGCAGGAGCTCTGGCTGTTATCTTGCGGATGGGATGAGCCCGTTCCGGAACAGGTCCAGCACAAGTGGGAGAACATTTGTAGCGAACTTCCGCAAATTTCCTCGTACCGTGTCGACCGCTACGCACTCTTGCCAAACTCAATCGTCCAACTACACACTTTTTCCGACGCCTCAGAATCTGCCTACGGTGCATGCATCTACGCCCGCTGCGAGAACGCGCAAGGTCAGACTCGTATTTGCCTGCTGGCATCCAAGTCGCGTGTGGCACCCCTAAAACGAGTTAGTCTTCCACGCTTGGAACTCTGCGCCGCTGTTTTAGGTGCCCATCTTTACGATCGGATCAAGAAAGCTATCGGCATCGACATTTCCACCTCGTTTTTCTGGTCCGACTCTGCCATTACGCTGCAGTGGATCCGTTCGCCTCCGAACACTTGGAAGACATACGTCGGTAATCGGGTCTCAGAGATCCAACACTTCACCCATGGCTGTATCTGGAATCACGTCGCTGGCTACGAAAATCCTGCCGATCTGGTGTCACGCGGAATGACAGTAGCGGAATTCGTCGGAAGCAATCTCTGGCGCAGCTGACCCGATTGGTTAGCCCGTCAGGCACAGTATTGGCCAACATGTGAAGCTCCAAACGTACCCAAAGAAGACCTTGAAATTCGAACGGTTTCCGCAGCGGCAACTGCAACGTCACCACCGATCAACTCGTTGTTCCTACGATGGTCCTCCTACACGCGCCTGCTCCACGTCGTCGCTTACTGTCAGCGTTTCGTTGCGAATTGTCGTGCCAAAACTCGTACTCAACCAGAATCAGACCAAGTTACCACTACCGTCAGCCTCTTTCCCCAACAGTTAGCGGAAGCCAAAACGACCCTAGTTCGCCTTGCACAAAATGACTCCTTTGCCACCGAAATAAAAGCCCTTCAAGATGGTCAAGTAGTTGGAAAGCGTTCTCCCCTTCGAAAGTTGAGCCCATTCGTCGACCCAGAGAGAGTATTGCGAGTGGGAGGCCGTCTAAGTCTGTCTAAACTGCCCTACCAAAGCAAACACCCTGCACTCCTTCCCAAATCACATCCTTTCACGCGCCTGGTAGCCGAGCACTACCACAAGAAGCTTCTCCACGGTGGCGGGCGTGCCTTGCTCGCAGCAATGCGCGAAGAATTTTGGCCGATCGACGGCCGCAGACTAGTGCGAAATGTAGTTCGTGCTTGTTTCCGATGCTATCGTCTCAACCCGGTGGCTGCTCAGCAACAAATCGGCCAGCTACCTGCCGCCCGAGTGATTCCCAGTCGTCCATTCAGCGTAGTAGGAGTTGATTATGCTGGGCCTTTCTACCTCAAGGCCATCCACAAACGAGCTGCTCCCACGAAAGCGTATCTGTGCCTCTTCGTGTGCTTCGCAACGAAGGCGGTGCACCTAGAGTTAGTCAGCGAACTGTCCACGTCTGCTTTCCTGGCCACTCTTCGGAGGTTCATCTCTCGCCGTGGCCGTCCCTCGGATATCCATTCGGACAACGGGAAGAATTTTGAAGGGGCTAGCAACGACATCGCCGAATTGTATGCCATGCTCGCCGATGAAACAATCCAAGCGGAAATCGTATCGACCTGTGCTGCCGAAGGAACTACTTGGCATTTTACACCTCCAAAAGCTCCTCATTTCGGCGGGCTATGGGAGTCGGCCATCAAGGTGGCGAAGAAGCATCTGTATCGACAGATAGGCACGACGCGGCTCTCCTATGAGGACATGAGCACTGTTCTGGCACAGATAGAAGCGATAATGAATTCGCGGCCCCTGCTTCCAATGAACGAGGATCCCGACGATTTGGCCGCATTAACTCCAGGACATTTCCTCGTCGGTACGTCGCTTCTAGCCCTGCCCGACCCAGACTTTCGCACCATTCCGACCAGTCAGCTGGACCACTACTGGAAACTTCAGTCTCATATCGGACGATTTTGGCACCATTGGCAGAAGGAATACATCCAGGAGCTGCAAAAGGACACCAAGGGTCATTCTAGGAACGAGGACTTTCTTCTGGAACAACTTGTCATCGTCGTCGATGAACAACAGCCAACACTCCGCTGGCCTTTGGCTCGTATAGTCGCCATCCATCCCGGGAACGACAACGTCACTCGCGTCGTTTCGTTGCTGACTGCGAAAGGTGTAATCAAACGACCAATTGCAAAAATTTGCCTGCTGCCCTTCGTCTCATCGGTTTCTGGTGACAACGTTCCAACATCCAACGATGATCTCCAACTGGCAACTACTTTAGATTAAGTTCTTACGAAGAAACGTAGAAATTATGCCTAGAATTAAGAAAAACTTTGTGCATGTACGATTTTTTGTTGATTTGTTTGCTTGGTTTGTTGATAGTTGAATGTTATTCAAGGCGGCGGGTATGTTCTATCATAGCAGAGTTGCGCCATAGCTCCCGCACTAACCGGTTCGGATTGCGCTACTATTTATATTATATTTCACGATTCTGGCAACACTGCACCCGAGCGCTGCCGATCTTATGGGCTCCATGTAAATGGTTTCCCACCAGCAGACCACTGAGTGATCAGGTCGGTCGGAAGAAAGCGAAAGTGATTTGTTGAGGCAGGTCAGTTCTATTTGGGTTCGCTTGAAGAGCAGAAGTGTAAGAGTACTAGTCGTCGCGTAATAAAGAAGATTAATGTTCAGAACACAATTTGTTATACTTTCTGTGTATTAATAAAGACTAGAAGCAAGTGATCAGTTTAGTGCCTTTGATTTGTACTACGTAGAAGATTCCGTGCCTGTGGTTTTCGTCCGTGCCATCGCCGTCATTCTGTCGTGGAACCTGAAAAGAAAAAATACGAAATCATACTCACCTGTGCACCCTATCATCAGTGCTCACACCGTCGTCCTGTGGAAGGAAAAGCTGAAAATAAAAAAGGACACAACGTAGGAGATCGCCACCCGTTTTTGTGGTAAGAACAACCAATTTTTGAGAAGGTTATTTTATAAGCTTCAATTGCTGAAATTTTTGGAGTGCACTTTTTTCGTTTTTGAGTTATGGCCAATTTTGTTGAAAATGTCCAAATGTGCCATCAAAGCCTTTTTTTTTGAAAAATCATAACTCAAGAGCGAATCATCGTAGAAACAAAGTTTTCTAATGAAAATGAAAGCAAATTTTCTCAGGAATCCAAAAAAATATTAAGTGGAAAAAGATTGCCACAAAATTTTCTACCGTTGAGAAAACTCATAATGGAAAGCCGGAAAAACTATGTCCGAAACTCGTGGAAAATTTTCTATTGCTGTGTACGTTCAAGATGCAAACGGTCCCAAAATGCGCTTCAAACGCGGTAACCAAAGGCAACGTAGCAACCATAGTCAAAATCACCGCCAACCTAGGATTCGAAAGCTCCTGTTGACATCGGGTTACTTTGTAGAAAATCTTACCGCATTTGGTGTTCCCGCATTTGATATTTGCATTCTGAATGCACACAGCAATAAAACATATTTTTGAGAAGGTTATTTCATAAGCTTTGAACGCTGAAATTTTTGGAATGTACTTAATTTTCGTTCCTGAGTTGTGGCAAATTTAGTGAAAAATATATGGTCTTAAAGGCTGTAACGAAAAAAAGGTACATTCCAAAAATTTCAGCGATCAATGCTTATAAAATTACCTGCTCAAAAATACTTGTTTTAAAATTTTCAGCGAGTTCGGGCATAGTTTTTCATGATTTTTTTTTAAATTTTTCCCAACGGAGGAAAATTTTGTGGAACACTTTTTGCAGTTCATTTTTTTTGAATTCCTGAAAAAATTACTTTCGTTTTCATTGAAAAACTTTGTTTCTACGATGCTTCATTCTTGAGATATGATTTTTTTCAAAGAAAAGGCTTTTATGACACATTTGGACATTTTTCAACAAAATTGGCCATAACTCGAAAACGAAAAAAAAAGTGCATTCCAAAAATTTCAGCGATCAAAGCTTATAAAATAACCTTCTACGAGCGTTCTTGAATTATGATTCTTCAAAGTAAGTAAGTATCAGGGGAAAACAAAAAATCTATTGAAACTTCCCTAGATATCTGAAGGTTCGGATAATTTCAGATTGCTCTAAGTTTTTGTTTTTAATACTGGTACCCGAATTAACTCGGTTTTCTTTTTTTTTACACGGTAAGTAAGACCTTATGTTCTACCATTTCTTCGAGTTTCGTTTTTTTTTCATTTAAACGCCAACGAGACGTTTGCTGCTTTCGCTTTTATGTGGACCGTTCGACGTTCTATCGGGTTCCATGTTGCGGCAGTTTTCTCTATATGTACAACTTGTTTTTGTCATACGTTCTGAAGACTTCATTCGTCAGTTCTGTTTGTATATTCTCCAACCATCGGTATGTGTCTTTTCTGGTCGGAGTGGTTAAAGTGATACGGGACACGGTGTTTATTTTGCTATCTTCAATCTCTCTGATCATCATTACCCTTGAAACTATGACGATGCCAATCTCCAGTTCCAGTGGACTGATCTAACGGAAAACTTAGTCGATTGAGATGAGAATATACAAATGACACATTTTCAGCCCATTTCATGAAGTACAACTCGAGATTTGCATCTTCAAAGTTTGAGAGCAATGAATGATGATTCTGATAACGCCCCGTAAAGCTTTAATATTGTGAATAAAACACACATCCTCTTGACGATTTTTTGGACAAAATTGTAGAAATGATTAAAAACGCTTTTATTTCTTTCCAAATGATCAGTGTATCCAAACACCGATCACTAACCAATGTGCTTGTAGGGAAAACACTTGGTTACGGTTCATTTTGAATTCAATTTGCATTCGCTTCCCGTTATGCATGCCTTAGGAAACAGACAAATTTCATCAGCAGCATTCGGTATCCTTCTTTCGATTGGTGTTTGCTTTCCCGCATCTCTTCATAACTCTATCACCACCGCACTACCACGTCTCGGTTGAATTTCTAACCGCTTGGACTTGGAAACCAGGCAGATTCAATCATGCTGAATGCGAATCAGAGAAGTCCTCTCGGTCGGCGTAGATATCAAACGATAGTTGGATAGTGGATAAAAAAAAACTGATGGTTTCTAATCCGTTCATCGTTTCATATCTAATAAATCACATAAACCCATCAATCTGCACGAACGATAACAGCTTCGGGCTACGTTTAGCACTGACCAACCAACGGAATTCAAATCGTTGGGCAAGGGTGGGAGTTTCTCAGGTTTTTAATGAAATCATTTTGGTTGAGTTGAATGGAGTGAGTTGTTTTTCTCGTTTTCAATCGTAAACATTCATAGGAAGAATATTTAAAAACTTAATAATTGACGGACACCAATAGATTTGACAAAAACAAAAAAAAAAGAATTTAGAAAATTAAAATCACATGCACAAATCAGCACCAGACAGCATTAACATGTATGCTTGCTGGTCCTTGAAGTTGAAACCAAATTAGACTACAATCAATGTTATTTAAATCTGTTTTACGCTGTCCAAAAGATCAGTCAACTACAAATAAATAAAAATAATCATTGTGTGTATTTCCCTTACGAACAGCTATAACATTCCCAAAGGACATCAACATCAACCATAAATTTCCATCTTCTTCTTAATTAGTATCCGTCGCCATCATCGCAGGACAACCAGGAGCCACCGAGCTGCGAGCGGTTCCCGCGTGCAGCACAAAAGCAATGGCAGCAATTTTAAAGCACGAAAAAGTGTCGTTCCGTTTTAGAGACCTCCACTCGTCGCGTCCTCGTCTCTGTCGTGCTTTTGTGCAAATGTCAGATAAACGCTTTCGTTTGGCATTTAATCTTGAACCATCATAGGAAGTAATCATTGTGCAATTATGAACCGCCCTGCCACCAGGATGCCTGAACCTCGATGAGATACGTTCAGGGTAGGTTGGGGTAAAATGCGATCTCTTGCACATAGATTACTCTAGTGTTTATGAAGTTGAAGAGCAATGCTTACCAATAGTGCATCTTCCACTTTTTCCCCTACGTCGCGTCGTGAAGGCTCTAATTAAAACCACCAACTGATAGCTATTACCTCTATTGTTCGCACTCGGTGTCCTGTCGTATCTAGAGAAATGGCGCGTGACAGGGCAGGCACTTTTTATACAACCCGAAGTGCCGCGCCGGTTGTTCATCGTTTGGATACATCCTTCCAGACGATTAAAGGCTCAATTGGACACGTTCTAGCCGTTCTTCTTTCAGTAACAACAGCACCCAAAGATAGATATATGCTTCAAAGGAAACATGTGATACTCCCACTAATAAGAAAATTCCATCGATTATCCATCCAAGATACTTGAGCACATGTGGTGTTTATGGATTGCTCATTTACCGCCTTCAAGGGTGTTACCAAATGGCGTGCGGGATATAGGACAGTCTGAGAGCTACTAGTAATAGATAAAGAACTTTCCCTTGAAGTTTTCTCCCGTACGTAAGTTTTTTCTAAAAAGGATATTGATAGGTTGTTGAGGTCCACATAATTATGTTATTATAATTGATTATAATCAAAACTGTAAGCAGGTAGGTATTCAGGAATACTTTGTTGAAGATGATGGGTTTGATTCCTAGTCGGTTCAGGAACTTTTCGTAATGGAATTTTTTTGACTTTATTGGACAAATAGTACCTTCCTGACCTGACTGTATAACTGTTGGCTATTGGGCTATTGATAACCAATCCAATAGTGTCAGAGACTTCCCGAGCAGAAGGGAATTACAACAGCATAATAAAATATGTTATTTCGACAAAATAACTGAGTAGCAGAAAGAGTTGTTTTCATGGTATTAACATAATATTTAATGTTATAAACTTGTCTGTCATAAGCGGTAAAATAACAAAAATCATAACAAAAAAATGATCATACCACAAAAGTTCAGCCTATTGGACGCAGTGGCTTAATTTCCCCAACAGGGGAGGAAAAAAAGCAAAAAAAATGATCCTGGAAGACCAGTCAAATAACACGTTTTGTTAAATAAAAAGAAAATCGGGTTAAGTACGGTTCCTTTGAATTCCACTAAGAATTTGCATCCTTTGACAGATACGTATTTCGACCTCAACTGTAAGGTCGTCTTCAGTGTCTTGTACTTGACTCGACCGATTTTCTTTTTATTTACAGATATTCCCCTAACAAGCCCAGGTTAATCATCATCACGTTTTGTTAGTTGCAATAACAACTTAATATTAGCGAATTTGAAAAATATTTCAATAACTAATTTTGAAATAAATAAGTTATTTGTAACAATAAAAAAACAAAAGCAGTTATAAAATATATCAAAATCAAAGTGACCTTGCAGCAATAAAATGTCTGAAAATAATCAAGTTTTTCTTCTAATAAAATAATTCTAATTCTAATAAAATAATATTTTCTCATCAGTTCCTCATGGAATGATATGGACAACGTTAATCTCGAATGGTGTAGTTTGATTGCAAAGCTTGTTGTTGCTTTGCTATTAATGATCACATATTTGTACAGTCTTAATAACCCAATAATAACTGAACTTGTGCTACAGCAAAACATGTTATTGAAATGTAATTCAAAGAAAATATACCAATAGTACGATCATAACAAAATGAAATTGTCCAGCAAAACATGTTATGGAATGGTAATACCTCTATAAATTAATAATAACAAACCAAGATATAAAAACAGGTTTTGTGATTCCGTTGTTATCATTTCGAAATTCTCCTCGGGTTAGAGGACCACAAGATACAAGATTTTTGCATCAAGATAGTCGAGTCCACCACAATTGTAACAAAAATATAACATAATTATAACAAACCATGATCATTGTGATGTTTCACAATATGTTATAAAATGCTGTTTGATAACTCAGTGTAATATAATTAAGTTAAGAAACCAGTAATCCTGAGGCTAAAATTCATATTACACTTTGTTATGAATGCGATCTTATTAAAACAAAATGAGTCATTATCTTAAGTAGACAAATATACTTTTTGTTACAATTGTAGTTAGTTTAACATTATCCTGCATCTAGTCAAAAATATTTTATCATTGTAGCATGGTTAAAATTAGATATAAGCGCGTTTAAAAAATTATTGAAAAATAATAACCAACATATAACATTGTTGATTCAATTTCAAATTTTGTCGATACTGCGTGAGAAGCAACTTCTCACTTGTTGATCGGTGCTAGCGGTCGTAGATTAAAGATAATTTTCTGGCCATTCTAGTAACTCAGTTAGCCCAGTTGAGATGATGATAGCGAACCAGCAAACTCGGGGAGATTCTTTGGCGATATTTTCACAGATCCCTTAGCAATGACAACATTTTTGGCGGATGCATGCAAACTGGCCATTTGCCAGACTTTTCCTCAAAGCTTCCTAATAAACTTCTTTCAGGATTTCTTGTGACTTCCTCACCGAAAATTGTAATTTATTCCCGATACTTTTGGTAGATGTCCTATACTATTTTAGCGTGTACTCCACTTGTTTGAATATCAAAACTGATAGCAAATTCTATAAAAATTTTGTGCAAATTAATAATATAGACGGTCGAAAATCAGCCAACATCTGGACGATTTCCTATCTATATAAATAAAATGGAATGGTGTTTGTATGTCACGAATAGGCTCGGAAACGGGTCAACGGATCTGCACCGTTCTTTCAGTGTTTCATGCGCGCAGGGCTCCGACGTGTTCGTACGAAAAAATAATTGGGTAAACCGACCAGGAACACACCGAAAACGAGAAAATTTGAAATCCCATTTTTAGGGGCATTTTTCTACAGAGCTGCATGTCAAAAAACACAGTAGGCAGGCATAACGACGTTTACCGGGATAGCTGTATTTAATAATACTAAACATTTAGGATAGTGTATTTAATAATACTAAACATTTTCCAAATTTCTTCTGGCTTTTCTAAATTAAATATTTTGTAAAGATTTCATAGAAATAGTCAAACTACTCTCCGATACAAATTAAAAAATGATCATTTTTAACCACAATGAATAAAAAACATTAGAAAATTAGTAAATACGTATTCTTGGACCATCGTTTGTGGTTTAGACCAAAAATTTAGATAGGGCTTTAGGGACCCATGGGAGTCAAATGTAGTGTTGTACGATCTTTGTTAACAATTTTTGAATATCTGCCACTGCTAGTTTCAGGAGTTTCAATTCATCATTCATCTTTCGAACCTTGCTCTCATCGTTTGTATCATGGCTGATCGTAAATTCGGAGTTAATGCCGTCTCGCTTCCTCAGAAAGCTATACAGACAGCCATCACGCATCCAGTTAAAGTTGGACGACATTATAACACACAAATCATCTTCACCCAAACTGACGCGGTTAGTATGGAAAAGCCAGCGCAATCTCCTTCGCAGACTGTAATCAGTTTGACTTTGAAATCGATACACAGAGAGCACTTTTTACAGGCCTTCACTTCATCCATCTTGAATCGGGATAATCTTCATAGGGCAATTCCAAAACTCAAATTCTATGATTTCTTTGAACAGGTGGTAAACACGATGTGCTGAACTGTTGGAGTACAGCGAAGACGGCTAATAACAAGACAGACATCTACCCTCTTGCTCCATATACTCTGCGAGCTACAAGCACACTAGCGCTGCGAACGACTTCAGGGAACAACATCATAAATGAGTGTGCGTGCGATGCTGCAATTTCCGTGTAGGTATTTTCATGTTCATGCACACAATCATGCTTTGTTGTTCCTGTGAATCGTTGGTGGCGTTTCAACCATGTCGCCTGCGACAGGGTGGGAGCTGTCTGTCTTGTTATTAGCCGTCTTCGAGTACAGTAAAGCAGCTATCAACGACGCCGCTGGGACGACCATCGGGTAATTACCATTTAAGTGGAAAACAGTTGACAGAACGAATAGCTCGACGATGAGTGCAGAGAGATTTTGGAGGAGGAGAACGCTGCACGAGCGGTAATGCTGCAGCTAGGAACCCGACAAAACGTGGAACATAAGACGAATTAGAAAAATTAGAATTTACCTTGCTGATCTCAAACACATTTTTTTCATCGTCAGGGACACATATGACCACCCCAGCAGAAGAAAATAACAAGAGAATAACATATCAAGGTATTTATCTTAAATACTATCATACCTTGATATGCCCTTCATTAGGTGGTAATAAGAGGCAAAATAACAAAAACGAATACCAAATTTTTGTATAAATAACACCTCGAGAATAACAAGTATTGTTATTTGAATAATTAATGCATACCTAAAATTTCAAGTGCTGTATTTGTTATCCCAAGGTTATTGAACAACAGTCTAATAACATTTCTTGTTATTAAATGTTTCATTTGTTCAATGACTTCATGATGTAATAGCAAATCTTGTTCTTCGGTTATTTTCACTGCTAAACTAACAAATACTACATCAATACCAAACTCTGCTCAAATACCTCCAACTTTTATTGTGATGTTCTCATAACATTTAGTAGAATAACGCAGCAATAACAATTTTAGCATGTTGCTCTTCGCATGGTATTTGCAAGGTATGCCCTTCTGCTCGGGCACTCCGGCCCCAATGGGTTAGGGGTACTTCATGGCCACATATCAAATCTAATTCCCTCAGTAACAAAGAATTGGAAAGTTAAGGCAAGGATTAATGGAAGCGGGAACGGGAGAGATAAGCATTCAATCAGTCATATTTTGGACCAAACTCTGTTAATAATTATCAATAAAGTCGCATATATTGCTAATTAGCATTTAGTGTCCAGTTGTTAAAGCACATGTAGCGCTAAATAAGTGTCATTCTGTTTGTTGGTTACCTGGGAACGAACGCATCAACACAAAAACCAATATATTCTGCATCAATTCGTTGCCTGAAAGTCTATGAACATAAATATACTGAACGAAGTGGATAGAAAATAATCGTCGAAACGATAAAAAGGACAATGAATGACGATGCCAGTCAGTGTCGGAGATGACGCCTTGCCGGTGATGATGTAAAAGCACGAAGTATAAGAAAGGATGATGCCAACGCCAAGATGTCATCACGCGATACGTCCGATCCGAGTCATTACGTAATTGTCTCTGTTCCAGATGTTCCATATGGTATGGTATATGGTATGGTAGGTGACGTGACGCCGACGATTTATTGCATGCTTTGGCTACCTATTTAGCTGGAGTTGGGATATTAGGCGCCGTCAGACCACTAATAAACTTCTTTCCTGGTATTGTACAACATTGAGCCCAAAAGATGGTTGTGATAAAGTTCGACAATAAAAGACATTGATGAAACGTGCCACGACCAGGGCTACCTAATTATTTGCCGACTATGGGGTTTCGCTCGTTTTCATCTGCACAGAAATAATCAAAAGGCATACTTTTGATGAGATACCTTGATACCTTGATACCTTGTTGGCTACAAAGTAACTTTACTCCAATGCCGAGCGTATAGTAGAGCACCATCTTCGTCGGTCTTGGGCGATGTTCCTCCAGTTTCCCCGAACGTGTAGGGATCGTAGATCTTCTTCAACCGCGTGCAGCCAGCGAGTTCGCGGCCGCCCACGAAGTCGCCTACCTCTACCGGGTTCTCTGCTGAATATTGTTTTCGCTATTCTTTCTTCCGACATTCGCACTACGTGTCCAGCCCACTGAAGTCTGCCGTATTTTATACGTTTCACAATATTCGCATCTTCGTACACTTGGTACAACTCGTGATTCATGCGTCTGCGCCACACTCCATTTTCTTGTTTCCCACCGAGAATTGTCCGCAGCACTTTGCGCTCAAAAACTCCAAAAGCTTTTCGGTCTACCTCCTTTAACGTCCACGCTTCGTGACCGTAGAGGGCAACCGGAAGAATCAGCGTCTTATACAGAGCGAATTTTGTTTGCGTTTGCAAGTTACGGGACCTAAGCTGGCTACGCAATCCGTAAAAGGCCCTATTCGCAGCTGCAATACGCCTTTTCACTTCACGGGAAACGTCATTGTCACATGTCACAAGTGTTCCAAGATAAACAAATTCTTCAACAACTTCAAACACTTCCCCATCAATCACTACCTCAGCACTAACACCACTAGGCCTGCTTCTGTCTCTACCCGC
Source organism: Aedes albopictus (assembly GCF_035046485.1). NCBI lineage: Eukaryota > Metazoa > Arthropoda > Insecta > Diptera > Culicidae > Aedes > Aedes albopictus. The sequence goes on along the minus strand of NC_085137.1, from coordinate 190,530,549 downwards.
TATCATGTACTTCGTCTTGGTAGAGTTAATCGTCAAGCCTATCCTCGCTGTCTCTCTCTTCAGAGGAGCATAAGCTTCCTCCACTGCCCTACGATCGATGCCGATGAGATCAATATCGTCCGCAAAACCGAGGAGCATGTGCGACCGTGTGATGATAGAGCCATTCCTCTGCACGCCTGACCTCCTAATCGCTCCTTCGAGTGCAATGTTGAACAATAAATTTGAAAGAGCATCTCCCTGCTTCAATCCATCCAAGGTCACAAACGACGTAGACACTTCGTCCGCGATCCGAATACTTGATTTTGATCCATCCAGCGTTGCGCGTATCAGCCTAATTAGTTTCGCCGGAAAACCATGTTCTGACATTATCTGCCAAAGCTCATTTCTTTTCACTGAATCGTACGCTGCTTTAAAATCAATGAACAGATGGTGAGTCTGCAAGTTATATTCCCGAAATTTATCTAGGATCATCCGCAGGGTAAACATTTGATCCGTCGTTGATCGGCCCTCACGAAAACCAGCCTGGTATTCGCCGACGAAGGACTCCTCAAGAGGTCGCAGTCTGTTGAACAGGACACGCGACAGTATCTTATACGCCGAATTTAAAAGGGTAATCCCTCTGTAATTGGCACACTCCAGTCTGTGCCCTTTCTTGTAGATTGGGCATATGAGGCCATCCAACCAACTGGTGGGCAATTCTTCATCCTCCCAAATCTTTATAATAATCTGGTGGATTGATTGATGTAGCTGCTCGCTTCCGTGCTTAAGAAGTTCGACCGGGATCTCGTCCTTCCCAGCAGCCTTGCTGTTTTTGATGAGATTTGTTTGAATTCGACGTCAAACACCATCAAACACAAACGAATTTTCAGTCTTCTACGCAGTGTACGGTGTCATCTTCTGTGAATTGATGACGACATCGAGAGAATTGAATTGAGTTCAAGTTATCCTTATCTGTCGTTGGCGACTCGATTTATCAGGCAACGTCGCGACTGAGCCGCAAATCAAAGAGTTGGTGCTAGATTAATTACCTAAAATATTGAGATACGAACCTGCTTACGTGCTTTGACATCAGAACGAGAGTGTGAGAGATTTTTATCAAAGGTTGTGGCGGCGTCCAATAGATGACTCGACAGTAGCTTAACCCTTTATAAGGCCGAGAAAACTAGAAGAGTTGTCAAAGCGTACTATTATGGAAATGATTATATACATGATTACATGTACAAAACAATTTTTGTTTGAAAGAAACTCTCAAAAATCTAGGTGGCAATATAGTTGCCACTGCCCGTTTAGGCCAAAAACGCTGGTGGCAATATAGTTGCCACTGCCCGTTAACCCCAAAAACGAACTTTTGAGGTGGCAATATAGTTGCCACTGCCCGTTTAGGACACCAGCGCTGGTGGCAATATTCTTGCCACTGCCCGTTTAGGGTACTTTTCTTCTTTTGACTTCGACAAAAAGCCGGAAAAGAGATTTTAGAGTGGATTGGGGCCTAACCCATAATATAAACTGTGTAATTCAGCTCATGTCAACCCAGAATTTGATTATTTCTTAAAATATTTACCAAATCTATAATTTTACAATAAGTTTGAGCTAATTTTCTTCAAGGGGTCAAAATTAGTCATTTTTGAGACTACAAATGGCTCTTAAATTGTTGTTAAAGCTTTGTTTAGTACCAAAAAAATACCAGGCGTTGTTAGTAGTCCCAATTTTGCGTAAACCAAAAAAAAAAGTTCGAAATGAATTGTTATAAAACAGAAAAAAATACAAACAGTAGGTGGCAATATAGTTGCCACTGCCTTATAAAGGGTTAAGACCACCTAAAAATTAAATGAATTGAACGTAATATCCGAGGAAATTCGGTGAGCGTAAAGTTGGTGACAGGGCGGTATAAGAAATTTGACTCTATCTATTGTTTACAGTTTCTGTAGGAAGATGAATTTCTTGTGCCTCATTCCAACTACAGCCTAATTTATTTGTAGCTCATAAATTGAAACGTTTGTCCTAAGCAATGGTGCCATTCCGTACTACCAGCCAGTGACAAGATCATCAATCACAATTCAAACTTCATCGCTCATCATTTCACTACCTACCGTACCGTTTATCAGAGGTTGGGTAGACATTCTGGGAAACAAAATGCGAAATTCTTCACGTGTACGACGCAAAGGTTCCAATCCTATTCGCCTTTCTGCAGGGATAAGGCTGGGAATAAAAACCGACAAGTGACAATTTATCTTTCCTCCGTACAAACGTTCGACTCAGTCGTGATTCAGGAAAATTATTAACTCATAATTAATTCATAACTGACCAAAAGTGGCAACGCGAGGAATCCAAATCACAGGGGGATAAAGCACTGACTGCCTCAGTTGGCCCGTTCGTCAGTAGAGCGAGCGCGGTGGAAGGATCTCCCGATGAGGTCCCACCGCTAGCTACATCGAAGTTCTCTCAGGAGCGGCGACGACTGCCGAGGAATGTCGATCGAATGATGGGGAACAACAAAGGAATTTATAATGCACGTGATTTGCGCTGTTCGTGACTATAACGACGACAAGTTGTTGATCGCTTGGATTGGGCTTGGAGTAGTCGTCTCCCAAAATGAGTGTTTGCGATCGCTGCTGGTATTGCCGCCACGCGAATGTAGAAGGGAGAAAATTAATAACTCACCAGCCCCGCCACAAAGCATGGCGCTATTTAAATAATTTTGATTTTTAATTAATAATTTCAGGCATGAAGTTATGGAGACGGCGAATCGTTTTGCTTACCTTGTAAGGGAAGGGAGACTGAGCTAGGGCAGTGATTCGCAACTTACCAACAAAATTCAACTAAGAACTGGGAATGCCGTCTTGCCTCTTCGGTTTCGTTAATATAACGGCAGCCCATTTTTTGCGCCGTTAAATTTATGAAATGATCCATGACAAATGCCATTCATAATTTTTCGATATTCCATTGAAGCATAGAACAGTAATTTGGATCCATAAACTATTGTCGAATGATCTCTTATTCTCGTAAAATTTAGCAGTAAAAATTCCAAAATTTCTGAAACGATTCTTGGAATGATCTTTAAAAAAATGGAAATCGATTAATATGAATATAAAAATAAGGAAAACGAGTCATAAACATAGGAATTCATCAAATTTTGGAATCGATTAATAAAATTTTAGAAATGGTCAATTCAATTTAGGAAATTATCCAAGAAATTTGGGATATGATCCATAAACCTATAGGGGGATTAGGGGCATAATGGACACCCGGGGCGAAATGGACACCCCTGTTTTTGCCGAAACCGTTGAGTTTTATGTAAAACTTTTGATGCATAAGTGTAAAGAAACAAGTCATGATTCTATTTTTCAAAAGTACCATTTATAATGCTCCAAAATAATCAGAATATCATTGAAATTGAAATATGTTTTCCATATGGTGAAATTCCTATAATTTCGAAGCAGCATCAAATAAGGTATTACGAGTGTTTAAGTGTGTACACCATAAAAGCAAGTGAATTGTTACCTTATCTACATGTATACGAAGATTTAGCAATGGATTAGGTGTTTTATTTTTGATCAGAATTTACTTAAAATAGCAATTTTAATGTTGTAGTCGATTCGGGGCGAAATGAACACTGGCAATTACTAATGGATGCACGCGCATTGCATACTGTTAGGCGTTTTAGAGAGTTTGGAAAAAATGTATCCGATTATTTTAGCCTAAAGTTAATTTAATTAACTTTGATGCTATGTAAACTCGTCTAAGATGTAGTATTATATCTGTAGTATTGATCTCCGTTGGCAAATTTCTTTTTTGGTCGATGTAACCAAAGAATTAGCATAAAATATGCAGGGGTGTCCATTATGCCCCGATGGGTGTCCATTTCGCCCCGTACCTTTCCTGCCAGCCCTGAAAAACACACGGTTTATAATTCATTATTTCTTCACAATAAAAACATTCTACCTGCTATAAATGAATGAAATACGTAGAAAACAAGTTAAAGTTGTAAGGTAATTGATAATATGTTAAGTTTTACTCTGTTATGCAGGCCTAACATACTCATTTGCTTAGGGTGTCCATTATGCCCCTAATCCCCCTAGGTAGTGTAAATTTTACGAAAAAGTCGTCCATGGTCCATATTTTTGGGGATTATTTCTATAAATGCCAGGAAAATCTCGGATGGTATTGCTGGAGAATTCCTCATAAGAAATTGTTAGAGGTTTACCCACAACATTTTTTTATAGGATTCCTAGCACGGTAAATCCTGGCAAATCCTTACAGGTGTTCCTCTAGGAAATTCTTCAGCAGTTGTCTGGAGTCTCCTCTAGATATTCTGTCTGGAGACTCCTCCAAGAGTTTTTTCTGAGAATTTCTTCCCATAGATCTCCTACAGGATTGCCCTCTGTACCTTACTCCGAAGTTTCTTCTGGAAATTCTATCAGGATTTCCCCTAAGGATTACTAGAGGATTGTCCTCTAGGGATTACTAGAGGAGTTCTCTTAGGGGATTCCTCTATGGGTATTCTTCCAAAAGTTTCCTCTGGAGATTCATCCAGTAGTTGCATTTAGACATTCCTCTACGAGTTTCTTTTGGGGAAGTCAGTGGAAGTTTTCTTTGGAAATTCCTCCAGTAATTGCTTCTGAGAATTCATCTGCGAGTTCCTATTTGGGACGGTGAATGTTCTTTCTGGGAGTTCCTCTAGTAGCTCCCACTGGGGAACTCCAGAAGTTGCTTCTGGAGATATCTGCAGTTGTTCTCACTGTGGATTTATCAAGAAGTTTCTTCTAAAGATTCCCTGAAAAATCCTCTCTGGTAATTTCTCCAGGACTTCTCTCTGGAAATTACCCTCTGAGGATTCTGCCGAAAATTCCATATGGAGATTCCAAAAGGAATTCTCATTTGAGATTTCACGAGAAATCACTGTGAAATCACTTCGAAGTTCCTCCAAGACTTCCTTCTTGGGGTTCCCCAGAATTCCCTAGGGTATCCGTGTGGAGACCCCTTGGAGACTTCCTTCAGGACTTTCTCTAGGAGTACATTCTGAGAATGCTCATGAATGAATTACCAGTAGAATCCTCAGAGGGCATTTCTCGTGGAATCTCCAGAAACAGCTTCTGAATAAACCAACAGATGGGATACTCTACGAAACTTCTCAAGCGAAATTCCTGAGGAATCCTCAAAAGGAACTCCTCAAAGAACCCCCAGGAAGAACATCTAAAATAAATCCTACATGTATCACTAAAATGAACTCCTCTAGCTAGAGCAATCCCCAGAAGGAACTTCTAATGAGATCCTTGGAGGAATCGCCAAAGGAAACTTCTGGAGGTATTCCAGAAGAAAATCCTGGAGGAATCATCAGGGAAAACATCCGAGGGAACTCCTGGAGGAATGTCCTGGGGAAGTCTTCAGAAGAAAATCCAGGGGGAATTTCCAAGAAAAACATCTGAAAAATCGGAGAGATCTTTAGAACTTCTGGAACAATTCCTTGATGGAGCTCCCGCAGAAACCTTCAGAAGGAACTTCCGAAGAAACCCTCAGGTAGAACTCCTGGAACAACTTTTGCAGGTATCGCTAGAATGAACTCTTAGAGGAAGCCCCAGAGGCAACTCTTGGAAGAATCCCAAGAGGAAACTCCTTGCAGAATCGCCAGAGAGAACGCTTTGAGAATTTGTTGTTGAGGATCCCGTTGAAGAATCTCTCGAGGGTTTTTTTTTCTTAAGGAATCCCTAGATGGAGGAAATTCCAGAGGGAATCCCTATACCCCAATCACATACAGCAAAGCAAAAACCACCAAAACTGATTTTTGTTGTAATATTATTTGAAATCTAGCACAAACTTGTGCTCGTTAACAAGTTGCAGGATATTTCAGAAAACTGTGCTAGAATTTAGCAATTAGTGTTACTGAATGCATTCAGGGAGGGATTCTCTAAAAGAATTACTAGATGAAACCCCAGGATGAATTACCAGAGGGAACCCATGGAGTAATCCCCAGAGCGAACCTCTATGTGAACCTCCAGAGCGAATCCCTAGAGGAATCCCTGGAGGAATCCTCACAGGGAATCCTTGGAGGAATCTAAAGAGGGAATAGCTCTGGAGGAATCTCCAGAGCAAAAACCTTGGAGGAATCCCCAAAGAGAACCCCTGAAAAAATCTCCAGAGAAGACTCGAAGAGAAATCTCCAGAAGGCATTCCAGAAAGAATCCCCGGAGGGATTTTTTAGAGAAATCTCCAGAGGAACTATTGGGAAATTTCTTGAAGGAACTCCTAAAAAAGTCTTCAGAAAGAAGTTCAGGAGGAATCTTCAGGTAGAACTCCTATAAGAACTCTAGGAAAATCCCTAAAAGAAAAACCTGGAGTTTTCCACAGAAGGAACTCCTGGAGGAACTTTCAGAGGTAGTTCCTAGCCCTAGCGAAATCTCCAGAAGGAACTGCTGAAGAAGTCTCCAAATCTCCAGCAATTTCTTCTGGGGAACCCTCTAGCAGTCCCATCAAATTTTTCATCATACGGACACAAATTTCGCTCGTTTGAAACAAAAATATTCATGTTTATTCGGTAAACTGATAAAATATTTAAAACTGAAATATTAATTTTTAAAACTAACTCAATTACATATTGATTTCTACAATACCCATTGAAGAGCCTCCCGTTCCGCCGTCGAGAACATAAACAAAACTCTCAAGTTAAAGCTGCAGCACCAAACAAGATTTCCTCTTGCAAAAAAAGTCAAATTTCACCAAAAGTTTCCACGAAACCCCATTGATTTCGGGAGCGTATGTTATCTACATGATGTTGGCATTGAAAGTACCACGCGGGAAGTGGGTTTTCATAGAGAAGGAAATGGCTTTGTGAATTGGAAAACAAATATTTCCGTAGGGCCTACCTGCCACAAAAAACATTTTTTTTTACATTTGTTTCTAACATAACCTGGCAGAAGATGCAAGTTTGTTTCAAAAATGGATTGAATTTGCTTCAAATGTGACGTTCGATTTGCTCCAAACATTCGGAGAATCCACCACCTTCCCTTTCCAAGGAATCGTCCAGCATTCCTGACCGGCAATATATTGGGAAATCTTGCAGCAATTCCACAAATCATGAGTAAATATCTGACAGCACTACTCATCAAAATTACCTTTTGGTGGGATTATCAACGCAAGACAAAGGCCCTTAGGCCTGTCAGCTGTCCGATTTGTGCGTTGTCCCTTTCTGTTGCAGATGAACGAACAACGAGTAGTGTGGCTTCGTCGTGACTTCACCGGTGTAACTCATCAGACAGACGATAGGTTTAATTAAAAACACTCCTAAAGCTATGATAAAACTTAGATTTTTCATTGTTTTCAGGTTGCATTGGGTAAAATGGGACAGGGGCATCGAATCGCTTAGACGCGACCTTTTTTTCAATTCAAATTAAATTTCGCTTATGCATGAGCTTCTGTAGAAAATGTTTTTCATGTTTTTAATTTTATATTTTTCTTCACGTACCTTTTGAAAAAAGCATAAGAAACATTATTTTCTTCTTTAAAAAATTATAACTAAGCTTATAACGGTTTGTTGAATTGAAATGATGCCTTCGAAGATGTTTCAGGATATTTGAAGAACTTTTATAAAACAAATACTCTGAGAGTAATATCCATCGCGGTCCATGTTAGACGTCATATAATTTCAATTTTCCAAAAATCTTGCCTTTCGCTTTCTTGCTATTTTTTTTGTAGAAAGTTGGCTTCTAGCCCCAAAATTTGCCAGCCCAGGATGGTTAAATGCATCTAGCTATTTTTTATTATTTTTTCTTGCATCGATTTTCAAAACAATCTGAAAAAAAAATTTTGAGACTTTTTTAATTCAAAAATATTTTTCACGTACAAGTTTCAATGGATTAACCTTACGTATTTTTTTCCTATATTAAACTACGCTAAAGTTAAAGCAAATTGAAAAATCGAAAAAATAAGGAAAAAAAATTGGGCATTGCACAATGGTCCGAATCTACGTTTGAGCAGGAAAAAATTGCTATCTCTGTTATGGTTCATTTTAGGCGTTCGGTGTCTTCAGAGAAGTTGTTTGCATTTATTTGCTGCATCTTTTCCAAAAATTTTTGATTAGAGTGGTCCTCGTCTTAACTCAAATCTGGCATAGAACTTTTTAATTTTGAGTCATATGCGATCGAGTTCTTCGGCAAACTTGTAGGCAATGCTATTGCCAGCAACTTTGCCGAAGACACCTTTTATCTAGCTCTTAATTTGAACGTGGTAGGTCAATTTTTAGTTTGGATTTAGGGTTATCCCTCCAAAAACGGGTATTTCACAATTTATTTGATTTTTTTTAGAAAATGTGAGCTTCGGAGCATTTGAAGAGCAAGTAATAACGTATGTTTGTTCTGAACATTGCATGTTGCTTAGTCTTGTCATTCACATGTTATGGGCAGTTTTGACTTTTTTTTTTTTTTTTTTTTCTCCCCTGTTGGGGAAATTAAGCCACTGCGTCCAATAGGCTGAACTTTTGTGGCATGTCCCGTTTTGATATTCGCATCTAGCCAGCTTATTACCATGTGTCAAGTAATCAGCTACTGCCACGACGCGTCGTCTCCCAGTCAGGTGCAATGGAATTGATAAACTCCAAGACCTTCCCAGGTTTTGCAGACCAGATCTCACTGGGTTGCAAGCAACCACTATTTAGAAATCTTTGCCTGCGCGTGTATAAAGCACCACAACTGCAAAGCAGATGTTCCGAGGTTTCACGTTCCATATTACAGAAACGACAGATATCACTCTGAATATGGCCTATATTTTTCAAGTGATACCTGCTCGGGCAGTGTCCAGTTACTAGGCCAGTGTATGTACATAGAGCTCTCTTGTTGAGCTCTAAGAGCTTTTTGGTTTTATAAGCATTTGGTGTTATAAATCGTTTTGACTGATTGCAATTTTTGACATCCATCCAATTGGATATCACCCTCTGCTCAGCCCAACGTTTCAGATCCATTTTAATTGTACAGTTTGATATACCACAGAATGGTTCTGGGCCAGCAAACTGTAAATTGGAACCATTTTTAGCAAGCTCGTCTGCCATTTCATTCCCTTCAATGCCACAGTGACCTGGAACCCAGTATAAGTTTACTGAATTCCCTTGGCACAGCCTGCGCAGTGAAAGAATGCATTCCCAGACAAGCTTTGAAGTACATTTGTAAGCGCACAATGCTTTTAGTGCAGCTTGACTATCTGAGAAAATACAAATATTTGCATATCTGTATTTTCTCTCAAGGCAGATGTTTGTGCATTTCAAAATAGCAAGAATCTCTGCTTGAAACACCGTAGGATAGTGTCCCATCGCCACTGAAATTTGTATTCCAGGGCCGTAGATTCCTGCTCCCGTTTTTATTCCAACTTTTGAGCCATCTGTATAGAATTTGATTGATCCTTGACGAACAGTGGGACCTCCGACTTCCCAATCTGCACGAGTTGTTTCGTGCAACTTGTAAGGAACATCATGGTTCTCCACAGATTTCATCCAGTCGTTAATCATTTTCATTACTGGCCTATTTTGGAAATATTGTGAAATGCTCAGGTGACCTACAAGATCACCTGGCATAAACTTTTCAACTCGTTCAAGTCTCAGCAATTCCTTTTCTGCTTCTAATTGCACGTATTCGTGCAAGGGTAGCAGATTGAGAATCGCATCTAAAGCTTTTGATGGTGTGCTTCGCATCGCTCCTGTAACAGCAATGGACGCAAGACGTTGAATTTTCGCAAGCTTTGATTGCGTGGTAGCCTCTTTTGTTTTTGGCCACCAGACAAACGAAGCATACGTCACTTTTGGGCGGATTACGGCAGTATAAATCCACATTATCATTTTTGGTTTCAAGCCCCACTTCCTGCCAATAGTTTTGGAGCATAACCAGAACGCACTTGTTGCCTTACCGATCACGGACTCAATTTGAGCATTCCAGTTCAGTTTAGCATCCAGTATCAAACCTAAGTATTTGACTCGATCACTAGGATGAATTTGTATCCCTCCAAGCCGAAAAGCTTTTAGGTTGATCTTCCTTCTTCTAGTGAAAGGGACAATTACGACTTTTGACGGGTTGATGCTAAGGCCCTCCTTAATACACCATGAATGTGTATAGTTTAGAGCCCTTTGCATTCTCTCCGAAACAGTTTCGTCATACCTTCCTCTCACTATTATGACTATATCGTCTGCAAAGCCCACAACTTCGAAACCTTTTTCCTTCAAGCTTCTTAGAAGATCGTCTACAACCAAGGACCTCATTAGTGGTGAGAGGACTCCTCCTTGAGGGCAACCTTTCGTTGCCCTTACTGTTATAGAAGAACTTCCCAGCTCAGAGATGATTTCTCTTTTTGCAAGCACAGTATAAATCCAATGTATGATACATTGGTCGAAGTTTTTGTTCTCCATGGCACGCTTCATAGATGAATAGGAGGCATTATCAAATGCTCCTTCTATGTCTAAAAAGGCGCATAGAGCTATTTCTTTTGCTGAAAACGTTTTTTCCACCTTTGTTACTAGCGAATGAAGTGCCGTAACCGTTGACTTACCAGATTGATAAGCAAACTGGAAGTCAGATAGGGGATGCTCTTTTATGTAAGAAGAATTGATAAAATCCTTCAAAACCTTTTCCATAGTCTTCAACAAAACTGAAGAAAGACTAATTGGCCTGTATGCTTTGGGATGCGTCTTGTCTCGCTTCCCCTTTTTTGGTATAAAGATAACTTTTACAAGTCTCCATTTTGATGGAACGTAATTCAATCTTAAACTAGCCTTGAACATCTCAATTAGTGGTGGAACCAACACCGCTTCTCCATTTTGAATCAGTGCTGGAAATATTCCATCAACTCCTGCAGATTTTAAAGGCTGAAAAGATCTAATTGCATTTTCCACTCTGGCCTTCGTGAAGATTTCATCAGCTAAATCTGAGGCGGTGTTTATTGTACTAGTTGACTCCGATGAGTTTATACTAGGACATCCTTCACCTTCCAGAGATATAGTATCATTGGAATCCACACCTAGAACCGAACCTGGAAAATGGGTTTCCATCATTAAATCCAATGTTTCACGAGGAGTTTTGGTAAAAGCTCCATCGTCGCGCTTCAGGTTTCCCAATTCATTTGAATGATCTTTTGCAAGCGTTTTCTGTAGTCTTGCAACTACAGGAGTGCTGTTTATGTTTTCACATGTCAGCATCCAAGATTTTCTTTTCGATTTTCGTATTTCGTTGTTGTAATCAGTCAGGGCTTTCCTGTACTGAGTCCAATCTCCCGTTTGTTTCGCTCTATTGAACATTTTACGAGAAAATTTTCTAAGGCGATCCAGTTTAAAGTTCCACCATGGCACGTCTCTAGTAGAAGACGATTGTATGGTGGGACAACTTCTGTTAAAGGAATTGATGATACTTTCATTTACCCTTTGAGAAAATGATTCTAACTTTTGGGTTGAATCAATAGTTTCTCCCATTGTAAATGAATGCGTATTCAACAATTCTACATATTGATCCCAGTTTGTCCTCCTGGGATTTCTAAATGCGGTTCTAGAATAATCTCCACCACTCCAATTGAAGATTATGTGTTTATGATCAGATAGAGAAATCTCATCTGACACGTGCCAGTTTGTGATCTTGTCAAAGATTGCAGCATTGCACAGTGTTAGATCCAAGACCTCTTGTCTGATTACATTTGAGAAAGTAGGTTTATCACCATTATTGCAAATGTCTATATTGTTCGAAGACAGATACTCTAATAGTGACTCACCTCGACTGTTAATATCCGTACTACCCCAAACCGTGTGATGTGCATTGGCGTCACAGCCAATGATAAACGATTTGTTGTTTTCTTTACAGAATTGGACAAATGATGCGATCTCAGGAGGAGGTGCCTCATGAACATCACCAGGAAAGTAAGCTGAAGCCACAGCGATCTAAGTTTTACCCCTAGTGGTTGGTACCTCTACCATGACCGCAACAATGTCCTTTCTGATAAACTCTGTAATAGGATAGCATTTTATCGTTTTGCGTACTAAGACAGCGGTTCTGGGTGAATCTTGTTGCTCATCATAAAATAGTTTACTATTTTGTGTCAGAACTCCAAGAATATTTCGTTTATTGGACCATGGCTCTTGAATAAGCGCCACTTCTAGTCCTTCTTTTTTAAACCTTCGACTCAACACAGCAGAAGCACCTTTTGCGTGATGAAGGTTTACCTGTACGAGCTTAATTCCTGTCATAAAAAAAAAAATCATTTACCCACTTTTATTAAGCCTCGGAATTGAGACGTAAGAAAAGTGGCCGATTATCCCGGAGACAAATAAGGTCCACTGCGTCATTGCTCCGTTTAACACAGTAAGGGCAACATACTGTGGAGGGTGCCCTGGTACTCCACAGGCTCCGTTCACGGTTAAGTTTTTATAAGACCCCCCTAACCATTCATTCCTAGGCACGGTACGCTTAACACCATGAATTAGGGGTCGCTTGTTTGGTGGACTTTTACCACCGGATCAGGCAATCCGTAGTGATATTCTTAGCCAGTTGAGGGAACTGCTACCGCCACTACACGGCTATCTAGGCTGATCGGGAATAGAAATTAATATTGATGATCAACTTCTTTAGAGCCCGAACAGCCGGCAGTTTTGACTTAAAAACAGCGATGTTTTAGAATGCTTGTATCTCATGGAGATGGCAATATAAAAAAGTTCTTTAGGCGGCATTTGGAAGGTCACATATAAAGCCAATTTTGGAGCAAAAACTACGAGAACTTTATTTTTTTAAATTAGAATAAATCGTTTCCAAAAATCCCCTTAAAAAATAGAAAAATTACATATAACTCATACAATTTTAAAGATAGAGTCAAACTGTCTTCGTATAAAATGTAGGTTTCTACCATACCTACAAGTCTTCACGAGTTTTTTTTTTTTGCAAAACCTAAAAATAAAAGCTTGAAATTGATATTTTGATTATTAGGGTTACATGCTATGTTTTTCTAGGAAATCAGAACGATTATATTCTTTAGAAACAAATCATCAATTTCAAGCTTTTCTTTTACGTTTTACAAAAACAAACTCCTGTATGAGAAACTTATAGGTATGGTAAAAACCTACATTTTTTTACGAAGACAGTTTGACTCTATCTTTAAAATTGTATGAGTTATATGTAATTTTTCGATTTTTTAAGGGGATTTTTGGAGTCGATTTATTCTAACATAAAAAATAACGTTCTCGTAATTTTTGCTCCAAAATTGGCTTTATATATGTGACCTTCCAAATGCCGCCTAAAGAATTTTTTATATTACCATCTCCATGAGATATAAGCATTCTAAGACATCGTTGTTTTTAAGTCAAAACTGCCCATAACATGTGAATGACAAGTGTTGGCACAAGTAGAAAGGAAACACAGTCCTGATAGTTGCCAAACTGGGCAGCTTCAAAGCTGCAAATATATTTCGTTTTTATTTAACTGTACATAGAAAAGAATTTAATATACTTACATTTCCGTGTAACGATTTCAGGTTATTAGCGCTACAAATCTAATTACACTCTATATTACACAGTAATTTTATTTATTATTGCGAGCACTTACTACGTGCTCAACATGACCAACTGCACTAACTACTGAATAGGCATACGGATACGGCACAATGCGTGTGTACCATTATTATTGTAGAAGTTTTAGCCACAATCAATCTGCATATAGTGTGTTGGTGCGTAGGTACAAGCCGGTTGCTTCACACACTGAGGTAGCTGCCGCACCGCACAGTGGTTGCGGTAACAACAATATTAGGAAACATACAATGTTCAGTACAAACATGCGTTATTACTTGCTCTTCAAATGCTCCGTAGCTCACATATTCTAAATCAAATAATAAAAATAGTTCTATGCCAGATTTCAGTTAATACGAGGACAACCCTAATCAAAAATTTTTGGAAAAGATGCAGCAAATAAATGCAAACAACTTCTCTGAAGACACCAAACACCTAAAATTAACAACAATAGAGATAGCGATTTTTTACCAGCTAAAACGTGGATTCGGACCATTGTGCATTGTCAAATGTTTTTCGAGATAGTCTTATTTTTTTGAGAAATAATTGATCCTTTTTCGATGAAAACAGTAAAAAACTTCGATTTTTCCTCAATTTATTAGATTTTTTAAAATTTACTCTAACTTTGGTTGGATGCAGGAAAAGAAAATATCAAAGATCTTAAGGTGCAACATCAAGAAATCCTTTTGAAGTTTTGCATACATACTTTAGAGGCACAAATCTGACGAACGAAGCATTGAACCAGGCCGCACTTGTTTATCCTGGCTTTGCTCACTTGCAAAAAGAGGCATCTTTTACAAATCGAGCGCATTTGTTTACGAATTTTAAAGATTGGTGCTCTTGAAAACGTGAGTAGGGGTATCGCTGGGAACGCTCTCTGTATGTAGCTTGCACTCTGAACACACCAAGAGATTTCCCAGTATTCTCAGAATTGTTCTACGTGGAACCACTAAACATGAAACTTTTAAGAAATTGTTCCAAACTTTGCAATCAAGGTGGTATATTTGTAACAACGTTTATCAAATATTGAGAAATGAAAGCAGTATTTTTGTAATGTGTAGAAGCGAGTCAGCAATTAAAGAAAATTGTTGGGCGATTTTTTTTATCAGCCTCTCGGCATGGTATAATGTAGCGTTAGCATCATTATTGCACGCGAAAACATCTGAGTTTGTGAGCGAAACGTCATGTTTGTTGTGTAAATGAGCCCGTAGGTAATGGTTTTGATCAGGAGTTGATATTGACTGCCACTCTCCCACCTGCTTTGCACATAACTCTTGAAACGCATTGTACAAAGCCGCCAAAAAAAGCAAGTTCTGAAAATATACAGTTGTGGTCCTTGATGGCTGTTGTGAGACATCAGCAACGAACGTATGGCTTCACAGGAAAAATAGGTCACAACTTAATGGACACTTTGATTGTTCTTGAAGGAGGTCCTAAGCTACACGATCTTTGAAAATGTAAGCGTTTAATTATCTATGATGGTTTAATAACAATTATATTTCAGGCATTAAAACTCTACAAAGACATCTACAGAGCGTGTTTCATAGATAAATTGGATTCAGATTATACCACGGTGAAGGCTAGGTTTAAAACTATATGGGAGACCCTCAATTTGCCGAATTTCTCAAAGTTTCATATTTTGTAGTTCCAGTTGCTGGTCTGAGATTATACATACTGGAAAATCTCTTGGTGTGTTCGGAGAGCAAGCTACTGAGAGCTTTCCCAGCAATTTTTCAGAAACATAGGAGAGATATCGTAAGCTCCAGACATCGAAATCCTATTTCATCCAACTATTGAATGCTGTGATTGACTACAATAGCGGGCATTTGAATTGGTTTTGGTTATTTGTACTAAATAGTACCTAACTGTTTAATTGCTATATAAATACTGTAAAAACCTATGAATTTGGATTATAAAATCATTTCACGATAACTTTTGATTTCGTAGATAAAATGATCTCAAATTTTCTGTAAGAATACTCGCATACCATACGTTTCGAATGTTGAATTTCAAATTTATGAGGGACAGGTCGATGGCAATGATCGTGATACAACCACGATTGAATATTAATAGTTCAAAGAGAATTTCATTGAAAATCGTCCCTAAAATTTCAAATCGCTTAAACTATCAATTCCCTCGATGAAACATTTCCAAAATTTCAGAGATGATACCTGGATACTATATCTTTCGAATGGTGGGTACCGCTTAGATGGGAATTTTATTTTGTTAATAATGGTTTTAGACACCGTGGGTAAATATCGTTACTGGTGAACGGTAGATTTTGATTATCGAATCTATCGAATTAAATCTGCTGTTGAGAACTCAGTAAAAATATGATAAAATACTGAGCAGGAAGATCGGAATCTAAGTGTGTAGTTCTATGAGCGAAGCTCACTGGTGTCCGTGCTCCAAATTTTTGCAATCTTTTTTACCATTTACATTTTAAACATCAATATGGATGTAGATTAGCGACTGAGGTCTTCATTTGTCACTTGCTCAAGTTTTAAATTAAAATTAAAACAAAAGTGAGACACTTTCCGTGATGTTAGTAGTGCGAATACATTTAATTTTTTGTTTTTTTTTTTGTGCAGTATGTGGCATGTTCACAACGTGTGATACCGTTGCGTACCTTCTAAACTTTGCGATTTGAATCCCGTGTTCTTCCATAATGATGGGACGCATCTCATAACTTGAGAACCACTGCTCCTGCATTGAGACATACCGTTGCGTCTCGCAGACGCACGATTTAAAGAGATGTAAGTCGGGTGATATTGTATTGTTTATGGGCGCCTTAATTTGCTCATTCCGTCTCGGACCGTGCACTCACAGCTCCTCCCTCAGTCCACACACCTGAACCACCACCGTCCGGAGGGATAACTGACAAGCATGCGACAAACGAGATCGATTGTTTGTAATTTATGATACAGTTCGGTTATTCCCGGAATGGGAGTCTCGTAATGCGTGGCTCTTGTTTGGGGATGCGGTCGTACAGACTGAGAGTGAGATGCGTTGTCGCGCTCAAGTTAGGGTGAGATCTCAGCGGTTTGATGGGACTCGAGGCTATTGTTTTTCTGTTGGCCATTGCTTCCCATGCAGTCACGCGATCAACAAGAGCAACCGTTATTGTGTATTACTTTGTTATAGTTTCAAACGTTTTATTGTTTATACCAATTATTTAATACCATCAACCAATTTTATTTTAAACCTGTGAATCTTACTTTAGTTTTACATTACAATTAACAGTAAGTGAGTATTGGTTGACTGTTGCCCTCAAAATTTCATAAACTTCGTCGCCGATTGTTAAACGTTACCGATTGCCTAACGTACAAAAGGTAAGTGTGATTAGTTTATTGTTCTAGTTTCCAAAGCAAAATGTCTCTTACCTACGGGTTCACCTTCCATTTCAGATTTGACCATCATGAGCAACAGCAGCAACTGCTTCAATCAGTCCCTCAGGGCGGTACCAGATTTGGTAGCCAATCTTGCTGCGGAGAATGCCAAATTTCACTACTCTAGGCACAATGGCACCGGAGGTGGAAATGCCAAATATTACAAGAACTTCCAGGTGAGTTAATTGAATGATTATGGGGAAGAATGGCGCAGATGGCTCAGTCGGCAGATGGAAGTTTAGACTTTTTACTATCACTTGGGGGTGGAAACTTTCGTGAGCAATAGTGGGGAAGGTTGTTTGAATACAAGGCAAAAACTTATTATTTTGCCTGTACTGCCGTGAATCGCAAGTCAGTCCCATCTGCAAAAAGTAGGCATTGAGAAAATGAATTCTGAAGTTTTCAAATTCGATTTCTATGTGAAACTTCAAAAAATCGCCATGAATTGAAAACTTCTGCGATCATCATGAAACTTTCACGCATTGCTTCAAACGTGAAAACATAACAGTGATAAATATAAAACTGGCTAAAACTGTGTTAGGTTTTGTACTGGAGGGTCCATTAGTTCGTAATGGGACTGACTTGCGATTACATTTCATTATGGGACAATTCGACTTGGTGTTGTTTTTCAATTTTACTGAACAAACTATATATTTTTATTCACGCAGCTGAAAGATCATCGGAAGAAAGGTCGAAAATGACCATTAACTCATTTGTGCCGAAAATCCAGATGGCGCTGACTTGCGATTAACGGCAGTGTAATACAAGAAAAATAAATAAAAAATAATAATTAAGAAGTCCAGAGTAATTTTTACTGTACTGTGTATCTTCCGTCAATATCTTTACAACGTTTTTGCAGAAAACAGTGAGTTGTTCGTTAAAAACTAAAGGAAGCATTCTAGAAATTTTCAAAAGATATAGTTAGGGATCCAACAATGATCAATGGAGCTTTGTTAATGCACAGGATGTGAATATAAATGAGGACGATAGATGATCTCTTAAAATTAAACATTTACTCGGCGTTCAAGCTCGGCATCTTAGAGCATTAAACAATTTTAGACAATATTTTCGTCATTTGAACCATGCACCGATGCATTGGTTGATTCAAATCTATTATGGGTACTGTTGTAGGAAAAGTGGTTACTCGAATAGTTTGGGTCGTTTATGTTTTAGTTTGACGTTTGCATAATACTGTCATGTAGTTCATGATTGACCAAACATTGTCTAATAGATTGAAGTTTTTTTGACCAAATTTTTAATAATATTTTTTGTGTTTTTGGGTATGAATAACCATGGCATTTCAGGGATTGTTTGGAATTCATTCACAAATCTATTATGTTTTTACAATATGCAAAAATATTGACTTTTATGAAATTTTGGAGAAATACTTCGTATTAACCCTAAAAGGGATACCTTCATGGCCTCAGTTTCGTCACCTCGCTGAGTGTGTTCCATCAAAGACGAGCTCTGAAAGGCGTCTGGGGTCCAATGGACCCCAGGTATCCCTTTTAGGGTTAAAGAGATCCAGTACTTGTTTAGGAAACATCAGAAAACGACGCCATATCCCGGATCTGACGTGCAATTATGTCTAGTTTTTGGCTATATAGACCACTGATTGCGCGTTTTTGCGCTAAGCGCGAAAAAAAAATTTTTTTTTCAGTCATGTCACAATGGAGCCGCGTGGTAGTGGAGGAAGTGATATTGTTTGAAGTTTAAATTTTATCTAAACATAGTTCAAATTGACTTCAGAATACTAACAATTTAGTGTAATTTTCATTCTTGTAAGAGACTTTCACCAAGTCAGATCGTCATAGGAGGAGGGGGGGGGGGGGGGATTCTGATAATGTAATGGTCACAGCTTTAATATATATTTTTTATTTTTATAAATATTATTTTATTTTTTGACAGAAAAACACAAGAAGGTGGGTGCTTCTGTTAAAACCAGTAAGCTGGAGAGGAAAAGAGTGATGACTAAGTATGAATAAGCCTTTATTTACTTAGACACTACCTACATGTTGCTTCACCAGATACAACTAACTCTATTAACCTTCAAAATAAAAGAAAGTCAAAAACAACCGTAAAAAAAAACATGTAAAAATAACTACAAACCATTGCTCATTGCTTTTTTTAAACTGGTCATTTATTCGATTCATCCTTATCGTTAGAGTTGCTCAACAACCTTGGAAGCAATCTCTTCACGATCTTCTATCGAAGTTTCAAAATATAGTGACACAGATTCGTCGACATCTACGCGTTTCTTTTCCACACGAACGTCGCTTCAGTTCAAAGCAACAATCATCTATAACATATAAAAGGAATTCACTAAACGGCGTAAAACGCTATGTTAAATATTTTTCTGCGTAAACGTCGCGATCACCAAGGCAACCTTTGAATATTTTAATCGCAATTTTATGAAACGAACATTTTACGCTCTTTAGTGAAACCCCCTATATTGGTTTTTTAAACTTGATGTTTTATTGTATGTTATTCATGCGGTTTTTTCTAAACACATTTCTACTGAACGACACACAGAGTGATAAAGATTTTGAAAATATTTGCTGGAACTCTACTGTTCATGAATATGATTCCCGATCTCTGATGATCGTTTAACAAAAACTCCCTTTAATATTGCGAATATGAATTGCCAATTCATTATAGATAGGGTTGTTTCGGTTGATAGCAGAGATCGATGTACCTTACAATCCAAACTCTGAAGAGCATAATGAAGTTGTTGAAACGAGATTGATAAAAAGCAGTTCAAATTTTACGCAGTTCACTATATTAGACTATCTGACCCCATAACGATTGCATTAACACACCTCCGATTACCCATCGTAAAATGTCACGTGCTCTATGGGCAGTACCTGAGAATAGACCACATCTTGGCAGCCACCATTGGTGTGTTGAATTGATCCATTGAAAGAAAACGTAGGAAATGATTTTTTCTAATGATTTATGTAGTTTTGAACATTTTGGACCACCCTAACAGCAACAAATACACAATTATTGTTTATTTCAATACCAATACATGATTGAAGAACCCCCAAATCAAAAGGTTAATCAAAATCTACGTTCAGAAAGCACATCGTGATAGCTTATTATCGATTATTTTTACATACTTTACATAATCAGCAGCTTCCAAAATTTTGAACCACCCTAATATAGTAAAATCAAAATATATGAAAAGTAGATTTAGGTAACTAAAATCATCATAACCTGTGAATTTTAGCAATTTCGGTTAACATTTGAGGTTTTGTCCGACTTTTGTATTAAGGCCCGCCACTGTGCAGCGCCAAATCACCAAATCACCTTTAAATTCCATCAACTATTGTTTTTTTTAGCGAAACTTACAGTCGAACTTACAACTAATTTTATATATTAGAGAAAACCGTTTTCCAAGCTTAAAAACGCTGTATCTTTGGAGCGGCCTAAAAGACCTCGGCGAGTTAAGCTTTTTCGACTGGAAAATATCTGATAAGGGGCTGTCCATAAACCACGTGGTCATTAGGGGGGTTCGGCCGATGACCATTTTGTATGGACAAATGAAAAATTTTGTATGGACTAATGACCACGTGGGGGGGGGGGGGCTAAACCTAAACCCCTAAACACGTTTGAATCAAAATTTTTGTAATCAAAATTTACTTATTCGACAAAAATTGAAAAATAACACTATATAAAAAAAATAATATTTTTCCTGGATTCCTCTGACAATTTTCTTCAAAAAAGCCGAAGGTCAAAAATGTGTATATGTTATAGTTTCAAAGCAATAAATTAAGACAAGGAAGGGAAAACTTGGATTTTCCTTGTATTGGCAAAGACGGGAGGACTGCCACGGGCCGAGGGGTGATCCGATCGGCACCAAAATTTGGATTTAATCTTCCTTCATTTAAACAAACATTCCAACAAAATTTGGTCAAAATTCGTGATGGTCGATAACACGTTTTCACTTTTTCTCGGTCACTTCATATGGAATGATTCATATGCTTTTAGTGATTTCTGAAAAAAAAAAAATCATATTGTTCATGAGTTCCTCCGAGTTTTCCTTCACGTATTTCACCAGTAATTCCTCCTGAAAATCTTCCAAAGATACCATTAAGAATTTTTCTTCGGATTCTCTAAGAAATTTAGAAATATCTTCAGTAACAATTCCCAGAAAGTATATTCCTTTGGAAATTTCTAGGAATCTTTATAGAAGTTAGAGTATTTCTCCAGACATTCTTCCAGGGATTCTTTTAAAACAATGTTCATGAATTCCTTCGGGAATTCTTTCTGAACATCCTCCATGAATTTTGTTAAAAGATTTCGACACTGATTTTTCATTAGGGCCTAACTGACATTTTCGAGTTCTCTTCATCGATCCTCTCTTTGTGTTATCACTTATCACAGAATAGGTATTGAGTATCCCAAAGATTTTTTGGTTAAAATGCGAAGAAGACAACTACATTTTGCTATAGAAACAAAAAGACTAATGATTTTGTTTGTTTTGATCAAGTTATTAGCGAAAAAGAGAGTCGACGAAGAGAAATCGATCAAGTCAGTTATATGCTTATGAAAAATCATTGTCGATATGTCTTGGAATTTTTCTAAATATTTATTAATAAATCCTTGTAGGGATTCCATCAAGGGATTCTGAGGAAGAGTTTCCAGAAATTCCTTTAGCACCTTTTCATTTCAAAAAATTCCTTGAAATTCTTTCATATAATCTTCAGGAATTAGGAAACAATTTGTTCAAAAATTTCTTCAAGGATTCTTTCAGAAATTACTCCATGGATTCCATCTAAAACCTACTAAAGAATTCCATTTGAAATATCACTTAACATTCCTTCTGTAGTAAGAGATTATTTCAAACAATTTTCCATGATTTTCTTCCAAGGAACCTCTTTGAAAATATCGCCAGGGACTACCGAAGAAATGCTTAGAAGGTTTCTCTTTGGAATGCCTCGTACGGTTGTTTCAGAAATATTTGCTGTGATTCCTTTGGAGATTCCTCCGGGAATTCTTTGAGATATTACTCCCCAGATATTTAGAGAAGTATTGTATGAAATTGCATAAAACTTGTAGGAGTTATTCTTGGAGTGTTATCTGAAAGAATTTGAATAGAAATGTTTAGAAATTGCCTGATGAGATTTATTTTCATGAAACAATTTAAAAAACAATCATTAAAGGAGCTCCTGCGATACACCACAACAGTTCAGTTAATTGGACGCAGCGGTTTAATTGCCCCAACTCCTGAGATGGCTTTGGAGGAATTTCTAGAAGAATTGTATGAAATTTTTTTTTGGAAAAATTAAGGAAAAAATCCTGGATTAGTTTCTGATAAACTTGCTGAAGGCATTTTGAAAGAACATCATTGAGGAATTTCTGAATTAAATCATGAAGAAGTTTCTGAAAGAATCCTTGAAAACAATTCATCGGGAATTCGTGCAAAAATTGCAGACAAAGGTAGGTGAATAAATTCCCAAATGAATTGTTGAAGAATGATTTGGAACAAACCCTGGAAGAACTCCTGGACATACTTCTGGATTCTTGAAAGAATTCCTTGCACAATGTATGCATAGTGTTAATGGATAACACTCCATGGTAGAATTTCCCTAGAAGAACATGTGAAAACTGGAGAATGCTGTGCTGTAATTCCAAGAAGAGATATTCTTGATATATTCCTGGAGAAACGTAAGAGATAAATCCTGAAGTGATTTCTAATGGAACTCCTGAAAGAATCTTTAGAGGGATTTTTTAAGGGTCGCCGAAAAAAAATCTGAAGGAATCCATGAAGGAAAGGAAGGTTTCTGTAAATCTCTAGAGAAGTTTGCGATCCCACCCGTGGAGGAATATCTGAGGATTTTCCAGGAAGCTCCTGGAGGAACTTCCAGAAGAATCTATTGAGAATTTTCTGGAGGAATTCTTGAAGACATGAAAGAATCCTTCGAGGAATTCCTGAAAAGAGCCCTAACAGAACTAAACAAAAAATCAGATTTTATAATGATCTAAAATAAGTTTTAGAAAAGAGTATCCTTAGAAGAGACGTGCAACGTTGTGAATTTCTATCGAGAGGAATCCTTCATAAATTTCCTGGTAAACGTCATCAAGGATTTTCTCTAAAATTAATAGCATAATTCTTGCAAGGATGGTTTTTATTAAAATCTCTGATTAACGTACGTTTACACCTTTCACACAAAATAGATGAATATTGTACTTAAGTACCGGAAACAAATCATTCTGTATCAACGATTTTTAGCACTTCACTTAAAAAAATAATGTCACGCCGATTACGCCGCCGCAGCCGCGTAATACTGTAAACGCCGCCGCCGGTGAAAACTGCTTCGGCGCACACGTCTACTGAACTGTAAATTTGATGGATTTTTTTTTACAAAAAAATGAAAAAGTCGGCGTTTTAGGCGTAAAAAGTTTAATCAAAGAATCGTTTAGGTTTACAATGCAATTATGTATTTACGAAATTATCCGTTTTCATAAAAATCATCTAAATCAAGATTTATTGGGTGACAAGTAGATATGTTTAATAATAAATTAGTCACTTATTTCTGTATTTTACTCATTATATTATCAAACTACTCGGTTGGCGAACTTGAAAGACTCTTTCAAACTTTGCTGCCATAGCAGTGTCGCACACGTAATAAACATTCGTATGAATGTTTACAGCTGCCAAGTATTCGTTAAATCCGATTTCGTCATAAAACAATATAGAAATATTGGAATTTATGCTAAAAAATGCACTTTTCGGAAGTGATCACATATTTAGCATGGAAATTCAATAGGGTATTTCGGGATAAGTTAAAAAGTTATTTGTTGGATACGATTTCAATACAAATCTCTAAATTATTCTTTCCCAAAAAATTGTTTGATTCTAAAACTATGTGTTCTGACGTTAAACTTGTTGTTCATGGTTAGATACCATCACATTCACCCGGTTTTACATCTTACCTCACCCGTTTGTACTTACCCCGGTGTACATTATTTTCCGGCCTTTTTTTTAATTGAAACTTTAAATTTAAATAGCTGAAAAATCAGAAAACATGCAAAAGATTTATATAGTTTTTCATATTCTGAGTCATTTATTTCAGATGCATACAATAATTTCTGTTCTTTAAAAAGGCACTTCACTGACTGATCAATTCCACCCCGAAAGCTGAATTATTGATTTAATTTAATTTAAATGATATTTATGTGATAGTAATAACAATAAAATTATTCGCAGTTATAATTTATTCCTCATTGCCTAATGAAAACCATAGTCGTACATGTTTGAAGCAATGCCTATTTAAAATTTAGACGCAAAAACTGTGAAGGTGATCAATTATAAAATAATGCATCTTTCTATGAACGTATAAATAGGTGCAAACGAGCTGTTGCTATCAATTATTTTAATTCTTCCAGACCCCGTACGTTCCGCAAATGCACGGCAACTTCAACCAGAGGCAGCGCTTCGCACCGTACCCGAATCGGCACCCATCACAGTGCACCAATCAGAGCAACCATTTGATTCCAGCATCAGCTAACGTCAACTTCGGTAGCAACAGTGGTGGGGCCGCCAACAAATCCCTGAACTCGTCCCTGAACAGCAGCGGATCGGATTCCGGCAAGAACACCACGTTTTACAGCACCAATAGCTCCGGCAGCTCAAGCAACATAAGCCAGTGCAGCAGTAGCAGTACTGGGAGCAGTAGCGGTGCTGGAAGTACTACTTACAATTACTCCTACGGTGGAGCCATGCAGTCTACCGCGGACCATAAAGAAATGGTCGTGCTCCAAATCAGCAATCTGGACCCGTCGATTGAGGAACACAAGATGCACCAATATTTGCTGTGTCAGCTAAAATCTATCACACCGGTTTTGTCGTTGACTATTGAGAGCCCTTCGCTGGCGAAGGTTAAGGTTCCTTCAACACAGGTACGCTCCAGGTTGTATTGTACGTTTCTAAGCTAATTCTATACATCCTTCAACAGTTCGCCAAATTGGTCGTGGCAAATCTACATCGCAAGAAGATTGGTCACAAACGCATGGTAGTATCCTATATCAAAGACCCATCATCGGCCGAGTCCTCGGCACTGCGATGCCAAGTCGCCGGTCTCCTGAAGGACGTCCCGTACTACAGTCTGCCGATCAACAAATTCCGCGAGCTATTCCAATCACGCTTCAAATCTTCGATCAGTGTCCTAGATCTCTATCGCATGCCGGACGTATGCACCATTACACTGGACAAGAACGAAGAGAAGTACATTAGCCTTCAACCGGACGTGATCAACTCGTTGCAGAACAATCCGCTGGTTGAGTCGTCCCAGCATAGTGTCCCGTACTGTATCTATCACTTCAAGCAAGAGAAAGAGAAAGGCTGGGCCGAACAGGAGATTGAACCTCTGCCGAACGTGATGATGAGCATCAGTCAGCTGCAGTCGGTAATCTATTCACTGTTGAAGACCCACAAGGACGACATCCCGGTAGCGAGTATTTTGTACTGCATCGAGAACGAGCTGCAGATCAAAATCGTACCGAATGAGAACGGTGTCCCGTTGGAACATCTGCTCTGTAGCATCCGGGGAGTGCAGATCACTAACAATAACTTTGGAATCAAAGTGCTTACCTGGTTGGATCACGAGCTGAATTCAACCAAGGATAACGATGGTAAGTTATTGAAACTAACAACACTCTTTGAAATTTTTCTGGGATTGGTTTATATCTTCTAGGAAGAATTAATTTTCGGCATACACCCTTTATTTTGAATACCGAACCATCAAGTTTGGTCGATCGGTGTTTTTTGGGTGGAAACAGTCAAGTTGCCATTTGTAACACTGTGTTACCGCGTTGGAAGCGCATTTGAGCAACGTTTGCATATTGAACGCACACAGTTATAGGGTGAATTGCCTTGCGCACCTTAAAAACTCACTAATTGTTGCACACTCCATGCTTTTCTTATGAGAGCTGTGTTGGTAAATTAACCAAACGCCTTTGATGAATATTTTTGATGAGTTGCGCTGTCAGTTTTTTGTTCCGCGTGATTCATTCAAGTGATGCATGCAAGGTAAATAACAGGGCGGTAATCCAATATGTCAGATTGCACAATCCGCCATATAGAAAAACCCAATGACAGCTGGCTAGTTGGTGCCGATCTACTTAGTATTTTTATCACTGTGTGACTGCCTTGATTGCTTGCTTGAACGCATGATTATTGCAAGGAAAATCAAGATGAACCCGTATTTGAATTGAATACAATGAAAAGCAGGAAAATTAACTTAAGACTTGGATGTTTCCCGGATGTTATATGCCAATAAATCTTTCTGGCATTTCGGTCAGTAATACTTTCGTGGGATTTTGATAGAAATTCCCATTGGAGATTCCGTCAAGAGTTCTTCGGTTTTGGCCGGATATTTCCTCTAGGGATTCCGCCGGTAATTCTGTCGGTTATTCCATCTTGGGACTCCGCCCGAATCCGTTTGTGGATCACGCCGGGAATCCCCTCTAGATATTCCGCCAGAATTCCCTCTGGAGTTTCCACTGTGAATTTCCCCTTGAGATTCCTCCAGGAATTCTGTCGCTAATTTCATCTGGATTCCACCCGAATCCATCTGTTTATCCCGCCTCTGAAGACTCCGCCAGAAATTCCATCTAAAGATTCGGCCAGGAATCCCCTCTGAGGATGTCCTTATAGGGAACCGGGAACTCGTTCCCGCCATTCCGCTGGAAATTTCCTCTTGGAATTCCAGCGGAATCCCATCTGAGGATTCCGCCGGGAATTTCGTCTAAGGACTCCAGCCAAATTCTTCAGGGGACTCCGTCTAGAATTGAGTCAGGGGCATTCGCCAGTAATTCTCTCTAGGTTAACAGCCAGGAATTTCGTTTAGCAATTCCGCTAAGAGTACCCTTTTGATACTCTGCCAGAAATTTTATCTCGTACTGAGTACCTGTTGGAGATTCCGCCAGGAGTTCCTTTTGGGGAATTCATTGAAGTTCCCTTTGCAGATTGCTCCAGGTCTTCCTTATGGTAATGCAATTTGAGGTTTGCCCCTGGAATTCCTTTTGGAGATCCTTCCAGAATATCGCTTTGGAAATTCCGTTCCGTTAATTTCTTTTTGGGTATTTACCAGAAGTTGCTTCTGAAGTTTCCTCCGGGTGCTTTCATTCATAAGTGTTTTAATCCATAAGATTCCTCCGGTAGTTTGTTTTGAGGATTCGTTTGGGTCTCTCCAAGACTTCCCTATGGGGTTCCTCCACGAGTTCTCTCTGGGGAATCCTTCAAAGGTGTGGTTTTAATTGAATCTATCGTTTGTTTGATGAGTAGCATCGGCAGTCCCACATCGATGCAACGCTACACGATTAGTTGTTCATCTGCAACAACCAGGCAGCTCATCAACCCATCGTAAGATGGATCATGCTGAGCTGTTGAGCTATGATGGAGAACGAAAGGTAGGAAACACCCCAACTAACAATCACTCTTTTAACAAACACCTTTATGGCGAAAGTATTCAACATGATGCTGAATAACATTTGGATAATACAACCTTTTTTTGGGTCTTGCTCACATAAATATGGAGAAATTATAAAGCATAGTGTTGTGTACCAAGACCAACTGAAGTGTTTGTTGTTATGCTGCCGTTCTACGCCCGATTGTCCCTTGTTATGTGGGAATCCCATATAACATGGGACAACTATGCGTAGAGCGGCAGTAAACGTGTTTTACAAGTATATAGTAAAGCTGTTATTCAACCTTAGCAAAAACTATTAAAAATAAATTAAATGGGTATTTCTCGCTGAGACCGGCCCACTATTTACACCTTGTCTTCAAAAATGTTTAAGGTGCCGATTTTCTGAAAGCCCTCGCCTAAAAAGTAAGAAAAATGCATTTGGTTACTCCAATTGATAGACCCCCCGTTAGTTAGAGTCACAACAATTTTTGCAGACCCCTCGATTTTGGTCAAATGGTGGCTCACTTAAACCGTTATAACTCGAAAGTTTCTCTAACAACCACCTCAAAACGAATTGTTGTTGAAAAGAGGAATGATAGAGCTACTATTTACAATAATAAAAAGTTGAGTCGGCCATAATGATTTTGGCCGCCATCCTCCTCTTCTCTTCTCTTCTTGGCGTAACGCCCTCACTGGGACAAAGCCTGCTTCTCAGCTTAGTGTTCTATGAGCACTTCCACAGTTATTAACTGAGAGCTTCCTCTGCCAATGACCATTTTGCATGTGTATATCGTGTGGCAGGCACGAAGATACTCTATGAACAAGGAAGTCAAGGAAATTTCCTTTACGAAAAGATCCTGGACCGACCGGGAATCGAACCCGTCACCCTCAGCATGGTCATGCTGAATACCCGTGCGTTTACCGCCTCGGCTATATGGGCCTATTTTGGCCGCCATCTTGGGTTTTTATACCAAAACATTTTTTTCACCATGAGGGCAACCACCGATTTTCAAAATTTTTGCATCAATTGAAAGCTGGGACATTTATACATAACATATCAAAAAATTACAGATGTCTTTTTCTTCTTTCAAAAGTTATCTGCAGTTTTGTAAATTAAGCCACGTTTTCTCCATACATTTCCATGCGCACCAGCAACGACATGCAACAGCATACGAGTTTACGCCTGCATGTATACACAAAGGCGCGTGTCGCAAAATTTAGCCAAATCGGAGGTTCGTTTCCGTTTTTGACTGTTTCTCAATGATGCGGGCATTGTTTTTATAACTTTTTTAGTGTTTTGAAAAGCTTAAACCTTCAGCTTTCCATTATTGGGTTCAGAGTTTAAATTCGTGTTGGTAAACACTGCGAAATAACGCTGTATTTATGTAAACGGCCGGCACCGGGCCCAGTGCGCAAAAGTGACATGATCTACAAAACGGCAGATAACTTTTGAAAGAAGAAAAAGACATCTCTAATTTTTTGATATGTTATGTATAAATGTCCCAGCTTTCAATTGATGCAAAATTGTAAAAATCGGTGGTTGCCCTCATGGTGAAAAAAAATGTTTTGGTATAAAAATCCAAGATGGTGGCCAAAATCAATATGGCTGACCCAACTTTTTATTATTGTAAATAGTAGCTCTATCATTCCTCTTTTCAACAACAATTCGTTTTGAGGTGGTTGTTGAAGAAATTTTCGAGTTATAACGGTTTAAGTGAGCCACCATTTGACCAAAATCGAGGGGTCTGCAAAAATTGTTGTGGCTTTAACTAACGGGGGGTCCATCAATTTGAGTAACCAAATGCATTTTTCTTACTTTTTAGGCGAGGGCTTTCAGAAAATCGGCATCTTAAACATTTTCGAAGACAAGGTGCAAATAGTGGGCCGGTCTCAGCGAGAATTACCCAAATGCATTTTTTTTTTAATTTCACGAGTGTTTACGATTGGCAATTATGCTATGAACAACTATTATGAAATAATAACTACATACACATAAATTTACTTAAATCAAGATTCGTATTCGAGACCAGTCACATGCCTTCCTATCTGCGCCATCCTAGGGATAATGAATTGAAGCACTCAAATCAAAACTACTCGTGGTTTAATAATGATCATACTTCGACACTTTCAAATTTTCGTGATTTGTGCCAACGTAAGAACAGTAACGACATTCACAATACGCGCGACGTGAGACGAGACATAGCATTTATAGTACTTACAATCGTCAAGATATTAAAATTTACCTTTCGTCGACCGGTTTCGGGCGCGATGTCGCCCATCAACAGGACAATGTCTGACTGATTGCCTTCAGTTTTCGTACGATGTTCGTACACGTCCGAAATGAAGAGATGCTACTGGGGTGTCGTTTCTACCAGATTAAAAAGACACGACGCAATGAGCGGGTCGTCTTCATTCATCAACGGCCTTAGTGTGTTGCTGATAACATTGACTCCCAAGCGTGTGCAACGTTTTTCTTGCGCTTTTGACGAGTTTGGCATTATTCCAATCAATTTCATGCTGGGAGTCTATTGTATGTGCTGCCACGCTGGATTCGGTTGCTTTGAAAGACTGGACAGCATTTTTGTGCTCTTTTAAACGAACCTTTACTTTCCGGCGAGTTTGGCCAATGTAAACTGCCGGGCAGTCCTTACATTGTATCTCGTATATTCCGGATTGTTCATCCGGCGGTACCTTGTCCTTCAGGTTGCATAAAAGGTCACGTAAGGCCTTGTCATTTTTATGTACAACTTGTAGATTTTGTCGGCGAAGGGCTGTTTTTGTTTGATTGGTTATCCTGGGGTAAAACGGGAAGCAAATTCTTCTGATTTTTTCTGGGTTCTGTTGAAGGGTGGTAATGTTCCTACGGTGGTTTTTCCGTTTGTGCTTCTTCATAATTTTGTTCACAAAAGGCCTGTCGTATCCGTTCACCTCAGCTGCTGTATAAACACGACTTTTTTCTTCTTCAAACTCGTCGCGCTCCATGGGTATATTGTACAGCCGGTGTGCCATGGAGTGAAAAGCAGCTTGCTTCTGAGCGCCAAAGTGATTGGAGTCAGATGTAATATATTGTCGGGCCGCCACCAAACCGGACTTCGCACAATCAAGTCGCGACGCGACCCAACTCGCGACGTTTTTTAATCATGTCAAAAGTAGTGCGCATCCTTCCCGTTGTTGTCAGCAACACAGCGCACTAGATGCGAAACAGTTGCGACACTTGTTTGCCAAGAAAATGGCAATTTTCGATTGAATGTCTGTCTTGATTCCAACCGGATAGACAGTACCTATCCGTTGATGTGGGTTTGCGGTATATACCGAACTTCAACGTGTCGTTTTCCTTTCTGGTGATCAATAAATCTAGAAACGGTAGGCTCCCTTCCACTTCTCTCTATACAGAAAAACTTCAGATGCCATTTTCTCATTGCCTACTTTTTACATATGGGACTGACTTGCGACTCACGGCAGTATAAGTGTTATGTCTCGTCTCACGTCGCGCGTATTGTAAATGTCTTCGACACTTATTCAGCAGTGGTGAGTTACCACAGAACATTATGGTTAACAACTGATGATTACATTATTCAGCAAAAAAAAACGTGTTTTTCATCCTGTACTCTGAGCCGAAGTATGATGAAACGAAAGCGCTTACTCGACTTGTAAAAAACTAGGAGTGGGTAATGTCTGAGACATAACCGCAATGTTGACGTAGGACAAAGGCTGGAACGAGATTCCGACTTTTATATTTCCATAATACAATGTTTGTTGTTATGATAATACAAATGGTGGACTGATATGTTGAGTAAAGTTGTTGTGTGATCGCTTTCGCTGAACGCATTCATAACCCCAAAACATTTTAGCTGTATAAGAGTAAAACAAATCACTCTTAAGCTTACTTTAGCTCAAGAAGCTGTTATTCAGCTGGTTCTGTTATTTGGGAAGATGTTGACTAGTTCAAGAGTTATTTCGTTTTGAAGAGAAATGGTTAAATTACTGTTCTACGAGAGAATTTTCATCGAGCGGATAAAATTATTAGATAATTGAACGGCGTTAAATAGATCTTTTCAACGAAAGTTTAACGTGAACAGGGTGTCGACTCAATTTTAAAAATCAATTTCCCTGACTTTCCCTGACTTTCCAGTCATTTTCACTGAAAATTCCAGGTCATTTAAATCAAAGCTTAAGGGTGTCTGCTCATGAGATAAAATAAAATTCTCATGAATTTTCCTGGTTTTTCTAGGAGTGAAAACATAGAAAGAAAAAAAAAACAAGTAAACTGAACCAGATTTTTTTTTCCAATAGATTTAAGGCATATTGGCAGTATTTGTTCAGAATCTTCTATCTGATACACTGTGTTGGAAATAACTTTTGGCACGTCCACCAAAAACTATATAATTTAGATGAAAATGCTTTCAGAAGATCAACAAATAATTCTTTCAAAAACGCCAAAATTACAACTAGGTATTCTAGTGGAGGTTCGACTGTATCGTTTCAACTATCATCGCTACCAACAAATTAAACATAATTGAGGGGATGATAAAGGCAAAATTGCGCCATTACCAAATGTCCGTTGAAAGTTATAACAAGCAAAATAAGTATAAGACAATTAGTTTCCGTAAATTTTATTAGATCAGACAAGTAACTAGACAACATTTATAATGACTATAATTTTACAGCATGTACCAACAAATTAATGACAGGACAGTTACAATTAGACGAAACACAAGACCAAAAACGACCAAATTAGTGTAAGTTACCGTGACAAAATTATGTAACAGACCAATTAGTACATGTATTAAATTTTAGTTCCCCCTGAAGAAGACACTAACCCGGTGTCGAAACGTTGGGCAAGTAATAAACATCGTTTGCTAATTTCGAGACTGCGTAGCCGTTTTTAATGATAATTACAACTAGGATATTCGAAAGACATACCCTCAGAACATCATTAAGATGACATCTTGATTTTGTTTTATTAGTTAGAACTACTCTATGGGCTACTCCAGATGGCTGCAATTTTGCCGCAAATTTTGCATGTATGTATATTTAAATTTCATAATGAAAAAAAAATCTTAAAAATAAAATCCGCCGAGCACTCTACATGAATCCTTCAGCACGGATTCATCTAAAAGTTCAGCAAAATTATTTCTGATACTGATTGTGTGGTATAGCAAAATGGAGATGACAACACTGCTGGTAACGGCTGTCACGGCTTCTAATGGGCTACACCTTGTACGCACATTCTTGATGCGTTACAAGCGCCGTAGCTATGCTCGTGTCCGTGCCAGACAAAGCACCGCCACTTTCAGTGTTTGGCAGCCAACGAGGTAAGACCTGCTCGAGGGTAGTGCAGCGCGTCGGGTGATTCCTCAGCTTCTTGGATGCGGAAATTGTACACTGATGTGAATAAGTACAGTAAATGTATTGGCAATATCTGAATGCAGTTTATAAACTTTCCTAATTTGTCAAAAAGACCTTCATGAATCGTGTAACTTTTCATGAAATATTCTCTAAGAGGTCTGCCACAATGCTGACAAACTCACTTAGAACTCATTTAGATTTTTTTTATCAAAAATTCGTCACACTTAGAAATTATGTCCCAAAAATACTTTTTAAAATATCCATCAAGCGCTTTCGAAAAGTCGTACGGATTTTCTTGCTAAACTTTCTTATGCCTCTAAACATTGATGGAAAATCTGTTGAATCCTAAAATAAGATTACAGGATGTCTAGCAGGTTATGTTTCGAAATTCTTCAATAACTAGGAATTGCAACATGAATTTCACTCGAAGGACTTTTAGAAGATTGATAATCCCGTCTTCGTTACATAGTTATCATTTTGAAATTGCTGAAACATTTCAAATGCTTTTCAGGAATGGATCAACCAGCATTAAAGAGAATGTCTTTTTGTTTTGTGCTTTTATCTTCTTGAGTTTCAATAAATTTGCATTTTTTTTTTTTGAGATCTTAGGCAAACTCGTTACATGATTCTTCCCATATTCTCATCGAAATTCTTGATGGTTCCTTTACGGTAGATTTAGATCTTTAAAGGATTTCTTGCAGAGCGGTAAGATTCTGTGTTTTTTTTCAGAACCCACATCTTGTAATATATTTCTTTAGACTTCACATAAAACTATCAAGAACCTGAAACATAGTTTTCCACAAGGCCATTAATATACCAATACACCAAGGATCGAAGAAATTGCTTGCATTTTTAAACCGGACTTGTATTTTATACATGAAATAAGTCTTCATGATAAAATTCAGAACAGCATTATGTTAACTGAATACTAAAAAAAATCAGGATGAAGTTCATACATTGATTTGATCGTAAACCAGAATCATGGATGTAACAGTTTAAGGCGAAACTGGATCCATTTCCTCACTTTGTGGTTTTTGATTTTTTATAAAATATTTTCAACATCGGTTTTCGTGCACATGTAGAGTATGGATCAAGGTATCTCCTGATTTTTTTTCTGGTGGAAAATGTTTTTTGTTTTTGCAGAAACCATTTTTTAACAAAATAACACAAAAAATGGTTTCTGCAAAAATGGAAAACATTTTCCACCACTAAAAAATCAGAAAATACCTTGATCCATACTCTACATGTGCACGAAAACCGATTTTGAAAATATTGCTTCGTTATTTTATGAAAAAATCAAAAACCAAAAAAATGAGGAAAATCTTCCAATTTCGCAATAAAGAAACAATTTAACTAGTTTTTGAAATTCTTTAACTGTGGGAATATGTATAACTCAAAAACATCCTTTTATGATAATCATTAAAAAAATTCCCTGACTATCAACAAAATTCCCTGACTTTCCCTGATTTTCCAGGTCTAAAAATAAATTCCCTGACTTTCCCTGACTTTCCAGGTTTTTCCAGGTAGTCGACACCCTGGTGAAACTCTTTCGACAATACGTTGTTTTCATCCAGGAAGAACATTAGTAGCCACTTCACTGTCGTCGCTTTTAATTATCCGAATCATAACTCTTGAGGAATCATTTTCGCTGATCCTGGAAAAGACCATTTATAAAACGGAAGATATTGGCAAGACAATTGCATGAATTCATCACGCAATGCGATTTAACCCATACTGAATGCGGCCGTTTGCTGTCGTGGATGAGATTTATAATGCTGCCACCACGATAGCCGAGAGTCATCGCTGAGTTTGTGTGCTGCTGCCTAGCTGGGAGGTGGCATCTCCACTCTCCTTGACTGATCCATGGAAAATGACGAAAGTTGTCTGAGGAAACAGCTTTTATGCCCCTAGATTAGCAGATGAAGCTCCTCCCATTCGGCGGGCTTCCCAGTTTATTCCGTTTGCATGACCCGCCCACATTGTGTCAGACGCTTCAAATTACTGCAACCGTTCTTTGAGACAATTTCGAATCGAACGGATAAACTAATCGAAGTATTGAAAAATTAAGATCATTTTAATTCGATAAATATTAGAATGAAACAATGTTTCAGGTACAATTCTCCGAATAAGATAACGCATTGCTAAATTTCGGGTAGAAAGATTAGTGATCGATTTTGCTGTTTCTGAGCCACCAAGCATTCAACCATTCACTTTTCGAATGCAATACACTTTTACCGATCGTTGAAATATATCCGAAAATTATCCGATTCATAACTCTTAAGGAATAATTTTCTCTGGTCCTGAAAAGGTCCGTTCAAATAACGGTTGATTTTAGAAAGACAGTTGAAAATTATCCACACTGAATGCGGGAAGCCAGCGAAACCTGCCGCCGCCTGCTGCCGTGAATGAGATTCCTGGTTCTATCAGATAGATAGCCGAGAGCCGTCGCTGGGTTGGTGCGCAGCTACCCAGCTGCGGAGGTAACTTCCATTGCCGGGCCTACCGCAGCCGTGATCAGTGGATGAGATTCCTGGTGCTATCACTCGTCGCAGTTGACGTGCTGCTGCGCAACCGTGGACGTGATAATATCCACCTCCACCCGCCCTGACTGATCCAATGAAAATGACAAAAGAAATCAGAGGAAACAGCTTTTATGCCCCTAGATTAGCAGATGAAGCTCCTCCCATTCGGCTGGCTTTCCAGTTTGTTCCGATTGCATGACCCGCCCCGCATGCTTCGGACGCTTCAAATGATTTTCAACCAAGAAATGAGAGAAATTTCATTTAACAAAATAAAGTAACCAAAATATCAAAAGATTTAGATCATTTTAATTCGAAAAATGCTAGAATTAAACAAGGGATCGTCCTTAAATTAAGGCACCCAAAAATTAGTCATTTTCAACCCCTCCTCATCCCTATGTCACACTTTTTGTATGGAACCTCTGAAATTTGTGTATGGGTTGTCACACTTTGCTGACACCCCCCCCCCCCCCCCCTTTAAACGTGACGCAATTTCTGGACGCTCCCCAATGTTTCACGAAAAATGGTTCTGATAGGACAATGCATTGCTAAATTCTGGGTGGAACGATTAGTGACCGGAATTCAATTTTTCATTTTTCGATTGAACCACATTTTTCTCGATTGGTGGAATGAAATTATCTGATTTACAACTCTTGAGGAAATATTTTCGGTGGTCCTGAAAAGGACCGTTTGATTATTTGACGATTTTAGGAACGAAATGGCATGAAAACATCATGTCTCGCAATGCGTGTTGGTTTTCTCCTTAATGCTAAATACAGGATGCCACCGAAAACTGGTAGGCCGCTTTCTGCCATGGATGATTCCTGGTGCTATCCGCACGATAGCCGAGAGTTGCGGCTGGGTTGATGTGCCACTGCTCAGCTGTGGAGGTGACATCCACCCTGCTTGACTGATCCAACGAAAATAACGAAAGAAATCAGGGGGAACAGCTTTTATGTCCCTAGATTAGCAGATGAAGCTCCTCCCATTTGACTGGATACCAGTTTATTTCGATTACATGCCCCGCCCCGCATGCACCAGACGCTTGAAACGGTTAATCAACCGAGAAATGGGAAAATTTTCATTTAACGAATAAAAAGTAACCAAAATATTGGAAGATTTGGATAATTTAAATTCGAAAAATGGTTAAATCAAACAATGTTTCACGAGAAATGGTCTGGGTATGATAAAACGTTGCTAAATTCCTGGTGGAATCATCATTATTGTTGCGGGGCAACCAAACATACAATTTTTCACTTTTCGGTTGCACCACACTTCTACCGAGCGATGAAATTAAATAATTATCTGAATCACAACTCTTGAGGAATAATTTTCTATGGTTCTGAAAAGAACCGTTTGAACATTGGACGATTTCAGACAGAAAATTGACATGAATTTATCATGCCACGCAATGCGTGTTGGATTTCTCCGTGCTGTTTGCTGGAAGCCGTCGAAAATTGGCCCGCCGCTTGCTGCCGTGAGTGCGATTCCGGATTTTGCTGCTGCCTCTGCCACCACCGCCGAACAATCGATGAAAAGTATTTCTTCCTTGGTCTGTTGCGTTAGACGGTTAGAAGGCGAATGTACAACAGCACCCTTGCCGACAACCACCGCACCGACACCGAGCCGACACGGCCGTCAAAGAAGAATGAGCGAAAACGCAAACAAAGAAAGTGAGCAGCTCTCGTTCGATGCGTTCACCTCGAGACGACAAAGACAAATGAGGGAAGATGCGAAGAAGCAGTAGCTTTTATATTCGACGGGAGCATCCAAAATGTGCTCGATCGTGATTGGCTGGAATAAACATGGGTTCACTTTTCCCAATTTTTCAATAGTTTGTTATTGAAAATCAGCAAATGTTAATATTGGACATAATTGGTGTAAAGATTTCCAATCAATTGGAGCGAAAATTTTGAAAATTCAACGAGAAATGGCTGAGTTATTAACGCTCAAAATCTCCACTTCAAACGTAACGCGGCCGATTTCTGAAAATTTAGAATGACACCCGGTATAGAAAAGAGAGACGTAGTCCTACGTCAAAACACATTATACAGATAAAAGTGCTAATTTGTACATACACTTGACAAGAAGCAGACAAAAGTCTTGTTCAGCTATTTTGCAAGAGAATTACTGAAAGTCGAACAGAAATCTTATTAAACTCTTGAAAAATGTTTTAAATTATCATTAAGGGGTTGCCATAGAACTGTTGGAAGAAACTACCGGAGAATTCTCCGGGAGAGACTGCTAAAAAATTTAATGCGAAGTATGCACTTCAAACGGAATCGCTCAAGTAATTTTCGTTAAGTGCATTATCTTTCCATGACCGGAATGGTAAAGAAATTTAACACAGCAAGCCTTATTTGATTTGACGTTTCGTTTCAGCTCCGTACTAGGATCCGGAAAAAAGCGACGCTTTATTATTTCTTGAGCGATTCCTTGCCTGAATTTAACACGCATCGAGATAGGCCAAGAAATTTATTGCCATCTGCATACCACCCATAAGGAAGGAAATGGAGAACAAATACAGTGAAGTAGATTTGGCTAGCAATTCCTCCAGGACTTTGCGCTGAGGATTCCTCCAAAAACTCCCACGAGAGATTTTTTCAGCAATAGGAAGCAATCAGCTGCGTTTTTGTTAGAGTGCCGGTAGAGGCGCTTTTCTGATAAATTCGGTAAACGTGATAACAGTGTAAAGTAACGGCGAAGGTTACGCTATGCGATCGTAGACGGTGCTCGTGTTCCACGTGCTTTTCACATATACAGCGGCGCCGCCTGCACCTATCCACTCAGAAACATCATGCGCAGCACGGATGGAAAATGCCAGTCAAAAAAAAAGAAGTAAACAGCTTGAAATTTGTATGGTGGCGTAATAAATTCTCTGTTACTGTAATGAATCCGGAAGAAACGCATAGGTACAATGATTTTGTTTCTAATTTGCAACTTTTTGCCCCAAGGCACAAATCGCTGCGATGCGGAACAAGTGCAAGCCAGCGGTTTGTCCATACAAGAAAAATGATTTTACTTTTAATGTGGTGGCGCCATCTCTGATAAAAACAAGCTTTGATTTCTTAATATTATCACCAGGGATTCTTTGAAGAATTTCCACTACAGATTCCTCCAGGAATCCTGACCTGGGATTCCTCCAGGAATTCTCCTTCTCCAAGAATCCCCATCGGGGAATCCTTCAGGTATTTCCATCGGGGAATCCTCCAGGAATTCCCATTGGGGAATCCTCCAGGAATTTGAGCACCGGAGATTCCACCAAGATTTCCTTTTGGAATTCACACCGGAGATTCCTCCGGGGATTCTCCCAGGAATTCCTCTGGTGAAACCTCGAGGAATTTCTCCGGGGATTAATCTAGGAATTATTTCTGAGATTCCTTCGGGAATATCACCGGGGATTCCATCTGGAATTCTCACTAGGGATACCTACAGAAATTCCCACAAATAATTCCTTTTATAATTAATTATTACCATGGATTACTCCAGGAATTCCCACCGGAGATTTTTCCAGGAATTCTTCCAGAGATTCCTCTACGAATTGCTTCAGGAAAATCTTTCAGGGATTCCTTCAGGAAGTCCTCGGGAATTCCTCCAGGAAGTCCTCAGGGGATTTTTCCTGGGCTTTAACCAGGAATTCCTAAAAAAAATATATGAGGATTCCTCCAGCGAAACCACCTGGAATAATTCCCGGTTTTTTTTTCAGGAATGCCTCTGTGGATAACTCCGAAATTTCCTCCGGGAAATCGTCCAGAAATTCCTCCGGGTATTCCTCAAGCTTTTTTTTTCGGAGATTTTTCCAGGAATTTCTCTAGGGATTGCTCCAACAATTTCTCCTGGGTTTTCTCCAGAAATTCCTACAGGGATATATTCCTTCGAGCATGCATCCAGAGATTTTCCCGTGATTTTTCAAGGAATTTCACCGTGACTTCATCAGGAATTCTTTCTGAGATTCCTCTAGGGATTCCTCCAGGGATTTCTCTGGGGATTCCTCCAAGAGTTCCCACCGGGAATTTCTCCAGAAATTCCTTCGGGTAGTTCTCCAGCATCTTTTACGGGCATTTTCCTAGGAATTCCTCCGGTGATTCCTCTAAAAGTTCCTCCGGGGATTCCTCCGAGGATTTCTCCAGGGATTGCTTCGGGGATTCTTCCAGGGACTTCTCTGGAGATTCTTCCAAAAACTCTTCCGGGGACTGCACCAGAAATTCCGCCGGGGTCTTCTTCAGGAATTCCTCCGATAATTTTTCCAGGAATTCCTCCAGGGGATCCACTGATGGTAATTCCTCCTAACTTGCTCCAGCATTTTTTCCGCGGATTCTTCCATGAATTCATCTGGAGATAACTCAAAGATTTCTTCTGAGAATTCCTCCAGTAATTGCATCAGAGATGCCTTCAGGAATCTTTTAAGGGACTCATCCAGAAAATCCTCCAAGAGTTCGTCCTGAATTTTTGAAGGAAAGAATTCCTATAGGAATTTCTGAAGTTATATCTGGAAAAATTCCTGGAATAATTCCCGGAGGATTTTCTAGAGGAATCCCCGGTGAAATTCTTGGAGGAGCTCTTGGAGTTTTCTCCAGAGGAATTCCTGGAAGAATCCCTGAAAAAATGGCTGGAGAAATACCTGGAGGAATTCTCGGAGGAACCCCTAGAGGAATTCATGAAAGAATCCCAAGAAAACCCCCGGAGCATTTTTCCAAGAAATCTCCAGAGAAATTCCCGAAAGAATCCCCGGTAGAATTCCTGCAGGAGTTCCCGAAAAAATTCCTAGATGAATCGCTGGAGGAATTCTTGAAAGAATCCTCGAAAAATTTCTGGAATAGTACCCGTAAGAATTCCTGGAGAAATTCCCAGAGGAATTTGAGGAGAAATATCCGGATGGATTTCTGCAGGAGTCTCCGAATGAATCCCCGAAAGAATCCCTGGAGGTTTTCTCGGAGGAATTCCTGCGGAAGTCCCCGGTGAAATTCCTAGAGAAACTTCTTAAGGAATCCCTGGAGAAATCCCTGGGGGAATTCGTGGAGGAATCTCCGGTGGAATCCCCGGTGAATTTCCTGGAGAAATCCTAGGAGGAATCCCCGGAAGAATTTCTTGAGGATTCGCTGAAGGAATTCCTGTAGGAATTCCTGGAAAAACCCCCGGTGGTAATTCTTAAAGGAATCCATAGTGGGAATTCTTGGAGAAATCCCCGGTCTATTTTCCGGAATTGAAGGGACATTTTCTTCGAGGTAGCGGGCGAGTCGGAAAGGGTAGGAGTGTCGCTTTGTTATAACTGACAAAATAAACAATCAGACAATCTTTTTTCTATGACTTGCTGGTTATTTTGTAAGTTATTGTTTTTTTTTGTTTTGGTTTTGGAGGATATGCCATTCACTATTGAGCCTTAAAATTATTTTTCATCTGAATAGCACTGATATTATGAAGTCTGTACCAGCACCCTTATCCCACACCAAAATACACTTTTACCGAGGGTGTCCAAATTCCCTTTGTTACAGGCGATTGAAAATCGTGATTTTCTCAACTTTTGTTCAGGTTTTTTTCACCAGAAACGCAAAGTACAGTCATATTATAAGTGTATTAGTAACTATGCAAAATTTTGAATTGCTTTCTAAGAAAGTTAGGCGACGATTTTCCCAAAGTTGTGCTCAGCCTGTCCAAAATACATTAATTACCCTAAACGTGGATCATTTGTATGCTTACTATTGAGAAACAATTCCTTTCTCCACAGATGCCTCCTCGGTCAACCTACGCTACATGCCGAAGAGCCCAAACAACGACTTTCTGCAGCAGATTTCGCGCGAAGTGGTCGAGCTGATAAAGATGTCACCGAAATCGACAATGAAGTTCACACGATTCATCCCGGCCTATCACAATCACTTTGGCAAACAATGTCGTGTAGCCGATTACGGCTATACCCGGCTGATAGAGCTCTTTGAGGCACTTTCACCGGTCGTTCAAGTGATGGGCGACGGCGAAAATCGGCACATCACGCTGACTCATCGCACCCAGATCCGTAGATTTACCTGTGACTTGCTGAAAATTTTACGCGGCCAAGCGAACAAATCCATTCTGCTCTCTCAGCTGCCAATCATCTTCTCGCAGGCCCAGAATAGGATCTTTGACGTAACGGATTACGGCGTGTGCGATATCTTCGACATCATCGACGGGCTGGTGTACAACAATTCGATCGTCACGAAGGTGTACAACGAGACGGATGTGCTGATTTCGATGGTCAAACGGAAGCAATCTTCAACCGAAGTGGAGAAAACGTGCATCTTTGCCGGGGAGGTGGTGGAGCTGTTCAAAAATGCGCCACAGTACTCGATACTGTTTAAAAAATTCGTGAGGTCCTATCACTACCACTTTGGGTACCAGTGTCGTTTGAGCGATTATGGACTGATGAAGCTGGCCGACCTGCTGGAAGCAATTTCCGGAATTGTTGAGGTGAGAACAATAATTGAACAAATTATTTACATGAGGTATTTTTGTTTACAGTTAGGCCGAGTGGTTTCGATAAAAACATGTGCTTGCTCGTTACAATTACAGTTACAATTCTTCTAATGAATAACGCAATTAATTTACCACAGATGGAGCAATCGAACGATGAAGACCGGAAAATATTCCTCAACCATAGAGTGGCCATTCGGATTTTCGCCGAACAGGTGCAGGATATTGTGAAGCACTTCACGAGCACCAGTGCATCGATGATTCTGATGAGTGAAATTCTAAATTTCCACAAAAACAAGTACGGATATCAAATTCAACCGTACAGCCTCGGTTACAGCAACATGGTCGATGCCATCAAAGCGCTGCCCTACATGGAAATATTTGAGTCAGGAAACGATTTCGTCGTGGTGTCACGTTTGGACGATCCCGCTTTTCGACTGCGTGCGTATGCGGCCTGCCTTTGTCTGCTGGATTTCAACAAGGAACGGATGCCCATTAGTGATTTTCTACGCAGCTACCTGGCAAAGTTCAAGGAGAATTTAACCGAAAGGCAAATGTACGATATGAAACATGCCATAACGGTGAGTGTCCCACGGGGATTGGAAGTGGATTCGTTTTATTTCATTTTTGGTGTTTGCTCTTTTTTACAGATTGAACTAGATAAGGGAAGTCAAACTGTGACGATGACACCGCTGATGAAATTCATTTTCCGCATCATACAGGTGCTCAAGCAGAAAAGTCCGATGAATGTGTTCGATTTGAAGCAGGGTCTTCATTTGTCAATTTCGTCCTGTTTTGAATTTGGTAAGTTTTTTCCGTTTTAAAATTTTCACTTTTTAATTAACAGTATTTACAATACTGTGCTAAGTAGCAGGCTGTGCGCGCGAGTCGCTGCGTTTTCAAAACTGTCACGCGTTTTCTGTTTTCGGAGTTCCGCGTTGTTTTGAGAGCGACCGTCCTGAGAAACGGCTGGTGGTGCTATCCCAACAAACATTTTTGCTGTATAAGAGTGGAACAAACCACTCTTAAGCAAACTTTAGCTTAAAAAACTGTTATTCAGCTTCTTCTGTTTCTTGGGTATGCCTTCCGCAAATTTTGCCTCGAACTGCTTGCAAATTGATTTTCGGATAATTCGCGATTGTTATGATAGTTTGTCTTATTCTTATCGGGGTGCCGGAACTCGTTTTCATTTTCGCGTGATTTCTGTTGTATTTTTGGTGATACAGGTATGTTCCGTTTTTATCCATACGGTCCGCGATTTTCAGTTGACAAAAACGGAATAGTGATAAAAACGGAATAATTTTCTTTGACAAAATATTTTGCAACATTTTTATATGAATTGGAGGATTTACTGTAGAGCACATTCCAAAAGTAAAAATATGCAGTTTATTATTAAATTTAATTGTTTTTGATGTCTTTTAGCACGTCTTGGTTGCACAGTTCAAATTACAGTTTTCTGACTGTAACGTCGTCAAGAGGTTTTCACCACATTTGTGACCACAATTTTGGAAATTTATTTTCGTTGAACGCAAGAATGGCACATATTACAGTTCCAGTACCCGGATCGACGTTTTAAAATATGAAATATTTCCAGGAATGATTAATCTCCAGGAACGTAATTTCGATATCCTAACAAAAAAGAATATGTTTACTTCCTTCCGGAACGCGTTTCTCAACGATTATCATCTTAACAGATTCCTATGAAAGTTTCAGCTAGGATACCACTTGATACATGATGGGCTACAACTTGTAGACCGCCGAATGAAGCAATTGCCTCCACTGGTCTCGGTCCTAAGCCAATCGTTTCCAGCCGCCCTGAAAGTACAGAGCCCTTAGGTCCTCCTCAACTGCAAAAAGCCACCGTGTGCGCAGCCTATCTCGAAGCCGATGGCCCCTGCCTGGTTCTCTGCTGGATATGGTTTTAGCTTGTCATTCTTCCGGCAAACGAGCTACGTCCCCAGCCCACCGCAGCCTGCCGTGTTTTATTCGCTTCACTAGGATACTTTTAGGATTCACTAGGATACTTTTAGAAAATCTTCAGGAATTTTTATAAGCAATCACTTGAGATTCTCCAGAGAATCCAATACTCCAAGAAGTTTCTCCACAATTCTTCTAGGTTACCTTGTACCATGCCGCTTGTTTATCTTTTGGAATTCGATAGGGGGTCGTCCATAAATGACGTAGCATTTTTAGACGATTTTTGACACCCCCTGCCCCCTCGTAGCCTATTTTCGCATACCTAAAACATGGCTCGTAGCATAATCAGAGACCCCCCTTTCTCCTAAAATGCTACGTCATTTATGGACGGCCCCTAAACATTTTTAGAGAAAAGAAGTTCTTCCCCTTATCATTTCTTCAGAAATTTCTTCTCGGATCAATCTAGATGTCTCTTTTTAAATTTCTCCTGGAGTTTCATGGGGATCCCTTCAAATTATCCTCCAGGAATTGGAATTTATCAACCATAATTCTGCATTATGTTGGGAACAGCACGCTGACGTTGTGTAC
The DNA here is from genome assembly GCF_035046485.1 of Aedes albopictus. Lineage (NCBI taxonomy): Eukaryota > Metazoa > Arthropoda > Insecta > Diptera > Culicidae > Aedes > Aedes albopictus. Next base: position 190,486,418 of record NC_085137.1, on the reverse strand, counting down.
GGTATGGGTCTGGAATGGCCCTTATGCACAAGGTGGGCTATGAAAATCATTCTGGGATTTAACCTAGGTCCTAGTTCACCAATTCATCCAAGAGTTGCTCTAGAGATTATTCAAGATTTTATTTTCTCATGATATTTTTTGACTTTGTTTTGGTATTTATGCACAGTAGAAACATCTACACCTACTGGAACTTTCATTATGAATAGTTCCAAGAAATTTTCCAATACGATTCTATCTTTCACAAGACGCGACGCGAGACAAGACATAACACTTATCGTTCTTACAATCGTCAAGGATTTAAAAAATTACCTTTTCTGTCTACCGGTTTCGGGCGCGATGTTGCCCATCTTCGGGACAATGTCCGATCGTCGGACATTGTCCCGAAGATGGGCAACATCGCGCCCGAAACCGGTCGACAGAAAAGGTAATTTTTTAAATCCTTGACGATTGTAAGAACGATAAGTGTTATGTCTTGTCTCGCGTCGCGTCTTGTGAATGTCAGTTTGTTCTTACGTTAGCGCAAAACATAAAAATGAGGATTCTATCTTTCTTCTTTATTTCCTCATGATTACTTGATGAACCAGCCTTGGGCTGAAAATCTCGTAAATAAAGATAATATTACAATAATAATTATCCCCGATTTATTACTACGTTTCCTGGGAATCTCCCAGAAGTTTAGTCTAGTAATCTTCCAGGAATTCTTTCCTCAAATCCTGTATAGAAATCTCCGGGGAGTTATATAGCTGTTACGGTCTGGAAAATTTAGACAGGGTATCAAGGATGACAAGAGAGATCTCTGATAGAAGTTTCAGCCCCGTCGGTAAGAAATAGCGACCAGGAGAGAAGAATTTAGCACATCGCATAGTTCAAGAAAAACGTGTACAAAAACACGTGAAATTTATTTCACTTATAAAAGATTGTAGTGTAAAAATTCAGGCAAGGACAGGTAAAGAAAGCCCTAAACTGTATAAGTTCTCGAAGAACACTTTTAGTGGCAGGCCAAGTTCCAGTTGGTACGTAGAGCCGTAAAGAAGAAGAATAATAATAAGAAGAAGAAAGGAGAAGAAGGATTTCCAGAAAGAAGTTCTTGTGGGAATACTCAGATGGGCATCCTGGAGAAATTCCTGGAAGGGACATCAATCGACCCTAACACAATAGGCTAATGAAATAAAAAAAAATATTCGATTATCCATGGCGATTTTTCCTATTGCCGGATAATCGAATCCGTCCTTTGATGGTTTCATATGCACATCCCATCTATTATTGATCCATCATGATTAGCAACTTTTGTTGCGCTTGGAAAATGATTGAGCCATTTTACAAAACGACAAATTTGTTGATGATGATATTGATATTCGCGTGTTACCTCCTGCCACCTCCTGTCAGATTTTCATTAATTAAATTGGCGCGGATTAATTTTTCTATTGGACTATAATTGGTTTAATTTTTCTCATTTTCAAATAAGAAGTAAAATTATGCTTGAGAGAAAGCATGAATTAACATTATTTATAGCTGAATTTGAAATGTGTTGAAAGCTACTGTGGCGTATACGTCTTCTATGTCATCATTGGTAGTTGTTTCAAATTCATTCATGGATGCATTGCCTCAAGATTAATGTTAAACTATAAATAACTTGTGTTCGAGGGAACAAATTTGACAAAAAAAATTAGTGTTGACAAAAACGGAATGCAATGTTGACGAAATCGAATAGTGACTAAAACAGATAGTGATAAAAACGGATAGTGACAAAAACGGAACATACCTGTATTGCTGTGGGATGTCCAGGAGACGAAAATAGAAGTCGAGTACTGGAGCAGAACATTCCCTTACGGAAAGATTCTGCAGCTATATTCTTGCGCTGATGGTGGAAACAAGTTCATGCAATGGCACACAGAAAAAAATATGTAATTAAAATTCAGCGAGAAATCATGCACATAAAGGGAATGCTAGAGTTAGTGCATTTTTACATGAGATATAATGTAAAATTACATTACTATAGTGTAAATTTCCGCCAACCATCGCGTAAACCATCATGGACCCCAACCGGTTACGTGACTATCAGCGGAAATTTACACGATTGTAACGTAATTTTACATGATATTTCATGTAAATATGCACTTACTCTAGCATTCCCTTTATGTGCATGATTTCTAGCTGAATTTTAATTGCATATTTTTTTCTGTGTAGGCAAAGAAAACCCTTCAATTAATAACTGTGGGACTGCCTAACGAACACTAAGTTGAAGCGAGGCAAGCCAAGTCCCAGTGGGGACGTCGAGCCATAAAGAAGAAGAAGGAGATCCCGTGGCATGTCTTTTTTTTATTCTTCAACTACTTGACCTAATTAACAGCTCTTTTATTCACTTGGGCACTGCGTGAGCGATTCCAATTGGCAGCTGCACTTACAATTTATACAGTGTCTAAATGTATTATTTTCTAATTCTAATTCGAACTGGTTGCCTATGCGCTGCTGTCACTTTTCTACCCTGTCCATGGTAGAATGATGAGCACGAGGATGCTGATGCTCTTATTCCCAGGGGTGTAAGATCCTACCCTTTACGCCCACCCAAACATGCCCACCTGCGCGCCATCTACTGTTGGTTCTAATTTGTAAACATATTTTGTTTAATGGTTTTTATAAACATCAAGTATTAATACAGCACAAACATCAGTGTATTTCTCTCGATTTTGATACTTATGATCAATGTTTTTTATAGTTATCAAAATTTCTTGAGTCATCGTGTTTAATTAACCGCACATTAGAGCAAACATATCGTTCAGGAAGTTTTCAATTTTCTGCTAAAACAGCAACAAAACCAAATGAGAGTAAAGGCTACCCAAGCTACACGACTTGTTTCAAAGCCAGTACCAGCAACATCAGTGCAATTTATTCAGTGTTTGTATTAAGGACAACATAACATAATTGCTTCTTCTTTGAAACGCAAAAAGCGCAAATTCTAAATCGTTATGCAACTTGAGCTAGGGGGATTGATAAAAAAAAGAAAAAAAAAATGTCCAGACTCGAACCATGGACACCAGGAGTATTAACCACTCACCTAACATACTACACCAGAAGCTCTGTGAGAGATTTGCTGCTCAACGCACCATAAAACTACTGAAGTTACGCGTTACTTCATTGTATCTTCTTTGCCATAAGTTAGAAAGCTGTCAAAATGAAAAGACCCGCAAGTTTTCTGTAACACATTTGGAACCTAATCTGAACAAACAAACCACAGTTATGTCGAATTCGTTTTTGAACCTGGGTTGGAACTGGATTGGCGGAAAATGTGTAAACAAACAAACGTCAAACAAACTCAAACAAACTTTAGTACAAGCGAAACCGAAGTCGGGTTGGGGTTGAAACTGTGATCTTATCCAGTTCCAACCCAGGTTGGAACTGAATCAAAAACGAAAACGACATTAGATGTTTCATGTGTGTTACATAGCACATTTAATGCAAGCTGACTGTATTGTCACTTGTGAGGAATATGTTAGCTCCGCCTCCATAACCCAAGCACGACTTGTTGCTGAGCCAGTAACAGCAACCTCAGTGCAATTTATTCACTGTCCGTATTACGGATGTACTAGACATACTCCCGCATTACCTTAATTATTTGTCAAACCATTCAAAGGCAAGCTAACGCGTACCCATCAGCGTATTTACAATAACACCCCATTAGTCACCGTAAAGCGCAAGCCAAAAAGCGCAAGTTAACCAAAATACTATCGGATGGGCGCGCGGAAGTTTAAGCCATAAATATTGTTTATAAACATCAACCCCAGGTGTTTTACCCTTTAGGCCATAAGAATAATCAAATGTAAAATGATATAAAAGAAGGATTTCAATAAACTCGGCAGTCTTCTTTGGACTATCAAACTATTTGTTTCAATGTCTGCTGGCATACCGAAACCCTCCAATAGCGCTCTGATCTTCAGACACCGCTAGTCATTGGAATAGTTGCAAGTCAAAAGTAGTTCAATCTGAAGGAACCAAAGTTCCTTTAGTACACCAATTGTCTCCGGACAGACATTTGGTGTGATCGGTTCGATGCGAGATCTTAGTTAAGACTTCGAACCCCAGACGGACGACAGAACACAATTGCTTCTTCTTTGAAACCCAAAAAGCGCAGATTCTGAATTCTTATGCAACATAAACGAGCGGGAATGATAAAAAATTAAAAAAAGATTGTGCCCAGACTCGAACCATGGACACCAGGAGTATTATCAACTCACCTTACATACTACACCAAGAGCTCTGTGAGAGAATCGATGCTCAACGCACCATAAAAGCTACTGAAGATACTTGTTACTTTATTGCACCTTCTTTGTCACAAGTTAGAGAACCGTCAAAATGAAAAGACGCTCAAGTTTTCTGCAACGCATTTGGAACCTAATCTGAACCAACAAACCAGAGTTAGATGTTTCATGCATGTTACATAACACATTTAATGTAAGCTGACTGTATTATCACTTGCGATCAATATGTAAGCTCCGCCTCCACGAACCGATGTCAAACACAAACACGTGGTAATTTGTGATTTCTATGAAACAAAGTCGCAACTTTACGAATTTCGTGGTTTAAATGCAACTCAACTGACAAGATGGAAGTTTTGTGTGCTTCTAGTGCAACTCATTTAGATCAAAGCATAAAAAGCCACATTCTGGATGATGTTGCAGGTGCTGCTTGGGAAATCGATGTCAAATACGATGTTTTTTTTTGTAATTCCTATGAAACAAAGCTGCAACTTAAAGATATTTGGAGTTTAAATGCAATTCTACTGACAAGATTGAAGTTGCGTGTGCTTTTATTGCAACTCTTTTAGACCAAAGCATAGAAAGCCACATTTTGTATAATGTTGCAGGTGCTGCTTGGCAATATTTCACAATGGTGAAAACAGAGCACTGATGTTTGCGACATGCAGTTTTTCAATCTAATATGTTGAATATAACATTCTTTATGTTCAAATCACATACTGACTGTCTTTTAACATGATAAAAGAGTATTGAAATCAATTTTTTGCAACTTCTCATCGTAATAGGCCATTTTACTCCCGCAAATCTGACGGGAAAAGGCCTACTTTCCCACACCAAATTAACAGTGCTGTAATGTTTCATTATAGCACTGATTTGCGTTGCGTAATGAACCATTACAGCACTTTTCAGTTTTGATCATGCTTTCTGGACGCAGGTTGAGAAATTGTGACAACTCCACAGTATAACCTGCTATGATCAGACTTCCCAGGTAACCAATAAGCATTTGAATAAGCCGTATTTCTGTTTTATAACTGCATTCGGCCTGCTTACTGCCGTATCATAGCAGTTCGACTGCAAAACTGTCCTATATTAACAATTCAAATGCTACTCAAAATCTGACAGCATTTTCGTAGCATTTCAAATGCACGGTATGTTTTGGTCAACACGCAGCATAACTGCTACTTTATTGCCATGAAACTGCTAAGAGAGATGAGTGATGCTAAAACCACATCACATTTTCACTTTCTTATTTACGTGCCACTGCTGTAGAAGCCATCATCATTCGCATGTCCAGTCAAACATAGGTAACGACGAAGAAAATCAATGGGAAAATGAAGGCAAATGCTTTGGCAAATCAATTCCATGTTGTGTTTCCAATGATCGATTTTATTATCAGCACCTGCCGAGCTCATAATTTAACGAAGCAACTGCCGGTGTAATACTCATGCCTCAAATAGATCAAAAATCCAACGCGCTTTATCTGATCATCTATAGCTTACCCTGTAGCGCAGTTCAGCACCATCGTCAACCCGAGGATCGAGGGATCGAATTCCAACTTGGCCGAAAGCAGCAAAAAAATACAGCAACACCAGTTCAGGACGTGCCCCAAGCATCAAAAGTTCCATATGAGAGTGAGAAAAAAGAAGAGAAAGGAAAGCCGTAAAATGGGCAGGGGAAAATATTTGTTTTCATTTTTGACAATCTGGGGGATAGGAGGGATAAGCATTTAATCAGCCGTATATTGGGCCAAAACCTGCATTTAATTAGCACTAATGGCGGATATACGGCAGATTAGCATTTAATGACCTCCCAGGTAACCAATGAGCATTTGAATAAGCCGTATTTCTGTTTTATATCTGCATTAGACCTGCTTACTGCCGTATGATAGCAATTCGACTGCTAAACTGCCCTATATAAGCAATTGAAGTGCTTCTTAAAATCTGACAGCAGTTATGTAGCATTTCAGATGCACGGTATGTTTTGGTCAACAAGTATCGCAACTGCTGCATTAGTGCCATAAAACTGCTAAGTGGGATGAGGGATGCTAAACCCATAGCACATTTCCACTTTTTTTAATTTACGTGCCCCGTCTGTAGATACCATTATCATTCGCTTGTCCTGTCATTTATAGAGTAGCAACTCAAAAAAATACTTTGACAAATAAATTCCTTGGATTTGGCTACTTTCCAATGCTCGATTTAATTATCAGCACATCTGACATCAGCACATCATTAATTTAATTATCAGCATATCTGACGAATCAACTGCCGGTGTAATATTCAAGCTTTAAATTGATCAATAAACCAACGCACATTATTTAATCATCTATAGCTTACATCGTAGCGCGGTTCAGCACCATCGCCAACCCGAGGATCGATGGATCAAGTCCCAATTTCGCCGATATCAGCAAAAAAAAACATCAACAGCATTTCAAAACGTGCCCCCAAGCCTCAAAACTTGCACAAGAGAGTGACGATAAAAATAGAAGAGAAAGGGCCGTAAAATGGGCAGGGGTAATATTTTGTTTTTATTTTTGACAATCTGGGGGATAGGAAATTTAAGCATTTAATCAGCCGTAAATTGGGCCAAAACCTGCATTTAAGTAGCACTTATGGCGCATATAGGGCAAATTAGCATTTAATGGCCTGCTGTAAAGGCGCATATAGTGCCGAATTAATGCCATTTTAACTACTTATTGGTTACCTGGGCTGCTGTAAAGGCGCATAAAACTATCCTCAAGTGGTAATTTATGAAGTAGCAAAAAACGTTGTACGCAACTCGATGCAGAACTCGATTTTTACAGCACTCGTCGTAATTATCCAACTCGGCAAGCCTCGTTGGATAAATGTACGACTCGTGCTGTAAAAATCTTCATTCTGCATCTTGTTGCGTAAACTACTATTCCAAGATCCAGGCGCGTAATTTCTGGTGATGTATTACGCGAATATTTAAAAAAATGGATTCTGGTGCGGAAATAACGCGCACAGGGCTATCACCGCGTAGAAGAAAACGAGCATAGTATGCGTTTATTCAATGTTTGCTTGGTGATAAGGTCTCCGATGAAGCGTGCACTGTTGTCACTGTTGCACTTAATTGAGGAACATATGCATGGTGGTGTTGAACGTGGTTGAACTGTATCAAACATATTCTAATTGCATTACTGCCGTGTGTAGCATGATTGTCCCATGTTATTAGGGATTCCCATAGAACATGGGACAACTATGCTACACACGGCAGATCAGACCAAAATCAGCCAAGCCCCGGCCTGGCCCTGATCATCGATTTTGTCTCAACGTGCTGCTACTTAACTGCTTTTCTGCCTTATGGATCGGTGTGGAAAACAAATATATGTCTAGGGCTCGATCCGGTCCTGGCTCGATGAAGTGCGAATAATCCTTTGGGTTGTTAATTGTTATCAAAGGCGTCAATCGTGGCCATTTCTGAAGAAGGACACATTCGGATCTTATCAAGACAATATACTTGGTCATTTCTTTACTATAAACCAGCAGCAACAGAGTTGTGCCACAATTTATCAAGCTGGAGAGCGCCTTCAAGAGTTTCAGGACTGCCTACCGTTGACTCCTTTATAGGATACTAGCTGGCCCGGCAAACCTTATCTTGCCGTCTTGTGGAACTTTGACAACTGTTAAGCTCATAACATCACCGCACTCTAGATTGATTTCATTTCGATCGTGTTGATTTCCTTCCCAGCTCATGGAAAATCAGTAATTTTTCAATTTTGTTACTTTTCTAGCTGATTTTCGTAACTTTTTGTACATATAAACACAGCCACCATGAATACGAATCGAACCATGCAAGAGTCATACTGATCGGTTCACCCGTTCGTGAGTTATGTTGCCTCAAAGGAACTTCAAATTCATTTTTATATATATAGACTAGCTGTCCCGGCAAACTTGGTCTTGCCAAGCTGTGGTGGTATGACAACTGTTGAGGTCATAACATCACCGCACTCTAGATTGGTTTCATTTCAATCGTGTTGATTTCCTTCCCAACTCATGAAAAATCAGTACTTTATCAATTTTCTTACTTTAAGGCTCATTTTTGAAACTATTTTTAACTTATAAACACAGTCACCATGAATACGAATCAAACCATGCAAAAGTCATCCTGATCGGTTCAGCCGTTCGTTAGTTTTGTTGCCTCAAAGGGACTTTAAACTCATTTATATATATATAGACTAGCTGTCCCGGCAAACTTTGTTTTGCCGTCTTGTGGTGGTTTGACAACTGTTGAGCTCAAAATAGCACCGCACTCTAGATTGATTTAATTTTGATCACGCTGAATTTGTTCCCGGCTCATAAAAAATCAGTACTTTATTATTTTGTTTACTTTTCCAGTGGATTTTCGTAACTTTTTGTACATATAAACACAGCCACCACAAATACGAATCGAACCATGCAAGACTCATGCTGATCAGTCCACCCGTTCTTGAGTTTTGTTGCCTAAAAGGAACTTCAAACTCATTTTTATATATATAGATATGATCAACCATCCGTCGCAAAACTACTGGGCTTAGGTGTTCTGTACCCACCCACAGCTATGTCGCATTTAGACATAATGTATGCATGCATGAAGTCATGACCCAAAAACCTTGATTCCAAACACTACCAATCTGCGAAACCCTTGCTAATATCTGGAGTTTTTGTGGGTTTTCATTTCCTTCACACCCAACGTTTGAAATTCGTTCGTTCAGATAAGGTTCTGTCAAATGACAAAACAACACTTATCGCGCATGGGTAGCTATGATGGTTGTTGAGGAAAATATCCGTCCGTGCGGTTTTGAATTTTCCAGCAATCCAAATTTTTCTTGCAACGCGTAATATCATTTTTCGACGTAATTTCACCCGGTTACATCGTTTTCCAACAATTATCACACGTACTATGTACCCCTGGATGGCACCGGAAAGTGTCAACAAACCCGTTCCAGCAGATACCTAGAACCAGTATCATATTCATCATCTACCTTCCAACTCGGTGAAATAGCTGAGAGGCAAGGGATATGCCTCACAATCATCGGATCAGTGTACGAATCCGTGCCAATATTTTACTTTCATATGACTTGTCTGACGGTTCGGTTCTAGCGATTGCTAGACCCACTTCCAAGCTGCGGCGGCTATTTTGCGGCGTGGACTGGACGTAATTTGTACATCATTTTTACAACGCGACTGATGTGCAGCAAAAATGATGTGATATCACAAGAATATTTTTGCTGTGTACACCGTGAACTAGATGTAACGGTTTCTAGAACGCCCATATTGACAGCTGGAACTAGTTCCAGTTCACGGTGTATATTTGCTTGTTCTCATATTTGCGTTTGTTTGTTCACGTTTATCAGAACGGATTTTTTTGCGTGCATGTTCCAAGTTTCCAATCGCAGTTGGTGGGGCTGGCTCACCGACACTTCCGGTCCGCTTTAGTGCTTTATGCATCATTGTGGCCAGGTGTTGCTCTAGTTTTTCCAACTGTATTGTAAAGCATGATCGGTGATCCTTGGCATTCTTGTGTAAATTGGGGTAGGTACTCGAAATGTTGATCGATCACCGATTATTGCTGGCAGATGCAGTGGAAAGTTTGTCTTAATACGTATCAATCGTCTCTGACAAACGAGAAAAACTTACTTCACTGATTACCTGTCTCTGAGCCAAATTTGGTATAGAGTCTTCAGTCTCCGATTAATCGCTTCATGTTTGATGGAGGTTTTTTAATCCAATGGGTTACATAGCCGCTATCCGAATGAAGAGAGTAATGTTCCGCGTAATATATCACAAATCGAAAGAGGTGCGGTACATTACGTGGAGCGGATATACTGAATTGGGTACCAGACCAAGTCCCTGCTGGGTGGCGCTAAATAGGTGAGCCATAGACAATAGAATCGTCAATGTCGTAGGGCATAGTATGTGACTATTGTCGAAACAACACTATTTTTGGTCATTGTCCACTAAGCGCATAACTATGTTAGGGTCAAGATAAGGATGAAATCATTGGTAAAATATAATAACACTTTTTAGTTTGTATAGTTAGTTGAACTAGTGTTAACTTTTTATTGGGACATTTACTGTAGGTTTATTCTGGATTGCAATGCATTAGCTGCCCTTTAACTGAATTATTTTATAACAGTAAACAACATTATTCCTTCTTGATAAAAGATGTATGGACATAGAATTGCCAAACTATACATCTGATCAGATATTTTTCCGGTATTAAATTTGGGATAGAGAGTTAAACACCTACGGAAAATAGTTTTTCAATGTCAGACAAACATCACATGAACACAGCTACCAATGTACCAAACCTTTTCTACTGTCTTCTCATTTTGCCGCTTCCTATCCTCAATTGAACTTATCTGACACTAGTTAGGACTGTCTGTGGGAGATCCGGGTTTCGAATTCTGTGTAGGACTTGTTAAAACGGGATGCCTGATATGTACTGCGGACAAATGGGCTGGAAGTACTGAGCAATCACAATTACTGTCGTACTAATCATATTATATGCATGCTTTTCTACTTACATCCCGAACGTCACCAACCGGCAAAGAGGACATGACGAAAAAACGCGAGATGGCCCTAACAAAAACTAGAAAGGCGATGAAAATGGTCACCGATGCAACGATATGGAAACAAAATAGATGAGAAATTATCGACCAAATCATAATCTATGAACATATCGCTAATGTTCTTTATCATTCTTTCTTTTTCTCGTTTCAGCAACACAATCGAAACCTCTCTACTATCTCTTCATTTTCTACCTCTGCCCATCCTATTCCCACATCTTCCTATATCCTCTACCCCATCTATTTAATGTATCTGACACTTGTTGGGACTGGTAACGCCAGCGCCTGCCTGTGGAAGATCCCGGTGTGCTAATTCGGTGTAGGACATGTTAACGGGGGAGGCTTAGTAGGTCCACATCTGCCTACAAGCAGATGGGCTGACAGTTGTCGGCCTGGGTGTGGACTGAGCAATTACAATTACAATTACAATTACAATGTTCCAAGTTTCCAATCGCAGTCCTTTTTTCGCCGCGAGTGTCTTTGCCATTGAATCGTATTTTCTCCTTGTTATTCGCAATGTGGATTTTTACGGGTTGCGGGCTATTTAGCCTATGCCAACACTCCTGTCTCGCCGGAGGGCCCCAGAGCTATGTTGGACGCTCTCCTTATCGACTCCCGGTTATGCTGCCGGTTACCATTATCAACAACATGTATTAGGTGGTGTTTCAAAAAAAGTTTACTTGTGCTTTTTTAATTTGATCTCCAAAGAGATAAGAAACATAACAGATAAAAAAAATCAAAACAGATGAGTCTGTCTCAGCTGAAACAGCTATTTTTTTTATGTCACATTAATTTTTAACTTGGGTTGAATCCAGAAAAATACTTTAGTCTGTATACAGCGCCAAACTACCCCACTCTTGCTCCACTATACTCCAGCTATCTCATTCGAGGCAACTGTCCACACTTTTAAAATTGGATTGGATGAAAACCTCTCACTGCGAATGATTTGTTGCTGTGGCTCGCAGCTATATTTTCAATTGCATTTATTTTTGAGAAGTTTTTGCAGGCAAAACTTTTCATTCTGAAGCCCAATCCAATTGATTGCAAATAAATTAATTAGCTGATTGATGCTCTTCCCTTCCCAATCCCATCAACAGGTTATCCGAATGTTTCCTCACTCATCGGTGCTTTTCCGGATATTTTCATCACCAACAGCTATTTCCACGAGCGAGCCGACATCGAGCTGAACCGTGACTGCATTTGTAAGCAAATACCCTAACAGAAAACATCAATCCATTATTAATTGAGTCGGCTCATCTCCGCTCTGTAATTTTTCATCTCCTTTCAGTAAGCAAGGCTTGCTTCAGTACCGAGGAAAATGCTACCCCGGCGGCCATTTCGACGACCACCACCAACGCCAACACCACCCCCGTGAAGGCCAAAGTGCAAGCGGACGATAATAAATTTTCCCACGCGTCAATGACTAATGATTTTAGAAACTTATTCTACAGTCGCCAAGAAGCCATTGCTCAACATCATTTGTTGCAACGCCAGCAACAGCAACAACAACAGCAACAGCAACAATATCAACAGCAGTTCCAGAAACCGCTCCAACCGCTGCAGCAGTCTCAACAGATAAACCAACAACTGCCAGCTTCCTTCTACCCGAATAATCGTTTCAACAACCCGGTGTTGAATAGTAACTATGGAGGGCTGGCTGGTTTCTCTTCCTCCGCGGCTACGGCCTTATCGTCTGCTGCGGCCACCATGACCACCGAAATAATGGCGACCACTCATAATCAAACCATGATTATGAAAGCCCAGAACAAGGAAAATCTTTATCATGGCTACGGTGGCATGGCACTTCAGCAGCAGCAGATTCAACAGATGCTGCAACAACGCCAACTGCAGCAACAACAACAACAACAACAGCAGCTTCTTGCTTCCCAAACCAAGCAGCAGTACGCTTCGTTCGGGATGAGCATGGGTGGTTTATCTGGAGCTGCAACCATAACCACGAACCCCGTTACCACAGTTGGACAGGCTACGGCATCGTCCACAGGTGGCACCGGCTTGATGGCGTCCGCAGCCGAAACCGGTGTCTCGCAGAGCTCCACAAACAAAATATTCGAACGCAGACAACAAAAGGCTACCACTACCACATTGGATTTACAATACCTGAATTGTAACAGTTTTGGATACGGACTTTTGTCGGAATTCTACGAGCCACCAAAACCGGACACGCCGCCGTCGAGGGTGAGTTTTGAGATTTTTTTGTTACTTTTAACAATGCCTAGTGATTGCAGCGTATCAAAACGAAATATTCAAAACCAAACATAAGTTGTAGCCTGGTACACGGTTTATATGGGAAAGTACAAAAAATGGTAAAACTCAAGCTCATGTATACTATACAAGTTCCACTTTGGTCCTACATAAACTGTGCCAAATTTCAAATCGATCTGAAAAACTATATTTTAGCGCCCGCCTTTCTTAGTTTTTCATACGATTTACTATGGGGAAATTTTACTCCTGCAAAGAAAAATCACTAGGACTCACCCCTAGATCCCTAAAAATAAGTCGATGAATGATTTCTGTAGAAAATTTTACAAGGAATCAGACCTCCGAAGACAGCAAACCGATGCGACGTTCGTGAAAAAAGTTAATAGGCCTCACCCGTTCGATAAAATGACGAGGTTTTATTATTTATTGTTACGAAAATCAATCCCTGACCATTTCATGTACAGAGTTTATAAGAACGTAGACTTCGGAGGGTTGACACGGGCCATCAACTCAATTGATTGGCCCACTTTTGACAGTATTACTGACTCCGACATAGCAGTTGATGTTTCAATACAATATTGAGTGATCTACATGATTCTTTCGTTCCACTGCGTCATTCCAAGCCTAAACGTAATCCTTGGTTCAATAGTGAAATTCAAAGGGCTATGGTTGAACGTAACATTGCGTAGATATCGTTTATGGGTTTTAGATAGGTCGACAGTAAATCATAACCAATATAAACGGTTACGAAATAAGGTTACACAACTTATCCATAACGCCAAATTCGATCTTGTGACCCAAAGGATCGACTCTTCTAACTCTTCTAAGGACTAATGGAACAAACTAAAACATGTAATAGAAATTTTGATAACACAAACGCGGAAATCAATGAATATTTTGCTTCAAATTTCACTGATGATAATAGTACCTTACAGATTCCTCCTGAAAATACTCATGGATTTCAGTTTTCACCGATGAGTGATCATGATGTCATTTTAGCGATTGAATCTATAAAATCTAATGCAATTGGCATACATAATATTCCAATCCAGTTTATTCGACTGATTCTTCCTTCAATAGTTTCTCAAATTAGATCTATCTTCAACTTAATTATTTCTACATCAAAATATCCTCGTGGTTGGAAATCGTCCAAAGTAATCCCAATTCGGAAAAAAAGCATCAGGAAATTCTCTCGACAACCTTAGAGTCTAAGGCTTATAGACCCATAAGTATTCTAAGTAGTTTATCAAAAGTATTTTAAAAATCCTCAAATCACAAATTCAGAGACATCTATCAAACTTCAACTTATTGACAGAATTTCAATCTGGGTTTAGAGCAAGACATAGTACTACAACTGCCTTTTTCGAAGTATATGACGACATACAGTGTCCGTACAGTGCATACAGTCCGTACAGCAATTTTTTGGTCAAAATAATGTTTCATTCAAGTGATCATAACTTTTTCATACGCCAATCTAATATGCTGAAATTTTGATCAATCATAGACCATATATTAAAGCTTCATTGGTAAAGTTTTGAGTGAGATCGAATAAGTTTTCTGAAAATTATAGAACTTTTAGTAAAACTTATAAGATTAAAACACTTAAAACATTATATCTCAATATGTACTCGATGAAACTTTTTCCATTTTTTGCGACCTAAGGCTTTCATATGCAGCTTCGTTTGAGGTTTTATATTCACTACGATAAATATGAAAAATATATATATGTTCAGAGTGTCATTTGGAAATTTATCATATTTTAATCAATAAAAGTTCCAAGTGTTTTCAACGTTTTTAATCTCTCTTCATGTAATATTTTTATACAGGACCTACTAAACAACATGTGAAGAGTAGGTCCTATGCATTTTTCGTTCAGTTAATGCACTTTTATTGGTAGAAAACGTTTGGCAGATTATATGTTCAAAATATGGTATTTTATTCCCTGGGCTTGGATTATATCTTCCAGGAAGCTTCGATTTCAGGCATGTAGTCGATGTGCTTTGCAGTAATGATTGGAATAGCTAAATGTATAATCAATGGCAAGCAATTCTGTAAAAATCAGATCTTCAAGTCATCTGATATAGTTATACTGATCATGCTACTGCATAGTATATCGAACATTTGTCGAAGTCATTTATGTGCCGGGAAAATATAATTCCAAGTTGGTGAGAATATTACAAACTGAGGGAGGGTAATAGGCCCAGTCAGACCCCTGAATGGGCAATGTGGGTTAGTGTATGGGAATGCCATTGAAGGTTTGTAATATTCTCCGAGGCTTTCGAAATCCAACAGGGCGCGTCCCCGGGTTGCGGATAGGGGGAAAAGGGAGATTTTTCGCATTTGTACTGTAGTCAGCCAATGTGATATTATCTCCTATGGTGTTGTAGTGCGAATGAATGATCTCATTCTATGGGAATTCGAACCTTGTAATGTATTGTTTATTAACTCCAATTTTCTAAGCTTGACAAGGTTTTGAAGACAAACATGAGATGAGAGAATTGCCTAATAGGAAAGTCATATCAGCAAAGCTTTTACATATGCAAATGCTATCCATGGGGTCATGTCTAGCATTTAATATGTATGGCAATGACTGGTTCTTACCTAGCAGGGGTACTACAAGACCACGCGGACAATTCGATTAAAGGCTTAATTGGGGATAATGTATTTTCCAGAACTGAAGGGACATTTTTTCCGGGATGACTGGCGAGTCGGAGAGGGTAGAAGTTTCCGTTTGTTATAATTGTTATAATTGACAATCGGGCGCTTTTTCTTTCTTTGACTTGCTTGGTATTTTGTGGATTATTGTTTTTTTTTTGGTTTTGGAAGCTATGCGATTCACTATTGAGCCTTAAAATTATTTTGCATCTGAATAGCATTGATATTGTCAAGTCTGTACCAACACCCTAATCCCACGCCAAAATACCCTTTTCCTATCCCATGGCGTTTATGTGGTCAGCAAAGACTATTCAGCCATTACCCCTCCTTATCATCGGCTTTGGACTGACTTGCGCTCTCATTGCCCCACCAAATGCTGCAAAATGAAAATGAAAATGAAAATATGGTATTTTATTAAATACCGTCAACTACATAAGCAAATTTTTCATTTTTTGTAGTGAATATAAAACCTCAAACGAAGCTGCATATGAAAGCCTTAGGTATAAGCTGTAACACAAAAAAGATTGAAAAAGTTTCATCGACTATATATTGAGATATAATGTTTTAAAAATGTGTTCAAAAATCTTATATGTTTTAGTGAAAGTTCTTTAACTTTCAGAAAACTTATTCGATCTCGCTCAAAATTTTACCAATAGAGCAGTAATATATGATTCATGATTGGTCAAAACTTCAGCGGTTTTGATTGACGTATAAAAAAGTTATAAACATTTGATGGAAACATTATTTTGACAAAAAAAAAAATGCTGTACCTACAATTGTTTGATACACTGTATATATCGGATAAACTTTAATTTTTGTATAATAACTGGCAGCTCAAACATTCAATTACCTTCCAACTGTTGCCTGCTTTATTCACCATATTTCACCCTTTTAATCTTTTCCCAGAACATCCCATATTGGATCGATCCTATCTGGTCCAACGATCCGCTTACCAACGAAAAAGAGCCATCAGCATCATCGACCGAGCAGCTTGTAAGTATCAACCAAGGCGACGACAGCACGCTACTGCCCCTGCTCCATTGCAATCAATCACAACGAAAGTAGTGCACACCGCTTCCAAATGTCAATCTTCGTTCCTCATCAACCTCTTAAGCTGATGTTTCTCTTTCCCCACTTATCCGCCTCTTCACTTTCAGCTCAACATTCCGCTACCGGAGCTGAAGACTTACAACAAGCTGCCCGTCATACTGACCCCGTATGTCCTGTCGTCACTGTCACAGAATCCGTCCTTTTCCTTCGATTTCGATAAATCTAAACAGATTTAAACATATCCTCACCGATGCGGATGCGGAGAGCTCTATGCTCCGAATGGCGTGCGCTTACGAAAAGGAAAAAAGGACCCGTCCATCGGCAGGATGATAGAAAGGATATCGAATCCCCATCGGTCACCAACGATTGACCCTCGAATGAGAGATAGAGAGCTGAAAAGGTTCTGCTTTCACTTTATCACTTAATAATTATCGTTACCTTTTATGACACGTTGAACGTTTCGTCACCCACCCATCTTAACCCCTGTGTAGTACCTTTCCGAGTCGTCATCGATTTATGATTCGTTAGATTGTATATCCTTCTCGATTCCTCGGGTGAGTGTTTATTAAATTGTACCATTGATGTTATAGATAGATAAGCGATATTTCAATTGAATCGGGGATAACTGGAAACCCGGGCTTTTGAAATTTAAGGTTTTTGAGATTATTTTTATCGAACTTTTCTAAATGATTATGATTATAGAGTGGAGTGTGTGTAGCCAACTAGTTAATTAAGAAAGCACAAATGTTAATAATTCTATGTATGAGAGCAAAAATGGACATTTTAGTTATTGATGTTTGTGCATGCTCAGCTAAATTATACAAAATGATTACGTTTTTAGGCTGCGAAAAGACGACTTAGTGTAGTTCTTCTGTGTAGAAGTGGGTGTCTCCATTCAAAGCTTCTATAGTTGTGCCCATTAGTTTCTTATGATTTATATACATTTCAAAGAACAAGATTATATGTGCATGCGATTATTAAAATATGGTATGATTTTATTTTTACAGATTGCAATACTTATCGTTTGTTCTATCTAACCATGGCTTATTTGTGGAGTCCTTGACACGTAAAATTTTGCAATTTCAGGCTTTATTGCAACTTTGCACTATAAAATCCACTTTTAATTTTCCATTTCTACGGCATATTTTTCCGCACTATAGCAACCTATTTCAGTTGCATACCCGAGTCTCTATGGCCCTTCAATTATAAAGAAAAGTACCGAATAATATTTAAAGACCACTCAAAATCAATCTTTTCAGTATTTCCAGCCAATCTCGGTAGATTCTCGTGATTGTATGGAATTTTCCCAAGCTTCTAACTATGCATCGCAAAATGCAGCAGTGCAATGGCCTTCCTTTTGCTTTTACCACATCCTGATACACTTCTAAGTCATGCAAAGTGTATGGCGCACGCTATGTCTGAACCAGCAGATTATAAAAATTGAATGTACATCGGGTTTCTTTCCACCAAACATCAGTATTCAAGCTATATATTCGTTTGCAGAAGGTTTTAAAATATTTTATCGGGGAAATTTTGATTTTTACATCTTTTTAGCTGTTTTTCATACAAATTTACATGAAAGTCTCATTTTCGGCCAATTTCGCTCCCATACAAAATGTATGGAAAAATTTTCACCGATAGAATATTTTAAAACCTTCTGTAAATGAAAATATAGCTTGAATACTGATGTTTGGTGGAAAGAAACCCGATGTACATTCAATTTTTATAATCTGCTCGTTCAGACATAGCGTGTGGCGAATTGCCGTATAGAAGCGCTATCATTCTTAACGCGTGATGAGATGGTTCCCGGTTGCGAGTAGCATATGGTTGAAGCACGAAACCGCAGCACCTAACAATAGGATAAAGGATTTGGGGAGCCGGAACTTGTTCTCAATAAGAGTGGGTTCTTCTTTTGCGGTAGATAAAGTTTCAGCATATGCTAATTAAACTAATGATAGTGCAGATCTTCATCCCGATTGCTTTTATTGTTCGGAAAGAATTTTCCATTTTCAGTTTCTCAATTCCGCAGATTACATAATCCTAACAAAGAAAGCCGGCGTTGGCGAATTTCTGCTACTGATACACCGGAAGCCGTTTGCGGAAGACCACGGGTGGAATTATCCGATTGACAGATGGTTTCTTCATCACATGCCGTGGTATGCCGTTTGAATGTGCGCATGTGCTTGGAACTTTTGAATTGGTAAGGAATTCCCGTTTTCCAGGGAAATTTGAATTCCACTGAATGCATACTTTGTATAACAATTGGTATGCAATTGTGATGAAGAATTCCTGGAATGTACAATGCTCTTGTGCAAAATTAAATCGCATACATGCCAAGATCAAGACTCGTGAGAACCCAAAAATAGTATTGACAATATATGTATTTCCAGAAGGCAGTAAAGGCGCAACGGAACAGACTCTATCTGTTCAACAAGGTGTTTCTAATTACATCCTATTCAAAACAAAGATTAAAATGCTGCTTGTTTTGTTCTTATTATTGTTGTTGCTTATTGTTCTCATTATTATTTTTTGTTTGAAATGAGTAAGCAGGATAATAGAGAGAACGGAAATAATCGTTGCAACGGCATGAACACTCACTTCCAAAGAGTTACATTCACTTAAGGACAAGGTATTTGGAGTACATAGCTCAAAATTTCTAGAGCACCGTTTTTAGAACCGTTGAACGGATTTGGATGAGAATTCATCACGCTAATTGTTCAGTGGTTGTCAACAGCGTGATGCATTTTAATCCAAATCCGTTCAACGGTTCTAAAAACGGTGCTCTAGAAATTTTGAGCTATGTACTCCAAATACCTTGTCCTTAAGGTGTCATGATGCATCACTGAGCTTTCAAACAAATCATTGACTTTTTGATTTTCAATGATTGTTTGCCTCATGTTTTTGAAGTGATAAAAAACTGATAATTCTGCAGTAACGTAGCTAAAAAAGTATCATCACAATCACTGCGAGTGAGCACATAGGATGAAATAAAACGGTTTGTTCTAGTGTCACCCTATGAAAACTATGGGAAAATGCTCCAAATTTTTTCAAAACAGTTTAAACCCTTTATCTTTTATTTTTCAAATTTCTCATCAAAGTTGTCTAAGAAACAGTTTTAGAGCTTTAAAAAACGCACATTTTCGTGTACTGAGAATGGTGCTACGTCATTCCGTTCAAAAGATATTGATGATTTTCTAGAAAAAATAGGCACTTTTCAAGTATTTTTCACTTGAGTTACAAAAATAACACCCCTCTAATTTTTTGATATGTTTTATAATAACATGTCTTCTTTTGAATGCGAGCAATAGATATTTTTTATGTTTGCCCCAACCTGTCATAACAACTTTTCAAAAAACTATGATTTTTTAAGAAAAATGCCTATAACTTTTGAACCAAAAAAGATAACGATCATCTCAGCGCACGAAACGACGCGTCTGAAAAATCGAAACTGAAAAAGTTAACGCCAGAAAACCGGGTTTTCTTGAACCACCCTAAGCTTATTCAGAAAAATACCTTCTATATCGATCAATTTTAAAGCTACATAAAAAGTGTCTTCGGCAAACTTGCTCAAAATTGATAGATCTACAACCGAAAGAATGTATACAGTTATTCTTGCAAATAAAAAAGTTTGCTTACCAATTTATTTGAAAATATGGAACAACTTTGTAGGAGACCATATTTGACTAAAAAATCATTTGAAGGCGCTGCATGCATCTTTCCTCGCAAATCTGGTTCGAGGACCATTGTGCATTCATTTATTTAGTTAACATCAAATTCATGATAATTCTGAATCAACAATTTGCCGCCATAATACTCGATTTGCAGCTGCAGCTCTCCAACGTCGGTCACGCCCAACACTCGCCAGATCACGCTCCACCTTGTCCGCCCATCGTGCTCTCTGCGCTCCACGCCTTCTAGTACCAACCGGATGGTTAGCAAACACCAGCTTTGCAGGGTTGTTGTCCGGCATTCTTGCAACATGCCCTGCCCATCGTATCCTTCCGGCTTTGGCCACTTTCTGGATGCTGGGTTCGCCGTAAAGTGCAGCGAGCTCGCGGTTCATCCTTCTCCGCCACACACCGTTCTCCTGCACGCCGCCGAAGATCGTCCTTAGCACCCGTCGCTCGAAAACTCCGAGTGCTTGCAGCTCCTCCTCGAGCATGGTCCATGTCTCGTGTCCGTAGAGAACCACCGGTCTTATTAACGTCTTGTACATGGTACATTTGGTGCGGGGGTGAATCTTTTTTGACCGCAGTTTCTTCTGGAGCCCATAGTAGGCACGACTTCCACTGATGATGCGCCTTCGTATTTCACGGCTCACGTTATTGTCAGCCGTTAGCAAGGAACCGAGGTAGACGAATTCTTCTACCACCTCGAAAGTATCCCCGTCTATCGTAACATTGCTGCCAAGGCTTGTCCTGTCTCGCTCAGTCCCACCTACCAGCATGTACTTTGTCTTAGCCGCAATCACCACCAGTCCGACCTTTGCTGCTTCGCGTTTCAGGCGGGTGTACAGTTCTGCCACCGTTCCAAATGTTCTAGCAATTATATCCATGTCATCCGCAAAACAGACAAATTGGCCGGATTTCGTGAAGATCGTTCCCCGGCTGTTGAGCCCGGCTCGTCACATAACACCTTCCAGGGCGATGTTGAATAATAGGCAGGAAAGTCCATCACCTTGTCGTAGTCCCTGTCGAGATTCGAATGAACTGGATAGTTCACCCGAAATCCTTACGCTGTTCTGCACACCGTCCATCGTTGCTCTTATCAGTCTGGTAAGCTTCCCGGGAAAGCTGTTCTCGTCCATGATTTTCCATAGCTCTGTGCGGTCGATACTGTCGTATGCCGCTTTGAAGTCGATGAACAGGTGGTGCGTTGGGACCTGGTATTCACGGCATTTCTGGAGGATTTGCCGTACGGTGAAGATCTGGTCCGTTGTCGACCGGCCGTCGATGAAACCGGCTTGGTAACTTCCCACGAACTCATTTACTTTAGGTGAAAGACGACGGAAGATGATCTGGGATAGCACTTTGTAGGCGGCGTTCAAAATGGTGATCGCTCGAAAGTTCTCACACATTAACTTGTCGCCTTTCTTGTGGATGGGACAGATTATCCCTTCCTTCCACCCCTCCGGTAGCTGTTCGGTTTCCCAGATCTTGACTACTAACTGGTGCAGACAAGTGGCCAACTTTTCCGGGCCCATCTTGATAAGTTCTGCTGCGATACCGTCCTTACCAGCCGCTTTGTTGTTTTTGAGCTGGTGGATGGCCTCCTTAACTTCCCTCATCGTGGGAGTTGGTTCGTTCCCGTCCTCTGCTGCACCAACATAGTCATTTCCTCCGCTGCCTTGGTCCTCCGTGCCTACATTCTCTTCGCCATTGAGGTGCTCGTCGAAGTGCTGCTTCCACCTTTCGATCACCTCACGTTTGTCCGTCAGGAGGCTCCGGTCCTTATCCCTGCAGATTTCGGCTTGCGGCGCGTAGCCTTTGCGGGATGCGTTGAGCTTCTGGTAGAACTTACGTGTTTCTTGTGAACGGCACAGCAGTTCCATTTCCTCGCACTCCGCTTCTTCCAGGCGGCGCTTTTTCTCCCGGAAGAGACGGGTCTGCTGCTTCCGCTTCTGTCTGTATCGCTCCACATTCTGTCAGGTTCCATGCTGCAACATTACCGCCCGCGCTGCATCCTTCTCCTCCAGAACCGCACTGCACTCCTAATCGAACCAATCGTTTCCTCGACTCCGTTCTACGTACCCGATAGTGCTCTCGGCTGCGTTGTTAATGGCTGCTTTGACAGTACTCAAGCAGTCCTCTAGAGGGGCCACATCGAGCACACCCTCGTCCGGCAACGCTGCCTCGAGATTCTGCGCGTATGCGGTGGCGACATCCGGTTGCTTCAGTCGCTCTAGATCGTACCGGGGCGGCCGCCGGTAATGTACGTTGTTAATAACGGAGAGTTTTGGTCGCAGTTTAACCATCATCAGGTAGTGATCAGAGTCGATATTGGCGCCACGATAGGTCCTGACGTCGATAATGTCGGAGAAGTGCCGTCCATCAATCAGAACGTGGTCGATTTGCGATTCCGTTTGTTGTGGTGATCTCCAGGTGTAACGATACGGGAGGCTGTGCTGGAAAAAGGTGCTACGAATGGCCATGTTCTTGGAGGCGGCGAAATCGATGAGGCGTAGGCCGTTTTTGTTCGTCAGCTGGTGGGCGCTGAACTTTCCAATCGTCGGTCTGAATTCCTCCTCCTGGCCTACCTGAGCGTTTAGATCCCCTATGATGATTTTGACGTCGTGGTTTGGGCAGCGGTCGTACTCGCGTTCAAGCTGCGCGTAAAATGCATCTTTGTCATCATCAGTGCTTCCGGAGTGAGGGCTGTGCACGTTTATTATGCTGATGTTGAAGAATCGGCCCTTGATCCTCAACCTGCACATTCTTTCGTCGATGGGCCACCAACCGATCACGCGCCTCTGCATGTCGCCCATCACTATAAAAGCTGTTCCCAGCTCATGTGTGTTGCCGCAACTCTGGTAGATGGTATGATTACCTCTAAACGTTCGCACCATAGATCCTCTCCAGCACACCTCCTGCAGCGCTACGATTCCGAACCCGCGGTCCTTCAGTATATCGGCGAGTATGCGGGTGCTCCCGATGAAGTTGAGAGATCTGCAGTTCCACGTACCGAGCTTCCAATCGCAAGTCCCTTTTCGTCGCTGTGGTCGTCGCCATTGGTATCGGTTCGCATTCTTCTCTTGCTGATTTTCCGGTGCTAGTCTTTTTTACGGCTGGCTCGCAGGGCCTGACACCAACCCACTAACCCAGGGAGCTGGGCTTACCTTCCCGGAAACTACGGGTTCTGCATTGTGACCATTGTGCAATGCAACCCAATTATTTACTTAGAAACTCGTAGAAATTTTCTGAAACATCTATGAATCCTCCTGAGACTCACTAAATCGCCTATGTCACCTCTTAAAACAGACCTAATTCCACCGCCTAATCCTGCTGAGACCCCCTGAGATCTCATGAGATCCCCTGAAACACTTTTGAGATCCCTGAAACCCTCGAACCCTCGTGAGTTCCCTTAAAACGCCTCCGAGACTCCCTGAAATCACCCTAACTCTTTCGGAGATCTTCTAAAATGCTCCTGAGACCCCTGAGTTCCCCAGAGATCCCCTGAATGAAGTAATGAATAAGCTCTCTAGTTAAAATTCATGAATGGAAAGAAATTTAAAAAAATATCCCCTGAAACGCCCATGTAATCTCCAAAATTCTTATGAGCCCTAGCGAAACGGCCCTGAAATACCCTGAAGCGTCCCACCAAATATAGTACTAAATAATCTTTGGTCCCACGACTCCTCGTTAGTCCACCTTAAATGTCACTGAATCTTTCTAAAATGACTCTTAACTCCAGTGGAAGCCTCTAAATATCCCAGATATCCCCAGAACCATCCCTGGGACTCCCTGAAACCGCCTCGAGCCCCCAAGAATCGCCCTGAAACACCCATGAGGCCACCTGAAACACTTCTGATTTTTTTTATTGGTAAACGGCTATTATAAGGCATAAAAAGGTGCATACATTGACTAAAACTAACCTGTTTAATTTTAGGAACTTAAACAAGAAAAAATAATAATCCACAAAAGTAGTCATCATCTACACAAAATCAAAATCAATACTACGATAGAATAAAACATCATTTATTGTCAATGTGAGTCCATTCTAAAATACTACTTTAAGGTCACACAGAACTGAGATTTGTTGTTTTTACCTTAAGACTAGATTTGGCTACGTTTTGCATACTTATTACTAAACATTTGGTGCACTTTTAATTATCCACCTAGCACTAATATCTCACATGAAATCCACTTCATAAAGCCTTTGGATGTGGAACTGTCCGTCCCGGTCGTGATTATTATTACTATCGCTGCTCGTTTCGGGACCGGTATCGAACAAACTGTAGGTACTCTCGTCCGCTCCCCGCTCCAGCAGATCACTTAACGCGTTGATGTATGTCTGAGCCATCTGAAGTGTTTCGAACTTGGACAGCTTATGATCGGGCCCCAGAGTCGGAACAATTTCCCGCAATTTATCAAACGCCACATTTAGGCTATTCATCCGCTTCCGTTCCCTGGCGTTGGCCGCGAGGCGCCGCTTCTTCATCACCGTCGGACTTGGAGGCGTGGCGGAGGCGAGGTTCTTTTTTGCGGTGTTTTGATCTAGTTTCTGTGATTTTGGGCACCTCGTGGAGGCGGCCGTGGAGGGGTCCGAAGTTCTCCGTTTGCTTTTATTAGCACGTGCTTTCGGCGGTTTAATCGGGTCATTTGCGGGAACGGGGGTAATTGGCTGGTGGTTTTCGGTGTCGAGTAATCGCTGATCCAGGTAATCGTGGCCTGTCCCCTCCGCCGTCGCCACCATCTGAACCGGAACGAAGCTTTCGCTGTCAATAATCATTTCCGTGAATGAAGACAGAGACCCATAATTGACACTCGCATCATGATGACCCGTGAACGATGGGCTTGTGTCCCCGCCGGAGGAACTGAAGCTGCGGTACAGCGAGGCGTCGGTTGAGTAATTCGGTAAATAGCCTTCCATCGCTGTCGTCGTCGTCGTTAGTCCGTAGCCGCTAATGCAATCCAATCCAACCATTGCCGCCGTTGTCGAGTAGTGGTCCATTGCTGCCACAGGTTGCCTTCGGGGCGCGCCTCAAATTATCATCACTTTGGATGTGTAGGGTGCTTGTCCCGATAATTGTGTGTGATGGAAGTTCGATAGCTTGTTTTGGTGTGGTAGGGTTAGAACAATTACTCTTTTTTTTCAGTTTATTATTTGAATTTCTGCCCCGTATCTGAAAAATAAAAATTAAAAAAAAAAACTGTCAGACTTAAGGTTGCGCTTATTTAGCTAACAGATCAGAAGAAGTTGCTCTATGTCATCAATTTCTTAATAATGTGGTAATATGATGATGATTAACAAGTTGCTAAATGATGATTTTTATAGCACGAATTGAACATTTATGCAATTCAGTGTTATAATTTCTAGTTTATATTAATCATTTTGGTATCATAATAGCCAACTTTTTCGAACTCATTTAACCTGCATTATGAACATGATGCAACACAAATGAGTTGTATAATGAAAAAATAAGGTATGCACACAGCAAAATTTAGCCACCGCATTTTGGATAGAAATTTTACAATTTTTAACGAATCTTGTCAACCTATGGCGCAAAAGAAAGCTTATTGTGTGAGAAATCGAAAAATATTTACCTCAGGAGATATTTTGACATTGTGTTAAAATTAGAGTCAAGGGAACAAGAAGTCCTCGAAAAGTTTTTGCACAAGCGTGCTAAAAATCTGACAATGTACATTAAAACGACGCTACCCGCAAATTTCATTTAGCGTTCAAGTATTCGGTTCTATACATCATTACAACGTGGAAAGGTTGCAGATTAACTTAAGCCCAAGAAATAATCGAAGTTTGGCAAGAATTACATATTACGGTCAACAATATGAAATTGTGGATTGAAAAACCGAGCTTTCAAAAACACATGTACAACAAATCATATTTTTCACTACGGAGAATGTCAGGAAAAATGGCTAGCCCCCCTTATTCAAAAGCTTAGATATTGTGTATTGTTTTGGATTGATTTTTGTACCATGCCCTTGGCGAAGAATCCTTGCGTTTGTATGCAGAAAACTATATGAAAATTGTACCTTATTTTTCCAAAAAACGTAAAATCTCATACACCTCAAAACTCACACCAATTAAAAAATATTGAGTAACCGTGAATTGGAACCTTCAAAAAATGTCAAGAAAGGCAGCTTTCATCAAAAAATAAGATTGATTTTGACACAAAGGTGGTAAAAATTTCTTGGCAAGCGATCGTAGGTACTGTGCAAAACTTTACGGAAGGACTCAAGCGCAAAGCTCGAGATGACGGATATAATAAGTCAAATCAACAATGTCTTGATGTTGATTTAAAGTAAATTAATGCTTTTTACGATAAATTGCTTTTGGTTTGGGAATAAATTAGAATGCATTATTACTGCTTGATTTTCTTTGGCTAGATTTTGCTGTGCGCATACCTTAATCATTGTATAAAATTTGGTATGCACCTCGTTACAAAACTCGATTTTTTTTAGCACTCATTGTATTTCGGCAAATCTCGTTGGATAAATATATGACTCGTGCTAAATAATCTGCGTTTTTTGCAACATGTTACATAAATAACTATTAGCCTTTTTTGGTGTTGGGGACATAATACCAGTAAGTTGATCCATTGTGGTGTTATCCTCTTCGTATTTTTCCTTACTGAGAGAATTCATCACTATAGAGCAATGACTATCCTCGCAGCAATTGACGTGCTTCCCACCCAGGTACAATACATTTCAAATGAAATATACAACTTGTTTGAAATGATAGGCCCAGATTTCCCAAGGCTGCAATCCCGAGCAAAGTCTGATAGCAAATTGAAAACTAATTTTGATGTTGTGATATTGTAAATTTTGATAACTCAGGTTGTTTTCGTTTTGGTCGTTTTAACGGTTAAAATATCAAAAATGAGAGCAGAAAAATGTTCCTGTGACAGCAAATTGAAAACAATTCCTGCTATCGATGATAGCAAATTGATAACTGTTTTTGTTATCAGCGCAAGAAAAATTAAAAATTGTTAAATGTAGAGTTTTTCAATCGATATCAAATCATAAATGCAATAATATAATTGCACTAATGTTATATCCTTAGAATTACTTTACATAGTTGACTAAAAACTATTGTAAAACTTTATATTTACATTAATTCAAAATGGCAGCAAACCGAAAGCAAAATTTGAAATCAAATTAAGTAAAGATAAAATGATATCAAAATGTGATATCAATTTGTTGCTGATTACAAATCATGTTTTCAATTTGCTGTAATTTTGTTGTTGGACTTTGCTCGGGATACGCCCTCATCAAGACATCTGCAACACTGTTGATATAGTGCAACAACTCGCACAATAAATGTTCCGAGCTCTCGCTCTCAAACTTACAAAAGCGACATTCCAATAATATTCAAGTACCTAAGTAACACACTTGTCTTGTCACAGAAGAGTCATGGCAGCGCACGTTTTTGTTGCGCAGAAGTCACTGTGACTTACTTTTAACAAATAAATACTTACTTGCTAATAGTAAGTCACAATGACTTCTGGGCGACAAAAACCGGCGCCGCCGTGACTCTTCTGTGGTAAGAGTGTTACTTGGGTAATATCTGCAAGCACAGTGACCTTTCACTAGACCAATGTGTAAGTGCCTAAATAAGGTTTGTTAAGGTTGAAGGATTCGTCATTGACAAAATCGTCATCATTGAAAATTCGAAAGCAGTTTTCTCGTTCAAAGATGAAATTTCCGCAATGAAAATGTATTCACTGTATTGCGGGTGCAGAATGGAGTACAGTGAATACATTTCAATGCAATCATTCATGTTTTGAGTGAGAAAACTGCTTTCGAATTTCTGATGACGACGATTTTATCAATGACGAATCCTTCAACCTTAAGGTTTATTAACCTCAATGATTTAATGATTTTGAACAGTAATGCAACGGATTGATATCAAGCTCATTCCGGTACTGAAAGGGCCAGTATGAAAAATAATTTATAGTGCCGAATTGAAAAATACTTGTCTTGTGGTAGGGTGGCCCATACTTATATCAAAAACAAAACAAAAATCAAGAAGAGGAATGTTTTATCTTCCGAATCTGTTGTTTTGGACTCTCAGTAGCTACGGTGAAAAGAGCAAAATCGTTAAGATTATGGTGGCGCTCATCGAGCTTGAAATAAGTATGGGAAATCTCTGGAGGATTTCCTGAAGGAATTCATGGGTAAATTCTTGAAAGAACTCCTGAAGGACTTTCAGAAGGTAGGCCTGGAGAAAACCCTGAAGGGATGCCTGGAAGAAATCAAGGAGGATTTCCTGGAGGTATTTTTGTAAGTATACCTGTAGGAATTTTTGGAGGAGTCACTAGAAAGATTCCTGGGACAATCTCTTCAAAAATGTCTGAAGGAATCCCTGAAGAAATTTATGAAGAAATCACTTGAGGAATTCCTGGAGAAAATTTTGGAGTAAGCCCCAGACGAATTCTTGGAGAAATCCGTGGTGGACATCCTGGAGGAATCCCTGAAGCAATTCACGTAAGAATCTATGGAGGAATTTGAGAGGGAAAAATGCCTGGATAAATTCCTGGAGGAATTCCTGGTGAATTTTCTGGAGGAATTCTTGGAGGAATCTTTGGGGGAATCAATGGATAAATTCATGGAGGAATTTCTAGAGGAATCTATGAAGCAATTCCTAAAGGAATCTCTGCATGAATCTCTAGTGGGGTCTCTGGAGGACTTCCTGGATAAAGTCCTGGAGGAACTCATAGGGTAATTCCTGAATGAATCATTGAAGCAATTTCTGGAGGAATCTCTGGATGAATTCCTGGAGGAACTGCCTAAGAGGAATTCCTGAAGGAATGCATTGAGAAATTCCTGGAGGAATGACTACAGAAATTCCTGGAGGAGAAATATCTGCGTTAATTCCCAAAATTCCTGAAAATCCTGGAAAATTTATGATGGAATCCCTAGAGGATTTCTGGAGACATTCCAGGAGGAATTACTGTAGAAATTTCTGAAGGAATTCCTACATGAATTCCTGAACCACTCATCAAATCAAGAGGAATTCATGGAGAAATCCCTGGAGAAATTCCTGGGATAATTCCTGAAATAGTTCTTGGAGGAATTCCCGGATAAAATCCTGGAGGAATGCCTGGAGGAATTCCTGGAGAAATTCCTGGGGGAATTCTTAGAGGAATGCGTTTAGGAATTTCTGGAGGAATCTCTGGAGAAATCTCTAGTGAAATTTCTGGAGAAATCTCTAGAGGAATTCCAATAAGAATCTCTAGAGGCGTTCATTGAGGAATCCCTGCAGAAATTCCTGGACAAATTTTTAGAGGAACCCCTGCAGGAATTCTTAGAGGAAACCTTGTAAGAACTCCTGGAGGACTTTCTGGAGGAAACTCAGGAAGACCTCTGAAATAAATTACAGGAGGAATCCGTAAGGACAAACCACGAGGAGTTTCTGATGAGATTCCAGGAAGAAGAAGAAAGAATTCTTGAAGGAATCCTGAAGGAATCCTAGGAATAGTTCGTGGAGGAATCCCTGCAGCAGTTCTTAAAGGAACCCCAGTAAAAATCATGAGACAATACAGAGAGGAATTCCTAAGGGAATCCCTAAACAATTTCTAGATCCTGGCCTAATTCCTGGAGGAGTTCCTGAAATAATCCCAAGTAAAGTTCCTGGAGGAACGCTTGGGGCAATTTTTAAAACAATACCAATACCGGGAGTTGTTCCTGAAAGAACTACAAAAGTAATTTCTGAGTTAATCCCTGAAGGAATTTTAGGAGGAATTCCTTAGGAAATCCCAGAAGAGCTTTCTTAGGGAATTCCTGGAAGAATTTCTGTAGGAATTCATGAAAATATCTGAAGGAATCCATGTCTGTAAGGATGGATGGATGAAAGGATCTCTACTGAAAGCCTTACGGAAATCCTTGGGGAAATTCCTGAAGGAATCATCGATGAAGGCATTGCAACAATCCCTGGAGGAAGCTCTAAAGATATCCCAGAAAAATTCCCAGAGAAGTGTTTGGTGAAATCTCTAGAAGAATTCTTGAAGGAAACTCGGTGAGGAATTCTTACACGAATCACTTCACCCTTTGGAACCGGATGAACGTGTTAGAGGTCAGCAAGGTTGCGGCAGCAGTGGCGAAACAATTTGGCTCCAAAACGTTAAGGAACAAATCAAATTGATGCATTGTCAAAAATTAGGACTGCAGTTTTCTCATACATATTTATTAAATTGAATGTATCATAAAAACGATCAGCCAATTCCATCGCACAATGGTCCGAATCCACGTTTTAGCAGGAAAAAAATCCGTATCTCTGTTTTCGTTAATTTTAGGCATTTGGTGTCTTCAGAGAAGTTGTTTGTATTTGTTTGCTGCATCTTTTCCAAAAATTTTTGATTAGGGTGGTCCGCGCCTTAACTCAAATCTGGAATAGAACTTTTAAATTTCAAGTCATACGCGATCGAGTTCTTCAGCAAAGTTGTAGACAATGCTATTTTGAGCAACTTTGCTGAATACGCCGTTTTCTAGCTCTTAATTTGAACATAGTAGGTCAATTTTAAGTTTTGACTTAGGGTGAGCCACCCAAAAACGGTTTTTTCGCAATAACTTTTTTATTTGATTTTTTTCGTCGATGAGAGCTTCGGAGCATTTAAACTGCAAGTAATGACGCATATTTGTTCTGAACATTACACGTTGCTAGGTCTTGTTATTCAAATGTTATGGGCAATTTTGACTTAAAATCAACGATGTCTTCAAATACTTATATCTCGAGGAGCTGGTAAAATAAAAAATGTTCTTTAAGCGGCATTTGGAAGGTCACATATAAAGCCAAATTTGGAGCAAATATTACAAGAACGTTATTTTTTAAATTGGAATAAATCGACTCCAAAAATCCCCTTGAAAATTGAAAAAACTACTTATAACTCATACAATTTCAAAGATAGAGTCAAACTGTCTTTGGAAAAAATGTAGGTTTTTACCATGCCTACAAGTTTCCCACACACGATTTTTTTGCAAAACGTGAAGCAAAAGCTTGAAATTGATAATTTGATTCTTAGGGGTACATGCTATGTTTTTCTAGGAAATCAGAACGATATTCTTTAAAAACAAATTATCAATTTCAAGCTTTTGTTTCACGTTTTACAAAAAAGTTGTGTATGGGAAACTTTTAGGTATGGTGAAAACCCACATTTTTTTCGAAGACAGTTTGATTCTATCTTTAAAATTGTATGAGTTAGAAGTAGTTTTTCGATTTTTCAAGGGGATTTTTGGAGTCGATTTATTCCAATTTAAAAAATAACGTTCTTGTAATATTTGCTCCACATTTGGCTTTATATGTGACCTTCCAAATGCCGCTTAAAGAACTTTTTTTATTTTACCAGCTCCATGAGATATAAGCATTTGAAGACATCGTTGTTTTTAAGTCAAAATTGCCCATAACATTTGAATGACAAGACCTAGCAACATGCAATGTTCAGAACAAATATGCGTCATTACTTGCTCTTCAAATGCTCCGAAGCTCACATCTTCGAAAAAAATCAAATAAAAAAGTTATTGCAAAAAACCCGTTTTTGGGGGGCTCACCCTAAGTCAAAACTTAAAATTGACCTACTATGTTCAAATTAAGAGCTAGATAAACGGCGTATTCAGCAAAGTTGCTTGAAATAGCATTGCCTACAACTTTTGTGAAGAACTCGATCGCGTATGACTTAAAATTTAAAAATTCTTTTCCAGATTTGAGTTAGGACGAGGACCACCCTAATCAAAAATTTTTGGAAAAGATGCAGCAAACAAATACAAACAACTTCTCTGAAGACACCAAACGTCTAAAATTAACGAAAACAGAGATACGGATTTTTTTCCTGCTAAAACGTGGATTCGGACCATTGTGCATCGGCCTATGAAAACATGCTGATCGTTTTTCAAAACTGACTTACTTTTTTTTTTGAATACTCGCCAAACTGAGTTACACGTAAAGGAAGCTATGGGAAACTTGCTGGAAGAGTTTGTCGATGCAGAAGTATCTGTAAAACTGTCTGAAGTAATCGTGGGAGGAAGTTCTGAAGCATTTCTTGCAACGAGCACTGAAACAATTACTATCGGAAACCTTCAAGACGTTCATGCATTCACGAAGGAGAAGTTCTTGGAGAAGATGATTAACCTGGGCTTGTTAGGGGAATATCTGAAAATAAAAAGAAAATCGCGTTATGTACTGTTCCTTTGAATTCCACTAAGAATTTGCATCCTTTGACAGATACGTATTTCGACCTCAACTGTAAGGTCGTCTTGAGTGCCTTGTACTTGACTCGACTTTTTAGGTCGAGTCAAGTACAAGACACTGAAGACGACCTTACAGTTGAGGTCGAAATACGTATCTGTCAAAGGATGCATATTCTTAGTGGAATTCAAAGGAACAGTACTTAACGCGATTTTCTTTTTATTTTCTTGGAGAAGTTCCTTGAAGAATTGAAAATGCAACAAATCCATACATGCGACACATCAAACTGCGGCATTTTCGATAACCTGATAAACGGTAAGCAGGAAAATAGTCTCAGACGATATCTGAGCCGGTAGTGTTCCAGAACCGGTTCCGGGTGTCCCGCCAGTTGCAAAATATAGAAATGAGCCAAACCCATACATGCGACAACATCAAATCGCGGCTCTTTAGGTAACCTGATAAACGGTTAGCAAGAAAACAGTTTCCGACCATATTTGAGACAACCGGTAGTGCACCTGAACTGATTACGAGTGTCCCTCCGGAAGTGGTCAAATGTAGAAGGAAACCAAACAACACATCAAAATTCGGCTTCTTCGATAATGTGAAGAACAGCTCGCAAGAAAATAGTCTCAGATCACATCTAAGACTACCGGTTGTGCTCCGGAACCGGATTCAGTGTCTCGCCAAAACTGGCTAAATGTAAAAAAGAATCAAACCCATGAATGCGGCATATCAATTCGTGCTTTTTATGAAAACTGATTAACTGTAAACTAGTATCAGACCACAATCGGTACAGTCCGGAACTGGTTCTGGGTGTCCCACCGGAAGTGGTAAAATGTAAAATTGAATCATTACCCATGCATGCGGTACCGGAAAACCCCGCTAATTTGACAATTATTGCTGTTGAATTGCCGGGGTAAACTTTTAATTTGACACATTTTTCATCCAACATATTGTTGTTAATTGAAATTTGGCAACTCTATTTTAGTTTTTGTTTTGATTGTTGGATTTGTTTTTGAACACAAATTCTACTGATATTGTGGTGGTTTTCCATAGCATCAAATTTGAACTTTCGGAAGTAGCAGCTGCAAGAGAAGCTGCTGCGGGTGTGAGTATCAGCACAATATCGGATCATTCATATTTACAGTGTAGATCACTGTGACATTTGATCATTTTTTAATTCGACAAATGTCGAATGAGTGGGGTACGAGTTGAAAAAAACGTCGTATTAAAAAGTGTAGAATAAGCGAGGAAAGACGGTACATTAAATTACAGCTTTTTCGATAACCTGATGAAGGATTCGTAGAAACATAATCTCAGATCATATTTGAGACAACTGCTAGTGTCCGGAACCGGCTCCAGATGTCCCACTGGAGGTGGTCGAACTTAAAAGTGAACCAAACCCATACATGCGATACATCAAATCGCGGCTCTTTAGTTAACCACTGAAATAGTCTCATACCAGATTTAGCAGAACCGGTAGTGCTCCGGAATCAGTTCCAGGTGTCCCGCCAAAAGTGGTCAAATATAAAGTAAATCTTTTCTAAAAACCTGAGGAACGATCAGCAAAAAAATAGGCTGAGACCATATTAGAGACTACCGGTAGGGTTGTAGAACTAGCATTTGGTGCTTCGCCGGAAC
Organism: Aedes albopictus; assembly: GCF_035046485.1. Lineage (NCBI taxonomy): Eukaryota > Metazoa > Arthropoda > Insecta > Diptera > Culicidae > Aedes > Aedes albopictus. The sequence goes on along the minus strand of NC_085137.1, from coordinate 190,452,170 downwards.
TACAAATGTGAACGAAATCTGTGCAAGCGATAAATATGTGTCAGAGAATAGCATCTTGATGAAACTAAAGCCACATACGAACAAACGTTTATTTCTACTCACTACGTATCGTTCTTGTTTTCAATGTTTTTTTTTGCTCCTGTTTGACGTTTAATCACTATCGCCATCTAGCCAGCGGCTTGCAAAACGCATCCTGATTAGCATAGTGCGATAAAGTTTCGTGACGATGAATATAATCGCAGTTTGTTCCAAGTAATATGTCTGTTGACTGTGCTAAAGTGATCTCATCAAATCACACCATTTCAGACTCCTAAGGTGTAAATATACAGTACAGTAGGATAAGTCAACGTTGTATGGAAATAATAATAATATTCAATCGCATCAACTCCGAGCAAAGTTTTTTCAACCCCCTTTTGCAACCCTGATTATTATTTTGATGCCCTCCTGCAATGTAATGTGGTTGAAATCTGTATGGGATTTAGAACGCAAAATTTCACATACTTGCCTTTTTTCGTCAAATTTTATACGAATCTTGTAACCTATGTTAAAAAATATAGCCTATTTAGGTTTAAATTTTTTGAAAAAAGTATCAATTTTTTTTATTTTACACGCAAGAGCACCTTTTTCTGAGCCACTATGATTTTTTTTCAGATTTTGAGAATTTTATGTTGGTACCTAAGGTCAATTTCAAAGAGATTTTCTGAAATCACCTTTTGACAGCTCCACCCAGTATAAAATGCGATGAGAAGGGGATTCGACAAACCACGCCCGTACAAACATCAAATTAATTTTTAAAGGCCCCGGGCATGAAAATTCATGAAAACTTTGGGTTTCGGTTCAGCTTTGCATGCAGATTCAGAATATGGAATTATCTCAACGCCGATAAAGAAGCCAATTTAGCAGAAAAAAAACTTTGTCGAAGTCTGATATTTTTCAGCTCTGCCTATACGTTGAATATAACGTCGGAATATGTGCCGTCAACAAGTTTTCCAATTCGATGATGAATCTGATATATTCTCAGGATTCAAGAACACTTCGGCTTATGTCGACGAATAGATCATAGGAATATATTCGACGAGAAAGGCACTATCACCACTAGGTGGATTAATTGGGTTTTTGCTTTTAACATGATGTTTGTTTAAATTGTAAATTACATAGTGAAAATTAATGCATTTTGAGCTACTACACTCTACCCCGCCTATGCTTCTAGAAAGTCTTTCTCTTTTCCTACCGGATCCGGCAAATCCGGAAAATTTGGCATGTTGTTTTTGTATTCCATGAATAAAAATCACAAAATTAAGCCATTCAACAAAGCTCGTTATTTGGTAATATTATATGATAAAATTGAATTGGTGCTGTTAGAGAAATAGTGGGCGAAATTTCTTGTGGTTGGATAATAAAAGTTTAACAATAAATAGATGAAACCCTTAATTGTTGGAATAGTTTATTTGTTTAGAGTTTTTTAAGAACTCTGATAATCTTAAGTTGACTCGATTTAAAGGGAATATTATGGCGGCCAGGAGGGGGGGCATGTTCACCGCCCCTCCAATATTTGCATTAACCGTATAGAACACTTTTTCCCATAGAGTTGCGTCACTACCGGTGTACCTACCCTAATGCTGCATTTGCTACGTTCATCTTCGTTCATCCAATTTCCATCCCGTGCTCCGGATTGCGTTTCGTGATTTATGAGTTCTTCTCTTTAAAACACCTTCCAGACCAATATCCTGCTTCCGATTGAACGCGGCGATCTTGTTTTTGTTCACACAGAAGTACTCTTCTTACGCACTGGCACTACAGATCTTCTAGAAAAACTTGCGCACACTTTTTAAAGCGACGAACCTCTCCACAACGAACTCCGGGGGCCAACGATCTGACTTTGGCGAGTGCATCGAACGGACTGCGCCTGCGATGGTATTCGACCTGCGCGAGTCACTTTTGCTCCTTGCTATGCCGATCGCCCAGTCAGTAGTACTTATCGGAACAGGATCATCATCATCTGTATAAATTGAAACACATGGTTGCACGCGCGCGAAGGGATATACCCACCGCCTATGTCGAGGGCCCGAGGGCTCATCATTATCGGATCGCAAAACCGAAAAGCACGAGAAGGAGAAAGGAATAAAAGCGGTTGATGAAGTACGCAAGGGGGATTTGGGAAAAGGGACTTAATTGGGGGACGTTTTATTGAAATTTTAAGGGGTTCATTATTGACATTGGTGGATGTGTCTACCTACGACATGGGGTGGTTTTCATCGTAGTTGAAAACGGGAGCAACGAGAAGCAAAGAACTGAAAGGCTTGTTGGGCCTGTAGTAGATAACACAGCGCAACATTTTTTTGTCTCAAGAGCAAACTTATGTGTCTCCGAAGGATTTTGGGCCGCTGAATCCGAATCCGGGCTCAGATTTGCTCCAACACGTCACAATTCTGAGCTATACCTCAATTTATAGGGCAAAATATGCGATTTTGGGCTTTTTTGACTGCAAGCCATTAAGCAAGGAAATATTTTTTTGAAGCAATCAAAAGGTTAAGGGGCTGGAGGATGACTTGTATGGGAAATATTGTACCTAACATAAATCGCTTAAAACTATAAAATTTGATTTGGTAAAACGACATATTTTGCATGAGTCGTTAATTTAGATGTTAATTGACCAATTAACCTTTTGATTGCTTCAAAAAAATATTTCCTTGCTTAACCCTCTAATACCCAATCCCGCCTTTAGACGGGGTATAGTTTGAGCATTTTTGTAATTTTTGTTTCGTTAAAAATCTTTTTTTTTTATATTTTTGGCTGATATTTAGGACTGTTCTGTATATCTCAAAATGGTTTTTGGTGTATTTTGAGCGTATTTACATTTTTTTTAAAATCATTGAAAAATTGATGTTTTATTCGCCTTTTAGAAGTCATTGTTTATTCTGTATTGAATCGCTACAATTAATATATTTTAATTTTTTCCCAAATCATTCTATCCTTGTTTTATAGTTTAAGGGAATCGAATACACTCTAAAATTATTTTCCTTAAAATTACACGGAAAATAAAATTTTCTGTGAAAAAAATTTAAAATAATAATATTTCAACAATAATCATAAAATCTCAAATTGTTTTGATCTCAAAAAAATTGTTGCCCAAATTGGCTTCCAGGAAAAATATGAAAGTGTGGGGATGTCAAAAAATAAAAATTAGAAAAATCAAAAACTGAAATTCAAGAAATCGAGAATTAAAAAGAATCATGTTCCAAAACATGCTTAAATCGATTTTAGATGACGAAAAATGATATTTAGATCAAAATCATAAATTTGGGTATTAGAGGGTTAATGGCTTGCAGTCAAAAAAGCCCAAAATCGCATATTTTGCCCTATAAATTGAGGTAAAGCTCAAAATTGTGACGTGTTGGAGCAAATCTTAGCCCGGATTCGGATTCAGCGGCTCAAAATCCTTCGGAGACACATAAGTTTGCTCTTGAGACAGATAAAAAGTTAATTTTTGTTACGCTGTGTAATCTTAGAAAACCTTATCAATCATGTACTTATAGTCGAGCCCACATTGAACCAAATAGCGAAGTAGAGGTGACTCCTTTAAACAGAGTTACTACACTAAGATCTTTTTTACACGGATTTTTTTTTTATCTGCATTAACGAGATTTTTAGCCTTAGGCTAGTTCATCTCGGGACCCACGCTTTACTTCCCTTTCGAAGGAAGAACCCACATTTTGTGAGTTTTGTCGGGACTGGGATTCGGTCCCAAATTCTCGGCGTGATAGTCATGTGTTCTAACCATTACACCAGGTCCGCTCCACATTTACACGGCTTTTTTTTACACAGATTTTCGAACTAACACGGTTTTCTTACACGGATTCGCGTTTCAACACGGGTTTTCGACTTTTTCGCGCTAAATGTCCAGATGGGAAATTCTTAATTAAAAGATGAAAGGGGATTTATAAGGAGGGTTGCAATGGTGTTGAAGAGTGATTGGAGGTGATGGTGGAAGATAATGTAAGAGGTCTGTAGGGTTCAAAAGGGATGCATGGGGATGGTGGGGGGGTGGGGGTCTGCTTGTTGGGGATGGGGATCAATACATGGGTGGCTAAGAGAGGTGGTGAAATGAGGGGTTTTCTGCCGGTGGTTCCTAGACTATGGTTCTGTAAAGAATTAATTTAACCCTCAAAAGCCCTAGACGAACCACTTTTTTTCAATCGGCTACTACTCAAAGACCATACAATCAAAAAATCTGAAACCAATTTTACATTAAATGCGGTTAGTTGGTCTTCCAATATCTGGGTGTGGCATCCCCCCTGACCCCTTCCCCCTTTTCTGGGTATTGAGAAATGCCTTGCCACGGGGGTATTTTTCGGCAATTTTATTGAATATCACACATATTATCATTCTGAAATTTGTATTGTAAAATGTATTTGGCTATAAAATGATCGCTCTGTGCTATGGGCATGCCACCGCTGCCAGTTCCGGATGTTCAGGTTTCCGGACATAATCTCTGGAGGAACCTGCTTACTAAGGTTCGCATTCATAATCCTTTTTTGCGGCTTCAAATATTGAATTAAGAAGTATGATGTCTTAGAAGAGTTTGTTATATATACTTAATTCTTTATTTTAAAATTTTCACCTAGATGATTAATCCACCTAAAAGTGCGATAGGAATTCACTTTTTCTCAAAAATAAAGATAGAGTATTGGTGTCTTCTACAAAGTTGCAGAAAAAGGTATTATTGGAAAGGTGGAAGCAGCACTTCGATCAGCACCTGAACGGCGTCCCAAGCAACACACATGTTATAATAAAGTTACGACAGCGCAAGTTTTGGTTGTATAGAAGTTTATTTTACGTAATTCTAACATTGTGTTGAAATAACGTAAAATAAACTTCTATACAACCAAAACTTGCGCTGTCGTAACTTTTATATAACATGTGTGTTACTTGGGGTGGAGAACGTAGGCGCGGGAGCCCACGGCAACGGAGGAAACGACGACGCCAGTGCAGCGAAGGACGGAAACGAACCAACTCCCACGCTGAGGGAAGTTAAGGATGCCATTCACCAGCTCAAAACCAACAAAGCAGCTGGTAAGGATGGTATCGCAGCTGAACTCATCAAGATGGGCCCAGAAAAGTTGGCCACCTGTTTGCATCGGCTGATAGTCAGGATCTGGGAAACCGAACAGCTACCGGAGGAGTGGAAGGAAGGGGTAATCTGCCCCATTCACAAGAAAGGCGACCATTTGGAATGTGAGAACTTCAAGGCGATCACTATTTTGAATGCTGCCTACAAAGTGCTATCCCAGATCATCTTCCGTCGCCTGTCACCTAAAACAAATGAGTTCGTGGGAAGTTATCAAGCCGGCTTCATCGACGGCCGGTCGACAACGGACCAGATCTTTACCGTACGGCAAATCCTCCAGAAATGCCGTGAATACCAGGTCCCAACGCATCACCTGTTCATCGACTTCAAAGCGGCATACGACAGTATCGACCGCGCAGAGCTATGGAGAATCATGGACGAAAACGGCTTTCCTGGGAAGCTGACTAGACTGATTAAAGCAACGATGGACGGTGTGCAAAACTGCGTAAGGGTTTCGGGTGAACTATCCAGTTCATTTGAATCTCGCCGGGGACTGAGACAAGGTGATGGACTCTCATGCCTACTCTTCAACATCGCTCTGGAAGGTGTGATGCGACGAGCCGGGCTCAACAGCCGAGGAACGATTTTCACAAAATCCGGTCAATTTGTGTGCTTTGCGGACGACATGGACATTATTGCAAGAACATTTGGAACGGTGGCAGAGCTGTACACCCGCCTGAAACGGGAAGCAGCAAAGGTCGGACTGGTGGTGAATGCCTCAAAAACAAAGTACATGCTGGTAGGCGGAACCGAAAACGACCGGATCCGTCTGGGTAGTAATGTTACGATAGACGGGGATACTTTCGAGGTGGTGGAGGAATTCGTCTACCTCGGATCCTTACTGACGGCTGACAACAACGTGAGCCGTGAAATTCGGAGGCGCATCATCAGCGGAAGTCGGGCCTACTACGGGCTCCAGAAGAAACTGCGGTCGAAAAAGATTCACCCACGCACCAAATGCACCATGTACAAAACGCTAATAAGACCGGTAATCCTCTACGGGCACGAGACATGGACCATGCTCGAGGAGGACCTGCAAGCACTCGGAGTTTTCGAGCGACGCGTGCTAAGGACGATCTTCGGCGGTGTGCAGGAGAACGGCGTGTGGCGGAGAAGAATGAACCACGAGCTCGCTGCACTTTACGGCGAACCCAGCATCCAGAAGGTGGCCAAAGCCGGAAGGATACGGTGGGCAGGGCATGTTGCAAGAATGCCGGACAACAACCCTGCAAAGCTGGTGTTTGCAACTGATCCGGTTGGCACAAGAAGGCGTGGAGCGCAGAGAGCACGATGGGCAGACCAGGTGGAACGTGACTTGGCGAGCATTGGGCGCGACCGAGGATGGAGAGCGGCAGCCACGAACCGTGTATTATGGAGAAATATTGTTGATTCAGTTTTATCTTGAATTTGATGTAATACTAAATAAATGAATGAATGAATGGAAAGTTTGCCGAACAAACTATTACCTTATTTGTTCAACTTTAAGAGTTATGTGTCATGGTTTGTGGACGACCCCTTGTAATAGGTTTTCGGATATAACTTTTTCTATGGATTTTTAGGATTTTTTGAGTGTTCTACAAAGTTTTTCTTTGTGATGGAATACATCTCCTTCTGCTTTTTTTCTTCGTACTGGAATAACGCTCCAAGTGGAACAGCGACTGCATCTCAACTTGGGGGTGAAATCCTAAAAAGCCATCCTGAAGTATGCTTGGAGAAATTCCTATGATTTTTGCAGAAATTATTGCTAGAATACCTCACTCAATTACAGTCACTACTTACTAACTACTTTTGGTCCTGAGCACCCTTTAGATCCAGCTTATTTTTCTTATTTCTCATTCATTCTCTTCTATAATCATAGGAAACAGAGGAATAGAAGTGAGAGCAAGTTCCATCTCTTCCATGATTCTCGTTCTTTTGTTTGTTCCTGAAGAACGAGTAAAAAAAAACATCTGGCCACGCTAGTGGCAACAACTGTGATTCTTTCGAACAAAAATCTCGTTTTGATTCCCTCGGGGATTTACATGACGATTATTTCAGAAATATTCTTACAAATTTTCCAACTGGGAAGCAACTAGAAATTCCTTTAGGAATTATTGCTGAGATTTCTCCAGAAGTGATGCTGGAGATACTCCTGGAGAAATTCTAGTTAGAGTTTCTGCTGGTAGGTACTCTTAGAAAAAAAAATCTTAAGAAATCCATGAAGAAATCTGTAAATGAATCGCAAGCATAATTTCTATAGAATACCTTGGAGAAATAGAAAAAGAAATCACTCACATTTTCTCCGATTCATTGTAATTCATCGTAAAAATAATCTTGAAAAAGTTCCTAAAAGCTTAAAATAATAAGAAGTTTTTTATATGTTCAGCTCAAAATCGACAAAATGGCCACTTACACCCCTTTGCATCTGGGCTCCTCAATTCTTCTTGCATTACCAATAGAAATTTCTTGCTGGGACTCCTCCAGTAATTCCTGCTGTAATTTATTCATAGATTTCTCCAGAAATAAATAATTCCTATTGGGAATCCTCTAGAGAATATATTATAAACTACTGCTGGAATTTCTCCAGGACTTCTACTGGGTTTTTTTCTAGATATTTCATGTAGGTACCCTCCTAATTTTTTTTTCCGGGATTCCAATGCAATATCTGCAGAGAATCCTCCAGTAATTCCTGCAGGAATTTAAAGAGCAATATTTATATTTATTGGAGATACTCCATGGAAATCTTAACAAGAATTTCCTAAGAAATTGCAGAAGGTATTTTTGGAATCCCTGTTGTTTACTGGATGTATTGCAAGAGGAATTCCTAGAAGTATCCTTGGAGAAGAATTTAAAGGAGGAATTCCGGAGGGATCTTCAGAGGAATCCCAACAGTCATCCCTACAAAAATTGCTGGAGAAATCTTTTGAAAAATCTTCTTAGAATTCCTCTAGAAATACCTGATGAGATTGTGCTAGAAGTTTCTGCCGGGATTCTTCCCTCGGCAAGGAATGTCCCTTTAAGAAACATTCTACAGTTTATTCAAATCCTCTCGGAATAATTCTATGAATTCTTGTTGTGATTCCTTCAGGAATTCCTACCAGGATTTCCCCAAGCATTTCTGCTGGGATTTCACAACAATTCCCGGTGGTATTTTTGCTGTAAAAGCTTTTAAGAATCCTCCAGGAATTGCTGAATAATTTCTGTCATTAATAGCTTGAGGAATCCCAGCAAGATTTCCAAGAGATTTCCCACCACGAATTCCTCGAGAAATCTGAATCAATTTCAACTTAATTTCTCAAAGGAATCTGAAGGAGACTTCCAATAAGAAAACGAAGAGAAATTCCTGAAATAATCCCTAGATACATTCTTAGAAGAAGCGCAAGAGACACTCTGAAGGATGTTACAGAAGAGAAGTTACAGTAGTAGTTTGTGGATGAATCCAATCAATAATAATTCAATAAATCCCTACAAGAATGTCTAGAGGTAATCCCAGAAGAATTCTTTGATAAATTCCAAGAGGTATTACCACAGATAACAGACGTTTATGCTTGTATTGGCAATGTGTGTAAAAATGCTCAACAGCCATTTTGTATGTAACGAGCAGCTGAAACTCATGTGGCAATCATTTAGAGATGGCGCAGTGATCGATAGTCAGTGATCGCTTTCAAGATTGCATGCACTACGCAATTTTACATTCAAGATTGTATTCGATCTTGAATGGAACTGGAACTTTGAACTATTCTTGCATTCAAGTTAGATGTAATGTCGCAATAAGTTGAGTAGATGGCGGTAGTGAGCCAACGTATATCGTTTTTAACATTTACACAGGATTCTGCGAAAAATTTGTACTAGCATAAACATCTGTTATCTGTGGTATTACTAGAAGAACAACTTGAGGGATTCGTGGTTTTAACCAAGCAGGCATTTAGGGGAAATTTGAAGTGAAATTTGTAGAGGAATGTTTTGAAAAAAAAAACCTGTAAAAATCACAAAAGGAACTTTTGTAGGAATTCCTGTGGACTGGGCATTCTAGAGTTTTTTTTTTCGTAAATGAAGTCCTGAAGGATTTCTTGCAGAAATGCTCAGAAAAATGCAAAGAGAAACTTTTGGAGGAATCCAAGAGAAAGATTTTTTGAGAAATCCTCTTGAAACTCCTCAACAAATTAATAATGGAATTGCTCTCGAAATTCTTGCTGAGATTGTCCCAGAGGTTTCTCCAAAGATTCCTTTACATTAGCTGCATGTAATTCTTCCAAGGGTTCCTATAGGAATTCCATTTGTGGTTTCTCCAGAGATTTTTCAAGGATACCTTAAGGAATTTCCCTAGCAACATCACCTGAAATTCTTGCAAGGATTCCTTCAGATATTTCTACTATTTTTTCAGGAATTCTTGCTGGAATTTCTCAAACAATATCAGCTGAGATTTCTTCAGTAATTGCTCTTAGGAGTCCATCAAGAATTCCTGGTACATTACCAGCAGGAATTGGTTGAGGATTTCCAACAAGGCTTCCTGGTGGATTCTTTAGGAAATTATTGAATTAATGCCAAAAAAGTTTCTGAAGAAATTTCAAGTGGATTTCCGGCATGAACTACTGGATAAATACTAAGAAAATTTTCTTTAGGGATCCTCGTAAAAATCACTGAAAGAATCACAGCAGGAAAATAAACAAAAATGTCCAGAAAAATCAAAGCATTTTTTTTTTTGTACGTAAGAATCTAAGCTGTAATTGCATGAGAGTTTACAGTAATATTTTTTAGAGGAATATTATAATCATTAAACATTATTAAAAATAAAGAGAATTTCACAAAAAAACTTCAAAGAGTCTTTTTGAAATTTTTGGAAGTTGAGATGCAGTCGCTGTTCCACTTGGAGCGTTATTCCAGTACGAAGAAAAAAGCAGAAGGATATGTATTCCATCACAAAGAACAACTTTGTAGAACACTCAAAAAATCCTAAAAATCCATAGAAAAAGTTATATCCGAAAACCTATTACAAGGGGTCGTCCACAAACCATGACACATAACTCTTAAAGTTGAACAAATAAGGTAATAGTTTGTTCGGCAAACTTTCCAATAATACCTTTTTCTGCAACTTTGTAGAAGACACCAATACTCTATCTTTATTTTTGAGAAAAAGTGAATTCCTATCGCACTTTTAGGTGGATTAATCATCTAGGTGAAAATTTTAAAATAAAGAATTAAGTATATATAACAAACTCTTCTAAGACATCATACTTCTAAATTCAATATTTGAAGCCGCAAAAAAGGATTATGAATGCGAACCTTAGTAAACAGTATGTAGCAGGTTCCTCCAGAGATTATGTCCGGAAACCTGAACGTCCGGAACTAGTTCCGTAGCGGTGGCATGCCCATAGCACAGAGCGATCATTTTATAGCCATATACATTTTACAATACAAATTTCAGAATGATAATATGTGTGATATTCAATAAAATTGCCGAAAAATACCCCCGTGGCAAGGCATTTCTCAATACCCAGAAAGGGGGGAGGGGTCAGGGGGGATGCCACACCCAGATATTGGAAGACCAACTAACCGCATTTAATGTAAAATTGGTTTCAGATTTTTTGATTGTATGATCTTTGAGTAGTAGCCGATTGAAAAAAAGTGGTTCGTCTAGGGCTTTTGAGGGTTAAATATGTTCCAGGCCATCGAAGAACTTAGGTTATCCATATCCAAGGATATTCGCGAGAAAGCGCCCTAAGAACTACAAGCATAATCGATGGATTACTGTTACATCATTGATACGGCGCAACATCCTACAGGTCCTTGGAGAATATTTCTGAAGAGACGTAGTTTTCAAAGATATTCTAGGACCTCCAAGAACATCCGCGAGTACAGGCCTGAAAATCTACGAGCGTAATCAATTGTTGCTACACAGAAAAAAATATGTAATTAAAATTCAGCGAGCAATCATGCACATAAAGGCAATGCTAGAGTAAGTGCACTTTTACATGAGATATAATGGAAAATTACATTATCATCGTGTAAATTTCCGCCCACGGACACCTAGCGGTTACGCGACTATAAGCGGAAATTTACACGAACGTAACGTAATATTACATGATATCTCATGTAAATACGCACTAACTCTAGCATTCCCTTTATGTGCATGATTTTCCGCTGAATTTTACATGAATTTTTTTTTTCTGTGTACATTACTGACACGGTGCAACATGCTACAGGTCCATTAGGCATTGTGCTGAAGTGAACTCATTTCCAGAGATATGCTAGGTCTTCCATGAACTTCCGCGAGTAATGGCCTAAAGACATTCTATATCCAAGAACTTCCACGAGTAAAGAATTTAAGATCTACAATTGTAATTAATGGATTTTTGTTGCCTTTCTCTTTTGGTGTAACATTCGACAGGTCCGTGGAGCATAGTTCTGTAGAGTCTTGATTTCCAAAGATGTTCTAGGACATCCAAGAACTTCTGCGAGTAAAGACCTTAAGATCTATAAGCGAAATCAAAGGGGTTATTGCTACATTGATGATGCAGTGTAACAAGCGAATGAAGATCTACTAGCGTGATTAATCAGTTGTTGTTACATGACTGATATGGTGTAACATTATGTAAAATTATGGAACACGGTTCTGTAGAGATATCATTTTTAAAGATGTTCTAGTCTCTAGGGTATCCAAGAACTTCCGCGAGCCTTAAGGCGAAACTGGATCCATTTCCTCACTTTTTGGTTTGTGATTTTTTTTATTATATAACGAAGCAATATTTTCAAAATCGGCTTTCGTACACATGTAGAGTATGGATCAAGGTATCTCCTGATTTTTTTTTCGTGGTGGAAAATGTTTTTCGTTTTCGCAGAAACCATTTTTGAATAAAATTTCACCAGAAAATGGTTTCGGCAAAAATGGAAAACTTTTTCTACCACAAAAAAAAAACAGAAGATACCTTGATTCATACTCTACAAGTGCACGAAAACCGATTTTAAAAATATTGCTTCGTTATTTTATAAAAAAATCAAAAACCAAAAAAATGAGAAATTGCTTCCAGTTTCGCCTTAAGATCAACAAGCATATTCAGAGTTATTGCTACATTACTGATGCACTGTAACATCCTACAGGTCCAGGAAGCTGATTTCGGTGGAGAAATATTTTCCGAAGATGTTCTAGGTGCTCTTAAAACTTCCGCGAGGCCCCAAGTACTACAAGCGTAAGAACATCTTTGGAAATTAGTTTCTCACAGAAAAAAATAATTCATGACCTGGAGGATGTTTCAACGTACTAGTAATGTAACAACAATCTATCGGTTACGCTTGTAGAACTTAAGGCCTAAACTCGTCAGAGTTCTTGGAGGACCTAAACATCTTTTGCAAAATTGTTCTCTACAGAACCATGCTCCATGGGCTTGTAGAATCTTGCACCGTATCAGTCATGTGAGAGCAATCCAGTGATTGCGAATGTAAATCTTGTACGATTATGCTCTTAGATATTAAAGCCTCTACTCGCGGAAGTTATTGGGTGTTGGAAAATCCTTCTCTACACCACCATGCTCCATGGACCTGCGGGGGTGTTGACAGTCTCCTTAATCCTTCGCTTCTTCTACGTCCTTAACACTCCAAAATGTCCTCAGAAATCTTCCTTGGAACCAGTGTGCACTTTTCTCCCTATAACATATCCCTTGCCTTCTTTCCCACTAACCCCTAGAATCAACCCTTACTACACTTCCCTCTTTCTTTCCGCTTTAACTCTCTAAAATAATCCTCTGATTATTTATTTCCTCTGAATAATTCTTCTGGAGATGAGGACATTTGAGGATATTTGCTGATTTCCCTCAGTTTTTTACACGGTTTCCCGAATTAGCACGGTTTTTTTACACGGTACGTACCCCCCGTGTAAAAAAATACTCTAGTGTATGTTGTTTGATTAACAAACTTGCTCCAAGACCTTTCAGCATTTACAGTAGAATTCTTTCCGGGGATTCCTTCGGCAATTATTCCAAAGATTATTTCGGGATTTCTTGTTTCATTCGGGCAATCAGAAATTCTTTTCTCAATGCAAATGGAAATTCTATTTGCTGAGAAACAACATTTTACGTTATCGTTAGTTGGAACCGGTCGGGAAACGAGCAAGCTTGAGGAAGATCGGGTAACCAATCCCGGTGGGAACTTTGGTCGTATGTAGACAGGGATTCAGTCAACTTATTAGGTTGTGTGGTGACGAAGAATGAACCAAGAGCTCGCTGCAGTCTACGACGAACCTAGCATCCGGAAAGTCCCAAAAGCTGGAGGGGTACGATGGGCAGGACATGTTTTCAAAATGCCGGACAACAACCCTGCAAAACTAGTGTTCGCAAGAGTTCTGGATGGCACAAGAAGATCTGGAAGGTAGCATGCAAGATTGGTGGATTAGTGCAGAACGATCTAGCAAATGTGGGACGAGGTCGAGGATGGAGGACTGCAGCCACGAACCGAGTGTTGTGTCAAGGAACTGTTGATTCAGTTTTATTGTAATAAATAACGATGTAATATTAAATAAATGAATGAATAGCTTATCCTCTGACGAACGTATTCTAAACTCCATACATCCACGTATCGGTCACCCACAGTATCTGTTTATCTGTCGTCGAAACCACGCGACTGTGCTGCAAATCAGCCGGATCGAATTACATTATAAACATTGCTGGGTTATTTTCAGCCAAGAGCGCACACCACATTCGTTCGATGATGTCCTGATGCTCGTTCCACAAACCATATATCTCCCTGGCATGTAATGAATGTGTCCGGTCAAGTGTGACCTCTCGCACCCGCCCTCCAACCAACAAAAGGATAGTATAGGGAACTTCAGCGTATCGCTTCGTTGCGTTGTTGTTTGGTTGGTTCGTTGGAGAGCTGTCGTGGTGGTCAGTGTCGCGTGGCGATCCACGCGTTGGACGTACGGACAGAATCAGACATGATGGGTCAAAGCTACTCGTCGTCCCCCCGCACGGATAGGGAAAGAAAATGCGCAACCATGCGTTGAAAGTGTGGCAAACGAGTGGCTCTCCAGTTAGATTGGGGTGAGTGGATATTGGGAGAAGAACCACTTCGTCCTGCGGTATAACCCTACTCATGGAAATCGATCAATTGATTAGCTCAGTCAGATTCATAATACTGTTCAACTGTTTTTACTATCCTCTTTCTTTTATCTTCTATCTTCTATCTTCTATCTTCTATCTTCTATATTCTATCTTCTATCTTCTATCTTCTATCTTCTATCTTCTATCTTCTATCTTCTATCTTCTATCTTCTATCTTCTATCTTCTATCTTCTATCTTCTATCTTCTATCTTCTATCTTCTATCTTCTATCTTCTATCTTCTATCTTCTATCTTCTATCTTCTATCTTCTATCTTCTATCTTCTATCTTCTATCTTCTATCTTCTATCTTCTATCTTCTATCTTCTATCTTCTATCTTCTATCTTCTATATTCTATCTTCTATCTTCTATCTTCTATCTTCTATCTTCTATCTTCTATCTTCTATCTTCTATCTTCTATCTTCTATCTTCTATCTTCTATCTTCTATCTTCTATCTTCTATCTTCTATCTTCTATCTTCTATCTTCTATCTTCTATCTTCTATCTTCTATCTTCTATCTTCTATCTTCTATCTTCTATCTTCTATCTTCTATCTTCTATCTTCTATCTTCTATCTTCTATCTTCTATCTTCTATCTTCTATCTTCTATCTTCTATCTTCTATCTTCTATCTTCTATCTTCTATCTTCTATCTTCTATCTTCTATCTTCTATCTTCTATCTTCTATCTTCTATCTTCTATCTTCTATCTTCTATCTTCTATCTTCTATCTTCTATCTTCTATCTTCTATCTTCTATCTTCTATCTTCTATCTTCTATCTTCTATCTTCTATCTTCTATCTTCTATCTTCTATCTTCTATCTTCTATCTTCTATCTTCTATCTTCTATCTTCTATCTTCTATCTTCTATCTTCTATCTTCTATCTTCTATCTTCTATCTTCTATCTTCTATCTTCTATCTTCTATCTTCTATCTTCTATCTTCTATCTTCTATCTTCTATCTTCTATCTTCTATCTTCTATCTTCTATCTTCTATCTTCTATCTTCTATCTTCTATCTTCTATCTTCTATCTTCTATCTTCTATCTTCTATCTTCTATCTTCTATCTTCTATCTTCTATCTTCTATCTTCTATCTTCTATCTTCTATCTTCTATCTTCTATCTTCTATCTTCTATCTTCTATCTTCTATCTTCTATCTTCTATCTTCTATCTTCTATCTTCTATCTTCTATCTTCTATCTTCTATCTTCTATCTTCTATCTTCTATCTTCTATCTTCTATCTTCTATCTTCTATCTTCTATCTTCTATCTTCTATCTTCTATCTTCTATCTTCTATCTTCTATCTTCTATCTTCTATCTTCTATCTTCTATCTTCTATCTTCTATCTTCTATCTTCTATCTTCTATCTTCTATCTTCTATCTTCTATCTTCTATCTTCTATCTTCTATCTTCTATCTTCTATCTTCTATCTTCTATCTTCTATCTTCTATCTTCTATCTTCTATCTTCTATCTTCTATCTTCTATCTTCTATCTTCTATCTTCTATCTTCTATCTTCTATCTTCTATCTTCTATCTTCTATCTTCTATCTTCTATCTTCTATCTTCTATCTTCTATCTTCTATCTTCTATCTTCTATCTTCTATCTTCTATCTTCTATCTTCTATCTTCTATCTTCTATCTTCTATCTTCTATCTTCTATCTTCTATCTTCTATCTTCTATCTTCTATCTTCTATCTTCTATCTTTTGTCTTCTGTTAAGAGAATTGTGTGGCATATGTCCACAATGTCCTTTATAACCTTTATTATCTTCCATTCACTGCTTTCCAAATTGCATTCCTAAAAAATCACAACGAAATATCTACACAAATCGTCGATCCGGGTCTCGTTGAAAGAATTCGTAATTGTCTTTCCTATAAAATCATGGTAACTAATAAAAAATTTCGTCATCAAAACTCTCGCTCTCGGTCATACTTCAAAGGATAATTTAGATCACCAGCTGTCACAAAGCAACAAAAAAAAAAACAGTAGGTTCGAGGCGGTAGCTTAAAGCACAAAAACTCCCATCTTTTGGTCGTGTGTCGTCTTCCTCGAGGAGTAAAGTCACTGCTCGCGTGGGGCTCGTGCCGTCCTATGTGATGTTTCCTTTTGCCTTTACTTTCCGCATAAGTAGGTACATGTTGAGGAGGAAGACATCGGTGGCGTGAAATAACCCGCCGTGGCCTAAAGCGTGGACAGATGTTCAGTGGAATTTATTCATTGAAGACACACGTTCCAAAGTAGGTAGGTAGTAGCGAGACAGCCGGTCGACTCGTCCTTCTTCGGGTGTTCTGGAGTGTGTCGACGACCGGTTGAACTGATGAATGTGTATGTTCGCCCCGTTTTTACAGTCATTGTCTTCCGTTGTTATCCTTGTTGGGGCAAAAACAACAACGAGCTAAGCACACACGTCTTGAAAAGTTGGGCTGGAGACTCGATCTCGAAGCTATAACAAAATAAAACCAAAAGTGCACCAATAATTAATTTTATGCAATTCAGTATCATTATTTACATTTTATATAACTCATTTTGGTATCATAATGGCCAATTTTTCCGAACTGGTTCATTATGTAACTGAAATGAGTTGCATAATGAAAAATAGTTGTATAATGTTCATAATGCAACTCAAATGGGTTGCATTATGAAAAAATCATTGCATAAAATTTTGTATGGAACTCGTTACAAAACTCGATTTTTTCAGCACTCTTCGTATTTATCCAACTCGGCAAGCCTCGTTGGATAAATGTACGACTCGTGCTGAAAAAATCAACTTTTTGCAACTCGTTACATAAATAACTATTAATCTCATCGTCGATTATATTTATAATACTGATAGCATAATTTTTTATTACATGTCAGATTTAAAAAAAAATCACTCATATTACTTACGTAATAGTTATTTATGTAATAATTTGCAAATAGACAAATTTTGAAAAAATAATCAACAAAATAAGGGTAATAAATAAATAGATGAAAAATCTTATAAATAGATATAACAAATAAACCGATTTATAATACATAATAAATTTTCTAAGAACTACAACTCATTTCCGATTATCTTGTCATTTTTTTCGGATCGGATGCGGCAAGACGCACGCTCTCGTTTTATTCACAACTTACCACATCTCACTCTTGCTTTCGTGTTACGGCGTTGCTGTTGTCCTGAGCTGTAGCTAGTTTTTTTTTGGTGTTTGTGTGCTTTCTTTGATCTAGGTACGATAAAGTCGATCCTACGCTATCTTCGGAGTCATTTATTATACTCACATGGTTGGTGAACAACACGGCGTACGTCGACGATGGATGGAGGGATGTGTAGGAAGACCTGGTAAGCGATGACGAAGCTTATAATGTTGTGACGCGTGTTGGAGCGGATTTAGAAGCTGAGTCGAGGATAATGCATGTGACCATACGTCATTACTAGTAAATGATTGGGACTTTATTTGAAAATTCAATAGATTTTACTCAACATTTGTTTAGAGTTTATTAAACTTTGTCGTTTGAATATCATGAAATAAACTTCTAATAATAGCAAAATTTTCATTAGATCACTTGCAATTTGTTTGAGAATTTGTTTAAAACTAATGAATTCCACCCATACTCAATCTATAGGTTCTTGCCGGTATTGTTCCACTTAAAATTCTATTTCAGGAGTTGAATTGTAAATTTTTGATAAACTGTTTTGCGAATAATCGTCAAATCATAAGTACTTTGGAGTCGTTATACCAAATTAATCCTACGAAGAGAATATTGGATTCTTTCATTCACTGTTTGAATCAAAACCTTTAACATGTGCATTCGAATGTATTTTAAGTAGAATAACTAGCCACAGAAGTCCAATGTCGCGACTATTCATGTGACTAACATCTAGTTTGCCACGCCCTTACAGCGTCAGCAGCGGTACTAGAAGTGTCAAGTTAAGTTTGTTTACCAAAACAAAAGATCCTCTACAAGATGGCTTCTTATTAAAATAATTAATTGAGAAAAGTGACTACAGCGCCATTGGAGTTCTAGTGTATTTCTATTGTAGTTTATGATTTCAAATTAAACGTACACACTTATGAACCATTAATTGACTTGTCCCTATTTTATGAATTGCGGCAAATACCAAAGTTTCTACATTCACGTTTTGCAAATTTACTATTTGAACGTAAATTTGATGGAATTAACACTTCACAAATGTATTTCACAGATGGGTCTTTGATTGATGGCATCGCAGGTTTTGGAGTACCGTCAAGGCGCCATTCAACACTTCGAATATTTTTTCATTATTTCCATATGGGTCATTCCGCGCCAAGTGACCGACCGCTTGCAATCGACCATCACGGATTTGAATCAAATTTGGCTGAAATATTTGTTTAGATGGAAAAATAAAAAAAATCAAAATTTGGCGCCGATCGGATCACCCCTCGGCCCGTGGCAGTACCCCCCGTTTTGGCCGAGATGAAAATTATCCTCTCTTTCTTTTATTTTTATCATTGAAACGATTGCACATACACATTTTTGACCTTCGGATTTTTTGAAGAAAATCGTTCAGGAAATCCAGAAAAAATATTATTTTTATGATACAGTGTTGCCAGATACCATATCTTTCAATTTTTAAACAAAAAATCGATTTTTCTCAAAATACGTATATTTTGATATTAAAAATTTTGATTCCATCGTGTTTATCAGACGTTTTTCTATTGAAAAAGTTTAACTCCTCAAGGTAATTTTCGTGGTTCCTGAGATATAGCGTTTTTAAGAAAAAATATGCATTTTTTTCATATAAAATATCATATAAAATCAGGTGCAGTTTATAAATTTCATAAAAAAAAACATTGTTCGATGCCATATAAAGCTGATTTGAACAATATCGAGTATAAAAAAAATTAAAAAAAAATGTGACAGTGTTGCCAGTTTATCTTTTTTTATTATACCATGAAACCCAACCTTCAAGTGTTTGACAATGTTCAGGTTATTACAAGATTTGTGAGCAAAATATATAATACACATCTTCTCTAACGACCTTGTTGTTGACCTTTTCTTCACAGATAAACAGACGTAACACCTAGAACAATTTTCTGAAAATATATCAAGCCTAACTTTACCAAACACCGTATGTAACATATGTAAACAAAAAAGAGATTTTCACTTGAGACGCTGAATTTCGTTAAGGACTACTTGTAACACTCACCTATGGGAACAGCGCACTTCCCCTTCGATTTTCTCCGTTCGTTGATTTTGTTAGATACGGTATTTGGTAAAGTTAGGCTTGAATCGCCTAGTTCACACTACCATCACCTGGTGGAAATGTTTCACGATACACTGCATTGTGCAATATCGTCAACAGAAGGCACTAGTGTGAAACGTCAAACGCATAGAAAAACGATGCGCGCACCTCTAGTTGTGAAAGCTACAACTATGAAGGTTTAATAAAATCGTTGAAACCGTGGTCGGTCGATGGAAATTTCGCCAATGTTACGTCTGGTCTGTGTTTTCTTTATTATGGTCCTATCTGACAAAATGACCCGATAATGGACAGTTATTGTAAGTTTGATTGCAATAAAAAAATAAGTTTATTGCAAAAGATGAGGATAAATTGTTAAAATATAAAATATATCTATTGTGAAATTCATTTCAATGAGCCATTTTACGAAGTGACAACAATGTTGATGATGATATTGGTTTTCACGAGTTATTGGACGCTACCTCCTGTCAAAATTCATTCATAAATTCGGCTCGTAAAATGGACTATTGTCATTTTATTCATTTCAACAATGCTGTAGAAGTGTTGCCACATATGTCATTTTTGTTGTAAACATCTTATTTACACGAAAGCTTCCGTAAATAGATAACACCAAAGTGGAGCGGATCTGGAGTGATGGTTAGAACACTTGACTATCACGCCGAGGACCTGGGATCGAATTTCACTCCCGACAAACTCGCAATATGTGGGTTCTTCCTTCGGAAGGAAAGTGAAGCGTGGTTTCCGAGATGAACTAGCCTAGGGCTAAAAATTTCATTAAAACAGATAAAAAAGATAACACCAAATAAAAACAAATGAATTCTGTTTTTTATACAGATCGAGCATATTTAGCAACACTGCATGAGTATGAGCATTCATTTATTTAGTTAACATCAAATTCATGATAATACTGTATGAGTATGAGCATAGATGGCAAAACAATTCATGATTGTTACTCCGTGATTGGTCGCAGCGAACGATTGTCGCTTTAGTTTATGTGTTTGCTTGTCTGCGACGACAACAGCCACTTCGATCACAGAGCGATACATTTCTCACTGATTGTGTAGCACACTGTAACGAGAGATGGTCTGCACACATAAGAGAGTGTCGATTCAGCCTTGCGCGGGCTGTTGCGAGAAGGCTGTACATTTGGAAAGCCTGGTTGCGTGTTTGACCACGACAATCCGTTTGCTGCATCTTTCTCGATTCGATTCAGCAAAGAGAAGTGAATATGAATGGAGTGAGGCGAATATACCGATCCTTAATATGATACAATATATTGTCGATCTGCGAGTCAACTATTATTGATCGAACAATCGATTGATTTATCGGAATAAGCCTTCGCGTACAACCGATTTTTTTCCATGCTAAAAAACTAATAAAAGTAAATAAAAGAAAATCGGGTTAAGTACGGTTCCTTTGAATTCCACTAAGAATTTGCATCCTTTGACAGATACGTATTTCGACCTCAACTGTAAGGTCGTCTTCAGTGTCTTGTACTTGACTCGACTCAGTCAAGTCGAGTCGAGTCAAGTACAAGACACTGAAGACGACCTTACAGTTGAGGTCGAAATACGTATCTGTCAAAGGATGCAAATTCTTAGTGGAATTCAAAGGAACCGTACTTAACCCGATTTTCTTTTATTTACAGATATTCCCCTAACAAGCCCAGGTTAATCATCATAATAAAAGTAGTCACCACCTTGTGGGGTATGAACAAAGCTGAGTAGCATTCCCCATGCGTGTATTTCCCCTAGCAAGCATCAGTGACAGCCAGCACCATGACGGGGTCGTCGTCATTGTGATGCTGCTTCATTGACGAGTGGACTGTTGGCGGAGCAAGTCGCCATCACCGTGAGGTTCCGTATTATGCCAAGTGATTCTACTGCAGTTTGCTAAGATGGATGGGAACGGATTGTTCCAGTGAGTTGCCCGGCATTCACACACCTCTCTAAGTAAACGCCACTAATCCATTTCACTTAGAAATTTTAGTTCATTCATCGCTACGAAGAACAAACAAAAACTCATACCATATGCAATCATTGATGTGATTGCACTCAATACTGTTCTTCACTTCTCTGCCCGGGACAATAAAGAACATGATCTATTATTCTGCGATCCCCTCATAGGGGTGATGCATTCACAGTAAGAGTAAACACAATACTAAGCATCCTCGCACCTATTGTTTGCGTTTTCGCGGAATACTAGCATACTTGGCAACACTGCCGTAAAAATCAATCAAAACCTATTTTTATAAGGAGTTGAACCTTCGAATATAAAATAAAAATACTGAAGTCTGAACTACCAGTTGCGCGACGATGTGTAGTAGCTAATATTATCTAATTCCAAAGGATATCATACTTCATATTTTATCATACTCCATATTTTCAGGTTCAGCTTCTGAAATTAGCTGTGGGTCATTGAATGTAGTAATATCGAAATGACATTTTCAGCACTGTTGTTTATAAATACAACCATCAAATATTTTCCTGAATATATTTTACGTCAATGTTGCCAAATGTACTAAAACTAAAGGAAAAAAAATACTTTTGGCATGTTAATTAGATTTCATACTAAAGTTCTCATAAAATTAAGATTTCTACAATAAATATTACATATTTGGCAGCACTTCCGTTCAGATAATGTTAAAATATATGAAATTTGTTTAGAATTGATGATCTCAAAATATACATTTTTTAGTTCAACAGGTTATGCTAGCCCATTACGATAGACTGATAGTTGATGGACTGGCAACACTGTCACATTTTTTTAATCCTTATTATACTTGATATAGTTCAAATCAGCACAAAACGTCTTTATATGGCATCGAACAATGTTTTTTTGCGAAATGTATAAACTGCACCAGAAATGAATATTTTTTCTTTAAAACGCTATATCTCAGGAACCACGCAAATAACCTTAGAGAGTTAAACATTTTCGATCGAAAAACGTCTGATAAACACGATGGAATCAAAATTTGTAATATCAAAATATACGTATTTTGAGAAAAATCGATTTTTAGTTTTAAAATTGAAAAATATGATATCTGACAACACTGTATCAAAAAAGCAATATTTTTTTCTGGATTCCCTGAACGATTTCCTTCAAAAAAGCCGAAGGTCGAAAATGTGTATGTGCAATCGTTTCAATGATAAAAATAAAAGAAAAAGAGGATGATTTTCATATCGGCAAAACGAGGGGTGCTGCCACGGGCCTAGGGTGATCCGATCAGCACCAAAATTTGGATTTTTTTCTTTTTCCACCTAAACAAATGTTTCAGCCAAATTTGATTTAAATCCGTGATGATCGATTGCAAGTTTTCACGTTTTCTCGGTCACTTCATATAGAATGACCTATATTTGGTGCGATAATGTGATTTTATAACATCGTTTTAGTTTTGTCATGCTTTTGTGCTCTTACACATATTTGTCACTGGCATTGATTTTGTTCACTTTCGTAATTCCGGCGAAGCACCCATCGCTGGTTCTGCAACACTAGCGGCAGTAACTTATACGGTCTGAGGCTATATTCTTACTAATTGTTCATAAATTTATCCGTAAAGCCTCGATTTGATGTACCGCATGCATATGGGTTTGGTTCAATTTAACATTTGATAACTTCCAGCGAGACATCCGAAACTGGTTCCGGGACAGTAGCGATTGTCCCAAGTATGGTTTGAGACTAGTTGCTTGCTATTTTCAAATTTCATAAAAAGCCGCGATTTGATGTGTCGCATGCATGGGTTTGATCAAATCAGTAACAAATTTTGAAAACGACGTATAATCAATGGTGTAGCATTGATTACACAGCGTAACAAAAAACAACTTTTGGTCTGTCTCAAGAGCAAACTTATGTGTCTCTGACAGATTTTGGGCCGCTGAATCCGAATTCGAGCTCAGATTTGCTCCAACACGTCACAATTTTGAGCTATACCTAATTTTATTGGGCAAAATATGCGATTTCGGGCTTTTTTGACTGCTAGCCATTAAGCATGGAAATATATTTTTTAATCAATCAAAGGATAAATTGGTCAATTAACATCTAAATTAACGTCTCATGCAAAATATTCCGTTTTACCAAATCAAATTTGATAGTTTTAAGCGATTTATGTTAGGTACGATATTTCCCATACAAGTCACCTTCCAAAAGTTGCATGCAAGTTTTCATACTAACATTAAATGCCTTAATCGATCAAATTTTATTAGGTAAAACGAAATATTTTGCATGAGTCGGTAATTTAGATGTTAATTGACCAATTAACCTTTTGATTGCTTAAAAAAAAATATTTCCATGCTTAATAACTTGCAGTCAAAAAAGCCCAAAATCGCATATTTTGCCCTATAAATTGAGGTATAGCTCAAAATTGTGACGTGTTGGAGCAAATCTGAGCCCGGATTCGGATTCAGCGGCCCAAAATCCTTCGGAGACACATAAGTTTGCTCTTGAGACAAAAAAATGTTGCGCTGTGTTATACGTCGTTTTCAAAATTTGTTACTGAAATATGCTATACTAGCTGCCCCGGCAAACTTTGTCTTGCCTACTGTGTTTTTTGACGTTCCAAGCCTAAGTCCACTATAAAAATGCTTGAAAAATCGATTTTCTTGAAATCTCAATTTCTCCAAGTTTTATGCCTCATAAACCTTCCTTGGGTAAAACATATCAGAACAAAACAAAGACGACCCAAATCCAACGTTCCATTCGTGAGTTATGCGCGGTCCCACGTATGCCACTGCATTTTTCTATATAAAGAAGAAGATTAGCAATATAGGTCACTCTTACGATTTTTTGGCGACTCCTTTTTAGTGAAAGTGTCGCCACCACGCGTCAGAAGAGATACTACTACACACTAAATGCATGCGCTATCCGAATGACGTTCATTCTGTCCAACTGTCATTGTATGCTAGGGATGCGTATTTCTTTCAACTTCAACTTCTCATTAAATCAAATTTTATTCTCTCTTCTTCAACATTTTCTGGTGTGATATTGCGAAAATGACGTAAAGCTGCCACAGTGCATGCGATCGCTACGTGTGAAGTTGAGAACTAGCGTATGATATATTGTTATTTATTTTCTACTGGAGAGTGAAGTTACAATATTTAAGTTCGTTTGTTTTTCAAGTAATAAAATTAATTTACTGTGAAAAAAATGACAGATTCAAGTAGGAAATTTAACATTTTAACATATTAATGCACTTGATTTGTGATATATGTGAAAGTAATAATGTACTCAACGTTTTGAAAATACAGATATGAAATATGATTTCCATACCAATTTCAGATCATTCTCGGGAGGATATCAGAGTGGATATCTTGTTGGTGGACATCCTCAATTACGTAGGGAATAATGTCCGTCCAGTTCGTGAGGGTTGTGCTGTATTTGATGCCAGACACGTCGTCTGTATACGGTATACTGACAGAACAGACTACTCAGTAGCTTTTTGCGGCTATGTTCTACAGTCGTCAAATCCTGGCCTAATCCCACACAAAACGAATCTCACCATATCAACGAATGTTTCGAAATGGATTTGCATTTGTTCGTAGGGGAACTGCGGCCATAACGCCCATAGAGGGCAAGTTGCGCCACCCTTGTTTTAGGCAAACCACGTTATTTTCAGTACTTTTTTCAACTGCAATCGTTAAAATGAGAATAACAATGCTTCTTAACATTTGAGTTTACTTATTTTTACTGAAAAAATGTACAATAGCTTCAAAAAAAGATTTTAACTACTTTTGATGTAATTTTAGCCTGTTAATTTTATGCACTTTTATACATCATTTAGAAGAATTTTTTTCTCGCTATCCCCACAAACTGTTTTGCACACTCCCATTATTTGTGTACCAAGCGGAAAAAGTATCGAATTTGACCTTTATAACTTTTTTACAAGGGTCCAAACTTCTGAGGCATGTGTGGGGTAAAATGCCCACCCCCAGTTATTTACATTAAAATAGCCATTGAGATACAAATTCTGGCATAAATTATGTAGAACACAAGTTGGAATCAAGGAACAACACATTTCTACTATCAATAAGTTCACTAATCACACAACCATGCGTCATTTTGTAGTAATTATTGATAAAACAGCTCACTATGACGTTTAAATGGAATTGACCCATAATTACGGGTGATCCATAATTATGCAATGACTGTATACCATTCACGAACAATAACAGTTGACAATAAACCAGGCGCGCAAGTATATGTACACAATTTGGCATCCTAGCGTTAGCTGTGGCTAGTGGCGCGTTTTACCCCGCATAAAAACAAAAATTCTGAAAATCAAACTTTTTTTCAAATTTGATTTTTTAGTGGTAAAACATAATACTGATTCATGGTTTCTTCCATTTGGAAGGAAACATGTTGGTGCTTCATGTTAGTGCCAAAAAAGTGTATATTATGAAGTGTTTCGTGGTTAAAATTGAACTCTTCCTTAACGTGGGCGTCTTACCCCCAGTTCCCCTACAATGCCGGAACATCCCGTTGTAAACACCTCGGTAAACACATTATCGCATGTTTATTATCACTGAATGCGTAATATTCATTTTCTTTTGTTAACAAATATTGGAACAGAGTTATAGCAACATTGCAGATCAGGAAGTGTGTCGTATTTGTCATGCACCGATACAGTTAAGGCTTGGGGAATCACAAAAAGCAGAGTGTCTGAAATCTCATGTATACATGAATGAGACAGTGTGCCATGCGCTCAGTGGCGTAGCAAGGGGGGGCGGAGGGTGCGGTCCGCACCGGGCCCCCGAATTCAGGGGGCCTCCAAATCAGGGAAGGTTTCTTACACTAGTTTGAATAAAGTTCATTAAATAGCGAAAGTTTCCTATACGTATATGTTCAATACTTTGCAGGTCTGCTGATAGTTATGAAGGGGCCCCTTCGTAATTATCAAGGGTTTTTGGAATGGGACACACAGATGGCTTATTTGAAGTCCACTTATTAACAATTGTAGATAACACCATTTATTCAAGAAGTTTAGTTAATTTACTTTCAACTAGTTTGATAATTACTTTTTGTACCTACATGGGGCCTCGAAAATACAGGAAAAAATATGTTTGAAATCAAAATTGAATTTCACGAAATTCAGTACCGATATGGAAGTAAAATCCGTGAAAATTGTGTAAGCCCCCCTAATATTTTAACCACAGGACCAAACACAGGACTTTTGACTTAGATTGCATTTAGCAGCTGAAATTCAGGGGCCCCATTTATGAAAATTACATGTTACATGTAATGTTACGTCAAAACCGTAATACTAATAGTTTGTCGATTTTTTGTTGGTCGCTCAGCGTATTCCAAGTATTCCTTGAAGGGTTTCTGCGAGAATTCCTCCAGGCAAAGTAAATTCACCTTGCCTACGGGATATATTTAACGATTTATCTAACAGTTACTTCAAAGATGTCTACAAAAAAGTCTTTATGAATTACTTCAGAACTTTATTTAGAGATTGCTTCAGAAATTCTTCCAAGCATTGATTTAAGAATACTTACAATGATTCCTTAAGGATCACCTCAAAGCATTTCTTCGTGATTTTTTTTCAGAAATTTATCCAGGAATCCTTCAGGAATTCTTTTGAGTTTTTTTTTAGGAATTTCTTCAAGCATTCCTTTAGGAATACCTCTTCGGATTCCTTTATAAAGTCCTTCAAGGATTACGTCAAGAAGTCCTTCAACGAGTCCTTTAGATGAATCTTATGGAATTTATCTAAGGATTCTTTTAGAGATTTCTCCAAGAAGGAATCTTGCTGGAGCTCCCCATGGAAATTTTTTGATGAATTTCTGAGATTATGCTTGGAGCCATACCTGAATGGATCCCTGGGAGGTTTTCTATTGGAATTTTGGAAGAATTTCTAAAGGAGACCTTGGAGAATCTGATTTATAAGATGTATTCAGGAATAATCATTGGGTTGCTTGTGGAGGTATCTTCGATAAGATTTTTGAAGATTTCTGAGATTCAGTATTATGCAGTAGTACAAGAAGTGCTGGAAGTACTATGAGAAATTGCTTAAAAGATTCCTGAAGAAATCTTTAAACCAAAGGGATTTTTGGTAGAATAAATTATGAAATGCCTACAGTATGACCCATAAAAAAAATGCGTCATTCCATTTTTTTTGCAGTATTTGATGATGTTTAATGAAATAATCCCAATGAATTAAACTTTTTTGGATTAGGATACAATAAAGAGGTCATTGTCATACAGGATCGGGCTGCAAAACGGTGAGTCGATAAGGAGAGCGTTCAATATTGCTCTGGTCCTCACAAGTTCCTACCTCATGCTTCCACGGGTCAAGCGATGACAAAGACCGCCAGCTAAGAGTTGTGTGCTTAGCTGGTAGTGCAGCCTGGGCACTGTTGTCCTTCTGACTTCAGCTAGATTGAGGAGGTACGATCCGAGTGTCTGTTCACCAAGGAGGTGCGGCTCAAACAGCGTCTGTTCTGGCATCCAGCGGCTGAGTAAGAAACGCTGAACCACGCCCAGCTAGATCCAAGGTGGTAGCCCCATCAGCGTGGTCGTCCCAGTGTTGGTTGGGACGTTAAACAGAACTGGCACGATGGCCCTCCGGCGAGACAGGAGTGTTGGCGTAGGCCCAATAAGCCACCCGTAAAAAAACCCATTGCGAATAACATAGGAGAAAATACGACTCGATACAATCGGCAAAGACCCACGCGACGAAATAAGGACTACGATTGGAAACTTGGAACATGGAATTGCAAGTCACTAGGTTTCGCAGGATGTGACAGGATAATCTACGACGAACTACATCCCCGCAACTTCGACATCGTGGCGTTGCAGGAACTTTGTTGGACTGGACAGAAAGTGTGGAAAAGCGGGCATCGAGCGGCTACCTTCTACCAAAGCTGTGGCACCACCAATGAACTGGGAACAGGATTTATAGTGTTGGGCAAGATGCGACAACGTGTGATCGGGTGGCAGCCGATCAACGCAAGGATGTGCATGTTGAGAGTTAAGGGCCGTTTCTTCAACTACAGCATCATCAACGTCCACTGCCCACACGAAGGGAGACCCGATGACGAGAAAGAAGCGTTCTACGCGCAGTTAGAGCAAACATACGATGGTTGCTCGCCGCGTGACGTGAAAATCGTTGTCGGCGACATGAACGCGCAGGTAGGAAGGGAGGAAATGTACAGACCGGTAATCGGGCGAAACAGCCTGCACGCCGTATCGAATGATAACGGCCAGCGATGCGTAAACTTTGCAGCCTCCCGTGGTATGGTAGTCCGAAGCACCTTCTTCCCCCGCAAAGCTATCCACAAAGCCACCTGGAGATCACCCGACCATCAAACAGAAAACCAAATCGACCATGTTCTAATCGACGGTAAATTCTTCTCAGATATAACCAACGTCCGCACATACCGCAGTGCGAATATAGATTCGGATCACTATCTAGTCGCTGTATGCATGCGCTCAAAACTTTCGACAGTTATCACCACGCGTCGAAGTCGAACGCCGCGGCTCAACATCGAGCAACTTCGTAACGTAGAAGTGGCTCAAGACTACGCGCAGCAGTTAGCAGTGGCCCTACCAACGGAAGAGCAGCTTGGCGCAGCTACACTTGAAGATGGCTGGAGGGACATCCGATCCGCCATAGGTAGTACCTCGGCTACAGCACTAGGCTTCGCGACTCCGAATCACAGAAACGACTGGTACGACGGCGAATGTGAACAGTTGAAAAACGAGAAGAATGCAGCATGGGCGAGAATGCTGCAACACCGTACGAGAGCGAATGAGGCACGTTACAAACAGGCGCGGAACAGGCAGAACTCAGTCTTCCGGATGAAGAAGCGCCAGCAGGAAGAACGAGATCGCGAAGCGATGGAAGAGCTGTACCGCGCTAAGGACACACGAAAGTTCTACGAGAAGCTGAACCGCTCGCGCAGAGGCTTTGTGCCACAAGCCGACATGTGCCGAGATAATCACGGGAATATTCTCACGAGCGAGCGTGAGGTGGTCGAGAGGTGGCGGCAGCATTACGATGAGCACCTCAAAGGCGACGTTGCAAGTACCGAAGGTGGCGTGGTAACCGATCTAGGAGTATGTGCACAGGACGAAAGACTTCCGGTCCCTGACCTTCAAGAGATTGAGGAGGAGGTTGGCCGGTTGAAAAACAACAAAGCCGCTGGAGCAGATCAACTACCAAGCGAGCTTCTAAAATACGGTGGAGAAGCACTGGTGAGAGCACTACACTGGGTCATTACCAAGATTTGGGAGGAGGAAGTATTACCGGAGGAATGGATGGAAGGTATCGTGTGTCCCATCTACAAAAAGGGCGACAAGTTGGATTGCGGGAACTACCGCGCGATCACACTACTGAGCGCTGCCTACAAGATACTCTCTCAAATTTTATGCCGCCGACTATCACCGATTGCAAGAGAGTTCGTGGGGCAATATCAGGCTGGATTTATGGGTGAACGCGCTACAACGGACCAGATGTTCGCCATCCGCCAGGTGTTGCAGAAATGCCGCGAATACAACGTGCCCACACATCACTTGTTCATCGATTTCAAATCGGCGTATGATACAATCGATCGAGAACAGCTATGGCAGATTATGCACGAATACGGATTCCCGGATAAACTGATACGGTTGATCAAGGCAACGATGGATCGAGTGATGTGCGTAGTTCGAGTATCAGGGACACTCTCGAGTCCCTTCGAATCTCGCAGAGGGTTACGGCAAGGTGATGGTCTTTCGTGCTTGCTGTTCAACATTGCTTTGGAGGGTGTCTAGGGGCGGGACAGCTCTAATATTGATTAGAGGTATTAGGCAGTATTAGAAATATTAATCCCAGAGAGAATCAATTTTTGAACGAAGTAATCCATGAACTGGATTGATTCCAAATGTCAGAATTAGGAAATGCGTGATTTCATTGATCTGATGTTTAATCTGTATGAATGAATAGGGTAGTGGAGGTATTTTGGACCGGGCAGGTATTTTGGCCCACCTAGAAAGTTTTATGATATTTATCACATAATCTCTACTAAATCTTGGTAATTTTTATTGGAACACAAAAAGTATTCAACTATGTGATGACCTTTATTTTGGATGTCAATTAAATATGCTGTTCAGTATCAAAAATAGAGAAAATGTTTTCACTTCCAATGAAACGCACGGAAAAGCACCAAAAACAAAGAAGATGACAAATTTGTAGTCGGCTTCGAAGAGGTATTAAATTTTACAAATAAATATTTATTTTATGTAAATGTAGTTAAGGCCTTGTAAGAACTCAAAATAAACTGTTCTTAACCTCGGTGGAGCGATAATATTTACTAAAATGGTGATTTGAGGTATGGCCAAAATATGTTCAACATAATCAGATGTGGACATATTTTGGACCACCTGTCAGATCCATCTCTCCAGTTCCCTCTAAAGGGAGAAAATATTCATGCCAATGTAATGTACTCTAAAAACAGATAAATAGAATAAGTTGGGAGTCCCCAACTTGGGACCTCCCATGATCTGGGCTGTTATACGTTTATTTTACAATGAGATTGTTGTGGGTTCGATTTGTTCTAACAACTTTTCGCCAAGTTAAAAATTTCGATTCGATTTGTGTCCTGACAGCTTTTCGACAAGATGAAATTTTCAGGTGTTTAGTCATCCAGTTGTCCTTCTCGGCAATCAGTAGATGACTGAGACAATGTGTTATCTAATGTATGTTTGACAATTTACGTATCATTCAAATTACTTTATTTTTGATGGCCTTTCCACTCATTACAATATGTGTAGAACGCCTTTATATTTAGCAAAATCATTAGACTTTCTCACTTCCATGAAGCGTTACGAAATTTATGCATGGTGACTGACGTCATGTAGAAAAATACACGTTTTGCGTAACATTTTTTATGAAACATCATACAACAATGCGTAAAAACTGGCAATTGCAGCAAAATTTTATCTTTGTTTACCGTTACGTAATTTTTAAGCGTTCCCTGCCTCAAAAAACGAATAGAAAAGATGTAAACTTCACGTAGTTTTAACTATGTTGAAATTTTTGCTGAGGTAACTATCATTTCATCAATCAATTGAAGTTTAATTTGGTGGGCCAAAATATGTGCACTTGGTGGTCCAAAATAAAATCAGGTGGTCCAAAATAGAAGCCCGAGATCCTTCAGGAGTTTTGATATTTCTTGTATTTACTACCACAATTTTGAGTTCTGTTTTGCCTTTTCCGACAGAAAACATGTTGATCTACGTAATGCCTACTAAAGTTATCCATATTTTGAAGTAAGAACTTTCATTTTTTGCTGAATTGTTCATCCACTTCCTAAAGGGGTCCAAAATACCTCCCTTACCCTATCGTCAGCAAAATAAATGGAATTCGTCTACACATCATTTAATTTTTCGTGTTTCCCACTTCCGTCGCATCGATTTCGGACATATCGCAGGTGGACACGAGCACCAACCTGTGGTGCATTGCAACTACTTCTACGTCCCAAAGTTTGAACCTTTACATCACACAAATCACTCCAACTGATGCATTATCAAGAATCTATCTGTCTATGGTCCACGCGAGAGAGAGTGAAAGGGGGGGGGAGGGTTTGGTCCAGAAAAGACTACGTAATTTATGGACAGCCTCAACTAGTACAGTCCAACGATCTGGCAATGGTATCCAGGATGAAATCGGCATTGGAGTGCAATATGTTCCCCGTCTGTTAATGCCTATTATTTTCCATTCTGGATTCTAATCGGCTCACGCCGTCTCAGGGAAATCTTTTGCGTGAGCTTGATTGGCAAACATTAAAGAACGCACTTTCATATGCCCAATGGAAGTTTCACTATGCAGTTTACAATTCAATTTAATTTGTCTTAAATATTTATTCAATACGTATATCTGCATTTGGAATCACAGTTTTCCAGAGCTTGTACAGTACAGAGGCGTTCCTTTGCGACCAGTATCGAAACCGCATCCAATCATCCGCCTTTTTGATTTGTGGTTTTCGTTCAACGACATAGGCTTCCAAAAGTCATCTCCCATCTGCATCTGCCCAATAGTCTATTTGAAGATCACTCTATTTTCACAGCTAAAATAACCAACAGAAATTAAAATGTTAATTAAATAGGTAAATTAAAGGAAATCCATAGACAAACCGTATTTCTTAAGACCTCTCGTTTTCGTGACAGTTGGTTGTTGTATGAGAAGTCATGACATACTACACAAAAAATGTTTCGATGAAGGGTAAAGATTAGGAAACTAATATTTATTAGGCGGTATTAGTGACGGTATTAGGCACTGTCCCGCCCCTAGGAGGGTGTAATAAGAAGAGCGGGGATAAACACGAGTGGGACGATTTTCACGAAGTCCGTTCAGCTGCTTGGTTTCGCCGATGATATTGATATTATTGCTCGTAAATTTGAGACGATGGCGGAAACGTACATCCGACTAAAGAGTGAAGCCAGGCGAATCGGATTAGTCATTAATGTGTCGAAAACAAAGTACATGATGGCAAAGGGCTCCAGGGAGGAATCACCGCGCCCGCCACCCCGAATTCATATCGACGGTGATGAAATCGAGGCGGTTGAAGAATTCGTGTACTTGGGCTCACTGGTGACCGACGACAACGACACCAGCAGAGAAATTCAGAGGCGCATTGTGGCAGGAAATCGTGCCTACTTTGGACTCCGCAGAACTCTACAATCGAATAAAGTTCGCCGTAACACGAAGTTAACTATCTACAAAACGCTGATTAGACCGGTCGTCCTCTATGGGCACGAAACATGGACCCTACGTGCAGAGGACCAACGCGCCCTTGGAGTTTTCGAACGGAAGGTGTTGCGTACCATCTACGGCGGAGTGCAGATGGAAGACGGGACTTGGAGAAGGCGAATGAACCACGAGCTGCATCAGCTGCTGGGAGAACCAACCATCGTCCATACCGCAAAAATCGGGAGGCTACGGTGGGCGGGTCACGTCATCAGGATGTCGGATAGCAACCCGACTAAAATGGTTCTCGAAAGTCATCCGACCGGTACAAGAAGACGTGGAGCGCAGCGAGCTAGGTGGGTCGACCAAGTGGAGGACGATCTGCGGACCCTACGCAGAGTGCGGAACTGGAGGCAAACAGCCATGGACCGAGTGGAATGGAGGCGGCTACTATGTACAGCAGAGGCCACCCCGGCCTTAGCCTGACCGGTAAGGTAAGGTAAGTCATACAGGATCTCTAAAATTTTTGTCAAAATATTCATTGGTTACGTATATGGGATACCTTATAATTGTTAACAATTTCTAAATAAAATCAAGTTTTCCTATAATTTTCATAGCAAAATGAACTAAGATAAAAACTTTTAAACACATGGAAACCATGAAGAAATATGTACTCTTTAATACGCCCATGTTTGAAAAATATTTTGAAAATAATTTCAAATGTTTAGGAAACAAAAACTAAAAAAGGTGCTACATATTAAAAACCGTATTTAAGATAAATTAATAAAAAACTTAACACTATTAGAACATTTTTCAAAACATTTTTTTGTCGATGAAGGCATATATACCTACCTTTATGATAGGTACAAATACTATGTACTTAAAAACAATTTCATGCTTAAAACATAATATTTTCTAAAAATTATCATTTGTCAAATAATTCAATTTTCATAAAAAGTCTCTTAATTTATAAGTTAATATTTTTTTCGTGCTTGTCCGATGAACCAACCAACTCCTGAAGACTTTATCCAGCCATAAAAGTACTATTTTGATTGAATGTGATTGAAAGCAATTGAAAGAAAATTATATCCTTAAAAAACGGCCACTGGCGCGTGGACGATTTCGACATCCATATGTTCAACGTTACATTTCCGAAGGTATTTGCATGGAATCAGTCTATGTTCCTTTGCCATTATAAGATTAGTGGCTCTACTATACTATCCAATAGATACATGCGAGGTTAATCAGTTCGAAGTAGGGGAACGATGACTTTGAAAACTGTCGCATTTTTTTATGGGTCATACTGTAGATTATCTCTCAAAGAAATCAATGGCGGAAACCCCAAAATATTCCACTCGAAATCTGTGATTCAATAAAACAATCTTCAAAAGATTTCTTATAGACTTCCTTGGATAAATTTCTGTAAGACCCCGAGCAATTTTTTGCAAGAATCTTTTGGAGATGAATGTGTTTGTCCTTGTAAGATTATCTGAATTAAAATTTGACAATCTAAGAAATCCCTAAAGGAGAAAAAGAATAAAACCTAACTAGAATTACTTGAAGGATTCTTTAACGAATTGCATATGAGGATTTGAAAAAAAGTTGCGCAAGGAATCTTTAGATGATTTCCTACATAAATTATTGGAAGGATTTCTGAAGAACTAAAGAAATGCTTAAACTAATTTGTAAGAATTCATTGAATGGACATCAAGAAAACATTGCAAAAAGAACCCTTGAAGAAATTTCTTTAAAAAATAGTCTTGAAAAAATTTCTAAAGGATTCCTCTGGGAAAGCGCTTACGCCTAAGAGACTCTTTATGGAATTTTTGAGAATACATGTTACTAAAGAAATTCCTACAGAAACGCTTGGAGGAGTTTCCGAAGCAATCGATGTAGCAACTTTCGAAGAAAATCTTGAAGGAATTTGAAAAGAAGTTCTTGAAGAAATTCCTAGATGAATCGTAAAAGATATCCAAAAAGGAGTTCCTCATTAGAAACAAATACTTGATGAAATCGTTAGAAAAATTTCTTAGAAGTTTCGCCAAGAAAATCGGGACGAAATAGGTGTTATCGCTAAAGAGATCTTTAAAGGTATCAATAGAAACATTCCAGATGAAAACCTTGAAAGAATACTTAAAGGATTCATTGAAGGAACACCAGTAGGATTTCTTGGTGGAATTTCTGTTAGAACTCTTGAAAGAACTATAACATTGTTTTATTTGAATGTCAGAAGTATTTCTTCGGAAATTTCTTTTGGATATTTTACAGTGATTACTTTGGAAATCCGTTCAACAATTCTGTAAGGAATATCTTTAAAAATTTATTTGGAAATCCTTTCGGTAATTATTTTGAAAATTTCCTTCGGAAATTCCTTAAGCATTTTTTTCTAATTTCATTATATTTGAAAATATTCTTTGACAATTCTTGTGGAAATTGTTACAGCTAATTGAAAATTGAGTTCGCAATCCTTTGGTATTTTTTTCCCAAGGAACTCCGTCAGAAGATGATGATGAACCTGGGCTTGATAGTGTAATACCTCTAAGTAAAAAGAAAATCTGGTTAAGTACTGTTCCTTTTGGTTCCACTAAGAAATTGCATCCTTTGACAGATACGTATTTCGACCTCAACTGTAAGGTCGTCTTCAGTGTTGTGTACTTGTCAAGATACGTCACCTTGTCGAGTCAAGTGCAATACACTGAAGACGACCTTACAGTTGCGGTCGAAATACGTATCTGTCGAAGGATGCAATTTCTTAGTGGAACTGAAAGGAACAGTACTTAACCCGATTTTCTTTTTGGTTTCATTGAAAATTTCTGCCGCAACTCTTTTGAGAAATTGTATGGCAATTCTTTCAAAAAGTTCTTTAATCAATTCCTGACAATGCTTCAGCAATGGCTTTGCGAACTTCATCAGATTTTTCTTCTACGGAAATTTCTTTGAAAATTCTGTCTGCCACTGCTCGCTGGTTTATTTTTCGACCATTCATTTGAAAAATCCTCTGGTAATTACTTTGGGAATAACTTCAATACTCTTCCGGGATTGCGGGATTACGGGATTTGATAGAATAATTCATATGGCATTTACCGACTTTTGAAATTCATTCGGTGAATTTCCTGTGAATAACAATATGAAAAACTTTCATATAACATTTGGCAAAGTTTTCGACAAATCCTTTTTGTAATTGTTATTCCTATAAGATTAAGGGGTTTTCTTTAATATTTTAAACTATTTCGGCAATTTCTTCAGGATTCGGTTCTTATGAAAATTTTTCGGCAATTTAGTTCGAAATAATTTTTGGTTTTTCTTTTTGAAAATATCTACGGTTTAAGTTTTCGAAATTCTTTGGGCAATTGCTTCGCAAATTTATAAGGCAACTTCTACGGGATTTCTTTGAACAATTTCTTTGGAAGTTTCACCGGCATTCCCTTTGCTAATATATCTGACAATTACGTTTGTTATTATTTTAATAATACTTTAGAAATTCATCCGGGAGGTACTTTGAAAATTCTATAGTTAATTCGTTTGTAAATTGTTTAAAAGTCCTCAAAAGTCCTCAGAAAATTCTTCTGAATATTTCTTTTGATAATTCTTTACGGAGTTCAGTCTATCGTCACTATTGTAGTTCTATGAGATACACTCCCCCGAATTTAAAAACAAAACCAAGAATTTACAACGGAACGGTCGAAAAAAATCTCATAAGAATTACCTTAGGAATTTCCAATAAAAAAAAATAAGGTGATTACCAGAGAAGTGAAGGGCATAGTGTATCATTGAACTTGCCTGGCAATATACGAATTCATGTAATGGCAGGCAAAGAAAGCCCTTCAATTAATAACTGTGAAAGTGCTCAAGGAACACAAAGTTGAAGAGAAGCAGGCCAAGCTCCAATTGGAGAGTCGAGCCAGAGAGAAGAAGAACCAGAGAAGTTCACAAACAATTTCCAGGAAAAATCACAAAGCAATTCCTAAAATGTTTAAAGGAATTGCAGTAGCATTTCTTGGAGGATTTTTTTTTGTGAAATTCTTGAAAGATTCCTTACATTTTTTTAAAAGAATTTCTATAGCATTCATTAAAGGAATTCTTGAATCCTTGAGAGGCTAATTGGAGGAATTTCTAAAGCTTTTCTATCAAAAACACTTAAAAGATCTTCCGGAGGAATTCTTATACCTAGAATATCTTGGAATAATTTGTATAAGAATCTTCGAAAAAAATTATACCTATAAATAATGTAAAAATATTCGTAAAATACCTGGGAAAATCAGTTAAAGAATGAATTAATGAAATCAATTTAGAATGAATGAATGAAATGAATTAATGAAAGAAATTTAGAAGAAAATTGTATTAAATTCTAAACGAATCTATGGATAAATCCCAAGTGAATTGATTGAATGAATTACTGAAGAAAACTTTAGAAAAATTTCTAAGGGAATTTGGGAGGATTTCCTAAAGGACTTGAAATAAAACTCGTGTTTTCTGGTCGCGATACCGAACAAACAAATCAATCTCTTTTTATTATTCGAACTGTCTTACACACAGCGCATGGGTTTAGTCAAAAGGCATTTGAAATTTACTCAAAAATAGTACTTATTTTTCTACTCATTATAACATCCCCCCTTCTCTGAAGTATCCCCTCATACCTCGTAATCATCAAACCTGATTGGTCGACGAATCATTCGCTTCGGTCGCTGTGTCTCGCCCGTCGGATCCTCTGCGATTAGTCCCGGTGTTGTAGGCTGCTGCATATGAGGCTTGGATGATGAATTCTCCGACACGCTAGATGATCGATCATCAGGTATCGGAGTGCTTGTAGTTGGATGCCAGCTGTCCTCCGACATGCTGAAAAAAGCATTTGGCGAAGTGGTGTTTCGATCTCGCGACTCCTGTGCCGCTGGTTCGTCCAACTTGATCGATGAGTACGCATCGCGTAGATATTTCCGGTTCCTACGATAGCTTCCACCGTTAGCAGAAACTTGGTAGTCCCTGTCGCTCAATACGTTCGTCACCTGTCCTCGGGTCCATTCCGGAGTCTTCTCGGGTCTCAGCTGAACGAAAACTTCTTGCCCTTTCACCAGTTGCGGAAGCTCCTGAGCTTTGCGGTCGTGGTAGAATTTTGACTTCACCTTGCGGAGCTCGATGCCATCCCGAACCTTCTTCGTGTCAACCATCTGCAGTTGAAGCTGGCTTACCGCAACCGGAACGATGCCACGTGTTCTTCTTCCCACTGCCTTTTGCGATGGCGTGTATCCGTCATTCTGCGGCGTGTTCCTCCAGTCCAGCAGAGCGAGCCAAATATCTTTCTTCTCCAGTAAGGCCTTCTTGATGATATTCTTCGCGATCTTTATTGCAGACTCGGCTTTCCCATTCGATTCGTGGTGGTATGGCGCGCTCGTCACATGGGTAATGCCATAGTTTTCCATGAACTGCAACCACTCCTGGCTAACGAACTGCTGAGCTGAGTCTGTGATGATTTTTCGAGGAATGCCCATCCGGCTGAAGTTCTTCTTGCAGCGGTCGATCAGTTCTGATGTTCTTTGGCTGTTCAGGAAGTCCACATCAAAATAGTTGGAGAAATGGTCGACTGAAACCAACACAACCATCTTCTTCCCTTCGTGCATCAGTTCTCCTAGGTCCATCGATACAATCTGAAACGGGAACTCAGGGATCTCGGAATTCTGCAGAGGCTCGCTGCGCTGACAGTCTTTGAACTGATTACAGATGTCGCACTTTTTCACCACGTTCTGCACATGATCGTTCAGGTTGGGCCAATACACAATATCCCTGGCCTTGCGAAGAGTAGCTTGTTCCCCTTGATGGCTATAATGAAGAAGCTTCAGGACCTCTGCACGGTTTTCACGTGGTACTACTATGCGACTTCCCCTTAGGATCACGCCTTCTTGGACGACCAACTCAGACCGGAACGCAAAAAACGGCTTCACACATTCAATTACCGATTCTTTTTCCTTCGGCCATCCGTTGACGATGTACTGCTTCAGGATCTGGCACGCTTCGTCTTTCTGGGTCGCTTGTTTGATCCGTTCCAGCATATCCTGTTGAATGTCGATGCTCTCTAACGCGTTAACCTCTTCGATAGTTTTCCACAGTGGGTCCGAATCATCCGAACATCTAGCCTTGCTGCAGTCGATGTTTCGTGACAGGGTATCCGCCAACACCAAATCTTTACCCCTGACATACTGGACCTGTAGATCATAGCGCTGCAGGCTCAACAGCATCCTCTGGATACGCTTAGGCACTTCCGACAACGGCTTCCTGAAAATGCTTTGCAGTGGCTGGTGGTCGGACTGCACTACCACTTGTTTCTGCCCAAAGATGTACTGGTCGAATCGCTTACATGAGAAGAGTATCGCTAGCGTCTCTTTCTCTATTTGAGCGTATTTCCGCTCTGTCGCTGTCAAAGTCCTCGACGCAAACATCACGGGCTGTCCCTCTTGCAGTAGCACGGCTCCAAGTGCGAAGCTGCTGGCGTCACACTGTATCGTTGCTGGTAACTTCGGGTTATAGTACTTCAGCACCGTTATCTCCGCTATCTGCTTCTTCAATGCTTCGAAAGCTGCGACTTGTTGCTTGCCCCAATGCCACACCTCAGCAGTCAATGCTTCCCTGAGCGGCCTGCTCAGCTCCGACAGCTTTGGGATAAACTTTGCCATGTATGTTGCTAATCCGAGGAATCGTTGTAGTTCTGTCGCATCTCTTGGCACCGGCATGTCACGAATTGCTGTGGTTTTTCTCGGATCCGGTTTGAGGCCGTCTTTGGTCAACACGTGACCGAAAAAGCAAACGGCCGTCTGGTTTAGCTTGCTTTTCGATCGGTTCAGCTTGATCCCTCTGTCCTGGCAACGCTGTAGTAAGGCCTCCAAGTTTTTGTTGTGGTCTGCAATCGCCTCCTCGATCGAAGCTCCACGCCCCACACACAAAATGTCATCCACCAGCACCTCTATACCCTTAAGGCCGTGCAGTGCCTGCTGCAGTTTGGCCTGGAATATCTCCGGCGAGCAAGATAGACCGAATGGCAACCGTTTCCATACATAACGCCCGAAAGGCGTCCAAAACGCCGTCACTTTACTGCTCTCTTCAGTGAGCTCGACGTGCCAGAATCCATTCCGAATATCAAGGGTCGAGAACACTTTCGCGTCATGGAGTTCTGGCAAGATTTCTTCGATTGTTGCCATTTGGAATCTTGGTCGCTTGATAGCACTGTTCAAATACACTGGGTCCAAGCAGATTCGCAGTTTGTCGTTTCTCTTCACAATCACAATATTGCTTGCCCAGTCGGTTGGTTCTTCGATCTTCTCAATAATGTCTCTTCGTTCCAAGTCGTCCAACTCACACTTCAAACCATCCCTCACCGCCACTGGCACACGACGCGGAACTTGCTGCTTTGATACGCACTGATCCAGTTCAATGCTAACCGGCCCTGCCAGTTTTCCGTCACCATTATACACTGCATCATACTTCTTCACGATTCTTTCTGCTTCCAGATTCTTTACTGTGTTGCCTTTCTCTTCTTCGCTCTTCTCATTCTTCTCTTCGCATACCTTTACTTCTTGAACATTCACTATGCCCAACGCCAAGCAGGTTTTGAATCCAAGCAATGGCAGCTTCAGTACCCCTGATGCCAAATCAACCACTTGAAACGCTACTCTGTACCGCTTTCCGCCACTTTCGTGTCGCAGCACCACCTTTCCCGCAGCCGACACTATGTTGCCGCCGAACCCACGAAGCTTCGTCGTACTGGGCTCAAGCTTCACTTTCCCCATCAACTTTTCCAGACTATCGCGAGCAATTACATTACAAGATGCCCCTGTATCCACCTGGCAACAAATCTTCTTCATCACTTCATCTTTGTGCGCCGCGAAACCAACAAAAACCGTAATCTTCTTCTCAACGACGTTTACGTCCTCGATGCTGGTGATGTAATCGGCATCATCACTTTCGTCGTCGCCGTTATCTTCAACAAGCTTCACCTTCTTAGCACTTTTCGGTTTTCCCGTCGACGCATCACGCGATCCTCCCGCACACGGAAGGTCATCGTTCTTCGCTTTACACACTCTCGCGTAGTGGTTTTGTTTACCACACTTTCGGCACGTAACACCGTTCGCCGGACAGCTTTCACGATCGCCGATTCTGTGGTCTTTGCGGCCACAATATTTGCACACTTCACTGAACGATTCATATTTCTTCCTCGCATTCGTGTTCACTTTAGCAATCACTTCCGTCGACGATTCCGGATCTCGGAGCTCTTCCTTTATGCTCATGGCGGCCATCCTGTCTTCCACCAGTTTCTGAGCACGACAGGTATCGATTGCTGCCGCCAGTGTCAAATTGGCCGTCTTCAACAGCGCTTTCCTCGTCTCATCCGAACGAATGCCAACCACAATCTGATCTCGAATCAGGGAGTCCTTGAGTTGACCGTAGTTGCAGGTTTCGGCCAGCTTCCGGAGCCGAGTGACGAACTTGTTTACGTCCTCACTCTCCGCCTGCGTTGCCGTATTGAAGAGGTACCGTTCGTAGGTTTCATTCGTTTGTGGCACACAATACCCTGCCAGCGCATTCAAGATTGCTGCTGGTGTAAGCTGTGCCGCA
This sequence comes from Aedes albopictus, assembly GCF_035046485.1. Lineage (NCBI taxonomy): Eukaryota > Metazoa > Arthropoda > Insecta > Diptera > Culicidae > Aedes > Aedes albopictus. The sequence goes on along the minus strand of NC_085137.1, from coordinate 190,410,485 downwards.
GGAGCCAATAATGTATTTAGCACTTTCACCGACTCGGTTCCCAGGAAATTTTTGAGCAGAGCAACTTTCGTCGCATCCGGCTTGCCCTCAATCTCTGCGGCGATCACGTAAATTTCCCACGCCTGCCTGAAGTCCGCGAAATCCTCTGGCAGTGTCTTGCTGGTCAAATCCAAAAAGTTCGGTGGATGCACTCCGTATGCCATCATCCTGCCTGGCTGCACTTGTTGTTGCACTCGATGCTGGTGCTCGCTTTCGCTCATCCGATCTAACCTCACTTTCTGCGTGCCTGACGTCGTCGTCGAGCCGATGCCGATCTTCTTCTCTCAGCGCTTCTTGGCTAGAGAATTATCGCACCTTCAATCTTTCACTGCTAGGCAATTCCACCGTGCCTAGTTTTCCCGTTCTTCGGGTTTCCGCGCACAATTTCGACCGAAATTCGCGTAAATGTCCACTTCTAGACACCATGAAATAAAACTCGTGTTTTCTGGTCGCGATACCGAACAAACAAATCAATCTCTTTTTATTATTCGAACTGTCTTACACACAGCGCATGGGTTTAGTCAAAAGGCATTTGAAATTTACTCAAAAATAGTACTTATTTTTCTACTCATTATAACAGGACTCTTTGAAGGAATTCCTTTGGAATTTCGAATAAAACTTAGTTAGAGTTCCTTAAGCGATCTCTGAAAAAATCCCAAAAGTAATCATCGGTAGAATTCTAAGAAAAAATATTATACAAATTATGCAAGGAATGCTTCATCCGATTAGGTATCGGACCCTTGAAGAAATCTTTGAAGAATTTTAAAGTGTTTTTTTTTTTGAAGAAATATTCAAGAAATCCTTGGAAAAAAAACAATTATAATTATGAAGCGATTCCTGAAAAAATTTCCGATGAATATCCTCTATGATTTGAATTAATCACTTAAAGGATGCTTCAAGACATTTTTGAAGAATTCCTGAAGAAATCGACAAAAATGTTTTGGGAGGAATCATTGGAGAAACTTCTGAAGAAATTATTAAATTTGAGAAGATAGGGTATCTGTTCCTTTAATGTTTAAGGCGAAACTGGAAGCATTTTCTCATTTTTTTCGGTCTTTGATTTTTTTATTAAATAACGAAGTAATATTTTCGAAATCGGTTTTCGTGCACATGTAGAGTATGGATCAAGGTATCTTCTGAATTTTTTGAGGTGGAAAATGTTTTCCATTTTTGCAAAAACCATTTTTTTGTGAAATTTCGTTCAAAAATGGTTTCTGCAAAAACAAAAAAATATTTTCCACTACAAAAAAAAATCAGAAGATACCTTGATCCATACTCTACATGTGCACGAAAACCGATATTGAAAATATTGCTTCGATATTTAATAAAAAATCAAAAACCAAAAAGTGAGGAAATGCTTCCAGTTTCGCCTAAGCATATAGCTCATCCCATTTTCATCGTACTCAAGACAAAAAATAAAGCGCGTTTTGTTTTGTTTTTTATTTTTTGCATTTTTGTGAGACGAAGCACGAATGGTAACAAAAATTGCGTGATCGATCAGTGTCGTAATCGCTTTGTATTCTAACAGGATCAATTTGGCATCGTAAGATTATTAAGGACACGTTGACCGTACCAGGAATCCTCAGAGAATTTTTTGAAAGATTTTTTGGAGAAATAATTACTAAATCCTAGAGAAATTCTTGACTGAGTTGCTTGATGAAAACTAAGAAAGATTTTTCAAAAGATTTCTCGAAAGAATTTGAAAGGAATCATATAAAAAATCGCAAAAGAATTTTTTAGGTAGAAGATTCCCCAGAAAATCCTAGAAAAAGTAAATGGATATTAACCCTAAAAGGGATACCTTCATGGCCTCAGTTTCGTCACCTCGCTGAGTGTGTTCCATCAAAGACGAGCTCTGAAAGGCGCCTGGGGTCCAATGGACCCCAGGTATCCCTTTTAGGGTTAAAGAATTCGTTGGAGGAATTCCAGAAGGATTTTTCGAAAGAATTTAGAATACTTAGAATACAGAATTGAGAATATTCTCAGAGGAATTTGTCTAGAGATTAAGCAATGTATTCTTTGAAAATTTTCTGGAAGAGTTTTAGGATTGATATGTAAGTAAAATCTCAGAGAAACTTCTTGCAGAGATTTTTTTTGAAACAAAAGCATTGCAGTAAGTCTTGAAGGAATCCTTGGAAGAAATTCTTAACAATGATGATTGCTTGAGGAAATGCCAAGATAAAATCTTGGAGATTTTTCTGAAACAACTATGTAAAGGAATAATTGAGAAATTTGTGGAGATATACTTGACTAGTAATCCTACATTATAGAGATCTGCGGAGGCGGCCATTGTAAGCCAATCGTGCAGAAAGAACTGTCAAAGGTGAGCCAAATGAACAGGCTGATCGTTCGTAAGAAGGCGTCGATTGAACGGTATTGCAATCCGAGCTAAATAAATTAAAATTATTTATTTTTAATATCGAGAATTTGACGGTATATGTAAGTTTAGTAAAAAGATAGAATTTAATTAATTCTGCTTTCAAAAGCTCAAGCTTATGACGAAACTTTTGTTGCTGCACTTCTCGAAAAAACTTTCATTGCTGCTTCTTGCTTCAGTTCTGCCGATATGTTTAGCTTAACACTTTACAATAAATTTCAGATTTCATCGATTGCTCCGCTATTTTTTTTTCAAAATTTTGAAAATAAAATCTATTATAATTAGAAAATGTAAACAAAACAACTTGAACCACTACGAAGTCACGCACAAAGTTTGAACATCTAGCTTTGCAACAAGTGTTGGCAGCTGATGTAAACAAAATGAACAGCGTTGCCGAATCGACATATGTAACTTCCGCTTATCTCTATGTAGAGGATTTCTATACTTGACTAAAGCAGTAAAATCATTAAACGAATATTTATAGGATCGCCTAAAAAATAACATGGAAAAACTCTAGAAGAACTTCTCTTCATCCGGCGGAATTCCGCTTTAATTTCTTGGAAGAATATCTGGTTCCGAAACAATCATTGGAGAATTTGTAGTGATTTTTTCTGGTATTTCTCAGGAGTTCTTGGGGGATCTTATAGATGAATCCATATACATATTATTGATAGAATCCCAGGTGGACTTCCTGAACAAATATTTGGAAAATTGCTCGATAGAGCCTTTGCAATTAACCACTTAAAAGAATCATGAAGATAAAGTATCATTAAAAAAATATTTGTTAAAGAAAATGGTAAAGAAATCTTGAAAGGAACTCCTAAAGGATTGCTTGGTGCCTTTCTAAATAAATTGGTCAACATTTTTTCGACAAATTTTCTCAGAAAAATATTACGCTCATTGATGGAATTACGGGATGTATCCTTGCAGAATTCCCCGAAGAAATTCACAAAGGAATATGTGGGGGCCTCAATTTCGGTTCCGCACCGGGCCCCCAAATTCCTAGCTACGCCACTGCATGCGCTTGTTTGAAATGCGTTTCAAGCAAATTTGTGCGATTTGAGATCATAGCATGCTCATGAAAAATCTAGTGTACGTGCCTCAATGAGACGTCTCGTGAGACTCGTCTCATTGAGATGTTTGTCAGTTAGGAACAAATTGCACCGAGGCCATTTAAGAGGCCCGGATTAGGTCTTGTAAACCTGATCTCACCTCGGATTTAAGACAGAAATATCGAGATCGATGATTTTCCGGGAATTCAATTAATGGGCTCGATAATTCGAAGGAAATGTCTAGATTATTTCCCAAGTAGCACTTGTAACTTAGGAAATACTTTAGAAAAATGTTAAAGATTGCATAGCCGTTTCACTTCAGACTAATGGTAACAAATCTATTTTTGCAGTACACATTGTGGTTGCTCAGACATTACAATGCAACCTTAATTTTGCATAAGCTACATTAATGTCACACAGTGGCTTCCGTGAAACATGCTCTGGAGCTGTCAAATTCCAAAAGTTGCATTCTTGACATCATCCTGTTACATTGAAACCAAACACCAAAACAAATGACAAGACCAGTTGCTGCGAAGTCAATGTTTAGTTACCATGTATCATGTTACCGAAAGTCGTTTCCAAATGACGACAGTGTAACTTTTTGTTGTTACATTGTAAACACATATAAGACGCACAAAAACGTTCGATTACTTGGTCACAAATGTGCAACTTACCAGTTACTAACAGGTTGAGTTCAACACTGCATGTCAAAAGTATCAACTAATTAGATATGTTTGTATGCTAAAAGTTAAACAACAAATTCGATGTTTTCACCTTATTATATAAAAGATGCATTTAAAAATACTTCCTTCAAATTCTGCAGTGTAGAGTCCTGTATAAAACAATGTACTATGTGGATAATGATATTTTCAGACATATAACCGGCAATGTAGGTTCAGCTCAGTAATCACAATGGCGATTACTTGTTTCAGTTTCAAAATAACTGACATAAAATTGCTTTTAGTTATGATTTTGGAGTTTTAATCAAACGAAATAGAAAAGAAAACTTACCATATTTGACAAAAAAGGCATGGCAAGCCTAGTATCCGTTCAAAAACCGTATAAAAGTTCAGTGAGTCATGCAAATGCATATGCTGAAATTAATTAATTTCGCAAGCGCGCGTGTTTTCCGTTAGTAAAACTGGCAATTTCACCGGAAAAATACAATTGCCAGGCTCATTTAGGATACCGACCAAAAACATTTCCATTTTATTTGAGATGCACTTTATTCAATCGCCATTGCCATGCATGGTAGGTCTATCATCATCATTTTTCATAATTGTTATGTCGAAACCAACAATGTAACTTTGAGTTTATTTTTCTATCACAGTGTAAACAAACTACATTACACACTGGTTACCATCTAATCTCTTATGCAACGAACCACATGTTGCACAAAGGCTCCACCTCCTGCGCTTTTTCGGTTGCACAACTGTGAGAATCGATGTTGCAGTAATTTACAATCGACTTTTGCATTTGTCGCATAGAAATTACCGTGATTTAGTTGTAACAAAGTGTGCTGCTTGGGTTGGGGTTCTAATAAATTTTGATGTTGATTGTATTGATTCAAATGGCAACGTACCCCCAAGACAATATGTATAACCTTCTTTAGGAGCTATGTAAAGCACATCACTCTGGCGTACTACAGGTTCAGCGTGCTTGTTTGTGTAATATGGACTCATGGATGTTTAGTACGTTACTGGTGAAGAGGTCCCTGCCAAGATTGTTCCTCTTACCACTATTCACTATCCAAAAATAAACTTTGGCAGCATCAAAACTGCCCCAGCATACTTTTAAACCGCTCCGGAAAACGTTAACCCGCAAGCGTAGCGGGATATCTTCCAGATATTCCATCCTAGTGAAGATTGCGATAGGAAATCGAACCGGTGCACCGCGGTGATGTTGGGCAAATAACAAATTGTATGGTCCACTACACGAATTTATACTGGCCTGCTTACTCTTACACGAAATTTGACGTTTGAGAGGTGTCGGCACCGCTCAAGCGTCAAATTTTCTGCGAGAGTATGCAGGCCAGCAGTGGACCATAGTTCGCATCGATTGTCTCATTGAGATGTCTCATTGAGACTCGCAATGCTAATGTGATGTGCACCAACATCGCGAGTCTCAAGCTCAAGGAATTTTCATGTGCTCATAGCCAACTTTTCTCATGCTCGTATTGAGATATGTGCGTACAGATACTCAAAAAGTGAAAGATCAGTGCCTTTCCTACCCAAATCCAGCACGGTATTGGGTATTTACTCCCTTATTGGACACGACTGTTTCAAACGGTCGTTGATTTGAACGGTCGTTCAATCAGCCGCTGTCAGGAAATCTGTCAATTTTGACGTCTGTCCTTTTCGGTCACCGACTTGAAATTTCTACTCGGACTGTAAACACAACACTTGCAGAATATATTTCGTAGCCGAGTGAAGATACTTTTATTTAAAATGGATAAAAATGTTATTTTGGATTATGTGAAACACGGTCGAGCAAGTGTGAGCACCAAATATCATTGTTTATACGGTCATTATTTTTTGGGGCTGTCGAGAATCCAGTTGGCAAGTCTTTATGGAAAATCACGTACTATTGTGGATTTACCGGCTACTTGTATTCTACCGGTTACTTAAGTAGCCGTTACAAAGTAGCCGTTTTCATAAAAAAAATCAACTTGATTGTCAAAAAATGAATGTCGCTGAGTAGCGACAGAGTAGAGCTATCAAAAATGTTCAATTTAATAGCAAGACATGTTATTACTTTGTTATTTCATACCTTCTGGATAACAGATAGAGCACTTTAAATTTATGGTATGCATCCATTATTAAAATAACAAGACTTGTTATTTTTCAGGCGTTATTTATACAAAATTATGGTATTCATTTTTGTTATTTTGCCTCTTATGTCCACCTAATGAAGGGCATATCGAGGTATATGTTATTTAAGATAAATACCTCGACATGTTATTTTGTTGCTATCCTTTTCTGCTCGGGATTGCGTTGAATAATATAGCAATACCAACTTGAGCTATTAGAGCACAGGTTGCTATTTGTATGGTATTTGTAAGGTATGCCCTTCTGCTCGGGTATAAAACAAACTCGCTCGTCATATACAGCGTGAGCGCAGTGCAGTTTAATGATCGAAGTACAGTTGATTGTTGATGGATCCAGAAAGGTTACGGCGGCATGTGACACTATCGAGATCGACTGCACAGATCAATGGAACACTTGATGGAAAATCATGGATCTTATCTTAAATGTGTGTTGCACACTGCCCGGTTAAAAGTGCGACACCGAAGTGCGGAATCTCAAATGTGTTCACCGCACATATGAATTAGCTCGTGATGAATAAGTGCGGCGAAGACATCGGAACGATTGGATGCAATATCGCACTTTCTTTCAGATTTCGCACTTTGTCGCAGTCTAGTTAGCAATAAAATAAACTATACAAAATAGTTATTTATGCAACAAGTTGCAAAATGATGATTTTTTCAGCACGAGTCGTACATTTATCCAACGAGGCTTGCCGAGTTGGATAATTACGACGAGTGCTGAAAAAATCGAGTTTTGCAACGAGTTGCATACAAAGTTTTTTGCAATTATGACAAATACCCTTGAGTACGATCATTTTTGACTGTCCGCACTCTACACACGTTTCAAGAGACACCACGTGCGAGCATTCATGCACGTCTTTTTTTAATCAGGTAGGCTGTGTTCATAGGTGTCACAAGAGGTCACAAGTATTCGGAGTCGCGTCGGTAACGAGCGTTGTTTGCTGCTGCTGCTTCCCTTTCTACGTCTGTTCGGCTGATCAAATCAGAATTGAAATCGCTTCTATGGTCCACTGCACGAATTTCTGCTGGCCTGCTTACTCTCACACGAAATTTGACGTTTAAGCGGTGCCGACACCGCTCAAACGTCAAATTTCGTGTGAGAGTAAGCAGGCCAGCTGAAATTCGTGCAGTGGACCATTCAGATTCGATAGGCTGAAATGACATAGAAGCAGCAATCGTATCGACATAAGACTACGGAAGAACATTTGTGTTTTGGAAAACTCGTGAAAAGTGTACCCTTGCAAAAGTGCCGAAAAGCAGTACTTTTCGGCACTCTTAAGGGTGTTGAAAAGTAGTACTTTTCGGCACTCTTGTTCTAGTGAAGAAAAGTAGGCCGTTTCGGCACACTTTCGACGATTGAAAAGTCCAATCTTATGGCACGTAATTGCAAAAAGAAATGTATGGGTTATGCAGTAAGCAGTTTTAAAATTATTGTACCTATTGTAGCAGACACTCAAACCAGTTTGCACCGAATCAGCACGTGGCATATGCGTTCTATTTTGGTCGTTCCAAACATGTAACTCCTCCACCTAATATCGATTGTGGCTGATAAATGAAAGCTAATAAACTGATAACCACCCGGTTCTCGCAATCCAATTGAATCTGCCGGAAATGTGCACGTTACGTTGTAGATAGATACGACTACACAACACAACCAGTGTGAATAAATTCCCACCGATTCCGGTGGATTTTCCGTAAGCCGTTGTGCACTTTGGGTTTGATGGAATTTGCATGATGGATAAAAATAGAGTTTGCCCTAATGAATGTACCTCTGCCTGACATTGAATGAGGACAGACAGCTGAATTTTCCTCTCCACACAGTAAGTAAATACATAGGCTGAAGGTTGATAGTGGAAATGCCAAAACATAAGAATGTATATATTTAAGTAGGTATGAATTTCGAGTGTTACAGGAAAGATAAGTATCATCAATTATTGATGGACTTTTGTTGACGATGCTACGATTCGACTTCTTTTTTGCAGCCATGGAAATAGTTAACTGAAAACACTATATTAAACTGTACAGCCATCGAGAGATCTAAAAAATACAAATTATAGAAAGCTAGATGAACTCAGTAAATTTCCCATGTTCATCCTATTCGAAAACAAGCGAAAACGGCACCGATTGATTCCGTTCTTTTTGTTTTCATGGGTGCTCACTTCTAACAAAAATACAAAAATAAGAAACGAAACAGACAGCGCTTCAATCCTTTGTTTTTCGTAGGATGAAAATGGAAGCCACATTCTTAATAAGGGATCCAATACCCTATGTGTTTAAAAGTTAAACTTTCAGTTTATATAGAATTGTTGCAAAATATTTTGTCAAGGAAAATTATTCCGTTTTTTTAGTCATTTACTCGTTTTGTCAACTGAAAATCATGATCGAGTTGACGAGAACGGAACTGTATTTGAATTTTCGCCCAACCTCACTGATTCTTTTCAATAGTTAATTTAAAGCATGCAAGCAATATAATTTCCACTTTTCAAATTAAAACAATTCAAACTCCTGACATAATGACGCACAAGTGCTTCCTTGCTTTCTTGAACGTATCAAGAAATACAATACAACACCAATCTTCGTCTGCTCTGGAAAGCCCCGTGAAAGATGACTCTTCAACTTTCAAGCTCAAATACCGACACGGCCGGCGCACATCCTAGGTACGAACGAACTCTTTGCTTGGTTGCCGCTGCCACCACCATCGGAATTTCTATCGCATTTCCACAGAAGAGCAGATTCCTATCTGCAGCTAACGTTGTCGGAGCAAGTGATTTGTTTTTGTTGGCATCACAGATCCACAGAATTCCGACTTTCTTCCACTAGCGCACTCACCGCCCACAGCGACCACCCGCCCGCGCCTTCGCGGTAGGTGTAAATTTTGAAGAGTGTCGGTACTGGTTGTTTGTACATAGTACGTGGTGTAGAAGCCCGAAATGTTCAAAGGGCAACTTCCTCGTACCGTTTTTGACTTACTGTCTGACTGGCTTCGGCGAAGCAGATATCTACATCTCAATCCTTTCAAATTTGAATATCACTTATTATAACACGCTATTGTTTGCATTGCTCACACCCTCGGAACACGATTAGCTGCTTCTGCGATTATTGGGCGATAAGAAATTCTTGATTGAACGAATTTCATAAATCACCGTGCACAGTGGGATGAGCGCTAGCGATACTGGTTTATGGTTGGTCTACCTTCAATCATTTATATGTTGTTACTGAATATGGTATTCTCCTTCCTGTTATTCTTTTTGGCGTAACGTTCCAACTGGGGCTAGGCCAAATTCTCCACAGTTATTACCTGTGCTTTATCTTCTATTGACCATTTTTGTATTTGTATATTTTGTGGTAGGCTCGATGCCCAAAAAAGTCCTAGAAATTTCCCCTACGAGTCCCTGGACCAACCTGGAATCCATGCTAAGCATGGTCTTGCTGACCAGCCATGCACTAACCGCATCGGGTTAAAGGGTATGAGGGCCTTATTTCTCCCGAGTGCACAAAAAAACATTGTTCATACTGTAGTAAACGAAAGACGGTGTAACAAAACCTACGTCTTTTCGTCACAACAATAGTTACCAGAATGAATGTCTTCTCGCAAATCGAATTCCCGAATCTTTTTTCTCGCTCTCTGAACCCGATACAACGTCGGTCCAAAAAATAGCACTACTACAAATGAAGCAAATAACGCTGCGCGTTCTCTTTCGTCATTCACATCGTCCACCGCTGCGATGTCGTGCATCGGCTCTCAGTGGTCTGCTCGATGAGTACCAGCATTTTTGTTCGGTTTTCGCCCGTCGTGCATATAAGGGTGTCCAAACAACACAACTTTGCAGTTCATACACACAAAATATTATTTCATAATTTAATTCAACATTTCATCCTAACTACTGCAATACCCACTACAAATATGTTTACCAAAAATCCATTTCATGACACCACAAATCATATTGCTTATCGGACTTTTGATGTTTAAGCCTCAAATTCTAAAAAAGCTGCCATTTTGTATTTTGAGCCACCATTTCGGATTGAGGAATGAGTAATCTTGAAAATTCTGGTCACCATTTTTGGACTCCCCAGACATCTCCCCCATATCATCCCCCATACCCATATTGCATGGTTTTGGAGCCTAAAACTCCATTAACAAGCCGCTAAATTGAAATTGGAGCCGCCATCTTAGATTTAGGACCGCTATTTTGAATATTCTGGTCACCATTTTTAGACTCCCCATTTCCCCACACCAAATATACACAAATCGCATGGTTTGGAGCCTAAAACTTCATTAACAGCGCCATATTGAATTTGGTGCCACCATCTTGGATTTTAGATCACCATCTTGGGCATTCTGGTCGCCATTTTTGTCTCTAGACATCTTTCCCATACCACATATACGCATATTGCATGGTTTTGAAGCCTAAAACTTCATTGAACAGCCGCCGTTTTAAACTCTCAGCCGCCAACTTGGATTTTGAACCGCCATCTTGGATATTTTGGTCGTCATTTTTGAACACCAGACGTCTTCCCCATACCAAATATACCCATATTTCATGGTTTTTAAGCCTAAAACTCTATTAATTAGCCGCCATCTTGAATTTTGTGCTGCATTCTTGAAATTAGGATGCCATCTTGAATTTCCAGCTGACATCGTGGGATTTTTGGTCTCCTGTGTTTATTTCCGCACAACATTCGTCAACCATGCTAAAAGATACAACAATCAGCACAGTTTGATGTGTCGCATGATAGGGTTCAGTTCTACCGGTGCTGGTCCGGATCACTGAAATGGTCATAAATCCGGAACGCCTCAACCGATCCAAACCATTTTTAATAGCAAACAATGCAGTGAAATTCTTGTTCGAATCGACCAATGGAAAGTGACTTAAAAGTGAGTGACCGTCGGTGTACATTCATTCATACACACACACACACATACAGGCATGATCTAAATTCGTCGAACTGAGTTAATTGGTATGTGTGACTTGACCCTCCGAGCCTTCTATCGAAAATTGTTTTTTATTGAGTGAATATATAGCCTTTCAGTACACTTCGGTGTATGAGAAGGGCAAAAACGAGTTGGGATTTATGATAAGACAATTGCGCTCATCATGATTCGAACTTTTTATCACAATTTCCTCTATTCTCAAATATAGGAGGAATAAACATTACTTAAAGAAAAACGCTTATCAAAAGAATTGTTCTGGAAGCACTACTGGAAAAATCCTGCATTATTCCATAGGAATCTTAATAGGATTCCCCGGAAAATTTACTGATGCAACTGCTGGAGCAATTTCCGAAAAAAAATCCTGAAAGGAATTTCTGTAAAAATCCATAAAACAAATTCTGCAGGAATCCTAGCTGAAATTTTTGAAGAAAACCTCGGAATACTGGAAGAATCCCCGGAGGAATTTCTAAATGGATTTTTGTAGGAATTCCAAAATTAATATCGGAAGAAATTTCTGTGGAAATCTAAAGCCGAATTCCTGTATAAATCTGTGGAGCAATTTGAATAAAAACATCACTGGAGGAATATATGCTGAAAGCCAAGGGAAACGTTGAAGAAATCTTTTTTTGATTTCTGAAGAAATTTCAGGAGGAATATCTGAAGATTATTTTGGGAATCATCTGGTGGAATTCCTAAAAGCATCCCCTCACATACTTTTAGATTTTTTTTCTGGAGAAATCACTTTTAATATTATTAGATTATATTTCAAATGAATTCCTGCAAGAATCAGCAAACGTATATCTGAAAGAATTAATAGAGAAACATCTGGAGAAACATATGGATAAAACTCTGTAAACAGTTCAAGAAATCTCTGCATGAATTTCTGCATGAATAACTGAAGAAATTCCTTCTGCAGTCACTGAAAGAAATCATGAAAAAATCTTTGGACAAATCGTGAATATTCGATGGAATCCATGTGGGAGTAGAACTTCTAAAGAAAACGCAGAAGGATTTTCGGAAAGAGTTTTTGTGAAAATCTCTCAAGAATGAAGGATTTTCTAAAAAAAAAGTATTTACTAGAAGATTTTCTGAAGAAAGGGATCTATGAAAGATTATCTGAATTAAAAAAATCTTGAAGAAAAAAATGAGGAATATTTGAAGGAAATTCTCAAATAATCATATTTCTAAAGGAACTGCTGGAATAATTGCTGAAAAATTGCTTGAGAGATTTTTAAATCTGTATTAACGAGATTTTTAGCCCTGGGCTAGTTCATCTCGGGACCCACGCTTTACTTCCCTTCCCAAGCAAGAACTCACATTTTATGAGTTTGTCGGGAGTGGGATTCGATCCCAGGTCCTCGGCGTGATAATCAAGTATTCTAACCATCCAACCAGATCTGCTCCACCACGCTTAAGAGATTAAATGGAGTAATTTCTATTTAAAGGTGTCAATGCCGAAGCAATTTTGGAAGGTTTCCTAGTGGAGTTCGTGAAGAAATTTATGAAGCAATCCCTATGGGATTTTTTATAGCAATCCCTATAGGAATTCATGAGGGAGATTTTAAAGGATTTTCTGGATCCGTGATCGATTTTCTTAAACAATTTCTGTAAGAATTTCTGAAGAAAATTTTGGAGAAAACTCGGAATTTATTTTTTTCTCAAAAATCGAGTAGGGTAATGTACCAGAAATACATTGGAGATTTTTCGGAAAATCCTCGGTAGGATTTCTATGGAAATCCAAGAAAATCTTAGAGGTATACTGGAATACTGTAGAAATTTATGTAAGAGGAAATTCTCGAGAAAATCGTGCCAAATTTTCCAAATCAATCCCTGAATAGATTTCTAAAGGATTTTCTAAAGAGTTTCTTAAAGAAACTCATGAGAAATTTTTTGAGGGTTTTTACAAAGGAATCATTGAAGAATTCCTAGAGAATTTCTGAAGGAGACTCTGAGAATTTCCCATTAATGATTTAAAAAAAAATACCACGAGACATTTCTGAAGGAATGTGTCGAGAAATATCTGAAGGAATTCCTGGAGAAATTTCTATAGAAATGCTTTTTTGGTAGCATACCTGCATGGATTTCTGGAAAATTCTCTGGAAGATTTTCTGAAAGAATTCAACGAAGAACCTTAGAGAAAGTTTTTCAAAAGTAGATCGGAGATATCCTAACAAAATATTTGAAGAATTTCCTAGAGGAATCTTTAGACTAATTACTCAAGAAATTCCTGGAAAACTTTCTAAAATGTTTTCTGGAGAAATCTTTGACGAAATTATGTTAAATAAATGTTGGAATAAATTCACAAAAAAACAAATCTAAAGAAATTCTTTGAGGAATTTCTGAAATGGATGGATTTCTGAAGGAATCCCTAAAGAACTTTCTAAAGAAACTCATTGTAAATATTTTTAGAAAATTTTATAAAGGAATCCTAAGCGAATTTTCTGGGCGAATCTCTAGAGAATTTCTGAAGGAGACTCTAAGATGTTTTCCATTGAAGATTTTCTAAAAAAAATCCAGGAGAAATGTTTGAAGAAATGTCTAGAGAAATATCTTGAAGAAATCCATGTTTAAAATTAAAAAAAAAAAACAAGAAAGATTAAAAAAAAAATTTGCTGTAGGGTTTCCAAAAAATCCCTGGAAAACTTTCTGAAAAATCCAATGAAAACCCTAAAATAAAATAAAAAAAAAGATAAAAATTTTCTAACTGAATACTTGAAGAAGTTGCTAGAGGAATCTTTAGACTAATTACAGAGGAAATTTCTGGAAAACTGAAAGGCTTTCAGAACTTTGTAGAGGAATCTTTAAGGCTTTTTACGGCATCATCAGCATCGGAAGCCATGTTGGATATGTGGCTCAAAATTTCAATGTGATAATTCTCAGCCACGAAAGCAAATATTCGTATGAAAAAGTATCATCCCATAAGAGAAACGTGCCTCTGGAGCCGACCTACTGGTACCTGACCATCCTATATGCTCACTCACAGTGATTGCGATGATACTTTTTCAGCAGCGTCACTACAGAATTAACAGCTTTTTATCACTTCAAAAACGTGAGGCAAACAATCATTAAAAATCAAAAAGTCAATAATGGTTCGTTTGAAAGCTTAGTGATGCAACATAATACCTTAATGAAATCCTTGTAGAGTTTTAGGAATGAATGTTAAAATAAAAGTATAAAATGTTTTCGAAAGAAATTCTTCGAGAAATTTCTGAAAGAATCCCAAGAAGAACTTCTGAATCCCTGGTAAAGTTCCTGAAGAAATGTGTGGTAAAATTTCAGAAGCAATATATTCAAGATTTTCCAAGATTTTTCGAAAAAATTCTGATGGAATCCCTGAAGAAATTTTCAAAATAAATGAGAAATGCATGAGGAAATTTCACCAATAATCCTTGAAAAAATGTCCATAGAGTGATATTTGATTCAGTTTTTGGAAGATTCTCCGAAGCAAATTATGAAACTATTGAATATCTCAAAAGGTGGGGAAAATCAACACGATTGCAATAAAATCAATAAAAAAATGCGGTGTTGCAAAAACTCAACAGTAGTCAAACCACCAATACTTACAGTGTCAATACAACGTCCGGAAACCACTGGTTTCTGAAAAAAGTATCTTAAGGAATTTCTAAACAAAATTGTTGCAAAATTGGAATTCTTTGTGAAAATTCTAGAGGAATCCCAATGGAATTTCTATGTTTATTTCAGAATGAATCCTAAGAAGATAACCCGTTAAAAATCCCCAAGAATCTCTTAAGGAATTTCTAAAGGGATCCCTGGAAAAGTTTCTATAATAATATCCAGAGGCATTTTTAACCTTCCTTATGCATTAGGGTATTTTTTAACCCAAAACGTGCACTACGTAAGCAAGCTGCTATCAACATAACTTAACTGGATATTTGAAGGTCTGCCTGGAATATTTCTTTTCTTTCGAGGAATATAAAAGTCAAGTTTTGTTTTTCTCTTAAGCGAATTTTATTGTAACCAGCCTAAGAAACCTGATCTAACATATGTAAAGCCCTGTTTTCACTAAAAATTGAAATTGTTATTATACTTTTATAACAATGTTAATAGCGTGCTTATTGTGTTTCCTTATTTATCAAAAATGAAAACCAAACAATTTGCAAAAAAAATGCTAAATTGGCAAAAATAGTCACACGTGGAAAAATACAATTACTATAGTAAATCCAACAAACATTTCGGTTTAAATTCAACAAAACGCGTGTAGGCGCAAAAATGACAATCACTTCTGCTAAGCCTGTCCCTACGTTTTAGGGGGTTGTCTTTGACGGGGTTAGAATAAGGAGGTCACTGCAGAAGATCTAAGAGAGGGATCGGTAAATAGGAAATAGGCGAATTGGGGTGCCTTAGAGGGGGAGTAATAGAGAGCCCTAGCGTAAAATGGCTTCCTGAGGGGTTTCAGGTGTTTCAGAAAGTTTCAAGAGTGTACCCTCAGAAACACCATGGATAGGGACTTATCACTATAGGGGCTTAAAAGGGATTAAAGCAGATTCATGAGGTTTCCAGAGGTATTTCAGGGACACTCATATATTTTCAAGGAAGATTAGGGAAGTTTAGGACGTGTTTAGGAAGTGTTAACGAGTATTCAAAATCATTCCAAGGAAATTTCAACGGGGTTTCAGAGTGCTCCAGGGCAATTCAAGTTTTGGGGCATTTCAGGGAGTTTCAGAAAGTTTCAAGAGTGTTTTAGGAGGTTTCACATGGTTTCATGATGCTTCGAGAGCATTAAAATGGGATTCAAGAGAATTTCAAGGAAGTTTCGGAAAAGAGATTACAGAGGGGTTTCACAGGATGTCATGTCAGGGTGTTTCAGGATTATTTCATGTTTTTTGGGGCTTTTCATGGGAGTTTTCAGAGCATTTCAAGAGGAAGCTTCAAGAAAAGGCTTCTAGGGAGGCTTGAAGATGAGGCTCAATTTCTGAGTAGTTTTAGAGGGCTTCAGGGCGGTTCAGGAACTTTTCATGTTTTAAGGGGCGTTTCAAGGAGGTAAAGAGACATTTAGGGAAGCGTTTCGGATGTTTCGATAGTATTAAGAGGGCTTCGGGCGAGTCCCAGAGAAGTTAAGGGGAGGGATTCCAGCAAGTTTCAAGGAGATTTCTAGGGGTTCCAGGACCAGGGGTACAAAACTCTCATCAAACGGCCTTGAAACCCAGACTGCAACTCTTTGAAACGCTCATGAAACCCACAGGAACCCCTTCGAAACCTCTTTGGAGCACACTGAAATTCCCTCAAACTCCCTTGAAATCCCATTAAACATTTTAAAGTTGCCTTGTGCTCCTGAAACCATTTTAGAAGTTTCGGAAACTCCCTCGTAAGCCTGGTATTTCTTGAAGCCTCTCTGTAATCCTTTTATACGCTTTTTTTACTCTCTGGAATCTCCCTGATCCTCTTAGGGGCTGTCCATAAACCAAGTGATCATTTTTTCTGAAATTTTCAACTCTCCTCCTCCTGCATGGTCATTGGTTCATGCAAAAAAATGCATGGATCATAGTCTTTGCCTTAACCACTTGTGACCACGTGATTTATGGTCGGCCTCTTTGAAATTCTTCTGAACCCACTTGAAAAGCCCATGAAGGAATCCTGAAACCCCTGACGCAAGTCTGAACCCCTCTGAAACGTCCCTAAAAATATATGAAACCACCTGAAACTCTCCTAAATCCCCCTGGATCACCCCTGAAACACCTCTGGAACCCCATGGAACCATCTGAAACCTAACTAAGATCCCTCATTAGAAGCACTGACACAAAATTGTTGAACTTTATGCACTCCAACGTGTGTTTCCTGTATAGTATTTGATCATTCTGTGACGCTGTAAAATATGATATACCATTTAATCACTTTCCTATCCCACTGTGCACCAAAGCAGTGTCCGGTTTACGGTGGGAAATATCGTCTCGTGAGATACTAGTTACATTAGATGATACGAATCGACGAGCACTGTCCGGTGCCGCCACCTTCTCGCGCAATAGATCACCACCACCGGCGGTGGTGGTGGTGATGGTGGCTGCGAAGGCGGCAGAGGATCAAAGAAATGAGGCGTCCGGCTCATTTCGGGCTGATAGTCTCGCTCGCCGATTATCAGCCTAATGAAGATGAATAGTGCAAACTCCTGTTGCTGTGTGGCGGTTCGTCATGGAGTGATGTGGACGAATGAACCGACCGACCGTCTTTTCTTTTGCGGCGTGGCGTGTGATTACTTGCTGTTACCTATGGTCGCTCTTTGTCTCCTCCTGGTGGTGTGTCCGTCCGATGAGCCCAAAAGTTGACGATGTATTCTTGGAGTGTGGCTAAATATGACCTTTCGCCGGTTGCCTCTATGACAGACTAATGTGCGTTAATTTTCCGCACTGATCCCTGACCTTTTTTGTTGACCATTTTTGCGGCGTATGAATAGAACGCTGTCCCCCATGGATTGGCGGGCGGCACCATGTATTCCCCACACACAACAAAAGGAGAATGTTTTGACGGAAAGAGGTTTACTATCAGTCGCCGTCCCTTCCATGGACGCTGCTGGGGGCTGCGATGACGACAGTCAGTCGGTCAGTCGCCGGGTTTTGCGATCAAATTAATATGACCAACCACGGAAGATACACCACCAACCCCATTGTACCGACGTAATCCATAAACAAGTGTCAATCATCCTGAAGGACATTGATTGACAGGATTATGTATTGATTTTTGCATCAAGTGGAAGAGATTTTATGTTGGTCGATATTTAGATTTATAATTGCAATCTCCGATGATGAGCATTTTAGCACGAATCTGGTGATTGCATGGGTTATTAATAGAAATAATCAGCATATCAATATATGGCAACTTGAAGTAGTGTGGTTTAAGGGTTGCGTTGAACAACGATTGCCCAGGGTTTATGTTCATATTTCCACTGTCGTAAACATTTGGGTATTAAGCAAACTATGCTATCAGCGTCTGAGTTCGGTTTCAGCTCGGTTCAGGAAGATCTTCTCTTAGTTAAAATTCTATTGACTTGCTCACACGGAGAAACTAAAACATTAAAATTAGGTAATTTTAAACTCAATTTTAAGTTCTTTTTCATCTCCCTTTTCATGCGCTCTCTCTATTGTTGTTAGAAAGTGAAGAGAGAAACAGCCCAAAAAGGTTGTGAGCCCAGTAAGAAAAAATGTTATTTCTCCAAGATTTTTTCAGAAGAATAGTGAAGATGAACACCGAAAATGGATCATCTGATCGTCAAGCAGCAAGCCCCATATCCAAACCGTTCCCCCCCAAAGCAGAGAAACGGCGCAACCGAGGCAAGGTCAGCAAAACAGCCGAAGGGACCGAAGTCCAAGCGATGCAGTAAGTACGAGCACATTGCCAGGGAGTGATTCGGGCGCTTCGGATCATTTCACGAAAAATTGGGACCTACTGATTGATGACCAGGTGGCGAGCAGTGTGGTTATGGCGGCCGACAAAGAACCGATAAACATCGTAGCTACCGGTTCCGCGTGTTTGAAGCCGAAGTGTTGGCCTGAAAATCCCATCGCTGTCAACAACGTGAAGCTCACCCCTACGATGTCCCACAATTTGCTATCGGTAAGTCAGATTGTACGACGCGGCCACGATGTGAAGTTCACCAATCAGTCCCGGAAGGAGAGATAATCGCAACCGAAAGCCACGACGTGAAGAACGGATTGTTCGTGTTCCAGGGATACAAAGACCGCAGA
This sequence comes from Aedes albopictus, assembly GCF_035046485.1. Taxonomy (NCBI): domain Eukaryota; kingdom Metazoa; phylum Arthropoda; class Insecta; order Diptera; family Culicidae; genus Aedes; species Aedes albopictus. Next base: position 190,391,560 of record NC_085137.1, on the reverse strand, counting down.
GCGCTGTCACTCGCGTCCCCACCCGAAAATCTGAATATCTGGCATAAACGGATGGGCCACCTCAACGTGCACACTGCACAGTCTCAGTAAATTGAAGAATGGTCTGGTCTCTGGGATGCACTTTAAGGAATTGTCTATGAGACACTGCGTGAATTGTGGCAAAGGAAAGCAGTCTCGTCTACCTTTCCCCAAGAAGCGTCGGCGAACGAACTAGGTCCTGTAAGTAGCCCACACGAACGTATGTGGCCCCAATGAAAAAGCTTCACTAGGTGGAAGCAGATACTACGTGTCACTCACCGATGACAAGACGACGGGGATATCCATCTACTTTCTCCAGCAGAAATCCGAAATCGAGCTGTTGAATGCATTCAACCCAACTTCAACCAGTTTCACAGCCTCGCGGAGAGGTGGAGTATGGTCCCGAGATCGCTGCTGCAGAACAGCGGCCTGGATGAAGAAGTCCCTGTCCACGCACCGAACCGTACGGATAGAAACAGTCCACTCGCGTTTGGAATGGGAAGGTGAATTCCGTTTTCAAGGCCATGGAGTTTGACCAGTCCAAGTTGGATCCGTGGCTTTACATCCGCAGGAGAAACGGCAAGACTGCGTACATCCTCATTTACGTCGATGATTTGCTGATCGTTACGCAGACAGAGGTGGAGTTTAATTCTACCTTGAAGAGTCTCCAAGCTTCACCGTGTCAAATATCGATGATATTCGTCACTTCCTGGGAATCGAGGTGGAGAAGGACAAAGCCGGGTACAACTTGAACCAAGCAGCGTATATCCGAAAGCTCGTTCGATGATTAACGTGGAGAATGCGAAACCATCGAAGACCCCTCTGGACCCAGGCTACTTCCAGCACAATGAGTCAATGGACCAGCTACCAAACAACAAGGACTATCTGAGTCTGATCGGTGGTCTGCTGTACGTAGCGGTTCAGACGAGGCCGGATATCGCTGTCAGTACGTCCATCCTGATGCAGAAATCGAGCTGTCCAAAACAAGATTGGAATAAGGCGAAACGGGTTCTGCGCTACTTGTCTAGATCAAGCGACCACAAGCTGCAACTAGGTTCTACTGAGGACGGACTACAGATGTTCGTTCGATGCTGACTGGGTGGGAAACTACCGCGATCGGAAATCAAACTCCGGTCACCTGCTGTTATTTGGCGGCGGCGTCGTTGCGTGGGGATCCCGAAAGCAAAATTACGTAGCCCTGAGTTTCACCGAAACGAAATTCGTTGCCCCATCCGAAGGACGCCAAGAGCTTTTCTGAAAACTCTTACGCAGTTTTGCGCACCGTCCATCGTTGCTTTATACTGTCTAGTCAGCTTGCCAGGAAAGCCGTTTTCGTCCATGATTCTCCATAGCTCTGTGCGGTCGATACTGTCGAATGCCGCTTGAAATCGATGAACAGGTGATGCGTTGGGACCTGGTATTCACGGCATTTCTGGAGGATTTGCCGTACGGTAAAGATCTGGTCCGTTGTCGATCGGCCGTCGATGAAACCAGCATGATACCTTCCCACGAACTCATTCGTTTAAGGCGACAGACGACGAAAGATGATCTGGAATTGCACTTTTTTCATTTTTTTTTTTGTAAGCAGCATTCGAATTAGTGATCACTCTGAAGTTCTCACATTCCAAATGATCGCCTTTCTTGTGAATGGGGTAAATTACCTCTTCCTTCCACCCCTCCGGTAGCTGGTGGGTTTCCCAGATCCTGACTATGAACCGGTGCAGACAGGTGGCCAACTTCCCATCTTGATAAGTTCAGCTGTGATACCACCTTACTAGACACTTTGTTGTTTTTGATCTGGTGGATAGTCTTCGTCGAGGGTGGTGTTTTTAAAGTGCGCCCAGGAGATAATAGTTCACCTGAGCTGAAATGTTCAACTTTGCATATTTTCGCCTTAAATAAAAATGTAAAACTTTTAAAGTAGTTTCTAAAAGCTTGCTTTCGAATGACGTATCAGACGTAGATATATTGGTTGCAAAACTATTAAATGATGCCACATTAAAAAATTCAAATTTTTCCCATACAAACCGTTCCATACAAAAAAAGTTTCGCTGAGTTTCGCTTCGGGACTGCTTCTATGTCTTTGTGTAGGATCCCTGGGAGTCATTGAACTCAAATTTAGCTGCTACTAGCTGCTATTCTGCAATTCCAATCATATTGTCGGCGATGATTGAGATATTGCTATATAAAATCACCCTATTGGCCATTTAGGCCTCACCTTTTCAAAAATGTTCTCTGATTCTCACGTCCACCCCCATATTTTGATTGGCATCCTAAAAGGAGTAACTGGTCAAAATTTCAGCCAAATCCATTGAAATTAAGAGGTGCATCAAATCAATTTTGTGTTTTTCGACTATTTTTGAACTTCAAAAAATCATAACTACACTAAAACTTGTCAAAACTTAATTCTTTTGGCAGAAATTGAAAGCTATACTTGTTTGCTACAACTTCTCCGAACAACGTGTGCCAATAAAATTGAAGGAAACATGTGTAATTATCACATTTGTAATCAGAAAAACCTTAAAAAGTTGATTATTTGATAGATTTCGTTCTGGAACACCCTAATAAACGTAATAAGCTGGATTTTTCAAAACGGCATCATATTCTCCAATGTTTTTTGGTTATTTGCTTCTTTGACACCAATGCTGTAAAAGTTGAGCAAAAATTACTAAAATTCGTGAAAGCCAAATGTGGCCAAAAAACTAGCTTTTCGGGTGCAATCACGCTTTGGCGCGCAAAATGTGACATCGTGTCAGTACTGATATGATAGCCAATACCTGTCATCACGCTTGTTTGTTATCACCCGTGGTAGGGGGTAGCCAAGGCAAACTACAAGGAAGCAAAGCTACTATGTTCAGTACAATTTCGCGCCACAGCGTGATTGCCTCCAAAAAGCTAGTTTTTAGACCACATTTGGCTTTCCCGAATTTTAATATTTTTTGCTCAACTCCTACAGCATTGGTGACAGAGAAGCAAATAACCAAAAAATATAAGAGAATATGATGCCGTTTTAAAATATTAAACTTATTACGTATATTAGGGTGTTCCAGAACAAAATCTATCAAAAAATCAACTTTTTAATGTTTTTCTGATTACAAATGTGATAATTACACATGTTTCCTTCAATTTTATTGGCACACGTTGTTCGGAGAAGTTGTAGCAAACAAGTATAGCATTCAATTTCTGCCGAAAGAATTAAGTTTTGACAAGTTTTAGTGTAGTTATGATTTTTTGAAGTTCAAAAATAGTCGAAAAACACAAAATTGATTTGATGCACCTCTTAATTTCAATGTATTTGGCTGAATTTTTGACCAGTTGCTTCTTTTAGGATGCCAATCAAAATATGGGGGACTTGAGAATCAGAGAACATTTTTGAAAAGGTGGACAGACCTATTAAATATCTCTGAGGAAACATTTGGTGGTCATGGCCACTTTCATCGGTAGATCAATCATAGTGCAGTCAAAATCTGGTCTTGGATCTCTTAGCGAAGCGTGTTTTTACGAATTGGGATCTATTTTGTAAATAGGAACAGAAATCCTGAAAAGCCTAAAAGCATGCAATGTCCTTGTAATTTCATACTGTTTGAAACTGTCGTGTTGTAACAACCTGTTCAACATGTTTTTCATATTTTTTAGGCATAAACCCTACGAATAGGAATTAGCCTCTGAAGCGTGCACAGTGAGAATGTTGACCACTCCCAGTCAATTATTCAGTTGATTCATTGTGCAACTGTCATTGGTTCGAGTCAATCACGGAGTAGCAACCATAGATATGTGCAGTCAGTCTAAGCTAAGCTAAGCATAAACCCTACGAATAGGAGCAAAACATTATAAAATTGACGCAAAAATATTTTTGGCCACCTGTTTGTATGGAGCCGCCCCATAGTGCTGCGGCCCGCGGGCCGCATGCGGCCCTCCAAGCCTTCAGATGCGGCCCGCGGAGTACTTTAAGACGAATCGAAATTTTTAACGTTTATTCGAAATAACTCGTTAAATCTTGTACCGACTTTTCGAAGGAAAAAAAACTCGTTAAATTTAATTAAGATATCAAAGAAAAAAAAATGCTGATCAATTTTAACAGTGTTGAACACAAATTAAATAAAAAAAAAGAACAATCCTTCCTGGTAAGATTCGAAATTGCAACTCCGAAATATTTCGGCATTTCAGCAAAGTCACGAAGCCAGCTTATAGTTATTTATAAGTGGTACGAATCAAATGAAAATTTGTTAAAAATGTAATCTTGAATCATTTAAAAATTAGTTGCAGTTTTTAAGCGCAGTCAATGCTACGCTGAGAAAATATTTCACATTTCGCCTTTCCGAAGAACATAAAAACACAAAGCACGAAGTTTTTGACAAAATTATCTACAAATCTACAAATCTCTTGAAGAAAAAAATCTCAGGCGAGATTCATAAAGCGTCTCCAGTGCCCTTTTGGAGAAACTTTTGGATATATTTTTGGAGAAACTCCAGGAAACACTATTGGAGAAAAAATATAAGCAACTCTAAGCGAAATATACGATGAAACTCAAATCATCCTGAACAAAATAAACATGAAGAAACTCAATGAGAAAGTTGTGGCGATACTGCATGGAAATTATAGGAGCATCTCCGATAAAAATGTTCTGGTGCCACTCTAACAGAAATTTCTTAAACAACTTCAGAATAAATTCCTTGAGCAACAAAAAGAGAATTTTCAGGAGTAAATACAAACAAGATTCCAGAACCAACTGCATCAAGACACAAAAAATGCTTAGAACGCCTGAGGAAAATTTGAACAATAAATTATGCAGCAACTTTGGAAGATATTGTTGAAGAAACTTCCGGAAACAATTGTTAAAAACCTAATTTTTGAAGAAACTTAATGATGAAGTATTTCATCAACTTTAGAAGAGACTTATGGAAAGAATTCACTTAAATCTTCTAGAAACTCCTGGAATATTTTTGGGAAAAATCCGGAAGCTATTCTAGGAAAAATTCTTGGAAACGATTATTGAGGAATTCCTGAAGTAACTTCAGGGCAGTTCCAAAGGAAAATCTAAGAGGAGTTCTTGGAGGTGTTCCAAGAGAATTCTAGAAAAACTTAAAGAAACTTCAAGAAATTTCTCGAAAGCCTTTTGGAGCAACTTCACAAGAAATTTGAGGAGAAAATCCAGCAAACCTTTTTGGAGCGATTCAAAAGACATTCTTGTAAAACCTGCTTGACAAGTTCTCGAAGTGGCTTCAAGGCAATTCTAGGGGCAAATTGTTTGTTTGAATTTCAATTTGAAGCTCAAACGTTTTTCTCAACCAAACTTATGAATCTAATATGAACTCCACGAAGGGCGATTGATTATAAAGTTTGACCTTTACACAAGTTCTGAACAGTTAAGATTTTTAATAAATATGCTTTACAATTGTTCTTTTTGTTGTTTTTATGCATCGATGCTTTATGCGGCTCGGAGATCCATCCCGAATTGCAAATTTGGCCCGCGGTATCCTTCAGCCTGAGCACCACTGATAGTATTTCTACGGTTTTACTTAAGACCTGAGTGCGAATCTATTCATGATTTCGACATCAGCTTATAAGGAACTCTCTTGAAAAGTTGACCGACTTTGTAATGAGTTGTCTAAAAAATCTGGAAGTAATTTACCAAAAAGCCAATGTTTTGAAATAATGCTTCCAAATATCTTGCATGGATTGCTGTCCAGAAATTCAGTAATAATCTTGGGATAAATTCTATAAAAATCATACTATAAATCATCGAACAGTAAACGCCAAACTTCGTCAAAGTTCTCATTAGAAATCCTCCTAAAACTACCCCTGCTTTGGCTGGTATTTTACTATGAATTCGCTCAATATCTTCCTCAACATTCCGGATCAGCCAGTCATGTATACCGAGCACCTCTGGGGGTGCATATGCCAGTGTAAAAGATCTCTATAGGGGGGGTGGGGGTAAGACGGACATGTTTAGGAAACACTATATTTTGTTAGTGTAAACAATGCGATAAGTAAAATTTTATCTCCATACTATTTACTTCAACTAAGATTCTTTACAGTCTGCAAGCCGATTTTGTAATAAAATTTGATTTTTCATGACTTTTGAGATAAGTAATAAGTGTACTCCAAATGTATGTTTTTCAACAGTGTGGGTTAGACGGACCGGTAGGGTGGGTAAGATGGACAGGTTTGGAAAATTAGCTAATACGCCATTGATTGTGTTGAATGATGATTATGGCCGTTTATAATCGTTAGATCAATCATAGTAGTATCTAAATTTGGCTTTGAATCCCTTAGCGAAGCGTGTTTTTTTTTAATTAAGACGTATTTTCTAAATTGGAAGCCTCCATACACTGATAAACGCCTAACAGTATGCAATGCTCTGGCAATTTAACGAAGTTCAAAATGTTCTAACAACAAAAAATCTAATATAATGATTTTTTAAACTAAAAATCAATATGAAATACTTTACACGGCTTCCATGATCATTTTTGTACTCCATAGATTTCAATCTGTCAGCAATGTGTGGGTTTTAATGTGTTTCTTATGGCACTATCAAAGTAACCCCAACACTGTCCGTCTTACCCACCCTCAAGGCGGACCGTCTTACCCCCACACAACGCAAAATATTCATTTCACCACCGTTATTCATAATCCATGAAATTTACCTGAATTTCGTTGTGTATAGGACGGAACAGTTTAAAACAACTGGGAAACTCAAAATAAAATGTGATAGCTTAGCAATTTAATGTTGAAAAAGCTTATTTATTGACGCCCCAAAGTTACATTCCATCACAAAAGCGTGTAGCCAGGTAAATAAATGTTTATTTCTTACACTTTTGACATATTTATTCTTTCATGGAGTGGTTTAATAATCATCAACTGATGAGAAAATACAGTTAATCTAGAAAGAAAGCCAAATTTCAGCTTCTTAGTGACTGAACTAGTCAGTGGTCCGTCTTACCCACCCGGTCCGTCTTACCCCCATCCCCCTACTGGGTTGCTGCTCGCTTTCGCTTTCACCGCTTTAAAAATGATATTGCATTATGTGACAATGATAAAGAGGTGCACCTTGGAACAATTTATCTTCAAAAAGTGTACCGCGAACCAGAAGGTCTGAAAACCCCTGTTCTAAAGCATTGAATCAATTTCCATTCAAATAACGTTACTTAAATGGAGGGACTTTAATGAAGTTTACCTAAATGGATTTTACTTAAATGAACAGGTATGCGGGTACTCCCGATGACATTGAGAAAACTGCAGTTCCACGTTCAGTGCTTCCAATTGCAAGTCGCTTTCGTCGTCGCAAATTGTATCGATTCCAAGATAGTTAATCGATAAATTATCGCCGATAATTTATCGCCAACTAGATATGATTTCGATAATTTATCGTTAACGATAAATAGTGCGTTACATTATCGTAATCGTTATCGAGTTTTCGATAAATTATCGAAAATTATCGAGTTAACTGTCGTCAAGTAAACAAAAATCGTTGGGGAGGAGATTTTTCTATTCAGTCAATTATTGTTCCCGTCCGTGAGTATGATAGAATGAACCTTGGCTATGCTACTGAATTAGGCCAAGAAAAGGTTCACAAATTACGTCCAATTTTTGGGGAGGGAACGTCTAGAAAAGTGTGACAGAACGTGTATTAGGTAGAAGACAAAATTGTGACAAAGAAAGGATGGGAGTCTGGAAATTCAGAAAAATGATGGACGTTATATATGAATTTTCCCGAAATAAAAATTGTCAAATCATAGTCAAATAGAAATAAATGCGCATTGCTATCTGTTACGTATCTTACATGTTACCACCATCCGGAAGATAAATGTTCGTTTTTTTTAGAATATCCATTTATTTTATCTATATAGTTTAACATGAAATAGATTAACATGAACCGTAGTTCTTTGAAGGGCTGGCTAATGGTTCTATATACTATTAGGCATCACAATTAATCTATTCATGGCATATTATTTCATCTTCAGCGCAAAAAAAAAAACATTAATTAGGTTTAATACAAACCTTTCAATTCATTAAAAATATCGCAGTAAACTACCTCTAAAATGATTTTTGAGCTTGTTTGTGAACATGATTAAAGTTGTTGAATTCCGTATTTCTGTTGGTAAATTATTGTACGTGATAATTCCATCATGTGTCAACCGCTTCCTTCCATATTCAGTTCTGATTCTGTTCAACTGAAAGTTATTTGATCCTCTCGTGTTATAAGCATGACTTTGTCTAAGAATTTGGTGATTAGAATGTGTTTTATCTAGTGTTGTAATTTTGAAGATGTAGATCATTCTTTTATACTCATGTAAAGCTTGGATGGGTAGAATATTTTTGGCTACTTCTTTCTTCTTTGAAAAGTTACAGTTTTGGGAATGTATAGGGTAATTTAAAGGCGGCTCTTAGTGATTTCCCAGGTAACCACTAAGCATTTAAATAAGCCGTACAGCAGCCCGTATTATGCATTTGAGATGCTTGCTGCCCTACATAAGCAGTTCGAATGCATAACTGCCTTGAAATAGCATAAGCAGTGCTGCTCAAAAGCTTTAGGCTGTAAATTAGCATTTCAACTGCTTGAGGTGTTTTCGTTCGGAAGCATTCAGCTTCCCAACTGCTCTTTAAATGCTAAGAGCAAAGAAGATGGGAGATATGTTATGCATTTCACAGCACATGTTGTCTCTCTTTTATGCTTCTATTTACAAATTTGTGCATCTGATTTGCTTCTTCGTTTTTTCGTCACCAATCCAAGAGCTCAGAAACTTTGCGGCAGCTGAGTTTGATGGAACTTGGCCATCAAAAAATGACTAATTATGATTTCGTAGGAAAATGTGCGCTGATGCCTAGGCAGATGCTGAATAGGTCTTTTTTTTTTTGTCTTTATTTCAGAGACTTTCAGCCCTTGGCTGGTTCGTCTCGCCGAATAGGTGGATGGTTTGGCGGATCCGCGGATCATAAGATTGTTCGAAACAGGAAGAGAAAAATATATGCCACAGATCGAAAAAAAAATGAAATGCTCTACATTCAACGGAATATCTTTTTGAAAACAAGTTTTGGGTGTTCGAACTGAAGCTGTTTTCCAAGCATTCTTTATATTGGGGATACATTGAACGCACGACATCGGTACAGCTGTGGCATCGTGGAGCAGTAGCAATAGATTGAGAAGTAAATATATTTCAGTATCTTCGGATCCTAAGTTCGAACCCAAATCACTACTAAAACAAGCAAAAAAAACACCTATCACCAGTTGGAGTGTGGAAGGATGAGGAAGCGGAGAAGCGGGCTGAGAGATCGAGAAGCAGACGTAAATCTATTTTTGTTTTGTTTTGTTCGACGAGGCGTTACTGACGTTACGCTTCTTTGGCATTTTGTCACAACGTTCCTGAAGGAATAGCACTTAGACAGCCCGTTATTTTGCCAAAACCTGCTGTGGAGTAGCACTAAAGGCGTATATACGGCTAACTAGCATTAAACGCCTTGTCGTGAAGGCAACTATAATGCTGAAGGAGTGCTATCTTAAATGCTTACTGGTTACTTGGGTTGTTTTGCACAAATTTAAGTTTTTGAAGGGCAGTTTTTGGTGCAGCACCCCAAATGCTTATTAAATATTGCAGCTTAGAATGTACGTGGGAGAAGTAAATGTTGAGTAAAATTTTCGGAGGAATAAAGTACGATAACGAATCAAACCGCATATTGGGGATAACTTTTTGATTAGATCGTTAATATGCGGGCGCCAAGATAGTGTTTCATCTAAAATCAAACCTAAATACTTGTACTCACTAACTTGTTCTACAGAAACTTCACCTAGAGTTACGTTTAAATTAGTGTTTACACGGTTTCTCAGGGATCTGAAAACGATTGTTTTGGTTTTAGCTGCATTCAACGATAACATGTTGAACCACGCCGACCAGGGAGTCATCGTCGACCCGGAATGTTTGATCAAGCACCCGCTGCAGTCGACCTGGACGCTCTGGTACCAGGAACCGGACCGCACCAAATCGCGGGAAAACACCCTGAACGGTGACCAGCTTTTCCAAAGTCGAGAGTTTTGGAGTCTGTACAATCACATCAAGAGCCCGGCCGACGACATCAAGGTCGGTAGGGATTACTCTTTGTTCAAGAAGGACATCCGTCCGATGCGGGAAGACGATAGCAACAAGCGCCGCGGCTGGTGGATATGCCACGGTCGTAGCATCAGGAGCTGGACAAGTACTGGCTAGATACGATTCTGGGTCTCATCGAAGAGGCATTCGTAAGGCAATAGTAAGTTTTCAACGATAAAAGGTAAATATTTTTTATTCATGTATACAATACTTTATTTTTTCGATCATTACATTCCATCCAAATTCAAAATCTGGTATACGTAATAGAATAACCGTCTTTCAAATGCTAACATAACAATAATATAATGCAAATATAACACAACCAGTTCTGGGGTTAAGAGGAGGGTTATCAGAGCCGCCAGTCGATACATTATATATGGTTGGAAGAGTGGAGATGCCAACTTCCCTTTAAAACCATTATGTAGAGAATGGTGAACTCTTCTTCTTCACATTCATTGGGGCATCCTCCAATGCGATGGCTTGCACTATATATAATTGTGTAATCTTGATTAAAAAAAATCAAGGTGAGTATAATTATAATGTTTTGCTTGATCGAATCACATTGGGTGGACAGCCCACTGCTATTGGGCTTAGTACCGTGCTACAATGAATGGAGAACTATCATCATCATCATCATCATTCAACGATAACATGTTTTGAGTAAAGTAATCATAAGGTATCGATAAATCCGTTTGCATGTCAATTTGAATATTAGAAATATGTTCTCCGATATAAAAACTAGTCGCATCATCAGCAAACAATCTCAATTTTCCTTTCAAAGGAAGCTTACCCATATCATTTAAATAAAGTAAAAACAATAAAGGACCTAAGCGACTACCCTGTGGCACTCCTATTGAAAAAGGCTTGAGCGAACTACGGTTTCCAAATATTTCAACAAATTGTGACCTACCATTCAAATAGCTACTGATAAGATGACCTGCAGGGCCCATATGGCCGAGGCGGTAAACGCACGGGTATTCAGCATGACCATGCTGAGGGTGACGGGTTCGATTCCCGGTCGGTCCAGGATCTTTTCGTAAAGGAAATTTCCTTGACTTCCTTGGGCATAAAGTATCTTCGTGCCTGCCACACGATATACACATGCAAAATGGTCATTGGCAGAGGAAGCTCTCAGTTAATAACTGTGGAAGTGCTCATAGAACACTAAGCTGAGAAGCAGGCTTTGTCCCAGTGAGGACGTTACGCCAAGAAGAGGAGGAAGATGACCTGCAACGCCTCTAATACCTAATGAATTCAGCTTTGATTTTAAGATTTCGTGATCCATCGTATTGAAAGCTTTGCGTAAATCGATAAACAGCCCACCGACTATCTTCTTCGAATCAAAAGCACTAAGAAATTCATCAACTGACTCTATGCAAGCAGTTTCTGTACTCGAACCTTCCCTAAATCCAAATTGATTGTTGTATAGAATGTTGTTTCGTTTCACAAAAGACATTATTCGTTTAGCAAGTACCTTTTCAAAAATTTTGCTGAAAATAGAAATCGTAGAAATTGGTCTGTAATTTCCTATATCCTCGGGATCACCGCCTTTAAAAATTGGAATGACTCTAGTTGTTTTCAAACAATTTGGGAATTCTCCTTCTGATATGCATTTATTGAAAATTCTGGTTAGAATATTGGAAAATAAATCTCTATTTTTTGCACGTCTTGAGCAGATATTTTATCGGGACCTGGACTTTTATTGGGTGATAATTCTATTATGATATTGTTGATTTCTGCCTCTGACACCGGTTCAAGGAACAAGGATCGTTCGACTGGGTGAATAGTTCTATATTTATTGAAATTTCTGCTACTGTTCAAACTACTAGCTGATTCTAAACCTACACACTTAGTTTCTATTCCGCTGTTCGGTAATTATTTTACCGGAAAAATTCGGTAGATCGAAAAAAATACCGTTTTTCGGTAAAAATTAACAATTTTACAAAAGTTCGGTGATTTGATTACCGAACAGTTTGTGGTTTGATACCTAAATGTCAAATAAATTACCGTACGTACTGCAGAAACTAAAAAATGCAGTATACTGTACGAAAAATTACCGAACAGTTCGTACATCGCACCCTACATTACCGAACAATCAGTAAAGTGGTAGGAAGCGTATACGAAATGTCAAGTTGTGGCAAAAGGAGTTTGCATTTCCATATTTGAAGCGAAGATTTAGTTTTATAAAAGCAACTAGGCGCTTGAAGATGGGTGAAACATCGGGCAAAGCATCGTATTTGCTGGATCGGTGTAAGTATGCATTCAAATATTGAATCTAGCTATCCTCCATTAAAATTATCAACACAACATTCCAGCCGCCAGCAACTTCAACGCCAACTCCAACATGATGAAAATTCACTTCGCATGCATGCTATGTACCCGATCGAGCGGAAATTAGAGCAAAAAAGGAGAAGCTTGTTTATTACAACATATACAACTTTTTCTATAATTACGGTTAATAAAAACAAATAAACTGTACCCTGCATCTTTCATTCTCATAAATACCGAAAAACTGTAAAAATATCCAATAGGAATTGAATACTACCGAAACTACGGTAATTCAAAACTAAGCACTACCGGAGAAATCCGGTAATTTTTGACAGCTTATCGAAAATTCCATTTACCGGACATTCGGTACTGGTTTTGATTACCGAACTGATTACCGAACGTTCAGCTGTTGAGAATTCGGTAAAAAATTACCGAATACTGTAAAAAAATCTAAGTGTGTATGCTTGGTTCGTAGCTCGTTATAATTATCAATAATTGCCAGAAGAGTACTGTTAGGGTTTAAATAATCTGGAATGCTGCTCAAAAACTGCGAAAAGTCAAAGTGAAAGGAATGCTTATTCAGAATGTTTTTCATTAATTGAATACGCTTTACCTTAGTATTTAATTCAAGGCTAGTTAAAATTGGTAAGGTACCCCGGGGCAAGTGAGAATCGGGGGCAAGTGAGACCTATAGCTAGTATTTTTTTAATTATTTATTTTTAAGACTAACATTCTTCACGGAAAACATAGGTATCACAGCTACGGATACTTTGAATAGAAAAAAAGTTATTGTTTCAACCATAAAGGAACCATATACGGTATTGTTGTTCATACGTAATTTTCAATTCACTCGGTAAGATTAACGTGCTCTACTGCATTCGTCGTTTAAAAACAGATTTGTTATTCTACAAATACTTTTTTGGTTTCAGGATAGTATTTGGAGTTCATGCAAATGATTTCAAGCGAAAAAGCTGTATTTTATTTTTATTTATTACATTTAGTTTACTGCTCTCACTTGCACCAGTGCATTTCGCTATCTGGGGCAAGTGGGACCTATGAGAATAAACAAACACAATTTTATGGGTTCATCGCACCTTGTCCAGCCTAAGATGAAATTAGCACGAAAGTCAATAAAAATTGACGCGTTAAGTAATCTACCGTTGAATTATACTTTATTACCTCTATTTTGATGATGAAATTCTTGTAAAAAATGGTAAAACCTTGGGTAAAAAAAAAATGATAAGCATGTATTTTTTATGTTTTTTTTTCTCAATATCTTCCATTTTTTTCACTTAACGCTGCATAATGCATTCTTCTGAGCATTCGAGTATCGTCCATAAAAAAAATTAAAATAGGGAAATGGCCTTTTCAAAATTCATGATTAAAAAAACATTATGTAATGATCGTAAGATTATGTAAGGGAGAAGATAATACTGAAACTCTCGAAATCCCAGATTTACTATTGGTGAGAATCATCAACTATATAATATAGAGACCAAGTTTCGAAATCTTTCGTCTCTTCACTTTACTGCGCTTTTTGTATAAAAAAATCAATTTATTTTGCATGAGCTGCTGGAGTTGATTCAATTTCCCTTAGCGATTTGTTATGTGTTACGTAATTTATGCATGATACCATAAGCCTCTTCTTATTTTAATCTCTAAACAAAGTCATTCATATAAGAGATTTATGATTTATGTTATCTTATTTGTTGCAACTTATATTAAGCCCTTTGAACAAAAACCCTGAATAGGTCCCACTTGCCCCGTGAAACGCAGTAAATGAAGATCTGCTACACTTTTCATTATATGCATAATATATGAAATGTAAAAATTTTGAAACAGTTTTAATGCACGTTAATAAGTACAAATATACCAACAACGTCTTTTGGGTCCATTGTAATTATTAAAGAATTTGTGTTCTGAAACTTTTGACATGACAAAACCAAATTAGCATTTTTTTAGGTCCCACTTGCCCCGGGGTACCTTATATGATCGCTTATATCGTTAAAAATTGTGCTATTTGTGACAGTTACAAACTTATCCACATTGCATATCACGTGATCAAGGATATTCTCACTTGCAGGTCTAGTAGGAAATGTGTTAGTGATCTCAAAAAAACTTGAAGAAAGAAGATTTGTGTACTCTGAAACAATCGAGTTAGATTTATTAACTGCAATATTTATGTCACCAAGTATAACAGTAGAAGATTGCATATAAGTTTCCATCACAGACTCAATAAATTGTTTGAATTCAGTCATTTCCGAAGATGGAGGGCGGTAAACAGCACAAATATATAAACTATCAGATTTTGGTAGCTTAATGCGGATTTTAATAAACTGAAAGCTCAATTCTCCGTTATCCGTTTTAACGGTTTCAAACTTATACGCATCACTTATAAAAACCATTAACCCACCACCTCTCCTATTAACCCTACTGTAATTTACCCTTCTAAAACCGGGAATATATAATATATTATAATACATTTCATTTTCTTTAGAAATCCACGTTTCAGACACAACAATTATATCGATCTTTGCTTTCAATTCATTAATAAACAAAATAAATTCATCAAACCTAGAGAAATCATTCAATCCACGTACATTTTGTTGCATAATATTCATATAGTTTTTATGCTCAGAAAAATCAGAATTAATATTTATGTTGAACTCATTTACATCAGCAAAATTAAAATTATTTATTTTTGAATTCATCGTTTTCCCTTTTTTTACTTTTTACTTTTTAAACCTTTTCTCACCGAAGGTCTTTTCTTGTGTTTAGATAAATACCTCAAGAACAATATCGTTTGGAAGTTTGATCTTGTTGAGGGCTTATCTCTGATGCTGTACGTTTCACATTTTCTTCAGTAAACTTACTTTGTGCATTAACTATGTCATTCCAGTTCCTTATTTTGATAATGGAGGAATCTTCCTCCTTTTTTAATCAATACCACACTATTACGCCCAATCCAAACATACTTGTAACGTTCCGTCCCGTTACGCTTAGCAAACGGCTTAAGCGCCACCTTCCGAACAGAAGGACCGTTTACTCTTCTAAATTACCCGGCATGAAACCTCCCTCTCAGGGCAGGTCGTAAAGTTCATAAGAACGCAAGTTTCACTTTTCAACCCAAACGTCTCCGACCAGCTAACCAGAACCTAATTCAAATTCTGTCAAAAACTTACCGAAACCGAAAAAAAACACTCATAAATTAGCCAATGGGGGAAATGCTTATCAATAAAAGAACCCAAAACCAATCTTAAACCTAGAATAATAACAACTTGTGACGTATTTAAAACATATGGAGTACCCTAACTAATCTAGAAGTAAGTTTATTAATAAATGCAATTCAAACGACGTTAATTCTACAAAATAACTGAAATTTAAATTTATCGAGTTCCAACAATTGCCTTATTTAAATTTATTCAAAACCAAATTCAAGAAAACCTAATCCTAACTGTGACGTCACGTGATCTGATTGTATCGTTCGGATATCCAATTTGCGCAAGAAAAAACTATCTCTTCAGGCAGATCTGACCTTGACTGTCGATTCCTCGTCGGTTTTCCCACGCAGAAAAATACTGCCAGCAGTTGGTTCGACTTACTCACCAGAAACAGGCCAAACTTACGTCAGCGACCGGTAAACCACCCGTTGACTCGTGCGTCGGCGTCGGTTACGGGGTAGATGCGTCCCCTCGCAGTGGAGTGATGAGCTTCTTATGAGCGCTTGCACACTGACGTCATCACTGTCTCCTTCTCTTTCTTTCCTTCGGCGTCGGTCCATAAAGCCGTCCTTGCCCTCAAAAAAAATTTGAGGGCAATGTTTACAAATCGTATGAGAATTCGATGAGGTTATGTTTTTGATGCAAGCCTCTATTGGACTTGAGCTCACGCCGTACGACTTATTGGCGGACGAGTCGTCACTCAAACGTCACCGGAATGGTAGCTAATGTTGCACGTCGGTGGATAGTCAGGTTGGTTACGCGTCAACTCACAGCCTGCTGATGATGGTTGGTGATAGTCTTCGCTGCGTCTGTGGGATGATTTTCACCCCAGACTAGCCGCCCACGTTGGGCAAGGAGGGCCTGTTCAACGTGGATCTTCACTAAATTTGATCACTTTTCCTATTAATTAGGCTTACCTGAATTTAGAATTAGCCGAAACACTCTACAAATCAGGCACAGTCTCAACAAGACTTTGTCTCACTCGACAAATTCAAATAATCTGCACAAAGACACAAATTTCACATTAAATTTCCTTAAAAAGACTAAAAACTCCCGAAACTTACTTCGAGTTTAGTTCAAATTAGCTCAGCAAAACCAAAAATTTGTTTCAAAATCTCAAACTGATCTTTTTAATCACTCCGACAACCTGCGATGTTAACTGTTCGAAGCACTCCACTATTCTGAACGAACAATCGCGAGCTAGATTTAAACTTGGTTGGGCTAGTTTAAATGATTACAATTCCCACCTATTGTTCCTTTTGTTTTAGTTGGCTGATTTAGGAGTTTTCTTATGCAACTACGGCGCATTTAGTTGGAGTATCGAGAGCAGTTCTGGTTAATTCTCTACGACGCAATAGATTTGAAATGTGGCAATTAACGTGATTCTTTACTTAAGTTATAGATGGCGTATCGCCGGGTTTGCGTCCTTGCTAAGCTTAATAATGCTGTCAGTTTAGTTAAATTCATAACGAACACTAGTATAACATATACATGAAACGTATCAATGGAACGAAAAACACGAATAGGGTTCTAAATGACGTTACATACTGAATGCCCATTTCTTTTTGCTTCGATTTCAACTCCTTGTAAATCATCTGACTTCGCCTGGTGGCTTCCTCTCGGATGAAGATCGCAGACGCCGATCCTCTAATCATCCAGCTTCCATCACCTGAACCTGTAATCAACGAGATCCTGTGGATTTGGTAAGGAATTTCCAGTCGTATACTTGGAGGAATTCGAGGTGAAACCACTGGTGAAATTCCCAATGGAATTGCTGGAGGAATATTCTAAGAAGTCCTTTGCGGAACTTCTGATGCAATCCTAGAAACTATCGATGTAACGCACTGCGAATTTCACGATGGAATCCCTGCTGAAATAGCTGGTAGAATTTCCAGAGATGTAATGAGATCATATCCTCGATGGAATGCATAGCAGGATCCTCGATAAAAAAGCAAGGAATTACTGATGGAGTCCCTGGTAGATTCTCGATGAAATGGTGCGAATTGTCCGATGGATGCTATGATCTAAACTTTCGAAGTAAACTTCAATTAACTGGCGTTGATTTATCGAACGCCGATAAATCCTGCGATAATTTATTATCATCGCAGTGAGCGATAACGTTAAACATAATTAACGTTATCGCTGCTTATATGTTTACGGAAAGCTTGTAGGGCCTAACAAGAGCCTTTCGATCAATTGTCTGGAGTGACCAGTCTCAGTAAGTTTGCCGAATCAAACCCCCCGTCTTTGTCTGCATACAACCAAAGTTCCCACCGTGGTGGTTACCCTATATTTTCTAAGGTTGCTTGTATCCCGACCGGTGCCAACTAGGAAGTAGGGATCGGAGTTGCATGGCAAGAGGCTGAAGGACCTCATACAAGGACTGAATCGCGTTGCAAGCCTTTACCGAGCCAAAAGGTGACCGGTCATTTGACCGAATGCCATTTGGCCTAATTTCGTTTGGCCGAACGTCATTTGGCCGAATGCCATCTGGCCGAAAGGGTCGTTTGGCCGAATCATAATCAAAAGAATTCAGAGGAAGTTTTTGACATTCTAACTGCCAATATGATCATCAGGAATATTTTCTTTTTTTTTTAAATTATAGGTTATTCATTCTAGTTTTGATATTCATGAGCTACACACTTAGATTTTTTTACAGTATTCGGTAATTTTTTACCGAATTCTCAACAGCTGAACGTTCGGTAATCAGTTCGGTAATCAAAACCAGTACCGAATGTCCGGTAAATGGAATTTTCGATAAGCTGTCAAAAATTACCGGATTTCTCCGGTAGTGCTTAGTTTTGAATTACCGTAGTTTCGGTAGTATTCAATTCCTATTGGATATTTTTACAGTTTTTCGGTATTTATGAGAATGAAAGATGCAGGGTACAGTTTATTTGTTTTTATTAACCGTAATT
Source organism: Aedes albopictus (assembly GCF_035046485.1). NCBI lineage: Eukaryota > Metazoa > Arthropoda > Insecta > Diptera > Culicidae > Aedes > Aedes albopictus. Next base: position 190,373,050 of record NC_085137.1, on the reverse strand, counting down.
ATAGAAAAAGTTGTATATGTTGTAATAAACAAGCTTCTCCTTTTTTGCTCTAATTTCCGCTCGATCGGGTACATAGCATGCATGCGAAGTGAATTTTCATCATGTTGGAGTTGGCGTTGAAGTTGCTGGCGGCTGGAATGTTGTGTTGATAATTTTAATGGAGGATAGCTAGATTCAATATTTGAATGCATACTTACACCGATCCAGCAAATACGATGCTTTGCCCGATGTTTCACCCATCTTCAAGCGCCTAGTTGCTTTTATAAAACTAAATCTTCGCTTCAAATATGGAAATGCAAACTCCTTTTGCCACAACTTGACATTTCGTATACGCTTCCTACCACTTTACTGATTGTTCGGTAATGTAGGGTGCGATGTACGAACTGTTCGGTAATTTTTCGTACAGTATACTGCATTTTTTAGTTTCTGCAGTACGTACGGTAATTTATTTGACATTTAGGTATCAAACCACAAACTGTTCGGTAATCAAATCACCGAACTTTTGTAAAATTGTTAATTTTTACCGAAAAACGGTATTTTTTTCGATCTACCGAATTTTTCCGGTAAAATAATTACCGAACAGCGGAATAGAAACTAAGTGTGTAGTTGGCATTGAAAATGCCGGTATTTTATCAAGGATGTATCCTTCTTTGAATCATAGGCTGCTCTTTTGAGGTATAATGAGACGGGAAATAATGTCATGGTCACTTAAGTTCATCATTCATTTCTCGGCCAAACGGCATTCGACCAAACGACCCTTTCGGTCAAATGACGTTCGGCCAAATGACCCGGAACATGCTTACCAAGAATCATAACATTGTGACATCCACTAGATCGAATCTCTATAAAATAGCATCCAATGCGGCACTGTTTTTCAGCAGAATGATTCATTAAATTTTCAATTGGTTCATCTGTTGACATTCATTAGAGAGGCTTCCATCAAATGATACTGATATGACCGGCAGCTTCGTACATTTGAAATCGAACTAATTAAGCTTGAATAAACAGCCAATCGTTCTGCCATGGGCGGCCAATGATGCAGCTAAAATTGTTTCGTCGAAACCTACACTGCGTTTGCTTCCATTTCTCCTTTCAACAATTGGCAACATCAATCATATTCTAAAATGAATGCTTCCCGCGACTACTGCTGCTGCTGGCTGGTGAACGCTGCAGTCAATTCTGTTTGTATCTAACTCCAAATAGGCAGGCACGTGGTATCATAACCTGAAAGGTTCAAAAATTAGCCACATCTGATGTTACCCGCTGGCACTAGTATGGAACGTGCTAGGCATCGCGCCAAAAAGTAAAAACCAGTAACGTTCGATTCACCCTCGCGTTTTCTGTTTCGGAATGTTTCTCCTCATTCGATCTAGATTCTCGTCCTTAATTACAGAGCCACTCGCACAACGCAATAGATGCCGCCAACCGACGCGGTACCTCATCAACCCCTACATGAATAAATGCGGAATTTAAGTGCAGGACTATCATTTCACATTTCATATACTGAACAACTGTTGTGAATTTTAAGTAGGATCAGATCTAAATGTGAAATAATTAGGAACGTGTGCGATGTTGGTGGCGTGACGTGGTGCATTATTCGAGTCAGAAGGTACCATGTCAGTGGAACAAGCATAGAGCACACGTCAACCGGAACGAATGCTTTGCTGTCGTCGTCCTGATGTGTTTTGACTCACGGTTGGTATGCTGTTGAGGGTGTTTGATGGTTAGAGGGAAGAGTCAAAAATTGCCCACATAATGATGAGGTTTTTTGTACTTGGCATACGCGAAGCTTTCTTGAACATTACTAGTAAGGTACTGTTGGAGTGAACTAACGGATTTCGTTTACACTGGAACCTCCTTTTAGGTAGAATCCGTTTATGTACAATCTATTTAGGTACCTTCAACTTAGGTAACGGTACCTAAATGAAGTTTAAATGTGTGCAGAATAGTCGAAGTACTCTGTGTATGTCTGACAGTTAGAATACTTAAGCATTATTCGGGAAAGAAGTAACGAGTGGAGCTAAGAGGAGTTTAGAGCGTGCGAAATAAAGTCAGCTGGGGACTATTTAAGGTTTCCTAAAACTTTCTCATGGAATCTATTGTGCGTTTAGCACTAAATTGATTTCCGAAAAAACTTCATCGACTTCCGCTGCCTTTCCTATGCGTTAAACATAACGTCGGAAGTAGTGCGCTGTACAGTAGATCTGGTTTTCTATACAGCGCACTACTTCCGACGTTATGTTTAACGCATAGGAAAGACAGCGGAAGTCGATGAAGTTTTTTCGGAAATCAATTTAGTGCTAAACGCACAATACATGCATAACTTGTGTGTTTGAATGAATTCCATTCTTGCACGGCATACAACTATGTGCTGTCAAGTGGTGAGTTCAATATTTGTTCAAGAATCTCGAAGAGCTCCCTTATCGGATCTACAAGCATAGTCAGTTTGTAACGTCTCAAATCGCCTGAATCGTTTATGAAACGCCTTTGAAACCCCCTAAAGCTCACCCGAGTGTAGGGTTCGAACTAGCATGTACTTGCTGGGTTTACATTGAATGTGTAAAGAGTGGATTTTGGGTTGTCACTGATCAGCGTGTAGAGTGACAGGCGCCGGAGTGGAGAGAGGAACGGTGGCGGAGAAGTACGAGTAGCACCGGTGATAGGCAGTAGGCAGACAAGAGGAAGTTATCGAGGCACCGGATTACCGGAGTGGACTGTGGCGAGTGTCCTCCCGGATGAGAACCCTACATCTGGCGACGAGGATGGGATGGGCACTCGTTACGGTAAGTAAGATTTTGAATGTTTTGTTTTCGATTTTGGATGTGGCAAAAGTTCCGCGCGATGAAGCGCCAGTGAAAGGTAGCAGGAATCGTTGTGTGTGGGTGTAGTAGTAAATGATGAGAAAATAACGATGATGTCACTGTTGTTTACACAGCGTGCAGTCACAGACAAACAGACGTAACACCTTGAACGATTTTCATGGAAATCCATCGCCCAGCTCACACTACCATCACCTGGTGGAAAAGTTGCACGAATCACTGTGTTGTGCCGTATCGCCAACAGAAGGCGCTAGTGTGAAACGTCAAACGCATTGAAAAATGATGCGCGCGCCTCTGGTTGTGAAAGCCACAACTGTGGAAATTTAAAATGATCGTTAAAAGCGTGGTCGACGGAAATTTCGCAAGTGTTACGTCTGTTTGTCTGTGGTGCAGTTTTTTAGATTGGTTACGATGAATCGTGTCCGATTTTTTTTTTCAGAAACTGCTATCGAAGTTGTCAGTCGGGCAAAGAGCGATGTGGGACAGCGTGTGTGAATGTAGTTGATATGATATGTTCGGATCTATTTTTGACCTTGCTTGGTCCATTTTTGATGAATTCGGCCTGATTGCTTGATTTTTGGATCAACTGGATAAATATGATTAGGTTATCAGTGGGAAAACATGTCTGTAGACCGTGGCGGGGGGCCGGTCTGACATAGGTTCGGCCGTGGTGGATTACCGGCCATAGTATATATATTACAAGATCTTTGCGATTCACCGATTTAAAGAGTTTTGACCGTGGCGGGTGCCGGTCCAAGAAAGATCGTTGCGGGTGCCGATCAGTGCAGAAGTAAAGATCGTGGCGGGTTGCCGATCTAGAAATTTTCGACCGTGGCGGGTGCCGGTCCAAGGATGATCGTTGCGGGTGCCGATCAGTAGATAAGTAAAGATCGTGGCGGGTTGCCGATCTAGACATTTGTGACCGTGGCGGGTGCCGGTCTATTGAAGATCGTTTCGGGTGCCGATCAATGGAGAGGTAAAGATCGTGACGGGTTCCCGATCTAGAGATTTTCGACTGTGGCGGGTGCCGGTCCAAGGAAGATCGTCACAGGGAGTCGATTAATGGAGAACTATAGATCGTGGCAGGGTGCCGCTCTAGAAAAAAAAATAGCTTTTCTACCGTGGTGAATAATTGTGGAGGGAGGCCGACCAAAGTAAGGGTGTGGTGTTTGTGACTGGTTCCTGCGCCTAGTAACAAGACAGGTTCATGGCTTGGCGGCAAACGAAAGAATGGGTTGCCTAGCAGGTCCTAGCAAATGTAAATGGTTTTGGGAGCAGGATGATATTTGCACTACGTGAAAGCACTGGGAAGGAAAGTTAATTTTCACTTGTTGCTCTTAGAGTCGTAGTACGGAATAGTTGTTTTAAGGGCTGTTTGCAGATCAGAAGGAATTTCTCAGCCTATCTTGATGCATGGGAAATTCCTTGCCTGAATTGTTCAAGAAACCGTTTTTCTTCGATCGCAGTACGCAGTTGCGAAGAAATGACAGTTCAAATGGTAGAAAGTTTCTGCCAGGAATGGGTCAAGAAGTTTCTTGAACAATTTCTGTTGAACTCGAAACTGGGCTTTATACCTTGAATATGATTGAGGGCAAAAGGGGTTTACCTTTGAAGTTCCAATTGAACATGGGAACGTGGTAAAAAAAAAATAGTTTCCTGGAAGATTATGATGGAAATAGAATTCTGATGTTTTCTATAGCATGAAGTTGTCTAGAACACCAAAAAGAGTGAACGAGGGTTTTTTACAATAGGGTTTCTACAGATTCTCGATCGGTTCGGGAATAGTTCGTAGTTTTCTTGTAAATTTTCTTGGATTTCTTAGGCATGGAGTATCTTCGTCCATTCCTCAGTTAATATGAGCACATGGGTGGTCATATGGTGAACGGACCTCGCAGATAATAAGTGTAGAAGTGCTCGCTCAGCACTGGCACAGCACAGATACCGATAAATGGGCTTTGTCACCAGCGAAACGTTGCATCAGGAATATATGGAAAGTTGTGAATAGGAAGGACTGATTACAACAACAGGATGATTGTTCAGCATGCGATGCAGTTTATCGAAGTGACCAATTGGCACAGTTGGCATGATATCACGGGGGTGAATCTTCGTCACGAAAAGCACTGCCCGTTTGATAGCTCAACACTAGCGAACCTGGTGGTGGAAGTCAAGCTTTAGCCTGCAGCGAGCATAGGGAGGCGGCGTAGCACGCTTTGATGTTTTTTTTTTATTTTCCCATGGAAATTCATTCCAATCTAGTTTTCCAAGTGACAATTTCACGACTTCCACCTTGAAACTTAACATTTGTTCGAATATACACATCTGTTCTGTGATGATATGCTACGTGACCCTAATACGGGAAAGTAGGATGTTTTTCAAATGCACAAATTTGGCGATTCACTTCATCTCAGGGTGGATCTTTGAAGTTGAAATGATGATGTAGAAGATGATCTAGAACAACAAAAGTCTAAAAGTTCTTAAAGTACTATAGTGTTAATGTGAATATATTTAATTACTAAAAAAAAAATTGAAAGGAGTTAATGATTATACGCAAGTTGAGGCTCAACGCGCAGAACTGAAATATATTTTGTGATGATCATCACAAATCAAGATTAGTTAACCTTTGAGATCAGGGTCGTGCAATTTCGAAAGGAAAACATGACGTACGACAGCTGTAGCAAATCGTTTCCCATACGAACGGACTGCTGTGATGCTTCATCTCTCACCCAGCAGCACACTCGTTCGCTGCTGCTTCAGAAACAAGTGTGTATGAAACATGAAATGATACACTTGGAGTTTCGTTTCATTTATGAGTCATTGAAATACTTCAACATTTTTATTATTGGCTTTTTATTATGGGGATTTTCAGCCCGAGGCTGGTTCATCCCCGTAGATAAGGAGGAGGATGATTGGGGGAATACTTCAACATGCTGAAAACACTATTTAAACGCTTCATCTTTAAAATTTGTTGTAAGGAGTTAATACTGACGCATTTCAATACTTGTAGTAGGAGAGTTTTTTTAAGATCTTGGAAGAAACAGTTCTGAGTGTTTTTATTCAACATCATGAGCATAGTGAATGAACATTATGAGAGGCTGATGTATTATTATTGTTGTGGTTAGGAAAGCCCTAAATTTAAGAGCAAATTGTACAAAGATAATTATAACTAGTAGACATTCGCTATTGTTTTCAGAACGATTGGAAAGGTTGTTCTTTTCGTAGGCTTGTTCGTGCAGAAATTCACAAGAAAACCAAATATCTTGGCAATGCCTGTTAGAAGAAAAGGGATTTCCACGAAATAGTCTATTTTATTTGTAAAAAATATCTTCTTCAGCATATAGGACAACTTGACGACTATTTTGGGCCAGGGTGTGAATGTCCTAATAAACCAACACCATACACGGACCGTGATGTAGACGGTTCAACAATACCGCATACTGTTCGAATTGTATTCCGAATGTGGGGTTATGCACGTCTTATAGTTATCGTTTATGCGGGTGGTTATAAACAACAGATGATAATGACGGTTATATATATATAGATTGACATAGGTTTGCATATGGAATTTACAAGATACGTTCTGTAATGTATAATAGTTTAAGGTGCTCGACTTAAGCCAAAACTGATAAAAAAAAGAGTTATGTGTAGCTACTTCGCAGAATTGTATGCTACGGATTGATGATTTATGAATAAGTGGGGGTTTCTATGAAGAAGCAAAATTAATGCTATGAATGTAATGTATGTGAAATAGACGAGAGTATGACAGGCTTGAAGCAAGACACTGTGCAAACGGGAGAAACTCTTAGAAATTGTGAACAACTCTATGTGAAAAATTCCCATTGAATCTAATTGTTTTCCTTCAGCACATATAACACTTTGGTGCAGACGTGAGAAAAGTTGAGAAGTTGTAAGTAATCCTGAGCAACACTTTGTACGCAGATTTTCCCCCGTGAGTCATGACGGGCTTGGTGGTCTAGTGGCTACCGCTTCTGATTTATATGCAGAAGGTCCTGGGTTCAATCCCTGGCCCGTCCCTTTCATCCTACTTTGTATCTTTCTATATACTTTCTCTCTGCTCTCTACATAAACAAATCATGTATATAAACACGTTCATAGCCGTCGCTAGAACAGAAACGGGTTGAAAAAGCCGTTTCCCTTCCTTCCAAACTTTCACAGCACAGTGTCACAATCCTATTAGAAAACGCCTACAAGTTATGCAATCAAGCGAACTGTGCCGCACATCTTCAAAATAATAAAAACACTCAATTCTATCACCTTCCCCTGGTATCCACACACCAATGTGTGAACCTTCTGCCAACCAATTCCCACCAACACTCCAACATCCGCATGAATTTGTGCTGGCGCAGAGGTATATTCGGCCAGATGTGGATACAAACGATTGCAATCATCACTTCCTTCCCCCTTCCCCACATTGACCTGCAACCTGACGTGGCAGGCGCCATTGTCGCCTAAAAATAGAAGATCGCCAACGCTCACACACTGAAGATGCCTGCTAGTCCCCGGCAGTTATCTCATTGGTCCTTGTGTGAGTGTAGCTGGTCTGGCGATACTGGAGTAGCATCCACGGGCGGTCAATCAAGCTCAAGCTCAAGCTCAAGCTCAGATTTTCCCCCGTGAGTCATGATATCTGTCTTGCCCCTAGATGACAAGGCATCTTTTCTGTATGATGGCAGAGGACTCAGATAATAAATCTGTAGCTGGTTGTTACGTATGTGATTAATAGCGTGGGAGAATGTGTACCATATTCAGTGGTCGAATTCAAGAAAATCATACAATAAGAAAGATGTACTTGTTTAGACGAAAAGTTATTCTAAGCATTTCTTCATTTAAAGAAGGAAGGGGGTGTAGGGTTCGAACTAGCATATACTTGCTGGGTTTACATTGAATGTGTAAAGAGTGGATTTTGGGTTGTCACTGATCAGCGTGTAGAGTGACAGGCGCCGGAGTGGAGAGAGGAACGGTGGCGGAGAAGTACGAGTAGCACCGGTGATAGGCAGTAGGCAGACAAGAGGAAGTTATCGAGGCACCGGATTACCGGAGTGGACTGTGGCGAGTGTCCTCCCGGATGAGAACCCTACACCGAGAGCAGTAATCCGAAATGTATTATTTAACTTGAAGTTTCACTTTAACTCCCTCAAATCCTCCTATACGCTCTTGGGACCCTCCAGAATTCCTCAATATGCCTATGAATCCCGCAGAAAATCCCCTAAAATGTCTCCAAAAACCCCTGAAACCACCTCGGATTTCCTGTAACTCACGTGAATTGTCCTGGTAATATTTCTGAATTCCACTGAAAATTCTCCACAACTTCCTGAAATGCCACCAAAAACCACAAACCACCTGCAACCCACTTGGACCCCTTGTAACGCACCTGAGACCCCTCTGAAATTCACAGAAAATTCTCTGGAACCTCCTGAAATACCACCGAAAACCTGCTGTAACGCACTTGAGACCCTCCAAAACCCCCGAAAACGCCTCTGGTATCCACTGAAAATCCTCCTGGAATTTCCAGAAATTCCACAGAAATTCTCCTGAAACCCCCTCGGACTCTGTAACGCAGGTGAGACGTTGTAAAACACCCAAAATGTCCCTATAACGCCTCCGGAACCTCCTGAAAATTCTCTGAAACTCCTCTGAAACGACACCGAAAACCACTAAAACGCCCTCGGACACCATGTAACGTACATGAGACTCTCCGAAACCCTCGAAAACACCCCTATGACGCCTCCGGACCCCCTGAAAATCCTCTAACACTTTCTGAAATACCTCCAAATACCCCCTTGGAACCCCTTGGAACCCCTTGGAACCCCTGTAACACACCTAAGACCCTCCGAAACTCCGTAACACTCCTGAAGCACCCTGTAACGCCTTTAAGCCTCCCTCCTAAAACTCCCTAAAGGTCCTCTGAAACTGCTTTACAACTTTGAAATTCATTCAGGTAAAAATTTGGCAGTATAGACTCATTTGGAGGATTAGGTGGACCAGGAAAGAAAGAGAGCATTTTTACCGCAATGCACGAATCACATAGAAAGGTCCCTTTTCAATTTGAATCAATTTTTGTACGCGTATGAGATACTATTCAGGGATGGAATGGGATTAGTGCCAACGTAGGAAACCTCATTCCCTCTCCTAGTAGTTAACAGAAGAGGTCATAGTCGGAGCGTTGTTGATGAGGGCCATCAATTAAAAAAAAAACTCTATAGATTAACGACTACGCAGCCTTAGGGTTCAAAAAACGTGTTTTATTATTCACCCGACGTTTCGACACGGGGATAGTGTATTCCTCAGGGCGTGTAGCCCTAGAAAAGCGGTGGACGCGATTACTTATGACAAGCAATTGCAGAAGCATGTGAGGCAGCGGCCAAGTTTGGAGCTACCAGGTGGCGCTTGCAAGGTTGTTGACCTCAAAAGTCGGCAGTAATACCTGTAAGTCGAAACTCCAACCAGGTGTCCCGGATCGAAAGGAATAGAGAGTTCAGGTGCGAAATAACGTCGCCATGTGCCTTCTTTCCTTTGTGGCGTACCGTCTTCTCCCGTTGCAACGGTTGGTATGACCGCATCTAATCTGAACATTTTTTTAATGTGACCCCCGGTAATCTGCACATCGTTCAAATTAGAAAAATGATTAAAACGTCATTCTGCTAATGGAACGGGTTGCTAAAGGAACGCAGAATCAAAACAAAACATCAAATGAAGTTGCCAGCAGTGTGTTTTTTCGATGCCGACGGGGTTACAAGAAGTTCAAATTGAAAGTGAAAGTGAAGTGAAATGAAACTTTGCAGCAGGTGTCGTTCAAACCAACGGAGGTGACGGTATCTACTTTGTTCGGACATTATGCCCCGGAAAAATGCGCCATAAAATCCTGGGACATTATGATACTGCACCGTTGCGACCATTGATAGGTTCTTAGCCACCACAGGTTAGACTGGGTCAGGGGGGGAGAACACCCCATGAACCCTAATGAGTAGGAAAAAGATCCGGAGGAACACCAGGTCAAAGTACGGTAGGAGGGTAGGTGCTAATTGCGAGAAGGATGATGCACTCGTTATCAAGACTGAAGAATCCAAGAACAGGGAAGTTTTGAAGGCGACGAGGATCGACGATAAGCTTGTAGAGCTAGATCATTAACGCGAAAGAGCTCGTCATGGACCAGCGATAACAGTGCGAGGTTCAGGTAGCCACCTCAGGGCTACGGAAAGGCCCGGCAGGGACACAGGTGATCTTGGTATTGCTACCTGAGGCGGACACTAACAAAGCAGTTAAAGTGGGTTGGGCCAAATGGGTAGGTCGGTATGCCAACTGACAATGCAAGAGCCACCGGAGGCTTGCTTCTGGTGTCTGGAACCAGGACACAAAACATGGGACTGTAAAGGCCCTGACAGGATCGAGCTGTGAAGGCGATATGAGGAATAATCAAATTAATTATTTATCGATTTTTGCGGCTTACAAGCCGAGTGGAAGTTTTACTCATTCCCAAAAGCTAGACTTTACAAATACTGGCGTAAGTGAGAAATGGACGAATTGGAGTGGAATTTACGAAAAAGTTACTCGTCCACCCGGTGAGAATCGGAGTCGTGAGTTCGAGTCTCACCGAGAGGAGGAGTAACTTTTTCGCAAATTCCGCTCCAATTTGTCCATTTCTCACTCACGCCAGTATTTGTAAAGTCTAGCTTTTGGGATATGAGGGAGCTGACCTACCAATACCTAAGGGTATGCGGTATACCGAAAGATTTCGCCAAATACACCTCGAAACGAAATTCCGCGGAATTCCACGGAATTCACCTAGGCGAAATTTACGATTTTGAATATCGTTTCGTTTCGCCAAATTCTAAAAATTTCGTCTATAAAAAATTGATTTTGACGAAATCAAACGAAATTCCGCGGAATGAATAAAAAGTTTCGAAAACAAATAAGTAGAGTAAATGTCCGCATGATCTATCGAAGATCTTGCTAATCTCAAGTTACTGAAAAGTGTTTAAAAAACATTTCGAATAGCAAGAGATAAACCACTCTCAGGTTATATTATAAAGACAGAAAAAATCTCGAATTTACTTCTTATCTTGGAACTACCATCAAGATCTTTCTTAAAAGGTATGCTTTCAACATTTGCGGTATGCGGAACCATACTTAGTATTTTGGTTAAAAAAAACACGAGCTTAGTTTCTGTCTTCAGTTAAGATTCCCAACAGGAATTTTCAGCAGAGTAATGGAAAATATTTGGATAGAATGATATTGGGTGTGGGATACACTAGCAAATGTTCTAAGAAAACATGGAAGCTCTCCCAAAATATGTCTCTAGAAAAAAAATGAAAATCTCAGGAGAAATCGATTAAGGACAAACGTCTTGAAATCCCGCTTCAACAGTGCATCAGAATTTCAGACGCACAAATCTCAAGAAGCAAGCTTCAAACAACAGTGCTTTTATTATTCTGTTCTTGCTCACTTGTAATAAGCTTGAAATAAGAAGCTCTGCTGCGCTGGTTTTGTTTACGAAGAGATTTGTGCGCTAGAAATCGTGAGTAGGTGCAAAAGTCGACCATTGTGGCGGCCATTTTGTGATTCTGTCCTTAAGACAAATTCGGTAGAAGGTTTGGTACATGGAAAAGTTTCTGGAGATAGCCTTTTCCAGGAAATTTCCAGTGGAACTCTTGTTGAGGTAGAAATACGTATCTTTCAAAGGATGCAAATTCTTAGCAGAAATCAAAGAAACAGTACTTAACCCGATTTTCTTTTTACTTACCATCAAATCTGTATGGCGAAGCATTATACACGGTTAAACTCTTATTTCTTTTGCTGATAAGAAATTACTTAAAATATCATGTTCGTCCTTTTGTTTTTCATCACGCAGAAAAATATCGATAGGTAGAACCTAAAAACACATCGATTAGAATCGATCATTTTTGTATGCATTGAATTGATCAGGCAATTTTTTTGTTTCTATTCGGCAATATTTTCGAAACAACATTTTTTTCGATTTGAATAAAATATGTACACAATATTTTAAAATCAACAAATCTTTGTTATTGTTTCCAAAAAACAATTTTTTAGAATCAACAACTTTGTTGTATTAAGGTCACCATTTTGTTTTTGGGAGGTAAACAGTACACATTGTTTTAATTTTCCTTTTTCGTCACAGAATTTCAGTGAAAAGTGCATTAGAAAATAAAAATTATGCGAGTTTATTTAAGAACTGTTATCCAAGTTTTGCATTTCATAAAGTTTGACGATAAAGGTTGTTAATGAAGGTAAGAGGATAGTTGTCAAGATTAAACTGTGATTTCATTATTAATGGATTGTTGCTAATTTCAGCCAGTCGGTACGAATAGGAGAAATATAATTTTATTTGCGGAAAAAGTGAAATCTCATGAGGATAGGTAAAGGTAAATTTGACATGATTGATCTTATAATGATATAACAATTTATGTATCTATTTCAGAATTAACCATGAATACAAAATGAAATCGACAGAGAAAATGGGATTGACGAAAAATTCATTAGCAGGAATCACGCCACAACATCATATCAGAACAAAAGTTATCTACAATTGCCTCATTTTTTTTTACTTAGACGATGTACAGTGTAAAATTGAAAATAATTAGAATTACATAAATGTAAATAAACAATAAACAACAAAACAGTTTTATTACTATTATTAGTTCAAAAAACAGGATCGTTGAAACAACAAAATCAAATTTTAGTTTCAATATAACACCTTTTATTATTTAAAAAAATTGCATTTGTAGATTTGACCAATCGTATTTTTGTTTCGAAAAAAATATGCATTGGTTTTGACAGCAGATTGATTCCGGGCAATTTTAGAAACAAAAAACTTCATTGTTGATATGAATTTCTGAATTTGTTGAATCAACAAAATTTGCAGGTAAGCGCTGAGTCAACAATAAAATTTGTTGAATCTATGCAGAATTCCTTTGGTTTTACAATATATTTTTCTGCGTGATAGAGCTGTACTTAAAATAGAAAGTTTACGGACACTGAAAAGAGTACTTTGGATAATTTGGATGAATTTAGGAAAATACTGTAATAGAATATTAGGGTAGGATTTCCCTACCATCATTTTTTTTTCAATTAGTAAATTTCTAAAATATGTTTAGGTGAAGACAACAATGTAGGAGTTTGTGGTGGAATTCTTGAATTTTTTCAAGTGGAAAGTATGTGATCGTAGGAATTCATATCGTTTTTCTTTGACGAATTTCTTAAAATATATTCAGGAGTGAATTGAAAATGTCAAAAGGTTAGACAAACGAGAAACTCATGTGTGCGCAGTAGGCCGTCCGTTATTTTGCAAAAAATGGAAATGTTATAAGTTCGTCAGTGGAAAATGATCGTTTTAGCTAAGAAATGCTCGTGTCAAAATTTGAAGTTCATATCTCATGACTAAGTGGTCCCTCAAGGGGCCTAAATTGTCAAAAATGGTATGGGACCAAAAAAAACATGAATTTTTTTCTCAACGAAAAATACGCTATTCTACTAAAACCGGTGATTTTAGGACCCTTAAGGGCCGAAAATGTGCTTAGAATTGCGATATCTCTACTTGTTTTTGAGTTATTGAACAAAATAGGGTAGGGTTCCTTCGGGATCTAAAAAAATGGTCAAAAATGCTGATTTTTCGGTTGTTTTTTGTCAATAACTCAGAAACGAGTAGAGATATTGCAAATCTAGGCACATTTTCAGTCCTTTAGGGTCCTAAAATCACCGGTTTTAGTAGAATAGCCTATTTTTTCGTCGAAAAAAAATATCATGTGTTTTGGTCCCATACCATTTTTGTCAACTTTAGGCCCCTTGAGGGACCACTTAGCCTTGAGATATGGACTTCAAATTTTGACACGATCGTTTCTTAGCTAAAACGATCATTTTACACTAACGAACTTATAACATTTCTAGTTTTTGCAAAATAAGGGACGGCCTAGTGCGCAGCCAACTTTTATGCTAAATTTCTGTAAAAAGACGTTTGTTGTCTGGATTTCATCAGATTATTCACCAACATACTCTGGGCTAGTGATATTAGGTGAAATATTTTTTTTTTTTTTCAAATACATAAGTTCTGAAAAATACTTTTTTTTTCTTCAACTGTTGCAACAATATGTTTAGCCCTAGGTTAATTGATTTCGGGACCCATACTCTCGAATCGAAAGACCCAAAGGTAGAATTCACATTTTGCAAGTATTTTGGGAGTGCAAATTGATCCCAGGTCCTCGGAGTACTTTAACCATCACACCAGGTCCGCTATTGACCAGATCTATCTGGTAGAATTTTTGGCATAATAATCTAGAGATGATTTGTTATATTTTTCGAATTTCAAGTTTGCGGATGCCTTCATATTTAATGAGTGCGCATACATTTCTTTAGTATTCTTTTCAATTTCTATACGAGTTTTACTGAGTATTTTCTGATAAATTCAATTATCTATCAGTTTTAGAATTAGATTTTAGGCTTTCTCCAGGAGATACGCTATTCACCAAAGCTTGAGTGGTAAATATTTGGCTGATGTATCCATATCATTGCTTTAGGTTTCTGAAACAATCGGCATTATTGCATCTTATAGCATAGTCGCAATGATGTAACACATTATTGGTGTGGTTTTATTTGGCCATTGGAGCAATCTAGTTAGGTTATCTCTCTCTCTTTCTTCTTGGCGTAACGTCCTCATTGGGATAAAGCCTGCTTCTCAGCTCGAAGATACTCTATGCCCAAGGAAGTCAAGGAAATTTCCTTTACGAAAAGTTCCTGGACCGACCGGGAATCGAACCCGTCACCCTCAGCATGGTCATGCTGAATACCCGTGCGTTTACCGCCTCGGCTATATGGGCCCTGGTTATATTGGTCTTTTTAGGTTATCGGTGTAATTTATTATTCAAATTTTCAATATAGGTAGCGAAAAATTAAAAAAATACATATAAATGGCACTGTAGCAAAAGGAGCTAGGTGATGGGAGTCTTTATGGAAATGTAATACACGCCACCGCAAACACGCAGTATCAATTCGCACAAAATTGATGTAACTGCAAAATTCTGCGGAACTTTTTTCGAAAATTTCGTTTCGTTTCGAAAAATACCGGGTGAACTCGAATTTCGTATCGATCTCACGAAACATTTTTGAATTTCGTTTCGTTTCGTACCGCATCGTATCAGAAATTGTATATTTCGTTTCGTTTCGTTTCGCCTTGAAAAAATCCCATACCGCATACCCTTATACCTGATACCTGAGAGAAAGGGCCATAAGGCACAAGGCTTCCTACCAAGTGCTTGATTTTCCCCGGAAAATCCACGAACAGCAAGCACCCAACGGGGGACCGAAGGTGTCCGGCCATCATAAAAACCACAGCTGACAAGTTACAGTACAGGTAGCGCAGCTGAACCTGAACAACTCTGTGACGCAGACCAGCAACTGCTATGTCAGGCAGTTGCTGAGTGGGGGACGGATATTGCCATCATAGTAGACTCATACCGAGTACCCGACAGTAACGGCTAATGGGTCGGGAAAAATGACGGTGATACACGCATACCAGGAACCTACATATTATCGAACTTGCATGAACCTAAAATCTTTTTCCATAGGGTTTCAGCTTATGGTCTTACCTTTCAGAAAAGCCTTTGTTCAAAATATTCTATCGGTAATAATTGAAATAAATCAAGTTTGAAGATTTTCTATCAAATAGGGTATGTTCAGAGCATAATTTTGTATATCATCCCGAACTGCAAACAACAAGGCATCGTGCGTGACCTGTCACATACCCGATGATCTCTTCTTAGTTTTATAAACATTATATTCACTTGTCATTTCTCCGGCATCTGTGTTATATGATCAGCCCAATGGGGTCTGCCGTGGTTCATTAGTTCATTTTTTTTATATTTTGCGGGCTTCGTGGTCATGCGATTAGTGGTGGTAAACATTTAGGTGTATATGTAGTAAGTCATGGAGTGAGACTCGGGAAAAACTTTTCGTGAAACGAAAAATTCCCAACTAGCTTCTGTGTGTTGTCGAATATATGATGATAGTAATATTCAGTCTGTTCAGCGTCTGTCTGAAGACGGTGTTGTGGTGACCCTCCATAACCCAGGCAAGAAGATGGTCGGCAGACCGACGCCGAACGCCGGAAGGAACCGGCGGATGGCAGGACCGAGGGCGGAATCTTCAGCAGGAGTTTGGAAGACGATGGATGGACAGCGATAAAACTTGAATTGAACTGCGACCGGACGGACGACCAGGATCAACGACGGCGAGCCAACAGATAACAGGAACGGCCAGTGGACAGCAGACTTGACTAACGGATACAGAGTAGTACTTGGTAGGGCTTGATCTTCGGAAAGTGCCGGCGGGTCAACGGATGGTAAGAACGGACACCGGACAGCAGACTTGATTTGACCTTCGGCGAGCCAACGGATTGGAGCAACAGATAACAGACAGCAGGCTTGACTACAACAGAGAATTTGGAGAGACAAGTCGTGAAAACCAATCGATCTTTTATTTCTCTGTCCTTGCGCCGAAAATTAAGTAGTCAAGCCTGCTGTCCGTATCCGTTCTTGTTATCCGCTGGTTAGCCGTCACTCGTGAAGATCAATTCAAGCCCCACCGTCAGTCAATCTCGCCGAACGGTGTCCGTTCCTGCAGTTCCTGCCATCCGTTGTCTCGCAACCACTTCCCGAAGATCAAGCCCAACCAAGCCATACCCTGTCGCCCGTAGTCAAGCCTGCTGTCTGTTATCTGTTGCTCCAATCCGTTGGCTCGCCGAAGGTCAAATCAAGTCTGCTGTCCGGTGTCCGTTCTTACCATCCGTTGACCCGCCGGCACTTTCCGAAGATCAAGCCCTACCAAGTACTACTCTGTATCCGTTAGTCAAGTCTGCTGTCCACTGGCCGTTCCTGTTATCTGTTGGCTCGCCGTCGTTGATCCTGGTCGTCCGTCCGGTCGCAGTTCAATTCAAGTTTTATCGCTGTCCATCCATCGTCTTCCAAACTCCTGCTGAAGATTCCGCCCTCGGTCCTGCCATCCGCCGGTTCCTTCCGGCGTTCGGCGTCGGTCTGCCGACCATCTTCTTGCCTGGGTTATGGAGGGTCACCACAGGTGTGAATTGCCATATTTGTTTAACATTTTAAGTAACATGAACATTCGCCGGTGCGATTTCCACACCAGCCATCTTATTTACCCCTACCGCAATATCGCAGCTTTTTCCATCAGACTTTATTTACGTGGTTAGCTTAAGTTATGCCATCGTCCTGCTAACAATTGGGTGGAAAACAATTAAGAAGCATTAACGAGGGCAGCAATGTGTGTGTGGTGAGGCACACAGTATACCAGAAGACGAGGCACGCTATTAAACAATGTAAACTTCAATTTTGGACGTCAACTTGTGACGTCATCCTTATCGTCCTTTTACTTGGATGAAATTGATGAGGAGCAATCAATCGTTCAAAAAGTCATTATAGAACATATTATTTTCAAAAACCCGTATTTTAGTGAACAATTAAAGTTGCTTTATGAAAATTTCACTGCAACGTCAGAAAATATAGGAAACTATGTGGTCGAAATTTGAATAATTGTAATCCAGTGATTTGGGCCACAACCATCGTCAAAGTTGAAGTACTTATTTGGATGTCCACAGTTTTCACTCCGTATTATATTGACCATAATGAAGCACCGGTGCAGCAGATAAGCTTACGTTAATTCGTTCCATTCCATGTTTAGTTCTAAGTTTTTAATAAACAATTAATATTGTTGCTAAGCTCATGTATCTGAGAGCTGGCGCGGGCTGCATCAGACGTACTCGTACTAGTGAAGGACGCCGAGCGAAAGTGCTTCATTTACACATTTTTGGCGGAGCAAGTCCTTGCACTAGCGTGTGCAGGAATCTTGCCTAAGGGGGGGGGGGGTGTAGGTCACTACAATGATGGTGTAATATATGATCATGGTGCGAAATAGAATCAAGGTGTCACACACAATATGAAATCCCAATATGGGGTTTCAACATGCTGTGGCCATTTTTATTAAAAAGCATTTATAAATTGACCAGTTGATTTTTATCGAGCCTTGAAGAAGGTCCGATCCGAGGACCGAAACGTCGGCGAAGATAAGAAACAATCAACGCTAAAACGAAACACTGCCTAAGCCGAAATCCGAAATTGTAAATCTTCAAGTACTTAACATTGGGATACTGGAGGAGGCTTTGATAAACGTATCGTATAACTGGCAGTTCGAGTGTTCGACTCTTTGGATGCACTGAATGTTGAATTTTTCAGCTAAGCAGTCAATAAACTCTTTTAACGAATTATTTAGTTAGTTCAACAGACATAGAACGAACAAAAATTTTTCCTTTGAAGATGACAAGATGTTTCTTGTCCAAACGTAAAGAAACGCATACCAGGAACCTAAGTATTATCAAACTTGCATGAACCAAAACTCCTTTTTTAGCATTTCACACCGTCTTCTGCCAGACGCTGAACAGACTGAATACCACCATATAACCACCATATAACAAACAACACACAGAAGCTAGTAAGGAATTTTTCGTTTCACGAAAGTTTCTTCAGAATCTTACTCCAAGACTTACTACACATACACCTAAACGTATAACTCCACTAACCGCATGACCTCGAAGCTCACAAAATAAAAAAATGAGCTAATTAACCACGACAGACCCCCTTGGGCTGATCATATAACACAGATGCCGGAAAAATGGCAAGTGAATATAATGTTTATAAAACTAAGAAGAGATCATCGGGTATGTGACAGGTCACGCACGATGCCTTGTTGTTTGCAGTTCGGAATGATCAACAAAATTATGCTCTGAATATACCTCATTTGATAGAAAATCTTCAAACTTGATTTATTTCAATTTTTACCGATAGAATATTTTGAACAAAGGCTTTTCTGAAAGGTAAGACCATAAGCTGAAACCCTATGGAAAAAGATTTTAGGTTCATGCAAGTTCGATAATATGTAGGTTCCTGGTATGCGTGTGATATGGACGAGTTGTGTGGTCGCCAAGATAAACGGGGTCTTTTTTTGTAGCTGCTATGTGCCCCGCGACCACTGCAATCGAGCAGCAGCTCATGCAGTTTCTGGACTGCAGCCAAGACCTACGGCTCTCCATGACCATCTAGAAGGCATTGCTTCGGAGAGGGTATAGTGCACATCGCACCTTCCAAGATAGCTGCGTAGCCTTGCAGCAACAAACATCATGACACGAGGACGGAGGACACCAAGGTATTGTGCTGCCCAGTTACCAGCTCTCAGCCGATGAGGCGGCATTTCACCCAAGCTCGTCTTGACACATCCTCAAGACAAGAATGTCCGGAATATGGAGCATTTCTTGCAAACATAATATACATGGCTGCCAAAGGCAAGCTTATCATCGATCATCAACCTTAAGTGTTCGACGAAGCGCTTCGAAGTTATAATGGAATCACCAACACAGATCACCGCTGCACGATTGTGAGCACCTGTGTTTTGTGGTAAGCAAATTCCAGTCCTCATCAAATTATTAATTTATCCATAATAAATCCTTTTATAAGTTTTTTTTTTATTTTTTAATTTATTATCATTAGGAGGATTACCTCCCTTTTTAGGATTTTTACCCAAATGATAGAACTACGATCGAAAGGGCAGCAGTCAATCCCACTTCTTCGATCGATTCACCATAGAATCTAGCGCCACTCCCACCAGAAACTCCTTAACACCTCGTCGTAGACGACATTCCATAACACCGGACCCAGGATTGAATCTTGAGAGATTCCAAAAGTAACGTGAAAGCACTTCCGATCCTCCTATAATATGTCGTAAGCCGGTACTTGATTCTGGAAGTAACTTCCGATAATCTTGTACAGGTACCCGGGTATCTCCAGGAAGGCGAACTGGTTGCTCGAGAGACCATTTACATGCTCGGTGTACCTCAAAATTCTGTTCAAGATGATCTTTTCGTGTACCTTCCGAGCTGTGACGATCAAGCATATTGGTCTATATGCCAACGGATCTCCGGGTAGTTTCCCCGCCTTTGGGAATAGAACCAGGCTCTGCCGCTTCTAAATCACCGGGTAAACGCCCTCGTCCAGGCATTTCTGCATAGCACACCTGGCCGGAGATCCCGGAAACCTCTGCAATAACTACTTCTAAGATCAGATTCAGAACTCCGTCCGGAGGGACTTTGCTATCCCCTCAAGATCATCTTTAACGACCCTGCCCTCATCACCAACCCCAGTTCCCAGCTGTCCTACGAAAGGAGACCAAGGATCATGATGCGAAAGAGCCACTAGATGAACCCCTCCAAGAACCTTCATGATACTGTAGACATCACCCCACGGATTCGTATTGGCACTTTAACAGAGAACTTCAAAGCAGGCGTTTTTGTTTGCCCTTATCTCGGTCTTCAGCGCGACTTTGGCAGCGACGAACACACACACACATCGCTGATTGCGCTGCTCATCAGTAAGTGCTCGCTGCTTCCGCCTCCTGGCTCGTAGATTTCCAATCGCTTGAGTCCACCAATACGCCGGTGGTCTCCCATTCCTAGGGTGGATTTTCCTTGGCATGATCTCATGAGTAAGTTTCGCTGTTATTGTAGTCGATAATATCGCGAACCGACAGGTGCTTTCTTTGAGTGAAAACATTATCTACCCTCCAGTTCTAACTACTTGTTAGGCCAGGACTACAAAAAGTAACGTCGATGATGGACTCCGCTTCATTCCTTCTACAGGTAATTTTGGTACCTTGTGGTACCATCTAGCATGGCTACTGGCCAGTTCCTCTAATAGGATCAGACTTCGCTGCTGGTTCAAGAAATGCAAGCCCATCCGCAGAATGTGAAACCCCAAACCCCTTTCTGCGCACGGCCATGGTGGAATCCTTCATCCTGACCCCATTGGTCATTGTACTTTCTTCAGTGACATATTTGCACTCACAACTTTCGACTTGAAAATATTCATTCAACATTATCTAATGCTTGCTTCCATGGAGGAAGTAAATTCATTCCAACTTCTTCCCTCCATCCCCGAAGCATCCCCGAAGCAATCAAAAGTTTGCATGGCGTGTAAAATTGGTTATCAACCGTGTGCCCGAGTGCCTTATTATTATTCTCAGCAGTTCTAGACCAACATTTGAAAAGGGCGTAACAGCCATTTCGAATTTCTGCTTCTCACGTCCCTCCTAGGCTTACCCCCCATTATTCACTTTCCTCTATCTGTTAACGGGAAAGTTTGCATAAAAATTTTGAAATACGCCCAGGAGAGACGGAACAAGTGAGAATTTGCAATGGTTGTTCCGCCCTTTTCAAATGTTAGTCTAGAGTTGATTTCACGGCTCCTTTTTTACACCCCCTAAAGGATAAGTTTGGTGCGTTCTTTTGAACTCCTACCTCCCGTCATCGTCGTCGTAGGTTTGTCTATAGCTATACGCATCATCGCACGCCGCGCCGCGCCGTATCGAACAGGGCGGCGGCGATCCCGATCCCGGTGATCACATCGTCGTCATCATCGTCGATGATGTGGGTGCAAAATTGAATAAACACGAACTCAAAATTAGCTTATTATTGATGCTTGAGTGGTTTCCGTTTGGTACGATGTTGAACAACTGACGGTTTGATGGCTGCTGTAGGTTACGAGGAAAAATGTGCTTATGGGGAACGGGGGTTAAAAATAAATACCGTCGGGCGACGTATCGATGGACTTCGAGCTGGAATGGCGAAGGACCAGTAGCTAACAAGGCGAAGCAATAATAAATACTTACGCTGTAGGAAGCAGGGATCATAAATTTTCAATTTTACCGATACCAATTCAATTAGATTGCATGCGGTGAAGCAGTATCGGTATTTAGAACTCTGCAAAACAAATGATTATTCGTGTCTTTCACGTCTTTGTAGTAAGTTGTAAGCAGAGTTCGGAGGTAGACCAACCCTGCCTACTTTCTGAAAAGTGTCTCAGACTACCGTTATATTGTTTCCTAAAATATTAAGAAAACCCTCAACTCAACATACTCTTCAAAATGCATTTTCCCCCATTAACTACAGAAATAAACTTTCTGCACGACTTAACCTTCTTCCTAAACCTAAAGGGTTTCAGAAATGTCCATATTATCCGTAAATGAAACAAACTGACGTAATAGATTACAAATCAAAAAGTGATTTATTTGTGTTTTGTAAGATAAAATTTACTGTAGAGTTCCACTCCAGGGATTCCTCTAGGAGTCCGTCCAAGAAATCCTCTTGGTATTTTACCAGGAATTTCCACAGGGTTTCTTTTCGTAAATCTTCCAAAGATTTCTCCCGGATTTTGTTTCAGGTATTTAACCCGGATGTCATTCTTCCCGTGCAGAGTCTAACAACAAAATGATAGCAAATCGAAAACTCGATTTGTATTCAGCAGCAAATTGATATCACATTTTGATATCAGATTGTCTTGACTAAATTTGATTACAAATTTAGGTTTCGTTTTGCTGTCACTTCAAACTATTATAAAAAATAAGTTGTTAAGGTATTTCAAAACTTCTTAGCCAACCTTGTATAATAACTCTAAGAATATACTATTAGTGTAATTATCTTATGGCATTTAGAATTCCATATCAATCGAAAAAAACCCTATATTTAACGATTTTTCCATTTTTTCTTACTGATAGCAAAACCGGTTATCAATTTGCTATCACTGATCGCAGGATTTGTTTTCAACTTGCTGTTACGGTAACATTTTTCTGCTCTCATTTTTGATGTTTTAACCGTTAAAACGACCAAAACGACAACAACCTGAGTTATCATAATTTGCAATATCACAACATCAAAATTTGTTTTCAATTTGCTGTCAGACTTTGTTCGGGTAGGGATTCATTTCGGAGTTCTTCCAAAAATTCCTTCTAAAATTCTTCCAAAAAGCCTTCCCGGAATTATTCCAGGGTAATTCTTTCAGATATTTCTAGGGAATTTTACAAATTTCTGCAGTACTTATTCCAGAAGTTACTCCTGATCTATTCCCCTCAAAATGTTCCAAAATTCTCCTAGAGGTTTCGTAGAGGTTCTTCCCGGAAATATTCCAGGGACTTCTTACAAAATTTTGGGCGGGATTTCTCCCGAAATTCTTCCACGAATTTCTCCAACATTTTTTTCTGTAATTTCTCTAAACATTTTCTCAGGAATCCCTCTTGTTTTTCTTTTTAGGATTTCAAGTCACAAGTCACAAGATTTATGCTAAAGTTCCTGGAATTTTCTCCAAAAAATCAACAAGGTATTCTTCCAACGTTCGTTTCCGGAATTATTTCTTGGATTCTTCCTGTGTATCTTTTGAAAGAATGGGTGACAAAACGTCGAAAGGACCAAGCGTCGAAAAATGTGTAAATGTTCGCAATTCAGTGTGGATTTTTATGGGATTTTGTGTGATTTTGTGTGGATTGATTTAATCCTGTTGATAGCCTGAGAAGGGTGGCGATACGGTAGATCCACCAAGATGGCAGGATGACGAACTAATTAACGGGACACACTCATTATGTCTCATTATCTCTGGTCACTGCCCAAGCGCTAAAGGTCAGTGACTCATTTTGCACTCTACTTATGATGCTTCAGACCCTAGTTAAACCACCAGCTGTGTAAAGATTATTGTGTGGATGTTTGGCATTGTTGTACTAGTACTATATTTTGGAATACCGGATGAACTGCGAAGGACAGCTGTAACCAAACCAGACGTCCTTGAAGGAACAATGCACCCGATGATCGCCATCGCCACCCTAAAGGTGCCAGAAATACGGCCGACGATAGCTAGAGGCCGCCATCGTAGCCACCCTGAAGGAAGTTATGACGTAATGCTGGAAATTTGTGGAAGGTGCCACTGACATTGTGCCACTCGCAGTGTTGCATTTGAACGCGATCAATTTGCTTTGAAGGTCAAAAACGGCACCCTGCGATCAAACATATTTGAACATTGTTCAGTTCAAAATTTTGAACGCACGTGAGCTCGAATGTGAACGCAACTTGAGCAAGAACTGCTTAGCAGTTTATGCGAGGTATGCACTTCAAACGGAATCGCTCAAGTAATTTTCGTGCAGTGCATCATTTTTTCCGTGACCGAAATGGTCAAGAAATTTAACACAGCAAGCCCCATTTGATTTGATGTTTCGTTTCGTTTCGAGATAGGCCAAGAAATTTCGTGCGATCTGCGTACTACCCATTACCTGGTTAAACTGAAATGGTCATTACACTGCACTGTTGAAAATGCTCTGACATCCATGTGCACAACAGAACATGTGCTCGATGAACAAATCCACATCCAAGCTAAGTTCAGTTTTGGTTCGTGTTTAGTTCAAATGCAACACTACTGGGTGCCAGTAGAAGGGGCCCCAAAGAAGTAAGAGAAAAAAGGCCGGGAAAGTCTGGAAATAAATAATGTTAGGGTAGGACGGGGCAAGATGGCCACCCGGGGCAAGATGAGCACCCCTCTGTTTTACTACTTTTATGGTGATTTTTGTCCAAACAACTCCATAATCCATTAGAATAAAGTTCATCCTTTTTGTAAACCTGATAAAAGGTACTTCATAACGAACTAATTGAAAAATATCGTCAAATTTGTCAATAGCATGGATTTTCAGCATTTTCTTCTAAGAAATCATCAGAATGAAATAAGGTTTTTATGTCACAATATATTTTTTACCGTAATTCTGGTTATCAGCCAACATTACTAGCTTAATGCAAAGCATTTTAACTTACATTAGAAAATATTTTCTAAAAACATACATTAAAATTTATTCAATTTAAGTTATTACCCTATAGTGGAGCAAGTTGAGCACCCCTGATGGGAATGTAGAAAATTTTTTGAAATTATTGTAATCCAGTCAATAGTGACGAATTTTGCCGAACACAAGTTTCCGTATCCTCTACAACTATTTGGTTGCGTAAATTAAAAAAAATAAGCCACTTAATAATCGTTTATTGTTTTTCGGGTCATTTTGTATAAAGTATTATAACTACATTTTTTTTCAATATTCGAAAAAAAACTGATCATTTTAGAACGTGATACCATAGCTATAAACAAGATTTACTATATCAATCACTGTGTGGCCAATTTATTGTTAAAATGTTAAGATTTTAAAGAAGTGCTCGTCTTGCCCCGCAGCATGTTCGGACTGACCATAAAACATCTTTTTTGTTTAATCAAAAAAAATAATCCTTGTTGTGCATTTTGAACCCTGCCATGTTTATGGGTGGTAGAAAACATAATATAGAAAAGAACTACTGAGAGGTACTTTGAAAAATTGTGATCACTTCCAATAAACTTAACGTGATCCTTAGGGTGCTCATCTTGCCCCGCCCTACCCTACACTTAAGGTGAAACTTCAGAGAATACAAATATGGCTGCCACAATGGCCGACTTGGACCCCTACTCACGATTTCAAGAGCACCAATCTTAAAAATTCGTAAACAAATGCGCTCAATTTGGAAAAGCTGCCTCTTTTTGCACGTGAGCAAAGCCAGGATAAACTAGTGCGGCTTGGTTTGATACTTCGTTTGTCAGATGTGTGCCTCTAAAGTTTGTATGCAAAACTTCAATGGGATTTCTTGATGTTTCACCTTAACGAGACGTGATGTGAGTGTTATATACACGACAGTGCGAATATTCCCTACCCGCAAGAACTGGTCAAGAAATATACCTCAGGAAGGCTCCTTTGAACTAGATGGCAGATACAAGTGAAAGAATGAGTAGAGTATCCTTTAAAAGAATAAAGAACTCACTGTTTGCTTAGATTACTCGTTTTCGACGTTTTGTCCCTTTTGACGTTTTGGCATTCGACGTTTTGTCTTTCGACGTTTTTTTTACTTAATCATTTATTTAAGGCTCATACGCCAACAGGCATAACGGAGCCGAATTCAATTAAAACTTTTTACAATTTCATGTTTTGACTTATAAACTATGTTAGTTTTGGGGAACCGTAAAACTCGCGGCTTGGTCGAGGTTAGGGGGAACAAAAATATTTGAGGAAAGGATAGGGTGATGGCGCTTTTCGTTGACACGTAACAGCATGGTGTGGCGTACTGCTGCTGGTCAAGCGTAGAGTGGACAAACATCCTGTAACGATACATACAAACGATTTTCGATACAACGACACGAGGTGGACAAGTGGAACAACAAGACGGGGATATCAAACTAAGACACGAGGTGGACAAGTGGAGCAACAAGACTGGGATATCAAACGAAGACTTCAGCTTGCTTCAAGAAGTGGTACACAAGCTTCATATACTCAAGATCAAGTTTACCCAACACATCTCTAATGTCTTCCTTTACTGGTTTCCCTCGGGCCCTGAGGAATGCACATAAATCGGATCTGGCAATACCGTCAAATGGGGTAACTTGCAACACTTTTCGACTTTGAAGCAATATCATTGGAAATCTAAACATTTGAAACATCCTGTGAAGCATCGTGTACGCTAATTACCCCGAGTAGAATACTATGCAGCACTTGGTTTACCAAAATACGTTGCCACCTAATCAGGAGGTGCGAAATACATGCTTGTTGCAAGTTTCCCCATCTATGGGGTAACTTGCAACATAGGACATGAAGCTAAGTTAGCTATCATTTAGCAGCACTAACATTCTAGTATTTAGTCGTATTGTAATTTTTTGATGTTATGCATGAAACATATCATGAAAAGATGTACACTAACCAATTGGCATATAATTTTTCATGAAAGGATTGATAGTTATTGCAAGCGAGAGTTTATCGTTTAGCAACAGGTCTCACGTCCCTCAAACACAAAATATATATGATTCTCTTGACTTAGCACTCATTACAAAATGTCAACAATGATTATTGTCCTTTCTTGAAAAGGTAGAGTGAGTCATCTTCAAGTAGTTTTCAGTTTGAAGTGGTGTTTGGCAATTTCAGCTAAATTAATATGATTGAAACACACCTATTCTACTTTGTAAATTTCAAACTCGCTAATTTGGGTATTAAACTGGAATAATTTACTCCATCTAGGTTCAGAATTGATATTGGTGATTGCTTTATAGCGTTCATAAACAAAAATTGAACTTTTAACATGATGAAACATGAATGAAACTTCAAAATGTGGTATTTCCTAACAATGTTTGAAGGTCACGTGCAAAAAAAATATAAAAAATGAATTATCATTTGAAAATGAACGCGTTATGTAATCAATAAATGATCCATTTCGGTTATTTCTATCAAGTATATCGTGAAATGAAGATAAATAATGGAAGGTTTCGTCAAATTCAACTGTTGCAAGTTACCCCATAGTGGTTGTCGAATAAAATAATGATTTTTTGCATTACTTAGTCGATAAGTTTATCAAACTTTTTTCGTTTAGCTAAGCTTACTATTAGGTACCCTAATTGCAAGCAAGGTCATCAAACTTATCGCACTTACCATTAGGGAGAGTTCAAGCACGATTTTCATACTTGTTTTTATTGCATAAAATGAGCAATCCGTTTTAACAGTGTAGCTAAACCATAAACAAAGAAACAAAGCTAATTTTTATACTAAATCGATCGTTGATACACATAATCTCTATAACCGAAATAGTAGGGCATACTAGTTTTTATTATTATTAGAAAATGCTTCACATTTAGTGTATGTCATCGTGTTGCAAGTTACACCGCTGTTGCAAGTAACCCCGTTTGACGGTACCGTATTCGGGGCATTCGCACACAACATGGTTGATATCTTGATAGCCTGCACCACAGCTACAACGGTTGCTATATGTGAGCCCTATTCGATAGAAATGTGAGTCCAGAGTCCAGAGTCCAGAGTCCAGAAGTGATTGGACATAAGTTGACACATTATCTTGATAAAATCTCGACCCATATCCAACCCCTTGAACCACGCCGTCTTCGATACCTGTGGGAGAATTGAATGTAACCACCTGCCCAACTCTCCTGCATCCCATTTTTGTTGCCAACTCACCCAGGCATGCTGACGAGCAATCGAAAAAAAAATCATTGAAGACGATACATAAATATCACCTTCCATAGCGCCCACCTTGGCGAGTGAGTCCGCTTTCTCATTGCCCGGGATCGAGCAATGCGAAGGGACCCAAACCAAGGTGATGTTATATGCTTGATTCGAGAGAGCACTCAAAAATGATCGTATTTCGCTTAGGAAATACGTGGAGTGCTTTACCGGCCTCATTGACCGAATAGCCTCAATTGAACTGAGGCTATCCGTGAAAATGAAATATTGATCATAGGGAAGAGAGGCGATTCGCTCTAATGCGTAGTGTATAGCCGCCAATTCTGCGACATATACTGAGCAAGGACTTTGAAGTTTGTGGGCGGCGCTATGAAGCTCATTAAATACACCAAATCCAGTGGAATCATTTGTTTTTGACCCGTCAGTGAAAAACCTTCTGTCACAACTTATATGACCAAACTTGCTTGCAAAAATTTTTGGAATGTGCTCCGTTTGGAGCGGATCTGGGATTCCACGGATTTCTTGCATCATGGTCAGATCAAAATCTATAGTGGAATTGGAGAAGTCTGGGAAGCAATCGCGGTTGGGAACATTCAATGAAGGGTGAACCTCCAGAGCCATGTACGAGTAGTACACTGTCATAAA
Source organism: Aedes albopictus (assembly GCF_035046485.1). NCBI lineage: Eukaryota > Metazoa > Arthropoda > Insecta > Diptera > Culicidae > Aedes > Aedes albopictus. The sequence continues at coordinate 190,344,659 of NC_085137.1, read as the reverse complement.
CTTTGTTTGATGAATTCGTTCGATCAACTTCTCAAAGTTTTCAATTACCAATGGATTCAGCACCTCACAGCGGATGAGGAACCTTAATGACAGTTCCACGAAACGATCTGATAAAGGGAGGACTGCTGCTAGTACCTCCAAACTCGTTGTGTGCGTCGAGTTCATGCAGCCTAACGCGATCCGAAGACAACGATACTGGATACGCTCTAGCTTCGCGGCGGACTGAAAGCAAAAGCTACCGTATTCGAGAACCGACAGTATCGTTGTACGATAAAGCTTTATCAGATCTTCCGGGTGGGCTCCCCACCATGTTCCGGTGAGTGTTCGCATGAAGTTGATTCGTTGTTGGCACTTCTGATACAGATAATTAATGTGCTTTCCCCAGGTGCCTTCCCAAGTAACATTTTAAGTTTTGTTCGGCTCTATAAGAGATCTTCATGACCAATTTTATAAAACTTGCAATAAAACTGATTTATATATCAAAACCTCTCGATAACCTCTTTAAGAGCATCTTCCGGCTAAGTGGACCACTCTCAGAGTTGTTTTGCAAACCACATTAAGAGTAGCATTAAAACAGTTTTAAAACCTAGTTGAAATTTCTACATTCTCGAAAAAGGTTATGATGATTGTTTTTTTTTTTCAACAAAAACGATGACAGCTCAAGATGCAGAGAAGCTTCTTCGATGGCACGTAAATTTCAGGAGAATGATACATCATTCGTAAGTAGAAACCCGGGTAGACGTGAATATCATAATCATATCTTGAAACGATCAAATTTTGATGTCATATCTTAATATGATATTGATGAGATATTCAAAAAGTAGCCAAATATCTACTTAATATCTCATCGCGATATGATTTTAAAATTAGTACTTAATTTGATTTTTGGAAAGCTTAGTACAACCTGCTGTATAAATGTCGAAATTTTCCAACATTGCGCATAAAAACTATTTTAAGTTTTCAACTTTCATTATGCTCCGTCCCCAAATAACGTAACGCTTCAGGAGATAGGGGTTCAATAAATTCCGTAACGCTCCAGGGCAGTGGTGCTCATCCTGCGGCCCGCGGGCCGCATGCGGCCCTCCAAGCCTTAAGATGCAGCCCGCGGAGTACTTTAACACGAATCAAAGTTTTTGAATGATTATTTGAAATAACTCGTTAAATTCATTAAGAAATCAAACAAAGAAAAATGCTGATTAATTTCACAGTGTTGAACACAAAATGAAAAATCCGTTCTGGTAAGATTCGAAATCGCAACTCCGAAATATTTCGTTATTTCAGCTAGGTCAAGAGGCCAGCTTACAGTTAATTATAAGTGGTACGAATCAAATGAAAGTTTGTTAAAAATGTAATCTTGAATCATTTAAAAATTAGTTGCAGTTTTTAAGCGCAGTCAATGCAACGCTGAGCAAATATTTCACATTTCGCCTTTCCGAAGAACATACAAACAGAAAGCACGAAGTTTTTGACAAAATTCTCAACAAATCTCAACTTGGTTGCTAATATTGCTTCATTTTCACTTACGAATCCAATTTGAATTGTCCTGAACGAACTTAAAGAAAAAAATCGCAGGCGAGATTCACAAAGCGTCTCCTGTGCCCTTTTGGAGAAACTTTTGGATACTTTTTTGGAGAAACTCCAGGAAACATTATTGGAGAAAAATTTTAAGAAACTCTAAGCGAAATATATAGAGAAACTCAATGAGAAAGTTGTGGCGATACAGCATGGAAATTATAGGAGCATCTTCTAGAAAAATGTTTTGGTGCCACTCTAACAGAATTTTTTTTAACAACTTTAGAATAAATTCCTCGAGCAACAAAAACAGAATTTTCAGGAGTAACTACAAATAAGATTCCAGAACCAACTGTATCAAGACACAAAAGATGCTTAGAACGCCTGAGGAAAATTTGAACAATAAATTTGAAGCAACTTATGCAGCAACTTTAGAAGATAATGTTGAAAAAACTTCCGGAAACAGTTGTTGAAAATCTGTTTTTTTAAGAAATCTAATGATGAAGTATTGCATCAACTTTAGAATAGACTTATGGAAAGAATTTACTTAAATCTTCAAGAAACTCCTGGAAAATTTTCGGGAAAATCCGGAAGCTATTCTAGGAGAAATTCTTGGAAACGGTTAATGAGGAATTTCTGAAGTAACTTCAGGGCAGTTCCAAAGGCAAATCTAAGAGGAGTTCTTGGAGATGTTCCTAGAGAATTCTAGAAAAACTAAAAGAAACTTCAAGAAATTTCTCGAAAACCTTTTGGAACAACTCCACAAGAAATTTCAGGAGAAATTCCAGCAAACCTTTTTGGAGCGATTCAAAAGAAATTCTTGTAAAAGCTTCTTGACAAGTTCTTGAAGTGGCTTCAAGGCAATTCTAGGGGCTACATCTAAATTGTTTGTTTAAATTTCAATTTGAAACTCTAACGTTTTTCTCAACCAAACTTATGAATCTAAATTTAACAGTTCAGATTTTTAATAAATATGCTTTAGAATTGTTCTTTTTGTTGTTTTTGTGCATCGATGTTTTATGCGGCCCGCAGGGCGATCCCGAATTGGAAATTTGGCCCGCGGTATCCTCCAGCCTGAGCACCACTGCTCCAGGGGAATAGGGAATACAGCCTAGTGTTACGACCCATACAAAAAAGTTGGAGTTATCATACAAAAGGACATTATGGATTCCGAAAGTTCCTAATGAACCAACCACCGAGTTCAAAGATATCGAATTTAGCGTTACACAATAAATAGATGTTCCCTTATGTACACCACAAATTTTACAAACGAGCATTGGGACAAAAAGGAAGTAGAAGTGGCCTTCATTTTCAATAAGCGGGTTCATGGATGCGGCAATAGATAGAACAAAAAAACAGAGTATGTGCCGATTACTCTACTTATAATCGATATTTGCTTATCTTTAAAAAAAAAGGCATAAAAATATGTACTGATTTAATCTGATTCATTTCTTAATTATTTTATTTCACTGTGAGTAAACCAGCAGAGGCTTTCCAATTGAGTCTGATGACAACATGAGCTGAATCTCGAGCTTGTCGAGCTTGCATTTGTGGTACGAATCCAATAAATGAATCACCGGACAATTTGGGAACTTTATCGGCCCGCTAAGCGAAATACGTCCATTTCGAAAAACGGATCGTTTAATTCTAGATTCAACAAAACATACCGCTGCAGACGACAAGCTTTTTGAGTTTCAACCAACGAATTGCGTAGCGATTCTGCATGGGGTATATAACAGACGACAGTCGTGACGACTACAATCTTCAAAATGTTTCCAAAGCTTTTCTGGGCGACAGTTCACAATAGAGCACGTTCAGTGAAGTACATACTAGATTTACCTTCTCACCATACAAAAATTCAGCGCATTACTACAATCTAGTACTTCACTGATTGCGTCCTATTGGTGGAAATTCGTTCTGTTTAAGGCGCAAAATAAACCAAACATGATTCTACGCATGTCGTTTTAAAAGTTTGGATCACCAGCTTTGTTAACAATTCAGAGAAAGAGCATGATATGTGAAATCATTTAAAAAAAAGTGCTCTCTTAGTTTAGGAAAATATGCAAAACAGCCTTAATTCAATTTTATTTTCCATACCATCACGTCAGTTTACACATTTTGGGTGGAAACTGTATTAATATTCTGCAATAGAACATTTATCATTAAGAATTCTGAAAAATACTGCTCAAGATCAAAATTAGCTCTTCACATTTCCATCTGCAACATCCAGAATTCGAAAGATCTGAAAATTACTGCTCAAGATCAAAATCAGTTCTTTGACACATTCATCTATAACATCCGAAAATTGTAAGATCTGAAAACTACTAATCAAGATCATAATTAGTTCTTTCACACACTCATCTACAACATGGCGGGACCAAACCAACACAACTACCATGACTCGCAAACACCTTGGAAAACGTAGAACTTGTTACCTTCTATTTTCAGATATGAGTCGTAGTGCAGTGGTAATGTCACTGCTCATAAATCACAAGGTCAAAAGTTCGATTCTGGTCGCGGCCATTTTTCTTTTTTTTTACTCTAATCCATCTGTCAGGTTATTTTATGATATTGGTTAGATGTGCTACAGCCCAGATCTCCCCAGATATTAGTCTGATCTTATAACATCAAAATGAGATATTATTATGTTCTTCCCCATACTAGTTTTTGATCTTATTTTTGATCTTTTATCTGTTATGTCAAACAAATCAATAGCTAATTATGATCTTGAGTACTTCACTGAGGAATATCAAATGATGATATTGTTCTGATTTTTACTTCTACTCGGGAAGCGATCATTTCCAAGTGATATTTTAGTAGTTATTGTGTTGATAGGCTTATGCGCATTCAGTTTTACCGTGAATATTGGGGTTGCAGGAACATAAAATTGATGCGCTTCGAAAATAGTGAATATTATCAACTTGGAATGAAATAAATCAATTTTTTGATTTAGTGGAACTATCTCGAATCACAAGAAAACTCAGCAGAGAGAGTTTATTTATGTGAGCATGGTATGAAAATGGTGGCAAACTATCAATTCATTGCTTATTTAAGCAAAATTAACTATTTTCCATTCACGTAAGCGAATTATTCAATATGACGACGACCATAATCAGCGAAAATAAAACGAAAGCAAGTTTACTTTTATGATGACCGCAATAAACCTAGCAGTGTCGTAGTTTTTGCTTTTCCACCCACAGATCTCGTTACTAATCGAACGGATCGCCATCTGTTGAGAGTTTTAACAGTTTTATTGTGGTAATAATGATTGCCAGAAGGTTTACATATTGGAATTTTTTTTTACTCTAAAAATCCGTCTTTATAAATATCTTCAAGTATACTATAAAACATTTTATCAATGGTTTTCATAAAAGCAGTCGTAAAACTGTGAGTTTTAATTATTGCTGTAATAAAACCAAATAAAAATCAAACAAAACCAATCAGCAATGGAATTGTTACTTGGGGTGGGTTCGATTCCCACCGTAGCATACAAGCAACCGTAGCGTTCACCAAACACCTGTTTATGTTTTTTTCTTCGGCTTCTTTTATTTGTCGCTTTTTCATCACCATCCATGATGATGATGGCTACCTGATGGCTTGTTGTACCAGGGTAAGCTAAACTCACTGGAGACCTTCGGAACACGAACATTTGTCCGGAAACCAGTTCATTTAGCTTCCTTAGGCTAATAAGCAATTCTTAAGCACTTCCACTGATATTAACTAAGCGTTTCTGCAAATGAGCATATCCATATCGTGGGGCATCCTGTCAAAGCGCTCCGTCAAACACTTGGGCGTGATGATCGACGATAAGCTTACCTTCGGTAGCCACGTCGATTATGCCTGTAAAAGAGCCTCCACAGCTATTGCGGCACTGTCCCGGACGATGTCCAATAGCTCTGCGGTGTACGCCAGTAATCTAGTGTTGCTACGTCCATACTTAGGTATGGCGGCCCGGCGTGGGGCACCGCGCTAAGTACTAAATGCTACCGACGGAAGCTGGAAAGTACTTACAGGCTTATGTGCCTGAGGGTTGCAAGCGCATACCGTACCGTGTCACACGACGCTCTCTGCGTCATTACTGGTATGGTGCCTATCAGCATTCTTATCAGTGAGGACATGGAGTGCTTCGAAATGCGCGGCACAAGAGGCATACGCAGGACTGCCAGGATGGCCTCTATGGTCAAATGGCAGCGCGCGTGGGACAGTTCCACCAAAGGAAGGTGGACCCATAGGTTGATACCGAGGGTAGATAGTTGAATTAATTGGCGCCATGGGGAAGTTACATTCCACCTGACACAGGTCCTTACAGATCATGGTTGCTTCCGACAGTTTCTACACCGTTTCGGGCATGCGGATTCTCCCGAATGCCCAGTGTGCAATGGTTTAGAGGAAACGGCGGAACACGTTTTGTTCGTGTGCCCGCGTTTTCGCACAATGCGTGACCGCATGCTTGCCACATGCGGAGAGGACACAACTCCGGACAACTTTGTCCAGAGGATGTGTAGGGATGAGTTTGGCTGGAACGCCTTTTCAACGGCTATTACCCATATCGTCTGGGAGCTACAGAGGAGGTGGCGCGTGGACTCGGAGAGTGGCTAGTCCAGATGCAGTACAAGAGGTGGTCCAGGGGTTCGGAGTCGGCTTCGTAGGTCATACCGGTGCCTTGCGGTCGAGATCGACCCTTACAGCGATTATGTGGCCGCGGAGAGGAAGTCCCGGTAGCGGTGCTGTCGTGGCGTCAGTCTACTGGGTTGGATCTGAGCCCGCGGTTGGAAAGGGGTCCCCGGCAAGGGTCGGGGTAGGTGAGACCCTGCTGTCTGCAACCTACGGGTGCATCTGATAGGGCCTGAAGGGTAGTGATACCCTTCCTTACGGGCAGGTCAGATCGGGTTGCACGTGGGCATCAGTTCTTGATGTCCGCTCAGCAGTAGGGCGCGGGCGGGGTTGACCCTGCCCGCCTTCCGAGGACAAAGGGAGTGGCGAGGACCACTCGGGAAACTGGCTAAGCGCCAGCATGCCACCGTGATGGACTCTCCAAAGCGAGTCATCGATGTTCGTTGCTGCAGGCTACGCAGCTAACCTTGTGGGTGCGATGTGCACTAGCCCCTCTCTGAAGCAATACCTTCTTGGTGGTTCCGGAGAGACGTAGGGTTTGGCGACCATAGGAATGGTTTAGTGGGTACGAGGAGAGAGTAGTCCTGGCTTTTACTTTTGTTGTAGAAGACGGCCTCAGACCTACACTACCCTAACCTTCTGTTAGGGTGTCTGTTGAGCAGATTATCCCCCTATGGTTTAGAAAAAAAAAATATCGTGGGGCAGACAACCCAACTAACCTTTTCAGCGTTATAAGCTTCAGCCATTTGCTATCTGTTGTGTAATAATCGAATTGAAGCAGTCAACGCTGTATAAAATAGAAGCTAGTCAAATATAAACCATAAGCTTATACACGGCTGCAAAACAAGCACCATACAACTACCAAACTTGGTTTTCTGAAATCAATTACTTGTCACTGGGGCTGCCTTTACTGCACTCTATTCCAACTCCGGGAGATTTCCCGGAAGATATGAAAACTTGAACAAATAGAATAGGAGTCCCTACTAACAAAACAGCTGCTACTACACAGTACAATTCGTAATACATACTGACAACTACACAAACCAGCAGCGCATTGAAGGCCGTTATGCGAAAAAAAACTGTTGGTATACCAACACGTCTTGTCGGATGTTAACATTATTGTCAAAAAAAAACTTTAAACGGGATGTATAGCTACTACACAAATACTTTACAGCTATCCATCTCTGTGCTGTGAAATTATTAGGGTTATTTTTATTGCACTTTAATCGAGATTTGCCGGAAGATGTGCAAATCGAATAAAAGTCTCAACCAATAAAACAGCTGCTTTTATACAGTTCGTTTTGAAATGTTGCCAAATACACAAAACAGCAGCGCTTCGTAGCGGTTTAAAGAACATTCTTTCAGCTAGAAGCTGTGACGAAGAACCTGTTGGCGCACACACTGAACAAGCTCATTGCATTTGACGTTTCACTAGCTTTTGCAGTAAGATGAAACTTCAACTGGGAAAGGTTTCTTGTGGCACAATTATAAATCCTTGTCTGGAGTAAAACAAAACGGGCTATTTTATATGCCATTTATATATAGCAGTGTGGCAGCGAGAACATCATCGGGATGAGTGGATATGAAGATCGGGAGTTCGATTCCAAGTAGTGGAAAGTACTTTGATTATTCAATTTTAAAAGCGATAGTTGCAGTTCCACGTGTATTGCGTCACGGTATCCATAACCTAATTATATTTAATCAATTAATTTGGGGATGCCGTATAACTATTATTTAACAACTGTGAAAAGGATGAGAAAGCGCCTTCTCTAGATGTTATTCAGTTAGTGGCTACATAGGAGCCGAGAAAAGAACTATGACTTGGTGGCATAGAAGCTGCTCGCACAGCATATATACTTGTGGATTAAGTTCGCCAGATTCATTGGTATAGGGCTTGCAGAGAAGCCTCCGTCCACATGTACAACACAGTAACACAACATCAAGCCGTATTGAGGACGCTGTGTTGACGTTCACATTCACAATAAATGATAGTTGATAAAAGATACTCTTTACCCAGTGGCGTAGCAAGGGGGATGTGATGGGTGCGGTCCACACCGGGCCCCCGAATTTAGGGGGCCTCCAAATCAAGTAAGGTTTCCAACACTAGTTTGGATTAAGTTCTTTAAATACACAGTACGAACAAAATCTGTAAATTTATGACGAACTGAATGTAACAAATTGACCTCCATCGTGTTCGATAGAAATTTATGTGTGATCTTAAAATTACACTGCTGATTGCTGAGAGAAAAGTGTTAATTAAGCATCAACTTTTCAGAGAAACTTAAAAAATCTTTATACGAGAATCGAACTCAGATCTTCCGAGTGAGAGTTCACGCCTAACCCCCCTAGGCTGTCTCACCAAGCTGAAGAGAGAGCAATCAAAGATAAACATGTTCCACCATAAAGGAACAAACTGTTGTACCGCTTCGGCCACAGAGAGCGAGAGAGCCGTCTCCGCAGCGAGGCAGACGACTGAGCGTAGCTTTTCTCGTTTACGTTACTGCATGTAAATTTCAAGCGGATATGTCTCAAAAAATGTAAACAGTACGCATGATTGGCTGATTACTGAGCGGACAGTATCATCTCTCGGTAAATGACTGTAATTTTGTAGCTTCTGCTATAATTTTTAGTCTATGCCTAACTTACGTGCTGTTTAATTTTCATGATTTCTTTCTGTGTAGCCAAAATTTCCTATAAGTTCAACACTTTGCAGAACTGCTGATAGGTATGTGGGGGCCCCTTCGTGGTTATCATGGGGCACATGGATGTCCCCAAAATTACAAGAAAAATGTGTTAGAAATTAAAATTGGATTTAACGAAATTAATTACCGATTTGGAGGTCAAATTCCTTCGGGCAAGGTAAATACTTACATACCTTGCCTTCGGGAATATGTATTACGATTCATCTACCAGTTACTTCAAAGACTTTTACAAAAAATCCTCTAACATTTACTTTAGAACTTTTTCAATGGATTGCTTTAGAAATTCTAGCATTCTTTAGAAATTTTAAGCATTCATTTTGGAATACTTGAATTGATTCCTTCAGGAACACCACCAAGAATTTCTTCAGGATTTTTTTTCCAAAATGTATCAAGGAATGTTTCAAAAATTCCTTCAAGGATTATTTTACCTTACAAATTCTTTCAAGCATTCCTTCAGGAATACCTCTCCGGATCCCTTCATATAGTCCTTCAAAAATTATGTCATAAAGTCCTTCAACGAATCCTTCAGATGAACCTTAAGGAATTTCTCCAAGGATCCTTTTAGAGATTTTTGAAAGAAATAATGTTGCAGGAGTTCCTCATGGAAAATATCTTTGATGAATTTCTGAGATCATGTTTGATCACGTATGGCTCTTCAATAGATCCTTGTGAGATTTTTGAAGATTTTTCGGAGGAATTCCTGAAAGAATCCTTGTAGAAATGCTTGCAGGAATTTTTGGAGGAAATTTTAAAGGAAACCTCGAAGAATCTTCTAGATGAATTCTAATATGTATTCGGAAAGAATCATGAGGTTGATTTTGGATAACATTCTTGACGGATTACTACAGTACTATGAATTAGTAGTAGATTTACTAGATGTCTTATTAGGAATTACGTAAAGGATTCCTGAAGAAATTTTGAAAGCGAAGTGAGTTCTGGAAGAATCAGTTATGAAATGCCTAGATTATTTTTCAAAGATATCAATGGCATGAATCCCAAAGAATTCCTCTCAAGTTCGTTGATGCAAATCAAAAAACAATTTTCGAAAGAATTCCCACAGATTTCAGTAGAAAAATTTCTGCTGGAAGCCTTGAGGGAATTTCTTTAAGAACCCCTAAGGGAATTTGTACAGGAATCCTTTGGAGATGAATGTACCCTTGTAGGATAATCTGAAGGAAAACTTTGAGAAATCCCTGAAGGAATCTTTGTAACATAGCTTGAAAAAAATCTTGAAAAAAAAGATTAAATATTTATTGGATTTTCTTAAAGGACTCATGAACGAATCGTGAAAGAGGAATTTAAAAAATTGTGTAATCTTTGGAAGATTTCATACAGTAATTATTGGATTAATTTCTGAAGAAATCTTTGAATTTGTTGAACAATGCTTCGTAAGAAATACTTGAAAGAACTTGACTTTTAGAAAACCGCTTGAGGCATTGCAAAAACAACCCTTGCAGAAATTTCTAAAAATAAATCTTGAAGGAATTTCTAAAATAAAATCTTGGAGAGATTTGTTAAGAACTCTTTGTAGTAATTCCTTGACGAATCGTAAAAAAAAATCTCGTTTGGAACAAATGCTTGATTGAATCGTTAAAAACAATTCCTAAAAGCTTCGTGAAGGAAATCCGAACGAAATTGGTGTTATCGCTAAGTAAAATTTTAATGGTATCAATAGATGGAAACCTTGGAAGAATACCTAAAGAATTCGTTGAAAGAGTTCCAATAAAATTTCTTGGAGGAATTTCTGTGAGTATTCTTGAAAGAATTCTTACAATTTTTAATATAATTTTCCTAAATTTCATTTGGAACTTTTTCAGTAAATGCTTTGAAAATCCGTGCAGCAATTCGGTAAAGAATACCATTGAAAATTTATTTGGAAATTCCTTCGGCAGTTTTTCTGAAAATTTCCTTCGGAAATTGGTTTGGGAATTAATTAAATATTTTTTTTCTGGATTCATTCATTCATTATTTTTAAATTAATTCTTCGGCAATTCTTTTGAAAAATGTCTCAGCTATTGTGTTCCCAATTCCTTTGGTAAAAATATTGAAGATGTTACAAGTTTCATAGAAAATTCCTACGAAAACTTTAATAAGTTATAGGAAATGCTTCAGAAATGGCTCTGCGAACTTTTTCAGATTTTTTCTATGGAAATTTCTTTGAAAATTCCATTCACAACTTCTCGTTGGTTTTTTTTGGAAATTCGTTTGAAAAGTCATCTGGTAATTACTTTGTGAATAACTTCAACACTCTTATTAAATTTTCTTCCGGGAAATTCCCACGGAATTTGGTTGGGTAATTCATTTGGCATTTACTTTAGAAATGCATTCGACGAATTTCCTGTGAGCTAATTCGTGAACATTTTTCATATTACTTTTGGCGGATTTTTTTTTTGGCAAAACGTTTAGAAATCCTTTTAGATTTTATTTAATTCCTAAAAGATTATTTTTGGGATTTTCTTGCACATTTTTTTTTTTTTTTGAAAACTATCTCGGCAATTTCTTTGAAATTTGGTTCGATAACTCATTCGGAAATTTCTGGGAAATAATATTCGAAATTTATGAAGGTTTTTTATTTTAGAAAGTATCTACGGCATTACTTTTCGAAATACTTTGAGCAACAGCTTCAGAAATTTATCAGGCAATCCCTGCGGGATTCCCCTCAGCAGTTTCTTTGGAAGTTTGACCGGCAGTCCCTTTGTTAATATACCTGATAGTTATTTTTGAATTCTTTTAATAGTTCCTTTCAAAATTCATTCGGCACCCAGCTAACACGAAATCATATATGATGTTGAAAAGGATGCTAACGTGGAGGCCATATACGCACATGATTCCATTTAACCGCGTGTAAAGTGTACGCATATCGCCTCCACTTTTGCGTCCTATTCAACATCATATGCGATCAAGTGTTGACTGGGCAGGTAATCTGAAAATTCGCCAAACATATTCGTTTGTAAATTGAGGTGGTAATTTTAGAAAATGTCTCCGGTAATTCTCAGAAAATTTGAGGTTCTATGAGATACACTCTTGCGAATTAAAAAAAAAACAAGAATTTACAATGGAATTGCTGAAGATTTTTTTTTTTCATATAACTTTTTTATCGAGAGCCGAAAGCCGAAGAAAATCTCAAAAGAATTATCTAAGAAAAATGTTTGAAGGAATACCAGTAGAATTTCTTTGGGAAATTTCTATGAGAATTGAAAGTTTTCTTACATTTTTTTAAATTTGAATCTGTTGAATCCTTGGAGAAATGGCAAGAGAATTTATTGGATGAACTATTAAAGAAACCTTTGCAAAAAGTCCTGAAGGAAGTTTGTGAAATTTGAAGAAATATTTAAGAAATCCTTGGAAAAATCCCGTAGGAATTCTTGAAGCGATTCCTGAAGAATTCTCGATGAAAATCCTAAATGAAATCTTAAACTACCATTAATCACTTAAAAGATGCTTCAAGGCATCCTTAAAGAATTCTTGAAGAAAGTGGCAAAACAGTAATCCTTGGAGAAACTTCTGAAGAAATTATTCGATTTTATCTTATCAAATCAGGTACATGTTCCTTTACTATTTTCATTCTACTGGAAACAAAGGAATGAAGCGCTTTTTTTATTTTTGTTAGAAGTAGGTACGAATGATTACGAAAATTACGTAATCAATCGGTGCGGTAATCGCTTTGTTTTCGAATATTATGAATTTGGGATTGTATGATTACTAAGGCACGTTGACCCTACTAGGAATCCTTAGAGATTGTTTTAAACGAATTTTCGAAAGAATTTCTGGAGGAATCAATCATAAATCCTGAAGAAATTCCTGACTGAGATGCCATTACAAACTTAGAATGATTTTTCCAAAGGTTTTGCGAAAGAATTTTTAGGGAGTCTTATCAAAAGTCGCAAAAGATATTTTTAGAAGATCTCCTAGAGGAATTCTAGCGAAAATTCCTGAAGAAATCCTTGGGGAAACCCTAGAGTAGATGGATATTGAAGAACTTGTTGGAAGAAATCCAGAAGGATTTTTGGAAGGAATTTCTACCGAACTTCCTCTAAGAATTTTCTTAGAGGAACTTCCGTAGGGATCCTTGAAGGATTTTTTAAAAATTATTATCAATGGCTTCTTTGGAAATTTCATGGAGGATATCTAGGATGAATCTCTTAATAAAACTTTAGAGAAACTCCTTGAAGAATCCTTGCAGATTTTGTTTTTTGAAAAAAAAAAAAGCGTTGCAGTATATTGGAGGAATTTCTAAAGGAATCCTTGGAAGAAATTCTTAAGAAATCTTCAAAGGAACGCCAAGGTGAGTACTGAATGCTTAAGGGAATGACAAGATAAATTCTTGGATGTATCTATGTAGAATGCTTAACTTCCGTGGAAAAATCATTTAAGATATATTTGGAGGATCTCCTGAAAGATACCATGGAGGACTGTTTGAAGAAATTCTAGAAGGACTTCTCTTCATCTGACGGAATTCCGATGTAATTTCTTGGAAAAATATCTGGTTCCAAAAAAATCATTGGAATACTTTTGTAGTGGTTTTTATAGAATTTCTTAAGAATTCTTTGATCTTATAGATGAATCCTCAGAGATATTATTGAACTCTAAAGTACTTTTGAAAACATGCTCGGAGACAACACTGTAAGAATACCTGATGGAGTGTTTAGCGAAATACTGAATGACACACTTGCGTTAACCACTTGAAAGATTCTTGAAGACAAATTATTATTCAGAAAGGTTTATTTTTTTTTTTTAAGAAAACGGTGAAGCAATCTTTGAAGGACTTCCTAAGGGATTGCTTGATGAAATTTTCTAATAAAGTCGACATTATTCTTACAAAATAATCTAATGCGCATTGATGGAACTCCGGGATGTATTTTTGCAGAAACCCCAGAAGAAATTCATAAAAGAATATACCTAGAAAATAAATTTTAACCTTCCGTCAGTTGGCCACCACTGCCAGCATCACGCCAATGCTAAGTTCGAAAGTCGAGATTTTTTTCAACGTTTTGTACAAAATACAAAATACGGCGTGATCATTTGAGGATCATTAGAAGGATAGACTTATCATTGTAAAATATGTACGTACATCTGTAATTTTCATGGGGGCCCACAAATTTGGTTCCGCACCGGGCCCCCAAATTCCTAGCTACGCCACTGTCTTTACCCAATGAATTCAAAGAAATTTCCATTCTGAGAAGTTTCTGGGCCGACCGGGTATCGAACCCGTCACCCTCAGCATGATCTCGCTGATTAGTCGCGTGTTTACCGCTTTTTCCAGTACCATCATAATTGCTTACATACTTACCGACTTTTCCATATGTGCGACACCAAAATTCGGTAAGAAGTTTCAGGATGCAACGATAAAATCGGTTATTTGAAGGAGTTAAACAATTTGAGGCTGTCATCATTCACTGGTAGAAAAAGCTTTGCACGTCCACATCTCTCACAGTGAAAACCACACCAAGCACCTATATCCATCCATCCAGAACCGTAAATGAAAACCAGACGTGAACCACCAGTTGCTGCTAGTTTTGGTTTTTACTATATAACTGTGTGTGTTTATTCATTTATGCCTCCATCCAACTCCTTCTCACCGACCTTCAGCTCGTAGTTTCACAACTTTTGGTTTTCTGCTTAGTAACTCCATTCATTCGTTCGTTCGTTTTTTATTGATTCGTTTCGTTTGTTTTCTCGTTCTTTTTGTGTTTTTTTTTTTGTTTTGTTTTAGGATGTTGGTTTCCTTTTGGTAATTTACTTGTTCTTCTCTTTACACTTTATACACATTTACAAAAGGGCAGCTGTTATCTAAACATGATAAAATTAAATGCGTAGGTGAGATAGAGTTTCCCATAAATTTAAGTCCAGTGAAGCGTTGCGTTGCTGGTGGTGGCGTTATGCAATGGATTAGCCTATCATCAGGAAACAATTTTCCGACAATGCTGGTGGGAGGACTCGAATAGAAAGGAAGGAAACTGCCATTGGTGATGAAATGACTCCGACAGATTACGACAATTGGATTTATCATCTATCTCTACTGAGTGATATGATAAAGAACTGGAGCGAGGGTGTTCAATGGATTCTTTCCCACAGGGAATTTCTTTTTGCCGCCTACAAGTGTAGGATGCGAAAAGTGGATCATAAAACATGATTTATGACTGTGACATTTTGCTCGGTGGTGAGCCAACCTACGTCAAACTGAGATTTACAGCTAGTAGTCGGCCTTTTTTTGTGCTGCAACATTGTGATAGTCTGATTTCGTAATCATTTGTCATGGTCAGGTATTTAGGAAAATGAAAATTGAAACAAAGCGAATAATTGTGTGAAAATGTAAGAGACACATTCTACCGTGACGGTACAACTTTTTGTGATGGCCAGATTTCCCCACTATAATTTAAAACTACGACCGGAAATTTTGAATATGTTTCTAACAAATTCATATTCCCTGTAAAATTTGTGATATATATGATTTGTTGAACATTTAGTTTTCAATGCTAAAGCTTGTTCAAAATAGGAATTAGTTGCGTGATGTTACAGCATTACAACTCATACTTAATTGCATTTAAAAAAAAACTTTTCCAATGAAACCTAACAACAGATCATATTCAATGCATTTTTTTAAGGAATTCAAATTTGAAAAAAATATTGGAGGAATACGGTCATAGTTATGAGTTCATGTTTCTAAGATAGGATCAAGCAAAAAACCCAAAGCTTAGAAGATCTATCGCACTTCATCAAGAATTTGTTTAGGGTCATGTTCAAGGTATCTATTTCAGTACTTTTCGGCAGGAAATTCCACCAGTGATTTTGGTTGATAATAACTTCAAAAATACCAGTAACTCTATGAACTCAGAAGAACCCTATGCATGGATCTGTGCCACTATTAATTCTTCTGTCAAAATTCACAAAGTATTTTTCCATGAGAGCCATAAAGACACAGCCTCAGAAACATTCGAAATGGTTTTCATTAACCCGTTTGTCCCCAGCTGAGAAATAAAAGTTCAAAAATCGTCAACAAGCCCATCTATCAACAGAATTTGATCAAATTGTGAATACAAACTCGCACAACACTCTAGTTTTGGAAATATACTGGATCAAGATGTTTTTGGACTTCTGGACGGAATAAGGCCTCTGGTAGGTCTCTGGCTCAAGTCGAGTAAAAATAAGGCCAAGTTCGATTTACATCACCACACAGAAAGAAATCATGAAAATTAAACAGCACGTAAGTTAGGCATAGACTAAAAATTATAGCAGAAGCTACAAAATTACAGTCATTTACCGAGAGATGATACTGTCCGCTCAGTAATCAGCCAATCATGCGTACTGTTTACATTTTTTGAGACATATCCGCTTGAAATTTACATGCAGTAACGTAAACGAGAAAAGCTACGCTCAGTCGTCTGCCTCGCTGCGGAGACGGCTCTCTCGCTCTCTGTGGCCGAAGCGGTACAACAGTTTGTTCCTTTATGGTGGAACATGTTTATCTTTGATTGCTCTCTCTTCAGCTTGGTGAGACAGCCTAGGGGGGTTAGGCGTGAACTCTCACTCGGAAGATCTGAGTTCGATTCTCGTATAAAGATTTTTTAAGTTTCTCTGAAAAGTTGATGCTTAATTAACACTTTTCTCTCAGCAATCAGCAGTGTAATTTTAAGATCACACATAAATTTCTATCGAACACGATGGAGGTCAATTTGTTACATTCAGTTCGTCATAAATTTACAGATTTTGTTCGTACTGTGCATAACGTTCTTCTAACGAAGTATTTCAATGGAAGTATACATATTCCGTTGCCTAATGATAGTTGAAGTTGCTACAGGTTCGATTTTGAGATTCTTCGAATAATCTCCTTTGAATTCTTGGGAAATTGAACATTCCCGAACCACCTAAGTCTACATTTACGTATGTTGTTTTCAAATGACATTAAACACGAGGTACGATTTCCAAATTGACCTTCTAGGTCATCGGAGACATCTTTAGAACATGTGTTGCCATTGTACTACTGTTTATGTTTTCTGAATCTCTCGATGGATTGTCCGAATCCGTCCTTACAAAACATGATTTTCGAAATTATCACCACGGATGATATTCAATTGTTTTTATCGCTCTTATTTGCACCAATACTTGAAAATCTGTATATTGTTTGTTATGTCAACGAAATGCAGAAAATTTGGACGATCTGATTGAAGTCATGCCTTGATTTCGGAGAACCATAGATTGACTACAATGAGAGTTATTTGCACGCAAAAAACAACGGTTGGCTCCAGAAACCAATAATACACCAAATAGGAGTAAGCAAATTCCTCGAATAGATTCCTGAGAACCAGGGATGACCTGGTTAAAGTCAGACCTTTAGTTCATGAGACTGTTGATAAACTGTAATCGCATATTCTACGTATGTGGAACTTCTGTTCACACTATAAACTCATATTTTATCAAGTGTCAATGAGAAGGTCTCTCACAACCATTCCCAGGAAACTTTGATAATC
This sequence comes from Aedes albopictus, assembly GCF_035046485.1. Classification (NCBI taxonomy): domain Eukaryota; kingdom Metazoa; phylum Arthropoda; class Insecta; order Diptera; family Culicidae; genus Aedes; species Aedes albopictus. The sequence continues at coordinate 190,327,363 of NC_085137.1, read as the reverse complement.
TAGGCGAAGTCATGCCTTGACTTCAGAGAACCGTAGTTGCATAACAGTTAGAGTTATTTGCAAGCGGAAAACAATGGCGAGCATCAGAATCCAATTCTACAACGAAAAGAAGTAAGTAAATTCCTCGACTAGATTCCTTAGCACCCGGGATGGCTTGGTTGAAGTCAAGCTTTGGGTTCATTGACCTGTAGATAAACTTTATCCTGTACTTAAATTGCAAGATGACTAGCATAAGCGTAACTAGGTCATAGCTCTAGGGGGGGGGGGGGGGGGGGGTGGTACTAAAACGATACTTTTCGTCTGAATTGCGTGATTTTTTCCGAAATGTATTATTCTGGAGGGGTCCAGGCCCCCTGGCCACCCCCTATTTACACCAATGCTCACTAAGCAAATCCTTACTACAAACTGATTACGTTGTCGACTGTGTTTTTGATTTGCTTTCATCGAGCAGCAGGAATTAGTTCCAATTCGGAAGCTCATCATAGATTTTACCAGATAAAGGGAGTAAAGGTGAGGAGCTATCAGCAATATTTCCATGGGTAGTTTTTGGTGATTTTGTGAATATATTTTGATTTGAACCCTCAGACGCAGAATGCATTATTGAATCAGTAGTGGATGTATTGGAGGAATCAAAAAAAATGTCAATCTCGCTTCCGAAGGGAATCCAAGTAGCTCAAGTCAGATATCGTTAGACAAATCGTTTGTTCCTGAAACAAGACTGCAAAGTCGAAACTGTCTCTGATCTCCAATTACAGTCGAGCCAGTATAACAGTTAGACATTTTTGTTCTAGAATTTGATTGATATTCTCTATGGAATCCTGATGATTCCAGTCACACCGTTGAAATAGCTAGATATTTTCTAGATTTTACGGAGTCTCTACAGGAGTACCTCCCGATATTTCCATCATAGATTTTCTCGATTGCTTCCATAGTTTTTCGGTGGATGCTTTTCAGAGATCCATCCAAAGTACTTTCAAGAATTTCTCTTTGTGGTTTTCCAGGATGGCTTTCAGCCTGATTTCGGAAAGATTTTGGCAAACATTCTTCCGGGGACTTCTCCCAGAGATTTTTGCAGGATTTCTATTAGAGTTTCTCGCGGATTTCGTCCGTAGTTCCTTCTGGAGGTTTTCACATTTCATTCTGGTTTGTTATATGTTTCTGAGGATTTCTTCTAAAGTTCCTCTGTTGATTTCTCCAGGTCTTCCCCAAGTTTCATCGAGCTCACTTACGATATTAATCCGGTAGTTTCTTACAGGGAATATCGGGAGAGAGAGGGAGATACGCCGGAATGGGTCTTCTGCGAAGACCCGGTAGAAACAATGAGAAAAATTTCTGATGCTTAAAAAAACATATCATGGTAACATTCAACCCTCGACGTGCATTGGAGTCTTTATGGCGCCTAAACATGCACTAGGTCAGCAGCGAGGTGACCGCAAGCTAATGCACGAAGAAGGTAAATAAATACCCAATTAGAGGCTTCTGTAGAAAGCCCTAGAGAAACTAAAGAAGAATCTACACGATGGACATCAGAAGAAATACCGGGAGGAACTCCAGCAAAAAAAAAACGAGAAAAACTCTTGAAATTTCTTGGAAATGAGTCTAGTTTTAATCTCAGAAATAGCTCCAATAGAGACGCTGGGAGGAACCGCGGGAAAAGCTCCTAGGGAAATCCCAAGGGGAAAACCTGGAGGAATCACGGAAAATTATTCAAGAGAAATCTCGAGAGAAATTCTAAGAATTATTCCCCAAGAACATCTGAGAAATATCCTGAGACAAATTCCTGTAGAGATTTTGGGATAAAACATGGGATAAATCACACGAAAACTTCTTTGGGTAAATTGTAGACCACAGAACTCCAGAGCAATATCGGGAAAACATCTGGATGAAATTCTGGACAAAAATTCCGTGGGATATCCGTGAAAGGCGCCCATATAGTTACAGCTATTCAGCATGTCATGCTGAGAGTGACGTGTTCGATTTCCGGTCGATCCAGTAACTTTTCGTAATGGAAATTTCCTAGGCTTTCTTACGCAAAGATAGTAGTAAATTGCTGCGTAATGGGTAGTACGCAGATCGCAATAAATTTCCTGGCCTATCTCGATGCGTGGAAAATTCAGGCAAGGAATCGCTCAAGAAAAAATAAAGCGTTGCTTTATTCCGGATCCTAGTACGGAGCTGAAACGAAACGTCAAACCAAATGGGGCTTGCTGTGTTAAATTTCTTGACCATTCACGGTCACGGAAAAATAATGCACTGAACGAAAATTACTTAAGCGATTCCGTTTGAAGTGCATACCTCGCATAAGCCATGATTTCCTGCTTATTTTGAAATGTTTCATGATTTTGCGAATGAAATAATCAAAGATTGCCTCTGAAGCCGACCTACTGATACCTGATTGACAGAGGAAGCTCTCAGTTCATAACTGTGGAAGTGCTAATAGAACACTAAGCTGAGAAGCAGACTATTTTCTAGTGCACTCTGCCAAGTGATAATGCTGGGCTGCTTAAGGGAATGTTTGGACTTTTTTATATATGTGTATTTTAACTTAGGCTAATACTACACTCTGAAAGTCTTAATAATCTGTGACCAAAGATCGAAAAAGAAAACGTCAAAAGGACAAGAACCCGAACATAAGTCAGTACTTGGATACCAAAAGGTGTGAACACTTAATAGTATGTAATAAGAAGTAAAATACCCAAACCGAATACCAATAAATTGTATGCCCAATAGGGACCACGTAGACTTTTTGGGGGGGGGAGGGGGCCCAGACAACCAGTAATCGTATAAGATGTTGAATAAGATGATAACGTGGAGGCCATATGCGTGTATGCCTCCATTTGGGCGCATGTAAAATGTACGCATATCGCCTTCACTTTAACATCTTATACAATCACTGGTTGACTGGGAGCCCATAGTTTGTTTTGTATGGACAACAGATAACGAGGGGGAGGGGGGTCTGAGATGGCCAAATTTTTGTCTAGGGGAATTGGGGGTAATATGAACACCCTAAGCGTTTGTGATCATTTCCAATAGAAATATGACAAAATCTTTATTTTTCACCCCGTAATATCGTAGATGGCAATATATTCAAAGAGTTCTGGAGGAAAATATTAATAAAAAATACAGTTTTCTTACATTATTTTCGATTACAAATCATGCAATAAAACAGAGTCATAAAAAATAGTGTGGGTAAAATGAACATTCGATGGGGGTAAAATGAACATGTCTTCAATAACAAGTTTAAATGTATAATTTCGATATATTCAAGTGTAGGCCAACAAATTTAATACAAACTTTATATGCTACACTTTTAAAACTTTTTATATATAATTTGGAATGTGCTGGAATAATTATTTGTAAAAAATGTACTAAAACAAGCGATTTTTCGAATAAACATCTTATTATATGAGCGCAAAATACTTTTTTTCTTAACTTTTTGCACTAGTTGTGTCAAAATATGTGCTTTAGATTTCAATATACCGAGTTTGCACAAAATTTTATAAAAATGGGTAAAGTTTGAACCAGCTGTTCATTTTACCCCCAAGTCGTTCTGGTTTTAAAGTTGTTCTAAAAATTGTATTGAAAGCGTAACCTATTTTTTTTTCAACTGAATATTATCTTTTGGAAGTACATTATTGGAATATGGGATCACACAAGTCTAAATTTGCGAAAAATATACGAATTGACCTTAATTCAGATAAGCTCAATTTTACATCAGAGCACATTTTTTGTGTGGTTTTTAATATTTTCGTCATAATCAAGTGGTTTGTTCAATTTTTAAGTTCAAGATCAGCAGAAGTATAATGTTTTACGTTATCACACAGCATTCAATCGTTAAAACATGCAGAAATACGCTAATTGCTGTAAAACAACACCCTGTTCATTTCCCCCCCCCCCTGTTCATTTTACCCACAATTCCCCTACGTGGTTAATGAACAGACCCATACCAAGCGAATAACAACTCAAGCTATTACAATAACGAACGAATGATAGGCTGGCTCTAGTGCCTATTGGTGCAGTTTCAGATTGCTTTCGACGTAGAGAATTTTTCCGAAGACAAAACGGTTTTATCTGCATTGGATTTCAAGATAGAGAAGCATAAACTGAAATTGACAACCAGCGCCAACAAGCGGTAAAATTACCGATTAATTAACCTGATTATTCTTGACCGTCTAGACAACTTTGCCAAAGAGACCATTATTCCAAATAGACTGGAGCTTGAGAAATCGCAAGTTATCAATTTTGAGCAGTGCTTGAATCTGAGTGAGTATGAAAAATACGATCAGTTATCAGCGCCAGCCACCACTACGAACGAACAAGCGAAGAGAGCAAAGAAAACTCGGGCTGTACTAACTGTGACCGCTGTTCCTCATTGATCAGTTGACTCGTGTAGCAAATTGATTGGAGATCATTCGTTCTCGCTTGCTGAGGCAAAGGAGAAATTTATTTAAAAAAAAAAAACATTTTGTTGGTAAAGGGAATGACGCGTAAAAGTCAATATTTCAGCTTCCATCTCTAACACAGCGCAACATTTTTTTGTCTCAAGAGCAAACTTATGTGTCTGTGATAGATTTTGGGCCGCTGAATCCGAATCCGGGCTCAGATTTGCTCCAGCACGTCACTATTTTGAGCTACACAGCAAAAAATATGAAACTTAAGCAGCACGTAAATTGAAGATTAACTGAAATTTGCTGCAGAAAAATGTAAATCACCAACATTGAACGTCAGCCGAGCAGCCCGCTGCTGGTCAGATGGTTTGTTTACAGATTTTAAAGCATATTCGCTTTAAATTTACATGCATCTGCTATAAATCATGCCAGCCACTCTCCGTCATTAGCTAAACGAACGGCTGCTCGGAGCTGTGGCGGTTGCCCCGTTGTCTCTCTCAGTACTCTCTGCAGCAGCCGGAGCATGTCGGGAATGCGTGCAATATTGGTGAAGCAGTTTAACTTTGACTGTCTGCTCTTCAACAAGTTGAGATAGCCGAGAGAGCACGGGCGTGCTACTCACACCCCAAGGATCTGAGTTCTATTCTCGCTCGGAGTTCAAGTTTTCTTTATATTTTCTCACAGATATCTACAATGTAATTTTAAGATCGCACAAAGATTTCCATCATATATGACGGGGTCCTTTTGTTACATTCGATCCGTCATAATTTTACAGGTTTTTTTCGAACTGTGTATACCTCAATTTATAGGGCAAAATATGGGATTTTGGGCTTTTTTAACCGCAAGCCATTAAGCATGGGAATATATTTTTTAGCAATCAAAGGATAAATTGGTCAATTAACATCTAAATTAATGATCTAAGCAAAATATTTCGTTTTACCAAATCAATTTTGATAGATTTAAGCATTTTATGTCAGTATGTAAACTAGCATGCAACTTTTGGAGGGTCGCTTGTATGGGAAATATCGTACCTAACATGAATCGCTATCAAATTCGATTTGGTAAAATGAAATATTTTGCATGAGTCGTTAATTTAGATGTTAATTGACCAATTTATCCTTTGATTGGTTAGAAAAAATATGTCCATGCTTAAGGGCTTGCAGTCAAAAAAGGCCAAAATCGCATATTTGCCCCATAAATTGAGGTATAGATCAAAATTGTGACGTGCTGGAGCAAATCTGAGGCCGGATTCGGATGCAGCGGCCCAAAATCTGTCAGAGACACATAAGTTTGCTCTTGAGACAGACCAAAAGTTTATTTTTGTTACGCTGAGTAATCAAAGTCGCACTTATAGAGCATTTGTAGATGCGTCGTTTCATGCACGGAGATGGTCGTTATCTCTTTTGGCTCAATAGTAACAGGTGCTTTTCCTAAAATAAAAATCAGTTTTTTGAAAAAGTAATATTACGGGTTGGAGTAAACATAAAAGATATCTTTTGACAGCATTCAAATGAAAAAAAATGTTATAAAACATATCGCAAAATTAGAGAAGTGTTAATTTTGTAATTCAAGAAAAAAATTGAAGAAAAGTGCCTATTATCCCTAGAAAATCATCAATATATTTTGAACGGAATGACGTAACAACATTCTCCGCGCACGAAAATGTGCGTTTTTGTTCTCTGACGACTTTGATGAAAAACTTGTAACAAAAAAGATAAAACGAAAAAACAATTTGTTCTAGCGTCACCCTATGAAAACTATGGGAATATGCTCCAAATTTGGTCAAAACAGATTACACTAAATTCTTTTTTTACACGATCTTTTTTTACGCGGTTTTATTTTACACGATTTTTTTTTACACGATTTTCTCGAAATTACGCGATGTGCTTTTGGAAAGATTCTTCTCTCCTGGTCGCTATTTACTTCCGACGGGGCTCAAATTTCTACCAGAGATCTCTCTTATCATCCTTGATATCCTGTCAAAATTTTAGGATGATCCGATAAAAAAAGTTTTGAAAACTTTTTTTACACGATTTTTTTTACGCGGAACAAAAAATCGCGTAAAAACAGAATTTAGTGTAAACGCTTTATCTTTTTTGTTTCAAATTTCTCATCATGTTGCACTGAAAATTTTCTCAAAAAATAGGCATTTTTTAATGTTTTTTTCTGGGTTCGAAAAATAACAGCCCTTGTTTTATAACAATATTTCTTCTTTTGAATTCGTGCAAAGATATTTTTTATTTTTGTCACATCCCTTATTATCACCTTTTTAAAAAACTATGATTTTTGAAGACAAAAACCTGTAACTATTGAACCAAAAGCAAACAACGATCGAAACGACGCGTTTTCAAATGCTCTACAAGTGTTTTTTGGGCGACTTTGATGAGAAATTAGGAACAACTTCGTAGAAGACCATACTTGTCTAAAAAATCATTTGAAGGCGCGCAATGCATCTTTCCTCGTAAATCTTGTTCGTGGAACACTGTTCACTCGTACTGATGGCTAGATTAACTGAAATTAATTTAAGGACACATAATGATGTTTTCTGTTAAAAAAATAATTGCTACTCATGCAGAGCAGCTTAATCTTGTAAATAATTCATGGAATGTCGGGCATACTTTCACTGAACCGGAGTAAATATTGGTAATACGACCCCGGTTGTCCACATTTTTCTTGGTTATACTAGCTAGTAGCTACCGCTTTCGATTAAAAAGCACCGGTCAAAGAGAAATAAATTTTCGAGCATTGATTGAGTGTTTTTACTACCAAATGTACACAGCAACTACTTCTGCAAACCGCCTGTATCGGCCAGATTATCAACTATAATTTGATGTTACGTGGCATTGTCTGATAGATATATTCTACTACAATACCTTTATCATAAAAAGTATGGATATATACCAAAGGAGGAAATAGAGCTTAGTCGAATTCCACAGTTGCCACAGTCCAAGTATGAGGATTTACCTAATTGAGAACAATAGTGGCACCACCGTGCTACTTCCGAGCCAAGCAGTGTCTGAAAATGCACCCTCAGTCAGTTGGATTGTGGAAAACTCATGTGTGAAACAAGCAACTGTCGGAGTCGAGGTGGAAAGGATCAACAGGACGACCACCGCATTGGATGTCGGATCGGTGAAAGGCTAATCTGCTGGCAATGGCAATCGTTCGTAAACGTATCCGCATCGGTTCTGTTTATGATTTTCCTATAGGTGGAGAATTGTGCATTTTGCGGTTTGCTGGATGTTTTCTAAAGCATGATAAAGCGACGTGAGGATTGACGGCATAACAGCAGTGGTGCAAGTTGATTGGAGAATGGGAGATAAATCGTCACTACACATGTATCTGGTATATCATAGGTATAAAGAACACCGGAGAGGAAGTCTGATAAATGTGCTCAAAGCTTATCGTACAGTTCCGTTTAGTATTACTTTTTATTCAAATAGTTATGCGTACAACAAACGGGGAAAGTGCATGCGGAGGACGGTCCTCCTAGTGGTGCTCGTGCAACACTCGTTCGTTTTAAAAGGCTGGGAAACGTTTGAGGTGCCACCGGACGATGGTCTGCCCTAGATACCCGAGGAGAATCGTGCTCCGGACACTTTCCCTGCTCGCAATAATTACTCCTAATTAATTAGTTTTCTCTTACACAGCTTCACTCTAAGATTTTGCATCTTCTACGCTGCTGCTCGTCATATTTATCTTCTGTATATATTAGTGGTTGATTATCCATCTGTCTCCATTACACAAACAGCGAATAAATTAGTCGTATCAAAATCCACTGGACATCAGAGAATACATTCAACACGGTTTCACAAAGTCGAAGTGCTTAGCTTCTCAACATCCTGGGCTTTAAATGTGTGTATTGTATGTGTGTTGACTCTATTTTTGTGTGGAAAACATCTTTAAAGCGTCGAATAATTGATAATAAGTTGCCTCGATATAATTCTTTGTTGTCTCATTAGCTGCTCTAGATGTATTGTAAGGTAATCTATATGTCGCATCGACTTTCACTCAACTTATGGCCCTAAAACAGTAAAGAATAAATCTGAATAACCTAGACAATATTTTCTCTCTGTTTTTTATGTAATAATAATTATTATCATTTATCATTATCATTATTATCATTATCATTAAATAGTATATTCCTTGTCATTCAGGTGTAAAACATACCTCATTTCTCAGTTTCAACTAAAGCTTTGACCGTTAGACCAGAATTTCACCGCAAACATAAAATGTAAGTCACTCATCCCTAAAATCCTTTAAAACTCAACCAATATTTCTACAAATATACTTCTCCGTCGTTGAGCTCAGCTTTATCTCGCTCAGAAAATAGCGCATGAACCAGATTTCACCATAAAATACAGTATTTTGTTACCAAACTCGGTTGTTTTTGTTTCTCAGCATGTGTGTCCGGTTTGCCATAAGTGTCCTGTTGCCGTAGGTCCTCGAAGTTTATTAGCTCACAGAAGAAAATCCAATCCGCAATCCATGTAAATCAGCAGCCAGTAGACGAGTGCGTTGTCAGTCCGATAACCACAAACAGTAGCGACCCCAACACCCCAGGACCCCAAGGCGATAGATGCTTCCAGCGGTGGTCATTTCCATCCACCGAAAGCCTCCATCCCCCATGGTGGTCCAAGAATTCCAAGAAGTCACAACCGGTAGTGGTGGTGGGGGTGGTGCAAATGCAGAACGATGACGGAACAAGGTCATTGGTCATTCATCCCCACTTCTGGAACAGACCCATCCGTTGACACCGACAGTTGGAGCCCCACAGGTTGCACCGACAGGAGCTGTTGTAGCAGCAGTCGTTCAGCCGGTGGTCGCAGGCTCCACCCCGTCGGATGCAGGACCTCCGGTGGACGTGAATCAGGGAACCAGCGCGTCTGCGGAAGGAGAAAAAAAGGTTTTGGAATAACCATTACATGTAAACTGTTTGTAGCTAGCGAATGTTTTATTTTTTTCTATTACAATATCAAAAACTGATAGTTACACAGACATATGGCGTCTAGAAAATTCTTTGCTGCTTTTATTATCCATTATATTATTGTTGACAGTTGACCACATTATTGCTTCTTGAAGGAGAAGAACGCTACTTGATAAAATATACAAGTTGGCATCAATATTTTTTTTCAATTTAGTAAAACTTGGAAAATTTTCTCGACTCCCTGGCATAATATATCATTGTGCTTGCCCCACAATATACTAATTCATGCATTGGCTGGCAAAGAAAGCCCTCAAATTAATAACTGTGGAAGTGCTCAGAGAACACTAAGTTGGAAAGAGGCTGGCCAAGTTCCAGTGGGAACGCAGAGCCATACAGAAGAAGAAGAAGGGTCATCAAAAAGTATGTGCAAGAAACCTTACTCGTCGTATTTAGAACTTTTCGGCCTAAAGACCTTTTTGGCCTAACGACCTTTTCGGCCTTGAGACTTTTTCGGCTTACAGACCTTTTCGGCCTAAAGACCTTTTCGGCATAAATACCTTTTCGGTCTTAAGTGTTCTATCCAATAAGATCCAGAAAGCCAATAGAAAGAACACGCCGCGATATAGGCATACCCCTATGAACGGAGTGTGAATTCCGAAAAAGCTACCGATCGATAGAACTTGTGAGGAAAACAAAACAGGCAGTCGGGTGCCTGAAACTTTTAAAAGCACAGGTCGTACGGCAGAAGCACCTTTTCGGCCTTAAGAGCTTTTCGGCCTTAAGACCTTTTCGGCCTTAAGAGCTTTTCGGCCGAAACAGCTTTTCGGCCTTAAGACCTTTTCGGCCTAAAAACCTTTTCGGTATAAGGACCTTTTCAGCATAAAGATTGTTTCGGCCTAAAGCCCTTTGCAGTCTAATGACTTTTGCGGTCTAACGATTTTTGAGGCCCAATGACGTATTCAGCCTAATGACCTATTCGGCCTATTTACACGTTCGGCCTAATGACGTGTTCAGCCTCATGACTGGGCCGAAAAGGTCCCTATTCGGCATATTCAGCCTAATCACCTATTAGAAGAACACATTTTTCCGAAACCGTAGCATATTTTTATTTGTTTTGCTGTGAATGCAGTCAAATATTCCATTCAAGTTGCGTTACTTAAATGGAGGGCGTAGTATAGGGGGATTAGGGGCATAATGGACACCCGGGGCGAAATAGACACCCCTGTTTTTGCGGAAACCATTGACTTTTATGTAAAACTTTTAATGCATAAGTGTAAAGGAATAAGTCGTTGATATATTTTTCAAAAGTATTATTTATATTCCTTCAAAATAACCAAAATATCATTGAAATTGAAGTATGTTTTTCATATGGTGGATTTCTTATAATTTGGAAGCAGCAGCAAATAAGGTATTACGAGTGTTTGAGTGTGTCCACCATACAAACAAGTGAGTTGTTAGCTTATCTACATGTATACGCAGATTTAGCAATGGATGAAGTATTATATTTTTGAGCAGAACTTACTGAAAATAGCAATTTCAATGTTGTAGTCGATTCGGGGCGAAATGAACACTGGCAATTACGAATGGATGTACGCGCATTGCATACTGTTAGGCGTTTTAGAGAGTTTGAAAAAAAAATAATCCGATTATTTTAGTCTACAATTTATTTAATTAACTTTGAAGTTATGTTAACTTGTCTAAGATGGAGTATTATATCTGTGGTATTGATCTCCGTAGGCAAATTACTTAACTGGTCGATATTCTCGAAGATACAGCATTAAACATGCATGGGTGTCCATTATGCCCCGTACCTTTCCTGCCAGGCCCAAAAAACACAAGTTTTTCAATTCATTATTTCTTCACAATAATGACATCCTAGCATCTGTAAATGATTGAAATACGTAAGAAACAAGTTAAAGTTGTAAGTTTTTGTCTGTTACACAGGCCAAACATACTCATTTGCTTAGGGTGTCCATTATGCCCCTAATCCCCCTATTTTACTTTAATTCAAGGTTGCGGCCATTTATTTGCAAAGATTTACATTCATTTTCATTTATCTCAGTTCAGAAGCATGCTCTCGAAAAACAATGTATGGATGAATTTAACCTTGTAGTTTTATCTGAAAGTTTTCCGAATAACACTGGGGTCGCAAACGAATAACATTGGGGTCGTGAGCGAGCTGTGAAGGCAACTCTCCACGCGGTGAATGTAAATTTCATTCACGCTGTGGAAAGTTGCATTCACAGCTCGCTCACGACTTTGGAATGCGTGTGTGACCCTTATGTTATTCGGCAAACTTTCAGATAAAACTACAAGGTTAAATTCATCTATACATTGTTTTTTGATTGCATGCTTCTGAACTGAGATAATAGAAAATGAATGTAAATCTTTGCAAATGAATGGTTGTAACCTTGCTTTAATGGATTCGACTTAAATGGAGGTTCAAGTGTACGAGGAATTCAGAGGCATTTCTTAAAAAAAAAAGACACGGACAACGTCTTCAGCTTTCGGCTGTACAGACTGTTTTAAACTTAACATTAGACAACGGACAACGGAGCATGCACCAGTGGAAACGGGGAAGAAACTTTTCTCACGAAAAGTTTCAACGCCTGAAGCGGGAATCGAACCCTCACCCCATAGTATGGTGCGATTATAAGCTTGGTGACCCTAACCGCACGGCTACGAGGCTCCACATGGTATTAAGAGGACCTCAGGAACGTTTCAAGGGACTTTTAGGGCAATTCAAGGGATCCCAGGAGTCTATAAAGGGCGATGCCAGGGGTTCGAGGGGTCTTTCAAGGTATTTCAGAGAGTCTCAGGGAATTTCAGGAACATTTAAAGGATGTTTCTAGAGGTTTTGGGGGTGTTTGATAGCATTAAAGGGGCGTTTCAGGGGGTTCATGGAGCCTGTTAAAGGCGTCGAAGGGGCTTTCAGAGGCATTTTAAATTGGTTATGATGATATCAAGAGCGCTTCAAAGGGATTACGGAGGTTTCATGGGCATTCAGGAAAGGGTCGTTTCAAGAACACCTTCAAATTAAGGGGTATCTCAGGGGCGTTTCAAAAGATATTGTGATGGGGTATAGGAAAATCCTCTGCAACTTCCTGAAACGACGCATGTCAGCAATTCTATTGATATTTACTTTTTTAAATTCTCCAATTACTCCCCAGGAAATTCTTTTGGGAATTATTTTAGTGAAGACTTTCGTAGCTCATTTGCCAATGACTCTGGGAACTTCTTCACATTTTTTTTTTTTTCATTTTACAGTCATTCTACATTTTTTTGTTTTTTCTTCGTCGATTTTTTGGACTTTCATTATCTAAGTATGCTATTCGGTATTCCTTCGCCAATTCCTTCAAAAACTTCTTCGGAAATTCTTTTATAAATCGCTTCTATAATTTTATTGAAAATCCTTAAGACAATTACTTCTAGATTTCTTCAGTAACTATGTACGGCATTCCTGCAGCACATGATTTTGGAATACCTTCGGCAACTACGATGTTACATGGAAAATTTATTTGGAAATTTCATCAGCAATTCGTTGATAAATTTTGGAAATTTTGATTATTACTTTGGGAGAAGTTCTCAAAGTTCGGTAATTCCTTTGGAAATTAATTCGGCAAATTTCTTAGAGATTTCCTTGTCACGGAGATTCTACGGTAGTAACATTTAAGAATTCTTACTAAATTATTTTCAGAAATTTCTTTGATGATTGCGGAAAATTCTTTAAGAATTTCGTCGAAAATTTTTAATTACAAGTTTTTCCCGTATATTCCTGTAGGATTTCACTAGAGATTTCTCTAGTAATACCTCCTAGGATTTCATGGAAATTTAAACTATTCCCTAAATTTGTTTAGGGATTTCGTTAGAGGTTTCTATTGTGATTCTTTCAGCTAGAACTCTTTGAAGAAGGCCAAGAGGAGTTGCAGGAGTAAAACCATGATTAGTTTCTAAAGTAATCCATGAATAAAAAATTTTAGAGCAATTCCAGGATGAGTCTTTTGAAAAATCTCTGGAAGAATCTAAGGCATTTCTGGAAGTATCCTAGGGAAACTGCCTAAAAGAATCCCAGCAAGAATGCCAGGAGAAATCCCTAGAGGGATTCCTGCAGGTATCACAATAAGAAATTCCCGAGGAGACCTATGTATGAGGTATTTATGAAACATTAGAAGCAGCAGGAATCGTTTATGAAATCCCAGGAGAAGTTCCTGGATGATAGTCAGGAGGTGTTCCTGGAGGAATCCAATGATAAATATTTAGAAAAAATTCCAGGAAAGAATCCCTACAATAACTCCGGGAGGTATTACAGTAAGAATTTCTGGAGGAGTCCTAGGAGGAATTTCTGGGAGAATCCCAGCCGGGATAGTTTGAGAAATCCACCTGAAATTCCTGGAGAGACCAAGAGGAGTTCCTGGAAGAATCATATGAGAAGTTTAAGAAAGAATCCTTAGATAAAAATTTCTGGAGGAATCACCGGAGAGCTTCTGAAGCAATCACAGAAAAATCGCACATTCTAAGAAGGATTCCGGGATGTATCATTGTAGAAATCTCAGAAAAAAATCTAGGAGAAATTGCTGGATGAAACTATACAGGGATTTCTAGAGAAACCCCATCAGAAATGCCTGGGGGAATCCAAAGAAAACCTATTGAAGTCCCTGCAAGAACTGGTACAGATATTCTGGACGAATCTATAGAGAAGGCCCTGAAGGAATAGCAGGAGGAATTTCTGAAGGAATCTCAGGAAGATTTCCCGGGAAAAATTCCAGCCACAATGCTGAGATAAACTCGTAAAGGAATCACTAGAAGAATTTCTGGACGTATCAATGTATGAATTTCTGGAGGAAGAAGTTGTTTGAGGTATGAGGTATTCTTGGAGGAAGGCCAAAAGGAATTTTGGCAGGAATTCCATGAGGATCGATCAGGAGAGATTTTTGGATAAAATCTCTGAAGGAATTCCTGGATAAGTCCTTGGAGAAATCCGTGGTAGAACAACCAAAGGAATTTCTGCAAAAATTCCAGGAAGATTGCCTATGGAAAGATCCCAGCAAAAAAAAAACAGGAGAAAGCTCTAGAAGAATCCGTAGCATAGTTTCTGAAGTACCAAGGTTAGAATTTCTGGAGGAAGAATAGCTGGAAAAACCGTAGGAATATCTGTAGGAATTCCTAGAATCCCAGGAGGTGTTATAGAAGTTATTTCTAGAGAAATCCTCAAATCAAGAATGCCGGGGTATCCTAAGGGAAGTTTCTTTAACAAATGCCTGAAGGAATACCTACAGTTCTCCTTGAAAGAATCGGTAGAAATATATACTGGAGGAATCCCTGATGGTATCACAGGAGGAATTTTTGGAAGAATCTCAGGAAGATTTCCCGTAAGTATTGCAGCAAGTAAGTATGCCAGGAGAAATCCCTAAAAGTATTTCTGACGGAGTCCTAATGGGAATTGCTTGAAGAATTCCAACTGGAGTTCATGGAGGAAAGCCAATAGAAGTTCTTGGAGAAATCACCTGTGGAATTTCTGAAAGATCCTCTGGGGGAAGTCCTGGATATATCCTTGAAAAAATTTCTGGAAAAATTACCGAAGGGATTTTTTTTTTAAATCCCAGGGAAATTTTCCGGAAGAACTGTCCTAGTAGAATTCCTGAAGGTACCACAGTAAGAACTTTTGGAGGAATTCTAAGAGAAATTGTTGGAAGAATCGCAGCAGCAGTTGCTTGAGGAATCCTAACCACAACTTCCGGAGGAAGTCCAGTAGAAGCTCCTGAAGGAATTGTATGAGAAATTTCTGAAAGAATCTCTGAATAAAGTCTCTGATGGAATTCCTGGAAGAATCACCGGAGGAACTTCTAAAAAGAACCCCGGAAGATTGTCTTCAATAGTTCCACATGGAATTCCTGAAGGAATCCCATTAGATTTTTTTAGAGGAATCCCTAGAAGAATTCCAAGAAGTATTGTAGTAAGAATTTCCAATGTAATCCTAGGAGAAATTGCTGGATTTATCTGTGTAGAAATTTCTAGTATATACAACCCCATCAGGACTGCCTGGAGAATCCAAAGGGAAGTTTCGAGAAATATCGGGAGAAATCCATAAAGGAAGTCTAGCGAAATCACTGTATGAACAGATAGAGGTATTTCTGGAGGAATCCATGGAGAAGTCCAGGGATGGGTCCATTCATTTGCAAAGAGTTACATTCACTTGCTTTTATTTCAGTTCAGAAGCATGCTATCCAAAAACAATGTATGGATGAATTTAATTTTGTAGTTTTATCTGAAAGTTTGCCGAATAACATTGAGGTCGCACACGCATACCAAAGTCGTGAGCGAGCTGTGAAGGCAACTCTCCACGTGGTGAATGTAAATTACATTCACGCCGTGAAGAGTTGCGTTTGCTGCCTTCTGTTGACTTAACTAACGCTAATACATTCTTCTACAAAGTTTCAGGTGAAACAAAAATGAAATTAACTATTTTCCATTCACGTTAGTTAATTCTTCAATATGGCGACGACCATAATTAGCGAAAACAAAAGGAAAGCAAGTTTACTTTCAGGATGACCACAATAAACCTAGCAGTGTCGTAGTTTCAGCTTTTCCACCAACAGATGTCGTTACTAATCGAACGGATCGCCATCTGTTGAGAGTTTGAACAGTTTTGTTGTGATAATTATGAATGCCAGAAGCTTTATGGATATCTTCAAGTATACTATAAAACATTTCATCAATGGTTTTCATAAAAGTAGTCATAAAACTGTAAGTTTTAATTATTGCTGTAATAAAACCGTAATAAAAATCAAACAAAACCAATCAGCAATGGAATTGTTACGTGGGCTGCTTACTCTCCCAGAAAATTTGACGTTTGGGAGGTGTCGGCACCGCTCAGACGTAAGTCTTTCTGTGAGAGTAAGCAGGCCAGCATAAATTCGTGCATAGACCATATAGGGTAAGTGTACCAATTATGGCTATAGTACCAATTATTCGCCATAGTTGATTTTCACCCTTTAACGATGTAAGTCAACAAGAACAATTTTGTGAACAACAGATCACGTTCACAAAAGAGGATCGCACTCATTTAACCCTTTCGTGACGAACCAGCATAATCGTGCTGTTTTTCGGCATTGGTTTTACACATTTTTTTTTCAATTGTTTTTTCCTCAAAATATGTGATGTAAATAATTTCTATGATCGAGTTATTACTCTAACTTGTAAATACAAGCCTCAGCTTTGATTGGAATTGTTTATAAAAAACGCCACGATAAGTTAAACAAAAAGTAAACAATCACCCTAGAATTGGTTGTGTTAATCACCGTTAACTGATATTTATCATTTTTATTGATATTTTTCGGTGAGCCAAAAAATATCAATAAAAATGATAAAAATCACCCTAGAAGTTGAAAAAGTTTTATCTGTCGTATTTTTATAAATATTTGTTTAATCCAAGTACCTATGCAGGGATAAAAATCGATAGAAAAAGAGTAGTTCTGCAAAACGGCGAAGAAAAAGTGGTGCTTTGTTGAAAAGCACATGATTTCTGAGTGGTCAAAGTGGGTCCAGCACAATTGTGCGGCCCGGCGCAGCCGGGCCTACTCCAAATCGTCATACACTTATCGTTTTCCACTCATCTGCCAAAATGTCGTTTGTGTCTGTTGGTGTTAGTGAAGTCATCATTTGTTTTGAATATCATCGAAAAAAAAAATCGTCAGTTGAAATTTAAAATTCGGTTTTTCTATAAAGTCGTCGTCGTCAGAAGACCTACCTAATGAAATATTTTTATTTGGAGCAGTGAAAAAGTGCCCGAGCAGTTTTTTTGCCATCTTCCGGTAGCTGAAAGCCAAAGCTTAGCGAATTGCTAGCTGCCCCGAAAATTGCATCCAACAATCTGCTGGAAATCGTCGTGTTTGCCATTGAAATTAGCCATCGTCGGAAATTAGCTGACGAATCATCCGGACCATCCCCCAAGCAGTGGCTTGGCTGCAAGTCGTTCAGCGCCTTATAAGTATACTGGAGTGGACTTGTTCGGACATAATAAGCCGGCGGGGAGATCGCAAGCATTGGCCAAGGCCATGACAAAATACCCAAGTTTTATCTGCATCCTCAAATCCAAAACAAAAACAACCTGCAAGACGAAATCAGTCATCGGCAGCTATTGATTCTGTTGGAGAAGGTACCCGACTTCCTTGTGGATTCGCTGGACCTTGGCGGTATCATGAGTGTCCTTGCCATGCATGGCATTTTTGTACTCATCCAGCAGCATAATCTTTCCTATCCGAACATCTAAGAGAGGCTGTATACAATGTTCGAACCGGAAATCTTTCAGATCAAGTTCAAGGTTCGCCTCTTCTATCTGGCGTACATTTCTCAGTCCAGTCACCCCTCGGAAGGCGTTGTGGCCGCCTTAGTGAAACGCCTGGCCCTTATTTCCTCCGCAGAAAATCGTCGTCATTTATCTCCAATCCGTTCCAGCGCCGAGTGGGATCTGTTGTCCGTGTTGGAAATCAACAATAATAATATTTTTGCGACAAGGACATGGCGAGAAAACCCATAGAATATGCCCTAAACCTGGAGAGACCGACATCGATGACACTGCGGTAGCGAAAAGACGTCTCAATGATGGAAAGTTCGCAACACCACTGGATTGGGGACACAATTTCAAAATCATGTAAGTCAGTTGGTTCTTTTCTTCTCATTTCAATCACTGAGTTTTGTTGTTTCAAATTTTATGTGAACTAAGCCTGTTCTAAGCTTAGGAGCAAGTCTCGTACACTCCAGTGGATACGTTTAACCACTGAGTTTTGTATACGAATTGTTCTGCCCGTGTAGCTGCCGGCTTAGAATAGCACTACGGACTCCCAGTTCCGGTGGTAAAAGTCCACCAAACAGGGAACCTCAATCTAAGGTGTCAGGTGACCCGTGCTGATGGATGAATGGTTGATGTGGTTTAAAAGATGCTCGATCTTCAACGGAGCCCGTAACGTGGGTAGATCACCTTTTCGGGTTGCGTTACGGCGAAAGATCTACCAATTAAATCCTAGTTCTAACTGCTTCCAACTATGGAACAGCATATTTTAGTAATTAAAGGAAAAACTTTGGTCCTTATTACATTTCATACCTTGTTGAAAGTGCCTAATCTAATCTTCTACTCGGTGTTCATACAGGTTTGAAGCAGTAAGGACTAGGGTTCCGATGCATGGTCAATACCGGTATCATTTCTTGACTTTTTCGTTAAGGGATCCGATTTTGACTGAAAAAGGAGCTTGCTGAAAGCGGAACCTATCAATCAGAATTCTTCCTAACGATTAAAATAAAAATGACTACTGTAACAAACCTGAATACTTTATAACTTCTCAATTTATGATAAAGTAATACGACATGCACTACACAAAGGACACGGGATATACCGTAAAACGGGGTGAATAGAAACAATGGGGCGAATAGAAACAAATAACTTATTGTAAAAAAGATGACAATTATGTTTTAAAATTCATCAAAACTTAATTTTATTAGCTAGTTGGATGCTACTAGTGTTTCAATAAACCTTTTTTAAGATGATAATTCCGTTAATTTTTTTGTGAAAATTTTTAAAAGCAAAGTATTGATTTGGAGGCAAAAAAACTTCCGCTATTTAAATTGCATTTCATCGATTTGGTATATATTAACAGACTAAAGTATTTTTCGACATTTGACATTTTTTTCTTCACTAGGTGAATTTTTATAATCTAGTGTTAGAGTTTTAATTGAATTAAAAGTTATTTCTGTCTTAAAATTGAAAAAAAAAATATCGAAAATTGTTTAAAGCTGTTTCTATTCGCCCCGCAAACAAGCAACCTTTTTTCAAATAAGTTAACGAAATCAAAATTAGTTTTGAATCCTAATTACAGCAATTAAAGAGGGAGTAGGGACCCAAAGTTAAGACCCTTGCAACTGACTTTATTACGCACGGTTCCAGAGATACTTGCCTAAGTATGCTGGAAGGTGTTTCTATTCGCCCCGTTTTACGGTACCACAATAGCAGTGGTTATGCCCAAACAGAAAAAAGCCTGTTCCAAGCTTGGGAGCAAGTATCGTACACTTCCAGTGGATACTGGAGTTTGTCGTTTAAAATTATATACTGTTCTAAGCTTAGGAGCAAGTCTCGTACATCCCAATGTATACTTTTAACCACTGAGTTTAAAGATATTTTTATCACTGATTTTTGTCGTTCAAAATTTTATATGAACTAAGCTTGTTCTACTTTTAGGAACGAGTAATATACATTTTAGTGGATAATTTTAACCACTGAGTGTCGTCGTTTCAAATTTTATATGCACTTAGGAGCAAGTAATGTACATTTCAGTGGATACTTTTAATCACTGATTTTTGTCGTTCAAAATTTTATATGAACTAAGCTTGTTCTACTTTTAGGAGCGAGTAATATACATTTTAGTGGATACTTTTAATCACTGAGTTTTGTTGTTCAAAATTTTATATGAACTAAGCTTGTTCTACTTTTAGGAGCGAGTAATGTACATTTCAGTGGATACTTTTAATCATTGAGCTTTGTCGTTCAAAATTTTATATGAACTAAGCTTGTTCTACTTTTAGGAGCGAGTAATATACATTTTAGTGGATAATTTTAACCACTGAGTGTCGTCGTTTCAAATTTTATATGCACTTAGGAGCAAGTAATGTACATTTCAGTGGATACTTTTAATCACTGATTTTTGTCGTTCAAAATTTTATATGAACTAAGCTTGTTCTACTTTTAGGAGCGAGTAATATACATTTTAGTGGATACTTTTAATCACTGAGTTCAGTTTTGGCCCATAGTGCCTCGGTGTGTATACATCATTTTTGTTGCTCCCGAAAAAGTTTTTTTTTCCTAGTGTTTCCGGTGTGCTGCTAACGCCCTGGGGAAGGAGAAGTCAACTAAGCCGCCGCCGCGGCCAGGCGATGGACACGGGTCATCGCAGATCGTGGTTCGGATGAACTACGGTTCGAAAAAGATCCGCAAACAACAGAAGGAGATTGCGGTAAAACCTCCGTTTGCCGATCAAGCGACAAAACGTCTTCGCCGGAATTCCTTCGGTGGAACGCCGTCATCCGCTGACCAGCTCAACATCCAGGTGCCACTAACCCAGCAGGGGAGTTCATCCGGAGCGTTATTAGCGTCGAACCAGTTCGCTTTGCTCTCTGACGACGATGATGAAGATGTCAACAATGGCGGTGATGATGGTAGTGCTACCACTACACAGTGGGCAAGAACGTGTAAAAGTGGTGGAAAAAAGTCGGGTCCCGCTTCCACTAAAATAAGGTGTCCGCCGATTTTCGTGTACGGCTCCAGTGTTCCCGCGCTAAATCGAATGATTGCCGCGACGTCGGTGACGAAAAATGATTACCACCTCCGGGTGAGCAATAACAACATCCAGATCAGTGTGAAATCTAAACCGCATTTTTCCGCTATGGTGAATACACTGGAAGCTTCGGGAATCCAGTTCTACACACATGGAACTAGTGATGAAATTCCGGTGAGAATTGTTCTCTCCGGGCTGCCGGTGTTTCCGGCGGAAGAAGTGACGCAAGAGCTCGCGTCAGTGCAAGTACATCCGACCAGTGTTCGCCAGCTGTCCACCTCGAAACACGGTGATTACGCGCTGTATTTGCTGCAGTTTCCGAATGGTGCCGTCAAACTGCAGGACCTTCAACAAATAAAGTCGTTGTTCAACGTCATTGTTTGGTGGAGGCACTATTCCAAGAAGAAGTCCGACGTCGTACAGTGCTTTCGATGCCAACAGTTCGGTCACGGAATGAGAAATTGCCACCTGGAGGCAAAGTGTGTGAAATGCGGTGAACGACACCAGACATCGGAGTGCATTCTACCAGCAAGAGGCGACACTGCTGTCAACGAGGACCGTTCGCAAATACGCTGTGCAAACTGCAGCCAAAACCATACTGCGAACTACAAGGGATGCCCTACTCGCCTAAAGCATCTGCAGGATTTGAAGACCAAGAGGAGAACGAGACCGAACCCGAGGAACAGCTCAGTGAAGGTTTCAACAGTGCCTGTACTTGCCCCCAACCGGCCGGGTGATGACTTGAGCCATCTGCTGGGCTGCATCACGAAACCGAATCTTTCGTATTCTCAAGTCGTCCAGGGAAACCCTCAGCCCGGGTCGCCAAACAATTTGTTCACCGTTGAGGAGTTCATGTGCCTTGCTAGCGAACTCTTCGCCAGACTTTCGAATTGCCAATCGAAGGCAATGCAATTCCTCGCCCTTAGCGAGCTTATCATCAAGTATGTCTACAATGGCCAGTCTTAGTTCACTCAAGGTGGTGAATTGGAACTGCCGTTCCATCCGAAACAAGACTGAGGAATTTTTCCATTTCCTCGAGAACCACGAAATTGACATCGCTGTAATCACGGAAACCTGGCTGCAGCTCAACAATTCAATGTACCACGAAAACTATACTATTGTGAGAGCGGATCGAGACTCGCCGGATGCCACCCGTGGGGGAGGAGTGGCGATTATGGTGAAAAACGGAATATCCTACTCGAAGCTGGATACATCGACGCGGGCAATCGAAACTGTCGGCATTACTGTGGTGGCAGATCCAACACCAGTCAACATCATCGCTGTCTACTATCCCGGTTCGAATCATAGGGCAACGCTCTGTCAGTTCAGGCGCGATATTCGCCGATTGTGCAGCATCGACGAACCGTTCTTTCTGGTGGGTGACATGAACGCGCGGCACAGGATGTGGTACTGTACCAGATCCAACAAAGCAGGACGAATCCTGCACCAGGAGTATGAGTCCACGGATTTCTATATCCACGCTCCGGAGACTCCCACCCGCATCCCTACTGGGCGAGGGAGGCCTTCTACCCTGGACCTGGTGATCTCCAACAACCTGGTGCAGATGTCGAGGCCGATAACACACGCCGAACTTTCGTCAGACCATCTGCCAGTAACCTTCATAATCGACGCTGAGTTTCCAGTAGCCCCGGCGGGAAAGACCATTCGCTGCTTCGACAAAGCGAACTGGAACACATTCGCTCGAAAAGTCGATCTGGAAGTCGACCTCACGGCAGATTGGATCAACGATCTGGACCTGCCAGAGAAAATCGACAATGCAATCGGCATAATCACCACGATCGTCAAGGCGGCTGAGGAGGTTGCTGTCCCTACGCGTAGGATCCTTCCCAAAAAGAAGGAAATCCCCGCCGAACTGAAGCTGCTAATTCGTTTGAGGAATGTTCGGCGCAGGCAGTATATTCGTAGACGGGACCCGCTGATTGGTGCGGTTGTACACCACCTGAACAACGTTATCAGCACTAAAAGCGCAGAGCACCGATACAGGAACTTTGGTTCGATGGTGAAGAATCTGGACAATGGCAGCAACAAATTTTGGAAGCTAACGCGCAGCCTCCGAAACACGGTCAAGTATAGCCCCCCGCTGAACGTCAACGGTAATCTCGTAGTGAGTTCATCACAGAAAGCCGAAGCATTCGCAGCATCATTTGCTGCGGCTCATAACAACGAAGAGCCAGGCGATCCGGAAACTTCGGCGGCGGTGGACACTGCGATCGGCCAAATTCGTGCTGCAAGCCCTCCCGTTCCTATTACTGCCCTGGTAAAACCGAAAGAGGTCAAATCAATCATCCGCACGCTGAAAAATCGCAAGTCTCCCGGACAGGATGGAATCCGGAACACCTGCCTCAAGCACCTACCGAGAAAAGGGTTGGTCGTTTTGACCAAAATATTCAACGCATGCCTGGCCCTAGCTTACTTTCCGACCGGATGGAAACACGCCAACGTGATTGCCATCCCGAAGGCGAACAAGGATATCACCAATCCAGGTAATTACCGACCGATAAGTCTCCTAAGCAGCCTAAGTAAAGTTCTGGAAAGGGTAATCCTCGCACGTTTAAACCGTCACCTGGAGACGGAAGAAGTCGTTCCAGCGGAGCAGTTCGGCTTCAATGCGGGACACTCAACGGTGCACCAACTTGCTCGCATCACGCAAAAGGTGAATCACGGATTTCGAACGGGCAAATCGACTGGCATGGTTCTTCTCGACGTGGAAAAAGCCTACGACTCCGTCTGGCAAGACGCCATCGTATACAAGCTCTTCCGCTCGAATCTTCAACTCTACCTGGTCAAGATAGTACAATCGTTCCTTTCAAATCGGACTTTTACGGTTGCCGTGAATGGTGAAAATTCCAGCGTCCAAAACATCCCCTTTGGCGTGCCCCAAGGATCAGTCCTGAGTCCGATTCTCTACAACGTCCTCACTTCTGACGTACTGATGATAGACGGAGTACTGTACGCATTCTTTGCGGATGACACGGCTTTCCTGGTGTCGGACAAAGATCCGCAAATCGTCGTTACTCACCTCCAAGCGGCGATGAACAACCTCGGGGAATTCCAGCGGAAGTGGCGAATCAAACTGAATGCAGGGAAAACTCAGTCGATTTTCTTCACGAGGAGGCGTGCCGCTCGACACCTTCCCCGCAGGTCGATCACGGTCAATGGTCAGCCAACTACATGGGACGATGAAGTCAAGTATCTTGGAGTGCTGTTTGACAAGAAGCTGAAGTTTGACAAACACGTGAATTACGTCGCCGGAAAGGTTGATCGGTCTACCAAAGCGCTGTACTCCCTGCTGAATCGACGGTCGAAGCTGCACGTTAAAAACAAGCTACTGGTGGTCAAGTGCATCATCCGGCCAATGTTCACCTATGCATCGGCAGTTTGGGGCAACCGCGCCAAATCTCACCGCAAAAGGCTGCAAGTAAAACAGAACAAGCTGCTTAAGATGGTTCACAACCTGAACCCCAGGTACCCGACCGACGATCTCCACAAGTTGGCTGGTGTCGACACCATCGAAACAAGCATCAAACAGGCCACCAGATCCTTCAGGACCTCCTGTGAGATGTCAGCAAATCCGCTCATTGGAGCACTCATCCCTCAACATCTGTGATATTAGCTTTAAGACATTCTGAATTCTAGGGTTTTTTTACTCTTTTCCCTAAAAAAGCTTTACATAGCTAGTACTTTTATGTTGTATGTATTGATGTCTCCTATGATGAATTTGAATTGTTCTCAGTTGAAAGTTAAACCAAATCTCTGAAATGTAAATGTAAATATTAGATGTAGTACCGTTGAGTTCTGGAAAAATAAATTAAATTGATTTGAAAATTAATCACTGAGTTTTGTTGTTCAAAATTTTATATGAACTAAGCTTGTTCTACTTTTAGGAGCGAGTAATGTACATTTCAGTGGATACTTTTAATCATTGAGCTTTGTCGTTCAAAATTTTATATGAACTAAGCTTGTTCTACTTTTAGGAGCGAGTAATATACATTTTAGTGGATAATTTTAACCACTGAGTGTCGTCGTTTCAAATTTTATATGCACTTAGGAGCAAGTAATGTACATTTCAGTGGATACTTTTAATCACTGATTTTTGTCGTTCAAAATTTTATATGAACTAAGCTTGTTCTACTTTTAGGAGCGAGTAATATACATTTTAGTGGATACTTTTAATCACTGAGTTTTGTTGTTCAAAATTTTATATGAACTAAGCTTGTTCTACTTTTAGGAGCGAGTAATGTACATTTCAGTGGATACTTTTAATCATTGAGCTTTGTCGTTCAAAATTTTATATGAACTAAGCTTGTTCTACTTTTAGGAGCGAGTAATATACATTTTAGTGGATAATTTTAACCACTGAGTGTTGTCGTTTCAAATTTTATATGCACTAAGCTTGTTCTAAGCTTAGGAACAAGTAATGTACATTTCAGTGGATAATTTTAATCACTGAGTTTTGTCATTTAAAATTTTATATGAACTAAGCTTGTTCTACTTTTAGGAGCGAGTAATATACATTTCAGTGGATAATTTTAATCACTGAGCTTTGTCGTTCAAAATTTTATATGAACTAAGCTTGTTCTACTTTTAGGAGCGAGTAATATACATTTTAGTGGATACTTTTAATCACTGAGTTTTGTTGTTCAAAATTTTATATGAACTAAGCTTGTTCTACTTTTAGGAGCGAGTAATGTACATTTCAGTGGATACTTTTAATCATTGAGCTTTGTCGTTCAAAATTTTATATGAACTAAGCTTGTTCTACTTTTAGGAGCGAGTAATATACATTTTAGTGGATAATTTTAACCACTGAGTGTTGTCGTTTCAAATTTTATATGCACTAAGCTTGTTCTAAGCTTAGGAACAAGTAATGTACATTTCAGTGGATAATTTTAATCACTGAGTTTTGTCGTTTAAAATTTTATATGAACTAAGCTTGTTCTAAGTTTAGGAGCGAGTAATGTACATTTCAGTGGATACTTTTAATCACTGATTTTTGTCGTTCAAAATTTTATATGAACTAAGCTTGTTCTACTTTTAGGAGCGAGTAATATACATTTTAGTGGATAATTTTAACCACTGAGTGTTGTCGTTTCAAATTTTATATGCACTAAGCTTGTTCTAAGCTTAGGAACAAGTAATGTACATTTCAGTGGATAATTTTAATCACTGAGTTTTGTCATTTAAAATTTTATATGAACTAAGCTTGTTCTACTTTTAGGAGCGAGTAATATACATTTCAGTGGATAATTTTAATCACTGAGCTTTGTCGTTCAAAATTTTATATGAACTAAGCTTGTTCTACTTTTAGGAGCGAGTAATATACATTTTAGTGGATACTTTTAATCACTGAGTTTTGTTGTTCAAAATTTTATATGAACTAAGCTTGTTCTACTTTTAGGAGCGAGTAATGTACATTTCAGTGGATACTTTTAATCATTGAGCTTTGTCGTTCAAAATTTTATATGAACTAAGCTTGTTCTACTTTTAGGAGCGAGTAATATACATTTTAGTGGATAATTTTAACCACTGAGTGTTGTCGTTTCAAATTTTATATGCACTAAGCTTGTTCTAAGCTTAGGAACAAGTAATGTACATTTCAGTGGATAATTTTAATCACTGAGTTTTGTCATTTAAAATTTTATATGAACTAAGCTTGTTCTACTTTTAGGAGCGAGTAATATACATTTTAGTGGATACTTTTAATCACTGAGTTTTGTTGTTCAAAATTTTATATGAACTAAGCTTGTTCTACTTTTAGGAGCGAGTAATGTACATTTCAGTGGATACTTTTAATCATTGAGCTTTGTCGTTCAAAATTTTATATGAACTAAGCTTGTTCTACTTTTAGGAGCGAGTAATATACATTTTAGTGGATACTTTTAATCATTGAGCTTTGTCGTTCAAAATTTTATATGAACTAAGCTTGTTCTACTTTTAGGAGCGAGTAATATACATTTTAGTGGATAATTTTAACCACTGAGTGTTGTCGTTTCAAATTTTATATGCACTAAGCTTGTTCTAAGCTTAGGAACAAGTAATGTACATTTCAGTGGATAATTTTAATCACTGAGTTTTGTCGTTTAAAATTTTATATGAACTAAGCTTGTTCTACTTTTAGGAGCGAGTAACGGAGCTTTGTCGTTCAAAATTTTATATGAACTAAGCTTGTTCTAAGTTGGGGGAGTTAGCTTACCTACAGCGTCGGACGTTTTATGTACGCGGTATAAGACTTTAAGGAAAAAGTAGAATAAATAATTGATGAGTTGATCTTTCGGAGTTATTCAAAGATTGATGTTTAAGGTTTGGGTTCTGTCTATCGAATGCCAGTTCGATCTATTATCATTCTAGGCAAAGCCTATGTATCCTAAGAGCGGAGAGCTATAATAACAATACATACATGAATGCACACTGAACACAGTGGTCTAAGCTACTACAGTTCTTCCCTTTCACAAAAGTATATCTTATAATGAACAAACAATTTTGAAAGTCCAGAAGGGACTCAGATTTAGAAATGTAAATACATAATATGTACATAAATTAAGCTCTAAGAACACAAAACACTTATTTGAACTATTGATATTCTGATAAGATTATCCATCTCATATGTGACATTTGTCACCAACTAATAATGAAAGGTCACGGAATTTTCCGACATTTGTAATCATATAAGATGATGCAGTTGCTTCCAACGTTGATTTGGTAGCGTATCTCATGCAGGCCGTAGTTGATGTAGTCCAAACGCCTTTGATATCGGTGAAGGTTCCATTGAATCGAGACCGATTCGCAGCATATGGGCTGTGCTGTTGCACACTTGAATTCTATTGGATCCTGCAGATTGGATGTTACACCCGTCAGCCATTCTTCAATGGGGCAGACCGTTGTCTGCATCTTGTCAAATGATGTCCACATTTGGACCTGTAAAATAGCACAAGAAATCTGTTTAGTTAACACGTATTTCTTCATAAATTTATGAATTTGCCAAGCAGTCAATTCCTCACAAGGCTTTGCTGTACATGAAAAATAATCGAAATTAATAAATCCGAGTACCAATACATGGTAACTGCCATTGCATAAATTATTACTATTCCTATTCAATTTCCAATTAGTCATTTTTCTTGCTTCATTCCAACAGATTTCTGTTAGGGATTTTTCCTTCGACTTGTTTAAAAACAATACAATATTACTTCTTCTCTTGTATACAATTTTAAAATTCTCAACAGAACTAAATGGCAAAGCTAGATTATATGAATTTTTGCCATGTTGTGTTTGGATAAATAACAAAACTTTTGCAAAACTTTCCACACAATTCAAACTTATGCGGTTACGGACAATCATGAATGAGTATTTATTCTCACTTGAGAAAATGGATAATTTACGTTTGAAGCAACTTAAACAAATGTAACTTATTCTATTCTTAGTGAACGCAAACCAAAATTTATCAGCGTTTGTTCCTAGTAAATTATTCACATCCTTTGGTACACTTTTATATTTCTTATTTCTATCTATTTCGTTTCGAAATTGGCACGGTATGTAATAGATTAACAAATTCCGGTATGTTGTTAGCATGGTTTTCCTGGTCAAAGTATTAAATCCTTTACACATTATTTTATCCTTTAATTGCATTAAAATTATTCCAAGAAGTGCCACTATTACAAAACAGTTTGTTTGTTGTCGTCGGATAACCATATTAGCAATCTTCGCTTCTTCAATTTTCTTGACGCTGCCATTTGACTCCCATAAATGTTTTGAATGTCTCAAATAATTCTTCACTGCCCAAATGTAAACCACTGACTTCAATGTTTTAAAAAGATCACGATGCTCAAGATTCTTCAATCGGAAATATAGCACAGGGCGATAAATATAGCGTCTTCGGTAACTCAAATTTATACCTCGACGAATTAGGCCGACAAACATTAAATAATTTCTAATAACTATATGCCTTTGCATAATACATTTCGAATAATTAAAACGAATATTAAAGACATTTGCCTCACTCACATTTTGAACATGTACACCAAAAAGTCTAATTAACGTATTTAAATACAGATTTACGGAATAAGGCGTGAAAACAATGAATTCTCTAAAATAAATCCACAATTCATTCATTTCTGATACACTGAACAAGTCATTCTGCAATGAAACGCTCATTAGCAATAAGCTATTATCAGCACCGTTTAAGTTTTGTTGCAGCTTTTCAAGCATTTGTCTAATCTCTCTCACATTCACGAGTATTATATTTTCCAATTGGACATCTGTCTGTAAAATATTATGCAATTTAGCTAACGTATCAAATACTACACTTTTTACCATTAATTTAAGAAATTTGAGGTGAGCCAAGAATATTGAACCTGTCTTCCACAAAACATATATTCCAGGGACAGTACTCTCCTTATACAGTCTATAAATCAGATTGAAATCTACACCATTTGCAATGCAGTATTGAAAGGACGTTTTGCAAACCACAATTTCCACGAATACAAAAGGTTTTGTTGGACAAACCAACCACGAAACAAAGAATTGCCTTCTTGTGTAATGATGCACCATATTAAATAATCTGAATTAAAATTAATGATGTTGAACAACTTACCGGTTGCAAGGAACACTCACTATAACGAAACCTGCCAGTTGAAAAATTTTCACCGATCATGAAAAAAAGGCGCCAGATTTGCCAAAGATGTTTTGTGAATAATCACTGGGATATTATTAAACACTGGTCTCGCTGACGGAATGCCGTTTGTGAGGTAGCCTGTCAAAAAAATAAGTAAATCTCAGTTATATGAAATGTATAAAATTCACAGCGATCACAATCAATACAGTAGTATTGTGCTATTGTTCACAAGTGAAACTTTTGTTGGAATAAAATGACCCGCTGCTTTAGTTTCACACTCAACTGCAAATTTGTCGGTGATCAAATATCAGAACAGCACAAAGCACAAATAAAGCAAATGGTGGAAATCGCTTTGGTACTGGTTATATTTTTACTTACTTGCACTGCTTTAGCAGTTTTAATAGAAAACCGATATTTGTTATATTCACTTAACTTTACAGCTGCTATTGGCTAATAAGTTACCCTCTATGTTACATGCGTTCTCGGTGAATATCTACATACAATACCTCAGCAGCGTCTCGGATATGGTGCAGGTGCCGTTTATTGTTATCACTGTAGTTTAAAAAAAAATCACCGTTTTTTTTTACGTTGCACGCGATATAATCCCGTTCGTCGTCACTTTTATGTACGCGGTATAAGACTTTAAGGAAAAAGTAGAATAAATAATTGATGAGTTGATCTTTCGCAGTTATTCAAAGATTGATGTTTAAGGTTTGGGTTCTGTCTATCGAATGCCAGTTCGATCTATTATCATTCTAGGCAAAGCCTATGTATCCTAAGAGCGGAGAGCTATAATAACAATACATACATGAATGCACACTGAACACAGTGGTCTAAGCTACTACAGGACGTAGCAGTAGGAACACTAGCCGGCTGGTGGTCTTGCTGTTTGGTTCGACACTGTATTCTTCCGGCCATCACATCTTGTAGTATACTCCTGTATATTAATGATCGTGATGTGACACCTGGTGCTGAAAGGGCACTGATTATCTGACAATCCAATTTGCCCGGATTGTGTGTCTCAGAAGATTACTCCAAATAATATTCCGTCAAAGTATCACAAAAGAATATAGTTGACAATTTGCCTTATTGACGGTATGGATTTAATCCCTGAGCTGTAGATACAAGGCCAAGTTCCCCTGGCAAGGTGCCAAATTGGTAAGCTTGGATTATTGTTTATTGTCAAGCGTCGTAGTAAACTAATAATTAGAATAATGATTGAGGGGGTTAGTAGCAAACGAATGTAAGTGACATAATCCCACTTTCGAGTAAATGTGGTTTAAAGTTTTTCACCAATTTTTCATCTCATACAAATTGTATGGAGTCTCAAAAGCGACCCAATTCTCAATGATTTATTGTAATTTTCTATTCATCGTAAAAATAGTCTTAAAAAAGTTCCTGACAGGTTGAAACCTGAAGAATTTTTTTATATGTTCAGCTCAAAATCGACAAAATGGTCACTTTACACCCCTTTGATTCTGGGCCCCTCAATTTATTTATTCGTCTCAAATATTTCCTTTTCTCCTCTGGCTTCATCCTATCCAACGTGACCCTATCTGACTCCAAATAATCATACCGTTGTCTATTCACACGCTTGATGTTGCCATGCCTCCAGCATGAATTTAGGCACTGTCGCATGACCTAACAACAGTTGACTAAGGGTGTGAACCATTTCGCTTATTTGTTTAACTTTTAGTTAAAATTTGACACTTTGATAGTTATTTGCCATCAAAAAGTTAAAAAAATAACCACGACGGCGGCCCATTTGAAATTTGACAGACGAGTAGTAATTTGGAACAAAATACAGTACGCAGCCAAATCATTGCAAACAAAAAATAACTATCGAACTGTCAAGACTAACCCTGCTCGGGAGTAGGGTTATTTTCAAAATAACTATCAAAGTGTCAAATTTTAACTAAAAGTTAAACGAACAAGCGAAACGGTTCACAGCCTAAGTTCGTACACTTTAATTTCTAAAAAACGGTGGAAAGGAAAAAACTGCATCTATCTTGTAGCATATAAAGTAGAACCTAGTAATTATTATTTATACCGATTAAGAATTGCATTCTGCAAATTGCATTGTTGAAAACACTATACTAATATATGTGGGCCGCGGAGCTGTGCGGTCCAGCATTTCCTTTATTTTTGTCTTTATTCCAGAAACCGCCTTTGTTTTGAAGACAACCATACACTTACGAAGTTCCCCAATACAAACTGGAATTATCCGGAGCAATCAAGTTAAGTAAGGTACCCCGGGGCAAGTGAGAATCGGGGGCAAGTGAGACCTATAGCTAGTATTTTTATTTTTATTTATTTTTAAGACTAACATTCTTCATGAAAAACATAGGTATCACACCTACGGATACTTTGAATACAATAAATGTTATTGTTTCAACCATAAAGATACCATATACGTTATTGTTGTTCATATGTAATTTTCAATTCACTAGGTGAGATTGACGTGCTCTACTACATTCGTCGTTTAAAAATAAATTTGTCATTATACAAATACTTTTTCGGTTTCAGGATAGTATTTGGAGTTCTTGCAAATGATTTCAAGCGAAAAAGCTGTATTTTATTTTTATTTATTACCTTTACTTTACTGCTCTCACTTGCCCCAGTGCATTTCGCTACCTGGGGTAAGTGGGACCTATGAGAATAAACAAACACAATTTTATGGGTTCATCTCGCCTTGTCCAGCCTACGATGAAATTAGCACGAAAGTCAATAAAAATTGACGCGTTAAGTAATCTACTGTTGAATTATACTTTATTACCTCTATTTAGATGATGAATTTTTTTTGTTAAAAATGGTAAAACCTTGGGTAAAACAAAAAAAAAATCAAAAGCATGTATTTTTTATGTTTTTCTCTAAATATATTTCATTATTTTTTCACTTAACGCTGCATAATGAATTATTTTGGGCATTCAGGAACCGTCCATAAAAAATTAAAATAGGGAAATGACCTTTTCAAAATTCATGATTAAAAAAAACATTATTTAATGATCGTAAGATTATGTAAGGGAGAAGATATTACTGAAAATCTCGAAACCCCAGATATACTTTTGGCGAGATTCATCAACTATATAATATAGAGACCAAGTTTCGAAATCTCTTGTCTCTTCACTTTACGGCGCTTTTTGTATAAAAAAATAATTTATTTTGCATGAGCTGCTAGAGTTGATTCAAGTGTTTTTCCCCAGCGATTTCTTATGTGTTACGTAATTTATGCACGATACCATAAACCTCTTCTTATTTTAATCTCTAAAGATAGTCATTCATATAAGAGATTTATGATTTATGTTACCTTATTTGTTGCAACTTATATTAAGCCCTTTGAACAAAAGCTCTGAATAGGTCCCACTTGCCCCGTGAAACGCAGTGAATGAAGATCTGCTACACTTTTCATTATATGCATAATATATCGAATTTTAAAATTTTGAAACAGTTTTAATGCACGTTAATAAGTACAAATATACCAACAACGTCTTTTGGGTTCATTGGAATTATAGAAAAAAATGTGTACTGAAATTTTTGGCATGACAAAACCAAATTAGCATTTTTTTAGGTCCCACTTGCCCCGGAATACCTTACAAACTTTTATAAACAGGCACGCAACTCTTTCTACTACTATGCAAATGGAATATTCATGTGTTTGCTTGTTCATGACTCGGGGGTGCGTTGATTATAACAGAATAACAGAACTAAGCTTGTTCTAAGTTAAGGAGCGAGTAATATACATTTCAGTGGATAATTTTAATCACTGAGCTTTGTCGTTCAAAATTTTATATGAACTAAGCTTGTTCTAAGCTTAGGAGCGAGTGATGTACATTTCAGTGGATACTTTTAATCAATTAGCTTTGTCGTTCAAAATTTTATATGAACTAAGCTTGTTCTAAGTTTAGGAGCGAGTAATGTACATTTCAGTGGATACTTTTAACCACTGAGTTTAAAGATATGTTTTATCACTGAGCTTTGTCGTTCAAAATTTTATATGAACTAAGCTCGTTCTAAGCTTAGGAGCGAGTAATGTATATTTCAGTGGATACTTTTAACCACTGAGTTAAACGATATTTTTTATCACTGAGTTTTGTCGTTCAAAATTTTATATGAACTAAGCTTGTTCTAAGCTTAGGAGCGAGTAATGTACATTTCAGTGGATACTTTTAATCACTTAGCTTTGTCGTTCAAAATTTTATATGAACTAAGCTTGTTCTAAGCTTAGGAGCGAGTGATGTACATTTCAGTGGATACTTTTAATCACTTAGCTTTGTCGTTCAAAATTTTATATGAACTAAGCTTGTTCTAAGTTTAGGAGCGAGTAATGTACATTTCAGTGGATACTTTTAATCACTGATTTTTGTCGTTCAAAATTTTATATGAACTAAGCTTGTTCTAAGCTTAGGAGCGAGTAATGTACATTTCAGTGGATACTTTTAATCACTTAGCTTTGTCGTTCAAAATTTTATATGAACTAAGCTTGTTCTAAGTTTAGGAGCGAGTAATGTACATTTCAGTGGATACTTTTAATCACTGATTTTTGTCGTTCAAAATTTTATATGAACTAAGCTTGTTCTAAGCTTAGGAGCGAGTAATGTACATTTCAGTGGATACTTTTAATCACTTAGCTTTGTCGTTCAAAATTTTATATGAACTAAGCTTGTTCTAAGTTTAGGAGCGAGTAATGTACATTTCAGTGGATACTTTTAATCACTGATTTTTGTCGTTCAAAATTTTATATGAACTAAGCTTGTTCTAAGCTTAGGAGCGAGTAATATACATTTCAGTGGATAATTTTAATCACTGAGCTTT
Organism: Aedes albopictus; assembly: GCF_035046485.1. Taxonomy (NCBI): domain Eukaryota; kingdom Metazoa; phylum Arthropoda; class Insecta; order Diptera; family Culicidae; genus Aedes; species Aedes albopictus. The sequence continues at coordinate 190,293,286 of NC_085137.1, read as the reverse complement.
GTCGTTCAAAATTTTATATGAACTAAGCTTGTTCTAAGTTTAGGAGCGAGTAATGTACATTTCAGTGGATACTTTTAATCACTTAGCTTTGTCGTTCAAAATTTTATATGAACTAAGCTTGTTCTAAGTTTAGGAGCGAGTAATGTACATTTCAGTGGATACTTTTAATCACTGATTTTTGTCGTTCAAAATTTTATATGAACTAAGCTTGTTCTAAGCTTAGGAGCGAGTAATGTACATTTCAGTGGATACTTTTAATCACTTAGCTTTGTCGTTCAAAATTTTATATGAACTAAGCTTGTTCTAAGTTTAGGAGCGAGTAATGTACATTTCAGTGGATACTTTTAACCACTGAGTTTAAAGATATGTTTTATCACTGAGCTTTGTCGTTCAAAATTTTATATGAACTAAGCTCGTTCTAAGCTTAGGAGCGAGTAATGTATATTTCAGTGGATACTTTTAATCACTGATTTTTGTCGTTCAAAATTTTATATGAACTAAGCTTGTTCTAAGCTTAGGAGCGAGTAATGTACATTTCAGTGGATACTTTTAATCACTTAGCTTTGTCGTTCAAAATTTTATATGAACTAAGCTTGTTCTAAGCTTAGGAGCGAGTGATGTACATTTCAGTGGATACTTCTAATCACTTAGCTTTGTCGTTCAAAATTTTATATGAACTAAGCTTGTTCTAAGTTTAGGAGCGAGTAATGTACATTTCAGTGGATACTTTTAACCACTGAGTTTAAAGATATGTTTTATCACTGAGCTTTGTCGTTCAAAATTTTATATGAACTAAGCTCGTTCTAAGCTTAGGAGCGAGTAATGTATATTTCAGTGGATACTTTTAACCACTGAGTTAAACGATATTTTTTATCACTGAGTTTTGTCGTTTAAAATTTTATATGAACTAAGCTTGTTCTAAGCTTAGGAGCGAGTAATGTACATTTCAGTGGATACTTTTAATCACTTAGCTTTGTCGTTCAAAATTTTATATGAACTAAGCTTGTTCTAAGTTTAGGAGCGAGTAATGTACATTTCAGTGGATACTTTTAATCACTGATTTTTGTCGTTCAAAATTTTATATGAACTAAGCTTGTTCTAAGTTTAGGAGCGAGTAATGTACATTTCAGTGGATTATTTTAATCACTGATTTTTGTCGTTCCTAATTTTATATGAACTAAGCTTGTTCTAAGCTTAGGAGCGAGTGATGTACATTTCAGTGGATACTTCTAATCACTTAGCTTTGTCGTTCAAAATTTTATATGAACTAAGCTCGTTCTAAGCTTAGGAGCGAGTAATGTATATTTCAGTGGATACTTTTAACCACTGAGTTAAACGATATTTTTTATCACTGAGTTTTGTCGTTTAAAATTTTATATGAACTAAGCTTGTTCTAAGCTTAGGAGCGAGTAATGTACATTTCAGTGGATACTTTTAATCACTTAGCTTTGTCGTTCAAAATTTTATATGAACTAAGCTTGTTCTAAGTTTAGGAGCGAGTAATGTACATTTCAGTGGATACTTTTAATCACTGATTTTTGTCGTTCAAAATTTTATATGAACTAAGCTTGTTCTAAGCTTAGGAGCGAGTAATGTACATTTCAGTGGATACTTTTAATCACTTAGCTTTGTCGTTCAAAATTTTATATGAACTAAGCTTGTTCTAAGTTTAGGAGCGAGTAATGTACATTTCAGTGGATACTTTTAACCACTGAGTTTAAAGATATGTTTTATCACTGAGCTTTGTCGTTCAAAATTTTATATGAACTAAGCTCGTTCTAAGCTTAGGAGCGAGTAATGTATATTTCAGTGGATACTTTTAATCACTGATTTTTGTCGTTCAAAATTTTATATGAACTAAGCTTGTTCTAAGCTTAGGAGCGAGTAATGTACATTTCAGTGGATACTTTTAATCACTTAGCTTTGTCGTTCAAAATTTTATATGAACTAAGCTTGTTCTAAGCTTAGGAGCGAGTGATGTACATTTCAGTGGATACTTTTAATCACTTAGCTTTGTCGTTCAAAATTTTATATGAACTAAGCTTGTTCTAAGTTTAGGAGCGAGTAATGTACATTTCAGTGGATACTTTTAACCACTGAGTTAAAAGATATTTTTTATCACTGATTTTTGTCGTTCAAAATTTTATATGAACTAAGCTTGTTCTAAGCTTAGGAGCGAGTAATGTACATTTCAGTGGATACTTTTAATCACTGATTTTTGTCGTTCAAAATTTTATATGAACTAAGCTTGTTCTAAGTTTAGGAGCGAGTAATGTACATTTCAGTGGATACTTTTAATCACTTAGCTTTGTCGTTCAAAATTTTATATGAACTAAGCTTGTTCTAAGCTTAGGAGCGAGTGATGTACATTTCAGTGGATACTTTTAATCAATTAGCTTTGTCGTTCAAAATTTTATATGAACTAAGCTTGTTCTAAGTTTAGGAGCGAGTAATGTACATTTCAGTGGATACTTTTAACCACTGAGTTTAAAGATATGTTTTATCACTGAGCTTTGTCGTTCAAAATTTTATATGAACTAAGCTCGTTCTAAGCTTAGGAGCGAGTAATGTATATTTCAGTGGATACTTTTAACCACTGAGTTAAACGATATTTTTTATCACTGAGTTTTGTCGTTTAAAATTTTATATGAACTAAGCTTGTTCTAAGCTTAGGAGCGAGTAATGTACATTTCAGTGGATACTTTTAATCACTTAGCTTTGTCGTTCAAAATTTTTTATGAACTAAGCTTGTTCTAAGTTTAGGAGCGAGTAATGTACATTTCAGTGGATACTTTTAATCACTGATTTTTGTCGTTCAAAATTTTATATGAACTAAGCTTGTTCTAAGCTTAGGAGCGAGTAATGTACATTTCAGTGGATACTTTTAATCACTTAGCTTTGTCGTTCAAAATTTGATATGAACTAAGCTTGTTCTAAGTTTAGGAGCGAGTAATGTACATTTCAGTGGATACTTTTAATCACTTAGCTTTGTCGTTCAAAATTTTATATGAACTAAGCTTGTTCTAAGCTTAGGAGCGAGTGATGTACATTTCAGTGGATACTTTTAATCAATTAGCTTTGTCGTTCAAAATTTTATATGAACTAAGCTTGTTCTAAGTTTAGGAGCGAGTAATGTACATTTCAGTGGATACTTTTAACCACTGAGTTTAAAGATATGTTTTATCACTGAGCTTTGTCGTTCAAAATTTTATATGAACTAAGCTCGTTCTAAGCTTAGGAGCGAGTAATGTATATTTCAGTGGATACTTTTAACCACTGAGTTAAACGATATTTTTTATCACTGAGTTTTGTCGTTCAAAATTTTATATGAACTAAGCTTGTTCTAAGCTTAGGAGCGAGTAATGTACATTTCAGTGGATACTTTTAATCACTTAGCTTTGTCGTTCAAAATTTTATATGAACTAAGCTTGTTCTAAGCTTAGGAGCGAGTGATGTACATTTCAGTGGATACTTTTAATCACTTAGCTTTGTCGTTCAAAATTTTATATGAACTAAGCTTGTTCTAAGTTTAGGAGCGAGTAATGTACATTTCAGTGGATTATTTTAATCACTGATTTTTGTCGTTCCTAATTTTATATGAACTAAGCTTGTTCTAAGCTTAGGAGCGAGTAATGTACATTTCAGTGGATACTTTTAATCACTTAGCTTTGTCGTTCAAAATTTTATATGAACTAAGCTTGTTCTAAGTTTAGGAGCGAGTAATGTACATTTCAGTGGATACTTTTAATCACTGATTTTTGTCGTTCAAAATTTTATATGAACTAAGCTTGTTCTAAGCTTAGGAGCGAGTAATGTACATTTCAGTGGATACTTTTAATCACTTAGCTTTGTCGTTCAAAATTTTATATGAACTAAGCTTGTTCTAAGTTTAGGAGCGAGTAATGTATATTTCAGTGGATACTTTTAATCACTGATTTTTGTCGTTCAAAATTTTATATGAACTAAGCTTGTTCTAAGCTTAGGAGCGAGTGATGTACATTTCAGTGGATACTTTTAATCACTTAGCTTTGTCGTTCAAAATTTTATATGAACTAAGCTTGTTCTAAGTTTAGGAGCGAGTAATGTACATTTCAGTGGATACTTTTAACCACTGAGTTGAAAGATATTTTTTATCACTGATTTTTGTCGTTCAAAATTTTATATGAACTAAGCTTGTTCTAAGCTTAGGAGCGAGTAATGTACATTTCAGTGGATACTTTTAATCACTTAGCTTTGTCGTTCAAAATTTTATATGAACCAAGCTTGTTCTAAGTTTAGGAGCGAGTAATGTACATTTCAGTGGATACTTTTAATCACTTAGCTTTGTCGTTCAAAATTTTATATGAACTAAGCTTGTTCTAAGTTTAGGAGCGAGTAATGTACATTTCAGTGGATACTTTTAATCACTGATTTTTGTCGTTCAAAATTTTATATGAACTAAGCTTGTTCTAAGCTTAGGAGCGAGTAATGTACATTTCAGTGGATACTTTTAATCACTTAGCTTTGTCGTTCAAAATTTTATATGAACTAAGCTTGTTCTAAGTTTAGGAGCGAGTAATGTACATTTCAGTGGATACTTTTAACCACTGAGTTAAAAGATATTTTTTATCACTTAGCTTTGTCGTTCAAAATTTTATATGAACTAAGCTTGTTCTAAGTTTAGGAGCGAGTAATGTACATTTCAGTGGATACTTTTAACCACTGAGTTTAAAGATATGTTTTATCACTGAGCTTTGTCGTTCAAAATTTTATATGAACTAAGCTCGTTCTAAGCTTAGGAGCGAGTAATGTATATTTCAGTGGATACTTTTAACCACTGAGTTAAACGATATTTTTTATCACTGAGTTTTGTCGTTCAAAATTTTATATGAACTAAGCTTGTTCTAAGCTTAGGAGCGAGTAATGTACATTTCAGTGGATACTTTTAACCACTGAGTTTAAAGATATGTTTTATCACTGAGCTTTGTCGTTCAAAATTTTATATGAACTAAGCTCGTTCTAAGCTTAGGAGCGAGTAATGTACATTTCAGTGGATACTTTTAATCACTTAGCTTTGTCGTTCAAAATTTTATATGAACTAAGCTTGTTCTAAGTTTAGGAGCGAGTAATGTACATTTCAGTGGATACTTTTAATCACTTAGCTTTGTCGTTCAAAATTTTATATGAACTAAGCTTGTTCTAAGTTTAGGAGCGAGTAATGTACATTTCAGTGGATACTTTTAATCACTTAGCTTTGTCGTTCAAAATTTTATATGAACTAAGCTTGTTCTAAGCTTAGGAGCGAGTGATGTACATTTCAGTGGATACTTTTAATCAATTAGCTTTGTCGTTCAAAATTTTATATGAACTAAGCTTGTTCTAAGTTTAGGAGCGAGTAATGTACATTTCAGTGGATACTTTTAATCACTGATTTTTGTCGTTCAAAATTTTATATGAACTAAGCTTGTTCTAAGCTTAGGAGCGAGTAATGTACATTTCAGTGGATACTTTTAATCACTTAGCTTTGTCGTTCAAAATTTTATATGAACTAAGCTTGTTCTAAGTTTAGGAGCGAGTAATGTACATTTCAGTGGATACTTTTAATCACTGATTTTTGTCGTTCAAAATTTTATATGAACTAAGCTTGTTCTAAGCTTAGGAGCGAGTAATGTACATTTCAGTGGATACTTTTAATCACTTAGCTTTGTCGTTCAAAATTTTATATGAACTAAGCTTGTTCTAAGTTTAGGAGCGAGTAATGTACATTTCAGTGGATACTTTTAACCACTGAGTTAAAAGATATTTTTTATCACTTAGCTTTGTCGTTCAAAATTTTATATGAACTAAGCTTGTTCTAAGTTTAGGAGCGAGTAATGTACATTTCAGTGGATACTTTTAACCACTGAGTTTAAAGATATGTTTTATCACTGAGCTTTGTCGTTCAAAATTTTATATGAACTAAGCTCGTTCTAAGCTTAGGAGCGAGTAATGTATATTTCAGTGGATACTTTTAACCACTGAGTTAAACGATATTTTTTATCACTGAGTTTTGTCGTTCAAAATTTTATATGAACTAAGCTTGTTCTAAGCTTAGGAGCGAGTAATGTACATTTCAGTGGATACTTTTAATCACTTAGCTTTGTCGTTCAAAATTTTATATGAACTAAGCTTGTTCTAAGTTTAGGAGCGAGTAATGTACATTTCAGTGGATACTTTTAACCACTGAGTTTAAAGATATGTTTTATCACTGAGCTTTGTCGTTCAAAATTTTATATGAACTAAGCTCGTTCTAAGCTTAGGAGCGAGTAATGTATATTTCAGTGGATACTTTTAATCACTGATTTTTGTCGTTCAAAATTTTATATGAACTAAGCTTGTTCTAAGCTTAGGAGCGAGTAATGTACATTTCAGTGGATACTTTTAATCACTTAGCTTTGTCGTTCAAAATTTTATATGAACTAAGCTTGTTCTAAGTTTAGGAGCGAGTAATGTACATTTCAGTGGATACTTTTAATCACTTAGCTTTGTCGTTCAAAATTTTATATGAACTAAGCTTGTTCTAAGCTTAGGAGCGAGTGATGTACATTTCAGTGGATACTTTTAATCAATTAGCTTTGTCGTTCAAAATTTTATATGAACTAAGCTTGTTCTAAGTTTAGGAGCGAGTAATGTACATTTCAGTGGATACTTTTAACCACTGAGTTTAAAGATATGTTTTATCACTGAGCTTTGTCGTTCAAAATTTTATATGAACTAAGCTCGTTCTAAGCTTAGGAGCGAGTAATGTATATTTCAGTGGATACTTTTAACCACTGAGTTAAACGATATTTTTTATCACTGAGTTTTGTCGTTCAAAATTTTATATGAACTAAGCTTGTTCTAAGCTTAGGAGCGAGTAATGTACATTTCAGTGGATACTTTTAATCACTTAGCTTTGTCGTTCAAAATTTTATATGAACTAAGTTTGTTCTAAGCTTAGGAGCGAGTGATGTACATTTCAGTGGATACTTTTAATCACTTAGCTTTGTCGTTCAAAATTTTATATGAACTAAGCTTGTTCTAAGTTTAGGAGCGAGTAATGTACATTTCAGTGGATACTTTTAATCACTGATTTTTGTCGTTCAAAATTTTATATGAACTAAGCTTGTTCTAAGCTTAGGAGCGAGTAATGTACATTTCAGTGGATACTTTTAATCACTTAGCTTTGTCGTTCAAAATTTTATATGAACTAAGCTTGTTCTAAGTTTAGGAGCGAGTAATGTACATTTCAGTGGATACTTTTAATCACTGATTTTTGTCGTTCAAAATTTTATATGAACTAAGCTTGTTCTAAGCTTAGGAGCGAGTAATGTACATTTCAGTGGATACTTTTAATCACTTAGCTTTGTCGTTCAAAATTTTATATGAACTAAGCTTGTTCTAAGTTTAGGAGCGAGTAATGTACATTTCAGTGGATACTTTTAATCACTGATTTTTGTCGTTCAAAATTTTATATGAACTAAGCTTGTTCTAAGCTTAGGAGCGAGTAATATACATTTCAGTGGATAATTTTAATCACTGAGCTTTGTCGTTCAAAATTTTATATGAACTAAGCTTGTTCTAAGTTTAGGAGCGAGTAATGTACATTTCAGTGGATACTTTTAATCACTTAGCTTTGTCGTTCAAAATTTTATATGAACTAAGCTTGTTCTAAGTTTAGGAGCGAGTAATGTACATTTCAGTGGATACTTTTAATCACTGATTTTTGTCGTTCAAAATTTTATATGAACTAAGCTTGTTCTAAGCTTAGGAGCGAGTAATGTACATTTCAGTGGATACTTTTAATCACTTAGCTTTGTCGTTCAAAATTTTATATGAACTAAGCTTGTTCTAAGTTTAGGAGCGAGTAATGTACATTTCAGTGGATACTTTTAACCACTGAGTTTAAAGATATGTTTTATCACTGAGCTTTGTCGTTCAAAATTTTATATGAACTAAGCTCGTTCTAAGCTTAGGAGCGAGTAATGTATATTTCAGTGGATACTTTTAATCACTGATTTTTGTCGTTCAAAATTTTATATGAACTAAGCTTGTTCTAAGCTTAGGAGCGAGTAATGTACATTTCAGTGGATACTTTTAATCACTTAGCTTTGTCGTTCAAAATTTTATATGAACTAAGCTTGTTCTAAGCTTAGGAGCGAGTGATGTACATTTCAGTGGATACTTCTAATCACTTAGCTTTGTCGTTCAAAATTTTATATGAACTAAGCTTGTTCTAAGTTTAGGAGCGAGTAATGTACATTTCAGTGGATACTTTTAATCACTGATTTTTGTCGTTCAAAATTTTATATGAACTAAGCTTGTTCTAAGCTTAGGAGCGAGTGATGTACATTTCAGTGGATACTTTTAATCAATTAGCTTTGTCGTTCAAAATTTTATATGAACTAAGCTTGTTCTAAGTTTAGGAGCGAGTAATGTACATTTCAGTGGATACTTTTAATCACTGATTTTTGTCGTTCAAAATTTTATATGAACTAAGCTTGTTCTAAGCTTAGGAGCGAGTAATGTACATTTCAGTGGATACTTTTAACCACTGAGTTTAAAGATATGTTTTATCACTGAGCTTTGTCGTTCAAAATTTTATATGAACTAAGCTCATTCTAAGCTTAGGAGCGAGTAATGTATATTTCAGTGGATACTTTTAATCACTGATTTTTGTCGTTCAAAATTTTATATGAACTAAGCTTGTTCTAAGCTTAGGAGCGAGTAATGTACATTTCAGTGGATACTTTTAATCACTTAGCTTTGTCGTTCAAAATTTTATATGAACTAAGCTTGTTCTAAGCTTAGGAGCGAGTGATGTACATTTCAGTGGATACTTCTAATCACTTAGCTTTGTCGTTCAAAATTTTATATGAACTAAGCTTGTTCTAAGTTTAGGAGCGAGTAATGTACATTTCAGTGGATACTTTTAATCACTGATTTTTGTCGTTCAAAATTTTATATGAACTAAGCTTGTTCTAAGCTTAGGAGCGAGTGATGTACATTTCAGTGGATACTTTTAATCAATTAGCTTTGTCGTTCAAAATTTTATATGAACTAAGCTTGTTCTAAGTTTAGGAGCGAGTAATGTACATTTCAGTGGATACTTTTAACCACTGAGTTTAAAGATATGTTTTATTTCTGAGCTTTGTCGTTCAAAATTTTATATGAACTAAGCTCGTTCTAAGCTTAGGAGCGAGTAATGTATATTTCAGTGGATACTTTTAATCACTGATTTTTGTCGTTCAAAATTTTATATGAACTAAGCTTGTTCTAAGCTTAGGAGCGAGTAATGTACATTTCAGTGGATACTTTTAATCACTTAGCTTTGTCGTTCAAAATTTTATATGAACTAAGCTTGTTCTAAGCTTAGGAGCGAGTGATGTACATTTCAGTGGATACTTTTAATCACATAGCTTTGTCGTTCAAAATTTTATATGAACTAAGCTCGTTCTAAGCTTAGGAGCGAGTAATGTATATTTCAGTGGATACTTTTAACCACTGAGTTAAACGATATTTTTTATCACTGAGTTTTGTCGTTTAAAATTTTATATGAACTAAGCTTGTTCTAAGCTTAGGAGCGAGTAATGTACATTTCAGTGGATACTTTTAATCACTTAGCTTTGTCGTTCAAAATTTTATATGAACTAAGCTTGTTCTAAGTTTAGGAGCGAGTAATGTACATTTCAGTGGATACTTTTAATCACTGATTTTTGTCGTTCAAAATTTTATATGAACTAAGCTTGTTCTAAGCTTAGGAGCGAGTGATGTACATTTCAGTGGATACTTTTAATCAATTAGCTTTGTCGTTCAAAATTTTATATGAACTAAGCTTGTTCTAAGTTTAGGAGCGAGTAATGTACATTTCAGTGGATACTTTTAACCACTGAGTTTAAAGATATGTTTTATCACTGAGCTTTGTCGTTCAAAATTTTATATGAACTAAGCTCGTTCTAAGCTTAGGAGCGAGTAATGTATATTTCAGTGGATACTTTTAACCACTGAGTTAAACGATATTTTTTATCACTGAGTTTTGTCGTTTAAAATTTTATATGAACTAAGCTTGTTCTAAGCTTAGGAGCGAGTAATGTACATTTCAGTGGATACTTTTAATCACTTAGCTTTGTCGTTCAAAATTTTATATGAACTAAGCTTGTTCTAAGTTTAGGAGCGAGTAATGTACATTTCAGTGGATACTTTTAATCACTGATTTTTGTCGTTCAAAATTTTATATGAACTAAGCTTGTTCTAAGCTTAGGAGCGAGTAATGTACATTTCAGTGGATACTTTTAATCACTTAGCTTTGTCGTTCAAAATTTTATATGAACTAAGCTTGTTCTAAGCTTAGGAGCGAGTGATGTACATTTCAGTGGATACTTCTAATCACTTAGCTTTGTCGTTCAAAATTTTATATGAACTAAGCTTGTTCTAAGTTTAGGAGCGAGTAATGTACATTTCAGTGGATACTTTTAATCACTGATTTTTGTCGTTCAAAATTTTATATGAACTAAGCTTGTTCTAAGCTTAGGAGCGAGTGATGTACATTTCAGTGGATACTTTTAATCAATTAGCTTTGTCGTTCAAAATTTTATATGAACTAAGCTTGTTCTAAGTTTAGGAGCGAGTAATGTACATTTCAGTGGATACTTTTAACCACTGAGTTTAAAGATATGTTTTATCACTGAGCTTTGTCGTTCAAAATTTTATATGAACTAAGCTCGTTCTAAGCTTAGGAGCGAGTAATGTATATTTCAGTGGATACTTTTAACCACTGAGTTAAACGATATTTTTTATCACTGAGTTTTGTCGTTTAAAATTTTATATGAACTAAGCTTGTTCTAAGCTTAGGAGCGAGTAATGTACATTTCAGTGGATACTTTTAATCACTTAGCTTTGTCGTTCAAAATTTTATATGAACTAAGCTTGTTCTAAGTTTAGGAGCGAGTAATGTACATTTCAGTGGATACTTTTAATCACTGATTTTTGTCGTTCAAAATTTTATATGAACTAAGCTTGTTCTAAGCTTAGGAGCGAGTAATGTACATTTCAGTGGATACTTTTAATCACTTAGCTTTGTCGTTCAAAATTTTATATGAACTAAGCTTGTTCTAAGTTTAGGAGCGAGTAATGTACATTTCAGTGGATACTTTTAACCACTGAGTTTAAAGATATGTTTTATTTCTGAGCTTTGTCGTTCAAAATTTTATATGAACTAAGCTCGTTCTAAGCTTAGGAGCGAGTAATGTATATTTCAGTGGATACTTTTAATCACTGATTTTTGTCGTTCAAAATTTTATATGAACTAAGCTTGTTCTAAGCTTAGGAGCGAGTAATGTACATTTCAGTGGATACTTTTAATCACTTAGCTTTGTCGTTCAAAATTTTATATGAACTAAGCTTGTTCTAAGCTTAGGAGCGAGTAATGTACATTTCAGTGGATACTTTTAATCACTTAGCTTTGTCGTTCAAAATTTTATATGAACTAAGCTTGTTCTAAGCTTAGGAGCGAGTGATGTACATTTCAGTGGATACTTTTAATCACATAGCTTTGTCGTTCAAAATTTTATATGAACTAAGCTTGTTCTAAGTTTAGGAGCGAGTAATGTACATTTCAGTGGATACTTTTAACCACTGAGTTAAAAGATATTTTTTATCACTGATTTTTGTCGTTCAAAATTTTATATGAACTAAGCTTGTTCTAAGCTTAGGAGCGAGTAATGTACATTTCAGTGGATACTTTTAATCACTTAGCTTTGTCGTTCAAAATTTTATATGAACCAAGCTTGTTCTAAGTTTAGGAGCGAGTAATGTACATTTCAGTGGATACTTTTAATCACTTAGCTTTGTCGTTCAAAATTTTATATGAACTAAGCTTGTTCTAAGTTTAGGAGCGAGTAATGTACATTTCAGTGGATACTTTTAATCACTTAGCTTTGTCGTTCAAAATTTTATATGAACTAAGCTTGTTCTAAGTTTAGGAGCGAGTAATGTACATTTCAGTGGATACTTTTAACCACTGAGTTAAAAGATATTTTTTATCACTTAGCTTTGTCGTTCAAAATTTTATATGAACTAAGCTTGTTCTAAGTTTAGGAGCGAGTAATGTACATTTCAGTGGATACTTTTAACCACTGAGTTTAAAGATATGTTTTATCACTGAGCTTTGTCGTTCAAAATTTTATATGAACTAAGCTCGTTCTAAGCTAAGGAGCGAGTAATATACATTTCAGTGAATAATTTTAATCACTGAGCTTTGTCGTTTAAAATTTTATATGAACTAAGCTTGTTCTAAGTTTAGGAGCGAGTAATGTACATTTCAGTGGATACTTTTAATCACTGATTTTTGTCGTTCAAAATTTTATATGAACTAAGCTTGTTCTAAGCTTAGGAGCGAGTAACGTACATTTCAGTGGATACTTTTAATCACTGATTTTTGTCGTTCAAAATTTTATATGAACTAAACTTGTTCTAAGGTAAGGAGCGAGTAATATACATTTCAGTGAATAATTTTAATCACTTAGTTTTCTGCCCATAATCACATAAGAGTAACATTCGACAAAAGTAGGCATTGGAGAAAATGGTGCCCAAAGATTCAACTTTTAATAATATGAAAATGAACCTAAATTTTAAAAGCTTCTCATAAATTCGTAATCAATCGTTTTGTAATAATTTTTTCTACAGCACATCTTATATGCTAGACGAATAGTTAGAAAAAAAAATTGGACCTGATTATGATTGATAACACGCTTCAAAGCCAGTCTATTTTTTCAGTGTGACTGTTATGCGGTTACATTGGTCAATGAGACAAAATGACTTGGTATTTTTTTTCATAAATCCTAGAACAAACTTGAATTTTTTTTTCAGGTAATCGAAAGTACTTGTGATTTGATGATGATCTTCGATATTAACTCAAAACCAGCAAAAAATGCGAATGTTACAATTGGGTTTTTAAATTTTGAAAAATATATTGATTTTTCGATTTTATACGAAAGAGCACATTTTTCTGAGCCACTATGATTTTTTTCAGATTTTTAGAACCTTATTTTGGTACCTAAAATCAAATTCAAAGAAATTTTCTGAAATCACCTTTTGACAGCTGGGCAACCGTTTGACAGCTCCGCCCAGTACGAAATGCGACGAGGGGTGATTCGACAAATCGCTCCCATACAAATTTCAAATTGATTTTTAAATAGGTTCCCGGGTTTCAAAATTCATGAAAATTTGGATTTCGACTCAGTTTGACGTGCAGATTCAGAATATCGAATTATCACAACACCGTTAAAGAAGCCAATTATGCAGTTATGGGCAGTTTTGTCGTTCTAAATTTTATATGAACTAAGCTTGTTCTAAGGTTAGGAGCGAGTAATGTTCATTTCAGTGGATACTTTTAATCACTGATTTTTGTCGTTCAAGTTAAAATGTCGTTTGTGTCTGTTGGTGTTAGTGAAGTCATCATTTGTTTTGAAAGTTGTTTTTTTTTTGCGTTTCTTGTTATTAACTTTGTTTACGTCCCGCATTTGGAAAACCAACGGTTTTTTGTTTTGCATTTTTCAGTTATTGAACGAAATGTAGGGCGGGCTGAGCTGGTTCTTGAAGAGTGGCCATGAGTGACCGGAAGAACCATCTTCGATGTCATCGGAGGTGTTTGGGAATCTTCAGGTGAACGAAGAGATTGCGAAAGGTCCGATACCGGGTTCCCTTGTATAGATTTTCATCTATTCTAAAAGGCACCGGGTGCTCGAGGAAAAGCTGAAAAACTTTCATCGGATTAATTCAGATCTGGAATCGCTGCCACAAAATATGTCGAATGTCCAAAGTGCACGTCAAGTTGAAAAATGTAGCTTTTTACCAGTCTGCATAAAACAAAATTCGTGAGTTGCGTATGAAGAACACGTTTGATGCCGGAATCGAAGCAGCTTCGGGTGCGAGAAAAAGCCTACAAGGAAAAATCTCCGCTGTAGGTATAATTGAAAGGAAAGGAAATACCCAACATGCAGTTTAGATTCGTCGGTAGTTTAGATCCGCTCCCGGACCACACACAGGAGGACATTTAAAAAAAACGTGACGCCGCTCATTCAGTCAGCCCGAAACGGGTGCAGTGTGTGTATCTTTGCATATGGGTAATTTGGATTTGATTTTCAACGCGGTCAGGATTACAAACATCCTACATAGAAATACGAGGTAGGTACGTGTTTCCAAAAAAGATTGTCCTTATTCCCGTTTTTGCGACCATGAAGTCATTGCTTCCGACAAGTTGAACTTTTGCGACATGCATCAAATTGAGTTGAAGCCTAAGATAACTCTAGAATTTAGTAGCCACTTAATCTGACCTTAATGCAGTCTTATACTATTTGATACATTCTAAGTATGATCCTAAGGGTTAGAACTACACTAGATTCTATGTGATAAAATGCAAGCCAAATGCATTTTGGCATTATTTTGCGCTTCCTAAGCTCATCCCAAGCTTATTTTGCGCTTCCTAAGCTCATCCCAAGCTTAGGAGTATACTAGATTGTATGTGATGCAAATGCAAGCCAAATGCATTTTGGGATTATTTTGCGCTTCCTAAGCTCATTCCAAGTTTAGGAGTATATTAGATTCTATGTGATGCAAGTCAAATGCATTTTGGGATTATTTTGCGCTTCCTAAGTTCATGCCAGGCTTAGAAGTATACTAGATTCTATGTGATGCAAATGCAAGTCAAATGCATTCTGAGATTATTTTGCGCTTCCTAAGCTCAAGTATACTAGATTCTATGTGATGCAAATGCATATTTTGCGCTTCCTAAGCTCATCCCAAGCTTATGAGTATACTAGATTCTATGTGATGTAAATGCAAGTCAAATGCATTTTGGGATTATTTTGCGCTTCCTAAGCTAATCCCAAGCTTAGGAATTTAGTAGATTCTATGTGATGCAAATGCAAGTCAAATGCATTCTGGAATTATTTTGCGCTTCCTAAGCTCATCCCAAGCTTAGGAGTATACTAGATTCTATGTGATGCAAATGCAAGCCAAATGCATTTTGGGATTATTTTGCGCTTCCTAAGCTCATTCCAAGCTTAGGAGTATACTAGAATTTATGTGATGCAAATGCAAGCCAAATGCATTCTGGAATTATTTTGCGCTTCCTAAGCTCATTCCAAGTTTAGGAGTATACTAGATTCTATGTGATGCAAATGCAAGTCAAATGCATTCTGGAATTATTTTGCGCTTCCTAAGCTCATCCCATGTTTAGGAGTGTACTAGATTCTATGTGATGCAAATGCAAGTCAAATGCATTCTGGAATTATTTTGCGCTTCCTAAGCTCATCCCAAGCTTAGGAGTATACTAGATTCTATGTGATGCAAATGCAAGCCAAATGCATTCTGGAATTATTTTGCGCTTCCTAAGCTCATTCCAAGTTTAGGAGTATACTAGATTCTATGTGATGCAAATGCAAGTCAAATGCATTCTGGAATTATTTTGCGCTTCCTAAGCTCATTCCAAGTTTAGGAGTATATTAGATTCTATGTGATGCAAGTCAAATGCATTTTGGGATTATTTTGCGCTTCCTAAGCTCATTCCAAGCTTAGGAGTATACTAGATTCTATGTGATGCAAATGCAAGCCAAATGCATTCTGGAATTATTTTGCGCTTCCTAAGCTCATTCCAAGTTTAGGAGTATACTAGATTCTATGTGATGCAAATGCAAGTCAAATGCATTCTGGGATTATTTTGCGCTTCCTAAGCTCATTCCAAGTTTAGGAGTATATTAGATTCTATGTGATGCAAGTCAAATGCATTTTGGGATTATTTTGCGCTTCCTAAGTTCATGCCAAGCTTAGAAGTATACTAGATTCTATGTGATGCAAATGCAAGTCAAATGCATTCTGAGATTATTTTGCGCTTCCTAAGCTCAAGTATACTAGATTCTATGTGATGCAAATGCATATTTTGCGCTTCCTAAGCTCATCCCAAGCTTATGAGTATACTAGATTCTATGTGATGCAAATGCAAGTCAAATGCATTCTGGAATTATTTTGCGCTTCCTAAGCTCATTCCAAGTTTAGGAGTATATTAGATTCTATGTGATGCAAGTCAAATGCATTTTGGGATTATTTTGCGCTTCCTAAGCTCATTCCAAGCTTAGGAGTATACTAGATTCTATGTGATGCAAATGCAAGCCAAATGCATTCTGGAATTATTTTGCGCTTCCTAAGCTCATTCCAAGTTTAGGAGTATACTAGATTCTATGTGATGCAAATGCAAGTCAAATGCATTCTGGGATTATTTTGCGCTTCCTAAGCTCATTCCAAGTTTAGGAGTATATTAGATTCTATGTGATGCAAGTCAAATGCATTTTGGGATTATTTTGCGCTTCCTAAGTTCATGCCAAGCTTAGAAGTATACTAGATTCTATGTGATGCAAATGCAAGTCAAATGCATTCTGAGATTATTTTGCGCTTCCTAAGCTCAAGTATACTAGATTCTATGTGATGCAAATGCATATTTTGCGCTTCCTAAGCTCATCCCAAGCTTATGAGTATACTAGATTCTATGTGATGTAAATGCAAGTCAAATGCATTTTGGGATTATTTTGCGCTTCCTAAGCTCATTCCAAGCTTAGGAATTTAGTAGATTCTATGTGATGCAAATGCAAGTCAAATGCATTCTGGAATTATTTTGCGCTTCCTAAGCTCATCCCAAGCTTAGGAGTATACTAGATTCTATGTGATGCAAATGCAAGCCAAATGCATTTTGGGATTATTTTGCGCTTCCTAAGCTCATTCCAAGCTTAGGAGTATACTAGAATTTATGTGATGCAAATGCAAGCCAAATGCATTCTGGAATTATTTTGCGCTTCCTAAGCTCATTCCAAGTTTAGGAGTATACTAGATTCTATGTGATGCAAATGCAAGTCAAATGCATTCTGGGATTATTTTGCGCTTCCTAAGCTCATTCCAAGTTTAGGAGTATATTAGATTCTATGTGATGCAAGTCAAATGCATTTTGGGATTATTTTGCGCTTCCTAAGCTCATTCCAAGTTTAGGAGTATACTAGATTCTATGTGATGCAAATGCAAGTCAAATGCATTCTGGAATTATTTTGCGCTTCCTACGCTCATCCCATGTTTAGGAGTGTACTAGATTCTATGTGATGCAAATGCAAGTCAAATGCATTCTGGAATTATTTTGCGCTTCCTAAGCTCATTCCAAGTTTAGGAGTATATTAGATTCTATGTGATGCAAGTCAAATGCATTTTGGGATTATTTTGCGCTTCCTAAGCTCATTCCAAGTTTAGGAGTATATTAGATTCTATGTGATGCAAGTCAAATGCATTTTGGGATTATTTTGCGCTTCCTAAGTTCATGCCAAGCTTAGAAGTATACTAGATTCTATGTGATGCAAATGCAAGTCAAATGCATTCTGAGATTATTTTGCGCTTCCTAAGCTCAAGTATACTAGATTCTATGTGATGCAAATGCATATTTTGCGCTTCCTAAGCTCATCCCAAGCTTATGAGTATACTAGATTCTATGTGATGTAAATGCAAGTCAAATGCATTTTGGGATTATTTTGCGCTTCCTAAGCTCATTCCAAGCTTAGGAATTTAGTAGATTCTATGTGATGCAAATGCAAGTCAAATGCATTCTGGAATTATTTTGCGCTTCCTAAGCTCATCCCAAGCTTAGGAGTATACTAGATTCTATGTGATGCAAATGCAAGCCAAATGCATTTTGGGATTATTTTGCGCTTCCTAAGCTCATTCCAAGCTTAGGAGTATACTAGAATTTATGTGATGCAAATGCAAGCCAAATGCATTCTGGAATTATTTTGCGCTTCCTAAGCTCATTCCAAGTTTAGGAGTATACTAGATTCTATGTGATGCAAATGCAAGTCAAATGCATTCTGGGATTATTTTGCGCTTCCTAAGCTCATTCCAAGTTTAGGAGTATATTAGATTCTATGTGATGCAAGTCAAATGCATTTTGGGATTATTTTGCGCTTCCTAAGCTCATTCCAAGTTTAGGAGTATACTAGATTCTATGTGATGCAAATGCAAGTCAAATGCATTCTGGAATTATTTTGCGCTTCCTACGCTCATCCCATGTTTAGGAGTGTACTAGATTCTATGTGATGCAAATGCAAGTCAAATGCATTCTGGAATTATTTTGCGCTTCCTAAGCTCATTCCAAGTTTAGGAGTATATTAGATTCTATGTGATGCAAGTCAAATGCATTTTGGGATTATTTTGCGCTTCCTAAGCTCATTCCAAGCTTAGGAGTATACTAGATTCTATGTGATGCAAATGCAAGCCAAATGCATTTTGGGATTATTTTGCGCTTCCTAAGCTCATTCCAAGCTTAGGAGTATACTAGATTCTATGTGATGCAAATGCAAGTCAAATGCATTCTGGAATTATTTTGCGCTTCCTAAGCTCATTCCAAGCTTAGGAGTATACTAGATTCTATGTGATGCAAATGCAAGCCAAATGCATTTTGGGATTATTTTGCGCTTCCTAAGCTCATCCCAAGTTTAGGAGTGTACTAGATTCTATGCGATGCAAATGCAAGCCAAATGCATTTTGGGATTATTTTGCGCTTCCTAAGCTCATTCCAAGCTTAGGAGTATACTAGAATTTATGTGATGCAAATGCAAGCCAAATGCATTCTGGAATTATTTTGCGCTTCCTAAGCTCATTCCAAGTTTAGGAGTATACTAGATTCTATGTGATGCAAATGCAAGTCAAATGCATTCTGGGATTATTTTGCGCTTCCTAAGCTCATTCCAAGTTTAGGAGTATATTAGATTCTATGTGATGCAAGTCAAATGCATTTTGGGATTATTTTGCGCTTCCTAAGCTCATTCCAAGTTTAGGAGTATATTAGATTCTATGTGATGCAAGTCAAATGCATTCTGGAATTATTTTGCGCTTCCTACGCTCATCCCATGTTTAGGAGTGTACTAGATTCTATGTGATGCAAATGCAAGTCAAATGCATTCTGGAATTATTTTGCGCTTCCTAAGCTCATTCCAAGTTTAGGAGTATATTAGATTCTATGTGATGCAAGTCAAATGCATTTTGGGATTATTTTGCGCTTCCTAAGCTCATTCCAAGCTTAGGAGTATACTAGATTCTATGTGATGCAAATGCAAGTCAAATGCATTCTGGGATTATTTTGCGCTTCCTAAGCTCATTCCAAGTTTAGGAGTATATTAGATTCTATGTGATGCAAGTCAAATGCATTTTGGGATTATTTTGCGCTTCCTAAGCTCATTCCAAGTTTAGGAGTATACTAGATTCTATGTGATGCAAATGCAAGTCAAATGCATTCTGGAATTATTTTGCGCTTCCTACGCTCATCCCATGTTTAGGAGTGTACTAGATTCTATGTGATGCAAATGCAAGTCAAATGCATTCTGGAATTATTTTGCGCTTCCTAAGCTCATTCCAAGTTTAGGAGTATATTAGATTCTATGTGATGCAAGTCAAATGCATTTTGGGATTATTTTGCGCTTCCTAAGCTCATTCCAAGCTTAGGAGTATACTAGATTCTATGTGATGCAAATGCAAGCCAAATGCATTTTGGGATTATTTTGCGCTTCCTAAGCTCATTCCAAGCTTAGGAGTATACTAGATTCTATGTGATGCAAATGCAAGTCAAATGCATTCTGGAATTATTTTGCGCTTCCTAAGCTCATTCCAAGCTTAGGAGTATACTAGATTCTATGTGATGCAAATGCAAGCCAAATGCATTTTGGGATTATTTTGCGCTTCCTAAGCTCATCCCAAGTTTAGGAGTGTACTAGATTCTATGCGATGCAAATGCAAGCCAAATGCATTTTGGGATTATTTTGCGCTTCCTAAGCTCATTCCAAGCTTAGGAGTATACTAGAATTTATGTGATGCAAATGCAAGCCAAATGCATTCTGGAATTATTTTGCGCTTCCTAAGCTCATTCCAAGTTTAGGAGTATACTAGATTCTATGTGATGCAAATGCAAGTCAAATGCATTCTGGGATTATTTTGCGCTTCCTAAGCTCATTCCAAGTTTAGGAGTATATTAGATTCTATGTGATGCAAGTCAAATGCATTTTGGGATTATTTTGCGCTTCCTAAGCTCATTCCAAGTTTAGGAGTATATTAGATTCTATGTGATGCAAGTCAAATGCATTCTGGAATTATTTTGCGCTTCCTACGCTCATCCCATGTTTAGGAGTGTACTAGATTCTATGTGATGCAAATGCAAGTCAAATGCATTCTGGGATTATTTTGCGCTTCCTAAGCTCATTCCAAGTTTAGGAGTATATTAGATTCTATGTGATGCAAGTCAAATGCATTTTGGGATTATTTTGCGCTTCCTAAGTTCATGCCAAGCTTAGAAGTATACTAGATTCTATGTGATGCAAATGCAAGTCAAATGCATTCTGAGATTATTTTGCGCTTCCTAAGCTCAAGTATACTAGATTCTATGTGATGCAAATGCATATTTTGCGCTTCCTAAGCTCATCCCAAGCTTATGAGTATACTAGATTCTATGTGATGCAAATGCAAGTCAAATGCATTCTGGAATTATTTTGCGCTTCCTAAGCTCATTCCAAGTTTAGGAGTATATTAGATTCTATGTGATGCAAGTCAAATGCATTTTGGGATTATTTTGCGCTTCCTAAGCTCATTCCAAGCTTAGGAGTATACTAGATTCTATGTGATGCAAATGCAAGCCAAATGCATTCTGGAATTATTTTGCGCTTCCTAAGCTCATTCCAAGTTTAGGAGTATACTAGATTCTATGTGATGCAAATGCAAGTCAAATGCATTCTGGGATTATTTTGCGCTTCCTAAGCTCATTCCAAGTTTAGGAGTATATTAGATTCTATGTGATGCAAGTCAAATGCATTTTGGGATTATTTTGCGCTTCCTAAGTTCATGCCAAGCTTAGAAGTATACTAGATTCTATGTGATGCAAATGCAAGTCAAATGCATTCTGAGATTATTTTGCGCTTCCTAAGCTCAAGTATACTAGATTCTATGTGATGCAAATGCATATTTTGCGCTTCCTAAGCTCATCCCAAGCTTATGAGTATACTAGATTCTATGTGATGTAAATGCAAGTCAAATGCATTTTGGGATTATTTTGCGCTTCCTAAGCTCATTCCAAGCTTAGGAATTTAGTAGATTCTATGTGATGCAAATGCAAGTCAAATGCATTCTGGAATTATTTTGCGCTTCCTAAGCTCATCCCAAGCTTAGGAGTATACTAGATTCTATGTGATGCAAATGCAAGCCAAATGCATTTTGGGATTATTTTGCGCTTCCTAAGCTCATTCCAAGCTTAGGAGTATACTAGAATTTATGTGATGCAAATGCAAGCCAAATGCATTCTGGAATTATTTTGCGCTTCCTAAGCTCATTCCAAGTTTAGGAGTATACTAGATTCTATGTGATGCAAATGCAAGTCAAATGCATTCTGGGATTATTTTGCGCTTCCTAAGCTCATTCCAAGTTTAGGAGTATATTAGATTCTATGTGATGCAAGTCAAATGCATTTTGGGATTATTTTGCGCTTCCTAAGCTCATTCCAAGTTTAGGAGTATACTAGATTCTATGTGATGCAAATGCAAGTCAAATGCATTCTGGAATTATTTTGCGCTTCCTACGCTCATCCCATGTTTAGGAGTGTACTAGATTCTATGTGATGCAAATGCAAGTCAAATGCATTCTGGAATTATTTTGCGCTTCCTAAGCTCATTCCAAGTTTAGGAGTATATTAGATTCTATGTGATGCAAGTCAAATGCATTTTGGGATTATTTTGCGCTTCCTAAGCTCATTCCAAGTTTAGGAGTATACTAGATTCTATGTGATGCAAATGCAAGTCAAATGCATTCTGGAATTATTTTGCGCTTCCTACGCTCATCCCATGTTTAGGAGTGTACTAGATTCTATGTGATGCAAATGCAAGTCAAATGCATTCTGGAATTATTTTGCGCTTCCTAAGCTCATTCCAAGTTTAGGAGTATATTAGATTCTATGTGATGCAAGTCAAATGCATTTTGGGATTATTTTGCGCTTCCTAAGCTCATTCCAAGCTTAGGAGTATACTAGATTCTATGTGATGCAAATGCAAGCCAAATGCATTCTGGAATTATTTTGCGCTTCCTAAGCTCATTCCAAGTTTAGGAGTATACTAGATTCTATGTGATGCAAATGCAAGTCAAATGCATTCTGGGATTATTTTGCGCTTCCTAAGCTCATTCCAAGTTTAGGAGTATATTAGATTCTATGTGATGCAAGTCAAATGCATTTTGGGATTATTTTGCGCTTCCTAAGTTCATGCCAAGCTTAGAAGTATACTAGATTCTATGTGATGCAAATGCAAGTCAAATGCATTCTGAGATTATTTTGCGCTTCCTAAGCTCAAGTATACTAGATTCTATGTGATGCAAATGCATATTTTGCGCTTCCTAAGCTCATCCCAAGCTTATGAGTATACTAGATTCTATGTGATGTAAATGCAAGTCAAATGCATTTTGGGATTATTTTGCGCTTCCTAAGCTCATTCCAAGCTTAGGAATTTAGTAGATTCTATGTGATGCAAATGCAAGTCAAATGCATTCTGGAATTATTTTGCGCTTCCTAAGCTCATCCCAAGCTTAGGAGTATACTAGATTCTATGTGATGCAAATGCAAGCCAAATGCATTTTGGGATTATTTTGCGCTTCCTAAGCTCATTCCAAGCTTAGGAGTATACTAGAATTTATGTGATGCAAATGCAAGCCAAATGCATTCTGGAATTATTTTGCGCTTCCTAAGCTCATTCCAAGTTTAGGAGTATACTAGATTCTATGTGATGCAAATGCAAGTCAAATGCATTCTGGGATTATTTTGCGCTTCCTAAGCTCATTCCAAGTTTAGGAGTATATTAGATTCTATGTGATGCAAGTCAAATGCATTTTGGGATTATTTTGCGCTTCCTAAGCTCATTCCAAGTTTAGGAGTATACTAGATTCTATGTGATGCAAATGCAAGTCAAATGCATTCTGGAATTATTTTGCGCTTCCTACGCTCATCCCATGTTTAGGAGTGTACTAGATTCTATGTGATGCAAATGCAAGTCAAATGCATTCTGGAATTATTTTGCGCTTCCTAAGCTCATTCCAAGTTTAGGAGTATATTAGATTCTATGTGATGCAAGTCAAATGCATTTTGGGATTATTTTGCGCTTCCTAAGCTCATTCCAAGCTTAGGAGTATACTAGATTCTATGTGATGCAAATGCAAGCCAAATGCATTTTGGGATTATTTTGCGCTTCCTAAGCTCATTCCAAGCTTAGGAGTATACTAGATTCTATGTGATGCAAATGCAAGTCAAATGCATTCTGGAATTATTTTGCGCTTCCTAAGCTCATTCCAAGCTTAGGAGTATACTAGATTCTATGTGATGCAAATGCAAGCCAAATGCATTTTGGGATTATTTTGCGCTTCCTAAGCTCATCCCAAGTTTAGGAGTGTACTAGATTCTATGCGATGCAAATGCAAGCCAAATGCATTTTGGGATTATTTTGCGCTTCCTAAGCTCATTCCAAGCTTAGGAGTATACTAGAATTTATGTGATGCAAATGCAAGCCAAATGCATTCTGGAATTATTTTGCGCTTCCTAAGCTCATTCCAAGTTTAGGAGTATACTAGATTCTATGTGATGCAAATGCAAGTCAAATGCATTCTGGGATTATTTTGCGCTTCCTAAGCTCATTCCAAGTTTAGGAGTATATTAGATTCTATGTGATGCAAGTCAAATGCATTTTGGGATTATTTTGCGCTTCCTAAGCTCATTCCAAGTTTAGGAGTATATTAGATTCTATGTGATGCAAGTCAAATGCATTCTGGAATTATTTTGCGCTTCCTACGCTCATCCCATGTTTAGGAGTGTACTAGATTCTATGTGATGCAAATGCAAGTCAAATGCATTCTGGAATTATTTTGCGCTTCCTAAGCTCATTCCAAGTTTAGGAGTATATTAGATTCTATGTGATGCAAGTCAAATGCATTTTGGGATTATTTTGCGCTTCCTAAGCTCATTCCAAGCTTAGGAGTATACTAGATTCTATGTGATGCAAATGCAAGCCAAATGCATTTTGGGATTATTTTGCGCTTCCTAAGCTCATTCCAAGCTTAGGAGTATACTAGATTCTATGTGATGCAAATGCAAGTCAAATGCATTCTGGAATTATTTTGCGCTTCCTAAGCTCATTCCAAGCTTAGGAGTATACTAGATTCTATGTGATGCAAATGCAAGCCAAATGCATTTTGGGATTATTTTGCGCTTCCTAAGCTCATTCCAAGCTTAGGCATATTCTGGCTTCTATGTGATGCAAATGCAAGCTAAATGCATTCTGAATTTTTTTGCGCTTCCTAAGCTCATTCCAAGCTTAGGAATATACTAGCTTCTATGTGATGCAAATGCAAGCCAAATGCATTCTCGGATTATTTTGCGCTTCCTTAGCTCATTCCAAGC
Source organism: Aedes albopictus (assembly GCF_035046485.1). Classification (NCBI taxonomy): domain Eukaryota; kingdom Metazoa; phylum Arthropoda; class Insecta; order Diptera; family Culicidae; genus Aedes; species Aedes albopictus. Next base: position 190,268,790 of record NC_085137.1, on the reverse strand, counting down.
TTAGGAATATACATCAGGTGCAGGATCAAATCTAGACGAACATGTGAAAAGGGCGTACTTCCAAAAACACGGAACTGAGAAAACAACCAACAAAGATTCGGAATACAAATTTAAATGCTATTTTAAGAGCAACGTCTTAACTAATATTTTTGAATTTTTAAAATGACGATAGGAAAATAATTCAAAACTTTACGACGAAATATTTTGAAAAAGTATTGATTTAAGCTTAGAATTTAATGAAAAAGGAAATACACCCTATTGATATGTTAAGCGTCATTACGCCTAGTGAATTCGCCCGATAACATGGCAGCACTGGAAATTCGCCGCGGAATTATGTCATGTTGTGTTTATGTTTTGTTGTTCCGCCAAGGTTCTTCTGCCTCTCAAACGAATTGTAATGGAATTACGCCGGAGTTGTTTTTCATCACGTTTATTTGCAATTCAACGGTAAGTATTGATTTCTATAGCTTATCCAATTAACGAATGCTTGATTCCACCATATTATACTATTTTCAGGATTGTAAAATGTACCATGGTGTGATGATTGTGGATTGACTTCAACGATGTACGTGTCATATGTCAAAATGTGCAATTATGCTCAACGAACAATAACTGCATCATAATTACATTATGCTACATGTAACATGTTTCGGAAATGTTAGATTCTCCTACAAAAATATGTGTGGGATACGCGTATTGTTATGCGAAGGTATTGAAACTTAAAAACGTTTCAACTGAGCTATATACACATGAAAGTTTTGGCCCTAAATGCTGACATTCTGTATCTACAACTGATGTATTATCTTACATTTTAGGCGAAGTTTGCTCAAGAAAATGATTTTACATAGCAAAATACAACAAAATTTATCAAACATGCTCTTGTTTTTAATTGTATTATCACTTACTTAAGTCCAGAGAATTTCTGAAACGGAATGATCTTAAACAATACTGTGAATGGAAGTCGGACAGTTTCAGCATAAGTTTACTGCAACCAATACCTCATTTCTCTGAGTCATACTTCATGTCCAAGGAAGTCAAGAAAGTTCCCGTTACAAAAAGTTTCTGATCCTACCGGGAATCGAACCCGTCATCCCCAGCATGGTCATACTGGAACCCACGCTGTGGCTGTATATGCCCTTGCAGGCCTAATTTATTGAGCCTCTCCTTATTCTTGGCGTAGCGTGCCAACTAGTAAAAAGCATGTACTATGAACACTTCTACCACAGACAAACAGATTCTACTTCCTTCCCATCGTTTATCTTTTTAGTGTATATTCCAAATAGTCAGAAGTTCGCTCTCAGTGATAGCATAGTGTTTGCTTCTGTTTAAAGCTAGCCTTCTAACGCAATCTTGTCTTTACGAAATACAGCGTGATTAGTGTTAGGCGATTATGCTTCTGTGACGATAATTTAAACATATACCAAATGATGGATCTGTTTGTATATCCTTCCATGGGAAGGTAATTTACTCTAGTAATGACCAATTTGCAAAACTGGCAGGCATGAAGATACTCAAAGCCCAAACAAGTAAAGAAATGAAAGACTTAAAATAGTCAGTTGTTATTCTAACTGAGCATCTTCGTTTTTTTATTGGAATAACGTCCCAACTGGGACAAAGCTTGCTTCTCAGTTTGGTGTTCTATGAGCACTTCCACAGTTATAACTGAGACATTCTTCTGCCAATGGCCATTTTGCATGCCTTTGCAACTGTGACATTTTTTTAATATCTAGTCGGACAATCAGCGAAAAATAATTTTGTTTTAGTCAGTTTTATTTCATTTCTCTTTCTTTTTTCTCTCCATTTCTTTCCATTGCGTTCTTCTATTTATGTTACCATTTAATAGCAGCGTATACTCTATGAGCATATATTTTAGCGTCGTTCATTTGTTGACATTTATAGCTTAACATGGTGCTTTTCTTCTGCAGCAAATTTCTGAAATAAAACATGCAATGAGTGAAACTGAGAACTTTGTATCCGAAGCTTATACTTACATATCAATCATCTTCGTTTTCGATATCGAGATCATCATCAAAATTTGTATCTTGGGCATCGGTTTTGGCCTTTCGTCCACGCTTTGGAACAACTAATGTCTTCAACATAGCTTCATAGTACGTTTTGTTACTAACAAATGGCATCAGCTTCTTTAAATCCATTAGCTTTTCGTACGGCAACGGGATAGGCTCAGTCTCCAAAGGGGCTAAAATCGGCAACGGTTCATCATTAACTACACCATCATCGCAAATTCGAAAATGCTTGTAATCATTCGATGTCAAATCTGTTTTATAGGATACAACTCCAGGGCATTTGGAGCAGTACTCGAACATAGCTATGGTTTTGAATTTCAGAGGTTCGCCAGCGGTATTTAAACGAGGTTTTTTGTACCTGTTAGAGAGACTTTTTAACGACAAGATCTTTTGTTGATTTAGCTCTATCACCACAAGCGGCACCTTCCTTTTGATTTGGGCAATAAACACTGCCCAGTCCCTGGGGGTTTCGATGTCTACTGTGGTGCTTTTCTTAGCTCTCTCGATAGCTCCGTGTATGGTGTCGACTTCCATATGACTATGGCCACTTACCATAAACTTATGTCTTATTGTGACGTCTCGATTGTTCTTGAAATTCTGTTCAGTTAGGTAGCTTAGCATCATAGGGGAAAGGCGGGTAACACCGTCAGGTGGGTAAGCCCGTCACCTCAATGATTTTACCAGAAAACAGTTATTTAGTAGCTTTTTGGCCACACACCTCATTCGGTTTTACCATTTCTACTATTTTGAGACACATGATACCAACATTGACCTGTCAAACGCGAAGAAAATAAACAAAACAAACACACGCGTCGTCACACCAATGGCGGATGTAATTTTTCGTCGGTAGAATTTAGCCTCTGGATTACAAAACAAGTGCAGAAATTCACTTTCATTAATCATGTATTCCCATCTGTACTATTCTTTAGTGCCAAGACTCATCGAACGGTCAGTTTCGACAATTATTCAGGAACTACGGTGTAATTTAGAAAAAGTGGGCTTTTCGGGTAAGCCCGTCACTCATCGGTGGGGGTAAGACCGTCATGCTCTTTGGATCAACGGATGTTTGTTGAACTGACTAGGCATTTCTATTAGGTGCTACGCAACTACAAACGGAAGAACAACCGAGGAAATTTCTACATGGGTTTCTCTTGGAATTCCTGTGGTGTTTTGTTCTAGGGATTCTTCCATTAATTCCTTCGGTGATTTATCCAATCAATCTACTAGGATTTCCCCAGGAGTTTCTGCTTGGATTCTTTTTGTTCCTTCAGAAACTTCTAAGAACATTATTTTCAGTGATTCTCGCGGGGATTTTGTAAGGATCGCTATTGTCAAGATTCATCCAGGAATTTCTACACGAAAATCATTGAAAGATTTCTCCAGGGATTCTTTCAGGAATTCTTCTAGGGATTTCTTCAGGTATCCTTCCAGTGATTCTTCAAGGAATCACGTAAAGGCTGACAATATAGATCCAACATTACTATTATCTAGTTCAGTTAGTTGAGGCACAATCACGTTTAACGCTTCACGGAGCCGAACGTTATATCAAGGTTAAATTTCTGTTATATCGATGTATGACTGTGTACATGTCTTTTACTCACAAAATATAAAAAAATGTTCAGCTATTTTGGTGAATGTCGTTTGTCCGAACGCCATTTGACCAAATGCCATCTGACCGAATAGTTTGTTTGGTAGAATGCTGGTTGGTCGAATAATGTTCGGATGAATTCAGAGGAACGGGAAATCTTCAGATAATCAAAAGTGAGCTTAAAGCGATTTCTCAAAATGTCAGCGAAGATTTCCCCTTCTTGTAACATAGATTATCCATTTTTTTTTCTTATTCAGAAGATGATGATGATCATCAAATTATTTTCTTCTTTTGATAACCGTTAAAGAATCATTTAGCGTGGGAACTGCCAATATTTTCATCAGAGATTTTTAATTTTTCTATTTGGCGAATGTCATTTGCCAGAACTCTATCAGAGATTTCCTTCTTTAACCTTTCGAGACGCTTGTCTGTTTGATTCCAAAACTGCACCACACTCGAGTATGCATATAGCCAATGCGGTTAGCGCACGAATAATTAGCACGACCATGGTGAGAGTAATGGGTTCGATTCCCGGACGGTCATGATCGCTTAAGAAGGTTTTTTTCTTTTTCGATATTCGGTAAAAATTATCTTTTCGGCCAAATGGTGTTCGGGAAATGCCATTTGGGCAAATGATCCTCAACCAAATATTTCATTTAGGCAAAAAAAATATATATCTTATTGATAACGAATGACTTCTGAAAAGATTTTATGTGTTGCATATACTTTAAAATTTACCATTATAGGATCTCCAGAACCTGTTTCAAATAACAAAACGACTGATGTACAATGATTGGTATACCATTACTACACATCAAAAATATTTTCAATTTGAAATCCTCAAAATTTTCTTGAAAAACAGGTATGACGGACTTACCCCGTTAGGTGACGGCCTTACCCCATAGGGGTGACGGTCTTACCCGCATTGAATTAAAAACATCAATATTTAATACGGTTGTGTTATGTACATTATTCATCAGAATAAACATATTTTGACAATTGTAATGCACAAATCTTATAAAATACTAATGAATCAAAGATTCTGCGTACTGAAAATATCCATTTAAGCCTTACATTAATTTTAAAAAATCCCAATGCTTAAGTTGACGGGCTTACCCCTTCCTCCCCTACACACAACGAAATTTAAATTTTGCCCTCCACAGCGATCTGAATATAGATTGATTATCTTCACGTCCGGATTCTCGCTTAAGAATGTTTTCAAATCTTCTAGTAAACAAGAGCCGATTTCATTTGCCCCTCGTCTACCTTGCGACTCATCCCACATGTAGCAGAAACCCTTATTCTTGCCCCGATACGTTTCGAAAATCGTGAGATTATAGGTATATAGTTGTCGCTTGTAGAAGGCCACTCCATTTCGCAGGTGAGGCGTTGCTAAGCATTTCTGCAAGTCGAAGGATATAGTGCGAACTGCGGGATCGGTCCTTGCCGCCTGAACATCCTTCTTCTTTTCGGTATACACGAGCTGGGCCTGATTTTGATGGGAAGAACGTTTATCTTCGGCTTGATTTTTTTCATCTTCGTCACCCGATTTCAAAAGTATTTTCAAACGATCGCATTCATTACAAGTGTCCGCTTTTGGTTTCCGGAAGCCGAGATTGCATCCATTGAAAATTATGCGATATGAATTGTAGTGCACGAGACGCTGTGAATCTTCTTTGCACTTTGCAGTGTACAATTCATACATTTTTGTGATATTTAAATCACTCGATAAATATTTCTTACTACTTTTCTCTCTTGTGTAGTGAGAAAAATATGCGGGAAACGACTTGATATGCTGTTCAATGTAGGTTTTTTCTTCGCTGGAGATCGGGCAACGATTGGTATTCAGAAGACGCTTATCGTCAGCGGAAATGCCCAAGCCGGATACCTTTTTCGAGACCAGAATTCGTATTTTTTTCTCCGTAACGTCAAAAGTATTCAAGAACATCTGCAGACACACTCGAACCTGGCCACCGTGTCCGGGAAGGTAATACTTGTATGTAAAAGCTCTCCTGGAATTAATGACCTAAAATTTGAAAAGACATTGATTTCCATATTTCTGAATTGATGGATTGAATAAAAGAATATTTAAACAACTGCAACTACAACTATAAAATGGCCACCATGTAAGAACATAGACAAAATGATCGGAAAATTCAAAGTATTCATTCAAAATAAGTTTAACTGGTGTAATAGTGCACATTTGATAGTACTGGTTAGATAAGGTATACATGAAGTTTTGGCGGTTCTAGTAAAATGTTTAAAAATCGTGAAGATATTATTTTCATATTGTTTCAAATAAATTTCAACCTTTTCTTATAAGGTATTGTACCATTTAGGCAGATGTACAGTAGACGTTCGATAACTGCAACATGTTTACGAAAAATTCATTCAATTGTTCATTTGGGCTAACTTGGCGCATCGATTTAACAGGTAGCGGTGCGATAACTGCAAATTTGTTGCACTTACCGGACTTGCTGTTAAAAAGCATTGCAGTTAAACCACTTGCACCGACCGAACGTCTACTGTATCTATTTAGAGCTTTTGTCGCTATAACTAAGCCAATCCTATACAAATTTATTTGATTTTTCGTACAGGGTTAGATACTGCACGTATCTCACTATGTGCCAAAAATTAAGTTTTAAGGTATAAAATTAACTTAGTTATAGCGACAAGTGCCAAAAATAGGTGCAACTGCCCAAATAGTGCAAGACCCTATGTATTTTGAACTGAAAAACTGTTTGACCCAACTTGGATTTGGACATGGAAACAGGTAAATTTGAGAGTTTCTGGGTAAACTTTTTTAATGAAAAGATTGCCTATCCCGATCCCTTTTGTCAGTCTTTTCCCTGTAAGTAGATTCTACCCACAATTAAATTTAACCCCAGAATGTATAATATTCAATAATCATATACTATTTTTGCGCCTAATTACATACTTACACGATGACGTTCTACGAAGGTCACAGCAACATGTTGGCTGAGAAATTGATTCTGTCCCGAGCTCTTTAACTCAAGCAGATTACGCAACAGTTTTTCTCGGAGTGCATCGTTAAATTTTTCATAACATTTACGCTTCATGCAGGTGCACGCCTTTCGCAGCTTTCGTGCCGCCACTTCTGTGCCATTTTTTCGAACATATGACAAGCCCTTCTCCTTGCGCAGCTTATTGGACAACTTTTTCGACACATTGGTGGGAACCTCATCGTCCTCTCTGTCGAGATCAGCAAAACCCATTTCATCAAATTTTTCGTAATTGTTTGCAGCATCTGTAATCAAATCAATAATACGTTAATCTACAATGTTTCACAAAGCATCATTATTCTTATTTTTGTTCAACATCATAACTTTTTCATTATACACTGTGGTGCAAAAGTGTTCGGGTAAATGCCGATTTTCATACAAAATTGAGAGATTCCACACTACAACTATGGTTTACTTTAATGAAATAATTTCAAATTTGTACCCAAAACTACAAATATATTTATTTTGTATATACGAAGTATACGCAATGTTTTCGATCACAGGTCTGGGCTTGACAAGGCATTCCAAATCTGCAAAAGTAATCGGACAGCCGTAGGGTCTGGGACCATGTGGGCAGGGGGACCTGTTTTGGGGACTTGCTGCTATGACTCAGTCAATTTTAAACCGATTGACTTGATTTTCACGACACGATCAGAAACGTACAGTACCTAGCCTTGTTCAAAAATTCAAGTCAATCGGTTTGAAATTGACTGATTTATAGCAGCAAGTGCCTAAAATAGGTCCCCTGCCCAAATGGTCCCAGACCCTATCCCTTTGATTTACATGTGTGCCTCTGTCCGAACAAGTTTGCACATTTTGGTTGCCTTGTCACGCTCAGATCAGTCATCGGAAACATTTTGTACTTAGTATGAATATTTTTTTTTTTTTTCCTCCCCTGTTGGGGAAATTAAGCCACTGCGTCCAATAGGCTGAACTTTTGTGGCATAAACATGAATATACAAAATTCATATACAAAATTCAGCATATTTGCAGCTCCGTGTCACAATTCGAGCACAAAGCAAAGCATAGTTAGTCTGGGACCATTTGGGCAGGGGGACCTATTTTGGACACTTGCTGTTATAACCCAGTCAATTTCAAACCGATTGACTTGAATTTTTGAACAAGGCTAGGTACTGTACGTTTCTGATCGTGTCGTGGAAATCAAGACAATCGGTTTAAAATTGACTGAGTCATAGCAGCAAGTTCCCAAAATAGGACCCCCTGCCCAAATGGTCCCAGACCCTATAGTTCGATGCGCAAGGAATACTTACTCGCCGGATTATCTTCGTTCTCGTCTTCGTCGATGATGGATTGATTCCGGAATGACTCGAAGTATTCGAAAATTGAAAAGTCGTCCAACAAGCTCGCATCTCCTTGTGGCACAAAGTCCTCATCATCTTCATCGTCGTCATCATATTCGTGAGTCACAAGCTCTGCCTCATCGAAAGTTGAGCGTTCCTTACTGTTAACGTTTTTCGCTGCATCGGAGACTACGTGGTGTACAGATGGTGACGGATTCAACTATTGAAAATATTTGCAAGCTTCTTTACTCTGCATTTTCATCAAAATTACATGGATTCAAAGGATGGTAAATCTGAAGGGCATAACAACAAAATAATTGGTGCTTTTACAGATCTGGAAATTCGTTTTTGAGTAATATAAAATCGTTTTTGGTGTGATTTTGAAAGTAATTAGAAGGATTTAAATAGATTCTTTTCAAATATGAAGTAATCTGATTTGTTGACATTTTGGCTCTTCCGCCCTTTTCACATGTTTGTCTAGAAATCATGGAGAAACTGTGTGGTAGAAGGCCAGTCGTCATTGCCGGCGATTTTAATACCTGGGCGATTGAGTGGGATAGCCGTCTCACCAACCCCAGAGGTTGGAGCCTGCTGGAAGCACTATCCAGGTTGAACGTAGTTTTAATCAACGAAGGCTCTACGAGCACCTACCGATGCGATGGAAGAGAGTCTATCATCGATGTCACGTTCAGTAGTCCCGTATTAGCGATGAGTACGAATTGGAGGACTATTCCCATAGCGATCTCCAAGCAATACGATACCTGGTAGGAGAGCGAATACAAGTGGAAGCACGAGTGGATAGAACCCACGAGCGGAAGTGGAAGATAGAGCGCTCCGGTATGAGCGAAACATGCTAAACCTGAGTACGGACGAACTGGTTTCTGTTCTGGTTCGAGCTTGCGATGCGATTATGCCAAGGAAGGTGCACAGCAAAAAAAGTTGTTGAATATTACATCGAAATCGCTGCAACCAGGTCGTTACATCGATTGATGAATATTACACAGCCCGATGTACTTGGCGGCTGTTGATGTAATAAACAGATCCGGTGTAATTATTGCGATGTAATTTATTCGATGTACATTTGTACGATGTGAATGAAGCGACGTAAAATGGAAACGATTTTAAAGGCTCTTCTATAGCCGATTAGATTGCATTTTCATCCCTTTTCATTCGGAATTTTGTATAGCTGAAGTAAACACTTAATCTATACTAAATTAAAATCGAAAAAGAATAAAAAATATAATTTAATCAGCCATAGAAGAGAACAAAGAAGAGAAGGCAATGAACAATCAATAAACACAACAAAAAAAATAAAAATAAAGCGTTGAACTAATATGTATTGCTTCCTTTATTGTTTTTGTCCCAACTGGGATATGAAAATAGGGGAAATTGCGTATTTTGGCAGTTTTGTTCTCTTCGTCATGGGGGATTTTTGAAAGCTGTTGAACTCAGAGTACCTAGGTCTCAAATCCTTCCCAACCAAGCTGAATTATACGACCAAGTTTCAGGTAGTTTGGCCGACAAAATCCCTTCATGACGAATCGAACAAACCTGCCGATAATATCCATCGTCACCCTATCCTAAACCGATCGGAAATTGAACATCGCTTGCATACCGCTTCGACTAAGCGGGCTTTCGTATTCTTCTACATATTTCAGTTTACTTTCATAGTGGTATGATAAACGGATTTTTGTATTTTCAGCATTCAAAACAGGTCTTCTTCTCACTGTTTAAAAAAGCGATTACCCGCATGCAAACCGCTCATCTTCCGTTCTGATAGTTGGTCACGCACAGATCTTCGTGGTCGAACTTGAACACGTCCATCACCGGTGACAATAATCGTTCTGGTGGATGCTCGGATCCAATCAAGATGAACGGCACCTTCCACGGCCGATCTGACGCACCTCACCTTCAGGAGCTTGTACTTCACTTCCTCCGCGGTAATACGGTGAACGGTGAAACGATCCTTGGCGTCGTAGATCAAAGAGTGAGTCATTAATCCGACCGGGTAGTTGAAGTCAGTGCGAACCTTGCCATCGATCTAGATGTGACGTTACAGATCTTGGTGACATCGGTGGTGGTCAAGACGTACTTCAGATGCGAAAGAAAATCACAAGCTTGTGTGGGTCCATGGATGAACGCGGGGCGAAGTTGGTCTGGTCTGGTCCAACATCTTTTTGATGCGTTCATACGCTCCAAATGTTTCTTCGGTCCCCGAGCCATCTTGACACTGTAGAACGAAAAGGAAACGATTATTTCGACGGCGCCAGGGTTAATGCAACACTGACTCGAAGATGGCTGCGTTGTCACCCTGGAAAAATATAAACATTATTAGTAATCAATTATTTTTGCCTTTCTCGTACACTAAGTGTACTGGAAAGGCTATATGTTCACTCCAAAAATGACTTTTTGATAGAAGGCCCGGAGGGTCAAATCACATATACCAATCGACTCAGCTCGACGAATTGAGGTGATGTCTGTGTGTGTGTATGTGTGTGCGTGTGTGTGTGTGTCTGTATATGTGTGTACAAAAAAACTCACATCACTTTTTGGCATTAAACCTCATCCGATTTTAATGACCGATGGTTCATTCGACGCGGAATCTGGTCCCATTGTTTCCTATTGAAAATGGTTCGGATCGGTTCAGCCGTTCCGGAGATATGGCCATTTAGGTGTTCCGGAACGGTACCCCAGGAAGGGACCGGATATGAAAATGCATCGAACCTATGCATGCGACACATCAAACCACGGCAGTTTTCGATAACCTGATGAGCGGTAAGCAGAAAAATAGTCTAAGACCATATCTGAACCGGTAGTGTTCCGGAACCGGTTCCGGGTGTCCCGCCGGAAGTGGCAAATATCAAAGTGAACCAAACCCATGCATGAAACACATCAAACCACGGCATTTTCGATAATCTGATGAGCGGTAAGCAGGAAAATAGTCTCAGACCATATCTGAACCGGTAGTGTTCCCGAACCGGTTCTGGGCGTCCCGCTGGAAGTTGCCAAATATACAATTGTACCAAACCCATGCAAGCGACACATCAAACCACGGCATTTTAGATGACCTGATGGACAATGAGCAGGAAAATCATCTCAGACCATATCTGAACTAGTAGTGTTCCGGAACCCGTTCCGGGGTTCCCGCCGAAGTGGTTAAATCTGAAAGAGAAACAAACCCGTACATGCGTTACATCAAATAGCGGCTTTTTAGATTACCTACCTAATGAACGGCCAGCAAGTGTTTCGGAATCGGTTTTGAGTGGCCGGAAGAGGCCAAATGTAAAAGTAAACCAAATCCTATTTTATAGGATTTTTAATTCTTGCATTATGGGCATATTTTGTATGAAAATATGTCCAGAACTCAAAATTTGTAATCAGAAAACCCAAGCTGTGCGCTGTTTCACAAGGTCTGCAATATGACTTTAGTTTGAATGGTAAAGAATGCCGGTCTTCGTCCAAAACTGGTAGCCAGAAAATCATAAACGACATGCCAAAATTCAATACGGCGACTATTTTATGTAATTTTAGGTGCAGAGTCCAAAAATGAATACCAGAACATCCAAGATGGTGTCTCAATGTTCAAGATGGCGGTTAGTTTTGTTGGGATAGATATCCGGAGTCATAAAAAGATGACCGGAAAATCTAAAATGACGTTTCAAAATTTTGCGGCTTCATGACACTTGTTCAAACCACTTGTTTTGGATCGTTGTCTTGTATTTTCTGAATATTGGATGTTATGCTCATATAAAATGTATCCATATTGAGTAGATTTAGCAAGCAGTTTTCATTTTGTATTTATGTCAATGTCATCAACATGTCGCTCGAGTTTTGTTGAAAGGATATTTTAAAGCACGAGAAAGGCACCATCACCGCTAGGTGGATTAATTAGGGTTTTTTTTTTAAGTGATTACGGCGGTAGCAACACTGTGCTTATGTTCTACACCGCACCCTTTTCCTACATTTGCTTCTAGAAGCCTCTATTTTTGTTTCAACACACAGAAGTACGTAGGCGTGTGTGGCCCAAGTCGACACTGTTTTGGCCTGCGTTGAACAAAAATAGTTTTAATAAAAGTTTCCCTTTTTGCCTTTCTCGTACACTAAGTGTACCGGAAAGGCTATATGTTCACTCCAAAAATGACTTTTTGGTAGAAGCCCCGGAGGGTCGAGTCATATATACCAATCAACTCAGCTCGACGAATTGAGGTGATGTCTGTGTGTGTATGTGTGTGTGTGTATGTGTGTGCGTGTGTGTGTGCGTATGTGTGAGTGTGTACAAAAAAAACTCACATCACTTTTTGGCAGTAAACCTCAACCGATTTCAATGACCGACGGTTCATTCGACGCGGAATCTGGTCCCATTGTTTCCTATTGAAAATGGTTCGGATCGGTCCAGCCGTTCCGGAGATATGGCCATTTAGGTGTTCCGGAACGGTACCCCAGGAAGGGACCAGATATGAAAATGCATCAAACCTATGCATGCGACACATCAAACCACGGCATTTTCAATAACCTGATGAGCGGTAAGCAGGAAAATAGTCTCAGACCATATCTGAACCGGTAGTGTTCCGGAACCGGTTCTAGGCACACCGCTGGAAGTGGCCAAATATACAATTGAACCAAACCCATGTATGCGACACATCAAACCACGGGATTTTCGATAACCTGATGAGCAGTAAGCAGGAAAATAGTCCCAGATCATATCTGAACCGGTAATGTACCGGAACCGGTTCCGGGTGTCCCGCCGGAAGTGGCCAAATATACAAGTGAACCAAACCCATGCATGCGACACATCAAACCACGGCATTTTCGATAACCTGATGAGCGGTAAGCAAATTAGGAACCCACAATTTGTATGGGTCCCTAATTTCGTGCACTCTTTTTTATAACTTTGTTTTAGAGGTTCATGTGTACTTGTAGCCATTGTATGATTCGGTTATTAATAATAGTTCTAATAACTATTTTAATTGGTTTAAATTTAGCTCCCTGCTCATAAACTACGTAGAAAATGAAAAAAATAAACAAATTTATAAATGAGGGAATACTAAGTTAGCTCGGGATGATCTTATTTATCCAAACATTGGGAATAGTAGCTTACAGTCGCTAGTTTCATTCAAGCAAATTATTTACTTTACATACTTAAATTTTTTTTCATCATTTTAAGCTACAATTTCAAATTTGCTTAGTGAATGAATAAATTTAGTGGATATCAACATTTTTCACAGCTCTGCCTTAAAAAAAAGACTCTACACCGTCTTCAGCCAGAGGCTGCACAGACTGAACATTACACTAACACGAGACAACGGACAACACACATAACACCCAGTGGCCCAATGGAGAATTTTCCGTTTGACGAAAAGTTTTCCCCGACTGGAGCGGGAATCGAACCCGCACTCCGAGGCTTACGAAACGCCTAGACGACTGACGCCGCTAACCGCACCGCCATGAAGCCCTTTTTGTTCTAGATTCAAATTCTTTTACAACGGCATTGATACGTTTTTGAAAGAATGATTAACATTTTTTTAGATTTTTTTTTTTCATGTTATATGGGCTAAAATATATCCTCTATATAGAGGGCCCCCACATTTGTAAATCCGGCCCAGTTTCTGGGGAACACTTGCAGCAAATCCCGGGGAACGCCCGGAGGAATTTCCGAATAACACCTGGAGAAATTTGGAACTAGTGGAAGAATTTCTGAGGAACTCCTGGAAGAATTGCTGATGAACTGCTCAAGGAATTCTCGAGGAACTTCTGGAGATATTTCCGGGGAACTCCTGGAAGAGTTTCTGACTATCCGGGGAACTCCAGGAGGTTTTCCCGATGAACTTCTGGAAGAATTCACGAAGAACTCCTTGAATAAATTCCCGATAAACTAGTGGAGGTATATCCGGGGAACTCCTGGAGAAATTCCCGGGGTTGGAGAAACTCTTGGATTAATTTCCAAGGAACTCCTGTAGGAATACCCGAAGAACTTCTGGAGATATTCCCGAAGAACTTCTGCAGATATTTCTGGGAAGCTCCTGGAGACCTCTTGGATGAATCCTCGATGAATTTTTTGCGAAATTTCTGAGTAACTCCCGGAAATAAATCCAAGAAACTCCTGGAGGAATTCCCGAGGAACTTCTTGAGATATTTCCGAAGACCTCCTGCAAATATTTCCGGGGAAATCCTGGAGCAATTGTTTAATATCCGGGGAACTCCAGAAGTATTTCCCAAGAAACGCCTGGAGGAATTCACGAAGAACTCCTTGGAGAATTCCCGAGAAACTAGTGGAGGAATACCCGAGAAACTTCTGGAGGAATACCTGGGGAACTTCTGGAGATATTCCCGAGGAACTTCTGGGCTGCAAAACGGTGAGTCGATAAGGAGAGCGTCCAACATAGCTCTGGTCCTCACAAGTTCCTACCTCATGCTTCCACGGGTCAAGCGATGACAAAGACCGCCAGCTAAGAGTTGTGTGCTTAGCTGGTAGTGCAGCCTGGGCACTGTTGTCCTTCTGACTTCAGCTAGATTGAGGAGGTACGATCCGAGTGTCTGTTCACCAAGGAGGTGCGGCTCAAACAGCGTCTGTTCTGGCATCCAGCGGCTGAGTAAGAAACGCTGCACCACGCCCAGCTAGATCCAAGGTGGTAGCCCCATCAGCGTGGTCGTCCCAGTGTTGGTTGGGACGTTAAACAGAACTGGCACGATGGCCCTCCGGCGAGACAGGAGTGTTGGCGTAGGCCCAATAAGCCACTCGTAAAAATCCCCATTGCGAAAAACATAGGAGAAAATACGACTCGATACAATCGGCAAAGACCCACGCGACGAAATAAGGACTACGATTGGAAACTTGGAACATGGAATTGCAAGTCACTAGGTTTCGCAGGATGTGACAGGATAATTTACGACGAACTACTGTAGTAATGTAACATCCCCGCAACTTCGACATCGTGGCGTTGCAGGAACTTTGTTGGACTGGACAGAGTGTGGAAAAGCGGGCATCGAGCGGCTACCTTCTACCAAAGCTGTGACACTACCAATGGACTGGGAACAGGATTTATAGTGTTGGGCAAGATGCGACAACGTGTGATCGGGTGGCAGCCGATCAACGCAAGGATGTGCATGTTGAGAGTTAAGGGCCGTTTCTTCAACTACAGCATCATCAACGTCCACTGCCCACACGAAGGGAGACCTGATGACGAGAAAGAAGCGTTCTACGCGCAGTTAGAGCAAACATACGATGGTTGCTCGCCGCGTGACGTGAAAATCGTTGTCGGCGACATGAACGCGCAGGTAGGAAGTGAGGAAATGTACAGACCGGCAATCGGGTGAAACAGCCTGCACGCCGTATCGAATGATAACGGCCAGCGATGCGTAAACTTTGCAGCCTCCCGTGGTATGGTAGTCCGAAGCACCTTCTTCCTCCGCAAAGATATCCACAAAGCCACCTGGAGATCACCCGACCAACAAACAGAAAATCAAATCGACCACGTTCTAATCGACGGTAAATTCTTCTCGGATATAACCAATGTCCGCACATACCGCAGTGCGAATATAGATTCGGATCACTACTTAGTCGCTGTATGCATGGGCTCAAAACTTTCGACAGTTATCTCCACGCGTCGAAGTCGAACGCCGCGGCTCAACATCGAGCAGTTGCGTAACATAGAAGTGGCTCAAGACTACGCGCAGCAGTTAGCAGTGGCCCTACCAACGGAAGAGCAGCTTGACGCGGCCACACTTGAAGATGGCTGGAGGGACATCCGATCCGTCACAGGTAGTACCTCGGCTACAGCACTAGGCTTCGCGACTCCGAATCACAGAAACGACTGGTACGACGGCGAATGTGAACAGTTGAAAAACGAGAAGAATGCAGCATGGGCGAGAATGCTGCAATACCGTACGAGAGCGAATGAGGCACGTTACAAACAGGCGCGGAACAGGCAGAACTCAGTCTTCCGGATGAAAAAGCGCCAGCAGGAAGAACGAGATCACGAAGCGATGGAAGAGCTGTACCGCGCTAAGGACACACGAAAGTTCTACGAGAAGCTGAACCGCTCGCGCAGAGGCTTCGTGCCACAAGCCGACATGTGCCGAGATAATCACGGGAATATTCTCACGAGTGAGCGTGAGGTGGTCGAGAGGTGGCGGCAGCACCTCAATGGCGACGTTGCAAGTACCGAAGGTGGCGTAGTAACAGATCTAGGAGTATGTGCACAGGACGAAAGACTTCCGGCCCCTGACCTCCAAGAGATTGAGGAGGAGGTTGGCCGGTTGAAAAACAACAAAGCCGCCGGAGCAGATCAACTACCAAGCGAGCTTCTAAAATACGGTGGAGAAGCACTACACTGGGTCATTACCAAGATTTGGGAGGAGGAAGTATTACCGGAGGAATGGATGGAAGGTATCGTGTGTCCCATCTACAAAAAGGGCGACAAGTTGGATTGCGAGAACTACCGCGCGATCACACTACTGAGCGTTGCCTACAAGATACTCTCTCAAATTTTATGCCGCCGACTATCACCGATTGCAAGAGAGTTTGTGGGGCAATATCAGGCTGGATTTATGGGTGAACGCGCTACAACGGACCAGATGTTCGATATCCGCCAGGTGTTGCAGAAATGCTGTGAATAAAACGTGCCCACACATTACTGTTCATCGATTTCAAATCGGCGTATGATACAATCGATCGAGAACAGCTATGGCAGATTATGCACGAATACGGATTCCCGGATAAACTGATACGATTGATCAAGGCGACGATGGATCGAGTGATGTGCGTAGTTCAAGTATCAGGAACACTCTCGAGTCCCTTCGAATCTCGCAGAGGGTTACGGCAAGGTAATGGTCTTTCGTACTTGCCGTTCAACATTGCGTTAGAGGGTGTAATTAGGAGAGCGGGGATAAACACGAGTGGAACGATTTTCACGAAGTCCGTTCAGCTGCTTGGTTTTGCTGATGATATTGATATTATTGCTCGTAAATTTTAGACGATGGCGGAAACGTACATCCGACTAAAGAGTGAAGCCAGACGAATCGGATTAGTCATTAATGTGTCGAAGACAAAGTACATGATGGCAAAGGGCTCCAGGGAAGAATCAGCGCGCCCGCCACCTCGAATTTATATCGACGGTGATGAAATCGAGGCGGTTGAAGAATTCGTGTACCGTGGGGTGCCCTAATTTCGTGCGCGCCCAAACTTCGTAAACTTCTGACATCTGAGAGCATTATTATCTAATTAACTGCGGAATCATCAAAAGTTTGTTATAACTTCAAAACTGATCTCAATACAATTCACAAAAAAAGAAATGAAAAATTTGATTTATGTCAAAGTTTGAAAGATAAATTGCAAATGTATGCAAATAGCAGATGCCATATTCAGAGATACGAGAAAATCAACACTCACGGAAGTGAACAAGTATTTCGATCTCTAGCAAAAATAAATATTCCTATTTATGTTTGATTATTTCAATTCAATATGTTTTATTATAATACAGTCAGGTTTTTTTTACGCGGGGGATACGTACCGCGTAAAAAAAAACTCAGTTCAAAATTTAAAAAAAAAACGCGTAAAAAGTCTCACCATTTCTCGACGAATCATGCAAAAATAAGACGATGAAATTTTTTTTTTGTATGGAGTTTTCATTTACGCGGCCGCGTAAATGAAAACCGCGTAAAAAAAGACTTGACTGTACGCAATAAAATTACTTAAAAAATGCAGTTTTCTTATTTTGTTTCAACATTTATGTTGTTGGCGAAATTAGGAACCCACAATTTGTATGGGTCCCTAATTTCGTGCACTCTTTTTTATAACTTTGTTTTAGAGGTTCATGTGTACTTGTAGTCATCGCATGATTCGGTTATTAATAATAGTTCTAATAACTATTTTGATTGGTTTAAAAATAGCTAGGGACTGCTCATAAACTACGTAGAAAGTGAAAAAAAAAATAAACAAATTTATAAATGTGGGAATACTAAGTAAGCTCAGAATGATTTTATTTATTTATCCAAGCATTGGGAGTAGTAGCTTACAGCCGCTAGTTTCATTCAAACAAATTGTTGCCGTAAGCCTTATTGCCAGAACACACATTTGAAAGACGACACTTTACTAGAACTAACCTCCCGTGGAATGTGACTATTAATGGGACATAATAGAAAGGTAAAAAGCTACAATTACAAATTGAATTGATTTACATTACTGACAATCAGTAAAGTTGATGAACATTTGATTCAAATAGCAAACAATAATATTGTTTAATTAAGATGTCAATTAAAGTGCAAAACAATCGTGAAAAATAATAACCCTTAAAACTACAGAAGGATTTTTGTAAATCTTAAATTAACCTTCCGTAACTCGCGCAGTTGACTACCTGCGTCAGCACCACGCTAATGCTGAGTACAAAAAGCGAGATTTTTTCAACGTGTTGTACAGAATACAACAGCGCGATCGCTCGAGGGTTAAACATCCGGGACGAACATGGGAAACAGCAACTATTCACTCATATTTCGTCACAGACATCGATTTTATCTCCACGTTTTGGTTTCATTGGTATTGTACGAGTACGCTACTTTTTGAAAATTAACACATTTTGACGAATTCTATGTCTTTTCGAGTGAGCGAAATTTGGACCCATTTTGAAAGAAAATTTGGAACCCGTGCACGAAATATAGCACTTTCAAACAAATCAAAACTAATGCTGTAACTATCTCGTATAATGTGAAGTCGCCTAATTTTTATTTTTCTTTGGAGCTACAGTGCCAGCACAAAATATTATTGAAGAAATTAATCTGATATACTTTATGGTAAAATTTCAGACGTTTATCAAACTTTGAGAATTCCTAAGTGCACGAAATATGGGCACCTCACGGTACTTGGGCTCACTGGTGACCGCCGACAACGACACCAGCAGAGAAATTTAGAGGCGCATTGTGGCAGGAAATCGTGCTTACTTTGGACTCCGCAGAACTCTACGATCGAATAAAGTTCGCCGTAATACGAAGTTAACCATCTACAAAACGCTCCTCTATGGGCACGAAACATGGACCCTACGTGCAGAGGATCAACGCGCCCTTGGAGTTTTCGAACGGAAGGTGTTGCGTACCATCTACGGCGGAGTGCAGATGGAAGACGGGAGTTGGAGAAGGCGAATGAACCACGAGCTGCATCAGCTGCTGAGAGAACCAATCATCGTCCATACCGCGAAAATCGGGAGGCTACGGTGGGCGGGTCACGTCATCAGGATGTCGGATAGCAACCCGACTAAAATGGTTCTCGAGAGTCATCCGACCGGTACAAGAAGACGTGGAGCGCAGCAAGCAGGTGGGTCGACCAAGTGGAAGACGATCTGCGGAGCCTACGCAGAGTGCGGAACTGCAGGAGACAAACAGCCATGGACCGAGTGGAATGGAGACGGCTACTATGTACAGCAGAGGCCATCCCGGCCTTAGCCTGATCGGTAAGGTAAGAAATGCCCGGCAAACTCCTAGAGTAATATCCTCCTTTCTCGGTCCTTATGAGGTCGAGAACTGCAAAAACCTTCACCATCAAAAACAGAAATAAACCGGTAACAGTTTCGATCGACCGAGTGAAACCAGCTTACTTCATCAAAGATCCTGTTTGCTCCTCTGACAGGATTACAAAAAGTGGACATCACGTGCGGTTCAGGATTCAGTAAGCTTTTTCCAAGGAGGGGGAGTGATGTGGTGCGCTGCAATTTGATATGGCCACACTGCATCTTGACGACGCCGACAACGCTGGCCAACGGTGTGGAGTGACAGAAATTATCCCTCATTCGTGTTCGAACATCAGACATTCGACAACCTTATAGTTTTTTTTCAATAAAACATTTGTCTAAAGTTGCATTGCTTTTATTCTACGCACCTTAGCTTCTTATCTTCATGGAAGATATAGTCCAAGCCCAGGGAGGAATCCCAGCAAATTCCCGAAATATTTCCTGGAGCAATCTCTGGACTAATCTCAGAAGCAATTCCTGGCTAAATCTTAGAAAATATTCCGAGGGAGGAATTCCAGAAATGACAGTTCAAATGGCAATCACCGTAGAAAGTTCGTGACGAATTCTCTTCGAAAACGAATCAGCGCTTTAAGATGCAATTTCTGGCGTAAATGACATATAAAGTTCTGCTCAACAGATTTCCGAACAAAGAATTTGAGATATTTCGAAAACAATGCTCACAATTTCTTCAACGATTATCCCGTTTGGTCCCGTTTTCTAAAAAACCGGAGCTCCACGGGAGTTTCCCTATTTTTCTGAAAATGTAGCCCGAGTTTTCAGCAAACATTTTTCGATGGGACTATTATAATATAATACTGCCCCCACTCGTAAAACAGTCCCATATGAATAGGAAATCCAGCAAAGATGGGACTCGCATCCAGCTGTTATGCGAGTGGGGGCAGTATAGTTTCACTTCAGGAGTTTTGTCTGATCCATTCAGGAATTCTTCCGTTAACAATTATGCCGAAGCATCATGAAGCAGAAAAAAAAATGCCGGCTTGATGAGATCCATTTGAGCCACGATTCGAGCAACTCAAAAAGAATTGGGCGATTGTGGATAACATTGATACTAAACAACTATGTATGCACTTCGATATGTACCTAATATACCAGTGGTCCTCAGGCGTACTGTCTACGCGGGCCACAATTGAATTTCACATGAAGGCTGCGGGCCGCAAGGCATTTAAAAATTTATTTTGATTAAATTTTAATAGAAGGTTTAACCACAGAGAACAGACGTCTATCTTCGCTTTCTGCCTTGTGTAAAACTTTGTAACGGTCATTTCAGAGTATGTGGTTATGCTCCCGTTGCGCGGCGCTAGCGTCCTATCACTTACATTGTTGTGTTGTCAAATTTGTTTCCAGTGCTCGCCGTTTTTTGCCATTTGGCGCTCGTGTCGATTTGTGGGCTAGTGTATTTTAACGATGAACACTGCCATCGTGGGGTCAAAACGACTTTATATGTGGGGCAGTCTCCGTTGGTGGCGTTGAGGTACACTTAAATCCTTTACACACGATTTCGGCGTATTTTTGTTCGAGCTTAAATGTCTGTTCTCTGTGGTTTAACTTCGACGTACAAGTCATCCTTTATGTTCATCAGAATAATGTTTTATAGTCAAAATATATGACTTTTTATATTTCTTGGGCGTAATAACTTTGCAGATAAAAATTATTTTTAAAGTTACTGATTTCAAATAGCTTTTTGTTTTTTTTTGTATCTTTTGCTTGGAAATTAATTCTTTACTTCTTAAAAGGGCTTTGATAAAAGTGTCTGCTTTTAGTTTTTGAAATCTTTCTAATATATTCGAAAATCAGATCGCGGGCCGCACTAAACCTTCTCGAGGGCCGCATGCGGCCCGCGGGCCGCAGTTTGGTGACCACTGTAATATACGAATGATTTACTTCATTTGGAAGCAAGGCATAAGCTGCTAGTACACAGGGTTAAATATTTGTCCGAAAAAAAAACCAATGCTCAAACATCTTGTTTGACTCGATCGAATTTTCGTTAGTGTCAAGCTGATGTTGTTTCTTGAGTTATTTCCTTGTCAAATATTTGAACCTGTGTATTACTGGCCATAGCAGGAATATGAGTTTTTTTCGGAATATCTTACCGTGTCCAGGGAAATTGATCCGATCCGGATCGCCTGCTTGCTCTAATATCATTAATGTCAAATTCCATCATCTTGTACACGTCGTCACAGGAACAACCAATGCGAAAACATCCGAACTTCTATGCGGACTTCCCCGTACGGGATGTGATCGAGTTTTTCGTAATGAAACGATGGACAACTTTCCTGACCGCTTGCCAACACCATGTCCGAAACTCCTTGGAACAGCATACTCCCTATGTAGAATGGGCACTTGGCACTATCACACGATTTTTGCCCCAATTGACCGATAAGGCAGTCGATTCTTTCTCCAGCATGACATCATTGGGGTCTCTTTAGTCATGTTTTCATAGCGCCCATTCATTTTCACTGGTGGTTCGAGCTAGACTGTGTCCTCATCACCCTGCGCCGGATACACCACCACCGATTTCCTCTTCCTGCTTTTGCGACCTCCGGGTGTTTCATCTTTCTAGGCATTTTGTCAGCTGCCACGGAGGATTTTCGATGCTCCGATACGTTGGGTATTTTTGCCTGACTTCGTTCGATCGCCGACCGAAGGATCCTCCAGCAGAGAACGGTATTTCGCATTGCTGTTATCCGCCCGATGCTAAAACTTTGTTCCTTACGGCTTTCACCAGCTGGATATACCCGTGGATTGCACTCCACCAGCAGAACAGGGAGCAGTTCGATTCTAGCCCGCTCGGCTCGTTATCTTTCTGAAAATAGCCAATGAATTGGTTTTCACTCAACTAGAATATGGAATCCGACTTACCATTTCTTTCTCATCTTGATGGGTGATATCATCGACTAGGAATCGAACCTTCGGATGATTTGCCGAAATGTGCAATTCTCAATTTTTCACCGTAATTATTCACCGCGGAACAACCGAAAGAAAACAAAAATCTTGCAATCTCTTGCGACCGTTGAAATCGGATTGTTTTGAAAATCGAAGATGCGCACGTTCTTCTCTCCTCGCACGATCTCACTAACACCAACGAAATTGCGTGTAGCAGACACAAATGACAGCTAAACGATAAGTGTATAACAGTTCAGAGTAGGCCAAAATCAGGGGGCCCCAATTGTGCTGTTCCGTCCCCAAGGCGGTCCAAGTTTCATCGGTAATTGCCTATTCTTAGGCGTTTTATGGTATAGAAGATTGATTTTAATTATTAAATCACTACAAAGTGTTAGTTTGTAAAAACTTAGACGTATAATTTCAACTCAAGGAACACGATTCCAGCTTGTACGAGTTTTTTAAGGAACTTTGAATACTTGGGTGAAAAATATTACTCCATGTTATCGAAATCATAGATTAGATTGGAACAGGGATTTGTTGTTCATATTATCTTCTTTTTATTGACTTCTATGATGTGAATACCCTGTCAAGCTGATCTCGTGTTCCTAGATTTAAAATTATACGTCTTAATTTCTACAAACTAACACTTTGCAGTGATTTAATAATTATAATAAATCTTCAGTACCAAAAAACGCCAAAAATAGGCAATTATTAGCAATTTCAAATGTAATTAGAGAACATCGACCGGCTTGAGGACGGACCAGCACAATTGTGCTGGTCCTAATTTGACCCCAAAAAGTGCATAGGTGGATAAAGTAGCCGAAGTAAAGAAAGTTTTATTCTAGAGGACGTTAAGTTTATAAGAGAAATTTGAGATAATCATTATTTTATGGTCCGTCACGAAAGGGTTAAATTCCACATTTTGCTCAAATCATGGTAGAAATAAATATTTTCCTTATAATTTCGGCTTCCTTGCACCCTTTTTCGTCATAGTGTACCAGTTATGGCTAACCCCATAAGGAATGCACGCAAATAGTGCGAAAAGGAACCGAAGTTAAAAAATGTAACCATTACTGGTACAGGGTTCCTATTTTTGGAACATGCTGTAATAAATACTAAAAGTAGTTTCTGCTCCGTTTCTATATTTTTCGTGTAAAGTATGGAAACTAAGCTGTCTTTTAACTTATTGATGGCATTCGTTGGTCTTCTCGTTATTTTTGTATAAATAGCTTTCATTAGATAGTGCCATAATTGGTACACGCACCCTATATTATTATGTTTGGCAGAGCCAGAGACAGGCCGACGACTCCGTGGCAGGCCGCGCACAAGATGGCTGTTTGCGATTGAACCAACACCGAAAAGGATGCTTCATTCGGTGTATAGTCAACAAAGCGACTTGAGTCCCACCAAGTTTTGTGGATTCATCGGCTACTTGTATTCCACCGGTCACTTCAGTAGCCGTTCCAAAGTAGCCGTTTTCATATTAAAGTAAATTTAGTTCTCAAAATATGAATGTCATTGAGTAGCTGGTGGCAACGAGGTCTCGCGCATTTACTAAATATTTTAAAGCTCATTTAAAAGCCCCTCTTTTTAATAAAACGGCTACTTTGGAACGGCTACTGAAGTGACCGGTGGAATACAAGTAGCCGGTAAATCCACAAAACTTGGTGGGACTCAAGTCGCTTTGTTGACCATACACCGAATGAAGCATCCTTTTCGGTCTTGGTCCAATCGCAAACAGCCATCTTGTAAGTTTGTGTCTCTTTTTATCCGATCATTTTCATCACTATATCCCAAGTAACAATTCCATCGCTGATTGGTTTTGTTTGATGTTTATTAATGTTTTATTACAGCAATAATTAAAACTCACAGTTTTATGACTGTTTTTATGAAAACCATTAATAAAATGTTTTATAGTATACTTGAAGATATCCATAAACACAAATTTTAAGAGTAAACAAAACTTTTCGATATGTAAACCTTCTGGCAATCATTATTACCGCAATAAAACTGTTAAAACTCTCAACAGATGGCGATCCGTTCGATTAGTAACGACATCTGTTGGTGGAAAAGCAAAAACTGCGACACTGCTAGGTTTATTGGGGTCATCATAAAAGTAAACTTGCTTTTGTTTTATTTTCGCTGATTATGGTCGTCGCCATATTGAAGAATTTACGTGAATGAAAAATAGTAAATTTTGCTTAGATTAGCAATAAATTGGTAGTTTGCCACCATTTTCATAGCATGCTCACACTCTCTCTGCTGAGTTTTCTTGTGATTCGGGATAGTTTTACTAAATTCACAAATTGATTTATTTCATTCCAAGATGATAATATTCACTATTTTCGAAGCGCATTAATTTTATGATTCTGCAACCTCAATATTCACGGTAAATTCGAATGCGCATAAGCCTACCAGCACAATAACTACTAAAATACTACTTTGAAATAATCGCTTTTTACTTACGAATGATGTATCCTCCTGAACTTTACGTGCCATCGAAGAAGCTTCTCTGCATCTAGAGCTGTCATAGTTTTTGTTGAAAAAAAAAAACAACAACAATCGAGAATAGGAAATATTTCAACTAGGTTTTAGCGAGCGGGTTTATTGCTACTCTTAATGCGGTTTGCAAAACCTCTCCGAGAGTGGTCCACTTAGCCGGAAGATACTCTTAAAAAGGTTATCAAGAGGTTTTGATGTATGATTCAGTTTTATTGCAAGTTTTATAAAATTGGTCATGGAGATCTCTTGTAGAGTCGAACAAAACTTAAAATGTTACTTGGGTATATAGTCTTCCCCTTCCATAAACTAAAGGCAAGTTAGTACATGGGAAATTTAAACCAATCACTAGTCAACCAGTGATGACATTTGATTAGCCGAATATCCAACTGACGTGTTCTAAAATTCATAGCATATTTCCAACAATTCGATCCGTTCGACACCCCCAATCCATTACTGGAATGCAGAAAAAATGAGATTACTGCGCCCAGTCACTGCAACTGCCATCAGTTACAGGCAGGAAGTACCATTATAGCTGGAAAATGGACGGCTTTTCAATTTCCCGACTTAATCCAATATTTCAACGACCAGTTTAGCACATTTCGCATATTGTGAATGTGGGTGGGACATATCTATGATTCAACTGGTGAGGTTGGATGGCCTCAAAATTCCTCTTTTTGGAATCTGGCGATGTCCAATGGGATTGTAACAGGATTGTCATCAGCCTCCATCCATCACAACACTGTCCATCTCCATCATTGTCGTATTCGATAAGTTTATCAAAAGCAGTCACGATGTTCAGCGTAACAAGTAAGTACATATAGGGACGAAACCGTGTCAAGCCACATGATTGTTACATCAAATCGAAATCAAACAGCAAGAAAACACATTTAACCAGCAGAAACAAACAAATGCCACAATGCAATGTACAACAGACAGACCTTGGGTGCCGATTCAATCCACACAAAGCTACTTATCAAACCACATTCTAAGAAGCTTACATTGATATCACCAAATGTCGTTGTCTCCACATCTGAACGTGGTGATGCGTAACATACCCATTCTGTGGGGGGGGAATCTGGAGCATTATGGGCATCTTGGAATTTGATGATTCCAGTTGTGATGTTATTTTCAAATTGAAAGACAACGTGTTACCGAAGATACACGAATTTGATTTTGAGTATAAACCTTGAAACCTTGTTGACAACAAAGTAATTTTACTCCCGCACCGATTGTAGAGTGTCTTCATCATCGGTCTTGGGCGAAGCTTCTCTGATTTCCCCGAACGAGTAGGTTTTTAAGGTTTAAACCGTCGTTGACCTCTACCTGTCTTCCTGCTATTGTTTTCATTATTCTTCCTTCCGACATTTCCACTACGTGGCCAGCCCACTAAAGTCTGCTATATTTTTTCGTATCATAGTATCTGCTTCTTTGTACACTTAGTACAACTCGTGATTCTAAGCCACACACAAGCGGTTGGTCACTCTTCACATTGTGCCCAGCACACATGCCGGCACAATTCGGCACACTTCTGGCACACATAGGCACAACAACTTTGTGATATAGAATTAATCTTCCAACATACTTACGATTACAAAAATCTTTTTAGATTGATTACACTAGTTTACAAAATAAAACGAAAGTCGTGAACTTCTGTCAACGACCTAAATTTTCGAAGCATAATTTAGCGCTAATTTCGAAACCGTGCTTCAAAAAATTTATAGTAGAACAGTTTTTGAGTTTTGGCTCAATATCGAGTTTTACAACTTTTTAAAATATGGAATTTACTAAAATTCAAATATCTTGCGTTTTGTTCAACCAAGTTTTAATCTTTTTCCATGAAATAAAAGCTGAATATAATACCATTCGATCATCTGAATGCAGGTTTTGCGTCAGATTGATGAAATTCAAGATATAGGCGAGATTTGGGGACGATCTCCTTAAATTTTTGCTAAATTTCCAAAAATATATGAAGAAATATATTTTTTTCAATAAGAAAAAAACAATTTAAAATTTTTTTCTCAACGTTTATTTGACATATCATATGTAGGCGAGATACAGTAAAAAATTCAGCTCAATCGGATCATTAATTACGGAGAACCAGATGTGTGAAGTGGGCGACTTTGCTTAAAAATAGAACAAAAATCGATTTCAAATCATCAGCCTTGTATGGAAAGTCGAAAAAATTTCCGCTCTACTGTAATTTTTTTCCTTCGCGTTTTCGAACTCAGGGCATGATTCTACGCCAAAAACGATCATCAGCTTACCGAGTTCAAAAATGCTGTAAACTAGTGTTATAGACAAGTATTCTGGGTGGAATTTTGTTGGTAAACACCGATTAGATTAACCATTATGTGGCCGGCAGGGTACCCGGGTACCCAGCACCCATTTAAAATACACGGTGTAGAAAAAAGCAAAAAGATTGCCGGCCACATAACGGTTAACAGCATTTGTCAAAAACTGACAGGGTTTCAAATAGCGCAAAAACATTCGAAGAAAACACTCCATTGGTCACATGCGGCACAGCTCCCGGTACGTTCGGCACACTTCGGCACGCACTGCAAAATGATCGGCACAGTTTTGGTACACATTGGCACACGCTAAAAAATAACGGCACAAATGAAGTGTGCTGAATGACCAATTCCTTGGCCACACAGCTTTTTCTTGTTTTCCACCGAGAATTGTCCGCATTTTGCATTTGAAAACTCCGTAAGCTTTCCTGCACCGCTAACCGCGCGGTCACAATACCTAAAATCTTAAAATGCCCCTAACTCAAAAATGAATAACTCAAAAGCTGTGAATTCGACCCTGTCCCAATGGACATACAAAACATAAAAGAAAAAGGAAGAACAGACCCAGATGCTCACCTTACCCAACTTCTCTCAGCCGAACGTTGTCACTGTGTCTTGGATGAATCAAATAATTTCCCGTTGACGGCTGGATGCCTCCAACCCTCCTTCTCCCTAGCACTCCATCCCATCCCCAACGCGTAGTTGTTTCGTTACAAGATTGGATTTATTGAGTTTTGTTTGGCGCCGCCGCCACGCTCTGCGCTCGTCAGGATTTCAGCTATCCTACGTAGGATTTGGTTCGTTTGCACTTTGATTCGACGGCTTTTACCAGGAAATTTTCAATACTACTTAGCAATTTGTGCGTGGGATTGGAGAGAAGACGATAGCGAGCGTGTCAACGCACAAACCGCCACGTGGTGACGGCAAATGGCGAAGCTGCGCTGGATTCCAACAAGTAATTTCAATTGTTTGCATGTCATTTGAAGCATAAGGGGAGGATTTATTTCAGGATCGATGTCGTCGTCGTCGTCGGCGCGTCGTTAGGAGGGATTCTGATAGAAATAGTCATGGTGGAATTTTCCCGCAATTCAAATCAACGATTTTATTTTATTTTGTGTATCTTGGGGAATTGGCTCTCGAATTGATCGTCCTTTTTCTTCTTCTAAGTTGTAATTTTTTTCAGTCTGTCTGCAACAGTCTTATCATATAACTTCGACAGTTATTAGTATTAAAGACTTTAAACTGTATTTTGCATGGCAGTTTAACAGGGTCACACAGCTGATACCATATGCGGCAAACACCGACTTTGCTTGGATGTTTTCCGGCATTATTGCAACCTGACCTGCTCACGATATCCTTCCGGATTTGACTTCAGGATGCGCTGGGTTTACCGTAGAGTTCAGTGAGCTCCTGGTTCATTCTTCGCCGCCACACACCGTTCTCCTACATGCTGTCGAAAAACGTCTTTAGCACTTGTCGCCCAAAAACTTCAAGTGCTTGCAGATTCTCTTCAAGCGTGGTCCATGTCATGTGGCTACAGAGGAATACCGGTCTTTTTAGCGTTTTATACATGGTACATTTCACATTTGTTATGGTGTTGAATCTTTTTTAACCGCAGTTTCTTCTATAGCTTTTAATCCGTTAACGCCCAAGGCTTCTCACATTTGAGTCTTGAAATCAATTTGTTATCAATAATCAAGTTCTAATAAAATTTAAATAATTTTACGAAAAACATGGAAGTCTATGGTGTAGCTGATAGTTTTCTAAAGCTCTATTTCAGCACAACTTTTATACTATCGTTACATTCCAGATGGATACAATACAACTCTAAACGGTGAAAGAGATGATATCTACTTTAAAATAATAGTAGAAGAACTGTCAGTTTACTACAGAAATGTCTATCTTTCTCAACAAATTCTCAACAAAGAGTAATCCTCGCGGAAGTTTTGGAGAGAAGATTCCAATCTCAGCAAGAATACAGGGAGGGTTCCCAAGGGAAATCTAGGAAGGAATCTTCAAAAGAATCTCAGGAGAAATCCTTTTAAGGATCCTGTGAAAAATCATCAGAGGAAATCCGAGTAAATAAATAAATAAATTACTGGTTTTCGGCTACGCAGTCTTTATTTAATTAACGATGAAAACCAGTAATTAAACCATACAGTCGATCATTTATCAGTTAAATGAATAAATCACTGAGAAAATCCCCGTGGGAATCCGCAAATGAATCTCGGGATAAACGCCTGAAAATATGCCTATGGGAGTCCTGGAAAAATATTCAAATCTCTAAAAAAAATCACGGGGAATCCTTGAAAGAATTCCGGGAAGATCACTGTAGGAATTCTGTGAGGAGTTGCGAAAGGAATACAGCCCGGGAAGGAAAGCCCGGGAGAAATTCCTGAACAAGAAGAAAACCCAAAAATTTTGAAATAATCCCTGGAAAAATCTCGTTAGAAATTCCTGAAGAAATTCCTAAAAGAATCTAAAAATGAGAATCCTGAAATACCACTGAAAGATTCAAGGAGGAATCCCTGATGATATCCCGAGAAGTATCTCCGAAGGAATTCCAAAAGAAATCCCGAAAGGAATCCCAAGGGGCAATCCCTGAAGGCATATCGGAAAAAGTCTGAAAAGAGAATCCCGGGACAGTTCCTGTAGGGTCTCAGGAGAAATCCTGTACAAATACCAGGGTAAATTCCTAAAATAAACTCGAAAAGAATTCATGAAGGAACCACGAGAAAAATGTCTGATAGAATCCCTGAAAGCATCCAGAATGAACCCCAACAGAAATCTGTTAATGAATTACGGAAGAAGTACCTGGAAGAGTTGCGAAGGAAATTCCGGGATAAATCAATCCCAGGAGAAATTTTTAAAGAAATCCTTAGGTTTGCACATAGATTCATGCCTTACTTGGAATGCTCGTATTCAGCAAATTTCAAATTAAATTTATTCCTGGTGTGGCCTTATGAAAAGATTGCTATCTTTCGTACCCAATGAAGCATTACTGCAGTTTAATTACGTATGCATTCATTACATAATACAATATTTTCATTTCTGCTAAATCAAAACTTAAGAAAGTACTTACATTGCAGAACAGATGTGTTAAAGTAATTTTCAAGTATCCTCACACATATTTTACACTTTACACAAATCGACATCATTAAATAATTCTTATTTTGGGTTTGCGCATATGGAATCTGTAAAGGATACCCGGGAGAGAACTCAGTTAGAATTCAGGATGAATCCCTGATACAATCTTGGGAATAATCTATATATATAAAAATGAATTTCCGTCTGTCTGTCTGTCTGTCTGTCTGTCTGTCTGTCTGTCTGACCGCTATGCATTCGGAAACTACTAAACCGATCGGTGTGAAATTTTGTATGTGAGTGCTTTAGGGACAGGGGAAGGTTCTTAGCTTGGTGCGGGACCTCTCCGGTCTCTGGAACGGGGGGCTCCCATACAGATGACTTTGCGAGGGACGTCCCTATGGAGCCGTACGTCAAAAAACACAGTAGGCAGGCAGTACGACCAACGATGTATGACGTCGGGAAGTACAAGTGAATGCTTCTAAACAGACAGATATGTCAACATTGTAAGTGTACTGTAAGTACGCCAGTATTGATGGTGGTCAGCAAATTTAGGCGCTTCAGGATTCAGCCTGTCCGATTTTACTACCATGGTACAGACCTATAAAAAAAAACGATATCGGGACGCGGAATGGTCGCACAAGCATCCACCGACCAAGAAATTCAACTGGCTTGAGAGGGCTGCCACCAACCGGAAGGTTTCTCAGGATTACTACGACCCGGAAAAATCGGATGATTTTTTTCTAGAAGGAGGCCCAGAGAGCTTGACTTGAGATGACATAGTCGCCCGATATTTGAATATGCATATCTGGATTGCAGTTTTGAAGAATCAAAATGACTGGATTCTCCAGAGATTCCTTCAAGAATGCATTTAGGGATTCTTTGGGGGTTTGTCCTTAAGTGGGGATTCGGATATCTTTAGAGGTTCCTTCAGTGATTGTTCCATTGCTGTTTTCGCGGTTTCCTTCGAGAGTTTAACCAGAGATCCATTATAGTCATTCTGTAGGTATTCCTTCAGAGATGTCATCCAAAATTTCACTATAAATTGCAACAATTAATCCATCTGAAATTCGCAGTATTTATACAGGAATGTCTTGCAGAAATTATTCAGATCCAATTGATCATTCAATAATTCGTCTAGAAATTATTGCAGACATGGAATTCTTCAGATTGTTTTCTTCAGTGATTCCTTCAGAATCTTCCAGGAATTCGCTAAGAAAACTCTCCTGTGATTCCCTAAGGAACTACCCCACCAGGAACTACCCCAGGAACTCCTGCGAAAATTACCTCAGGAATTCTTGCAGAAATTAATCCAATAATTCGTTCAGAAATTACAACGGAATTTACAAGGAATTTCTTCAAGAAATCATCCTCCCGGAGTTTATACACGAATTATTCTAAGAATTCGGGGATTCCTTCAAGGAATCCTCCAGAGATTTCTCCCGAATTTGGTTCAAGAGATTACTCCAGTAATTCCACCAGGATTTACCAGTAAGTTACCAACGATTCCTCGAGGAATTTACCAGGAACACCTTCAGTGATTCCACGTAAGATTCTTCCGGAGCAGAAGATATTAAAAACCATCAAAACTAAACCAATTTAAAGTGTCATATTGTTAGATCCACAATTAAAATGTGGCAATACAAAGTTTGCCGGGTCAGCTAGTATTTATATAATAATAAATTTCTGTCTGTCTGACCCTTATGGATTTGGAAACTATTGAACCGATCGACGTCAAATTTTGTATGCAGGGGGGTTTGGGACCGGGGAAGGTTGTTAGCTTGGTGTGAGACCTCTCCGGTCTCTGGAACGGAGGGCTCCCATACGGATGACTTCGCGAAGGACGTCTTTATGGAGCTACATGTCAAAAAAAAACACAGTAGGCAGGCAGTACGACGTTTGCCGGGACAGCTAGTCCTTGATAAAAATACCGGAAGGAATCCCGAGAGAAATACCTAATGGAATTCTGGGATGAATCATTGAAGGAATGGCGGAAGGAATCCCTAAAGTAATGCCGGAAAATATCCCTAAAGCAATCCTGGCAGAATTCTCGAAAGGAATCCCGAGAGGAATTCCTAACAGAATTCCATGGAGATTTTCTGATGGAATTCTTGGCAGAGTCCTCAAGAATTCCTGAAAGAAATCCCTACCAAAAAAAACGAAAAAGATCAACAAAGGATCCTTAGAAAGAATCCCTTAATGAAACTCGTGTAAAATCACAGGAGGAATCGTGCGAAAGCAAAAAAAAAATACATAAAAAATCTTGGTAGTATGTGCGGACATTATTGACGACGGAAACTTTTGGGCGCAGTTTGACTATCACTAGTTAGTGGTCGGAGTTGATGTTAGCGCCACGATAGGTCCTGACGTCAATAATGTCGGAGAAGTGCCGTCCGTCAATCAGAACATGGTCGATATGCGATTCCTTCTGCTGTGGTGATCTCCAGGGGTAACGATAAGGAAGGCTATGTTGGAAAAAGGTGCTACAAGTGGCCATGTTTTTGGAGGCGGCGAAATCGATGAGGCATAGACCATTTTCGTTCGTCAGCTGGTGGGAGCTGGACTTTTCAATCGTCGGTCTGAATTCCTAATAAAGTTAATAAACTATAGAGGACGGATGTCGCTGACGTCGCTGCCGAAACATCTCTTGCTGGCGGAGACACTTAGAGAAACTGAAGTACTCTTTAAAGAGTAATTTTTCACCCATTTCGAGAGTAACTAGGTGAACTCATAAAAAGAGTAAACCGCTTGTACGTCAAATCAACGAGTGATTTTTACCCTTTTTCTGGAGCGATTTGAGATTGGAAAAAGAGTAAAATTCACCCTGTTAATCCATTTACGCGGACTTAAAGAAATTTAAACTTTCAAAATCATAAAAATACTATGCACTTGATAAATGACCGTTCGTTTCAGAACTTTATTTCATCGTTCTCATCTCATAATCAATTTAATTAATATTTGTGTATGTTTTGCCAGAACTTTTTGCATTTAGCCTTCGGTCGATGGAATTTGCGCTCCCAGCTTCATCGATGCTTTCGATCTCGGTGGAGCTCTTGAACCACGGGCCTACCTAAAAACATACATTTGGCCAATAAGTTTATCACTTTATTGAATATTTTGTAGCACTCACCTGCAAAAGCGTTATGCAGCATCGCAATGTATGAGAGATATTTAAACCAAACAACATCAGCCTTGTACGACTGGGTGCGCCACGAAAATGTTCAAGAACATTTTCACTCATTAAAGAGTATTATCGTCGCACCACCAAATCAAAGTCGTCGCTAGAAGCACATGCGAAGTTGCAGCTGCGAAGTAAATTTGAATCTTTTTTTTCTGTTGCACATCATTAAGCTAATTAAGAGCAACAATATGCACTAATCCAAATTGAGTTGCGACATTTCTAAGTAGGTTAAAAATCATTTTTTGTATTTCGACCAAAAGCATAATATACTGTCAAAACCTGAGAAAGGGCAAAATTTACCCATATTTAGAAATTGACAAGTACCCTTTATTTTGACAGCTTCATATATAAGAAAAAAGAGGGTACTTTTAACTCCTTAAAGGGTAATGGCGGGTTCGCAGTGCAGGCCGGGCTATAAGTGTCAAAGCGAAAAAGTATGCAGTTTGACAGATAGATACCCGACATGTTTCCGAACGAGAACAAAGGGAACAGCAGCGACATTCGTCCTTCTATAGTTTCTTACTTACCTTACCGGTCAGGCTAAGGCCGGGGTGGCCTCTGCTGTACATAGTAGCCGCCTCCATTCCACTCGGTCCATGGCTGTTTGTCTCCAGTTCCGCACTCTGCGTAGGGTCCGCAGATCGTCCTCCACTTGGTCGACCCACCTAGCTCGCTGCGCTCCACGTCTTCTTGTACCTGTCGGATGACTCTCGAGAACCATTTTAGTCGGGTTGCTATCCGACATCCTGATGACGTGACCCGCCCACCGTAGCCTCCCGATTTTCGCGGTATGGACGATGGTTGGTTCTCTTAGCAGCTGATGCAGCTCGTGGTTCATTCGCCTTCTCTAAGTGCCGTCTTCCATCTGCGCTCCGTCGTAGATGGTACGCAACACCTTCCGTTCGAAAACTCCAAGGGCGCGTTGGTCCTCTGCACGTAGGGTCCATGTTTCGTGCCCATAGAGGACGACCGGTCTAATCAGCGTTTTGTAGATGGTTAACTTCGTGTTACGGCGAACTTTGTTCGATCGTAGAGTTCTGCGGAGTCCAAAGTAAGCACGATTTCCTGCCACAATGCGCCTCTGAATTTCTCTGCTGGTGTCGTTGTCGTCGGTCACCAGTGAGCCCAAGTACACGAATTCTTGAACCGCCTCGATTTCATCACCGTTGATATGAATTCGGGGGGGGGGGGCGGGCGCGGTGATTCCTCCCTGGAGCCCTTTGCCATCATGTACTTTGTCTTCGACACATTAAAGACTAATCCGATTCGCCTGGCTTCACTCTTTAGTCGGATGTACGTTTCCGCCATCGTCTCAAATTTACGAGCAATAATATCAATATCATCGGCGAAACCAAGCAGCTGAACGGACTTCGTGAAAATCGTCCCACTCGTGTTTATCCCCGCTCTTCTTATTACACCCTCCAAAGCAATGTTGAACAGCAAGCACGAAAGACCATCACCTTGCCGTAACCCTCTGCGAGATTCGAAGGGACTCGAGAGTGTCCCTGATACTCGAACTACGCACATCACTCGATCCATCGTCGCCTTGATCAACCGTATCAGTTTATTCGGGAATCCGTATTCGTGCATAATCTGCCATAGCTGTTCTCGATCGATTGTATCATACGCCGATTTGAAATCGATGAACAAGTGATGTGTGGGCACGTTGTATTCGCGGCATTTCTGCAACACCTGGCGGATGGCGAACATCTGGTCCGTTGTAGCTCGTTCACCCATAAATCCAGCCTGATATTGCCCCACGAACTCTCTTGCAATCGGTGATAGACGGCGGCATAAAATTTGAGAGAGTATCTTGTAGGCAGCGCTCAGTAGTGTGATCGCGCGGTAGTTCCCGCAATCCAACTTGTCGCCCTTTTTGTAGATGGGACACACGATACCTTCCATCCATTCCTCCGGTAATACTTCCTCCTCCCAAATCTTGGTAATGACCCAGTGTAGTGCTCTCACCAGTGCTTCTTCACCGTATTTTAGAAGCTCGCTTGGTAGTTGATCTGCTCCAGCGGCCTTGTTGTTTTTCAACCGGCCAACCTCCTCCTCAATCTCTTGAAGGTCAGGGGCCGGAAGTCTTTGGTCCTGTGCACATACTCCTAGATCTGTTACCACGCCACCTTCGGTACTTGCAACGTCGCCATTGAGGTGCTCATCGTAATGCTGCCGCCACCTCTCGACCACCTCACGCTCGCTCGTGAGAATATTCCCGTGATTATCTCGGCACATGTCGGCTTGTGGCACAAAGCCTCTGCGCGAGCGGTTCAGCTTCTCGTAGAACTTTTGTGTGTCCTTAGCGCGGTACAGCTCTTCCATCGCTTCGCGATCTCGTTCTTCCTGCTGGCGCTTCTTCATCCGGAAGACTGAGTTCTGCCTGTTCCGCGCCTGTTTGTAACGTGCCTCATTCGCTCTCGTACGGTGTTGCAGCATTCTCGCCCATGCTGCATTCTTCTCGTTTTTCAACTGTTCACATTCGCCGTCGTACCAGTCGTTTCTGTGATTCGGAGTCGCGAAGCCTAGTGCTGTAGCCGAGGTACTACCTATGGCGGATCGGATGTCCCTCCAGCCATCTTCAAGTGTAGCTGCGCCAAGCTGCTCTTCCGTTGGTAGGGCCACTGCTAACTGCTGCGCGTAGTCTTGAGCCACTTCTACGGTACGAAGTTGCTCGATATTGAGCCGCGGCGTTCGACTTCGACGCGTGGTGATAACTGTCGAAAGTTTTGAGCGCATGCATACAGCGACTAAGTAGTGATCCGAATCTATATTCGCACTGCGGTATGTGCGGACGTTGGTTATATCTGAGAAGAATTCTGGAGCTCGATTTGAATAGGTCGTATGTGCTTTTGTCGATATAAAATTCGATCAGTTTCATTTAGTCATTGTAGCAATACGGCAGATATTTTGCAAACTTTTAATGATAGAACAGAAAGCCTGTTTTGTGAGGATTCTGCTGTATGTATCAACTCTGCTCAATTTCAACTGTTTTCGCTATAATAAGCGAATCCAACTGATCGAATTTTTAATCGACAAAAGCACATACGACCTATTCAAATCGAGCTCCAGAATTTACCGTCGATTAGAACGTGGTCGATTTGGTTTTCTGTTTGTTGGTCGGGTGATCTCCAGGTGGCTTTGTGGATATCTTTGCGGGGGAAGAAGGTGCTTCGGACTACCATACCACGGGAGGCTGCAAAGTTTACGCATCGCTATAGTTTCTTAACTCTATTGAATTCCTCCTTCTGGCGAAGACGGCTAATAACAAGACAAACATCTACCTTCTTGCTACATATACCTTGGGAGCTACAAGCACACTAGCACCACGAACGACTTCGGGGAACAACATCATGAATGAGTGTGCATGCTATGCAGCATCAGTGTTTCCGAAGTGCACGTTTATAATGCTGAAGTTGAAGAATGGGCCCTTGATCCTCATCCTGCACATACTTTCGTCGATGGGCTACGCGCCTCTGCATGTCGACCATCACGAAAAAAGCTGTTCCCAGCTCACGTATGTTGCTGCAACTCTGGTAGATGGTATTATTACCTCTAAACGTTCGCAAAATGGAGCGGGAGCCAAACATTGAAGATGGAGGTTATGTTAAACCTTGTTGAACCTGTGTGATTGAGTGAAGAGTATTGTTATCTAGGTGCAGCGGATATAATCAAAATTGTTATCACGATATTTCCATTTGCCGCTGTCAATCCGTTGGAAAGCGAGGAGAAGGATAAACATTGTTTTGAGCCTATTTTAGCTAATTTTGTAACAACTATCCATCAAAATTTTCATCGCGAATGGAAAATAATCAACTTTGAACATGATAGCAAAATTGGAATAATGGTGGATTGATCATGTTTACACGGAGAAATCAAACTACCTAATTTTTGGGTCGATTTTACTCAAAGCTGAGTATATCGAATAAACTAGTTACCCAAAATTAGGTTGTGTTCCCTCTTTCCCTCACCGATGTTGTCAAAAACAAACAGAGATGCATCTACCCAACGGGGGTCCTTGAGCCCAATAAGCCAATTTTGGGTAAATGCAGGTTTACTCAAATTTGGGTTGAATGAGGGGGGGGGGCTTGAGTTGAATTTACCTACTCTTAAGTAAATGTTTTTGCTGGAGGTGAAGGCAATTTACCTAGTGTGAGTTTAATCGATTTACTCAAATTTGGCTTATTGGGCCGAACTATGGGATTGCGTCAAAAGAACTCAATTTTGGGTAGTTTGGCGGTTCCGTGTACCATTTCCGAACAGCGTCGCGACGGCGTGTTTGACAACCGAGCTGAGAGAGGTGATTGCAAGAAAATTGAACGCTCGTG
Source organism: Aedes albopictus (assembly GCF_035046485.1). Taxonomy (NCBI): domain Eukaryota; kingdom Metazoa; phylum Arthropoda; class Insecta; order Diptera; family Culicidae; genus Aedes; species Aedes albopictus. The sequence continues at coordinate 190,231,072 of NC_085137.1, read as the reverse complement.
CGTGTTTACAAGCTGTGTGCCGGGAGTGTGTAGGTGTGTGTTGGCTAGCTTGAAACCTAAAACCGTTTCTATTCGCAGCACTCAGTGTCCAACATATCTCCTGCAGCGCTATGATGCCGAACTCGCGGTACTTCACTAGATCGGCAAGTATACGGCTAATCCCAATGTAGTTGAGAGCACAGAGAAACAGACGTCACACTCACATCGCTTCCCATCGATCACCTTTTTGGTTGATTCAAATATTGAGCTTTGCAAGGATTTTGCGACGATCGTGCAAATGTTTAATCTTTGACAACACAATGCTCACACATCCAACAACAAAGGAAACAGTGCATAAACAAACCGATTAGTCGAAACACCACCCCAAAATAACGCACCGTTACTGGAAAACTGTAGCGGCGACATCAACCAATGTATGCTGAAACCGGTGTGCATATTTTGTGGTGGGACAATCTTGTTTGCCTGTGCGTCGTATTTGGCGCAAGATCGTCAATATTCAGTAGTTGGTCAATTTACCACTCACGGCACTGGCATCTTTTTTGTTCCTGTTTGTCGTTTACTCACTACCGTCACCTAGTGGTAGCCCGGCCAAATACAGTACGTTTAGCATTAGGCGATTCCAGGTATCAGTAGGTCGGCTCTAGAGGCACGTTCTCCTCCATTTGGGAAATTTGTGCCATCGCCATGAACACGAGCCTATTCATCATTTACCTGACGGAAAAGGGAATGAAAAAGGATAGGAGTTGGGAAAGGACTGGTAAGGGAATAGGATCGTCATACTCGCAAAAGCGTACCACAATGGGTTCACATAGCGTCCTGAAAAGGACACTGTAATAACGCATAAGCGTGCCACAATGGGTTCGAACAGCGCCCTGAGAAGGGCACTGTGATAATGCATAAAGCGTAAAGAGAGCCTATAGCTCTTTACCACAGCGGGTCAAGAACAACAGAACGTCCTGAAGATTCAGGTTTCTGAAGTCAGTTTCACTTAATAAGTGTTTCCCGAGTACTCGGAAACGCAATTGCGCAAAAGCTGGACAGTTACATATTAAATGATACGAAGTTCCATAATCGGATTCACAGCTATCACATGCAAATGAATCAGCTTGCTGAATATTCGCCATGTGATAACTGAGTCGGCAGTGGCCAGTCAATGCTTTGACCAGCATGCTGCAATTCTGCTTTGACAGATTTGTTAGATACTTTGCCACCCCTAGAGATGGCTCAATACAATACAATTTTGTTTGACGACATGACTCCAAACTATTCCAGTATTGTTTGTGCTGAGTGGCAGCCCAGGTGTCAATCTGAAGCTTCACCCAACACTTGGATACCGGAATAGCTGGCTCAGGGCCAATGAAGTCATGTGATGCTCCAGTGCGAGCTAACTCATCAGCCAATTCATTTCCAGCGATGGAAGAATGGCCAGGTACCCATACAAGGTGAACAGCGTTTGCTGAATTCAGCTCCTCAATTTGAGTTCGACAAGCGATAACTATCTTCGACCTGGAGTTGGCCGAAGCAAGTGCTTTAATAGCAGCCTGGCTATCTGAACAGAAGTATATTACTTTGCCCATTACGTACTGCTGAAGTGCTGATTGCACTCCGCACATAAGAGCAAAGATTTCGGCCTGAAAAACGGTGCAGTGTCTGCCAAGTGAATAAGACTGATACAGCCTTAGTTCACGAGAATAAACACCAGCACCTGCTCGACCTTCTAGAAGGGAGCCATCAGTGTAACATACGATGCCGTCTGAAATACTTCTCTCCAGATAACCAGATGTCCACTCTTCCCGGGAAGGGAATTTCGTGGAAAATGTCCTATATGGAAAATTACAAGCAATTGTAAGATCACTTGGAGCAAGGACAACTTTGTCCCAATTCACCAAAAGTGGAAACAACGAGGTGTGTGTTGAACTGCGGTTCACAGGAGTTTCCTCTAGTAAACCGAGTACCCATAGACGGTAAGTGCAAGAAAGTGCTTCTTGTTTGAGATGAATGTGTAGTGGGACAACGTCAAAGAGAACTTCGAGCGCTGCCGTGGGAGTTGAAGAGAACGCTCCAGACATCGCCATTAAGCACATCCTTTGGAGATGGCCTAACTTTGATTGGACCGTTATCACTTCGCCCTTTTGCCACCACACAAGACATCCATAGGCCAATATTGGCCGAACAACAGTTGTGTAGATCCATTTGATATACTTGGGTTTTAGACCCCAAGTTGTACCAAAGGTTCGCCGGCATTGCCCGAAGGCCATACAAGCTTTCTTGATTCTGAACTCAACATGAGGTGTCCAGGAAAGCTTGGAATCAAGAATGACTCCAACGTACTTTACCTGTTCAGTCACATTGATTTCAGAATCAAAGAGACGTAAAGTTCGAACACCATTACGGTTTCGCTTTTCCGTGAAAAGAACAATAGATGTTTTACTCGGATTTACCGAAAGGCCATATTGGCGACACCAACCCTCAACTACCTGAAGAGCGTTTTGCATCAGGTCGAAAAGGGTGCTGATGCACATACCGACTAACAATGTTAGGTAGTCGTCGGCAAAACCATAAGTAGGAAAACCGCTATTATTGAGTTGCCTCAATAGCGTATCTGCTACGAGATTCCATAAAAGTGGTGATAAGACTCCCCCTTGGGGGCATCCACAAACACTCAATTTCCTAATCGCCGCTTGACGCAATGTCGAGAAGAGATGTCGGTTTTTGAGCATTTGGTGAATCCAATTGGAAATCATTGGAGATATACCATGACCCCGTGCGGCTTCCAATATGGCATCGAAAGGCACGTTGTCAAAGGCACCCTCGATATCTAAGAAAACACCCAAGCAGGATTGCTTTTGAGCGAATGCCTTCTCGATATCGTAAACAACTTTGTGTAAAAGAGTCACAGTGGACTTTCCAGATTGGTAAGCATGTTGGTTCACATGAAGAGGCACATTGGCCAGATAAACATCACGGATGTGATGATCCACAATGCGTTCTAAGCATTTCAGAAGAAAAGAGGTCAAGCTGATAGGTCTGAAGCTCTTTGCTTCTTCATACGACGCGCGACCCACTTTCGGAATAAACTTCACAGTAATATCCCGCCAGGATTTGGGAATATACCCTGTAGCAAAATTGCAAACAAGTAGTTGTTTCAAAACATGTTTGAAATGATCAAATCCCTTCTGAAGCAAAATAGGATAAATCCCATCTGCCCCAGGAGATTTGAAAGGAGCAAAGCTATTAAGAGCCCACTCAATCGATTCTATAGTTACAATACTCCGAGCCGAAGCTAAAGAATCATAACTACAAGAAAAGACATCAGGATCATCCGAAGATGTAATATCCACACATCCGGGGAAGTGTGTACTGAATAAACATTCTAAAACTTCCTCATCAGAGGAAGTGAAATCACCATTTGGCAAACGAAGTTCGTTCACTTGAAAATCCTTAGATTTTGCAAGGATTTTGTTCAATCGACTGGCTTCACTCAGACTGGAAACATTTGTACAAAGGTTTTTCCAGCCGGATCGTTCAGCAGACCGAAGAGCTTTCTGGTAGGCCTTGCGAGCCGACCTGAAAGCCTCCGATCCAGCCGAACGTCGTCTGTTCCAACTCTTTCTACATTGTTTCCTAAGCTTCGCCAGATCGGAGTTCCACCAAGGGGTTCCTCTTGTGGTCTTCACAGACCGCAGAGGGCAGGCTTCTTCAAAAGCTTCCATGATGAAGGCCGTTGTGGTATCAACGGCATCATCTAAATCACTTGGAGTGTCAATTGATGGTGAGTATCCATGAAATTTGGCTGCAACCAAATCGGTAAAGAGATCCCAGTTGGTTGACCGGGGATTCCTGAAACGCAAAGTTTGCGAAGTAAAATTCACATGTTCAAACAAGATGTAACGATGATCAGATAAAGATTCTTCATCTGACACATGCCAATTGGTCAGCTCATGACTAATTCTGCTAGAGCAAAGCGTTATGTCTAACACTTCCTCTCTACCAGATACCATGAAGGTTGGGCGGTTGCCTATGTTAAGTAATCCAAGATCTGTACTACTCAAGTATTCCATCAAACTGGAGCCTCTCAAATTGATGTCTGAGCTGCCCCAGATTATATGGTGAGCATTAGCATCACTGCCAACAATTAGCGGAAGGCCTTTTGAAGTGCAGTATGCAATGACTTGCTTGAAAGCATCCGTAGGGGATGGTTCATCATGCGGTAAATAAACCGAACAATAAACGTATTTCCTGTTGAGGTTTCCAACAAATACATCTATTATGATAGCACATACATCTCTGGTAGTTAGTTCAGAGATGAGTGTAGCAACGATTGCGTTGTTGACAAGCACACATGCTCGAGGCATGACACGTGAGTTTGCCATTTCATTTTTACTGAAAGTAGCAAACACCGGATTGACAAGGTTTCCTAAATAGAAATTCCCCTTACGAAAGCAAGGTTCTTGGACTAACGCCACTTGGGCTGTACCATTTTGCATAAGTCTACAAAGATTGATCGTTGCTGTTCTTTTGTGCTGAAGATTGATCTGAGCTATCCTAACCGTAGCCACTACCCAAACTAGGCAAGATTAAACTCTTAACAATCACAGCACAAAAAAGAACAGCAACAATAAAGCCAGATCGGTATCGAATTGAGTGCGCCAAAGGCGAGGATGCACAGAATACACTGTGTAAAACGCATAATGCGAAACCATATAGGTGAAAATCTAAACTAATTAATAACATCTTCATAATCCCGCCCTTATTCAGCCTCAAGTATGAGATTGAAGAAGGGCAGCTGATTGTCTCGGAGAAACACAAGGTCCACCGCGCTATTGCTCCGGTTAGCACAGTAAGGGCAAATACTGTGGAGGGTGCCCTGGTACTCCACAGGCTCCGTTTGCGGTTAGGTTTTTATTAGACCCCTCTAGCCATTCATTCCTAGGCACGGTAAGCATAAAGCCGCATAACACCATGAATTAGGGGTCACCTGATTAGTGGATTCCTACCACTGGAACAGGCGGTCCGTAGTGCTATTCTTAGCCAGTTGAACTAACCACTACCGACACTACACAGCTATCTAGGCTGATCGGGAAAAGAAGTTGATATTGGTGATCAACTTCATACGGGCCCGAAAAGCCGTGTGCGTCGTATTTGGCGCAAGATCGTCAATATTCAGTAGTTGGTCAATTTACCACTCACGGCACTGGCATCTTTTTTGTTCCTGTTTGTCGTTTACTCACTACCGTCACCTAGTGGTAGCCCGGCCAAATACAGTACGTTTAGCATTAGGCGATTACGTTTTCGTGACTTTGTTTTTAATGAAAGATGTCCCAAGTGTTACGTCCTTTTTTATGTCTTTATTTATGAGATTTTCAGCCCGAGGTTGGTTCATCTCAGTTTTACGTCCTTGGTTACTATTGAGATGGATAGTGGGTATGGTATGTGATTAAGAATACAGCATGATATGCAAAAATAATTATCATAGCAAGCATGGCTAACTATTGGATGTCAAATCAGGATCTCGGTGTACAACATTTAGAAGGTGATATCTTCCGGCTTCCGGAAAACTGACAGTTTTTTGATGACGTAATTCAAATCGTTTAGAGGCGATCTAGAACTCTACATCAATTTGATCATGTGAAGAACGATTAGAATGACGTCACATGTTTACATCCAAAATGTATGTTTACATAGGTTACTAGCCTGCCTTGTGATATTTATGCCGTGATCAGGATAATGGGAAATCAGTCGTTTGACGAATGTTGAGCAGTGAAGAACTGAAACGAAGAGCGCATTGATGATCAAGAATGGCACCTCCGGTCACAACAATGGTGCAGTCGTGCCTCCGAACAACCGGAGTTTGATGCCTAAGGATGTTGAATTCCTGGATCATTGAATTATTAGAAGCGCTCAAGAATAAATGGTAAATTTTAAAAAGGTTTGTTGAATGGCGGATGATATCTGAAATTAATACTGTGCTCTGAAAGAGAGTCAGCTAATCCTGAAGTAGACTCCGATAGAGAAGGTGGAGTTCCACAAACTCTGCAGGGCTCTGATAGAGAAGGCAGAGGACCCTCAAAAGGAACTCCGATAGAGAAGGCGAAGTATCCAAATAAAATATCATGGACTCTGATTGAGAAGGCAGAGATCTTATGAAACAGTAACCGATTGAGAAGGCGGAATACCTGCGACCGAAACAAAAGTTTCTGATAAAATAAGCAGAATACCCTTATAAGGATAAGTCTCCGATAGAGAAGGCGGAGTACTTAATAAATAAAGTAGGCATAGTACCGTTGAGTAAATCTATGTTAGAGAAAGCGGAGTGTCTTATAGCAAAACCAGAGAGCTCTGCAAAAATGAACTTCGATTGAGAAGGCGGAGTACCTAATTTAAATTATGACTGAAATACAGCAGGAGTCGAAAGTTATATGATAGCATAATAATGCATATAACCGCAAAGTACCATTGGCTGTGTTGTGCAATACGATTGAATTTATCTTTGGTAAATCGGATATATAATTATGTCTATATAAATAAAAATTAAATGGTGTTTGTATGTCACGAATAGGCTCGGAAACGGTTCAACGGATCTACACCATTCTTTCAGTGCTTCATTCGTGCAGGACTCCGACGTGTTCATACGAAAAAATAATTAGGAAAATCGACCCGGAACACACCGAACACGACAAAGATTGAAATTCCGTTTTACGCGGCATTTTTCTACAGAGCTGCATGTCAAAAAACACAGTAGGCAGGCAGAACGACGATTGCCGGAACAGCTAGTATAAAATAAAAGTGGAAATATGACTAAAAACTTGCAGACCAAGTAGTACTTCCAATTCAACTCAAGGCGCCGTCCATAAACTACGTAGACTCATTTTTGGTTATCTCAGAACCCCCCTCCCCCCTCGAAGACTTTTGTCCATACAAAATTTTCGAAATTTGTTTGGAGCGTAGACTTTGGCCAGACCCCCCCCCTCCCCGTCTCCCCCTAAGTGTCTACGTAGTTTATGGACAAACCCCAATCACATTTTCGATTAAGCAACCAAGGATATTGCAGATCAGTAAAATGGTGAGATCTTTGCACCGCTTTGGTTGAATTGGTTTATGAGTTGAAACGAATAAAAGGTGATGAACTCGAAGAATACATTGATTCAGAAAAACGTTATATGCAAAACATGTTGAAAATATTTCATAGTGTGTTTGTTTGTCCTGGAACAAACCTGAATACCAAAAAAGCTTATTTTGGACAATTATTGTTATTCCAAAACGACATGCAGTTTGAGTTAGAATAGCAACATTTTCTGATATTCTGGCATTCGATTTAACTTTTCTAATGCATTATGTTGGGAACAGCTCGTTGACGTATTGTATGGTTTGGGTCAAAAATTACCCTAATGCAACCTGAGAGAAGATTGATATCTTCAACAAGTTTCAGTTAAAATAGAGGCTGTTGTGAGCCGCTCCTCCTGCAAAACAGATGCTCAGGTTTGTAGAAGCAGCCCCCCCCCCCTTCCTAGTCAGCCTACGACCAAAGCTCCCACCGGGGTTGGCTACCGCATCTTCCCTAAGGTTGCTAGCCGGGCTGGTGCAACGCGGAGGTAGAAATTGGGCCGAAGCTAGTGATCTTAATGGGAGCTGTATTGCGCGACTTACCCAGCTTTTACCGTGCCCTGAGTACACTCACCATGAAAAAAGAACGTTTGTATTACACAACGTGAGCATGGTGTCACTGAAGCTGGCCGAAAACGCGACTACTCGAGGGATAATAAAGTCCATGGGTGAATTTAGTTCAAGTAGTGTAAGTGTACCAATTATGGCTATAGTACCAATTATTCGCCATAGTTAATTTTCACCCGTTAACGATGTAAATCAACAAGAACAATTTTGTGAACAACAGATCACGTTCACAAAAGATGGTCGCACTCATTTAAACTCCACATTTTCCTCAAATCACGGTAGAAATAAATCATTTTCCTTAAAATTTCGGCTTCTTTGCACCCTTTTTCACCATAGTGTGCCAGTTATGGCTAACCCCATAAGGAATGCATGCAAATAGTGCGAAAAGGAACCGAAGGTAAAAAATGTAACCATAATTTGTACAACGTTCCTATCATTGGCACACGCTGTAATCAATACTAAAAGTAGTTTTGGCTCCGTTTCTATATTTTTCCAGTAAAGCATGGAAACTACCCGAGCAAAGTTTCATAACAACCGGAAAATATACTGAGTTATCTGGCTTAACAAAATTTGTTCTCATTTTGGCTGAATAAGCAGGCAACATAACAAACATGATAACAACCAAGTATACACGAGATATCATTTAAATATCTCCTTATGTTATCATCAAAGGCACCCTGATAACAATTTCTGCAAATACATCATTTTCATCCAAATGAAAACTCATTTTGTTATCGAAAAGATATTTGTCGACGACGATGCCCCCAGTTTGACAGGTGTGGTAACATGAATTAGCAAGTTGAGAACACAAAATTGTAAAATGAGTTATGAAGCAAGCTTTAGTTATCAGTTTGTTACTGGTCAGTTATTATACTTCGTTCGGGTAATCTGTCTTTTAACTTATTGATGACATTCGTTGGTCTTTTCGTTATTTTTATATAAATAGCTTTACTTAGGTAGTGCCATAATTGGAACACGCACCCTAATGTAAGCTTAAAACATAATTTATTTCTCCCACTGCTGGGATTACCGTATTATTTCATTTAAGGCAAGGCAAAACTAGATACATTTCCCTAATATTTTTATTTTTGATTTTTTTTATGAAATAACAGAGCAATACTTTCAAAACTGGTTTTTATTCACAACTAGCTGTCCCGGCAAACTTTGTCTTGCCAATCTGTGGTAGTTTGACAACTGTAGAGGTCATAACGTCACCGCACTCTAGATTGGTTTCATTTTAATCGTGTTGATTTCCTTCCCAGCTCACGAAAATCGATACTTTATCAATTTTCTTACTTTTCTAGTTGTTTTTCGTAACTTTTTGGACATATAAACACAGCCAACACGAATACGAACCGAACCGTGCAAGAGTCAAGCTGATCGGTTCATCCGTTGTTGAGTTTTGTTGCCTCAAAGGGACTTCAAACTCATTTTTATATATATAGATATAGATATAGATAAATAGATTAGACGATGGATTTCACGTAAAACTGGGTTCTGAAAAACTGAAGGAAAAATTTAAAAAAAATACCTTGCTTCGTTATTTTATAATAAATCAAAAACCAAAATATGAGGAACTGCATTTTGTTTTGCCAGAAAAGATCAGGAAAATCTTCTGAGAACTCAGGTCTTCCTAATATTATATTTCCGGGAATTTTTGGAAATTGTAAAGCCCCTTTAAACATTCGAATTCTACGGTTCTTCCAATTTGCGAAAAAAGTGTCAAATTTAATAATAAATAACTTACTTGTCTGCACCTTGCCGAAATATATTATCCATTAAGCTGTCGTCCGAAAACGATTTGTCCGATTCTTCCGTTGAATCTGAAATGAAAGAAACAAAATTGATATTGATTACTTTTGAAGTTGAACGTGCCCGGACGGAAAACAACAACACTTCGAAAACTACGAAACGATTCCATTTGCATTGCATTGAAATTCAACAAGTGCGCTTTTCCCAGACACTTTGATTGCGGTGTGCAAGACAGCGAAACTGAACTCCTTCTTCGAATTTGTATAAATGCCACGAACGTAGGGTATTATCTTTGCCAACGGAAAGAAAAAAAAACTTGCAACTTTCCCAGAAAGGAGCACGGGAAACTGTAATAAACCAGCACACGCCCTCAGGAAGTTGATTACGACAAACAACCAAGGATACTTTTGAAGTGAGCTCTAACTTTATCCTGTATAGTAAGCAGCGCAATACACCGCAAAGGAGTTCCATAGCAATCAAGTGCCACGCAAATGGCCGGGTAGTATCAAGAAGCTCTCTGCTGGTTCGATAAGAAAAGTTTTGTGCTTTTCCTATTCCTGGGTGCACCCAGGAAAACAAAAGATCACGTGCTGTTTTGCCGCCACCTGTTGCATCTCGTTTACGCCAGGGGGATAGGATTTCCTTCAAATTATTCCACCGCCGGCCGGCCGGCTGGTTGGACGGTTGTCGATTCTGCGGTGTGCTGAATGCATTGGTGTAACTAGAGGGAGCAGGTACCCTACCATAAGATGCTGCAAAATATAGGACCTTCTTCCTTTTGTTGTATGATTTGAAATATGTAAATAACATTTTAAATATAATCCAGCTTTTTACGCTAGCCTGCCATAATTTTTGAATCACCCCTTTCTGACATTTCTTGCCGACACTATAAAATCCATTATGGATCAGTCAAAGCAAGCCGGATGCTGATGCTGAAACTGAATGTTTTCAATGTTGACGATGTCAAGCGTCAATTTTTTTCACTTTTGTTAAAAATCAATCAAGTTTATTCCTAATCCAATTTTCTTGCTATTTTAGGTGGAGAAGGAGTAAAATCCGGTAGCTGGAAGATGGGAACCTGGTTGGGAATTTACAGGGAGACTTTATAGGCCAAATGTATGGAATTATACCCCAAATTGCACAACCGCAAGCACAACCGTCTCAGACCACTAAATACATGACCTGAGCTCAGGATTTTGTTACCTGGATCGCGGTTTTGATGGTTCCCTGCTGTTTTTTTTTGCTGATGGTGTTATTGTGGCATTCCATATGAGTCTTTTGGTGAGGTCAGATGTAAGAGAGATAGAGAGATTGATACTAATTTTACTACACTGAAATAAGGAGGGGTCAAAGTCCAAACTAAACCTTGCTAAGGGTTCTCTGTCCAAGTAAATCATGTTATTCGCTAAGCCCGATCGGGGCTCGTTCCAACACCGCTGGTATGACGTAGTGAAAATTACATTCAAATAGTTTAAGCCTAAATGATGTGGCCAGAATCTGGCCTGACCTTGCACAATCAATATCCCCATATATTGGGAATAGCCAATATCCTCTAGGCCTCTGCGAATAGTATCTTATTGTCCAATTTTCCTGCCTCCAAAGGGTACAATTTCAAACAGACGAGGTGTTAGGGACGCCTTCTCTCTTGTAATAATAATTTGACCTGGCATTTTCTTTACATAAAATGTATAAAGTACTCCTTATTCACTCGGGTTTGTGTGGATACAGCTCTGCATATTGTGTATGTGATGAATTATATCCCACTGGTACCTTGCAATTATGGCAATCTGAAATAATTAAAAGAGCAATTAGCCGCATAAAATACATAAAATAATGCAATTTGGGTTACGAAGAATTCGCAGCTACCAAATAAACTCCATGAACATTTTTGACATTCAAATAAACAAACATATATTCCCGCCTCCTAAGACCAAATGACCAAACTATAAAATCGGTCGGCAAGAATTGTCAAGATCGAATCACCCCTCATAGTTTTATAGCCAGCGTAAAAAGCTGGATTGCATTAAAATGTTTAAAACAGTTTTAGTAAATTTCCACGCTATCTGAAAAATCTCAGTGACAAATCTTACAAAAGTGTTCATTTAAAGACGTTTAACTCAATTAAAAAGTCTGACTGTGTACCCTCCGAAGCAGAACAACGAAGCTACGCCAATGGTTGACTGGTCTCTCCACGCAGGCAACATCAGTTGGCCCCCACTAAGTCCCCAATAATTAAACTATGATACTCAAACACACCTCTTATTTCCAGGCCATGCTTCCTCGTCGTCCGCACGGAAGTGGTGGTGGTGGATGGCGGTCCATCCGGTCTCGAGGCTCAAGAGCAATGATATAAATAAATAAAGACAAGTATCCAGGTAAGTTATTTCTCTGTGGGGTCTGCTTGCTTGTTTGCTTGGTGCTTGCTTGCTTGCCTACTATCTTGTAGGAGTAGAGGTATTCCATCCGGTCCGGTGATGGCACATCCTGTGGGTATGGAATCATGCAAACGGGTCTTCTGCCTTCTTCGGGCAACACAGGACGTGCACCACAGCCAGGCGGCCGCTTGGGGACACCAAATGAGAAAAGTAAACACCATTATTGGTTCGAACGAATGAAGTATGCCGCAGATTTCGGTCGAATGGCGGTCGGATGGGGTGGCCTCTAATGAAGATAGTAAGGACCAAGCCCCCGTTTGCTATAGCACAATATGACACGATTTTACCTGGGTACTTTGAGGGATAAAGTAGTGGTGGCCATTAAGAAAGGGGGAAAGATAGTTTTGCGATAGTTTCTCTGGATTTGCCATAATTCTGGATAGTCTATCAGCGTCCGTTCTGGCATCCAGCGGCTGAGAACGAAATGCTTCTCCACCGATATGAAAGATTATGAACTGATTTTTTTTTTTATTCTTCGACCACTTAACCTAATTTACAGCTCTTTTTGTCCACTTGGGCACTGCGTGAGCAATTCCAATTGGCGGCTGCACTTACACTTTGTACAGCGCCTAAATGTAGTCTATTCTAATTCCACTAATTCTAATTTAAACTGTATAGCCTTGCGCTGCTGTCTTTTCTACCTTTCCATGGTAGAATGATGAGCACGATGCTGCTGGTGTGGTTTATGTTTCATTTCCAGTCCGATTGGGGGTCCATTACACAGCGTAACAAAAATTAACTTTTGGTCTGTCGCAAGAGCAAACTTATGTGTCTCTGACAGTTTTTGGGCCGCTGAATCCGAATCCGTTCTCAGATTTGCTCCAGCACGTCACAATTTTGAGCTATACCTCAATTTATAAGGCAAAATATGCGATTTTGGGCTTTTTTGACTGCATGCCAGTAAGCATGGAAATATATTTTTTAAGCAATAAAAGAATAAATTGGTCAATTAACATCTAAAATAATGACTCATGCAAAATATTTCGTTTTACCAAATCGAATTTGATAGTTTTAAGCGATTTATGTTAAGTACGATATTTCCCATACAAGTCACCCTCCAAAAGATGCATGCAAGTTTTCATACTGACATAAAATGCTTAAATCTATCAAATTTGATTTTGTAAAATGAAATATTTTGCATGAGTCATTATTTTAGATGTTAATTGACCAATTTACCCTTTGATTGCTCAAAAAAAAAATATGTCCATGCTTAATGGCTTGCAGTCAAAAAAGCCCAAAATCGCATATTTTGCCCTATAAATTGAGGTATAGCTCAAAATTGTGACGTGCTGGAGTAAATCTGAGCCCAGATTCGGATTCAGCGGCCCAAAATCTGTCAGAGACACATAAGTTTGCTCTTGAGACAAAAAAAAATGTTACGCTGTGTTATGAGTTGCCGTTAGCCGATATCCAAATTTTCCGGGTTCGTTAGAGCATATGCTCAGAAGAGGGTCAGGTATCAGCCGCTCTTGGGGTGAAGAGCAGCTGACGAAAAATTGCAAGTTCCGGGGCTGGGATCGAACCCATGACCATCCACTTATTAAGTGAATGTGTAGCCACTACGCTACGGGCCCCGGCATGTGAACTGATTTGATGTCAACGACTTTGAGCGGAAAACAACGGACAATAAATGGAACTGGGAATGTAGAGCCCTAGCCCAGCAAGATAAAGTGGAATAACTAGCTAAAAAGGCATACCGTATGAATCTAGAAATACTAGGACTGAGCTAATTCCCGTGGGTCGATCTCTGGAGAACACAGAATGGCATCAGGTCAAATTCTGCTATACTCTGGCCTACGAAGCGAACACACTTCGCAGCACCGTGGAGTAGGTTTCCTGCTCAGCATTCACGCCCACGGGTGTAAGTGACCATTTTGTCGATATTGAGTTGAGCATATCATAAAATTCTTCAGATTTCAAAGCTTTCAGGAACTTTTTTAAGATTGTTTCTACGATGATTGGGAAAATTACAATAAATCAGAGAAAATCGGGTTGTTTTTGAAACTCCATACATTATGTATGAGATTAAAAATTGCTCAAAAACTCTAAACCTCATTTACTCGAAAGTAGGTTTTTGCTTCTAACCCCCTCAATTACTCACGATATTACAGTTGGCAAGCAAAGGGTCCATGACACATTCTATCGTGACGTTACAACGTTATGACGCATTCGTAGTCAGATTTTCCTCTATAACTCATGAAAACGAGCGTAAACCTCAAAATATTTTTTCATATTCGGATTCCATGTAAAATTTCTGAAATATTTGACCTGTTGAACATTTAATTTTCATTAGGAAAACGTGTTCAAAATGCGTGACGTTACAACGCGCTAGAATCCGACCCTCTCTAACGCGCTACCATCATCTTAAAAAATCTGCTCGGATTGTTATGATATTCTGATTTTTTTACACCATTGAAATTCATTGGTTTGTTCTTCAATTCAATGGAATAAAACATTTAAATTTCGGATTTGGTTTTGAATAATCGACTTTTACATTTCGTGACGTTACAACGCCCGTTCAGTTTCAAACAGGGTTCTGCTTGCGTTGTAACGTCACGAAAATGCACATCATTTTAGAATCAGAACAATCAGCCAAAATTGCCCGAATTTGTGAATATATCATTGCATTATCTTCACTGCTTCAAGGGGAACTTTATTCTATTTAAAATCCGTTTTGTGATAAATGGCTCGGAGGGCCAAGTTATTGCTATCAATGGTATGAATACTCCTTCATGAAGGTTAATGGTACCCATCTTCGGCCTTGTACCACCCATATTCATCTAATATTGTCCCAAAGACTAAACCGTTGATACTCATTACTTTGCACCGCCAGATATTTAGATTTTGCAGCATAAAATTAATCACGTCGTCGAATTAAACATTTTTTTCAATAATTTATGCAATGTCATTGATTCAATTAAAAACGCTTTAAGATGTGCGAGCAGATATTGAGCCAAAGACATACATACCTGAGGATCTGCATACCACTTAGGGGCATCAAATTCTGTGATTCCAGAGACAAATAGACCTAATTCTGACAAAAAAATCCATCCTATATATGTCAGAGTCATAATTACTTAGAGAGTTAGTGTCTTTGGCAAAGTTGTTTGATAAGTCAAAAACTTACAGCTGATTCACTATTGGATGTGAGATTCAGACACACTGGACGACGCTAATTAAAAGTTTACAATAGTTTAGAATTTCTCAAAAAGTTTTCAACAAATTTTGACTAGTTGAGAAACTATTTTTTGGAAAATCTTTGGGCACTTTATAAGAAATTACAACATGTTGAATATTTTTTGAATAAATATAAAGTGCATGATTTTTCAAAATTTCAACTACCACTAGTCAGTTAGAAACTTGAACCAAACGCCTTTTAAACTGAAAATTCTTGACAAGATAAACAACTTTTCCAAAGACATCAACATTCTAAAAGTCAAAAGTCTAAGTAATTAGAGTCCTGGGATATATGAGTTTCAATTCCGTAGGTGTTACGTCTGTTTGTCGGTGATTCTTGTTATATCAAAAATAGATGTAACACTGACGTAATATCCATCCCATATATTTCAAGATCCTAACTATTTAGACAGTTGGTGTCCTCGACAAAATTGTTTGGCTGGTCAAGAACTTTCAATTGATGGCCCGTATGATTTCAAATCCTTTTACTAGAAGGCGCTAGAGGGCATACACATTTTTAGTTTTACTTATCTCAGGATCGTGATTAATTGGAAAGATGATTGCTTCATTAAAGTTGTTTGGTAGATCAAAAACTTTCAGTTTAATAGCCGTATGGTATTAATTTCTGCCACACAGTGGTGGTAGTTGCAAATTTTCAAAAGTATGCCAATTTTATTAATTATCCAAAACACATTCAACATGCTGTAGCTTTTTATAAAATATATATCAAAAATTCTCAAATTTTGACTGATAGTTCTTAATCTTGTTATCTGTAGGGGTAGGCGGGGCAATATGGACACCCGGGGCAGAATAGACACCCTCGATATTTTGAAATATGCGATCTTTTTTGAACTTTTGATGAATGGAGAATATAGTCCATTTGTCTAAAATGTAGTTTCAGGAAAGAAACATTCGAAATTAAAATTATTCTTGATTTTACATGAAAAAGTTGGGTCCTCCGTTTTTTGTGCATGGAAATTAAAATTTTCACACCATCTTAAATAAGATTTAGTGATTAATTTATTGCAGGTCGATTAAAACCTGATATTTCTAGAACACATGCAAGTAGTTTCGCTGTATCTACATGCTTAACATGTTTATATTTTCTTCTTTAATATATCAAAAATCAAGTTTGGAAATATCTTCTGCTGCCGGGGCAAAATGGACACTCACCTTTTTGAAAGAAGCAGCAAGGGAAAAATATAACCTAAATCACAAACCAACCAAATTCTTCGATTTCAGTATATTTTCGGTTGAATGTTCACTACAGTAGACATAGGGTGAAACAAATTGGTCAAAAAACGACAGCAGTGGAAAATAGTTGTTCTAGGCACAGCTGTACATGCCGACAAAAACGAAGCTTTATCCAAATCAGCCTGAAATTAAATTAACTGAACAAAAATGAACTACTTCGGCGTATTATTCATCCATAATAGTTGTTTCGTGATGAAATGACTTTGTAGGTGTAAATAATTTACGAAATTCGTAAAAGTCTCATGGTGTCCATATTGCCCCATGGGGGTGTCCATTCTACCCCGTATGCTTGAAGACGGTCATGAAAAACTAACATTTTTCATAACATTTTTTGAAGTGGATAAATCATTTTTATTCGTGAGCATTATTATACAATAGATTTTTTTTCGTTTTTATTTTTGTGTATTTTAACTAGTTGCTAATTTTACACTCAATGCAATAGATGCTAAAAAGACTTTAAAAGGATACATGTATCAAAAGACTAAACTTTTTTGACATCTTGCCAGGCAAAGTAGGCAAAAACCTTAGGGTGTCCATATTGCCCCGCCTACCCCTAATTTCTACAATTTTGGACTTGATTGGTTAACTCTACACAAAGATGGAGCGCTTTAAGCATAATCATATTTTTGACTGTTGTTCTATTAACTCTTATATCTAAGGAATAAGTGAATCAAATCAAATTAAATTTTGAAGGTTAAGAATTATACATTGATCTTTGATTACAATTTGATTTGAATACAATATGTCCAAAGTGAAAAAAGTTCCAGCCTGTAGAATACTTTTCAAGAAATTCTAATCCCTTGCCTGCTTTTGCAAAATGGAAACTAACGTCTTCTAGTGGCAAAATCTCGCATCTATTGGTAAATCAACTGCAAATCCTTTACATACCAAACAACTTTGCCGAAGAAATCGTATTTCTATGTAATAGGAATCCTGAGATGTATGAAATTTAAAATTTGTAAGTTCTCTAGCGCCGCCTGTTGGTGGAAGTTTAAATCAAACTATCCATCAACTGTAAGTCTTTGACCAACTTGATAACTTTGTAATTTCGTCAGTGTTTCGTCTGTTGGCCACTGATATCACATTAATTTTCGGTTTGAGTGGAATTTGATTACGATTGAAAAAAAATACAATACCGCAGTACAATTACATCGTAGATTTCGGCCAAACACCATCTCCCCCGTCCTTCAAAAGTCTACGTAGTTTATGAACGGGCAATGGTACGCAATTTATAAACGATATCTTGAAAAAGAGCTCATACACAACGAGAACGGAACTGTTTTGAATATAGAACTGCGTTTGTCCAATTCAGAAGCCGTCCAAGCCAGAAAGATTTGGTCTTTCCCACAGAACTTATTTTCGTGACGTTACAACGCAAACTTCAACCAGGTGAAACTCAAGCTTCCGTGAACCGATTTTCTTTCTTTTAGTCTCATTTGAAAGATCTTTTCGAGTACAAAGAGCATACAAAATTTCATATTTGAAACGTTTTCCGTATTTGAATAAAATTCATAAATGTTGATTTTTCGTGACGTTACAACGCAATAAAAACCCATACTATGATCAACCATATTTCAGAGTTGTAAAGTCTTCCGAATAAAAAACTTTTTATGCTAAAAAATCTACATACATTTATCTACAAATGATGGAAGACTTTTGAAAAATCAGTGTGTTCGTGTTAAAAATACGACACCTTAGATGAAATGGCTTAAAATCTTAATCGTCGTTCAATTTATATTTATTGTCACACTAATATCATGTCGAATACATTTTTGGATGACAAAAGTAATGTAGAATGTGATAAAAATGTCAAATATGCCAAAACTCAACTTTGAAAATTTGTATTGATGATATGGGGCCCGTAGAATATGTCCCATCAATTTAGTCCAACCAAAGTAGTTTTCATCCGAATTATCAGTGAAAATTCGAATGCCAGACTTAATGTACAAGTGGTTCCAATTTACAGTTTGCTGGCCCAGAACCATTCTGTGGTATATCAAACTGTACAATTAAAATGGACCTGAAACGCTGGGCTGAGCAGAGGGTGATATCCAATTGGATGGACGTCAAAAATTGCAATCAGTCAAAACGATTTATAACACCAAATGCTTATAAAACCAAAAAGCTCTTAGAGCTCAACAAGAGAGCTCTATGTACATACACTGGCCTAGTAACTGGACACTGCCCGAGCAGGTATCACTAGAAAAATATTGGCCATATTCAGAGTGATATCTGTCATTTCTGTAATACGGAACGTGAAACCTCGGAACATCTGCTTTGCAGTTGTGGTGCTTTATACACGCGCAGGCAAAGATTTCTAAATAGTGGTTGCTTGCAACCCAGTGAGATCTGGTCTGCAAAACCTGGGAAGGTCTTGGAGTTTATCAATTCCATTGCACCTGACTGGGAGACGACGCGTCGTGGCAGTAGCTGATTACTTGACACATGGTAATTAGCTGGCTAGATGCGAATATCAAAACGGGACATGCCACAAAAGTTCAGCCTATTGGACGCAGTGGCTTAATTTCCCCAACAGGGGAGGAAAAAAAAATAATAATGTACATAAATGGTGAACTGGTTTCAGCGAGAATAACCCACCTTATAATGAGCATTATGGTGGGTGCTGTTTGATGCATTCCCAAACAGTTCAACGCTTGTCATCCAACCATAAAAAGGTTGACGACTGTTAATAACGAATACCCAGCAGGAATACGTCACACCCGAACGTTTCCATATTGCTCAAATCCAAATCCAGCGAAAACGTCATCGAACCAACGAAGACGACGACCACCGTGGACATTTCAATCACGAAGAAATTTTCCTGCCATCAACAGCATCACGTACCTACCTACATATAGAATGTGATTGATCCTGATCCAACTTCGCCCAACGAGCGACCCACGTCAAAGAAAGATGGAAATTGCTTGGACCTATCGTCGTCACCGTTGTCACCTAGCAGGAAAACGCGGGGCCTAGCAGCAGGTGACCAGCTTATGATTGAGCCAATATTGACGATAAAATTAATCTTTTCTGGCCCTCTACCGGTTCGCCGCCGCCAGTTTGGCAGTTTTTTTTTCGCTTTGGAGGATTTTTTTTGCGCGGGAAATGGAAATGATTCAATTTACATCATCCGCATCACCGGACAGAGTGCTGGTGAATGTGGGGTAAAATGAAATGATATATGTGTGTTGTTATATGTTGTATACACTCTCCCAACAATTCTGCAAACGATATAGGGAGATATGCTTCTCAAAATTTCTGGAAAAATTGTCAGAGACATTCATGGTGTGAAGATTGAAGTACGGAACTGTCACGCCGAGGACCTGGAATGGAATCACACTTCCGACAAACTAATGTGAGTACTTCCTTCGAAAAAGAGGAACCGTCGATGGTCCCGAGGTTAATTAGCCCAGGGGTGAAAATCTCGTTAAAAGATAAAAAACAACTGATTTATTGAAAAGTTTGAAAAAGTTATTTATGAATATGAACTGTTGTTGTTTCTGTTTACTGGTCCGTTTTTTCGTTTTTTAATTTTCATTTTTCGAAGTTCAAGGAGAATAAGAAAGAATGCGCAATGTGGTCCAATTTCTCGCTCATTATATTGGAGTATAAGGAGCTAAGCAGCAAAGTTTTCCATTTCATATCATCACCACCTCCATCAACGTACTAACTCATGAACGCTGATGGAATATGGCACTCCAATAGACTCTTCTCTTCAAAGCCTGTTGAATGAACGACCTCCCAGGAGGAAAAACCGTCTGCTCGTCATACGCGAAGAAGTGTGTGGAAAGTTGCATTCCCGTTGGGATTTTCCCACAGGGACGTGATGTTTGCCGTGTTTTCGTAGGTCTCTTGCAGCTTCCATCATTTGACGGTTTTTTTTTCTTAGGAATTTGCTGTCGTGGCATTTCGATGCTATATTTACATAAGGTGCAGTACAATTCCGAGTTACGCGCGCCTACGTAAGCATTCGATGATACCCAAGAAGATGAGAGGGACCCATGCAGCATAGCCGGTAAAAGCGCAGCTTTTTACCAAGACTACGCTGATAATGTCTGGGTTCGATTTCCGGTTGTAATAGTTTCCTAGTTAAACGTTCCCTTTTTTAAGCACAGGGAATTATTCTTCGTGCCGAAAAACGCGTTTTCTTTACTCCGCGTTGTTTTGAATATGGCCGGATGAATTGAGAATCAGCGGGTATCCCGACTAGAAAATTGTAACAAAAATATAACACAATTATAACAAACCATGACATTTAAAGCTCATTGTGAAAACATAATGTTCAACATCGTTGATTTTTTTAAATAGTAGATCAAGGGCTTTCAGAATAGTTACCGTATGGTTCGAGTTTTTGCAGCTAGGCGGCGCTAGTTGAAAATTTCCTAAAGCATGCAAATTTCAATAATAAGCTTTAAACATTTTCAAGAAGTTATCATTTTTTATAAAGTGCACCAAAAATCCCCAAATTTTAAATGCTAGTTAATACAAGTAGTTCTCACTTAGTTAGCTATAAGTGGTACAAATTTGTGTTTGATTGGTTAACTCTACACGAAGTTAGAGCGTTTCTAGTAAAATACTTCTTATTTTACTGCCATTCATTAAATGATTAATTCTTATGTTTATTTGAACTAAATTAAATGAAATTTTGAACATTTATGACTAATATGTTGGTCTTCGAAAAAGATTTGATTCAACTAAATTATGTTCGTAAGGAAAAAAGTTACAAGTTGTTGAATACTTTTGGAGAAATTCCAATCATTTAAATGCTTTTAATATGTTGTAACTAGCGCGGCCCCTACCTACCTGCCAAACAACTTTTGTCGAAGAAACCATCTTTGTAAGTAATCAGGATCCTGAGATATAAAGTTATAAAATTTTCATTCTTATAAGCGGCTTCTAGTAGTAAATCCTTGAAATGAATGGTCCATCTATTGTAAGCCCTTGGATTTCCAAAAAACTTGGACGCAGTGGCTGACCTCAACAGGGGAGAAATATTCCTGCGGTACAAACAGTATTGCACTGAAAGCACGACTGAGTGCGCTCTCAACAAGAATGTTTGTGTGCACAATTTCTGAGAGCACAAAATGTGCACGGAGAAACTGAAAAAGAAACATGTTCGTTATTGAGGGATTTGCACAAAAGTGAACGCGGCCTATCGCTTTCGAAAGGTACTGCCGCGGTTTTCACTCCCTGTTTACTCCATCCTTATGGGAAATAAGGCTGTTCCTTTCGAAAACGATACACCGCGCGAACTTTTGTGCAAAGCCCCTTTTTGAAACATTTAAACGACCGCGCGGTGTTTACGTCTCAAGAAATCTGACAATATAACCACAGAGAACAGACATCCAGGCTAGAACAAATTTCATTCAGAAAGTTGTGTAAGGATTTGAATCTTCACTTGAGTGAGGATGCAAATCAACACACGAAGGAAACACTTGCGCTGCCAAACACCATATTGCCACAGTTAGTGGTGAATTGAAACATTTCAAGTGGTGAATTACATTAGTATGAGAAAATAACCGATCGCAGAGCCACGAACTTGCCACCTGTGTTGCCGATGAAATATTCCTTACACAAAATTCAGATTGGAGTTGGATGTCTGTTCTCTGCGATACGACATTCATTTTGAGTGTGCCGCTGAGGCGCTGTCCATAACAACGTAGACTCATTTTTGGCCATCTCAGACCACGGTTTATATGGGAAAATATAATAAGGAAAATACTCTGGCTCCTGTATACTTTTTTGAGTTCCATTTTGGCCCTATATCAACTGTGCAAAATTTCAGATCGATCGGAAAAACTATATTTAAGCGCCGACATTCTTAGTTTTACATTCGATTTACTATGGGGCAAATTTACTTCTTCAAAGAAAAATCGCATGGAATCACCCCTTGATCCCTAAAAGTATGTCGAAGAATGATCTCTGTAGATAACTTCACGATAAATCAGACCTCCGAAGAGCGCAAAATGATGCGGCGTTCGTCAAAAAAGTTATTAATTACCCTATCGATTTTATTATTTACTGTTATCATCCCGGATAAAAACTAACCATAGAGTATTTGGTGAAAACCATTCCTGTTTATGATTTTTTCCGTGCTTTGTTTTGTTGATGTCCGTGACATTTTTGTTGCAAAGGAAATGAAAGAGAAAAAAGTGAATAAGTTGAAACATCTATTTAAAGTCAATAAAATGTTTTAATAAAGTGGTAAACCAGGTGTCCTAAGGACTGCATATCCAAAAGATATGGTGGGCTAGGTATGTAGAGTGCGATGAGAGGAATACGAATGTAGGTCCATCCGGAAAGACGCAGGCCAGATTACCGTATATCAGTGGATGAGTTCAACACTATTCTTTCTCTTCTTATAGTTGAATCGAACTTGACAGTTTTCTCACGAGTTGTTATTTACATATTTCATAAATTCCAATCAAAGTTAGTTCATCTCCAAACTCGGTACTCGGTCTACTAGAGGAAACTCCTGTAAACCGCACATCAACACACACCTCATTGTTTCCACTTTTGCTTCGGAATGTTGGCTTTGCAGTCTTTTGGGGAATCGAAAACACTAGTTTATGATTTTTCCCGACGTTTCGGTCCGTATGGGACCTTTTTCAAGGGTTCAATCGGTCAAGGTTTCCTAGTCAAGATGGCTTTGACCGATTGAACCCTTGAAAAAGGTCCCATACGGACCGAAACGTCGGGAAAAATCATAAACTAGTGTTTTCGATTCCCCAAAAGACTGCAAAGCCAACATTCCGAAGCAAAATCATCCCAGTCGCATCCCAACCAAGCGTTTCCACTTTTGGTGAATTGGGACAAAGTTGTCCTTGCTCCAAGTGATCTTACAATTGCTTGTAATTTCCCATATAGGACACATTCCACGAAATTCTCTTCCCGGGAAGAGTGGCCATCTGGATATCTGGAAAGAAGTATTTCAGACGGCATCGTATGTTACACTGATAGCTCCCTTCTCGAAGGTCGAGCAGATGCTGGTGTTTATTCTCGTGAGCAGAGGCTGTATCAATCTTACTCACTTGGTAGACACATCACCGTTTTTCAGGCCGAAATCTTCGCTCTTATGTGCGGAGTGCAATCGACACTTCAGCAACACGTAATGGTATAAGTAATATACTTCTGTTCAGATAGCCAGGCTGCTATTAACCCTTCCGTTACCAACCCCCCCCCCCCCCCCCCTAACGAGAGTGCGAAAAAATACCCTTTTCGTTATAACTTTTTTGTTTGTCAATATTTTTCGGCAAAATTTTGACACAATATTCGGATATCCTTCTAATTCAAGGATTTTCTAGGGATTGTTGGAATGGCCACCTGGTTCCGGAGTTATTCCGGAATCAAAAAGGGTCATTCGATTTGGCCATTTTGGAAAAGTAAATTTTCGATATGAGAGCCGTTCAGTTTTCAGACCTAAGTGCACTAGAATGATAGAAATTTTTTTCTAGAAGTCCATCCAGGTCACTACGTGCCTTGGAACCCGTTTTACGGATGTTCCGGGGAGCCGGTTCCGGGGTCAATTTTTTAATATGATTCAATACCATCATGCGACACTTCAAACTTCGTGATTTTTCAAGATGCATCATTCTGTGCTGTTTTGGCGTTGTCTGAAATACTGTTGGCCATTTTGGAACCGGTATTCAGATTTCTCGGGAATCGGTTCCGGTGGTTCCGGGGTCCAATTTTCGAAAATAAACAAACACCATCATGCGACATATCAAACTTCATGATTTTGAAAATTATGGCACTTTTTCATAATGATTGGTCACTTAGGATACATTTGGCCATTATGGAATCGGTATACAGATTTTCCGGAAGCCAGTTTCGGGGCCAAGTTTTGAAAATGGTTCAATACCGTCATGCGGCATCTCAAACATCGTGATTTTCAAAATACATCATTCTGGGCTTATATTGCGTTATCTGAAATACTGTTGGCCATTTTAGATCCGGTATTCAGATTTCCCAGGAATCGGTTCCGGTGGTTCCGGGGTCAATTTTTCGGAGATGAACACCAGGAATTCCTACGGAAGTTCCTCCAGGAATTCCACCAAGAATTCATTCGGAAGTTCTTCCAGGAATTCCTAAGGAAGTTAGTCCAGGAATCCCTCCGGAAATTTCTCTAGGAGTTCCTCCAGGAATTGCTCCGGAAATTCCTCCTGAAATTCATCCAGGAATTCCTCCGGAAATTCATCCAGGAATTCCTCCGGAAATTCATCCAGGAATTCCTCCGGAAATTACTCCAGGAGTTCCTCCGGAAATTCCTCCAGGAATTTCCGGAGGAATTCCTGGAATTCCTTCGGAAATTCATCCAGGAATTCCTGGAGGAATTTCCGGAGGAATTCCTGGAGAAATTTACGGAATCGATTCCCGAGAAATAGTTATCGCTTGTCGAACTCAAATCTAGGAGCTGAATTCAGCAAACGCTGTTCACCTTTTATGGGTACCTGGCCATTCTTCCATCACTGGAAATGAATTGGCTGATGAGTTAGCTCGTATTGGAGCATCACATGATTTCATTGGCCCTGAGCCAGCTATTCCGATATCGAAATGTTGGGTAAAGCTTCAGATTCACACCTGGGCTGCCACTCAACACAGACAATACTGGAATAGTTTGGAGTCATGTCGTCAAACCAAATTGTATTGTACTGAGCGTGGCGTATTGTACAAGGATGGCGAAGTATCTTACAAATCTGTCAAAACAGAATTGCATCATGCTGGTCAAAGCATTGACTGGCCACTGCCGACTCAGCTATCACATGGCGAATATTCAGCAAGCTGATTCATTTGCCTGTGATAGCTGTGAATCCGATTATGGAACTTCGTATCATTTGATTTGTAACTGTTTATTTTTTGCACAACTGCGTTTCCAAGTATTCGGTAAACACTTATTAAGTGAAACTGACTTCAAAAACCTGAATCTTCAGGATATTCTGTTTTCTTAACCCGATGTGGTAAAGAGCTATAGGCTCCCTTTCACTTCATGCGTTATTACAGTGCCCTTTTCAGGGCGCTGTTTGAACCCATTATGGTACGGAGTTTGGAGGTCATCCAATTTCCCATATATTTGGACTGATCATCCCATACAAACCTTCAACTCATTTGCGCCAGCTCAAATTTTAACCGATTGAGCTGAATTTTTCACAGATTGTTCTTCTCATCTAAAGGCATGATTCTAGAAGGTGCCCCGCGAATTTTGCAAACTTTTTTTTCGCTTCATACAAATGTGGGCCGGTTTAATGCTTATGCATAAAATATCCTAAGAAAAATGTTTCTGTGCAATATACAAATACAATACAGTAATAATTCATATATCTACATCAAATTGCGGACTAGGTTTACTATTCCACATTGGGTCGAAATAGGAAAACTTTTCCATTGCCTATGGTGACAGGCCAAATCCCTCTCAAAACCACATTATCGGAAAAGCAAAGCAATTTGAAAACTCATTTTTCTCCCACGCACCTGCAAATATATAAAGCCACATAACAGGTAGACTTTTCGATCAAACTTGTAGATTAGATTGTGCGAGTAGGTATCGAACGACCATGTGCTTCTAGGTACTGTGACTCGCCGTAGACAACAGATAAGGGACACACACCTGTGAAAAGTTCCACATCGGCCGACCATCACCAGTGCCGAAGGAAATCCTCTCCGCATATTCTAATATTTCCTAGCGATATCAAACACGCCGCCTCCCACGCTGCTTCCTGTGTCCGTGCAGTGGCTAACAGATGGGGCTCATTCGGTATCCATTGATAACGGTAATACCTTCCACACACCGGTCTCGGTGGTCTGGCCTGGACGATTATGGCAAAGGGGAAAAAATCCGGTTGAATGGATGTCGGTCGTCCACCTACGTGTAACGATGAGTGTGGACAAGACACACGGCTCTAGGAAACGACGCAATGAATGGCCGGCCACCGCACCGTACTAAACTGACTGAACGTGGACAATTTGTGCCAGACTTCCTAGAAGTGTCTCTTGCCCCTTCTACTAACAAAAAATGTCAAGCTGTTCGCTAGGTAACGGGACAATTGGATTATTTCATCAGAAAAGGTTTTTTGTTACGATCTAACCTGATGAGTACGGGTTCTTCTGTAGGTCAAACTTAAGTTAAAGATTCAACTCGTGGGCTGAAAGACGCAATTTCAGAAGAAGGCCTATCGGTCTCTTCTTTCTGTAATGTAAATTTTCTTGTTGGTCATATTGTTTTTTTTTTCTCAATTTTAACGCTTGTGGAGACTACTCACCGAGCATTTGTAACAGAGTTTTGCATTTCTGACGTGTAATTAATGTGACAGCGTGACAGACTCGAGCCTCCCACCAAATAGGGTAAAAAATATAATTTGGACATGTATATAATTTGGACATGCACTGCGATGTATGTCTTGTTCCGGAGAGCTAATAAAAGTAGACTTTTCTGAATATCGATTATTGGAGGGCCGGCGAAGCTGGCCCGCAACTCAACTCGTCGAAAACTTATCGTTTACTGTGTTACGTGCATGTGTATAAGTATTAGTGAAACCACGTTTGACAGATGTTTTGTTTACATGAAACGTCTTCTTTTCGGTAGTGCCAGAAATCCTTTCCCCTAAATTCGTCAACGGTTTTTTTTTTGCGTTTTCAACGACGAGACATAGTGTATTTTAGTTATTTTACAGTAAGTAATGATTTATATTATAATGTAGGTAAATTTTACAATATAATTCGTTCCATTTTAGGTTGGAGTTTTTGATGAACGGGTTGTTGCTGATTGAATTATATGCTAAAATATGTCCGCGAACATTGCAGAACCAATTGTGTAGCCAAGGAAGAAATGGAGGAAAGAATGTGTGGCTGGTGTGGCCAAAAAGAGGCGTACGGTAGTGCCGTCGGAAAGATCCGGATGGGGATATTATGAAGGATCTCAGACCGTACGTGAAGCGACTTCTCCAAACTCATGAAAAGCAATTGCAACGTGGTAAGGGAGAATGTCACACTCGACCGAACGGCAAATAATGCACACCGAGCTCCGGTGCAGGTCGAGAATGCGATCCCGGGTGATGTCGTTCCAAAGCGAAAGTAGTCCTGCAGTCTGGCGCATACAAGCGCAGATCTAGGACTAGAAGCCGTCCGTATGATCGGTCCAGCGCAGTTCGCCGTACAATCTGAACATCTGAACAAATCGATAACAGGCAATATCGCTGTTTTATACACAAAAATAATCCAGGCCATCTGTACATCCAGCTGTACGCCCCTTCTCATAAACTTAGCCTATCGTATTATTATATCCACAACAGATCCGGTGTGATGATCTATGCTGCTACTGATAAAATGTAAGTGACTATTTTAAGTTTTGCTGTTTTTAATTTGATTAGTACACAAGTGTTAACACAAGAATTATGTTCAATTCTATGAACTAGAACTACATAAGGAGTTTCTTCGTTACGATATTAAAGACACTTTTAGATTACTTAGAAGTGAACATGGAATTTATTTAAGCTGTCCTTTATACCCATAGATGGCACACACAATTATTACAGTTTGTTCGTGTTGGTTACATATGAATTCAAAGTGAACTCCCAAGTGAATTACCCAACCGGGAATATGTAACAATTTCTGTTAATTAATTGTATAAACAGAGTTCACTCTTACAAAAATTTTGCACATACTAAGCTTTATTCGGGCTTGAGAGTATGTACACTAGATCCCATAAGATTCACAATTTGAACTGAATTCACTTTCGGGTGATATGTGCATCCTAAGCTTATCTCGGGCTTAGGAAAACACTAGATCCCATAAGATTCACAATTTGAACTAAATTCACTCTCGGATGATATGTGCAACCTAAGCTTATCTCGGGCTTAGGAAAACACTAGATCCCATAAGATTCACAATTTGAACTGAATTCACTCTCGGGTGATATGTGCATCCTAAGCTTATCTCGGGCTTAGGAAAACACTAGATCCCATAAGATTCACAATTTGAACTGAATTCACTCTCGGGTGATATGTGCATCCTAAGCTTATCTCGGGCTTAGGAAAACACTAGATCCCATAAGATTCACAATTTGAACTGAATTCACTCTCGGATGATATGTGCATCCTAAGCTTATCTCGGGCTTAGGAAAACACTAGATCCCATAAGATTCACAATTTGAACTGAATTCACTCTCGGGTGATATGTGCATCCTAAGCTTATCTCAAGCTTAGGAAAACACTAGATCCCATAAGATTCACAATTTGAACTGAATTCACTCTCGGGTGATATGTGCATCCTAAGCTTATCTCGGGCTTAGGAAAACACTAGATCCCATAAGATTCACAATTTGAACTAAATTCACTCTCGGATGATATGTGCATCCTAAGCTTATCTCAAGCTTAGGAAAACACTAGATCCCATAAGATTCACAATTTGAACTGAATTCACTCTCGGATGATATGTGCATCCTAAGCTTATCTCGGGCTTAGGAAAACACTAGATCCCATAAGATTCACAATTTGAACTGAATTCACTCTCGGATGATATGTGCATCCTAAGCTTATCTCGGGCTTAGGAAAACACTAGATCCCATAAGATTCACAATTTGAACTGAATTCTGTCTCGGGTGATATGTGCATCCTGAGCTTATCTCGGGCTTAGGAAAACACTAGATCCCATAAGATTCACAATTTGAACTGAATTCACTCTCGGGTGATATGTGCATCCTAAGCTTATCTCAAGCTTAGGAAAACACTAGATCCCATAAGATTCACAATTTGAACTGAATTCACTCTCGGATGATATGTGCATCCTAAGCTTATCTCGGGCTTAGGAAAACACTAGATCCCATAAGATTCACAATTTGAACTGAATTCACTCTCGGATGATATGTGCATCCTAAGCTTATCTCGGGCTTAGGAAAACACTAGATCCCATAAGATTCACAATTTGAACTGAATTCACTCTCGGATGATATGTGCATCCTACACAGAGAAAAAATTCTACTCAAAATTGAGTAGGATCCGACTCAGTTTCGTTAAAAGTGGGACAACCCTAAAACTGAGTAAGGTGTAGGTTACTCAATTTTGAGTAGTTGCTCTAGTCGATGAAGACTGAGTAAAGTCAACTCACGGCATTTAACATCGACCGTGAGTTGCTTCTACTCAGTTTTTGAGTAGATTTGAAGCAATTCTAATAATGTTGTTGATTTACTGTTTTCAAAATTTGATAATTTACAGCTTCAGCAGCAAGTGATTCTATTTCAGCAACATGTTGCCACTGATCAAAATCTCTAAACTTTTAATTATCGATGCTTTGATGCTATTTTTGAAGTATAACTACTGAGAAGAATTTACGATGCCAGTCATTAAATGCTTAGATTCTAGTAATTTTAATTGCCGTTGCCACTAGAAGAATCACTGTCTGCCGAAGTCATAAATCACTCAAATCACAAAAAATAGCCTTCGATGGGGTCGTTTTGCCGGATTCAATGCAGCCGCTGCAGTCCGCCACGAACAAACTTCTGTTTTGCTTTTCCAGCTCACTCCTAATCTGACAGTTCGGAACATCGATTTCCTCCAGTTTTACTCAGATTCGAGTAACCGACGGCAAACGCGACGAACTGAGTAGAAGCACCTCATTTCCCTCCAGCAAGCTTACTCAGCTTCCGCCAACTCTTCGAGGTCGACGAAACTGAGTTGTCGTAACTCATCGACTGAGTAGAATTTTTTCTCAGTGTAAGCTTATCTCGGGCTTAGGAAAACACTAGATCCCATAAGATTCACAATTTGAACTGAATTCACTCTCGGGTGATATGTGCATCCTAAGCTTATCTCAAGCTTAGGAAAACACTAGATCCCATAAGATTCACAATTTGAACTGAATTCACTCTCGGGTGATATGTGCATCCTAAGCTTATCTCAAGCTTAGGAAAACACTAGATCCCAAAAGATTCACAATTTGAACTGAATTCACTCTCGAGTGATATGTGCATCCTAAGCTTATCTCAAGCTTAGGAAAACACTAGATCCCATAAGATTCACAATTTGAACTGAATTCACTCTCGGATGATATGTGCATCCTAAGCTTATCTCAAGCTTAGGAAAACACTAGATCCCATAAGATTCACAATTTGAACTGAATTCACTCTCGGATGATATGTGCATCCTAAGCTTATCTCAAGCTTAGGAAAACACTAGATCCCATAAGATTCACAATTTGAACTGAATTCACTCTCGAGTGATATGTGCATCCTAAGCTTATCTCGGGCTTAGGAAAACACTAGATCCCATAAGATTCACAATTTGAACTGAATTCACTCTCGGATGATATGTGCATCCTAAGCTTATCTCAAGCTTAGGAAAACACTAGATCCCATAAGATTCACAATTTGAACTGAATTCACTCTCGAGTGATATGTGCATCCTAAGCTTATCTCGGGCTTAGGAAAACACTAGATCCCATAAGATTCACAATTTGAACTGAATTCACTCTCGGGTGATATGTGCATCCTAAGCTTATCTCAAGCTTAGGAAAACACTAGATCCCATAAGATTCACAATTTGAACTGAATTCACTCTCGGATGATATGTGCATCCTAAGCTTATCTCGGGCTTAGGAAAACACTAGATCCCATAAGATTCACAATTTGAACTGAATTCACTCTCGGATGATATGTGCATCCTAAGCTTATCTCAAGCTTAGGAAAACACTAGATCCCATAAGATTCACAATTTGAACTGAATTCACTCTCGAGTGATATGTGCATCCTAAGCTTATCTCGGGCTTAGGAAAACACTAGATCCCATAAGATTCACAATTTGAACTAAATTCACTCTCGGATGATATGTGCATCCTAAGCTTATCTCAAGCTTAGGAAAACACTAGATCCCATAAGATTCACAATTTGAACTGAATTCACTCTCGGATGATATGTGCATCCTAAGCTTATCTCGGGCTTAGGAAAACACTAGATCCCATAAGATTCACAATTTGAACTGAATTCACTCTCGGATGATATGTGCATCCTAAGCTTATCTCGGGCTTAGGAAAACACTAGATCCCATAAGATTCACAATTTGAACTGAATTCTGTCTCGGGTGATATGTGCATCCTAAGCTTATCTCGGGCTTAGGAAAACACTAGATCCCATAAGATTCACAATTTGAACTGAATTCACTCTCGGGTGATATGTGCATCCTAAGCTTATCTCAAGCTTAGGAAAACACTAGATCCCATAAGATTCACAATTTGAACTGAATTCACTCTCGAGTGATATGTGCATCCTAAGCTTATCTCGGGCTTAGGAAAACACTAGATCCCATAAGATTCACAATTTGAACTGAATTCACTCTCGGGTGATATGTGCATCCTAAGCTTATCTCGGGCTTAGGAAAACACTAGATCCCATAAGATTCACAATTTGAACTGAATTCACTCTCGAGTGATATGTGCATCCTAAGCTTATCTCGGGCTTAGGAAAACACTAGATCCCATAAGATTCACAATTTGAACTGAATTCACTCTCGAGTGATATGTGCATCCTAAGCTTATCTCGGGCTTAGGAAAACACTAGATCCCATAAGATTCACAATTTGAACTGAATTCACTCTCGGATGATATGTGCATCCTAAGCTTATCTCGGGCTTAGGAAAACACTAGATTCCATAAGATTCACAATTTGAACTGAATTCTGTCTCGGGTGATATGTGCATCCTGAGCTTATCTCGGGCTTAGGAAAACACTAGATCCCATAAGATTCACAATTTGAACTAAATTCACTCTCGGATGATATGTGCATCCTAAGCTTATCTCGGGCTTAGGAAAACACTAGATCCCATAAGATTCACAATTTGAACTGAATTCACTCTCGGGTGATATGTGCATCCTAAGCTTATCTCAAGCTTAGGAAAACACTAGATCCCATAAGATTCACAATTTGAACTGAATTCACTCTCGGATGATATGTGCATCCTAAGCTTATCTCGGGCTTAGGAAAACACTAGATCCCATAAGATTCACAATTTGAACTGAATTCTGTCTCGGGTGATATGTGCATCCTAAGCTTATCTCGGGCTTAGGAAAACACTAGATCCCATAAGATTCACAATTTGAACTGAATTCACTCTCGGGTGATATGTGCATCCTAAGCTTATCTCAAGCTTAGGAAAACACTAGATCCCATAAGATTCACAATTTGAACTGAATTCACTCTCGGATGATATGTGCATCCTAAGCTTATCTCGGGCTTAGGAAAACACTAGATCCCATAAGATTCACAATTTGAACTGAATTCACTCTCGGATGATATGTGCATCCTAAGCTTATCTCAAGCTTAGGAAAACACTAGATCCCATAAGATTCACAATTTGAACTGAATTCACTCTCGAGTGATATGTGCATCCTAAGCTTATCTCGGGCTTAGGAAAACACTAGATCCCATAAGATTCACAATTTGAACTAAATTCACTCTCGGATGATATGTGCATCCTAAGCTTATCTCAAGCTTAGGAAAACACTAGATCCCATAAGATTCACAATTTGAACTGAATTCACTCTCGGATGATATGTGCATCCTAAGCTTATCTCGGGCTTAGGAAAACACTAGATCCCATAAGATTCACAATTTGAACTGAATTCACTCTCGGATGATATGTGCATCCTAAGCTTATCTCGGGCTTAGGAAAACACTAGATCCCATAAGATTCACAATTTGAACTGAATTCTGTCTCGGGTGATATGTGCATCCTAAGCTTATCTCGGGCTTAGGAAAACACTAGATCCCATAAGATTCACAATTTGAACTGAATTCACTCTCGGGTGATATGTGCATCCTACACAGAGAAAAAATTCTACTCAAAATTGAGTAGGATCCGACTCAGTTTCGTTAAAAGTGGGACAACCCTAAAACTGAGTAAGGTGTAGGTTACTCAATTTTGAGTAGTTGCTCTAGTCGATGAAGACTGAGTAAAGTCAACTCACGGCATTTAACATCGACCGTGAGTTGCTTCTACTCAGTTTTTGAGTAGATTTGAAGCAATTCTAATAATGTTGTTGATTTACTGTTTTCAAAATTTGATAATTTACAGCTTCAGCAGCAAGTGATTCTATTTCAGCAACATGTTGCCACTGATCAAAATCTCTAAACTTTTAATTATCGATGCTTTGATGCTATTTTTGAAGTATAACTACTGAGAAGAATTTACGATGCCAGTCATTAAATGCTTAGATTCTAGTAATTTTAATTGCCGTTGCCACTAGAAGAATCACTGTCTGCCGAAGTCATAAATCACTCAAATCACAAAAAATAGCCTTCGATGGGGTCGTTTTGCCGGATTCAATGCAGCCGCTGCAGTCCGCCACGAACAAACTTCTGTTTTGCTTTTCCA
The DNA here is from genome assembly GCF_035046485.1 of Aedes albopictus. Lineage (NCBI taxonomy): Eukaryota > Metazoa > Arthropoda > Insecta > Diptera > Culicidae > Aedes > Aedes albopictus. The sequence continues at coordinate 190,197,429 of NC_085137.1, read as the reverse complement.
GCTCACTCCTAATCTGACAGTTCGGAACATCGATTTCCTCCAGTTTTACTCAGATTCGAGTAACCGACGGCAAACGCGACGAACTGAGTAGAAGCACCTCATTTCCCTCCAGCAAGCTTACTCAGCTTCCGCCAACTCTTCGAGGTCGACGAAACTGAGTTGTCGTAACTCATCGACTGAGTAGAATTTTTTCTCAGTGTAAGCTTATCTCGGGCTTAGGAAAACACTAGATCCCATAAGATTCACAATTTGAACTGAATTCACTCTCGGGTGATATGTGCATCCTAAGCTTATCTCAAGCTTAGGAAAACACTAGATCCCATAAGATTCACAATTTGAACTGAATTCACTCTCGGGTGATATGTGCATCCTAAGCTTATCTCAAGCTTAGGAAAACACTAGATCCCAAAAGATTCACAATTTGAACTGAATTCACTCTCGAGTGATATGTGCATCCTAAGCTTATCTCAAGCTTAGGAAAACACTAGATCCCATAAGATTCACAATTTGAACTGAATTCACTCTCGGATGATATGTGCATCCTAAGCTTATCTCAAGCTTAGGAAAACACTAGATCCCATAAGATTCACAATTTGAACTGAATTCACTCTCGGATGATATGTGCATCCTAAGCTTATCTCAAGCTTAGGAAAACACTAGATCCCATAAGATTCACAATTTGAACTGAATTCACTCTCGAGTGATATGTGCATCCTAAGCTTATCTCGGGCTTAGGAAAACACTAGATCCCATAAGATTCACAATTTGAACTGAATTCACTCTCGGATGATATGTGCATCCTAAGCTTATCTCAAGCTTAGGAAAACACTAGATCCCATAAGATTCACAATTTGAACTGAATTCACTCTCGAGTGATATGTGCATCCTAAGCTTATCTCGGGCTTAGGAAAACACTAGATCCCATAAGATTCACAATTTGAACTGAATTCACTCTCGGGTGATATGTGCATCCTAAGCTTATCTCAAGCTTAGGAAAACACTAGATCCCATAAGATTCACAATTTGAACTGAATTCACTCTCGGATGATATGTGCATCCTAAGCTTATCTCGGGCTTAGGAAAACACTAGATCCCATAAGATTCACAATTTGAACTGAATTCACTCTCGGATGATATGTGCATCCTAAGCTTATCTCAAGCTTAGGAAAACACTAGATCCCATAAGATTCACAATTTGAACTGAATTCACTCTCGAGTGATATGTGCATCCTAAGCTTATCTCGGGCTTAGGAAAACACTAGATCCCATAAGATTCACAATTTGAACTAAATTCACTCTCGGATGATATGTGCATCCTAAGCTTATCTCAAGCTTAGGAAAACACTAGATCCCATAAGATTCACAATTTGAACTGAATTCACTCTCGGATGATATGTGCATCCTAAGCTTATCTCGGGCTTAGGAAAACACTAGATCCCATAAGATTCACAATTTGAACTGAATTCACTCTCGGATGATATGTGCATCCTAAGCTTATCTCGGGCTTAGGAAAACACTAGATCCCATAAGATTCACAATTTGAACTGAATTCTGTCTCGGGTGATATGTGCATCCTAAGCTTATCTCGGGCTTAGGAAAACACTAGATCCCATAAGATTCACAATTTGAACTGAATTCACTCTCGGGTGATATGTGCATCCTAAGCTTATCTCAAGCTTAGGAAAACACTAGATCCCATAAGATTCACAATTTGAACTGAATTCACTCTCGAGTGATATGTGCATCCTAAGCTTATCTCGGGCTTAGGAAAACACTAGATCCCATAAGATTCACAATTTGAACTGAATTCACTCTCGGGTGATATGTGCATCCTAAGCTTATCTCGGGCTTAGGAAAACACTAGATCCCATAAGATTCACAATTTGAACTGAATTCACTCTCGAGTGATATGTGCATCCTAAGCTTATCTCGGGCTTAGGAAAACACTAGATCCCATAAGATTCACAATTTGAACTGAATTCACTCTCGAGTGATATGTGCATCCTAAGCTTATCTCGGGCTTAGGAAAACACTAGATCCCATAAGATTCACAATTTGAACTGAATTCACTCTCGGATGATATGTGCATCCTAAGCTTATCTCGGGCTTAGGAAAACACTAGATTCCATAAGATTCACAATTTGAACTGAATTCTGTCTCGGGTGATATGTGCATCCTGAGCTTATCTCGGGCTTAGGAAAACACTAGATCCCATAAGATTCACAATTTGAACTAAATTCACTCTCGGATGATATGTGCATCCTAAGCTTATCTCGGGCTTAGGAAAACACTAGATCCCATAAGATTCACAATTTGAACTGAATTCACTCTCGGGTGATATGTGCATCCTAAGCTTATCTCAAGCTTAGGAAAACACTAGATCCCATAAGATTCACAATTTGAACTGAATTCACTCTCGGATGATATGTGCATCCTAAGCTTATCTCGGGCTTAGGAAAACACTAGATCCCATAAGATTCACAATTTGAACTGAATTCTGTCTCGGGTGATATGTGCATCCTAAGCTTATCTCGGGCTTAGGAAAACACTAGATCCCATAAGATTCACAATTTGAACTGAATTCACTCTCGGGTGATATGTGCATCCTAAGCTTATCTCAAGCTTAGGAAAACACTAGATCCCATAAGATTCACAATTTGAACTGAATTCACTCTCGGATGATATGTGCATCCTAAGCTTATCTCGGGCTTAGGAAAACACTAGATCCCATAAGATTCACAATTTGAACTGAATTCACTCTCGGATGATATGTGCATCCTAAGCTTATCTCAAGCTTAGGAAAACACTAGATCCCATAAGATTCACAATTTGAACTGAATTCACTCTCGAGTGATATGTGCATCCTAAGCTTATCTCGGGCTTAGGAAAACACTAGATCCCATAAGATTCACAATTTGAACTAAATTCACTCTCGGATGATATGTGCATCCTAAGCTTATCTCAAGCTTAGGAAAACACTAGATCCCATAAGATTCACAATTTGAACTGAATTCACTCTCGGATGATATGTGCATCCTAAGCTTATCTCGGGCTTAGGAAAACACTAGATCCCATAAGATTCACAATTTGAACTGAATTCACTCTCGGATGATATGTGCATCCTAAGCTTATCTCGGGCTTAGGAAAACACTAGATCCCATAAGATTCACAATTTGAACTGAATTCTGTCTCGGGTGATATGTGCATCCTAAGCTTATCTCGGGCTTAGGAAAACACTAGATCCCATAAGATTCACAATTTGAACTGAATTCACTCTCGGGTGATATGTGCATCCTAAGCTTATCTCAAGCTTAGGAAAACACTAGATCCCATAAGATTCACAATTTGAACTGAATTCACTCTCGAGTGATATGTGCATCCTAAGCTTATCTCGGGCTTAGGAAAACACTAGATCCCATAAGATTCACAATTTGAACTGAATTCACTCTCGGGTGATATGTGCATCCTAAGCTTATCTCGGGCTTAGGAAAACACTAGATCCCATAAGATTCACAATTTGAACTGAATTCACTCTCGAGTGATATGTGCATCCTAAGCTTATCTCGGGCTTAGGAAAACACTAGATCCCATAAGATTCACAATTTGAACTGAATTCACTCTCGGATGATATGTGCATCCTAAGCTTATCTCGGGCTTAGGAAAACACTAGATCCCATAAGATTCACAATTTGAACTGAATTCTGTCTCGGGTGATATGTGCATCCTAAGCTTATCTCGGGCTTAGGAAAACACTAGATCCCATAAGATTCACAATTTGAACTGAATTCACTCTCGGGTGATATGTGCATCCTAAGCTTATCTCAAGCTTAGGAAAACACTAGATCCCATAAGATTCACAATTTGAACTGAATTCACTCTCGAGTGATATGTGCATCCTAAGCTTATCTCGGGCTTAGGAAAACACTAGATCCCATAAGATTCACAATTTGAACTGAATTCACTCTCGGGTGATATGTGCATCCTAAGCTTATCTCGGGCTTAGGAAAACACTAGATCCCATAAGATTCACAATTTGAACTGAATTCACTCTCGGGTGATATGTGCATCCTAAGCTTATCTCAAGCTTAGGAAAACACTAGATCCCATAAGATTCACAATTTGAACTGAATTCACTCTCGAGTGATATGTGCATCCTAAGCTTATCTCGGGCTTAGGAAAACACTAGATCCCATAAGATTCACAATTTGAACTGAATTCACTCTCGGGTGATATGTGCATCCTAAGCTTATCTCGGGCTTAGGAAAACACTAGATCCCATAAGATTCACAATTTGAACTGAATTCACTCTCGAGTGATATGTGCATCCTAAGCTTATCTCGGGCTTAGGAAAACACTAGATCCCATAAGATTCACAATTTGAACTGAATTCACTCTCGGATGATATGTGCATCCTAAGCTTATCTCGGGCTTAGGAAAACACTAGATTCCATAAGATTCACAATTTGAACTGAATTCTGTCTCGGGTGATATGTGCATCCTGAGCTTATCTCGGGCTTAGGAAAACACTAGATCCCATAAGATTCACAATTTGAACTAAATTCACTCTCGGATGATATGTGCATCCTAAGCTTATCTCGGGCTTAGGAAAACACTAGATCCCATAAGATTCACAATTTGAACTGAATTCACTCTCGGGTGATATGTGCATCCTAAGCTTATCTCAAGCTTAGGAAAACACTAGATCCCATAAGATTCACAATTTGAACTGAATTCACTCTCGAGTGATATGTGCATCCTAAGCTTATCTCGGGCTTAGGAAAACACTAGATCCCATAAGATTCACAATTTGAACTGAATTCACTCTCGAGTGATATGTGCATCCTAAGCATATCTCAAGCTTAGGAAAACACTAGATCCCATAAGATTCACAATTTGAACTAAATTCACTCTCGGATGATATGTGCATCCTAAGCTTATCTCGGGCTTAGGAAAACACTAGATCCCATAAGATTCACAATTTGAACTGAATTCACTCTCGAGTGATATGTGCATCCTAAGCTTATCTCGGGCTTAGGAAAACACTAGATCCCATAAGATTCACAATTTGAACTGAATTCACTCTCGAGTGATATGTGCATCCTAAGCTTATCTCGGGCTTAGGAAAACACTAGATCCCATAAGATTCACAATTTGAACTGAATTCATTCTCGGATGATATGTGCATCCTAAGCTTATCTCAAGCTTAGGAAAACACTAGATCCCATTAGATTCACAATTTGAACTGAATTCACTCTCGAGTGATATGTGCATCCTAAGCTTATCTCGGGCTTAGGAAAACACTAGATCCCATAAGATTCACAATTTGAACTGAATTCACTCTCGGATGATATGTGCATCCTAAGCTTATCTCAAGCTTAGGAAAACACTAGATCCCATAAGATTCACAATTTGAACTGAATTCACTCTCGAGTGATATGTGCATCCTAAGCTTATCTCGGGCTTAGGAAAACACTAGATCCCATAAGATTCACAATTTGAACTAAATTCACTCTCGGATGATATGTGCATCCTAAGCTTATCTCGGGCTTAGGAAAACACTAGATCCCATAAGATTCACAATTTGAACTGAATTCACTCTCGGGTGATATGTGCATCCTAAGCTTATCTCAAGCTTAGGAAAACACTAGATCCCATAAGATTCACAATTTGAACTGAATTCACTCTCGAGTGATATGTGCATCCTAAGCTTATCTCGGGCTTAGGAAAACACTAGATCCCATAAGATTCACAATTTGAACTGAATTCACTCTCGAGTGATATGTGCATCCTAAGCTTATCTCAAGCTTAGGAAAACACTAGATCCCATAAGATTCACAATTTGAACTGAATTCATTCTCGGATGATATGTGCATCCTAAGCTTATCTCAAGCTTAGGAAAACACTAGATCCCATAAGATTCACAATTTGAACTGAATTCACTCTCGAGTGATATGTGCATCCTAAGCTTATCTCGGGCTTAGGAAAACACTAGATCCCATAAGATTCACAATTTGAACTGAATTCACTCTCGGATGATATGTGCATCCTAAGCTTATCTCAAGCTTAGGAAAACACTAGATCCCATAAGATTCACAATTTGAACTGAATTCACTCTCGAGTGATATGTGCATCCTAAGCTTATCTCGGGCTTAGGAAAACACTAGATCCCATAAGATTCACAATTTGAACTGAATTCACTCTCGAGTGATATGTGCATCCTAAGCTTATCTCAAGCTTAGGAAAACACTAGATCCCATAAGATTCACAATTTGAACTGAATTCACTCTCGGATGATATGTGCATCCTAAGCTTATCTCGGGCTTAGGAAAACACTAGATCCCATAAGATTCACAATTTGAACTGAATTCACTCTCGGGTGATATGTGCATCCTAAGCTTATCTCAAGCTTAGGAAAACACTAGATCCCATAAGATTCACAATTTGAACTGAATTCACTCTCGGATGATATGTGCATCCTAAGCTTATCTCGGGCTTAGGAAAACACTAGATCCCATAAGATTCACAATTTGAACTGAATTCACTCTCGGATGATATGTGCATCCTAAGCTTATCTCGGGCTTAGGAAAACACTAGATCCCATAAGATTCACAATTTGAACTGAATTCTGTCTCGGGTGATATGTGCATCCTGAGCTTATCTCGGGCTTAGGAAAACACTAGATCCCATAAGATTCACAATTTGAACTAAATTCACTCTCGGATGATATGTGCATCCTAAGCTTATCTCAAGCTTAGGAAAACACTAGATCCCATAAGATTCACAATTTGAACTGAATTCACTCTCGGATGATATGTGCATCCTAAGCTTATCTCGGGCTTAGGAAAACACTAGATCCCATAAGATTCACAATTTGAACTGAATTCACTCTCGGATGATATGTGCATCCTAAGCTTATCTCGGGCTTAGGAAAACACTAGATCCCATAAGATTCACAATTTGAACTGAATTCACTCTCGGATGATATGTGCATCCTAAGCTTATCTCGGGCTTAGGAAAACACTAGATCCCATAAGATTCACAATTTGAACTGAATTCACTCTCGAGTGATATGTGCATCCTAAGCTTATCTCGGGCTTAGGAAAACACTAGATCCCATAGGATTCACAATTTGAACTGAATTCACTCTCGGGTGATATGTGCATCCTAAGCTTATCTCAAGCTTAGGAAAACACTAGATCCCATAAGATTCACAATTTGAACTGAATTCACTCTCGAGTGATATGTGCATCCTAAGCTTATCTCGGGCTTAGGAAAACACTAGATCCCATAAGATTCACGATTTGAACTGAATTCACTCTCGGGTGATATGTGCATCCTAAGCTTATCTCAAGCTTAGGAAAACACTAGATCCCATAAGATTCACAATTTGAACTGAATTCACTCTCGGGTGATATGTGCATCCTAAGCTTATCTCAAGCTTAGGAAAACACTAGATCCCATAAGATTCACAATTTGAACTGAATTCACTCTCGAGTGATATGTGCATCCTAAGCTTATCTCGGGCTTAGGAAAACACTAGATCCCATAAGATTCACAATTTGAACTGAATTCACTCTCGGGTGATATGTGCATCCTAAGCTTATCTCAAGCTTAGGAAAACACTAGATCCCATAAGATTCACAATTTGAACTGAATTCACTCTCGAGTGATATGTGCATCCTAAGCTTATCTCGGGCTTAGGAAAACACTAGATCCCATAAGATTCACGATTTGAACTGAATTCACTCTCGGGTGATATGTGCATCCTAAGCTTATCTCAAGCTTAGGAAAACACTAGATCCCATAAGATTCACAATTTGAACTGAATTCACTCTCGGGTGATATGTGCATCCTAAGCTTATCTCAAGCTTAGGAAAACACTAGATCCCATAAGATTCACAATTTGAACTGAATTCACTCTCGAGTGATATGTGCATCCTAAGCTTATCTCGGGCTTAGGAAAACACTAGATCCCATAAGATTCACAATTTGAACTGAATTCACTCTCGGGTGATATGTGCATCCTAAGCTTATCTCAAGCTTAGGAAAACACTAGATCCCATAAGATTCACAATTTGAACTGAATTCACTCTCGAGTGATATGTGCATCCTAAGCTTATCTCGGGCTTAGGAAAACACTAGATCCCATAAGATTCACAATTTGAACTGAATTCACTCTCGGATGATATGTGCATCCTAAGCTTATCTCAAGCTTAGGAAAACACTAGATCCCATAAGATTCACAATTTGAACTGAATTCACTCTCGAGTGATATGTGCATCCTAAGCTTATCTCGGGCTTAGGAAAACACTAGATCCCATAAGATTCACAATTTGAACTGAATTCACTCTCGGGTGATATGTGCATCCTAAGCTTATCTCAAGCTTAGGAAAACACTAGATCCCATAAGATTCACAATTTGAACTGAATTCACTCTCGGATGATATGTGCATCCTAAGCTTATCTCAAGCTTAGGAAAACACTAGATCCCATAAGATTCACAATTTGAACTGAATTCACTCTCGAGTGATATGTGCATCCTAAGCTTATCTCGGGCTTAGGAAAACACTAGATCCCATAAGATTCACAATTTGAACTGAATTCACTCTCGAGTGATATGTGCATCCTAAGCTTATCTCAAGCTTAGGAAAACACTAGATCCCATAAGATTCACAATTTGAACTGAATTCACTCTCGGATGATATGTGCATCCTAAGCTTATCTCGGGCTTAGGAAAACACTAGATCCCATAAGATTCACAATTTGAACTGAATTCACTCTCGGATGATATGTGCATCCTAAGCTTATCTCAAGCTTAGGAAAACACTAGATCCCATAAGATTCACAATTTGAACTGAATTCACTCTCGAGTGATATGTGCATCCTAAGCTTATCTCGGGCTTAGGAAAACACTAGATCCCATAAGATTCACAATTTGAACTGAATTCACTCTCGGATGATATGTGCATCCTAAGCTTATCTCAAGCTTAGGAAAACACTAGATCCCATAAGATTCACAATTTGAACTGAATTCACTCTCGGATGATATGTGCATCCTAAGCTTATCTCGGGCTTAGGAAAACACTAGATCCCATAAGATTCACAATTTGAACTGAATTCACTCTCGGATGATATGTGCATCCTAAGCTTATCTCGGCTTAGGAAAACACTAGATCCCATAAGATTCACAATTTGAACTGAATTCTGTCTCGGGTGATATGTGCATCCTAAGCTTATCTCGGGCTTAGGAAAACACTAGATCCCATAAGATTCACAATTTGAACTGAATTCACTCTCGGGTGATATGTGCATCCTAAGCTTATCTCAAGCTTAGGAAAACACTAGATCCCATAAGATTCACAATTTGAACTGAATTCACTCTCGGATGATATGTGCATCCTAAGCTTATCTCGGGCTTAGGAAAACACTAGATCCCATAAGATTCACAATTTGAACTGAATTCACTCTCGGATGATATGTGCATCCTAAGCTTATCTCAAGCTTAGGAAAACACTAGATCCCATAAGATTCACAATTTGAACTGAATTCACTCTCGAGTGATATGTGCATCCTAAGCTTATCTCGGGCTTAGGAAAACACTAGATCCCATAAGATTCACAATTTGAACTGAATTCACTCTCGAGTGATATGTGCATCCTAAGCTTATCTTCGGGCTTAGGAAAACACTAGATCCCATAAGATTCACAATTTGAACTGAATTCACTCTCGGATGATATGTGCATCCTAAGCTTATCTCAAGCTTAGGAAAACACTAGATCCCATAAGATTCACAATTTGAACTGAATTCACTCTCGAGTGATATGTGCATCCTAAGCTTATCTCGGGCTTAGGAAAACACTAGATCCCATAAGATTCACAATTTGAACTGAATTCACTCTCGGGTGATATGTGCATCCTAAGCTTATCTCGGGCTTAGGAAAACACTAGATCCCATAAGATTCACAATTTGAACTGAATTCACTCTCGAGTGAGATATGTGCATCCTAAGCTTATCTCGGGCTTAGGAAAACACTAGATCCCATAAGATTCACAATTTGAACTGAATTCATTCTCGGATGATATGTGCATCCTAAGCTTATCTCAAGCTTAGGAAAACACTAGATCCCATAAGATTCACAATTTGAACTGAATTCACTCTCGAGTGATATGTGCATCCTAAGCTTATCTCGGGCTTAGGAAAACACTAGATCCCATAAGATTCACAATTTGAACTGAATTCACTCTCGGATGATATGTGCATCCTAAGCTTATCTCAAGCTTAGGAAAACACTAGATCCCATAAGATTCACAATTTGAACTGAATTCACTCTCGAGTGATATGTGCATCCTAAGCTTATCTCGGGCTTAGGAAAACACTAGATCCCATAAGATTCACAATTTGAACTGAATTCACTCTCGAGTGATATGTGCATCCTAAGCTTATCTCAAGCTTAGGAAAACACTAGATCCCATAAGATTCACAATTTGAACTGAATTCACTCTCGGATGATATGTGCATCCTAAGCTTATCTCGGGCTTAGGAAAACACTAGATCCCATAAGATTCACAATTTGAACTGAATTCACTCTCGGGTGATATGTGCATCCTAAGCTTATCTCAAGCTTAGGAAAACACTAGATCCCATAAGATTCACAATTTGAACTGAATTCACTCTCGGATGATATGTGCATCCTAAGCTTATCTCGGGCTTAGGAAAACACTAGATCCCATAAGATTCACAATTTGAACTGAATTCACTCTCGGATGATATGTGCATCCTAAGCTTATCTCAAGCTTAGGAAAACACTAGATCCCATAAGATTCACAATTTGAACTGAATTCACTCTCGAGTGATATGTGCATCCTAAGCTTATCTCGGGCTTAGGAAAACACTAGATCCCATAAGATTCACAATTTGAACTGAATTCACTCTCGGGTGATATGTGCATCCTAAGCTTATCTCAAGCTTAGGAAAACACTAGATCCCATAAGATTCACAATTTGAACTGAATTCACTCTCGGATGATATGTGCATCCTAAGCTTATCTCGGGCTTAGGAAAACACTAGATCCCATAAGATTCACAATTTGAACTGAATTCACTCTCGGATGATATGTGCATCCTAAGCTTATCTCGGGCTTAGGAAAACACTAGATCCCATAAGATTCACAATTTGAACTGAATTCACTCTCGGATGATATGTGCATCCTAAGCTTATCTCGGGCTTAGGAAAACACTAGATCCCATAAGATTCACAATTTGAACTGAATTCACTCTCGGGTGATATGTGCATCCTAAGCTTATCTCGGGCTTAGGAAAACACTAGATCCCATAAGATTCACAATTTGAACTGAATTCACTCTCGGATGATATGTGCATCCTAAGCTTATCTCAAGCTTAGGAAAACACTAGATCCCATAAGATTCACAATTTGAACTGAATTCACTCTCGAGTGATATGTGCATCCTAAGCATATCTCGGGCTTAGGAAAACACTAGATCCCATAAGATTCACAATTTGAACTGAATTCACTCTCGAGTGATATGTGCATCCTAAGCTTATCTCGGGCTTAGGAAAACACTAGATCCCATAAGATTCACAATTTGAACTGAATTCACTCTCGGATGATATGTGCATCCTAAGCTTATCTCAAGCTTAGGAAAACACTAGATCCCATAAGATTCACAATTTGAACTGAATTCACTCTCGAGTGATATGTGCATCCTAAGCTTATCTCGGGCTTAGGAAAACACTAGATCCCATAAGATTCACAATTTGAACTGAATTCACTCTCGGGTGATATGTGCATCCTAAGCTTATCTCGGGCTTAGGAAAACACTAGATCCCATAAGATTCACAATTTGAACTGAATTCACTCTCGAGTGATATGTGCATCCTAAGCTTATCTCGGGCTTAGGAAAACACTAGATCCCATAAGATTCACAATTTGAACTGAATTCACTCTCGGGTGATATGTACATCCTAAGCTTATCTCGGGCTTAGGAAAACACTAGATCCCATAAGATTCACAATTTGAACTGAATTCACTCTCGAGTGATATGTGCATCCTAAGCTTATCTCGGGCTTAGGAAAACACTAGATCCCATAAGATTCACAATTTGAACTGAATTCACTCTCGGATGATATGTGCATCCTAAGCTTATCTCAAGCTTAGGAAAACACTAGATCCCATAAGATTCACAATTTGAACTGAATTCACTCTCGGATGATATGTGCATCCTAAGCTTATCTCAAGCTTAGGAAAACACTAGATCCCATAAGATTCACAATTTGAACTGAATTCACTCTCGAGTGATATGTGCATCCTAAGCTTATCTCAAGCTTAGGAAAACACTAGATCCCATAAGATTCACAATTTGAACTGAATTCACTCTCGGATGATATGTGCATCCTAAGCTTATCTCGGGCTTAGGAAAACACTAGATCCCATAAGATTCACAATTTGAACTGAATTCACTCTCGAGTGATATGTGCATCCTAAGCTTATCTCAAGCTTAGGAAAACACTAGATCCCATAAGATTCACAATTTGAACTGAATTCACTCTCGGATGATATGTGCATCCTAAGCTTATCTCGGGCTTAGGAAAACACTAGATCCCATAAGATTCACAATTTGAACTGAATTCACTCTCGAGTGATATGTGCATCCTAAGCTTATCTCGGGCTTAGGAAAACACTAGATCCCATAAGATTCACAATTTGAACTGAATTCACTCTCGAGTGATATGTGCATCCTAAGCTTATCTCAAGCTTAGGAAAACACTAGATCCCATAAGATTCACAATTTGAACTGAATTCACTCTCGGATGATATGTGCATCCTAAGCTTATCTCAAGCTTAGGAAAACACTAGATCCCATAAGATTCACAATTTGAACTGAATTCACTCTCGAGTGATATGTGCATCCTAAGCTTATCTCAAGCTTAGGAAAACACTAGATCCCATAAGATTCACAATTTGAACTGAATTCACTCTCGAGTGATATGTGCATCCTAAGCTTATCTCGGGCTTAGGAAAACACTAGATCCCATAAGATTCACAATTTGAACTGAATTCACTCTCGGGTGATATGTGCATCCTAAGCTTATCTCGGGCTTAGGAAAACACTAGATCCCATAAGATTCACAATTTGAACTGAATTCACTCTCGAGTGATATGTGCATCCTAAGCTTATCTCGGGCTTAGGAAAACACTAGATCCCATAAGATTCACAATTTGAACTGAATTCACTCTCGGGTGATATGTGCATCCTAAGCTTATCTCGGGCTTAGGAAAACACTAGATCCCATAAGATTCACAATTTGAACTGAATTCACTCTCGAGTGATATGTGCATCCTAAGCTTATCTCGGGCTTAGGAAAACACTAGATCCCATAAGATTCACAATTTGAACTGAATTCACTCTCGGATGATATGTGCATCCTAAGCTTATCTCAAGCTTAGGAAAACACTAGATCCCATAAGATTCACAATTTGAACGAATTCACTCTCGGATGATATGTGCATCCTAAGCTTATCTCAAGCTTAGGAAAACACTAGATCCCATAAGATTCACAATTTGAACTGAATTCACTCTCGGATGATATGTGCATCCTAAGCTTATCTCGGGCTTAGGAAAACACTAGATCCCATAAGATTCACAATTTGAACTGAATTCACTCTCGGATGATATGTGCATCCTAAGCTTATCTCAAGCTTAGGAAAACACTAGATCCCATAAGATTCACAATTTGAACTGAATTCACTCTCGAGTGATATGTGCATCCTAAGCTTATCTCGGGCTTAGGAAAACACTAGATCCCATAAGATTCACAATTTGAACTGAATTCACTCTCGAGTGATATGTGCATCCTAAGCTTATCTCAAGCTTAGGAAAACACTAGATCCCATAAGATTCACAATTTGAACTGAATTCACTCTCGAGTGATATGTGCATCCTAAGCTTATCTCGGGCTTAGGAAAACACTAGATCCCATAAGATTCACAATTTGAACTGAATTCACTCTCGGATGATATGTGCATCCTAAGCTTATCTCAAGCTTAGGAAAACACTAGATCCCATAAGATTCACAATTTGAACTGAATTCACTCTCGGATGATATGTGCATCCTAAGCTTATCTCAAGCTTAGGAAAACACTAGATCCCATAAGATTCACAATTTGAACTGAATTCACTCTCGAGTGATATGTGCATCCTAAGCTTATCTCGGGCTTAGGAAAACACTAGATCCCATAAGATTCACAATTTGAACTGAATTCACTCTCGGATGATATGTGCATCCTAAGCTTATCTCAAGCTTAGGAAAACACTAGATCCCATAAGATTCACAATTTGAACTGAATTCACTCTCGAGTGATATGTGCATCCTAAGCTTATCTCGGGCTTAGGAAAACACTAGATCCCATAAGATTCACAATTTGAACTGAATTCACTCTCGAGTGATATGTGCATCCTAAGCTTATCTCAAGCTTAGGAAAACACTAGATCCCATAAGATTCACAATTTGAACTGAATTCACTCTCGAGTGATATGTGCATCCTAAGCTTATCTCAAGCTTAGGAAAACACTAGATCCCATAAGATTCACAATTTGAACTGAATTCACTCTCGGATGATATGTGCATCCTAAGCTTATCTCGGGCTTAGGAAAACACTAGATCCCATAAGATTCACAATTTGAACTGAATTCACTCTCGGATGATATGTGCATCCTAAGCTTATCTCAAGCTTAGGAAAACACTAGATCCCATAAGATTCACAATTTGAACTGAATTCACTCTCGAGTGATATGTGCATCCTAAGCTTATCTCGGGCTTAGGAAAACACTAGATCCCATAAGATTCACAATTTGAACTGAATTCACTCTCGGGTGATATGTGCATCCTAAGCTTATCTCGGGCTTAGGAAAACACTAGATCCCATAAGATTCACAATTTGAACTGAATTCACTCTCGAGTGATATGTGCATCCTAAGCTTATCTCAAGCTTAGGAAAACACTAGATCCCATAAGATTCACAATTTGAACTGAATTCACTCTCGGATGATATGTGCATCCTAAGCTTATCTCGGGCTTAGGAAAACACTAGATCCCATAAGATTCACAATTTGAACTGAATTCACTCTCGGATGATATGTGCATCCTAAGCTTATCTCGGGCTTAGGAAAACACTAGATCCCATAAGATTCACAATTTGAACTGAATTCACTCTCGGGTGATATGTGCATCCTAAGCTTATCTCAAGCTTAGGAAAACACTAGATCCCATAAGATTCACAATTTGAACTGAATTCACTCTCGAGTGATATGTGCATCCTAAGCTTATCTCGGGCTTAGGAAAACACTAGATCCCATAAGATTCACAATTTGAACTGAATTCACTCTCGGGTGATATGTGCATCCTAAGCTTATCTCGGGCTTAGGAAAACACTAGATCCCATAAGATTCACAATTTGAACTGAATTCACTCTCGAGTGATATGTGCATCCTAAGCTTATCTCAAGCTTAGGAAAACACTAGATCCCATAAGATTCACAATTTGAACTGAATTCACTCTCGGATGATATGTGCATCCTAAGCTTATCTCGGGCTTAGGAAAACACTAGATCCCATAAGATTCACAATTTGAACTGAATTCACTCTCGAGTGATATGTGCATCCTAAGCTTATCTCAAGCTTAGGAAAACACTAGATCCCATAAGATTCACAATTTGAACTGAATTCACTCTCGAGTGATATGTGCATCCTAAGCTTATCTCAAGCTTAGGAAAACACTAGATCCCATAAGATTCACAATTTGAACTGAATTCACTCTCGAGTGATATGTGCATCCTAAGCTTATCTCAAGCTTAGGAAAACACTAGATCCCATAAGATTCACAATTTGAACTGAATTCACTCTCGAGTGATATGTGCATCCTAAGCTTATCTCGGGCTTAGGAAAACACTAGATCCCATAAGATTCACAATTTGAACTGAATTCACTCTCGGGTGATATGTGCATCCTAAGCTTATCTCGGGCTTAGGAAAACACTAGATCCCATAAGATTCACAATTTGAACTGAATTCACTCTCGAGTGATATGTGCATCCTAAGCTTATCTCGGGCTTAGGAAAACACTAGATCCCATAAGATTCACAATTTGAACTGAATTCACTCTCGGGTGATATGTGCATCCTAAGCTTATCTCGGGCTTAGGAAAACACTAGATCCCATAAGATTCACAATTTGAACTGAATTCACTCTCGAGTGATATGTGCATCCTAAGCTTATCTCGGGCTTAGGAAAACACTAGATCCCATAAGATTCACAATTTGAACTGAATTCACTCTCGAGTGATATGTGCATCCTAAGCTTATCTCAAGCTTAGGAAAACACTAGATCCCATAAGATTCACAATTTGAACTGAATTCACTCTCGGATGATATGTGCATCCTAAGCTTATCTCAAGCTTAGGAAAACACTAGATCCCATAAGATTCACAATTTGAACTGAATTCACTCTCGGATGATATGTGCATCCTAAGCTTATCTCGGGCTTAGGAAAACACTAGATCCCATAAGATTCACAATTTGAACTGAATTCACTCTCGGATGATATGTGCATCCTAAGCTTATCTCAAGCTTAGGAAAACACTAGATCCCATAAGATTCACAATTTGAACTGAATTCACTCTCGAGTGATATGTGCATCCTAAGCTTATCTCGGGCTTAGGAAAACACTAGATCCCATAAGATTCACAATTTGAACTGAATTCACTCTCGGATGATATGTGCATCCTAAGCTTATCTCAAGCTTAGGAAAACACTAGATCCCATAAGATTCACAATTTGAACTGAATTCACTCTCGGATGATATGTGCATCCTAAGCTTATCTCAAGCTTAGGAAAACACTAGATCCCATAAGATTCACAATTTGAACTGAATTCACTCTCGGATGATATGTGCATCCTAAGCTTATCTCAAGCTTAGGAAAACACTAGATCCCATAAGATTCACAATTTGAACTGAATTCACTCTCGAGTGATATGTGCATCCTAAGCTTATCTCGGGCTTAGGAAAACACTAGATCCCATAAGATTCACAATTTGAACTGAATTCACTCTCGAGTGATATGTGCATCCTAAGCTTATCTCAAGCTTAGGAAAACACTAGATCCCATAAGATTCACAATTTGAACTGAATTCACTCTCGGATGATATGTGCATCCTAAGCTTATCTCGGGCTTAGGAAAACACTAGATCCCATAAGATTCACAATTTGAACTGAATTCACTCTCGAGTGATATGTGCATCCTAAGCTTATCTCGGGCTTAGGAAAACACTAGATCCCATAAGATTCACAATTTGAACTGAATTCACTCTCGAGTGATATGTGCATCCTAAGCTTATCTCGGGCTTAGGAAAACACTAGATCCCATAAGATTCACAATTTGAACTGAATTCACTCTCGAGTGATATGTGCATCCTAAGCTTATCTCAAGCTTAGGAAAACACTAGATCCCATAAGATTCACAATTTGAACTGAATTCACTCTCGAGTGATATGTGCATCCTAAGCTTATCTCAAGCTTAGGAAAACACTAGATCCCATAAGATTCACAATTTGAACTGAATTCACTCTCGAGTGATATGTGCATCCTAAGCTTATCTCAAGCTTAGGAAAACACTAGATCCCATAAGATTCACAATTTGAACTGAATTCACTCTCGGATGATATGTGCATCCTAAGCTTATCTCGGGCTTAGGAAAACACTAGATCCCATAAGATTCACAATTTGAACTGAATTCACTCTCGGGTGATATGTGCATCCTAAGCTTATCTCGGGCTTAGGAAAACACTAGATCCCATAAGATTCACAATTTGAACTGAATTCACTCTCGAGTGATATGTGCATCCTAAGCTTATCTCGGGCTTAGGAAAACACTAGATCCCATAAGATTCACAATTTGAACTGAATTCACTCTCGGATGATATGTGCATCCTAAGCTTATCTCAAGCTTAGGAAAACACTAGATCCCATAAGATTCACAATTTGAACTGAATTCACTCTCGGATGATATGTGCATCCTAAGCTTATCTCAAGCTTAGGAAAACACTAGATCCCATAAGATTCACAATTTGAACTGAATTCACTCTCGGATGATATGTGCATCCTAAGCTTATCTCGGGCTTAGGAAAACACTAGATCCCATAAGATTCACAATTTGAACTGAATTCACTCTCGGGTGATATGTGCATCCTAAGCTTATCTCGGGCTTAGGAAAACACTAGATCCCATAAGATTCACAATTTGAACTGAATTCACTCTCGGGTGATATGTGCATCCTAAGCTTATCTCGGGCTTAGGAAAACACTAGATCCCATAAGATTCACAATTTGAACTGAATTCACTCTCGAGTGATATGTGCATCCTAAGCTTATCTCAAGCTTAGGAAAACACTAGATCCCATAAGATTCACAATTTGAACTGAATTCACTCTCGGATGATATGTGCATCCTAAGCTTATCTCGGGCTTAGGAAAACACTAGATCCCATAAGATTCACAATTTGAACTGAATTCACTCTCGGGTGATATGTGCATCCTAAGCTTATCTCGGGCTTAGGAAAACACTAGATCCCATAAGATTCACAATTTGAACTGAATTCACTCTCGAGTGATATGTGCATCCTAAGCTTATCTCGGGCTTAGGAAAACACTAGATCCCATAAGATTCACAATTTGAACTGAATTCACTCTCGGATGATATGTGCATCCTAAGCTTATCTCAAGCTTAGGAAAACACTAGATCCCATAAGATTCACAATTTGAACTGAATTCACTCTCGGATGATATGTGCATCCTAAGCTTATCTCAAGCTTAGGAAAACACTAGATCCCATAAGATTCACAATTTGAACTGAATTCACTCTCGGATGATATGTGCATCCTAAGCTTATCTCGGGCTTAGGAAAACACTAGATCCCATAAGATTCACAATTTGAACTGAATTCACTCTCGGGTGATATGTGCATCCTAAGCTTATCTCGGGCTTAGGAAAACACTAGATCCCATAAGATTCACAATTTGAACTGAATTCACTCTCGGGTGATATGTGCATCCTAAGCTTATCTCGGGCTTAGGAAAACACTAGATCCCATAAGATTCACAATTTGAACTGAATTCACTCTCGAGTGATATGTGCATCCTAAGCTTATCTCAAGCTTAGGAAAACACTAGATCCCATAAGATTCACAATTTGAACTGAATTCACTCTCGGATGATATGTGCATCCTAAGCTTATCTCGGGCTTAGGAAAACACTAGATCCCATAAGATTCACAATTTGAACTGAATTCACTCTCGGATGATATGTGCATCCTAAGCTTATCTCGGGCTTAGGAAAACACTAGATCCCATAAGATTCACAATTTGAACTGAATTCACTCTCGGGTGATATGTGCATCCTAAGCTTATCTCGGGCTTAGGAAAACACTAGATCCCATAAGATTCACAATTTGAACTGAATTCACTCTCGGGTGATATGTGCATCCTAAGCTTATCTCGGGCTTAGGAAAACACTAGATCCCAGATTTCAGATTCGTTCTGAGCTTAATGTTGTCGTTTATTATTTAAAGTCACCTAAGTGTATTTGATGCTTGGGTGTGAATTAAATTTTATTTCAGATTAGTTCTGAGCTTAATGTTGTCGTTCATCATTTGATGTCACCTAAGTGTATTTGATGCTTGGGTGTGAATTAAATTTTATTTCAGATTCGTTCTGAGCTTAATGTTGTCGTTCATCATTTGATGTCACCTAAGTGTATTTGATGCTTGGGTGTGAATTAAATTTTATTTCAAATTCGCTCTGAGCTTAATGTTGTCGTTCATCATTTGATGTCACCTAAGTGTATTTGATGCTTGGGTGTGAACTACATTTTATTTCAGATTCGTTCTGAGCTTAATGTTGTCGTTCATCATTTGATGTCACCTAAGTGTATTTGATGCTTGGGTGTAATCTAGACTTTATTTTCAGATTCGTTCTGAGCTTAATGTTGTCGTTCATCATTTGGTGTCACCTAAGTGTATTTGACGCTTAGGTGTGATCTAGATTTTATTTTCAGATTCGTTCTGAGATTAATGTTGTCGTTCATCATTTGATGTCACCTAAGTGTATTTGATGCTTGGGTGTGAACTACATTTTATTTCAGATTCGTTCTGAGCTTAATGTTGTCGTTTATCATTTGATGTCACCTAAGTGTATTTGATGCTTGGGTGTGAACTACATTTTATTTCAGATTCGTTCTGAGCTTAATGTTGTCGTTTATCATTTGATGTCACCTAAGTGTATTTGATGCTTGGGTGTAATCTAGACTTTATTTTCAGATTCGTTCTGAGCTTAATGTTGTCGTTCATCATTTGGTGTCACCTAAGTGTATTTGACGCTTAGGTGTGATCTAGACTTTATTTTCAGATTCGTTCTGAGCTTAATGTTGTCGTTCATCATTTGATGTCACCTAAGTGTATTTGATGCTTGGGTGTGAACTACATTTTATTTCAGATTCGTTCTGAGCTTAATGTTGTCGTTTATCATTTGATGTCACCTAAGTGTATTTGATGCTTGGGTGTAATCTAGACTTTATTTTCAGATTCGTTCTGAGCTTAATGTTGTCGTTCATCATTTGGTGTCACCTAAGTGTATTTGACGCTTAGGTGTGATCTAGACTTTATTTTCAGATTCGTTCTGAGCTTAATGTTGTCGTTCATCATTTGATGTCACCTAAGTGTATTTGATGCTTGGGTGTGAACTACATTTTATTTCAGATTCGTTCTGAGCTTAATGTTGTCGTTTATCATTTGATGTCACATAAGTGTATTTGATGCTTGGGTGTAATCTAGACTTTATTTTCAGATTCGTTCTGAGCTTAATGTTGTCGTTCATCATTTGGTGTCACCTAAGTGTATTTGACGCTTAGGTGTGATCTAGACTTTATTTTCAGATTCGTTCTGAGCTTAATGTTGTCGTTCATCATTTGATGTCACCTAAGTGTATTTGACGCTTAGGTGTGATCTAGACTTTATTTTCAGATTCGTTCTGAGCTTAATGTTGTCGTTCATCATTTGATGTCACCTAAGTGTATTTGACGCTTAGGTGTGATCTAGACTTTATTTTCAGATTCGTTCTGAGCTTAATGTTGTCGTTCATCATTTGATGTCACCTAAGTGTATTTGACGCTTAGGTGTGATCTAGACTTTATTTTCAGATTCGTTCTGAGCTTAATGTTGTCGTTCATCATTTGATGTCACCTAAGTGTATTTGATGCTTGGGTGTGAACTACATTTTATTTCAGATTCGTTCTGAGCTTAATGTTGTCGTTTATCATTTGATGTCACCTAAGTGTATTTGATGATTGGGTGTGAATTAAATTTTATTTCAGATTCGTTCTGAGCTTAATGTTGTCGTTTATCATTTGATGTCACCTAAGTGTATTTGATGCTTGGGTGTGAATTAAATTTTATTTCAGATTCGTTCTGAGCTTAATGTTGTCGTTCATCATTTGATGTCACCTAAGTGTATTTGATGCTTGGGTGTAATCTAGACTTTATTTTCAGATTCGTTCTGAGCTTAATGTTGTCGTTCATCATTTGGTGTCACCTAAGTGTATTTGACGCTTAGGTGTGATCTAGACTTTATTTTCAGATTCGTTCTGAGCTTAATGTTGTCGTTCATCATTTGATGTCACCTAAGTGTATTTGATGCTTGGGTGTGAATTAAATTTTATTTCAGATTCGTTCTGAGCTTAATGTTGTCGTTCATCATTTGATGTCACCTAAGTGTATTTGATGGTTGGGTGTGAACTACATTTTATTTCAGATTCGTTCTGAGCTTAATGTTGTCGTTTATCATTTGATGTCACCTAAGTGTATTTGATGCTTGGGTGTGAATTAAATTTTATTTCAGATTCGTTCTGAGCTTAATGTTGTCGTTCATCATTTGATGTCACCTAAGTGTATTTGATGCTTGGGTGTAATCTAGACTTTATTTTCAGATTCGTTCTGAGCTTAATGTTGTCGTTCATCATTTGGTGTCACCTAAGTGTATTTGACGCTTAGGTGTGATCTAGACTTTATTTTCAGATTCGTTCTGAGCTTAATGTTGTCGTTCATCATTTGATGTCACCTAAGTGTATTTGATGCTTGGGTGTGAATTAAATTTTATTTCAGATTCGTTCTGAGCTTAATGTTGTCGTTCATCATCTGATGTCACCTAAGTGGTTCATATGATGCACAATTTAAACTGAATGCACTCTCGGGTGATTTGTGTATCCTAAGCTCATCTTTGAATTAGGAGTATACTAGATCCCATAGGATGCACAATTTAAACTGAATGCACTCTCGGATGATTTGTGTATCCTAAGCTAATTTCGAACTTAGGAGTATGTTAGATCCCATATGATCCATAATTTGAACTGAATGCATCCTCGGGTGATTTGTGTATCTTAAGCTCATCTTGGACTTAGGAGTATACTAGATCCTATAAGATGCACAATTTAAACGGAATGCACTCTAGGTTGATTTGTGTATCGTAAGCTCATCTTGGACTTACGAGTATACTAGATCCTATATGATGCACAATTTAAACTGAATGCACTCTCGGATGATTTGTGTATCCTAAGCTAATTTCGAACTTAGGAATATATTAGATCCCATATGATGCACAATTTAAACTGAATGCACTCTTGGGTGATTTGTGTATCCTAAGCTCATCTCGGGCTTAGGAATATACTAGATCCCATATGATGCACAATTTAAACTGAATGCACTCTCGGATGATTTGTGTAGCTCATCTCGGGCTTAGGAATATACTAGATCCCTTATGATCCACAATTTGAACTGAATGCACTCTAGGATGATTTGTGTATTCTAAGCTCATCTTGGACTTAGGAGTATACTAGATCCTATTAGATGCACAATTTAAACTGAATGCACTCTTAGGTGATTTATGTATCCTAAGCTCATCTTGGGCTTAGGAATATACTAGATCCCATATGATGCACAATTTAAACTGAATGCACTCTTAGGTGATTTGTGTATCCTAAGCTCATCTCGGGCTTAGGAATGTACTAGATCCTACATTGAGTCCTACACTGAAAAAATCGTTTTAAAAAATTCAAAGTCGATTTTCAAAAAAAAAAACACCATCTTCGATTTCGATAAAATTTTGTGTCAAGATAGGTAATTATGTTCCCTATCAACCAGATGGGCACTTTTAAGGAAAAAAAGTTTTTCTAACAAAAACTTCTTCATGTCCAAACGATTTTTTTTTTCAGTGTCTTTTGTTATCAAAAACTAAACCAGTGAAGGTCGTAATCATTTCAGAATCCAATGAAACATAATTTGTTAAGAGATTTTGTCTCATTTATTCAAGGAGATTTTGTCTTATTCATTCGATCAATTAAATTTTTATATTCAAATAAATACTTTATTACAAATGGTTTCTCTTTGGAAATGGTGATTTTCGTCCTAAATCGTATTTGGAGTTAGCAGCTCCCTCTCAGATTACAATAAAACTTTCTGAATATGTAAACCTTGACTAGATAAGCCACTTTACATACTTAGTTTCATCAAAATTCATCTAGACTGTCTTTTGAAAAGGGCTAACTTTTTTTTCGATTTTTTTGCAAATGCGTTTAGTAAAAAACATGACTACTATTACAAAAAACTGACTGAAAAAAAAATCATTTTTAAAATTCAAAGTCGATTCAAAAATAAACACCATTTTTTTAGGCACACTTTTTTTCTTAAAAGTGCCCGTCTTGTGGTGTATGGACGGTTGGTGGTGAACATAATTACCGTAAACCGGGGTCAAATTATCTCCGGGCCGAAATTGATGATTTTCAGTAAGATTGAGCATACTTTTCATAGTTTCTTCAAATGAATCGTGCTGTAGGAATCGAGTACAAAACGATATTTGCAGGGAAACTATTTAAAGTATGCTATATCTAACCGAAAAACGTCTGATCAATTTCGACCCGAAGATCAATTTGACCCCGGTTTACGGTACCTATCTTGAGACGAAATTTCATCGATATCAAAAATGTGTTTTTTTAATCGAAATTGTATTATTTTAAAATTATTTGTTTCAGTGTAGGGCACAATCAGGATGTTTTCAATACTATTTCTTAGAAATATTTTGTGATAGTCACCCAAACAAAATTTATTTTTAGGAGTTGTTATTTTTTCATTGAATGCATTTGAAACAAGTCGATAAAAAGGTGCGACAAGGATACATTTTTAATAAAGTAAGTATTTATGTAAATAAAATAAAAGAAAACCTTTCCAAATGATTGAATAAATGAGACAAAATCTATAACAAAATGTGGTTCATTGGATTTTGGGGGGATACTTACCATCACTGATTAAGTTTTTAATAACAAAAGACACCAAAAAATCCTTTTGACACAAAAAAGTTTTTGTTAGAAAAACTGCTTTTACTTAAAAGTACCCATAATTACTTATCTTGGGGCAATTTTTCATCGAAAACGAAAATGTTTTTTTTGTAAACCGACTTTGATTTTTTTTTTCAAATGATTTTTTCATTGTAGGGCTCAATTTGGTTTTCTTTCATTTTTTTTTTATTTTGAATTATTTTGTGAAAATCACCCATGGTCCACTGCACGAATTTATGCTGGCCTGTTTACTCTCACCGCAAATTTGACGTTTGAGCGGTGCCGACACACATTTGGACATGAACATTTGTCAGAAAAACTTTTTTTTTCTTAAAAATGCCCATCTTGTAGTGTACCTATGGACGGTTGGTAGGGAGCATATTTACCTATCTGGAGACAAAATTTCATCGATATCAAAGATGGTGTGTTTTTTTTTTGTAAATAGACTTTGAATTTTTAAAAACGATTTTTAAGGGCTCAATTTGGAATTTTTTCAATATTTTTTCTTGAAACTTAACGTATTTAGTGACAATCACTCATACAACACTTTCTTGTAGGAGTAGTCATTTTTTTATTAAACACATTTGAAAAAATATAGGTAAAAAAAGTTTAGCCCTTTTCAAAAGATAGTCTAGATAATTTTTGAAGAAACTAAGTATGCAAAGTGGCTTATCCAGTCAAGGTCTACACACCCAGAAAGTTTCATTATAATCTGAGTTGGCGCGAAATCCGTCTATACTAGATCCCATATGATGCACAATTTGAACTGAATGCATCCTCGGGTGATTTGTGTATCCTATGCTGATTTCAGGCTTGGGAGTACACAAGAACCCATATAATGCATACTGGTAATTAATTGCACCCCAAGCTTATTTCGGGCTCGGGAAAATCATCTTAATTACAATATCGTTCAACGGCCTTTAAATATCATTACCGTTTACTATTTCAGAGCTCAACTTCAGAATCTGCCACGACATTCTGGAACTAGTAGAATCCCCACAAACACGTAGCCCTGTTCAAAGGTCTGCACAAGGTAGAACGCATCACCAAAGGCGCGGTAATGATCGGTAGGATCGAAGGACAGTTTCTACAGGACCGTACGTATTACGACGGATTCGACGGTTCCGCCGAAAACTAACAATCCACTGGAAGTTGGAATAGTACCGCAGGGAAACCGAAGCATCAAACACGAGAAGAACGGGAAATGTTTATTTGAAGCACATCTCGGTCAGCATTTAATTATTTTTTTGGAAGCAAAAACACAGCGCCATCATCAAGCTTGCAGGAAAAGATAGAACTAAAATAGTGGTACAAGTATGCCTTGCTTTTGGTTGTTGCGGTTGTTATTAACTTGCAAGTCGCTTGGTAGGAATAGAGCCGCTCAGAGCTCTAATGAGGTCTTTTACGTACAGGTACGAATTTATTTACTTCAATTTTGAGCAATTTTAACTTTCCCCTTGCATTTTCTAGGTATTCTTGGTTTCGCTGAGCCTGGAAGAAGGCCAAGGAGCATTCAGCCCCGCCGTGATGTTCTTGTTTACGACGTCCGTATCGTTACGTTCGTCAAATCGTAATTCGATCGGAATCCCGATTCGTGACGAGGAATGAGACTGTGTTAAGGAATCGGTGCATATCCATATTGCCAACCTGTGCCAACTATGTCCATGGAATTTCGGATGACGATTTGTCCTGACGACCTGTCCTGCTAGGGATTTCCAGTTAGCCTAGTGGTTAAAACTATAGGCGCCAATTCGGAGACGGCGGGTTCGATTCCCGTTCCAGTCGGGAAAATTTTCTCGACTCCCTGGGCATAGTGTATCATTGTACTTGTCTCACAATGTACAAATTCATGCAATGGCAGGCAAAGGAAGCCCTTCAATTAATAACTGTGGAACTGCTCAAAGAACACTAAGTTGAAGCGAGGAGCGAGGCAGGCCAAGTCCCAGTGGGGACGTCGAGCCATAAAGAAGAAGAAGAAGAAGATTTGTCCTGGTTGAACTATACACTAATTTGCACCATCTGAAGGAAAAATTAGGATCCGTTCCGAGACCTTCGAGGACACCGGGCTCAGCTTGTATTCTGATCTTTCGGATGCTCATTACTTTGGACGAATGATTCCACTATACTAATGGTGTGGAACTCCAAATAAAGTTATGATTATGAACATAAAGTTAGTATTTTTTGGATATATTTACATTCAATAAATTTCTGTTAACCGGTGAGCGCCATCGTCTCATCACTGGTTAGGCGGTGAAATTGATCGCTCATGAGTGAACTGATCTTACTCGCTTCAGTAAATGTCATTAAGCTCTGGGTGGGTGGGCAAGAACTACACCATTCGAATACCGTCAGATTCGGGCCGTTGTCTCTCAAATATCACATAGCAATGACCTATGTCATTGGCACTTCAGAAATCACTTCAAATGCAAAACCCCACATGAACCGTAACTCGACTCTTTCAGCATAGCACTCCGTTCTCATGCAATAATACTTGCGTACACATAAATTACTTAGACTGCTGCCAAGTGCATCACGCAACAAGCGTTGGTGCCTTATTCGCTTATACTTTCTCTCTCTCTCTCTCTCTCTCTCTCTCTCTCTCTCTCTCTCTCTCTCTCTCTCTCTCTCTCTCTCTCTCTCTCTCTCTCACCTCCCACTAGGATAAGTATTGTGTAGAGAACAAATCTATGTATGTAGAATTAAGTGATTTTTAAACTTGTAGATTGAAATAAAGACAGTTTTTATTTAACAGTAGACTCGAGCAGTTGATATCTGGAAAGATATCACAATGCTTTGCAATAAGCTATTAATATTGGCTGATAACCAGAATTATGGTAAAAAATTTCTTTTGACATTATTTTATTCTGATGATTTCTTATAATAAAATGCTAAAAATCCATGCTATGACTAATTTGATGATACTTTTTAATTCGTTTATTATGAAGTACCTTTTATCAGGTTTACAAACAGGATGAAGTATATTCTAACGGATTATGAAGTTGTTTGGGCAAAATACATCATAAAAGTAGTATAACGGAGGGGTGCTCATCTTGCCCCGTCCTACCCTAGTTTTCAAAGATGTTGTAGGTCCTTTAAGAACTTCCGCGAGTGATGTACAAGCGTGATCAATAGGTTGTTATTATATTATTGAGACCTAGGGGCAAGACACTGTGCAAACGAGAGCAACTCTGAGAGATTCTGAGTTACTCTTTTTATCGATGATCGACGAAATTTGTTGAAATACATCCCTAAAACTGCAATTTTCATTCAGCACATGCAACACTTTGCAGTTTGACATTGGTGCCAGATCACACTTTGGCACAAATGGGAAAAATTCTGAGGAACTGTGAGGAATTCTGAGCAACACCTCGAGCTCAGATTTGCTCTCGTTAGATCTGTCTCGCCCCTAGATTGAGACGATGCAACAACCTACAGGTCAATGGAAGATTTTCCTGTAGATGTGCTGATTACGCAAGATGTCCTCCTTGAGATCCTCCAAAAAATTTCGTGAATATAGGCCTTTAGATCTACAATCGTGATCAATGGGTTATTATATTAATGATGCGATGCAACATCCTACAGGTCCGTGGAAGATAGTTTTTTTTTGAGTAGCCATTTTAAAAGATGATCTAGAGGTATCCAAGAACTCTCGCGAATACAGGCCTTTACGTATACTCATTTTTGGCCATCTCAGACCCCCCTCCCCCCTCGTACACTTTTGTCCATACAAAATTTTCGAAATTTGTATGGAGCGTAGACTTTGGCCAGATCCACAACACCCCCCCCCCCCTAAAGTGTCTACGTTGTTTATGGACAGACCCTGATTTAGATTTCCAAAGATATTCTATGGCCTCCAAGTACGCTCGCAATTATAGCGTAATTAAGTGGATTGTTATTACACTACTGAAGCGATGGGTCATTCTACAGGCCCATGAACGTTACCGGATGAAATAAATTATTTTTTTGTTTACTCTGATCTTTTTTGCCAACATACTTAAATAAATTGAATTTGTGTACTATGCTTGTCTTAGACCGTTCGCAATGCTGTTTTATTTTGTATGGCGAGTTTCAAAATTTTTAAAACTCGCCATACAAAATAAAACAGCATTGCGAACGGCCTAAAGTTTACAACCATCAGAATAAATCTTATGAATCCCATTGCAACTCTACATAGATTAGGTTCACTCTTTAAGGACAAACTTGTTAGAACCCCAAAATGTTTGTTTCTGGAGATTTGTGCGTTTGAAGTTTTGATGCACTGTTAAAGCGGGATGTCAAGACGTTTGTTCTTAAACCAAGCCTTAGGCCGTTCGCAATGCTGTTTTATTTTGTATGGCGAGTTTTAAAAATTTTAAAACTCGCCATACAAAATAAAACAGCATTGCGAATGGTCTTAAACCCTTTGAGTTATAGGCATTAACATCTAAAAGGCTCTGGCAGCATCCTTTTATTACATAACGCTCAAATCGACGTTTTTCGACCCCCCTCTCCCCTCCGTAATGCTTTTTTGTATGAAAATCTTTTTTGTAAGGGCCGTAAAGCTTGGCCGTACTCGCCCCCTCCCCCTGGAGCGTTACGTTATTTATGAACGGCGGCTAATACCGAAACAGTAGAATAAGAAAAGGTCATTGGTTACCCTTGTAGATCAGACGACCTTCACTCGCGGAAGTTCTTGGAGGACCTAGAACATCGTTGAAAATTAGTTCTTCACAGAACAATGCTCCAGTTATGATGGTGCACCGTGTCAGTAATGTAACAACAATCCATGGATTACGCTTGTAGATCTCAAGGCCTTTACTCTCGTCCTTGGATGACCTAGAATATCTTTGTAAATTTGTTCTTTAAAGAACAATGCTCAATGGGTCTGTATGTATTGCACTGTATCATTTATGTAACAATCTGTTGATTACGCTTGTAGATCTTGATGCCTACTGGCCTGGCCTGGCGTACTTTTGTTGATTATGTCTTGTCTTAAATGTGATGTTGAACAAATAAATGTATCAGTTGACAGCCTATACTCGTAGCCTTCGGACGCGTTTACCGGTCTCCCGTGCTTCATACCGTTAAAATGAGTGGTGTTCGGAAAAACACATTGGTAGTTGATTTTAGCGTTGTTCCAGGACGACCCGATGTTCGAAAAGTCGAACAGTTTCTGGAAAACGAAATAAAATTAAATCTTTCGGACGTTAAAAGTCTCCAGTTGCACAACACGCGTAACTGTCACACTAAGAATGAATCGCAGAATTCTGTGAAATGTTTCACCGAATCTAAACTGTAAACCATGTTTTCACAGATCTTTCTGTGAAATTCGAATATTTCCAACCCAACTGTCAAAACGCCACCGAAAATTCGGTGAAGGCAAATAAATTACAAAATTCTGTGAACTTTTTACATTTCAGTTCGGTAAACAACCAAAGATTTACCGCAGACTGTGATTTTCACCGAATTTCTGTGAAATCAGTAGTCTGCCATATTCCCAAGAGCGCCCAGGGTGTCAAAACACAACTAGTTGGATTTATTTGTTCTTTCGTAAAAGTGGTAACAGGTGGTAACTAAAACTAAAGTGAAATCTAACAAAAATGTTCAATAGGTGGAAAAGAGGCTGGTTGTGGTTTTCCGTAAGTATGCACTATTTGCACCTTCATAATATATGTTTATAGACAATTATTTGGCTTCTGTTTCTACCAGATTGAAGTGCCCGGACATATCACCGTGATGCATCCCAGCAAGAAAAATCGTGCAAGAAAAACAACCCCATTTCATCCTGTGAATCTGTATTTTGCCTTCGTAATATGTGTTTACAGTTGAATGTTGGAATAAATATTACATGTTCAACGAAATGTAACAGATATTAAATTTATTGCTGATTTTTTTTTTTCTAGAAAACTCCAAAATAAACACCGAATAAATCGGTGAACCGAAAAAATCCAAATGAAAAATTACCGTAAATTTGTGGAAAAACACCGAAAGTTCTGTGAAACCAACAAAAGTAAACATTAAATCCACCGAAAATCGGTGAAAAAGTCACCGAAATGTTCTGTGAATTTGACTGATGAGCGTTTTCAGTTTTCACAGATTGTTCGGTGAATAAAAAAATCACCGAACAGTTCACCGAAAAATCTGCTGTTGAGATTTCGGTGAAATTTCACAGAATTCTGCGATTTATTCTTAGTGTGTGTACCTTGAGATGGTAAGCAATGATATTGCGCTGCGCTACGAGAAAGCGCACAATATCAAACGAGTCTTTGTTTGGAAAGACAAACCATTCAAAATACCGGTATATGTGGACAGCGAAGCAGTGACTGTCCGAGTGCATGACCTTCCCCCTTCCGTACCTCATACTACGGTAGCGGAGTTTATGAAGAAGTACGGTGATGTGTTCTCTATACAAACTGAACGCTGGAAACACTACTTTGCTGGCATACCCAACGGGGTTCGTGTGCTGCAGATGCGAATCAAGCACCCAATCCCATCGTATCTTTCAATAACAAATGAGATCTGCTATGTGGAACACCTAAACCAGGTCAGAACCTGTAGGCGATGCTCCAAACCAGTACATCCAAAGCAGAGATGTTTGGATGTGAGCGCACCCGAAACCCAAACAACAGCTACAGCAGCAGCAGCAGCAGCAGCAGCAAGTGCCCCATCAAGCGAACCGATATTCACCGAAGCTGATTTTCCACCGATGTGCAGTCATTCCAGCGAATCTTCTCCTGATGTGAGTGATACTTTCATCGAGATTGTAGCAAGAAGCAGACGTGCACTTGCCGAACACGAGACCAAAACGACTACCATTTCAACGAACCAAACCGAACAGCAGAGCACGAATGAAGACGACGACGACGACGGGAACGACAGCTCAACTTCACCATACGAGACCTACGATGGCACCAACAAGCGGCGGCTGTCAACGAAGCGTAGGAAGGATAAAAAAAAGTTGTGTGCAACTCAGGAATCACAGAATGGCTGTGATTCGAACTTGTCTAATGAAATGTGTAAATAGTAAACTCGGCCCCGTTAAGCCTTTTTGGAGAATAAAGAGATTATAAAAAAAAAAAAAATAAATGTATGTATGTATATGCATGTATCATGATGCCTATATTCGCGAGAGCTTGTGGAGGACCTTCTACATTTATGGACATAACTCTATAATTCATAGACCTATAGAATGTTGCACATCAGAAGAATGGTAACAAAACCCCATTGATAACGTATGTAGATCTGCTGAAAATGTCCTGGAACACCCCTACACCCCTAAGCCTTATGTCCCACCCAAACAACGCCTTATATCCTCTTGAACACTTTATGACAGTGTCCTTGATCTTTTGATTTGTCCGTCTAAAGTTTAAACCGTCCTTGACACCTCTAAAAATAACTGTGGAAGTGCTAAAAAACACTAAGTTGAAGCGAGGCAGGCCAAGTCCCAGTGGAGACGTAGAGCCATAAAGAAGAAGAACCTCTAAAAATTCTCTGAAACCCTCCTTAAAACCAGTATGGATTCCCCTCCTCCAAACCCTTCAACCTTCCCTTGCCACCTCTACACTAATCCCTAGAATCCACCCATGCTACATTACCACCTCCCTTTCTGCTTGAACTCTCTGAAACAATCTTCGGATATTCAAAGGTGAGAACATTTTCAATATTTTCAGATTTTCCAGTTTTTCTACACGGTCCCCCGTTTAAGCATAATTCCTAGGATATGACCGATGCCTTCGAGGTGCTATAAATCCTATAAATCACATTGGAAGACGGCAGTGCCTTTTAAAATATGGTAGAAGGAGCAAACGACAGCTTAGAAAATCTTGGTTGAACACTTTCTTCGTCAAGGTCCAATCCGACGGCTCCAGCTGGATGGCCAGATCATTTACACATCGTCCCACTTGGCCAGCTGAATGTGGGGAATCTTGTTTGCACCGATTAAGGTCGGTAATAACCGACTGCCGCCTGAGTTCCGATAACATGGCGAGAAGTATGTCCTTCGAGTCCACCAGATGAACCTGGAATTCATCCAGCCGGAGCGTATGCGCGGGTTCATTCTCGGGAACATCCCATTGTTCGCCCTCGATATCTTGCCGCAACTACTTGGTTTCTCCTGTAATCGTGTCAAAGAAAACTTGAATGTCAATTACCATCAGACACCAGTAGCCGCTCGTGTTCCAATAGCCGCTCACCGTCTTAAAAATGATGTTTATTGGCATAAAAATGTACGATTGTCTTCATCCGTGTATAATTTGGCACGCATATTTTGAATATCCGTGGAAAAACATTATTTTTGCAGGGAACTCTGTTTTCTACACTCTTGATCGGCGATTGGAACACGAGCGGCTACTGGTACACTGACGGTATGTCATTCCCACTTAACACTTACAGTAATCTTGCACAAGTAGGGGAAGATCGTTCCGTTTGATCTGATAATGGGAGGCCTATCTGATAGCCTCTAGTTGATCCTTAAAGTTCAAACAAACACACCAGTTCCAGCTGCAGTTCTCGTTCCGTTTCCGAAACAGTGTCCCACAGTCGGCCCTATTCAGGCGGTCTTCAGCAATCGACATCTTATCTTGAATAAACAGTGGCATCACAAAGTATGCTCATCGAATCCATCTAACAGGTCCAGATCTAACGGAATCTAGCCAGCTTCTGTGCTGTCGAGCAATTATCTTCCGTACTTTGTACTTTCGGGGTGATCATCTCGCGGCACCGTAGTCCACAATTATGCAGAACATTACGCGGCGTCTCATCCAGCTCTGAAAATCAACGCACATCATATGTATTCCAAATTAAGGGACCAGTATTTGAAACTCACCCGTGTACGCCAGCTAATTGCTCTGCGGTGAATTATGGTCCGGACAGTTAGCACACAGCTTCAGTTGCACTTATATGGATTTCGCGTGTTCGTATAGAACATCCGCAGTCGCTAGGAAATCCGCGATTCCTAGATTGTCTTATAATTATCGTGGAAGTTCTCACACCAAGCGGCAATATCGTCATCCAGCTCGATATCAAAGCCACGATCCCCATTCCAGCCAGCTAACCGATGTGTGGTACAATCTGGATTCTTGAAAGCACCTTCCGGACTCTCCGGATGCCGATTTGTACGGCATCACCATCTCGTCTTCGGATTTGTTATTATCCTCACAGGCAATTTGTATAAAAATTTAATTTGTATTAAAACTAGTGACACTCCAAAGAAAAATAAAACGCGTAAATTAATAATTCTCGGCAAAAGTTTCGGATAAACAGTAGGTACTGCGAGAACCACCCGGATGATCGTTTTGTTTTGGATTATCAAAATCCAGGTTGTCACTAATACCAATGCAACTAGTGGGAAATGAACGATAGTCGATAAAAACGATACAAGTCGACGATTTGAACGTCGACGAATTTTGATGCATCCTTATTGGATCAAACAGACCCTATTCTGATGACTTACGTTGAAAATACGCTTAACAATTAAGAATTTACTTCAAAATTATCGAAAATGTAAAATTTTTCACTGAAACCCATCAAATGCACAGGTATGCAAGACGACATACACTTCACAGTCACATACAATATTCACCTCAAAATCGTTGAATTGATAATTGTAAGAAATTTAAAAGCCTTATTGCAATGAAAACTGTTCAATAAAGAAGCATTGGGCAGCCAATCTCTTAACATTCATCTAGAACGCCTAAAATAGGTGGTGTCCAAAATACTTTACAAGTTTTCTACTGTAAATATATTTTGGTCATCTGACGAATTACATGGGGATGCTGTGCGATTGCATACTTGGAGGCGTATTATGTTGTTCTGGCGATATTTCCTCGATTTTAACAAAAAACTGTAATAGTTATCAAAATAGATGCCTGTTAAGCGAAGAAATTTGATTATTTACATGAAAATATTTGTCATTTTATGCTACTTTCATGATAAAGCAGTATTCATGGCTAAAAATGGAGATAATTGCCCTGTCCAAATTATATATACCTGAGGGTGTCCAAAACATATATTCGGTGTCCAAAATGCTATTCTAACAGGCGATTGGAAATTGTGATTTTTTCAGCTTAAAATGCTTTGGTTAAGGTTTTAGTCACCAGGAATGCAAAGTACAGTCATATTATAAGCATTTAAGTAACTTTGAAAACAATCCAATTGGTTTCTAAGGAATTTAAGAAACAATGTTTCCAGCGTTGTCGTCAGCCTGTCCAAAATACATGAATTACCCTAATTCTTAAAAAGTTTGCCACATAAATACCCAATACCTACTGTGGTGCTTCTCCAGTTGACATCTCGACTAGTAATGATAATTCGAAGAGCTCGGCCTACTCATTGATCTGCTAAACTACCACAGAGTGGAAAATTTTCTAAAAATCCGCAATATATGGATAGGCTTGCATTAGGTTTCGTGAGATAAAATTTGGAGAACTCAATGTTGGGTGAGAAAGGTAGAAGGTAAACAGAAACAAAAGGCAGCTATATTATCGCTAAATTAAAAATTCGAAATTAGCAATAAACTTGATCAAAATCGCCTAACACTTTGTATGGGTGAAGCAATAAAAATTTCGGTTTTTGTTGAATAACTGGCAATCCTATGGATATTTTTCAATAGTTTTTTTGTGCAGATGATAAAAAGAAGGAGCATCTCTCTGTTATCAAAGACTTTGATAGTTTTTAATATTATTTCTGTAAGATATTGGCTATTGCTAATTTTTGCCGTTTCAGTGCGCGTTAATATTTTAGTCGAAACAAAAACAAGTTCCAGAAGAGACAAACAAAATGGTTTGAAGTGAACTAAGAAAATAACGAACCAGGAAAAGTTGTTGAATTTCAGTTCAAGTTCGCGAAATTATAAATATTGTCGTCGCGGTTGAAACCCGAAGTTTCCCCACACCCGACAATCTAATTATCTCAAAATTCATACGTAAAACCTAACGTCGGACGTAGTGCGCTGGACAGCGGACCTGGCTCTCTACCCAGCGCACTGTGCCCGACGTACGTCCGACACACGGTTCAGGAGAAAAATCGATTTTCGCATGTCAAAAATTCCGATTTTCAACTGCACGAACAATAATAGAGCCGATAGTTGTTGCGGCAGAAGATTAGAGGTAGTTCTTGTGATTTTCAAAGGTGAGCTTTAAATTGAGCAAATTTGTTTGATTTCTTTATTTGAAAAGTTTGATACGTCTGCAGGATCCAATCGGACTGAAACCGCGCTACAAAAGCCGCCTGCAAGGGAAACAATAGAAAACCATTGAATGTAAGTAATTATAATATTAGAAATAAGCCGAAAAGAAAGGAATTAATTGTGTATTTGTTTTTGCTATCATTTGAATAATAAATGTAGTTTCAAGCTACCATTACTAAAGTGCTGCAGTGGAAATTCGGTTTAATTAGGGTGGTCCAAAAAGGAACAACTGATAACATTCTTCGCCCTAGTCACAAGGCGAACGGTGACAATATTTTGAGAATTTTGCCAAATCCTAACCAGTATACTGCCGTGAATCGCAAGTCAGTCCCATATGTAAAAAGTAGGCATTGAGAAAATGGACTCGAAGTTTTCAAATTCGACTTCTATGTGGAACCTTGTGAAAACTTCTGTGATCATCATCAAACCTTCACAAATTGTTTCAAATGTGAAAACGTTACTGAGGAAAATATAAATCTAAATAAAACAGTGTTCGGTTTTGCACTGCAGGGTACACAAGCTGATAATGGGACTGACTTGCGATTACTTTTCATTATGGGACAATCTGACTTGGTGTTGTTTTTCGATTTTACTGAACAAACTATATATTTTTATTCACGCAGCAAACAAACTATATATTTTTATTCACGCAGATCATCCGAAGAAAGATCGAAAACTGCCATTAACTCAATTTTGCCCAAAATGCAGATGGGACTGACTTGCGATTCACGGCAGTATACATATAGGAAGAAACAGTTTTATCGAATTATTTCAATATTGGAACGGTGCCAAAACGTGAGTGTGATGTTAAGAAAATTTCATTCCCTTTAAAGCTGCAGGCTTTCCGCGATTATTTTTCACGTTCGCCATACTCTTTCCAATCCAGTGCATTATTGCCTAGCGAAACTAAGCCCCGCAATTATCTGGTGATGAATTATTATCGCCTGTCGTAATCGCCTCGTAAAACTATCCATTATACCCAGCAAACTGCGGCCGTAAACTCCGACTGGTCCTTGGATCATGACGCTCCAGTCAGCTACTCGGATGATGTTGATACCGAACCCTTTCCAATAATAATCACCCACTAGATCACCCATGCATAGCGCTGCAGCATGGGCCTCTAACAGAGTGAATCCCGCATCCAAGGCGACAGCCCGTAAACCAAGCCGATTGGAAGGATCCCGGAATAGTGTTGCCCCTTCTTCAGGCACGTGCTGAAGCGTATTGTTTTTCGATTCCGTGTGTTGGCGGTGTGGTATGTTCCGGTTCCGGATCGTCTCCCACTGTCGTCCACCCACGCCACCACGCTTATCAATAAATGTGGTGAAAATTAAGCCCTTATAATTTTATTGGATGATTCCAAAGTGCAAACCGATGGTGTCGCGGCCGATTGGTGGTTATTTTGTTGTTATCCATTTGATCCGCTCTAGCATGGTCGGATGAAGGGATGATATGGTGTTACATTATTGTGAAAATGGTTTTTGCGACAATTGTAAGACTTATTGTGTCGTTGTAGCACTAAACTGATGTTTTTTTTTTTGCTTTAATCTGTCTTCTCATTACACGTTAACCCACGGTGCTCCCCAGACCGTTATTATAAAATAAAAATCTCCATCCAATCGGTGCCCACCATTCGTTTTCTATGGTTATCCTGCATGTCTGGACAAAATTTGAAAAAAATCGTAGGGCCCATTTTTGAGTTACGCCCTTTAAAAGGGCGTAAAGTCCAATATTAAAAAAATCGAAATATTTAGTACTCAACCATTTTTTAACGATTTTGATGAAATATTTTCTTGCAGAATTGTATTGCATTGAGTATAAAATTTGTCTAGCATAGTTTTTGTTGAAATAATTGAAGAAAATATGACGTTTTTGTGAGTTGAGATTAATAAAAGTGTATTTATATGAAAATATTTCAATAATATTTGTAACTTTTCAGGTTCAAATACGGTAAGAAAAACGTGAATGTATGTAAACAAAAAAAAGTAAATGAATGGAAAGCTCTTAAAAAGAGAAATTGCATAACATGTGAAAAGGGCCTAAGTGCTTTTTGTAAACAAACACGTTGCGATGGCTGTAGGGCTCAACTGTACCCACGAATATCTGCACCCTTTACCGATAGCCCGAAGATTGCACTTTCTGAAACATGTTTGTTTACAAAAAGCACTTAGGCCCTTTCACATGTTATGCTAGAAACGATATTATGTGTGTTTGAATGAATGGAAGAAGAGCTGTTGTTTTAAGCCCTTTATATACTAGTTTTATTCGCACAAGACAAGAAAAAGTGAATCAATTCTGTATGAAATCATGAACACCAATATGTGATGATTTATAAATTTTTAATGATAATTACATCTATTCAGATACGTATTGTATTTGACCACAAAAATGTGTTTAAGGTGAAGATATGACGAAGCCACAGCTCAAATTTTCAAGAGCACAAATCTGAAGAACCAAACGTCGGATTGCGCTGAAAAGTTGATCGATTGGTTACCCGCTGGTCAACGACATTCGGTTCTTCAGATTTGTGCTCTTGAAAATTTGAGCTGTGGCTTCGTCATATCTTCACCTTAAATTTACTATTGGAAAACATCATTATCACACCACAAACGCCTCCTGGCAGTGTGTTGTCTTATCTTTTAAAAACTATGTGGACATGAGATGCTATTGAAAAGACTTAGAAAAACGATAATGCCGAAGCAAGTCTGTTTATATCTCATTTATTTTAAAGAAATATCTCTCTATATATTTGCGCGGCTCATTTCAACTTAGGCGCTGTCTACATTCTTATTCAAAATATTACGTTTTCAAATACAATACATATCTGATTAGATGTAATTATCATTAAAAATTTATAAATCATCACATATTGGTGTTCATGAGTTCATACAGAATTGATTCGTTTTTTCTTGTCTTGTGCGAATAAAACTAGTATGTAAAGGGCTTAAAACAACGGCTCTTCTTCCATTTATTCAAACACACATAATATCGTTTCTAGCATAACATGTGAAAGGGCCTAAGTGCTTTTTGAAAACATGTTTCACATTGGCGTAGCTAGCTCGAGAAAGAGAAGGATGAAAGAGGGGGCACAGGCCCCCTCTTGCATCCCGCTCTTTCTCATGTTTGTTTAGGAGAGTAAGAAAAAAGAAAAAGCTAGCTACGTAAATGATGTTTCAGAAAGTCCAATCTTCGGGCTATCGGTAAAGGGTGTAGGTATTCGTGGGTACAGTAGGGCCCTACAGCGATCGAAACGTGTTTGTTTACAAAACGCACTTAGGCCCTTTTCACATGTTATGCTAAATTTCTCTTTTAAAGAGCTTTTATTTATGTCAACTCACAAAAACGTCAAATTTTCTTCAATTATTTCAACAAAAACTATGCTAAACAAATCTAATACTCAATGCATTACAATTCTTCAAAAAAATATTTCATCAAATCGTTAAAAAATAATTGAGTACTAAATATTTCGATTTTTTCTTTGAATATTGGGCTTTACGCCATTTAAAAGGGCGTAACTCAAAAATGGGCCCTACGATTTTTTTCAAATTGTGCCCAGACATGCAGGATAGCCATAGAAAACGAACAGTTTTCACCGATTGGATGGAGATTTTTATTTTATAATAACGGTCTGGGGAGCACCGTGGTTATAACCCTTATGTGGCCGACAGGGTACCCGGGTACCCAGCACCCATTTACATTTACACATACATTTCCATACATCCTTCTATCGCTGGTAATAGCTTTCCGGGAGAAGTGCCGGCTAGGACAGTTTATAGATCTCGATCAGAAGTGTCTTTTACCGAGAAAAGTTTCATCCCTTCGAAATGTGACCGGCTTGTCTTGAAGATTGTTGAGACTTATAACTTTCCTTAAATTTCATCTTTTCTGAACTTCAGCTTTGTGTGTTGGCCCATAGTACTTATTGCACGTTGCAAAACATTATATAATTTTATGAGTTATAATCTTTCTCGTAAAATTTATGATCATAAAAGAAGTTACCAATCCTCGCTAAAAGCAACTCTTTGCGAGTGCACTCTGCAGCAGGAGTAAGACACATTGTGCACTCGGGCTAAACTGGTCCCCTGTCTCTTGAGAGATTATCGTGAAAATGGAAAAATATGGTCTCCGTGAAGCATCCGAAGTAAAAAGTTGAAACGTGGATGCTTTGGGCGATGTGGATTTGTGGAGTAAGGAGAAGAATGAGTGCGCTTTTTTGTTAACTGTGCACATTTTATGGGAGCCATCGAACGACACAGATGGGACTCCCTTGGACAATTACACTTGAATGGATGAATTAACTGCTCTATGGGTAATGCGGTTCAATATTGTGATTGAACATGTCGATGCAAAGTTGTTAATAATATTTAGCTACTAATATGTATACTAATGGCCGATTTCTTCACCCTGGCTTAAGCGTTAAACCAGGCTTAACTATATGGGTAAGCCTGGCTTACCGGTTAAGCCGAGGTGAAGAAATCGACCCTAAGTGGATTTCGGTTTTGTATGAGCAGACGATAAACAACTATGTACGCTTTTGCGTCCATTTGCATTTACGCTAGAGGTTCCAACCCGGGATATCCCGGGACAAAAAATCCCGGGATCTTGCAAAATTCGGGATTTCCCGAATCCCGGGATAAAATTTTTCACCGTCTCGAAAATCCCGGGACACACATATCCTACATATGTTTTCGCTTTGATTTGGATTTGGAGAGTCTTTGAAACGTATTCAAAGAGTCGTGAAATGATTTCCAAAATTGCATTCAAGAAAAAAAAATCACGATAATGTTTCATAAACCACTTCAAATTAGAGATGGGCGAACCGTTCGCGAACGGTTCCGAAGAACTAGTTCTAATGAGGGAATAACTGAACTGTCGTTCATTTGAAAAGAACGGTAGTTCTCCGTTCTCTAAAAAACGAGAAAATTGACTGTCTCGCAGAACGGTTCATTCAGCTTTTATAATGAACGAATATTGCGTTCTGAAAGTGCGAATGTTGTAAATGATCTGCCCAATTATCTCGCAAAATAGTACTCCGATGAGGCGCAGTATCATAACGTCCGAGGCCATAAAGTCCCAGGACTTTATGGCGCATTTTTCCGGGGCATAACGTCCGAACTTGCAGATACGCCACAAGGTCCAAGGAAAGAAGGCACATAGGATATTATGACGCATCCAAACTTTTGGACGCTATTTCGCAAAAAAAAAAAAACGCGACTTAATGTCCGGGACTGTATGGCCTCGGACGTTGTGACCCGGCCCCCTCCGATGACATATGCAACCGATCCAAAAACTGCAATGCATAGTATCACAAATCCTACATATTTTTGCTTTTTAATGTGGTC
This sequence comes from Aedes albopictus, assembly GCF_035046485.1. Classification (NCBI taxonomy): domain Eukaryota; kingdom Metazoa; phylum Arthropoda; class Insecta; order Diptera; family Culicidae; genus Aedes; species Aedes albopictus. Next base: position 190,156,478 of record NC_085137.1, on the reverse strand, counting down.
ACGTAACACGGCAACGTACAAACGTCAAACTTCGGCTCAAAAACAACCATAAAAACTACTGAACGAAAGAACGGTTCAAAAGAACTAGTTCTTTTTAAGGAATTGTTAAATTGAGAATGGTTCACTCAATAGAACTGTTTTGCTCATCTCTACGTTCAAACTGTGTGTGGACGTCAAAACTCGTTGGAATTCGACTGAAACGATGCTGGAGCACTTTATTCGCAGTTTTGATTGCATCAGAGAGACACTTTCCGAAATACGCCTTTTAGGTCTTATGTTGGACGGACAGTGATTTCGAGGTTGCAATAAACGGCAGACAATTAAACGTTCCATAATAAATACAAAATTTCCCATAAATAATTCGAAAAGTCCCAGTGAAGAAACAGGGGTGTAAGCAGTAATAAATTACAAAAGTTCCATAAACAAATAAAAAAGGCATAAATAAATCAAAAGTTTCCATTAATAATTGATTTTTGAGCAATGAAAAAAAGTCAAAAATGCAATGAATAAATCAACTGTTGCAATAAAAAAAGCCATTTTTCCCACCAAATAACTTCGAATTTTCCATAACTAAATCCGATTTTTCCATAATTAATTAGAAAATTCACAATAAAAAAACATCGAAAAAGCAATAAAAATTTCAAAAAATGCAATAAAAAATGACTAAATTACCCATGAAAAACAAATGCAGGAAAGTATGAGGCAGTGAAATGCTGAATCGCACTTATATGACTGTAACGACTGAAAAGCCTGCCTAACTATGATTGCAATTTACCGAGCAATCGCTTGCTGTCCGAACTCGCTATCGCTCGTCGGACCTAAAAAGGGATAACATCTATGTTTGCATTATACTGGGCAAATTCTTGGAACTGTGGTTTGCCTAGAACCGAAACGATGCAGTTGCGGTGCATCGGATATCGCAAACTTCGGCGGCCTTCTGCCGCCTCAGTTCCTCAATCCTCTATGCGGCTTCGCCGCATGGTCTATGTATTTTTTTGGTTCAAAATGCATTTACGTTTATTGCTCGTTTTTTGACATTTATTGATAATTTCTTTTTTCATTTATTGCACTTTTTAAATTATTTATTGCTTTTTCGATATTTTTTTATTGTGAATTTTCCAATTTATTATGGAAAACTCGGATTTATTTATGGAAAATTCGAAGTTACTTGGTGGGAAAAATGGCTTTTTTTATTGCAACAGTTGATTTATTCATTGCATTTTTGACTTTTTTAATTGCTCAAAAATCCATTATTTATGGAAACTTTTGATTTATTTATGCATTTTTTATTTGTTTATGGAACTTTTGTAATTTATGACTGCTTACACCCCTCTTTCTTCATTGGCACTTTTGGAATTATTTATGAAGAATGATCACTTTTTTATGAGTCGTTTATATTTTAGCCGCAATAAACCTTCATGAAGCTCTTCAGCCAATCAGACTCGCTTACAAGCTCGCTTATGAAGCATTGAGAAGACGCGACTGTATGCGGAAGGTAACTTGAGTTTCCTGTATTCGAAGCTTAAGAAAAGTAATTCCAAAGTTCGAAACGACCTCTTCGACGCAATCACGACGTAATAACAGCGCTGAAGTTCCTTCAAGGCCTTCCGTTGTCAACGCAAGTGCCAGCAGAACTCAAAAGCTTATCGAAAACGCAAATGATAAAGTTCATCAAGGAACTAGGAGTCCGATTGTTGCAAGACTGCCAAAGACAGACCGATGATGATGCTGCCGAGTTGAATGCTGGATTGTCCTGTGTGCATGACACCATCGAGCATGCGTTAATAACTAGAATCGACTAGAAAAGAATATGCCAACCCGTCCCAGACTGATTCGGCAATTATTGATTTTTCAAAATTTATTGTGAAAGAGCTGCCACTTTTTGAGCTACATGGTAAACTGAACCGACAATTGAATCAACGTCTGCTAATAGCGAGCGCATCTTTTCGAACTCTGGATATATCTATCTATATATACAGGGGATGGCCAAAATGTTTGGGATAGGCAACTTTTTTTCTCTCACAAAAAAGTTCAACATGCTATAACTTTTCATAGAGTGCATCAAAAAATGTCAATTTTTGACTGTTCATCAACCTGTTATATGTGCATCATTGGTACAAATTTGGGCTCAATTGGTTAATCTTTCGCAAAGTTAGAACTGTTCGGGTAAAACACTATTTTTTAGACAACTCATTTTTGAGCTGTCATATCTCGGAAACCAGTGAACCGAATTGAATGAAATTTTGAACGTACACTAACAATATACAAATGCTTCACAAACTATTAAAACATAGATACTTTTTGAACGTTGAAAAAAGTCATCATGGATTGACACTTTTTGGATTTTTCTCGAAAAAATGTATTTTTTTTACGTCAATGTCAATAAATTTTAGTGTTGATGTCCAAAGATTTTCCACTTCTGTTCTCAAGTTATCTTTAATCAGATATATTAGAGCCTATTTAGATTAAAGGAAGAACACATTTGGTAATTTTTGTGCGGTATTGTAAATTTGACTTATTTTCCTCTATATGGGTAAATATTTAAACCCGGTATAACTTAATTCACCGTGAGAAAATATAACATTTTATAACGTTGTATTAAGTATCAATATATTGTTGATAAACGTTTAAAAATTCATTCAATTCGGTTCACTGGTTTCCGAGATATGACAGCTCAAAAATGAGTTGTCTAAAAAATAGTGTATTACCCGAACGGTTTTAACTTCGCGAAAAATTATTCAATCAAGCCCAAATTTGTACCAATGATGCACATATAATAGGTTGATAAACAGTCAAAATTTGAGATTTTTTGATGCACTCTATGAAAAGTTATAGCATGTTGAACTTTTTTGTGAGAGAAAAAAAGTTGCCTATCCCAAACATTTTGGCCATCCCCTGTATATAAATGCAGTAGCATACGTGGGACCGCGCATAACTTGCGACCGGGTGGTCCAATTTTGGTCGTCTAAGTTTTGTTTGGTTAGTTTTCACCCAAGGAAGGTTTATGAGGCAAAAAACATGGGAAAATTTAGAGTTTTTGAAAATCGGGTTTTCATACATTTTGAACGGGGACTTGCGCTTGGCTAGGGACTTGAAACGTCAAAAAACGCAGTAGGCAAGACAAAGTTTGCCGGGGACAGCTAGTCTATTATAAAAAGCGAACTTCTTCCGATGAAATCATTATTAACATTTACTTCTTGAAGTCGTATCTTCAGAGAACGAATAAAAATTGGTAAGTACATTTCTTATTTTTTATATTTTAAAGTCGTCATAACTTGTAAACCAATAGACCGATTTGTAATCTTTTTTCACGAATGAAACAGTTATTGGTTCTAGATTTAAGGAAAAAAATATTACGAATATCCCCCATCACTTGAATATAGCCGTTTGTTTTAATAATTTTTATCTATAGGGCACGATCGGTGAAGTACTGGATTTGTAGTAATGAGCTTTATTTTAGTATGGTGAGAAGGTTAATTCTCCGGTTCTGCAAGGAACTGGTACAAAAAGCTTGGGTACTATGATTCCGTGTCAAATTTTATGCTGTTTGAGCAAAATTTTGGAAAACTGTCCTGTTGAAGAAACAAGAAATGGTGAAAACAACACTGTGTTGTTTCCAATGTTTTGCACAAACAGCATCAAATCAGACAAAAAATCATATTTCCCACGGGTTTTGAACCATTTCCTAGGAAACGGAGACTACACCTTCTCATCATACTAAAATTCAGCTCATTACTACAAATCTAGTACTTCAATGATCGTGCCCTATTATTTATATCACTCGGATTTCATTTTGTTGTTGGGCCTAAAAATGATATGTTTTTGAAGGGGTGACCGCAAACTTTTGATTCGGCGTGTATATATATACAAACATTTTGTAATGTATAGGGGACAATGGTCAAAATGGGATACTCAATAACTCAATAAAATTGTGACTGATTGGGAATGGCACCAAGAGATCATTCCGACATCCCAACATAAGATTACGACATATTTGAATAGTTTTCTAACTGATAAATTTTGTCATTGAATATTTTTATGTACTTTCAATTCGTAGGGGAAAAAGGACAACATGAGACATCATCTATGTATATGATGAACAAAAGGTGATTCGCTTAGGGTTTTACCATTAAATAGCATGACTTTCTATCGACTTTGTTTGGTTTTTTGTTCAAATTCATTCGAAACTTTCAAATATTCTCATTTTGTAGGGGATATTGGACAAAATAAGTCACTTACTGTGATCAAAAGTTGAAAACATTTACCAAACTAAGTTGTCTGACATTGCTACATGATGTTTTTTTTAATATTCCCTCATCTTTTTTTTCGGTTTGATATACTTAGGTATTTCTGACATATTTAGGGGAAAATGACCAAAATGAGACACTTGCCGAAGGAGTTTATACCATTCGTTTCCCCAGATTTGTTTGCTTAGGAATGAGTTTTTGTAGTTTGCTTAGAGACCGGAACTGAATTGCGTCCGTTTTTTTTTTTTTTGATCGAATGCATAGCACAATATCAGGCAATTTTAGAGCAGCTAGTGTTGAAATATATAACGCAAAATTTACAAAAGAATCATATCTCAAAAGTAAAAAAACATACATACCGTAATCCGGGATCAAATTAATCACTTTAAAACAACTTTTGCGGATAACATCAGCGCCTGTTCAAATATTGCCAAAAGAATTTCTGTAAAACCAGTACCCAGTGGATCTCCATGGAGCCATGTGACAGAATTTTGTTCAACAAATTTAAACTTTAAGTTAAATAACTTCAAATATCAAAATATTGGAAATGCCACTTTGGGGCGAAATTGATCAGGGGCGAAATAAGCATCGGTTGGAAAGGAAAATTTCCTTCACCGCTTAATTTTGCTCTTCTAAAACCGAATAACGCGTCTAAAATCTTACAACTAGTGATTTTATTACTTTAAATCTGGAGCTCGATTTGAATAGGTCGTATGTACATTTGTCGATATAAAATTCAATCAGTTTATTTTAGATATTGTAGCAATATGGAAGATATTTTGCAGACTTTAAATGATGGAACGGAAAGCCTGTTTTGTGATGATTCTGCTGTATGTATCAACTTTGTTCAATTTCAACGGTTTTTGCTATAAAAAGCGAATCCAACTGATCGAATTTTTAATCGACAAAAGCACATACGACCTTTTCATATCGAGCTCCAGAAATGCAAAATTAAATTTTGAAATTTCCCCTTAAACGCCTAAACGTAGACAATTTCATTTAAAATAAGTGATTTTATCACAAAAAATGACAATTTCTCATAAAATGAACTTTTTATAGCTATTTCATTTTCTGATTAGCTGCATTACATCCCTACCAAGGCTCCAGAAATATGTTAAAACAGAGAATTCACAGGAAGTCCTATTAGCAATTGATTGTTTAGTAGCAATGATTTCAGCTAAATGAGAAATACGTTGCAAATTCCTTGAAAAAATATGGTAAATCTAACTTCTTTCTAAAAAATTAAAAGTCTACACTCATCTCTAGACATCTACGAATCAGATGACGTAGAAAGTTTAAGATCATTACGACGCTTAAGAGTTCCTAGTATGGAATTACAATGTAGTACTCAAGTGATCAAATTCACCCCGCTAATCAATTTGACCCCGGTTTACGGTATCTGGATTTTTTATATGAGTCCCAAGACCATGATAACATGAAAAAAAAATGAAATACATGCATATATTTTACCCCTAAACTCGCATTTCAGTACATAAATTGGCAACTGTCATGGTAATCACTTTTTCGCGCACTGTGTCGCACATTTAAATCAAAATTGCAAGAAAACGATAAGAGCTAGAAGTTTGATGTCAATTTTAGAGTAGGACAGGGGCCACAACTTTGCCTAAGAAATAGTTTTAATTTATTACGCATGTTTCAAAGATAATTGACAAAAACAAATTAAAACACACTATTTTTAACTATTTTGCTCTAGAAAACATAGTTATTTAACTGAACCAATCGATTCAAAGATGCCATTTTATAGAAAATTCAATAATCTTTCGAATTAGGGTAAGAAAACTGCGATAACTTTGACCATTTTCAAATTATAGCTAGTTAAGGCAATAATAATCAAAAACATGGAAAGTTCAATAATTACGTAACGTTTGAGATTGGACCATATGCGTAGAACATTTTTTTTTTCACCATTTATGGTCCTCTATCACCCTTTAAAAAGTTTGCACTCATGAACCTAACACCCTGTATAGGGCACCGCACTGTTTTGATTTTGTATGGGATTTTGAAGTTTCGTGGCCTTGTTGTTTACAAGATTTCTGTTAGTGTGAAAGAGAAGGAGAGAATTTCATGCAGTTCCCTATACAGCCAGAACGATAAACAATATAGTACAACTCCGATCGTCGTGAAACTTGGTGGGTTTGTAGTTCATCGAAAACTACTAGACCCGTTATTTTTATTCCGTCATTAGGGTGACCAATTTTCAGATAGGGTGGTCCTAAAAATCAAGGTTTTTAAACCCTTTTTTTATGACTTTTGAACCAGTTCAGGCCAAACATTTCAATAGGTCCTATCTGCATTTGAGAGGCTCTCTTTGTTCACTTTCTCTTTCAATTATTGCAATGTAATGGTACACTTTTCAACTATTTTTGCAGTACAAATTAAAAGATGATTGTTTTGACCATCGTTCAATGCAAGGAGACAATCATAATACATATAAACAGCTGAGATATTAACGAAAGAGAGGGAAACCAAAGAGAGCCTCTCTTCTGCAGATAGGACCTGTTAAATACCTTCTCTGAATTAGATTCAAAATGAAATTTCCAGTCTAGAATAAGTAATTAATTTTGACCTAAGCAAATTAAGTTTGACCCACGGTGCACACCGAATGCACACCCTATGTAAATAGTAGCATAAGAAATGTAAAATAGAGTTAGTTGAAATCGTTACCCCGCCGCGTTTGCACACACAAATAGTTGCTCCCGGTTTTGTATGGTGTCCGAAAGTTCCAATCGCGACGATTCATACTTAATTGCACCCGTCCGCTTGTGCAGTGCCTAGTGAAGCAGTTTAGGACAATTAGAATTGTATGGGAAGAACGAAAGAAGTTTTAGAATCCGCTGGGAAAATATCCCACCATCAAGTGAAGAAAGAAGAGTAGTTAAGTGCTAAACATAATTTGGTCCTTCGAGCCGGATTTTTGGACCGCCGTACGTGTGTGTGATCAATTTGGAGCGACCGGTGAACAAAATGGCGGCAGAAGCGAAGACCTTTGATGAGTGGTTGCAGAAGAAGCAAAACGTGGTGGATTCCGTGGCCTTGTTGGAGTATTATGTGAAGAATTTCGACAAGGAGGAGGCCCGGAAAGAGCAGGTAGAAGCTTGGGCGGAAAAGCTTGAGCGGTTCTACGACGAGTTCCATCAGGTAGCCGTCAAGATGGAGGCCTTATCCACGGAGGAGAATCCCATCGACTTGAAAGGTGAGCGTCAAAAATTTGATTCCCGATATTATGGTTTGCGTGCATTCTACCTGAAGCAGATTGCGATGGCTGCCAGTTCCTCTCCCTCCAGTCGCTCCCCACCCACCAAGCCAATGAACGTTCGGCTTCCGGAGCTGATTCTTCCTAAATTTAGTGGTCGTTTGGAGGACTGGTGCGTCTTTCGCGATTGCTTCCAGTCTGCTATCGGTTCTCGGAGTGATATCGGTCCCGTTGAAAAGCTGCATTACCTGAAAGGTCTGGTCCACGGTGAAGCGGCCCGTATTCTCGACCCAATCAAGGTCAGTGAGCAGGGCTACAAAGACGCTTGGCGGGCACTTACTCTGCGATTCGAGAACAAGCGGCAGCTCATCAAGTGTCACATTCGGACGCTCTTCGACACTCCAGCGATGCGTAATGAATCTGCCGAAGATCTTCTGGCGCTGGTCGATCGCTTCGAACAGCAAATCTCCGTGTTGAAGAGTTTGGGTGAACCAGCCGATAAGTGGAGTTCCTTACTGGTTTACCTGCTGACAGTCCGCCTTGATTCGTGTACGCTCCGAGAATGGGAGAACCACTGCGCCAAACTCGATGCCGACAACATCGCTTCCGTTCTGGGAGGAACCGCTTCGACATCCAGCGCAGTCACTGATGACTCGACCTCCATGCCATCGTACGTCCAGATGGTGAACTTCCTCCAGAACTATGCTCGAGTCCTGCACGCAGTTTCCCCGGCCACATTCGTTCCTTCTCCTCGCTCCAAGCCCAAGCTTCCGCCTAAATCAGCCGCATTCCCCGTCGCAGCGCCACCGAAGGGCGCATCCAGTTCGACACCTTCAAGTTCCAGTACCAGCAATTCGGAGAAGCCGTGCGAGAAGTGTGGACAGGGACACTACCTGTACCACTGCCCGGAGTTCCAGAAGCTGGATATCGCGCAACGGACCGACCTGGTAAAACAAAAGAACATCTGCCTAAATTGTTTGCGCTCCTCCTCCCATTTCGCCCGAACCTGTTCGGGCTCCCGCTGCCGCGTCTGCTCCCGAAAACACCACACGCTGCTTCACACGGACAGCAGCGATACGAAGTCCACGTCCAGCACCCAGTGTGAAGAATCTACCTGTTGCGTCGTTGTCGAGGAAATGCCTTCCATTCCGTCAAATCCAGCACACTCGAAGTCCGCTCCACAAGTTTCAGCTCAACAACCGTGTACTCCTAGTACTTCGATCGCTCCCTCTCTCCGTGTTCACGACATTTCCGGGAATCCCCAGTGCGCTTTGGTCTCGCAATCCCAAGCCGTGATCCCTGGAACCGTTTTTCTTCCAACTGCGCTCGTGAACATCCGCAACAGTAGAGGTCGCATCATTACCGCACGGTGTTTGCTGGACTGTGCATCCCAACGAAACTTCGTGTCTGCTGGACTGTGTGAGAAGCTCCAACTACCACGGACTCGTCTGCCACAGCCGATGACAATCAGCGGAATTGGCAACACCACCACGCGTGTAGAGCACGAAGCGTGCGTGAGCGTCTCTTCTCGTTTTTCATCGTTCTCCGTGAAGTGTTCTATGCTGATTCTTCCGTCGATCACCGTGAAGCTTCCACAGTTCTCCGTCGACACCCGTGAATGGTCGATACCGGAGCACGTCGACCTCGCCGATCCGACTTTCGCGGTCACCAGTAACATCGACATGATCCTGGGTGCCGCACACTTCTTCCGTGTCCTTCGTTACGGCCGAATCTCTCTCGGCAACGATCTCCCGCTGCTCCAGAACACCGAATTCGGATGGGTTGTCTCTGGAGAGTGCGTATTGGAAAACCACGACCACGAAGATCCCCGTAACTGCCAGTTCAGCAATCCCTGCACAATCGATGAGCTGGTTAACCGCTTCTGGCAGCTAGAAGAAGTGCAGCAGTCAAAAGGGTGGTCTCCGTCCGAGCGATACTGCGAGGAACACTTCGTCGAACACACCGTCCGAAATGCAGATGGTCGCTACGTCGTCAACCTCCCAAAGCGAGAAGAGTTACTACCACAGTTAGAAGACAACTGGTACAACGCGACGCGGCGATTCTACTCCTTGGAACGATCGCTTGCCAGAGATCCAGAGAAGCACGCCATGTACCAGAAGTTCATCCAAGAATACCAAGCTCTCGGGCACATGAGGGAAATTGATCTCAACGAGCGAGACAGCAAACCTCGCTACTATCTTCCCCATCACGCAGTCATTAAGATGGACAGCACCACTACCAAGCTCCGAACCGTCTTCGATGCGTCTTGCCGGTCGAAATCCGGTCTATCCCTCAACGACGTTCTCCTCGCTGGCCCCACCGTCCAAGACACTCTAGTTACGATCGTCATACGCTTCCGAATCTTCGAATTCGTCGTATCAGCGGACATAGAAAAAATGTACCGTCAGGTCCTGGTATCGGAACAGGATCAGCCGCTGACTCGAATAGTCTGGCGAAATCATCCGGATCTTCCGCTGAAGATTTACCAGTTACTTACCGTCACCTACGGCACTAGTTGTGCCCCGTTCTTAGCGATCAGGGTGTTACAGAAGCTTGCCGACGACGAGGAACAGCGATTCCCGCTGGCAGCTCTTGTGCTTCGCCGTGACTTCTACGTGGACAACTTGCTGACTGGCTCCAACGACACGTCATCTCTCGCCGCTACCTGCAAGCAGCTCATCGCGATGCTGGCTTCTGCAGGCCTTCCGCTTCGGCAATGGTCGTACAATAACCAGGCTGTACTCGACGCCATTCCGCCGGAGCTCCGGGAGACTGAAACGCTGCTCGATTTGGACCATGAAGCCTCCGTCACCACGCTCGGTCTACGCTGGGAACCTGCCACCGACCTTTTGTCCTTCAAGCAGCCGAAGTGGAAGGAATATTCCATCCTCACGAAGCGGGAGATTCTGTCGCAGATCAGCAGTCTGTTCGACCCGCTTGGACTTATTGGCCCGACCATTTCGAAGGCGAAAATCCTTCTTCAAGGCTTGTGGAAGCTCCACCTCGACTGGGACACACCAGTTCCTCTGGCAGTCGTCAGTGAGTGGCAGGATATTCAGCAGAAATTCGCCGGTCTTGTGCACCTGCGGATTCCCCGGTACGTCCTTAGCCCTGGTTACGCACGCCTGGAAGTCCATGGCTTCAGTGACGCTTCAGAGGCCGCCTACGGTGCTTGCTTGTTTCTCCGTTCCATCTCTTCCGCTGGATCCTGCACTGTTCGGCTGCTCATGTCGAAGTCGAAGGTGGCACCAGTCGACACGAAGTCCATTCCGCGCCTAGAGCTCTGCGCGGCTCATTTGCTCGCCAAGCTCCTCGTCCATGCCATGAATTCCGTCGAGATTGCTGCCACGGTCTACCTGTGGACCGACTCTACCATCGTGCTGGACTGGCTCGCCGCAACACCGTCATCATGGAAGACGTTTGTGGCAAATCGCGTGGCTGAAATCCAGGAACTCACCACACACGCCGTCTGGAATCACGTTCCGTCAAAAGACAATCCGGCCGATCTCATTTCTCGCGGTATGGCACGGACCAGTATGGCTTGGCACACTAGACATTCCGTGGCCAGCCAAGTATGCAACGTCGAAATCAACCAGTCTCGAAGCCCGTAAGATCGTTGCTCTTCCCGTCGTCGAAGACGATCCGTCATGCGATCTAGTTCTCCGCTACTCCAGTCTACGTTCGCTGCTTCGAATCGGCGCCCTCATCCGTCGGTTCCGTGAGAACTGCCTCCGCCGCAAGAACCATCAGGAGCGTATTATCGGCCCTCTGACCGCAGCCGAAATCGACCAGACCCTGCTCGCCTTGATCCGTCAGGCTCAGCACGAGCACTTCGAGAATGAAGTCCGTCAACTGTCCTCCACTGCGAAAGTGGACCGAAAATCCAAACTTCGGTTCCTGAATCCACAGTTGGTGGACGGTGTGATCCGCCTCGGCGGCCGGTTGCATAACGCTTCTATTCCGAATGACGAGAAGCACCCTATCCTTTTGCCGGCCAAGCATCGTGTAACCGACCTCATCGTAACGAGAGAGCACCAGAAGACACTCCACGCTGGTCCTGGGTTGCTGCTTTCATCCCTCCGCCAGAAGTACTGGCCTCTTGGCGGCCGGAACCTGGTTCGAAAGATCGTCCATCAGTGCGTAACGTGCGCCCGCGCTCGACCAAAGCCGCTCGAGCAGCTGATGGACCAACTTCCTCCGGTGCGAGTCACTCAGGCATACCCTTTCGAAAACGTCGGCATCGACCTCGCCGGCCCGCTTTACGTGCGCTCGTCCACCAGAAGCCGCAGCTGTCCACTAGCCAAGGTGTACATCGTCGTGTACGTCTGCCTCGTGACAAAAGCAGCTCACCTCGACCTTGTTTCCGACCTCACCACCGAAGCATTCATCGCGAGCCTCCGGCGTTTCACCAGCCGGAGAGGTAAGCCAGCGCGCATCTACTGCGACAACGCCACCAATTTCGTTGGTGCTACCAGGGAGTTGAAGGAGCTCCGCAAGTTGTTCCTGTCCCAACAACACATAGAGTCTGTAGAACGCGAGTGTGGGGATGATGGAATCCAGTTCCATTTTATTCCGCCGCGATCACCATCATTCGGCGGCATCTGGGAGGCTTGCGTAAAATCCGTCAAGACCCTGCTACGCAAAATCCTCGGCAATGCTCACCTCACGGAATCGGAACTCCAAACCGCTCTCGTGCAGGTTGAGGCAATGCTGAATTCACGCCCTATCACCCCGCTCCCGAGCGATCCTTCCGAAGAACGCGCCCTCACTCCAGGGCACTTCCTGATCGGTAGACCACTGAACGTGGTACCCGATCCCGACCTTCAGGACGTCCCAGAAAACCGTCTTTCTCGCTACCAACGAGTACAGCAGCTCACTGGACATTTCTGGTCTCGGTGGCACAAGGAGTACCTAGCGACCCTGCAACTCCGGTACCGCTGGACTGAAGCGCTCGACAACCTCGCCGTCGGCTCCATCGTCGTCCTCAAGGAGGAGAAGATTCCGCCACTCAAGTGGCCTCTCGGACGTGTGATCAGCGTCCATCCCGGCTCCGACGGACGAGTTCGTGTGGCCACTTTGCGAACCAGCACCGGTACGATCCAGCGTGCCATCTCGAAGCTGTGCCTTCTTCCGATCGAAGTTGATCCTTCCACCATCGTTACTGATGCCCCGCATTCGCCAGACGTTGGCCCTCGCTCAGGGAACAGAGCCGCCGGACGAGATCCCGGCCCTTGCTCAGGGAACAGAGCCGCCGGACGAGTTCCCGGCCCCTACTCGGGGAAATGAGTCGCCAGAATGAGATTCTGGCCCACGCTCGGGGGAATCGAGTAGAACGAGAAGCATCTGTAAAGACGTTAAGCCTTCCATGTGGGTTCGCCCCATGGACCGGACTTAACTCGAGTTAAGTACCATTATTCGTTCTATCGTTCCAAACAATCTGGCCACAGATGTTCCGTTTCTTCCAGCTCGACATCCGCATTCAACTACCAAGGACCCCAACCCTGGAGAGCGGCCTGTGCCCTCTGCACCACATTCCATCCTGTAGCGTTTGTTCATCCCACGTACACCATGAGCCGAAGAAGTTCGACCGCCAGTGACTGATGAAGTGTAGAAATTTCATTGGCGGCCGGAATGTTAAATACCTTCTCTGAATTAGATTCGAAATGAAATTTCCAGTCTAGAATAAGTAATTAATTTTGACCTAAGCAAATTAAGTTTGACCCACGGTGCACACCGAATGCACACCCTATGTAAATAGTAGCATAAGAAATGTAAAATAGAGTTAGTTGAAATCGTTACCCCGCCGCGTTTGCACACACAAATAGTTGCTCCCGGTTTTGTATGGTGTCCGAAAGTTCCAATCGCGACGATTCATACTTAATTGCACCCGTCCGCTTGTGCAGTGCCTAGTGAAGCAGTTTAGGACAATTAGAATTGAATGGGAAGAACGAAAGAAGTTTTAGAATCCGCTGGGAAAATATCCCACCATCAAGTGAAGAAAGAAGAGTAGTTAAGTGCTAAACAGGACCTTTAGACATGTTTGGCCTGAGTTGACCGAAGTTATTTTTTTGTTTTCGTTTGAAAACTATTGGATTGTAGTTTTAAGAAAACTACACTACGCTAAAGGGGGCAAATTGTGTTTAAGTGCAAAAAATATGCATATATTTTAGTTTTTTCGCGTTTTTATAATCTCGGGAAATTCAGGAAATTTGGCGTAACATTTCAAAAACTCAGAAAAAATGTTTATTTTGTTTTTAAGATATGATATTTTGAATATAAAAACTCGTATATTTTAACACTAACTATGCCTTATATAGCTTTTTTGAGTGATTCCTGGTCTTTTTGATATCCATAGTTGTATAATGATTCAAAATATGATAAAATTTAAAAAAAAGTTTTGTATGGGAAAATTTGGCCTAATATTTTCAAAAAATCATATCTTGAAATCTAAAACACATACATTTCTGATTTTTTGATATATTACGCCAAATTTCCTGAATTGTCTGATAAAAATATAAAACTAGGGTACCTCTTTGGTCTTTGGAATCTAATGCATATTTTTTATTTCTAAACTCAATTCGGTCCCTTTAACGTATTTTTTCTTAAAACTACAATTCAATAGCTTAGGCCAAAACATGAGATTTTGCTTAATGAAGTCATTTCCAGCAATAAAAAAAAAATCTCACGTTTTCTGCGCCAAAATGTTCCAGCATATTTTAGACTTTCATCGTCATCACTGCCGTGTGCAGCATAGAGATGGTTGGGTTTCAGATTCAACAGACCCGAACCCGACCCGTACCCGAAAATTTTCAAATCTCAAAACCCGCATCCGACCCGAAGCCGAGAAATTCTAGGAATAAAGTTATTAAATAAATTAACACTTGATGTCATCGACCAAAAGTTTGACGTCACCCCTCAATATGATGTATCGGTGAAAAGTTTGGGGTCGCCTTCGTAAAACATGAAATAGTGCTTTGTTGATATCTTTGTCATCTAAAGTTCAATTTTAATTCTTCTTGGCTTATTTCAAAGACAATTAACTAAATTTACGTTTGATATCTTTAATTTAACGTATTCAACGATTTTTATATATAAAAAAGTTATGTAAAGTTAACAAATTTCACCACACTCCAAATAATGAGGCAATTTTACGTTAAGTTTTAGTATGTAATTATTAACAAATATGTGTGGTTTAATATCTATGCAGTAAGCACCATTCATTATGTTTCAAATAAGCCAAGAAGAATTAAAATTGAATGAAAGATGACAAAGATATCAACAAATCACTTCTCCATGTTTTCCGATAGTGACCCCAAACTTTTGGTCGATACATCAAGTGTAGTTGAAAGCTAATAGAAAATTGGGTATATTAACGGTGTCATCTTATAATATGGTCAATCCAGCGAAGCTGTCATAAGTATTCATTTTACAAAAAACTTGGCTAAAGTTTACATACAAACATTACTAGAAAAGTTTTATTCACATCATTTTCAAAGTTTCTTTGACTTATTACCTTTTGAATGAGACCTAGGGTTTTGAAATCGGACGCAAATTGGCGGAGATATGAGCCTAAAAAATGACATGTTTTTGAGGGGGTGGTCCCAAACTTTTGATCGGGAGTGTATACTCTAATCAGCATACCCAAAGGTTAAAATTTCACTTTCTGGAGTCGATTAAAGAACTCATTGATTTTTAATTTTTCTCTACTGCTTTTGACTTTCTTATTCAGATGTGGAAGAAACCAACTAGGGTTTGTGTTCCATCAGTAATCTCACGCTCCCAATTTCATCCTATTCGAAAACAAGCGATTACGGCACCGATTGATTCCGTTCTTTTTGTTTTCATGCGTGCTCACTTCTAACAAAAAATACAAAAATAAGAAACAAAACAAACAGTGCTTCATTCCTTTGTTTTTCGTAGGATGAAAATGGGAGCCACATGCTTAATAAGGGAACCAATACCCTATTTAAAAGCGGCTCAAATCCTACAGCTTGAGGTAATCCGGTTGCCAGAAAGTTGATGTCAACAATCGATTTCATCTTTACCGTATTCCACGAGAAAAAAAAAGAGTGATTCGAGTAACCTGAACCTGATATTTCCCAGCGATTGTAATCGTGGGTGGAGTGAGAAGGGAACTTTTCCTTCCTTTTGTTCCAAATTGACTTCTCATTCAAAAGAAATCCCCAACTTTAATCGTTTTGTCATCGGTCTGGCTTTGGTTTGATCGTTTTTGTCCCAAGAAGGATTACGCCGGTTCACCGAAATCAAAAAACCGGTGGACAACCGGTCAGAGGTAGATGGCAACGGCAGGAAAACAACAACTTTGACGGAACACCTCAACCGAGATATATGTTTTTCTACCAGCTTTGGGATGAACCAAATTTAGTCGAGGACCGGATGTTCGCTCGAAACAAAATTAAGGATTTTTTTTATCGAAATTTAAAAGCTTTTTTTACCAATTCAGCATCTTCTGAAATATTAATAGCACTAATGGAGCGGATAGCTTTGCGAAGTCATTTCCTCAGCGTTTACAGGAATCAATAATCGGTGAATTTAGCGTCGAAATTGAGCGAACATAATCCTATTCAGATTCATTGATTGTTTGTCGTCGAGCTTTTCCCACCGAAATGGTAATGAAAATAACATGATTTCGCTTTTATTTCCCTTCCCTTGGGCCCGTCATGGACATGGGGGTGGGGCAGGATGGGCAAATGGCTTGTTGATTCGTTTTTTTACAGGCAGAAAAGTTACCCAAACTGATACACAAAAATCCGGAAAACATTCAATCAGGCACGCAGGGATTTCGCGGTGGTAGGTATGGTGTAGGCGCTCGGCTGGCACTAGGGAAGCGAGGACAATTTTCGATGATTTCAGTCACCAAGCGGGAAATGCAAATTATTTCCCGCTAATGGAAAGCGGTGTTGCATTTTTGCGATTCTGGTCGCCAGTGGATATATGGAGGGACTCGACTCATCGTCATGCGATGTGCAGCAGTACGGTGAATGGCGGCGAAGAATGAACCACGCTGAACTCTACGGAAGGTGCCAAAAGCTGGAAGAACTTTGTTTTTCGATGGGATTTGATGATTTTTTTACAACTTCCCGAGAAACTCTTCTAGTTTAGGGGGAATGGTACCTGGTCTACATGGTTCTGGATTTATACCTCAGCAGTCCGATGAGGTAAAAGAATAGTGTCTTCGGCAAATTTGTTCAGGAGGTTAAAAACTAGCTGGCCACGGCGACGAGATTCGGTCACTAGGCGGCGCCATAGTCAATAATGCTCAAACCCTAATATCCCAGAATCCTGATAAAATTGAATGATGCTGTCTTCAACAAAGTTTTTCAGTAAGCTTAGAACTATCTGATAGTTAACTCTTTGGTATGGGATTTATCCGCTAGGTGGCACCTTTTGTGTGAAAAATGCAAACACGTATATCTCGAAACTCTAATAAACCACAAGCATGCCGTTTTCATCAAAGTTGTTCAGTTGGCTAAGAACTATCTGGTAATGGCGTCTCTGGTTCGAGAATCATCCGCTAGGCGGCGCCAGGCTTAACTATTTTCATACTTCAATATCTCAGAATCCTGATAAGATAGAATGATGCCGTCTTCAACAATGGAATTCAGCAAGCTAAGAACTGTATGACAGCTGATTCTTTGATTCGTCATTAAATTCCCTTGGTGGCACCTTGTGTAAAAATATTTAAACTCGTATATCTTGATACTCGATAATCAGCTAAAAGATTGGCGTTTTCTGCAAAATTATTCGGCAGGTTAAGATCTATCCGGCAATTGTTAAACTACGTGACACCAGTAACCAAAACGTTCAAATAGTTTTATCTCAAAAATCCGGCATTGTCAAGTATTGTTCCGAAAGTTAAGAGGCAGCAAGACGTATCTGGTGTTCTTCGTTCTGATATTATACGATAGGTTCCGTTTCCAATAATTCCTGTGCGAATTCCTCGCGGACTTCCTATAGGAATTTCTTCAGGAAATCCTCCGGGAATTCGTCTACAACATGCTCCAGAAATTCCTCCGGTAAATCTTCCAGGAATTCCTCCAGGAGTTCCATCGGGAATTTATTCAGGAATTCCACCGGGGGTTTCTCTAGGAATTTATCTGGGAATGTTTCCGGGAATGTTCTTCCAGCAATTTCTTCGGGAATTCCTCTAGGACTCCCATCAAGAATTTCTCCGGGGATTCCTCCAGGATTTCTTTCGGGTGTTTCTCCAAAAATTCCTCCGGGAATCTCTCCAGGAATTCCTTCGGATTTTTTTTTCAGGATTTCCTCCGGGAATTTCACTGACAATTTCCCCAGGAATGCTCCATGAGTTCACAGGAATTCCTCCATAAATTTTGCCGGGAAATTCTCCAGAGATGCATTTTGAACGCTCATGTTCGGTGAGCGTGCCAAAATTGTTCCCTTCGAGCTCTCAAGATCATGTTCAACATTTTGAACACAATCTTGATTACTAGATTGAACACGGAGCGGTGTTCAAATTTTGACAGGTCAAATGCGTTTTGACTGGACTGGAAATTTGGAAATCGGGGCTATCGATGAGAAAATCATTTTGCAATGCTTTTGAACCCTTAGTTATCGTTCCGTAAAAGATCTGGGCTAAATATTTTCATTACGCCAGGACGGGACCAGGTCCTTAAGTCCTTTCCAATGATATATGTAATACCGTGCTTCTCATTAGCTCAGCTGGGTCTGTCAGAGCCACCCCGGGTAGAGGCTAATGGCAAACAAAGGACAAAATAATAACTGGTTTTGCCATCATATCTCGTTTTGCCATTCTTCTGTTATTATGAAAAACTTAAAATGGCTAATCAATAGCAAAATATACAATCATAGCTAAAATTGTCATTGATATAACATTGATATGTTATTCATTAATAACACATCAATAACAAAAATTAGTATCATGGTAAAACTTGCAATTTAGCACCTTTTATAATGAATTGTATAAAATATCAAAACAATAACATAATTTACATTCCTAGCTAAACTAACCATTATTTTGATATTGTGAGAAATTATTTCTAAACATTAGGCACCATAACATATTTTACTCTTAATATACCATTAACTATTATATTGTATATTTCAAGCATAACGGTGGCTACGTTCATCAAAGTGAATTTGATTTTTGAGTTCGTTTCGTTTTGAGTTTTTAATTTCCACAAAATAAAACTGTTTTTACATTGATTGATGAACTTAAATTTTATTGAAGAAAAAAAAAGAAATAGCTTATTTTACCTTTCTTCTGCTACTTTGAAATAACAACTGAATCTACCGTGTGCGCACCTAACTTTGCGCAGGTCCAAACTTTGCGCATTCTTGTAAAATAATTCAAAAAATAAATAAATGTCAACATTTTCACCAGTTTAATCATTGCACTAGCATTGTGTAAACATAAACATTATTTGACGAAAATTATATTACCATAAAATCTTTGTTTATGTTGAATAATAAACAAAAAATACACAAAAACGTTGCCTCGCCTTAACACGACTGCCAAGAAGTAACTCTACTAAAAATCAACATTTTTCTCGATAAAACTGTGCAGCGATGATTAATTTTGCAGTTACCTAATTGACAAAAAAGGTGATATTCTAGTAATATCAATCACAGTTCGTAATATTTTTTTTCAATTTAACTAGTAAATAGTGGTGCGCAATGTTTGGAACCAATATTTGCACTGTGTTCCTAATTTTTGCGCACCTTCAGTAAATGCATGATGAACGTGAATACATGACTTATGAACCATTTAAATATTATGTAACAATGGTATTGACAATTTCAGGCCTGCCTCCACCATGTAGCAAATTTTGTATCGTATGGAAATTTGTAGAAAATTGTATGAACCGTAGCACTACGGCAGGCACTCTTGGTCTGTCTACAATGTTACGTGATTTGTGAACAGTCCTTTATTTGACTTTTCCGGCGGTCAATGTTAGGGACGATTCAAATATGACGTCCACCATTTTTTTTTGAATTTTAGAACCCCCTCCTCCCCCGGGTTACCCCGTCACGCTTCAAAGTACCTATACCTAATACATGGCATATCACACTTTTTCAGACAACTCCAACCCCACCCCCCTCCCACCAAAGATGGACGTCATATTTAAATGATCCCTTATTGTTCCTATCCGTAACGATCACTCCATTTATCAGGAAGCTTTTACCTTTGATCTCTACCCACTGGAAAACCCCTCATGAATTTTGGATTGTTCACAGGGTAGGTGCCTAGTACGAACCGCAGACGAATTCAAGAACTGCCGGAGGCCTCCGTCGCCCCTGTCTCGTAGGACAAAGTATTTCAACAAAGATCAGTTAAGAGCACACTACCTAAATAACTTTAGTTCAATGGGGAAACATTAAATAATAGTATTTTTGGTGACTTTGTCAAGCAATCCATAGCATGCGCAAAGTTAGGCACACCATGCGCAAAGTTAGGAACAATCGAAGATTTTGTGCGCAAAGTTAGGAACAAGGCAATGAAATAGTTTTTCTATTTTAAGTATTTTTTGGTTCATATTATGATTTTTTAAATATTGCAGACTCAAAGAAGGATCATCAGTCTATCGTATGAGCAAGTTGTTCATGATATTATTTGTTTATTTGTATTTTTTATAACGATTAGAAATGTGATTTTTCTTAACTGCGCAAAGTTTGGTGCACACACGGTACCATTATTTTAAAATTGAATTTGAACAATTAAACCTACCATTATTTTGATCGCCACATAAACAGCTAAATTTGGTCTTATTCTGTTATCAATAACTCAAGAATGTCATATTTTGTTATTCACCGATAACAGTTAATTTGGGTCTTATTTTGTTATCAATATCTCAATAATAACTTATTTTGTTCTTCAATTTAATCCGCATGCTTTACCATTACTTTGTTATTACAATGGCAAAATAAGTTATTTTTATGTTTTTCTGCTACCAAAATTTTGTTATTATTTTTGTTATTTTAACTCTTATTTCAAACAAACAAATAACACATTTTGCCATTCAAACATTCTGTTTTAATGGTAAAATTTGCCATTTTTTTGCCATTAAGCTCTACCCGGGACGGCATAATGTAGTGAAAACCTCGCAAGGATCCACGCCATAATATCGTTGAATTTAAATAGATGTCCAGGCCTAAACGGGATCTGGCTGGGTTAATGAAGAGAGTCTTTTATTCATTTACATTTTTTGTAGCGCAAGTCCCCGTAGGTTGCTCCCACAGGGCCAACGCATTATAGGCCGCAAATGCTCGGATATTTTCCGAATAGTCAATTGATATGTGGGACTCAAATCCATTCTGTTTCGATTTCATTGAGGAAAATATCGTCGAGCAAAACGTAAGTAACAGCATCGACAGCAACTAAAATGGCTGTAATCAATGAATTCTTTTCATATAAAAAAAACCTTTTTTAGAGAGTTGGGCCCATGAAGACATTCACAAATGATAATCTATAAAACCGTGACAACTTTTGAATGCATTAGACAGGCAGGGACCTGCAGGGACTAATCATTTCATTTTTATATCTAAATTGCTTTTTCACGGTTTGGTAGGGAGAATAACTAAAAGACACAAAATGACACCTACGGGTGCCTACGGTAGCAATGTGTTGCTACATGTTGCTACTAGCTTTTTTTTTTTTTATTCCTTGTTGGGTATATAAGTCACTGCTACTAGCTACGAAGTGCACGGTGATCAGGCACCTGAAAAGTTTGAACATGAACACGGCTCACGTGAGCATAGCTCTTGAACAGAACATGCGCAGAACACGTTCAAATGCATCTCTGAAATTCTCCAGGAATTCCTCTGAGAATTTCTACAGGAGTTCCTCTAAGAATTTCTCCAGAAATTTCTCCGGGATTTTTTTTAGGAGTTTCTCTGGGAATATCTCCGGGAATTTCTCCAGAAAATTCGCCAGGAATTGCTTCGGTAATTCCAGAAATTTTCAGAAAATACTCCGGAAAATTCTCCAGGAATTTCTTCAGGAAATCTTCTGTGATTTTTTTATGAAAAAAAAAATCCTCTGGAAATTTCTCCAGGAATCCCACTGGGAATTCATCCAAGACTTCCTCCAAGAATTCCTCTGGGAATTTATCCAGGAACTCTTCCCGGATTTTTTACAGGAATCCATCTGAGGATTTCTTCAGGAATGCCTCCGAAAATGTCTCCGGAAGTTTCTCCAGAAACTCCACTAGGAATTTCTTCCGGAAATCCTCCCGAAATTTCTCCCGGAATTCCTCTGAGACTCCCATCCCATCAAGAATTCCTCCGGTGATTCCTCCAGGAATTCCTTCTGTTATTTCTCCAGCAATTCTTACGAGATTTTTTCCAGGAATTCCTGGAGAAATTCCCGGAGGAATTCTTCCGAAAATGTTTCCAGGGTTACCTCCGGGAATTTCACTGAGAGTTTCCCCAGGAGTTATTCGTGGAATGTCTTCGAATTTCTCCAGGAATTCCTTCAAAAATTTCCCCACAGTTTCAAACCAAGTTGTTTAAGGACAGACTTGTTAGAATCCCAAAATGGCCGCCACAATGGCCGACTTTGGCACCTGCTCACGATTTCGAAAGCACAAATATCTTCGCAAACAAAACCAGCGCACCTGTGCTTCATATTTTAAACTTATTACAAATGAGCAAGAACAGAATAATACTGTTGTTTGAGGCTTGTTTCTTGAGATTTGTGCGCCTGAATTTCTGATGCACTGTTGAAGCGGGATTTCGAGACGTTTGTCCTTAATTTAAAGATTGTGACTTTACCTTGACACTTACTGATTTATCTGATGTTTTGTGTTTTGTTAGAGCTGAAAATACATTTACAAATCTGTGAAAAGTTCTGGACTTCTATGTGATTTAAAAGTGATTACAAGTCTAAAATTTACATTAATTTTTGTATTTTTTTTTGCATATATATTCTTTTTATTATTTGCATTCTCAATTATCACAAAAAAATTCGATCATTTTCAACCAACCCCCCCCTCCCCCCTCACCACTATGTCACACTTTTTGTATGGGACCTCTGAAATTTTTGTATGAGTCGTCACACTTTGCTGACCCCCCCCCCCGCAAAGCCTGACGTAATTTATGGACGTTTCCTTATATAAAAAGTTTCTTCAGGATGATCAGCCAAGGGCTGAAAGTCTCTAGAATATAGCTAAATCAGTTAATTCTTCAGGATCCATCATGACTTAACTAAGTTTTTTTTATTGATTTCATCACTATTCTGTAATCTCGACAGGGAATGGTTAATCCAGCTTAACCAAAAAGGATCACAGTAGTCGGGAATTCCAAGACACAATCTCGTACTAAATGCGTTGCTACCAGTAACCACGCCACACGTAATTGTTGTAGTTATTCACATAAAAGCTCTTCATGAATCTACTGCCAACCACCCCAGTACAAAAAAAAATCCATGTTTGAACTTGCTTGAGCACAATAGAAATACACTAGAACTTCAATGGCGCTGTAGAAACTTTTCTCATTTATTTATTTTAATAACGTTAATTGCAATAATTTACTATTCTTTAGTGACCATCTTGTAGAGAACCTTTTGTTTTGGTAAACAAATTTAACTTGACACTTCTAGTACCGCTGCTGACGATGTAAGGGCGTGGCAAACTAGATGTTAGTCACACGAGCAGTCGCGACATTGGACTTCTGTGGCTAGTTATTCTACTTTTAGCACCCAAGCTTTAATTTTAAGACAAAGATCAAGGCCACAATTTTGCAAATATTTGTAACTAGCTGTACCGGCAAACGTCGTACTGCCTGCCTACCATGTTTCTTGACATTCAGTTCTGGAAGAAAATGGCCCACAAATGGATTTTCAAAATTTCCCGTTTTTATTGCTTTCCCGGTCGATTTTGGCATTTTTTTTTTTTTCGTACGAACACGTCGGAGCCCTACACGAATGCAAGAGTGAAAGAATTATGTCGATCTGTTGACCCGTTCCCGAGCCTAATCGTGACATACAAACACCAATCCATTTTTATTTATATAGATAGATAGGGCATAAACACTAGACTTCGAGATTCCAGTGGGAATTGCTGCAAGGACTCCCGTAAAAATTTATCCAGGGATTCCTTCAGAAATGCCTCTAGAGTTTCCTGCAAAACTTCCTCCAGGAATTCTTCTAGAGATTCCTTCAGGAGTATTTTTAGAGATTCTCCGTTAATCTCTACAAGCATTCCTGTACGATTTCCTCCAAGGATGCCTACATGGATTCCTACCAGAATTTCTGTAGGGCTTAACTCGGAAATTCTTTATGTGATTCTTTCTGCAACAACTTATTTTAAAAATTCCTCCAAAGATTCTCCCAGGAACTCTTCTTAGGATTCCTTCAAAAATTCATCCATGTATTGATAAGGATATGGAAAGACGACTACTAGCTTGGACGGTATAATACAAACTGATTTATCAGACTCTAAGTTTAACAGACTACTATGCTTATATGCTACGGTTGCTTGTATCCTGACACCCCTCCTCAAGCAAAACGTTGTTCAGGACGTCGCAGGATGCCAATGCTCTCACAATGTTTCTTGAATACGGCTGCTGGCAATGCTTTGGTTAATAAATCGGCTGGCTGCTCCGTTGTTGGTAGATACCGTATTTCTATTTTGTTAGTTGAAACACAGTCACGGATAAAATGTAGCTTCACATCCGTGTGCCTTAGCCGCTTCGAAGTTCCAGGAGATTCGACAATAGCAATTGTTGATTGGTTGTCTTTCATGTTCATGGTTTTCATGAATTTCGTCTGGAATTTCTCAACGATTTTTTCTTCAGAAATTTCTCCAGTAATTACTCTCGGAATTTCTATGGAAATTTTTCCAGGAATACCTCCACGATTTTCTCCAGGGATTGCTCTAAGAATTCATCCAAGAAATCTCTTCCGGAATTTCACCAGGAAATCCTGTTGAGTCTCATTCAAGAATTCTTCCAGGAATTACGCCAGGATTTTTTCCAGAAGTTTCTCCAGGCATTCTTCCAGGATTCTCTCTAGAGATTTTCCCAGGAATTGCTTCTGGGATTCCTCCAGGTTTTCTCCAAGAATTCCTCCAAGGATGCCTTCTGAAATTTCTCTAAGATTTCCTCTAGTAATTCTTCAAGAGATTTCTTCTAAAATTTTTCTAGGCGTTCCTCCTAGAATTCCTCCGGGTATTTCCCAAGAATTTGCTTCAAGGAATCCTCCAGAAATGCATCTAGGATTTCTTCTAGTATTTCCTCATGAGATCTCTTCAGATGTTTCTCTAGCTACTCCTCCCATAACTTATACAGAAATTTCTCCACGTAAACTGTCAGAAACTCTTCCAAGAATTACTCCGGAAATTCCTCCAGGGATTCTACAGGGCTTCCTACAGGCATTCCTGTAGGAATTACTCCAGGGATTTATCCAGGTGTTTCTTCAGGGATTCATCCAGGAAATCATGCAGGGATTGCACCAGGAATTCCTCAACTGATTTCTTCAGAAACTCCTTTCAGGACCTGTCCAAAAATTCATTCAGGAGATCCTTCGGAAATTTCAGAAATCCTTCAATCATCTTTTCAGGGATGTTCCCAAGAACTTCTCCAGGAATACCTGAATTTTTTTATATGTTTTAAGAATTTCTGGAGAACTTGCTACCAGCACCACGTTAATTTATGCAGATCAGGTGAGCTTTTTTAACATATTGTACAAAATACAACAACGTGACTGCTGAAGGGTTAATTAATGCTTTAAGGTTATAATGTTGTTATATTCAATTTCATCGTGTGTGGAGCGGACCTGGTGTGATGGTTAGAACACTTGACTATCACGCCGAGGACCTGGGATCGAATCCCACTCCCGACAAACTCGCAAAATGTGGGTTCTTCCTTCGGAAGGGAAGTAAAGCGTGGGTCCCGAGATGAACTAGCCCAGGGCTAAAAATCTCGTTAATACAGATAAAAAAAAAAAAAATTCATCGTATTGCTTATAGTTATAAAAGCTAGTAGGTACAAATTTGCTAAGGGTGCTTGCCACACCCCCCCTGACCGAAAAGCTGGCTACGCCCTTGCTAATAACACTTGTAATAATTGAATAATCTTTGCACGCCAATGTTAACAAAACAAAATTCGGGGTAAACTCGTGCCAATATTATGCTATTTCATAGCATACTAGAGCGGGCACGTGTTTGCAAAGGACAGCTTTCCCGCCATCAACCGTAATGGCGTAGTGTTTACCAAGTCTGAGATGGTTGATGCCTATGAAAATTCAACAATCTTTGCCTTTCTTTCCGTGAACCGCGATACCCAACGTCAAATTTTCCAATTTGGAAGACTTTTCCATATTGGATGTGGTCTGTCCCCATTCCAATAGGTATAGGCAGTCAACACAATGCGATAGAATGACGCAAACGTATCGACCCATTCTAGCGCCATCGTGTGCACACTTAACCGTATTGGCAAACCACTCTCCTCTGTAAAGTTCGAAGAATTCGGTACAAATTAAGCCATTGCTATTAACAATATGGCAGCAAATGGAGCTGTGATGTCGCTTTGTTGAAAGCAAAGCCATCCCGAATCACGGTGACAAAACCGCTGACGCGTACTGGAAGAGTGTCCAGAAAATTAGCTCCGTTTCGGCGAAGACAAACGGAATCTACACGGAGAAATTGAATCGGGCGGTTTTGAGTTTTTTGCAGTTGGTATTCGATAGAGACTCTTTATCAGAGGCAAGTGAAGAATTTCCCATAGTTGAGTTTTACGATACTTAGGGGATAGTCCACAAGGTCTATTTAGTTTCAAAATATGTAATATTCACATATTTTCATAGTTCTCCAATATTGGAGTGCTATTCGATTAAAGTGTATGCCGGATACAGAACTTTGCCCTTGAAACCGATGTGCTGATGGGGCTACGTCATTCATCATTTAGCAATCACCAATCGATTGGATTCTGCTTTGGAAAATTGTTACGCCATCAATTTGAACCGGTGAGCCACGGCTTTTGCCAACATAGGGAGGGAAGAAATAGTGCCATTCATGGTCATAATTCAATTCCATTGTGCAACTGCAACAAAGTTCGATTCTTTTGAAAAAAGTTCTATGACTCTCTGAATAGTTTGAACCAATGTAAATTGCGTATATTCTTTCGTATTACAACGTTATGCCTGGGTAGTGCGTATACTCAACTGGGGCAGAGAAAAATTAAAAGCTGAATGTTCTATATAAGCACTGAAACAATTACGAAGAACTTTGTTTACCAAACGAAGCTTCTTATTACGACATAACATAACTGGCTTAAAACCGTGTGAAGACCCTTCATTTTTTGTTTGCTTGAACTTCTAAAGAAAGTCTTTAAATTAGAGTAAGGTGGGGCAAAAGTTCGACCCTAGTTGAAAATTCAATATTATTCAAAAAACCAAAGCAGATATAAATAAATGAATACCGTCTGGTGATTCTACCATCCATGAGCTAAAACTTTGCTGAACAAAGTTACGCCAGATATCTTTTCAATTTTATGTTACAACACTTTTTGTATGTGTGTGTCTTATTCGAACTCTTGCCACTGGGGCAAAAGTTCGGATCTAGTGTTTTTGGAATTCCGCTAGCCGTTGCACACTATTTTGAAGTTTTGGTAATAGAAATGCCTGAAACCAATTAATATTTGATGTTGAAACTGGAATACACTTTAAAGTTCGACCTGGATTTTATCCAAATCAGGGTTAAGTTTACTACACCAAAAAAAAGTAGTTTTTTGCCAAATTCAGATAAAACTTTTTTTTTCAACTTTGATCGAATTCTCACACTAATTCCATCATTTTTAGAGATAATATGTACATTTTGCAGAATTTCATGTTTTTACCTAAAGTTGCCACATGACTCGAACTCTTGCCCCACCGTTCGAACTTTTGCCCCACTATGTGTAAAAAATGATTTCCAAATCTTTTTTGCAAAAAGTTATACATGCTAAAGCATCTTCAAAATATACCTAGTTACCCCCAATAATAAAATATCGAAATCGATTTCATTACAATTCCATTCCATGCATTGGAAGGACCATCGCATATTACAATTTTTTGATCAAAAACCAACATTTTGTCATAACTTTTCGAAATATTGATCAATTTCTATAATTTTTGGAGCGAAAGGCTCTTTTTCAAAAAGGCTTCGAACAACCTTGACACCCGAAAGAAATAATTTGAATTGAGCTCAAAAACTTCAAAAGAAACTCTTGCCTCACTCGAACTTTTGCTCCATTTTACTCTATCTGTAGAATGTACTTTACTTGATAAAAATGTGAAAATGCATCGTAAACGCAACATCACTTAAGATGGATCTATTCGTCACAAAAAAAAAATGCTGACAAAAACTTTAAACATTCGCCAACGCACGACACTGATTTAACACAATTTGCACAAATTATCGCAAACCATCGCTAAAAAGCTACCGTACTATCATCACTGAGGCAATATCTGTCGAGATTTGTTCGGTGCGAAAATCGGCGAGCAAGAGTGGCAAAAGTTAAACAATTTAACCAAGCCATAAAGAACGGTGCTTGATCCGGTGGAAAAGTTTTTCTGTGCTTTCGCTGAAAATGTTGCACATTTCGGAGTCGGTAGGACTGTTTGTGCCTGACGAAGTGGTGAACTGCATAAATTTATCAATTGCGGAGTAACGACGGGATTTGTTTTTGCGTCGGCGGGGATTGTATGCATAATGGATGTGCATTAGGCCTGTCCACTTTTACAAAAATGTTCTCTGATTCTCAAGTCCACCCACATTTTTTGATTGGCATCCTAAAAGAAGTAACTGGACAAAATTTCAGCAAAATTCATTGAAATAAATTTCGAACTTCAAAAAAATCATAACTACACTAAAACTTGTAAAATAATATTTCTTCCGGCAGAAATTGAAATATATGCAGGGGGTGGCCAAAATGTTTGGGATAGGCAACTTTTTTTCTTCTACAAAAAAATTCAACAACCTGTAATTTTTCATAGAGTGCATCTAAAAATCTCAAATTTTGACTGTTTGTCAACCTATTATATGTGCATCATTGGTACAAATTTGGGCTCGATTCATGGGCGTAGCCAGAGGGGGGCAGGGGGGGGGGGAGGGGGCGTGGCCCCCCTCTGGCCGCCAGATTTATTTTTTAATATAGAGCCAACTCAAAGATTATCAATAATTCAAAATTCCAGAAAACATATCTAAAAACATATATATTTTTATAATTTAGGTTATCCACAATTATCAAACCTTTTTTTACTCGAGAACCACAGGAAATTTCGCCAAATATTTCTCCAAGACAACCATATCTTAGATTTTTTACCAAATAACAAGCTTGATTGAATGGCTAAATTTTGTGATGGCAATACAAGAACAGCATACCAAATTTTCCAGATATGCCGGAACCGGTTCCGGTAGGAAAAAGGAAGGACTTTGTAGAACCATATGCTGCTATAGAGTACAGTTATGTGCTACTGCAACACGAATTTTCACTAGTACTCAATTAAAAAAAAACTCCAGGTTTTTCTCCTTCGTGAATTCTTCCATGGGCATCTTGCAGGGTTCTAATAATGATTGTTTCAGGGTTTGTTCCAAGAAATCCATCAAATTCCCACGATTCCTTCATATTTTTATGCATACTTCTGTAAGGATTCCTCCAGGATTTTTTTTCCATAGCTGCCATATTGCTCCAGAGAAATTTTCAAGAGATCCTCTATGGGTTACACCAGACATTCCTCCGGGAAATTATTCTGGGATATCTATAGAGATTCCCCCAATGATTGTTCCAGTGTATTTTCGACGATTCCTCCAGGAATTTCTTCAGTGATTCCCAAAGGAATGTCAACAGAAATTCTTTTAGGTATTTCTATAAGTGTTCCTTCAGCGATTTCTTCAGGTGTTTCTCCATATATTCCTTCGAAAATTCCACAAGAGATATAATTCAATGGGGATTAATTTGAAATATTTCAGTAGGAATATCTTCCAGAAACGCTTACTGTAATTTTTTCAGAGATGCACTAAAAAAATCCAGGAGTACCTTTAAACATTGTACAAAATATTATTTTATGAGTCCATCCAAAGATTCCAACAATAATTCGACCAAAAATTATTGCAGACATGCATTCCTCCATATTTTATTCGAACATATTTTTTTCCAGTGATTTGTTAAAAAAGTTTTCCTGCGATTTCCTAAGAAATTCCTCATGGGATTGCTTCCTGAATTCCTCCAGGGATTTACGCGGGAATTTCTTCTGTGTTTCTTTCAGGAACAGCTCAAGGGATTATTTGAAAATTCCTCGAACGATTCCCCCAGGAGCACTTTTTAAGGAGTTCCTTTTGAAATTCTTTCAGGAATTAATCCAGTACATACTTCCTCCAGGGACTGTTTAAGGATTCCTTTAGCAATGCCTCTGGAAATTGCTTCCGGGATTCCTCTTGGGGTAACTTCAGGAGCTCCTGCAGGGATTCCTTCAGGAACTGCTACAGGGATTCCTCACGGAGTTCCTCCAATAATTCTTCTTAGAACTCCTTGAGGATTTCTCCAAGGATTCCATCTAAAATTTCTTCAGGAATTCTTCCTGGGGTGGAGCGTACCTGGTGTGGTGGTTAGAACGCAAGACTATCACGCTGAGGATCTGGGATCGAATCCCACTCCCTACATACTCACAAAATGTGGGTTCTTCCTTCGGAAAGGAAGTAAAGCGTGGGTCCCGAGATGAACTAGCCTAGGGTTAAAAATATCGTTAATACAGACAAAAAAAATATCTTCCTGGGATTCATATATGCATTTCTCAAGGAGTTATTCCCCGAATTTCTTTAGAGATTTCTCCAGGAATTATTCCAGGGATTCCTCTGGGACTTGCTGCAGGAATTCCTCTATACAATCATCCAGGAATTCCTTCACAAATGTCTCTAGAGATTCTTCCAGAAACTTCTCCAGGAATTCTTCTAGAGATTCCGCCGTTAATCCTACAGGCATTTCTCTAGGATATCCTCCAGGAGCTCCTCCATGGATTCCTCCAAGATTTTCTGCAGGGCTTAACTCGGAAATTCCTTCTGTGATTCTTTCTGGAACAACTGATTTTAAAAATTTCCACAAAGATTCTCCCAAGAACTCTTCTTAAGTTTCCTTCATGAAATCCTCCTTGTATTCTTTAAGGAACTTCTCCGAAAATAATTCAGTATTTCCCCCTGGAACTGTTTAGGAATTTCCTTAAGAATTCCTTTTAAAATTGCTTCCGGGATTCCTTCTGGAGTTTCTTCAGGAACTCTTCTGAGGATTCCTCCAGACTTTCTCCAAGAATTTCTCTGCAATTTCTTCAGGAATTATTCCCGGTATTTCTCTACGAAGTTCTAAAGAGATTCATCTACGAATTTCTTCAGGAATTCCTCTAACAGTTTTATTTCATCTTAAGATTCCTGCAGAAACTCCGCCAAAAATTCCTCTAGAGATTTCTCCAGGAGTTCTTCTGGAGATTTCTTCAGGAATTCCTACTGGCATGCCTCTAGGATATCCTCCAGGGATCCCTCCAAAAATTCCTACAAGATTATTTTTTTCAGAAATTCTTTCAAAAAATCCTCCAGGTTTTCCTCAATGCATTCCTTCAGGACTTCCTCCAGGCATTCCTCCAGAGAAACCTCTAATAATTGCTTCCGGGATTCTTCCAAGAATTCCTACAGAAATTTATCCAGGAAATCTTCAAGGCATTCCTCCAAGATTTTTTTTTTCCAGAGACTCCTACAAGAATTTATTCAAAGATTTCTCCTGGAATAACTTCAGAGAATCCTCCATGAATTCCACTAGGAACTTTCCTAGGCATTCTTCCAGGAAATTTTCCAGGCATCTTCCAGATATTCATCCTTGAATTCCTGCAGAGATTTTTCCAGAAATGTTTCAGCGATTTCTCCAGAAATTCCACCAGACATTGCTCCAGGAATTCTCCATGAGTTGTTCCAGGAGTTTCTACTGGGATTGTTTCATCCTGGGATTCCTTCGAAAAATCCACGCCGGCTTTCCTTCAGGACTTCATCCAGGAATTGCTCCAGGCTCTTCTCAATTAATTTCAACAGGAATTTCACTAGGGAATAATCAAGGAATTCCATCATAAATAATGTGAGTAATTCATCCAGGAATTTCTCTAGGAAATCCTTCAGGGATCCCTTCAATAATTCTACCAGAGAAAATCTAGAAATTCCTTCTAGATTTTTTTCAGGAATTCTTCCGAGAATTCTTGTAGATTTGCTTCTAGGTATGGATTTCTCTAGGAATTTCGCTAAAAATTTCTCCAGGAACTCCTTCATGGATTTCTTCAAGAATTCCCCCAAGGATTCCTACAGAAATTCCTTCGAGGATTTCTCCAGGAATTTCTCCAGAAATTTCCCTAAAAATCCTCCAGGAATTTCTCATGGGATTTTTTCAGATATTTCTCCCATAGTTCCTCTAGAGATTCCCCCAGAAATTAATGCAGTAATTGTTGCAAGAATTTCTCCAAAGATTCCTTTAGAAATTTCTTCAAGGATCGCCGCAGCAATTCTCAAAGGAAAACCTTCAGAAATTCCTCCGGGTATTTCTCCACGATTCAATCCAGGAATTTCTCCAGGAACTCCTTCAGAAAAGTCTCCAAGAATTACCCCAAGAACTTATTCAGGAATTCATTCAGTAATTACTCGAGGAATCCGGGAATTTCGCCTGGACATTCTTCAGAAATTATGCCAGCAATTTTTCCAGGATTTTTTTTCCAGAAAATCTTATGGGAATTTTTTCAGAAGTTCTTCCAGGAATACCCTCAGAATTTTTTCTGGGATTCCTCCTGGCATTTTTCCAGGAATTTCTCCTAATATTCTTTCATGAATTGCTTCCGGAATTCCTCCAGGGATTTCTGCACGAATTTCTCTTAGAATTTTCCCAAGGATTCCTCCAGGAAATCCTTCGAAGATTTCTCCAGAAGTTCCTCCAAGAATTCTTCCATCAAATCCCCTAGGGGATTCTTCTGAAATTCTTGCAGGAAATTCTCCAAAAATACCTTTAGTAATTTTTCAGTGATTCCTCCTGGTATTCCTCCAGGTATTCCTCCAGAAATTTCTCAAGAAATTCCTCCAGGGATTTCCTCATAAATTTCTTCAAGGATTCCCCCAGGAATTCCTTCAGGAATTCCTTCGAGAATTTCTTCTGAAATTGAAGAGTAATATAGATCTGCCAGAATTCCTCTAGAAACTTATCCAGTAATTCTTTCAAGAATTCCTTTAGAGATTCTTCCAGGAATTTCATCATTCCCACAGGAATATCTCTAGGAATTCCTCCAGGCATTCCTTCAGGATTTTATACAGGGATTTCTTCAGGAACTCCTTCAGGAATTACCCCAGGACATCCTTCATAAATTTTGTTAGCATTTCCTCTAGAAATCCCTCCAGGCATTTCGCCAGGAATTTCTCCTGAGATTCCATCAGAAATTGCTTCAGGAATTTCTCCGAGATTTCGGCATGAATTTTTCCTGGGATTTTCTCATGGATTCCTCCAGGAAATCCTTCGAAGATTCCTCCCGGAAATCCTCCAGAAGTTCCCCCCAGGATTCTTCCAGGAATTCCTCTATTTCTTCAGAAATTCTTCCAGCAGGAGAACTTCTTGGAGTACCTTTAGGATTTTTTCAGGGATTTCCCCAGGTGTTTCTCAAGGGATTTCTCTCCAAATTTCTTCAAGGATCCCCCAAGGATTTGTTCAGGATTTATCTAGAGATTTTCGTATACATTTTCCGCCAATACAGTCAAAGAAACCTTGCGTTGATTCTTTTAAATCTTCGCCAACGTTTCGGCACTTGTTGGGACCTTCTTCAAGGAAAATGTCTACGAACAACAACACCAGTCGTGCCACCAACATTACATTTATCTGGAGATTTCTCTAGAAATACATCTAGTAGTTCTTCCAAGAATTCCTCTAGAGATTTCTCCAGCAATTATCACAGGAATACTTCTAGGAATTCCTGCAGGAAATACCTCAGAAATTTCTTCAGGAGCTCCTCCAGGAATTTATGTCAGCCATTCAGGAAATCCTTAAGGGATTTCTTCAGAGATTCTTCCAGGAAGTTCCAGGAATACTTTCAGGAATTTTCAAGGGATTCCTCCAGACATTCCTTCAGGAATTCTTTCAGAAATTTATCCAGGAATTGCTTCAGGGATATTTCCAGAGATTCCTCCCGGTAATCCTCCAGAAATTCCTCCAAGGGTTCTTCCAGGAAATCCTCCTGGAATTTCTCAAGGGATTTTTTCACAAATTTCTACAGCAGTTCCTCCCGGAATTCCTCTGGAGATTTCCCCAGTAATTTTTCCAGGAATTGCTCCAAGAATTCATCCAAAAAATTTCTCCAGGAATTTCTACAGGATTCCCTGTTCGGTCTCATCCAACAATTCTTCCAAGAATTACGTTAGGAATTTGTTTAGAAGTTTCTCGAATTAGTTTCTCTTTTAGAAGTTTCTAGAATTTGTTTAGAGAATCCTGTTCTCTTTAGATATTTTCCCAGGAATTGCTTCAGGGCTCAGGTGTTCATCCTGAAATTCCTTCAGAGGTTTCTCCAAGAACTGTCCCAAGGATTTTTTTAATTTCTATAAGATTTCCTCTAGGAATTCCAAAAGAGATTTATTCTGATTTTTTTTTCGAGGGGTTCCTCCCAGAATTCCTCCAGGAATTTCTCCAGAACTTCCTCCAAGGAATCCTTCAGAAATTTATCTAGAATTTCTTCTAGGATTTCCTCATGAGATCTCTTCAGGAATTCCTCCAGGTACACTTTCAAAAATTCTGCCAGGGATTCCTCCGGGAATTTCTACGGGAATTCCTCCGAGAATTCCTTCGGGCATTCCTCTAGAGATTCAATAGGGCTTCCTACAGGCATTCCTGTAGGAA
Source organism: Aedes albopictus (assembly GCF_035046485.1). Taxonomy (NCBI): domain Eukaryota; kingdom Metazoa; phylum Arthropoda; class Insecta; order Diptera; family Culicidae; genus Aedes; species Aedes albopictus. The sequence goes on along the minus strand of NC_085137.1, from coordinate 190,122,143 downwards.
TTGCTCCAGGGGTTTATTCAGGAAGTCTTCCAGGGATTGCTCCGGAAATTCCTCAAATTATTTCTTCAAAAATTCTTCTCAGGTTCAATTCAAAAATTCATTCAGGAGTTCCTTAGGAAAATTTACAAATCCTTCAATCATTTTTTCAGACATGTACCCAAAAACTTCTCCAGGTTTACCTGATGATATCTGGAGGTATTCCTCCAGCGAATAGTATTGAAAGATTATTTAAAAAGGACTCATACAGGAACCAAGAAATTCTAGTCCTAAAAATCCTTAATCTGCCAGAAATTGCTCACCGCTACTAGCACCACCTTGAATCATCTAGATCAGGCGAGGTTTTAACGTATTGTACAAAATACAGCAACGTGTCTGCTGAAGGGTTAAATAATACTTTTAGAATATGTTATTATATTCAATTTCATCGTATTGCGTATAGATATAGAAGCTAGTAGGCACAAATTTGCTAAGGGTGCTTGCCCCCCACCCCTGATCGAAAAGCTGGCTACGCCCTTGGCTCGATTGATAATTTATTCGCGAAGTTAGAACTTTTTGGGTAAAACACTATTATTTAGACAACTAAATTTTTGAACTGTCATATCTCGGAAACCAGAGAACCGAATTGAATGAAATTGTAAACGTTTATCAACAACTATGATGCACATATGATGGGTTGGCAAACAGTCAAAATTTGAGTTTTTTGATGCACTCTATGAAAAGTTATAGCATGATGAACTTTTTCGTGAGAAAAAAAAATTGCCTATCCCAAACATTTCGGCCACCCCCTGTATTTGTTTGCTACGTATCCTAATAAAATACAAGGAAATATATGTAACTATCACAATTGTAATCAGAAAAACCTTAAAAAGTTGTTTTTGTTTTATAGATTTTGTTCTGGAACATCCTAATAGGGTGCATGTACCAGTTATCGCACTACCTAAGGAAAACTATTTCTACAAAAATAAGAAGAAGACCGACGAATGTCGTCGATATGTCAAATGATAGATTTGTTTTCATACTTTACAGGAAAAATATAGAAACCGAGCCAAATCCACTTTTAGTATTTATTACGGCGTGTGCCAATGATAGGAACCCTGTACCAGTTATGGATACATTTTGTAATTTCGGTTCCACTTCGCACTATTTACATGCATTCCTTATGGGGTTAGCCATAACTGGTACACTATGACAAAATAGGGTGCAAGGAAGCCAAAATGTTAAGGAAAATGATTTATTTCCATCATAATTTGAGAAAATTGTGAAGTTTGAATGGGTGCAATCATGTTTTGTGAACGTGATCTGTTGTTCACATATTTTTTCTTGTTGATTTGCATCGTTAAAGGTTGAAAATCAACTATGGCGAATTTGAGGTACTATAGCCATAACTGGTACACTGAGCCTATACGTGATAAGTTGAAAATTCAAAAACAGCGTCATATTCTCTAATGTTTTGTGTTTATTTGTTTCTTTGACATCAATGTAGATATTGAGCAAAACTTAATAAAATTCGGAAATGCCAAAAACGTCCCAAAAACTAGCTTTTCAGAGGCAATCACGTTGTGGCACGAAATTGTAGTGAACGTAGTAGCTTTGCTTTCGGCATTTTCGCCATGACCTGGAGAAGATCGGGACAACACATCCGCGTTCCACGAGCGAAGAGAAGATCTCTCGCACCGAAAATCACCGAATGAGACCGAGAAAGCTACACGGAGAAATCAAACTACCTAATTTTTGAGTCGATTTTACTCATAGCTGAGTATATCGAATAAACTAGTTACCTAAAATTAGGTTGTTTTCCCTCTTTCCCTCGCCGACGTTGTCAAAAACAAACAGAGATGCATCTACCCAACGGGGATCCTTGAGCCCAATAAGCCAATTTTGGGTAAATGCAGGTTTACTCAAATTTGGGTTGAATGAGGGGGGTCTTGGGTTGAATTTACCTACTCTTAAGTAAATGTTTTTGCTGGAGGTGAAGGCAATTTACCTAGTGTGAGTTTAATCGATTTACTCAAATTTGGCTTATTGGGCCGAACTATGGGATTGCGTCAAAAGAACTCAACTTTGGGTAGTTTGGCGGCTCCGTGTACCACCGAACGAGACGAGAGCCAGTTGACGTACGACCACGCCAGAAGTAAGACGTATCGGGGATGCGTGACCCTTCTGAAGCCGAGGCTCCGTAGCTCGACGTCAGAGTGAACTAATCAGAAATCCACGCCGGAAGGATTCCGGGTATTTCTCCCGACAACCCGCCATTACCATTAGTCCGTGAAAAGATACCCTTTCGGAAGTCCCGCCGGACGAGACGTTTATTTCCCGACCCGGAAAGATTACCACCACGAGGACCATCCTACATTTCCCCTCTGGCCGCATCGAAGAAGATTTTGCTGGACGACGGCGCAACCATGTCGAGAACCACAACCGCCACGTGGGCAGCAAGGATCCCTGCCGGACCCCATGTGGAAGAAGGCCTAGAGGGCTCCACCAACCGAACCGACCACGGTACGGCCACCACAAGCCCGTCGCGTGTCCGCACGTGGCCCATCCGGTTTCCATCCAGAAGAGCGAGAACGATAACCTGATGCACGCTTCTTGGCCTTCAATCTCGTGAACTCGCAGGCCCGGCTGATCGCTAATCGAGGACCCACACTCCGAATCATCCGGCCTACTCGCCGGTACCCATCGGCTAGAAAGTTCGGCCATTGTGACCACCAGAAGCCGGCGACGGGGTTTCCAAGTTGCCCTGTACAGCCACCTCCTGCCAACCACGTGTGCCGACCAAGTGCTCCCACACTGCGAGAAGCTCAACCAACGAACTTTTCGCGACGGTGCGACCGCACCCTCCGGGCCCCGGTCCGCCCCGCTGTATTTGACAGTCGTACCCCGGCTTCCGGCAGAGACTACAACCAACCTTCATCCCGACCAAGGTGAACCAGATGCATGGGGACAGGTATGTTCGCCGCATGATGTCAAGGGCCCCAACGTTGAATTTCGGCCGCCCCTTACCTTATCCTTCTCTCCTTATGTGTACGTCTAAACTAAAAGTTTAAACATGAATACTTTGGCTTTCCTCCTTTATTTGTGGAATTGGAATGTCCGTTTGTCGTCCCTTTCTATTGTCCGTTTACTTCAGCACGGTTGTGGGTTGTAAGTCTTCCCCAATAAGGTGAATTGGCCGACCCTGAGCCTTGTTTAGAGTTGCCTGAGCTAGTTGGTTGTCACAATATGTTTCCTTTTATTGAGGGGGTTAGAAGCAAAGGGGTGTAAGTGGCAAAAACCCACTTTCGTGTAAATGAGGTTTAAAGTTTTTGACCAATTTTTCATCCCATACAAAATGTTTTCCAATCATCGTAGAAACAATCTTAAAAAAGTTCCTGAAAGCTTGAAATCTGAAGAATTTTATGATATGCTCAGCTCAAAATTAACAAAATGGTCACTTACACCCCTTTGATTCTGGGCCCCTCAATTATTTATAAGAAATTTTGATGTGTTTATGCACTTTTTGATTTGTTTATGGAAATTTTATAGTTTACTGTTCCTCCCACCCCTACTTCTCTATTGGCAATTTCTGATTTTATTATGGGGCCCTTTTTTATGAGTCCTATATATTTCAGCCAAGTACAAATAACATCCTTTCCACGTAACAGATTAGCCGGCGCCCCTTAGAAATAGGTTGAGCGATCACTAGAACTGGATCAATAGATGATTCAAATATAAGTAAAATATCTGCATACACGCTATGTCTGAACTAACAAATTATAAAAATTGAATGTACATCGGGTTTCTTTCCACAGAATGTCAGAATTCATGCTATATTATCATATGCAAAAAGTTTCAAAATATTTCATCGGGGAAATTTTGATTTTTTCGCTTTTTTAGCTGTTTTTCATACAAATTTGCATGAAATTCTTATTTTCGGCCAATTTCTCTCCCATACAAAATGTATGGAAAAATTTTCACCGATAGAATATTTTAAAACCTTCTGCAAATGAAAATATAGCATAAATGCTGATGTTTGATGAAAAGAAACCCGATGTACATTCATTTTTTATAATCTGCTGGTTCAGACATAGCGTGTGCATGGATTTGATTTAAAAAAGAGAACTTAGTGCAAGATTTGGTAGAATTCACTCACAAGTTTTTGTGTACACGGGATAATTCCTGAAGAAACCCCAAGAAAAATGTCTAAATCTCCCTGTCTTCCTGCTAAACCGTGTTCGGTCCACAATCTGGTTATATCTAGTAGGATTGTTTCAGGACAAAGCCATATTTACGATAAATTGGATTGGCAAACTAAATTAAAAGCTGACTGAAAGAGCAATCTGAGAAAAGGCTTGACTAAATGCTCAATCCCTTCATTAGATATAAATCCAGAAGTAGGTATCAACAAATGGTGCCCCACTGACTGCTACTGTGAAACGTTTTAGTTGAATTGAAAGTTCCGTAGATCCTGTCTCACTGCTCTCATCAAGTCCACAGTATGCATAACATGTAACAATTTGCAATGCAAGGTGACGCCAAATGAAGGAAGCTGTTGTTTGCAAACTAAGTTGCACATGTTTTATGAGAGCCTTTTGCCGCCTTTCCGTCCTATAACCATCACCATCTACCGCCCTTCGTCCACCCGGGTGGTGGTGGACTGGTGGTGATGACGAAAACGGCGCCAACTTCCGGTCTGCACAGAGCCACTGTAGCTGATGTAAACTTATTTATAATGCCTGCCGTAATTTAGCATCTCCATTTCCTCCGACTAGGTAATAAAATTAAAATCGTAATCTGCATACACGTAATTGAATATCCAACCCGGTTGCGTTGCTATTCCAGGACCCAAGGCTGGTCCTGGCTAAGGACGGCTGGATTTGCCGCCATGGTGGTGTGGCTGCTAACGCTGTGTCACTACCAAGGATTCGCACCCATTTCAGCTACATTCCTGGCAAGATGCGATACGAATTGCTATTGTTCTCGCGTGAATGTGTTGATGGCGACACCATGCACATAGGTATGTAGGTATAAGAAACGTCCTACGCCACGTCGAGACGTTGGTGTAATTTATACCGTTTTCATTCACATAAAGGATGCTCGGCGTAGCTGGGCTAAACAGGGCTGAACCAAGAGCAACCGGTGGTGCTGGTGCCTTCATTTCTGGAAATGTAATTGTAATCCTGTCATCGCCGGCCAAGCTAGGTGGATGCGTGTTGAGATATGTAAGGCGGTATGTGAGCTCTATGTTTCCCTAGATTGTTTTATGATATGCTTGATGCGAACTTACAAAATTGGATGGTATTTGAAAGTGTCAAGTGCATACGTCTTGCAATCCAAATACATAATGAATATATTCTACACTCATTTTTTGCAAGATTTTATGAGTATCCACCCATCTCCCTCTTTAGTTTTAGTTTTCTTCAGCATGCTTATGACAAGTACTTGCAGAGACATCAGTGGTTGCACATTAAGCTACGGCTTATTTTTCGAAAGTTGTTGAAACCTGGAATTCGCAAGTTCTTCTGGATTCAAATAACACAACAAGAGAAACCTCTGGGTTCAAGACAAAAATATCGAGATTTAGAGGTGGCGCAATCACCTCAAAGCTGAGTAATAAAAATGTGTTTTCACTTCAAATACCATAACTTTCTCAATTTTCAACCGATTTTCAGTTTTTTTATAAATCTCTCACAAATTGAATTTCGAAAAAAAAAATCGTAGAACATTATTTTTTTCGAAAATCAAGCAAATTATGAGTTTTTAAAGATTTTTTTTTTCTTCTTTTCACAATAACTTTTAACTTTTTGCCTTTTTCGTACACCAAGTGTACTGGAAAGGCTATATGTTCACTCCAAAAATGACTTTTTGATAGGAGGCCCGGAGGGTCGAGTCACATATACCAATCAACTCAGCTCGACGAATCGAGGTGATGTCTGTGTGTGTGTATGTGTGTGTGTATGTATGTGTGTATGTGTGTATGTGTACAAAAAAACTCACATCACTTTTTGGCAGTAAACCTCAACCGATTTTAATGACCGACGGTTCATTCGACGCGGAATCTGGTCCTATTGTTTCTTATTGAAAATGGTTCGGATCGGTCCAGCCGTTCCGGAGTTATGGCCATTTAGGTGTTCCGGACCGGTACCCCAGGATGGGGCCAGATATGTAAACGGTACAAACCCATCCATGCGACACACCAAACTACGGCATTTTCGATAACTTGATGAATGGTAAGCAGGAAAATGGTCTCGGACCATATCTGAACCGGTAGTGTCCCAGAACCGGTTCTGGGTGTCCCGCTGGAAGTGGCCAAACATAAAAGCGAATTAAACCCATGCATGCGACATATCAAACCGAGGCTTTTTTGAAAACCAGATGAACGGTAAGCAAGACAATAGTCTCAGACCATATCTGAACCGGTTGTGTTTCGGAACCGGTTCCAGTGTCCCGTCGGATGTGGCCAAGTATAAAAGTTAACCAAAGCTATGCATGCGACATATCAAATAGTGGCTTTTTCGATATGCTGATGAACAGTAAGCAGGAAAATATTCTCAAAACATATCGGAACCAGTAGTGATCCAGAACCGGTTCCAGGTGTTCCGCCGGAAGTGGCCAAATATAAAAATGAACTAAATCCAAGCATGCGACATATCAAACCGCGTTTTTTTCGATATCCTTGTGAACAGTAAGCAGGAAAATATTCTCAGAACATATCTGAACCAGTAGTAATCCAGAACCAGTTCCGGCTTTCCCGCCGGAAATGGCCAAATAAGAAACTGAACCAAACCCGTGCATGCAACACATCAAATCACGGCGTTTTGGATAACCTGATGAACGGTTAGCAAAAAATTGGCTCAGGCAACATCAGAAACTACTGGTACTGTTCCGGAATCGATTTTGGGTGCCCCGCCGAAAGTAACCAAATATTAAAGTGAACCAAACCCGTGCATGCAACACATCAAATCCTGGCTTTTTAGGGGTCTTGATTTAGCAAAAAAAAGTTTCCGACAATATTTGGAACAACCAATACTATTCCGCAACCGATTACGGGTGTTCCACCGGAAGTGGTCAAATGTAAAGGAGAACCAAACCCATAAATGCGACACATAAAATTACTTTTAATACCATTAGTGTGCCGAAACCGGTTTCAGGTGGCCCACCGGAAGTGGTCAAATGTAGAACGAAACCAAACGCATGCACGCATCACATTAAATAACGGCTTCTTCGATAACGCGAAAAACGGTCAGCAAGAAAATAGGTCACATTTAAGACTATCAATAGTGTTCCGCAATGTGTTTTGAGTGTCTCGCCGGAACTGGCGAAATGCAAAAATGAACCACAGTTATGCATACGGTACAACAATTCGCGACTTTTTAGGAAAACTGATTCATAATTGGGGTCTCTGGTTAGCCTAGTGGTTAAGGTTATGGATCGCTAATACGGAGACGGCGGGTTCGATTCCTGTTCCGGTCAGGCATAGTGTGTCATTGTACTTGCCCCACAATATACAAATTCATGCAATGGTAGACAAAGAAAGCCCCTCAATTAATAACTAAAGAGGCAGGCCAAGTCCCAGTGGGGTCGTCGAGCCATGAAGAAGAAGAAGAAGAAGAAGAAGAAGAAGATTCACAATTGCTATGGAACTAGTCTGAGGCCACATTAGGGACAATCGATACAATCCCGGAACTGGTTCTGGGTGTCTTGCCGGATGTGGTATAATAAGAAATTGAACCAAACCCATACGTGTGGTACCATAAAACTACGCTAATTCGACAATGATTGCGGTCAAATTACCGGGGTTAACTTTAAATTCGACAAATTAACTCTATTTTAGTTTTTGTTTAGATTTTTGGATTAGTTTTTGAACACAAATCCTACAGATATTGTGGTAGTTTGAATTCAAAGCTTGTTCATTTTATGATTGGTGGCTTCCGAAGTTCACTGTGGTTGATCACCAATTGGATCAGGTGTCGGATAGCACAAAATTTAAACTTCCGGAAGTAGCAGCTGCACGAGGAGCCGCTTCGAGTGTGAGTAACAGCACAATATCGGATCATTCGTGCATGGGACACCCATGCATGGAAAAAAATAAATCCTCGCTCCAGTCGACTTTTTGGATTCCATTTTGGTCCCATATGAACTGAACACAATTTCAGAGCAATTCGTGAAACTATAGTTTAGCGCAAGCGATTTAAAGTTGGCATAGGATTTACTATAGGAAAAGTTACACTTCCGGACAAAAAAATCCCAGAGCTCTTAGTACAAATCGAACAACGCTTCTTGTATAAACATAGTTAGTGAACTATTCCTTCGAAGACCGTTGTATTTCACTGTGACATTTGATCATTTTTTAATTCGACAAATGTCAAATGAGCGAGGTACGAATTAAAAAGAGTCGTATTTAAAAGTGATTAATACGGAGGGTTTGACAGAACATCAAATAGCAGCTTTTTCGATAACACGATGATCGATTCGTAAGACCATATTTCAGACAACCGGTAGTGTCCCAAAACTGGTTCTGGGTGTCCCACTGGAAGTGGTCAAACGTAAAAGTGATCCTTACCCATGCACGCGATACATGAGATCGTGGTTTTCTAAGTAACCTAATGAACATTTGCAATGAAATGGTCTTAGACTATACTTGGGAGACTCGGTAGTGCCCCGGAACCAGTTCCGGGTGTCCCACCGAAATTGACCAAATGTACCGTGCGACACATCAAACCACGGCATTTTAATAACTTGAGGAACGGTTAGCTATAAAATAGGCTCACACTACATTAAAGACTACCGGTGAACAAAATCAATACAAACGATAAATATGTGTAAGAGAAACAAAATTTGACAAATTAAACCCACATACAGACAGACTATACTCACTACATATCGTTGTTGTTTTCAACGATTGATTCAAATATTTATCAGTTCACCAATTGAACGCTTACAGCGCACGCATCGTTTGTCCTCCTGTTTGACGTTTATTCACTACCGTCATCTAGCTAGCGGATCGCAATTTGTTGCATATGTCTGTTTATCTGTGCTGTGCTCATCAAATCACACAATTTCAGATTCCTGAGATGGAAATATTATGCTTTTTGTTTGTTTGTTTGTTTTGTTTTGTTTTGTTAGAAATTCGAAGTTGAGTTTTTACTTAAATTTAAGTGTCGCATCTCGATTCGGATGGGTGCATATTGTAGCTCTTAATTAGCTCAATGATGCGCAATGCCAATAATCGGTTCAAATAAATTTCGCATCTGCAACTTCGCATGTCACGCGAGTTGCGACTTCGATTTGGTGACGCGACGATAATATACAGTTGGATGAGTCAACGTTATATGGGAATGTCCATAAATTACGTCACGCTTCGAGGGGGGAGGGGGGGTTCGGCAAAGTGTGACGATCCATACAAAAATTTCAGAGGTCTCATACAAAAAGTGTGACATAGGGGGGAGGGGGGGTTGAAAATGGTCGATTTTTGCGTGACGTAATTTATGGACGTTCCCTATGGGAAAAATTGAATTTAAACGCATCAATCGTATAAAATTACTGGGTAAAATTTTAATGGACTGGTTGCGCCCTCTTACAGAGCGCTTACAGAGCGAAGTGGTTGAAGTTTACATGGAAAATTTCACATGCTTGCATTTTTTGTCAAATTTTACATGAATTTTGTAACCCATGATATGATAAAAAATATAGCCTAAAGTGTACAGAAAAAACATTGGCGAAGATCGCAAAGTGATCTGTGTTTGTGTAAAAAGTTTTATCTTGGCTTGGAAGTATTGTCTTGATATTGATCGGCCTCCAGTGTTAGTGAAGATGCTCAAGCAGTCAACTGAGAAGTCTGATGTTTTTCAGCTCTGCTTATATGTTGAACATAACGTCGGACTATGTGCCATCAATAAGTTTTAATTCAATGATGGCTTTGATAAAATGCTTGCTTTTCTTATAAAGTATTTATCAGGATTCAGAACATTTTGGCTTACATTGACGGAAAGATCATGAGAGCATATTCGACGAGAAAGGCACTATCACCGCTAGGTGGATTAATTTGGGTTTTTTTTAAGTCCGATAACTTTTTAATCAATTTACCTATTTCAAATCTTTTAGCGTGCTTTTGTAGATATTTTTGTTGCCTAAAAATGCTGTGAATAAACTGTACCTTTAAAAAAACGTTTCAAAATGGATAAACACCAAAAACTGTTGGAAAACATGTAGGGTATTGGTTCCCTTATTAAGCATGTGGTTCCCATTTTCATCCTACGAAAAACAAAGGATTGAAGCGCTGTATGTTTTGTTTCTTATTTTTGTATTTTTTGTTAGAAGTGAGCACCCATGAAAACAAAAAAAACGGAATCAATCGGTGCCGTAATCGCTTGTTTTCGAATAGGATGAATATGGGAGCGTGAGATTACTGATGGCACACATACCCTATTTTATGAGAAAAATAAAAATGTTGGCAAAACTTTAATTGTTTTCATGTTTAGTTTCAGGCTTAAAGTGCAAAATGTATTCTAAATAATCATATGGAAGTCACTCCAAAAATTTAAGTTTAATGGAGTGTTCTGAATCAAAAAATATTTTCATGTTCTAAATGCGAGGAAAAAAATTTCCATATCCCTAAATATCATGCATTGTGATTCTAGAACCCAATTGGGCCGAATTTGTGCTCAAAATTGCGATATCTCTACTGGTTTCCGAGATATTAAAAAAAAAGCCATACCCAATGTGGTACCCAACCCAAAAAATACCGAAATACAACATTTTTTTTAAATATCTTGAAAACCAGTGAAAATATATCGCAATTTTGAGCACAAATTCGGCCCAGTTGGATTCTAGAATCGCCGATTTAGTCAAGAAATGATATGTTTAAAAATTAAATTTGATATGTTTCTTGAAGGTTTGTTATAGCAAAAATTTCACTTAAACCCTTATCGCCACCCCTAAATATCAACCGAAATTACTCACTCTCTGCCTAAACACATTCTATGTACCACACTCCAACCTGAGTTCGGAACCACACAAATAAACGACAACCGATCTTAGGTATACACCACACCACGCACTAGTGAAAGCCACCGAGCAACTTTCTGTAAATAACTGTGCATATTAGTGTGGGTCATCGGAACCGTTTTCTCAGATCAAAGCTGTCCTGAGTATCTGTACAAAATTTGAGCACGATCGGTTGCGTCTACACTTTGCGCATTGCAATTGAAATTTGTATGAGATTTTGTATGGGAAAACATACTTTTTTGCATTTTAGCCATAAGTTGAAAAAGTTTGTCTGAAACTTTTTAACCGATACTGTAAAATGATAGCCTAGGATGTTCTGAAAAACTTTGTTGAAGACCGCGAAGCGATCCGATGCTTGTGAAAATAGTTATAACCACCGAACCGCATGCATGTGTTTATGCTTTAACATGTAAAGGAATTATAATAGCAACAAAATCATGCTGTTTCGCCAAGCAATGCCAACGCTTTAACTTTTTCCATAAGCATCAGATCACTTCGCGGTCTTCGACAAAGTTTTTTAAGGACACCCTAGGCTATGTTTTCACTTTATCGAATACACAGTTTTAGAAAAATTCTAACTTGTTATGAGAGAAATGCAAAAAAGTGTGTTTTCCCATGTAAAACCCCATACAAAATTCAAACGCGATGCGCAAAACGTAGACATAACCGATCGTGCCCAAATTTTGCTCACTTTTTTGGGTCCTGAAATGGGATCAAAAAAGCTTTGATCTGATGGGCTACCATTGCACTAAGGGCCAGAATCGCATTCTAGGGGAACTAAATTAATTAATCCAAAACGAAGCATTTCCGACACATGATGTCTTCGACAAAGTTGTTTGACATCAGCAGGTCATGAACATGTCAGTTTCGTGGACAATCTTCTATCAACGTCCTTTCCATCCAGGAACAGATCCACGAACTTTCGACAAGTTATTTCGCGCTCTAGAATTTAAAATGATTGACAAAATAGGTTAAGCTTAAAACATTTTGAAAATGACATGCAAAAAATTAAAAGATATCTTGACCCATGCTGACAATAGTAAACTGACATTTGCTTGACTTACTATGTATCGTAAAAGTAAAAACAATAAAAAATAGTTCATACTATTGCATCAAAATATGTTTTATAGTCATTTTTTGTCAATATAATCTAGTTTATATCCAATAATGCGAAAACAGTAGGCCGTGGAATTTTGACGTCAAAGAAAGAGTTGTTTATTTAGTCAAAATGAACAACTTTTTCGAAGACATAAACTCTCTGATGTGTAACAGTAAAATCGCATCTTCGTACACTTGGTACAACTCGTGATTCATGCGTCTGCGTCACACTCCATTTTCTTGTTTCCCACCGAGAATTGTCCGCAGCACTTTGCGCTCAAAAACTCCAAAAGCTTTTCGGTCTACCTCCTTTAACGTCCACGCTTCGTGATCGTAGAGGGCAACCGGAAGAATCAGCGTCTTATACAGAGCGAATTTTGTTTGCGTTTGCAAGTTACGGGACCTAAGCTGGCTACGCAATCCGTAAAAGGCCCTATTCGCAGCTGCAATACGCCTTTTCACTTCACGGGAAACGTCATTATCACATGTCACAAGTGTTCCAAGATAAACAAATTCTTCAACAACTTCAAACACTTCCCCATCAATCACTACCTCAGCACTAACACCACTAGGCCTGCTTCTGTCTCTACCCGCTATCATGCACTTCGTCTTGGTAGAGTTAATCGTCAAGCCTATCCTCGCTGTCTCTCTCTTCAGAGGAGCATAAGCTTCCTCCACTGCCCTACGATCGATGCCGATGAGATCAATATCGTCCGCAAAACCGAGGAGCATGTGCGACCGTGTGATGATAGAGCCATTCCTCTGCACGCCTGACCTCCTAATCGCTCCTTCGAGTGCAATGTTGAACAATAAATTTGAAAGAGCATCCCCCTGCTTCAATCCATCCAAGGTCACAAACGACGTAGACAATTCGTCCGCGTTCCGAATACTTGATTTTGATCCATCCAGCGTTGCGCGTATCAGCCTAATTAGTTTCGCCGGAATCGTACATAGATCCATCATAGTAGATTCCAAACCAGGCCATGAATTTCTAAACGAAGTGTGTTTCTACAAACTTTAATCAATTTTGTAAATTGAGGTATTATTCTCCATACACCGATAAACGCCTTAAAGTATGCAATGCCCTTGTAATTTCATGTAATTAAATCATTGTGTTCAAAATTTGTTTATAAAACATTAAAAAACAACCCAAAAAGGGAACTCATCATGAAAAGCATGTAATCATCTGTTGATGTACCATTAAAAATACATTTTTACAAAGATAATGATTTTTGATAGCTAAATTCACTGTGATTTTCACTCAGTACTCCACAAACTCATTTTTATATGAAGAAATTTGTAAAAAAAATCCATGTTTTGATATAAAACATCAATGTGATATGTTCCACAAGACTTCTCTTATAATGTTCATACTTCTAAGATTTCAACATGTAATATTTTTTCAAGATTTGATGTGTTTTAGGGCACTATCAAAGTTACCCCAAAATGAAAATGTGATTCTTCCTCTTATGAAAAATTAAAAATCACCCAAAATATTCAAAATATCGAATCTTTTAATTGCAACTGATACCCTAGTACTTGTTTTGAAAATATAAAACTAGGAGAAATATTGTTACATGGAAAAATATTAAGGAAATTTGCTGAAAAATTATCAAAGTAGCCCCGTTTACGGTACCCATTTTTTGACGTTTTGAACTGAAGCTATATTTATATATTTATAAAATGTTTTTTTTGTCTAACCCCTGGCTTTAAACTCATCATTTGAGTGAATTTTTGTTACCGTGTACGTCAGATAGGAACATTTTTTAAACCCCAGTTATTTATTTTTGCTAAATAGAGTTCGATTTTTTTACAGCAAAACCGAGTGTAAGTCGGGACTGCCTAACTAGAGTTTTTACCTAAATGGATTCATTACCTAAATAGATTTGAAGATTGCAAAGAAGTTTAAGAAGGGCGAATGACCTGGAGATTTAAAGGGGGCAGTGCGGGGTTTCAGTGGGATTTCATGAGGGAAGAGGGGAGGAGAGTGTCAGGGGCGTTGCACCGAAGGGGGGAGGGGTTACTCCAGGGGTATTTTCGGGAAGTTTCGAAGAGTCTCAGCTGCTTACATGGGATCCGATGGGGTTTCGGGTGCATTTCAGAAAACTTCAGAGGATTTTTGGCAAGTTTCAGGGGATTTCGAAGGCATTTCAGAAAGCTTCAGAGATGGGGTCCAAGGGGGGTTTAGGGGTATTTCGAAGGCATTTCAGACAGCTTCAGATGATTTTTGGCGAGTTTCAGAAGCGAAACTCAGGCGTTACGTGGGCGTTTAGGGGAGGTTTCAGAGAGTATCAGGTGCGTTACATGGTGCCCGAGGGGGTTTCAGGGGAATTTCGTGGGCGTTTTAGGAAACTTCAGAAGATTTTTGGCGGGTTTCAGATGCGTTACGCAGCCGTTTTCAGGGATTTCGGAGGGTCTCAGGGGTGTTACAGGGGACTTTGAAAGTGGTTGAGGGGGCTTACAGTTTCTGAAAATACATTTTGGATCACAGCTCTTAAGTAAGCTTCAGGAACATTTCAGCGGTGCTTTGTGCGGCTCCGTGATCGTGCGACTAGGGTCACCAAGTCGCATCGTGCTAAGAAGAGCGGGTTCGATTCCCGCCGCAGCTGCCACTGAGCGTTGCATGCTAGTCCGTTGTCTAGTGTCGTGATTCCTTCAAAAAGCGAAAAGCTCACTGGAAGCATTGAACGTGTCCGTGTCTTTGAAGCGTTTTTTTCAACGTTTCAGGTGGTTTCAGATGAGATTAAAGACGTTCCAGACTGTTTACGATTGTAGATCCGATGACCCATACTCAAGGGAGCTCATAGAAATTCTTAAACAAACATTGAACTTACCACTTGTCAGCACAAAGTTGCATAAGGCTGTTTAAAAATGACTTTTATTCACACAATAACACACAAGTTATGCATGTGGATTCGATCACTTCTGATCTAAGGAAATTTTGCAGATTTTTTTTGAAAAAGAAGATGTTACCGATTGAATAAAATATCTTTTAGTCATGATAAAATTTTAGTGGTGTAATTCCTGAATTTCCAGAAGAAATCCCTTTGGCAATTTCTAGGTCAATTCTAGGATCGTTTGAATCTCTGTTCACAGAATTCCAAGATGAATTGTTGAGAATTATACTGGAAATCCATTATTTCTATCACGGAATCTCAGCTGAACTTCCTATCTATTTCATGGTTTTTTGATGGACTCCCTAGAACAGTTCGCGGTTAGGTTTTTGTTTGAATAATTCTTTGTTGAATCCTTAGAGCAGGGGTTTTCAGATATTTCGGCTCGCGGTGCACTTTATGAAAATAAATCGCTCCGCGGTGCACATGTTCATTATTGTTAAAAAAAACTATTCCAAACCCGCCAAAAACGCTGTCGCTTCATAGCAATTCCAAGGTGTATAAACTCGTCATTAGTTTTTTCCCCACCAATTATGACACTGTCTTAAGTTTTTTTTATCACTAGTGAAGTTAAATATTCGACTTGGAATATTCCTTGCTCAGAATGTTTCTGGAAACTTTCCGACAAGATCTTTATAAATGCTGAATGAAATCTTGAGCAGAATTAGTGGTGTTTTGTTTTTAAGAACCTCGGTGAAGTCCTTCCAAGACTACTGAATTATTTCTAGCAGTAGCGACTCGTAATCTCACTTTTTATCTCTTCAACGACTCTAAAACTGGAATATGCGGAGCATTCATGATCCGAATCAAATTGAAAATGGACGGAAACGACAATTATCGTGTTTTTTTTACAAATCACGAGCTAATTTGACGACAAAATTCAATAATTTACGTTCATTGGACAGGTAGATTTGAGGATAGCAAACCGCCAGTAGAAATTTTTTGATAGACGTTTTTTCCTAAACTTTTACTGGATTTCTGATAAATTTCTAGCAAGACACTTGGCAGCTTTATTTTCAGAACTTTGGCATATATTGGCAATATTTTTGATAAATTTCTTCCAGGCACTCTTGTCAATTCGGAAGGAATTGTGTGTTCACCTGATTTTGAGGTCAGTGATGGATTCCTTCTCTGGAATTAAGCAAAGCCACAGAAATATAAGTAAGATTTCTTCTGAGATTTTTTTAGCGCATTCATTGAAGAAACTTTGCAGATGCCTTGTAGGGTAGGTACTTGTGAACATCCATTACGTGTTCTTAGAAAAATATGATATTTATTAGAAAAGGTTTGGCAGACTTGTTCCATGATTCTTCGCGAATATCTGAGTCGGTTTTTTGCTGGATTCAAGGTTAACTCGCTGGCTGGAATGATGAAAATGTTACTCCCAATCCCTTGGAGCACCTTACAATAGTTCAGTTGTTCAAATTAAGTCGAATTATTTTACATGAAATTGGATTTAAATTTAAACTTAAATATGCAAGACTTTTCTGAAGTGCTACGGTGCACTTGTCATGGTTTCGCGGTGCACCAAGTGCACCGCGGTGCACGATCTGAAAACCGCTGCCTTAGAGTAATGCTAGATTCAAGAAGATTCAAACAGCGTGTTTTTTCACGTGTTGTAGAAAGTACAACAACAGCGCGACTACTGAAGGATTAATAAGCGTATGGATGATTTGATTGCGGAATTTCTGGGATTTTTTTTTATTAGATCTCTATACAAGTTGATGCAATCCTTTAAAGACGTCTGGAGCAATCTGTGTCAACAGAATATAAGAGCCTGTCCATAAACTACGTAGACTTCTAGGAAAAGGAAAGGATAGGTCTGGTTACGCTCCATACAAATTTCGAAAATTTTGTATGAACAAAAGTCTACGGAGAGGGGAGGAGTAGGTACTCTCGATTTCAACTTCAACCATTCGCACCAAAGTCACAGCTGGTCTGACACCCCGTACAGATGGCTCCACCCCCATACGCCTGAGTCGCTGTGCGCTGGCTGCGAGACACTGCACTAATGAGCACATAATGTGATCGATTTTCTGGTTCGTTTACCATGCCGTCGCAATTCCAACAGGTATCGACATTTAATTAGTACTTGTTGTATTGGAAGCAATTAATCCTCCCTGATAGGGAGGGACGAGGCGTTGCGCGTCGTCGGAATGTACAATCGATTGATGGAAGAAGAAATAGGCAAAAGGATTTGGTGATCGTTGGAATACTAATATGCACTATAAAAATGTATAAAAATCTGGATTTGAGTCCGTGGTACACAACTATCGACAGATTTGTTGCATTTACATAAAATAACTGCTTGGAACTAACATTTTTTTTCTCTTTATGAAAGTCTCGATATTCACCCCGAGGCTGGTTAGTCTTCAAAAAATTAACAAGTATTCCCAATGTTCAAAGATCTCTGTATGCTTGTCATTGTGGGGAACGGTGAAAAATGATAATGCAATCGCTCGTCCACTGTACATTCGATTCCAGCATATTGTACCAAAATTTAGGGAAATCAAATACATTGTGAATTGGGGAACCCAATCGATGTTGATTGCGAACAATCTCATTAGGAAGGGTTAGGGATGCTGAGCAAAACGGACATACAACAAACAATCCAGGAAGTACTCATTGAACTTAAAACAATCAACCAGGATCAATTCAAGTTGAACTACTGGACGGTATATATCGTAAGGACTCATAAAACAGACAGCTATCACGAAAAAAAAAACCCCTCTCGTGTCGAGAGAGGTTTGCCATTTGGAGCTTTACGTGACATTCGGCCATTGACGTTCGTTTCCGGCGATCCGTTCGACAGGTTCCTGCATGCCGCTAGACTAGAACAAGGCAGGGATAGAAAGCCTGGACGGAGGAGTGGATAGTGAAGTGATCGAAATGAGCTCATCGCACGCCACTAACATATGTTTACCCATACTTAGGGATGGGGTTTCCGTCGTCGGTTGTCGTCACTGGACTATATGAGCATGCGGGCGGGCATGCAACCCAACCTGACAACAGTAACTGTGTAAGGTGGAGGATGAGAACCCAGGCAGGTGATTGCCTTTGACGCCTCCATCAATTGATTGGGCAAGTTTGCGATACGATGGGGCCGCCATCGCCGGCCGGTACATAGAAACTCGTTATGCTTTTGTTGGAACAAATTTGATCAGATAAGGAGAGAAATTGTGTTTACATTGTTCCGACACGTTCGTACTTGATTCCTATAATTAGAACTTTGCAGTTCAGGTCAAACGATATATTGAACGGTTTTTGGGGTAGTACCTGCAAAAAATGAGTATGCCGGGGCTAGGAAAGAACCCATGACCACTGTGCCACGGCCGCCGGCTACCAGTGGCTGCAAAACTTGAATATTCGATGGAAAATGCTGTAGCCAGCCCGGGCGATCCGTCTCAAAACACGTGGCTTAAGCGCCACTCCACAAGGGAGACCACATGCCCAATTTTAATTGCCCGGTTGAGACTCTCCTGAGGGCGAGTCCATAGATTCTCCTCGAGAGGAATTTTACAGATCGTTGGCTGGCTTACGAACCAAACGTCCGAACGGGTTCACCCTATTATCACAACGAAATTCTCTACTCCGAAAGACACTCAGAGATTCCGGTAAGAGATCCACTCATTCTCCCAAACGATGCAACATACTGAGTCACTCGTTATTTCTCATCACGGGCAGACTCTCCGATCGTCGCGCAACAAATCAACACATAAGAGATGGACTGACTGCCCATTAATCAAACCCCAACTGGGTGGAGGACGGGAAACGATATTTATCGCGAAGTGACGTGCAACACATGAAATTAACTAAACACCAGGGAGGGAGCTTACACAACACTAACATTTATTTCTGAAAGACAGAAACGGAATTCATGGAAGTTTTAGTTATAATTTTATTCACATCTAACAAACATTTTCCTTCGATTGTGTGTGTATTGGGTTTGGCTAGCTACTCCCTATCTTGTGTGCATTCTCTTGCCCTGTCTGTCTACTCTCACTCTGTGCTCATGTGCTTTGCGTTATCTCGTGTGACGTCACGGCTTTAGCAGCGCAGATGCGTATTAGTCTGCACTCCTGGTTCTACGGGGATCGACACGGCGGCAGTTTGTCACGCACGTGTTCACGATCCAAGGTTTCGTGTTCGCTCTAGATGCGCATTTTTCTCAGTCTTTGGACTGGCAACAAAGAACTCCGAGGCACCCTCATCGGACGCCCCACTTCACTCCAAAAAAGATTGTCTGGTATGACTCACCGGTTTCGTTGGTCTACTCTACCGCAGTCGATGACCTATGGCTGGGTCAACGATCTCGTCCACCGAGTTCGTTCAAGATGGACGAACAGCGACTGAATCGTCAATGCTGACAATGGATGTCCTAGGATGGCGGTGGATGCATTCACGAGGTCCCCTGAACCTCGTTCGGCCGATATGTTGACGAATCGGGCGACTTCCAGCTGGTTGACGGTCGCTGGGCACGTTTTCGTCCGTTGGGTGCTTGGGTGCGAGATGAATCTGCTGCGAATAAACAGCCTAGCGGTTAAATCGAACACTAAGCACAGGCACTAAACGCACATGAAAAGCACAATTACCTTGCTATGTTTGGCTTCCTATCTAATTTCGCACACAATTTTCAAAACTACGCACACTTTCTAGGAACTGGGAATAAATTAGACATTTAATTATTTTACATGCACATAAAGTCACTAACTTTCATACTTTTTATGAACTCGAACAAAATTCTCAAACGCGCACACCTCTGATTAACTGAGAAGTCACGGACGAAATGGACGAATCTGTGGCTCCTCCGATTAAAGAACATCGACCTCGGACAAACCGGACTTTGTCATTTCCCGAACTCCCGTCGTGCACTTTGTGACTACAGAACCCCGAAGGATAACTCAGTACGAAGGTCGTGCTGCTGTCCTTTTCCAACCTTTCAATGAGACGGAGGAGCCCGCCCCGGGAAAGATTTTGCAAAGTGCTCGCAACTCATGATTGCATAAGCTAAGGGATGCTTCATATTTGAACTTCTTTTCGTTCATTAATCTGATTGACCTTTCCAATCTTATTGAGACATATATTTGGACTACATTAATGGAATTCCTGCCGGTATATACATATAAACTATTTACAAAATTCCTGATTGCTACAATGCTTTAGAAATTTTCACTAGTAATGAACCTACAGTTAAACTTTTGTAAAGACGACGCACACCAAAAACTAGCGTGAGTAGAATTAAGTAAGTTTATAGAATAAGGTAAGTTATTGCAGCCCGTAACGCGGACACAGAGCAGAAACTCAGCAATAGTAGTCAGTCCCTCAAGCTAGCTGGCGGTCGACGGCAGCGGACTAGGCAGCGGATCATGTTATGTGTACGAAGTTTGTTGCTACTTTGTTTACACAAAACTAAACATCCAAAGTCTTCTACTACTATCCAATCCTAAATACGCTCTTCACATACATGCAAGCCGACTGACTGTCTGACGCCGATTGGTTGTGCGCCCTTTTTCACTCTTCAGCCAATAATCTCAATTTTTCTTTCTCCAAGTAGCCGAGCCACCAGTCATGTGGACAGAGTTATTAAATTTTCCTAACTTGAGTATCAACACCCCTGGCATTCCGAGGATAAATGGGCTGCCCGAGCAGGGATCTTCCCACCAGAAAGATTTTCCTTGTCATCCAGTGTCCATGATCGAACATTTCGATGGTGGCTCCAGAGAGGAGTGTCAGTGGCCGGACTATTGCAACTGTACAAAGTAGACGTGAACGTCATCAGGCTAATGCAACACGCGATGGGGATGTGGAACACGTCCAAGGATATTATTGAATCACTTGGCAATCGTTTAACCCATTTGTTTATATCATGTCAGAAACATTAATGTTCGGAAATCTTGTAAGGGTGTACTCCGGCTTCCTGCAACTTAGAGGTTTTTCGCCACACAGTGATCAAGATGGAGTTGCCGGACAAGTACATGCATCGTGTCAACTGTGTTCTGGGTTCTATCAGCCAGAAACATGGTGAAGGTTAAGGTGAACACTTTTGCTGTGTCCCTATCGACCTACAACTTGGGGTTGATAAGGTGGACCAAAACCGACCTCGAAGCATTAGAACGAGTACCAATCACCGAACAAACGACCAACAGTCGACCATCGAGGGAGTCACCCTGTCACTCGCAGTAAGAATAAAAGACGCCTCTGATATCTAGGCACTATGTATCTCTCAGATCCAGCCGTTGCCGTTTCATACAAAGCGAAGACTATCCGAAGTGTACCGAAATGTATGAAAAGCTGACTACGGTTACAGCGCCCTGCATCTGGCGTAGGAAGAGTACCAGCTAAACTGTGACATCAAGACCGTAGACGGAATGATCGGTTTTAAGTCAGAGAGGGAGATGTGTCTTTTTCCTAATGATCGTAACGAGGAAGCAGAAGGAGTTGCATTGGACGCACCTCGATCAATTTGAACTCGAGCACATCGATAAGGCGGCGTCGAACGCATGGCTGATGCGGGTTGACCTCTTCTTGAAAACAGAAGGTTTCATGATAGACATCCAGGCAGGGTTGGTCAATTCTCGCTCTTGCCCTTGAAATGAAAATCTGATTTGCTACAGCAAACTCTCAATGCAGCTGACGATTCAATCCTACTTTAACCCTTATGTGGCCGGCAGGGTACCCGGGTACCCAGCACCCATTTAAAATACACGGTGTAGAAAAAAGCAAAAAGTTTGCCGGCCACATAACGGTTAAACGAATTTCTAGCATATGTAAATTGTTGAAGTATCATCTTGAGATCATGGTGAGCAGTGGTGTACGGAGATTCTACTGGGCTTTATTGTAGAAGAAGTTGTCATCAGGCCACCCTGGCGCTGAAGCCAGGCGCTAGGCCCGGTTGAGCAGCAACCGTGTTTAGTAAGAATTCCGTCAGTGCCCCGAATGGAGATAAAACTATTGTATACCATGCCCTGGAACGAACTCCCCAAGGCTCCATGTCATATATTGATCAGTTTGAGTGAAATAAATTGTTAAAGTCGCGCTTCCTTAGCTCGGGTTTTGGGTTCCCCAAATTACTCCAGTTTCAATCATTCGCATACATGCATGCAAACCTGTGACGACCTGGAGCTGCCCGAAAACTAGGAAGGGATACACAGCTTTTACTATACACTGAGCTGGTACCGTGCTACGACCTAGTCGACCCCAAGACATCGACTTTATTCCAATCATAATCAAGTTCTTGTCCATGCCGTGCCGTGAGTCCATGATTCGGACTGACTCGGATGAGCCTCGATCAGGCCGGAATGGAATCAATGCTTAGGGCCCTTCCATCAGTCACTATGGATTGACAAAGGTTCTAACCAGGGCTACCGATTCCTACTTCCGGAAAATGTTTTTTTTTTAATTCAAACGTACTTTCGCTTGATTGCTCTTTACTAAAAAAGTGTAAGAGAATGTGCTACACTTTTTCGCGGGTGGGATTTCACAAAATAGCATTGTGAAGTGAGAGCGATGATTGGTAGAGCGAATCAGATCAAGCAAGCTGTGGGTGCTGTGTGAAAAAAATTCACTACTCTTTGAATTCTCCTCAGAGTTGACCAACCCTGCATCCAGGGCCGGGTTATTGCAACGAAGAACTGTCAGCGAAACATATTCTAAGACTGCTGTAAAAGAGCAATTCAGTATGAGAAAGAATCGAACAAGTCGTTGTTAGGCTGTTTAGTGTTAGCTTACCTCGATTGTCACAACGAAATCGCAAAGATTATGCACCAACAGCATAGTATAAAGCACAACTTAGTCGAAAAATTTGTACCCTAGTACCATTACCAACCGCACCAAGTAATAAAAATGAAATTGCATAAAACTGTATTGAGATTGTGAAAAGACTACGTGATTTTTCGTGTCAACTGAACAAGCATTGTTCAGGATTATTCAGATTAAAATTAAAATTCAAAAATAAGAAAAAAAAATACTGTTCCGGTTAAAGTTTAAAAAAACAACAAATTTTCCCAAACTTTATAAACTTACTTGAATAAGCTTACAGATGTCACCAGCGTTTGAATTAATAGGAATTGCGTAAGTCACAGTCTGAGACATACATATACAAAGCTCCTCTAAAATGGTTAAACATATCTCCATCTTTTTCAATGAAGAATAACTGGAAAATTACTTCAATCTAATAGTTTCCATAAAACAATGTTATTTCTAAAAATAGTGTTAACGTTGTGAGTGATATTTTCAACCCTTCGCCTTCATCGGTTTGGAAGATGCCGATATGGAAAAGCGTCATGACATGATTAGTGGTGTCACCCGAATTCTGTTCACGTACGCAAGCAATCGTAGCAGTAAACATAATATCCGGCACTAAATTGAATGGAAGCTATAGCATCTTTTCTGGGATACTTTCCACCCCCGAATGCACTATGGGGCGGCTCCATACAAACAGGTGGCCAAAAATATTTTCGCATCAATTTTATAATGTCTTGCTCCTATTCGTAGGGTTTATGCCTGAAAAATATGAAAAACATGTTGAACAGGTTGTTTCAACACGACAGTTTCAAACAGCATGAAATTACAAGGACATTGCATACTTTTAGGCGTTTAAGGATTTCTGTTTCTATTTAATACAAAATTGATTCCAATTCGTAAAAACACGTTTCGTTAAGAAATCTAAGACCTGATTCGGACTGCACTATGATTGATCTACCGATAAAAGTGGCCATGACGACCAAATGTTTCTTCAGAGGTATTTAATTGCCAATAGGGTGATTTTATGTAGCAATATCTCAATCATCGCCGACAACATGATTGGAATTGCTGAATAGCAGCTAGTAGCAGCCAAATTTGATTTCAATGCCTCCCAGGGATCCTAAACAAAAGCATAGAAGTAGTCCCGAAGCGAAACTCAGCGAAACTTTTTTTGTATGGAACGGTTTGTATGGGAATTTTTTTAATTTTTTGATGTGGCATCATTTAATAGTTTTACAATCAACATTTTTACGTCTGATGCGTCATTCGAAAGGTTTATAAGCAAGCTTTTAGAAACTGCTTTAAAAGTTTGACATTTTACATTTAAGCCAAAGATATGCTCAGTTGAACATTTCATTAATTTTACGAAAAGTTGGCAATGGTCTCATTCTGCTGCCAATATCTCGATAAGTATAGGGATTAGCAAACTAATATTCTAGGGTTTACTGGTCCAAGTGGTCTACTTCCAACTACCGAACCTGAATCTCAAATTGAATAAAGTCAATTTTAGATTTTTGGCCACCTGAATCCCCTTAGTGGAATGGGTGTATGCTTTTCCAGTGCTTTCACCCTTTTCGGTGTGGTCTGTGCAAACGAGCTAAAGGGGATATCGTATTATGATTGTGGGTTCAAATCGTATGATTTGGGGTTGTGACGATTGACGATGCTTTATGACATTTGTGATCTTCTTTGTGAAAGATCTAAAAATATTGTTAACACAGTTGCCATTATTCACGTCTTTAGGATGTACATAAGAAAGTTGACTCCATATTGACTAATGACTCCAATGATGAAAGCACGTAAACGTTAATCATTCGCCCACTTTTCATGAAATATAATCATTTTTCTAATTTATGAACCACTCATGAATTTACACCTACGTATACTTTACGACACGTAAAGAAATGATCATTCGACAGTTTTCTATGGATACCAATGAATGTTTCTGCTAGAGCTTTGCTTTGACAAAAAGCATCCTCAGACTGGAGGGAGACTCAACACCACTGACCAAACGTTCATAATAACACAAAACCTACCAACGAGGTGTGCTACATATAACTCTATTCGCATTTTTTTTCATTGATGAACGAAAGCAAATTTCTCGAAAGTATCATCATAGACTTAAAAGTAACAAGTAAAGTTGATAACATTGTCCAATATACAAAAAATACTCTAATATTCTAGTACCCCTTTTCTAGCAGAAACATGAGTCTGAAATGTTAGACTGATTGGCTCATCATTATTTATAAACATAACATCTGGCGATTTGTTTTTGATTAAGAAAATAAAGAAAGCCATAAGTGCAGTTCTAATTGGTTGAGGCTCACCATGTTCAATACCGTAGTTTGAACTGCACTTCAACGAATAATTACAAAATTAATTTCAAGTGCTTAAAGCCGCTGAGATAAGCGAATCAATGGGCTTTCGTAAATTGAAACATCAACTAGGTTTTTTTTACCCCTGTTGGGGAAATTAAGCCACTGCGTCCAATAATCTGAACTTTTGTGGCATGTTCCGTTTTTATATTCGCATCTAGCTAGCTAATTACCATGTGTCAAGTAATCAGCTTCTACTACAACGCGTCGTCTCCCAGTCAGGTGCAATGGAATTTATAAACCCCATAAACTTATAAACCTTCAAAAGTTCTGCATACTCGATCTTACTGGGTTGCAAGCAACCACTATCTAGAAATCTTTGCCTGCGCGTGAATAAAGCACCACGACTGCAAAGCAGATTTCCCGAGGTTTCACGTTCCGTATACAAAAATGATAGATATTACTCTGAATCTGGCAAATATTTTTCAAGTGATACCTACTCGGACAGTGTCCAGTTACTAAAGGGTGAGTCGATAATTATTATTGTGCCATTTTCAAACTAACGTAACTTTTTTCCTACTCCACCAAAATCAACCAAATTTTGCACAGTTTCTCCTTATAGTCTATTGTTTACATATAATGAATTGAGCAGTTATCAGTGAGATTTCGGTCGATATAGAATAAATTTAGTTAACAGTTCTAAAAAATATGTTGTACAGTCACATGCTAAAATAAAAAATCATGGTATCGCGCCTTGGAACAATTAATGATTGTACATTATCGTATCATCTTAATTTTCGTTAATAAGTTTCAGGAACGGTTGTCAGTGAAACATAAGCTTGGAGCAGGGTGAAAATCAGGCACGATGCGCGTAAACAAACCAGAGAACTTTAATTATTTGTTTCAAGTGGAGCCTGAACATGTCCACATGGAGGGCGTTAATTGAAAATGTCTTGAATTTCACTAAAACGCATCCTAAATTTGAACCTATACCAAAAAGTTGAAATACATACATGTACTAAACTACTGTAAAAATTTGGTTTCATTTCGTCAACTGTAGACAATTTGCGAATCACTTGAAGGTAGGGTGGCACAATATTTAACGACTCACCCTTTATTTAGGCCAGTATATGTACGTAGAGCTCTCTTGTTGAGCTCTAAGAGCTTTTTGATTTTATAAGCATTTGGTGTTATAAATCGTTCGAATAGCTCAGAAATAAGTATTATATCACAACACAAAACTTCATATCATGAAACCATAAAAAGTTTGAACAAATTTAAATTTTACAAATTTCACAAATGTACAATATTACTGTAGAAACCACAGGTATACCTGGAATTTGTGTACCCTTGAATTTATATACTTCGATTTTGTGGTTACTTTTTACTTACTTTATAATATTTGACTCTTGGAAAAAAAAATTTAAAAAAAAACAATTCACACCGTTTTTAGCCAGAGGCTGCACAGACTGAACACATTACATGCACTAGACAACGGGCAACACACAGAACCCCCAGTGGCCCAGTGATGAATTTTTGTTTGACGAAAAGTTTTCGCCAACTGGAGCGGAAATCGGACCCACACTCCGAGGCTTACGGTTCGCCTAGACGACTGCCGTCGCTAACCGCACGGCCATGAAGCCCACATTATTAACTTATTATATACTATTTTAGCACTTTTACTGTACACTAGCTGTCCCGGCAAACGTCGTACTTCCTGTGCGTTTTTTTGACATACACCTCCATCGAGAAGTGCCCCGCAACATCATTCGTATGGGATGAGAGCCTCCCTTTCAAACTATGCTTAAAGATACAAGGTTTGTGT
This sequence comes from Aedes albopictus, assembly GCF_035046485.1. Lineage (NCBI taxonomy): Eukaryota > Metazoa > Arthropoda > Insecta > Diptera > Culicidae > Aedes > Aedes albopictus. The sequence continues at coordinate 190,095,282 of NC_085137.1, read as the reverse complement.
CTTGACAAGAGTTATAGAAAATGCTGTTCTGAATAACCACAGAGAACAGACATCCAAGTCCAATCTGAATTTTGTGTAAGGAATATTTCATCCGCTTTATTTATTATTTATGGGCTCATCTCAAACATCAACTTATACAGCAATACAGGTCGGACTCGATTATCCGAAATTTTCGACTCGATCCAGAGCATTATGATTGCGACATTTTCTTTTATATATATTAAATTTGGAAGAATTTAGTACAGTGATAGCCCAATTCCTACTATTCGGCCTTCGATCTGGTCAAACAGACGTAACACTCTGAACAAAACGCAAAATCCCTGTTAGGATTCCTCATGATATTTTCCGGGGAATTTTCCACAGAAATTGCTTCAGGAATACTTGTCGAGGTCAGGTATTTTTACTGGAACTCGGATTCTTCCTCCGGGGAATCTCAAGGGATTCCTCCAAGGTTTCATCGTGAAATGTTACCTCCAAGTTCACGTGTTTCTCTCAGTTTACTCATAAACGCTCTTGCAATGCAACTTAAGTTTTACAATAACGATCCTTTTCAAACTCCACTAAAAATAATACTGAACTATTGGCATAATAATTAAAATATATATGGTCTGATTATTATTATCAAAACATATATACAAAAATTCCTTTTTTTCTAAATTTCACCTTTTCTCTGTTAACTCTAAAATCTGAAGTTCTCCGTCTCCTCTCCTCTCCGTAAATTACGCTACGCAAAAACTTGATGTACAGTAATTGCATAGAAAATCGAAATAGTAGATCTCTGAATGTCATCAAACTTGGTGGGTCACTTATGGTCACAGACCCACCAAGTTTGATTTCAATTACAACTTTGCAATACTGGAACCGAACAATAAATTTCATACCAATAGTAGTTAAAAAAAAAGTTAAAAATTACGAAACAACTTTCGCAAAGGCACCATGTATCTAGAACCAAAAAACATAGGCACAAATGTTTGTGTCTTCATAAATACGGCTCTGGACCCATTGTGCACTGCACAAACACCCCACGCTATGTCTGATCCAGCAGATTATAGAAATTATAGTTTCTTTCCACAGAACATCAATATTTGAGTTATATTTTCATTTTCGGAAGGTTTCAAAATACTCTATAGGTGAAAATGTTTCGATGTTTTTTACATGGAAGGAAAATGGGCCAAAAACTAAAAGAATTTCATGGATTTTCAATGCTCTCCGATTAACTATTTTAAAAGTATCCGGATAAAACAATATATAGATGAATAATTGAAATAAATAAATAAACATAAGAACTTGGCACCATCTTGTTTTTTTAGCGATTCTGTACACATTTATTTTCAACTAATTTATTTGCCAGCTCTTTTGATCCTTTAAATGGCAAAGCTTGTCAAACCAGAAAAACGAATGCAGTAAACAGTATCAAGACAATCGCTTACTTAGCGATCGTTGCTGCTGGATTTGTTGAGAAATTCGATACAAAAATGCTTGCATTGAGAAGGCTCGTAATGATAGTTTTTGATCAAATACTCCAGTGGAGATAACTTTTACCAGTCGAGAAACAATTCTTCTTATGAATACAGTAACTTTCATTATGTGCGGAAGTAAAATATTTTGTTGCTTTGTGCAACTTCAATAGTTAAACCTCCAGCTAACATAGCCCCATTTCATAACTTTTGTACGAAGCTTAAATAAAGTTAGTATTATTTGCTTTGTTCGACTGTTTACTAGAAGAGATAGTAGAAATTTTTTCAGATATTGTGCTCAAATTACAATGGCAGTCAATCGTTAGAGTATGTATAATTTCTATAATAGTCTATACAGTTCATATATACTGACCACCTGAGCATAGGTGAATCGATGGCAATGAGAAAGCTGATTAATTTGTCAACAATATAGAACTCAGGAACTGGGCCCGAACAACTGTAAATATAAACTTGAGACAATAATACCAATTGTATCGAATTCATTAAAGCTTTTGCTGTTGTCAAAAAAATACAACTGTGAAGTAGAAAACAATAGTTCCACTAGTTTACAGCATTTTTGAAATCGATTTTTGTTCTATTTTTAAGCAAAGTCGCTCACTTCAAACATCTAATTCTCCGTAATCAATGCTCCGATTGAGCTGAAATTTTTACTGTAACTCGTCTACATATGATGTGTCAAATAAACGTCGAGAAAGAATTTTTAAATTTGTTTTTTCTTATTGAAATAAATACATTTCGTCAAAAAATTTTGGGAGGTTTGCTAAAATTTAAGGAGATTGTCCCTAAAACTCGCCAATATCTTGAAATTCATCAATCTACCGCAAAACCTGTATTCAGATGATCGAATGGTATTGTATTCAGCTTTTAATTTATGGAAAAAGATTTAAAATTGGTTGAACAAAACGCAATATATTTGAACTTTAGTAAATTACATATTTTGAAAAGTTGTAAAGCTCGATATTGAGCTAAAACTCAAAAACTGTTCTACTTAAAATTTTTTGAAGGTCGGTTTCGAAATCAGCACTAAATTGTGCTTCAAAAATTTTGGTCGTTGACAGAAGTTCACGACTTTCGTTTTATTTTGTAAACTAGTGTTCTCAGTTTAGTAAGGAGGAAAGTGAAACCTCCGTACATTTCACTTTACTATTACTTTAGAGCTTTTAGTAGAACTTGTTACTTCAGACTCTAGTTTAATTTAAAAACACTTCACTAATACTTCACTTTTGCAAAAGAAAATAAAAAATGAATAACTCTTTTAAAGAAAAACTAGAAAGGACGAGCAAATTCCTTTTAATTCTACTACTGTGCTTATCTTCGGACAGATAGGCCTATTTCGTCTGTGACTTACAGACTTCTTCAGTGTCAAGTGCTCGACAGTCACTTTTGTAAAAGTGAAGTATTAGTGAAGTGTTTTTAAATTAAACTAGAGTCTGAAGCTCCGTACATTTATTATGTAGTTCTCTGGGTCAATAGAGGTGTTAATTTGATAAGTGGTATTATGGCTTTTACCTCCCAGTAGTGCGAATCATACGGCACATTATATACTATTAATTATTCCCTTGGACAAGAAACACACATCAAGATGGATTGTGTATCACAAAATATCAACTAAAACTGACGTGTAAATTTACCCATCAAAACAAGACACTAACTTCGATAAGCTGCCACTAAAAATAATGAACTTTACAAAATTGGTTAGTATACTGTTCAAACATCAAAACGCATATCGAATGCTTACACATGACGGAGATGAACCAGCCTCGGGCTGAAAATCTCCCTAATAAAGCTAATAAAAATAATAATTACACATGCAGTCGTTGCAAAATTATGAGCCACTGTCATATTTATTAATCAGTCAGTCAGTTCTTCATGCTATTCAAATGGGATTGACCCATAATTGTGGGTAAGCCATGATTATACTATGTATAACTATACTTTATGAATGTTGTTCTAGTGTTATGGATTTCACGAGTGCACTCCGTCATGGTCCTCAGTAAGAAAGAGTTCGGTTTCTGACTGACAAAATCAGCCCATTACTGGATTTACAAACAATTGTTGTGGAATAAGTTTTATGACCATCTTTTCAACAAATGAAACCACCGTGCAAGACTGTAAATGCACACTTGAATCCTCAAACTCCGACCATATGTTAGGCGCTCAATACCGCTAAACTAGGATTCGACCCCACCTGACGGCGCAAAACCTCACCAAACAAAGCAATTTCCACTTACCGGCACCTTCCAACATGTTGCCATAAGGTTCCTCCGAGTCGTAGAAGTAGCTGCTGGCGCCTCGAGCACTAGCCACGAATATGGCCAACAGACAGATCAACAACAGTCTTCCCACGAGATACTTATTCATTTTGATTGCATTCACCGTTTCCGACGACCACGAAACCACGATAAGAAGCACTTTCACTTGTCAGCACACAGGTTTTATTAGGGCACACTTCCCAATTCCTTGCAGCTACCACCGCACTACCGGGGTTATTGGATACTTATTCACTTGCCACAACTGTTTGCGCACCCCGTGGCACCGTGTTTCGGTGGAACAAAAGGTGGCGGCCTGGTCGTTCGGGAAGTCTCTGCCAAAGCACCGCTCACTTGCTTGCCTTTTTAACCTTTTCACATGCGATGGAGCGAACAAAACCAATAAGTTCTCCTTTCTCGACAAAAGGAACCAACAGCAGCCGTGTAGTCGTCGGCGGAAGTGTGCTCCCCCACTCACCCCACGCGCACGCACGCACGGTATCTCTGTATGTTATCACACACCCTCTCGACAGCTGGAAGTGCTACCACCGCCTTCCAGTCTCCGCTCGCCACCCACTCGTCCGTCACTCGGGGCTAGGGATTCCTATCCGACACCTTCTACTTGTGGTGCGTTCAACAACCGCGAGCAACAGTAACCGATAGTAAAATGATGAACTGATACCAGCCGCCATGCATTCTTATATGGGTTTTTCCTCCCGGCAGAGCGGCGGCGACGGCGGTCTACTCTAGGAAGTTACTGACTGGAGGCAGCATGCTTCCACCAGCCAGCGTCGCGACGCCACCCAGTACGAATCGGTTCCTAGTCGGACCCGACCGATCCGATGACGACAACGCGACGGACGACCGTATCACGCGGTGGAAAATCGTGCATCCCAGCAGATCGGGTTGGGAGTTTTTCTCGTCTTCGGTTTTATCATCCCCCGCATCCGCGTGGCCGATGGCGGCGATGCCGTTGCGACGATGCTATGAGACCGGAATGACTAAACACGGGACACGTTCAGCTCCTGCAGTCAGTCCTGATAACTGGAGTGTGAAGGATGGCAATGAATGATGAAATTGCTGGTTCTGTTCTCCGAGGATGTCCAAGCTGTACCGAAATACGTACGTAATACGTAAGGTATCCCGGGGCAAGTGAGAATTCGGGGCAAGTGAGACCTACAGCTATAACTTTTTTTATTTTTTATTTTTAAGGCAAACATTCTTCATAGAAAACATAGGTATCACACCAACGGATACTTTGAATTCAAAAATTGTTATTGTTCTCACCATTTAGAGACCATATATGTTATTGTTGTTCATATGTAATTTTCAATTCACTAAGTGACAATAACGTACCCTACTACGTTCGTCGTTTAAAAATAAAATAACAAATAAAGTAAAACTTTTTCAGTTTCAGCATAATATTTGGAGTGCTTGCAAATTATTTTAAGCGAAAAAGCTCTAATTTATTTTCATTTATTACCTTTTGTTAACTGCTCTCACTTGCCCCAGTGCATTTCAGCATCTGGGGCAAGTGAGACCTTTGAGAATAAACAAACACAATTTCATAGATTTATCTCGCTTTCTTCAGCCTCAGTCGAAATTCACATAAAAGTGAAGTAAAAACCGGCGCCTTAAGTAATAAATCGTTGAATTATACTTAGTTACTTCTATTCTGATGATGAAGCTATTGTTTGAAATGGTGAAGTCTTTGATAGAACATATTTTTTTCGAAATTATCTATTTTTCCATATTTTAGTTCAAGCAAATTCTATTATTTTTTCGTTTTTCGCTGCATAATGAGTTTTTCTGAATGTTAAGGAATCGGCCATAAAGTATCAGAAAATTGGAAAACGACTTATTCGGGTTTTACGATTTAAAAATCTTCATTTAATGATCGTAATATTATGTAAGGGAAAGCATAACATCTGTAAATGTTGAAAAACCTTTTGGCGAGACTCATCAACTATGTAATATGAAAAGTAGGTTTGGAAATCTTTCGGCATTTAACCTTAGGGTGCTTTTTGTATAAATAAAATCAATTTGTTTTGCACGAGCTGCTAGAGTTAAATCATTTTTTTTTCTCAGTGATTCGTTATTATATGTGTTACGTAATTTATGCACGATACCACAAAACTTCTCCAACATAAATCGCTAAACATAGTTATTCGCATAACACATTTAAAATTTATGCTGCCTTACATATATGCAGCAACTATATTAAGCCATTATAACAAAAAAATTCGAATAGGTCCCACTTGCCCCGTGATACGGTGTAAATGAAGATCTGTTCCACTTTTCATAATATGCATAATATATAGAATTTAAAAATTTTGAAACAGTTTTAATGACCATTACTAAGAAGAAACATACCAACAATGTCTTTTAGAACCATTGGAATTATAAAATTATTTATGTTTAGAATTTTTTGGCTTGACAAAACCAAACTAGCATTTTTTAAGGTCCCACTTGCCCCGGGGTACCTTATGTAAAGGACTTGTTGGTTGAGTGAATGCGTAAACAAATAAATCAGTAATGGCAAATGTATGAGCAGCTTAGATTCCATAATGTTCTGAAAAATAACGATAGCAATTAGCAAAGTTTTATCAATGGAAATGCAATAATTGGGTTTTTAAATTAAGAAAAATTCAATGATTTTTTATTTTTAAACGAAAGAGCACCTTTTTCTGAGCCGCTATGATTTTTTTCAGATTTTTAGAACTTTATTTTGGTATCTAAAATCAATTTCAAAGAGATTTTTTGAAATCACCTTTTGACAGCTGGGCAACTGCTTGACAGCTCCGCTCAGTACAAAATGCGACAAGGGGTGATTCGACAAATCGCTCCCATACAAATTTCAAATTGATTTTTAAATAGGTTCCCGGGCACCAAAATTGATGAAAATTTGGATTTCGGCTCAGTTTGGCATGCAGATTCAGAATATGGAATTATCTCAACACCACTAAAGAAGCCAATTACCAAGTGATCCAACACGAACCAAATTAGTGGAGACGCATGGCAGCTTACAATTTATTTTATTCAGTTCAACATCAAATTATTATCATAAACAAATTTTAGATGATAATAGCGATTAAGACTACTAAAACAATAGCACTTCAAATAAAACAAAGAATCAATCATCGAACGATAACATGGCAAGCACATCTGCTAAAGCAATCATTTAGAAAGCAGAACATGATCCTTTTGTATTGATCAGCAGAATCGTCTCAGATACTGGGATTTCCACCAAATGTGATGGTCTCGACGTTTCCAACGATGACATGGATGGAACATATGCAGATAGGTCACCATCAGCTACAATATATCTGAAGATTCTTCAGAATAATAGTGTAATAGATGTGCTCTAGTCAAGGCTGTCGTACAACATGGACTCTTTTAACCCTTTAACGCCCAATTTAAATCTTCATAAAAAAAATTTATCAACTGTCAAGTTTCAATACAAGTACATACATACATACAGACATTTATTTGTTCAACATCATTAGGACAAGACATAATCAACAATAGTACGCCACAATACTCGGTTTGTGGCTGCCGCTCTCCATCCTCGGTCGCGCCCAATGCTCGCCAGGTCACGTTCCACCTGGTCCGCCCATCGTGCTCTCTGCGCTCCACGTCTTCTTGTGCCAACCGGAACAGTAGCAAACACCAGCTTTGCAGGGTTGTTGTCCGGCATTCTTGCAACATGCCCTGCCCACCGTATCCTTCCGGCTTTGGCCACCTTCTGGATGCTGGGTTCGCCGTAAAGTGCAGCGAGCTCGTGGTTCATCCTTCTCCGCCACACACCGTTCTCCTGCACACCGCCGAAGATCGTCCTAAGCACTCGACGCTCGAAAACTCCGAGTGCTTGCAGGTCCTCCTCGAGCATGGTCCATGTCTCGTGCCCGTAGAAGACATAACCGGTCTTATTAGCGATTTGTACATGGTGCATTTGGTGCGTGGGTGAATCTTTTTCGACCGCAGTTTCATCTGGAGCCCGTAGTAGGCCCGACTTCCGCTGATGATGCGCCTCCGAATTTCACGGCTCACGTTGTTGACAGCCGTCAGTAAGGATCCGAGGTAAACAAATTCCTCCACCACCTCGGAAGTATCCCCGTCTATCGTAACATTACTACCCAGACGGATCCGGTCGTTTTCGGTTCCGCCTACCAGCATGTACTTTGTTTTTGAAGCATTCACCACCAGTCCGACCTTTGCTGCTTCGCGTTTCAGGCGGGTGTACAACTCTGTCACCGTTCCAAATGTTCTGGCAATAATGTCCGTGTCGTCCGCAAAGCACACAAATTGTCCGCATTTTGTGAAAATCGTTCCCCGGCTATGGAGCCCGGCTCATCGCATCACACCTTCCAGAGCGCTGTTGAAGAGTAGGCATGAGAGTCCATCACCTTGTCGCAGTCCCTGGCGAGATTCGAATGAACTGGATAGTTTACCCGAAACCCTTACGCAGTTTTGCACACCGTCCATCATTGCTTTAATCAGTCTAGTCAGTTTCCCAGGAAAGCCGTTTTAGTCCTTGATTCTCCATAGTTCTGCGCAATCGATACTGTCGTATGCCGCTTTGAAGTCGATAAAAAGTTGATACGTTGGGACCTGATATTCACGGCATTTCTGGAGGATTTTCCGTACGGTAAAGATCTGGTCCGTTGTCGACCAGCCGTCGATGAAGCCGGCTTGATAACTTCCCACCAACTCATTAATTTTAGGTGTCCGACGACGGAAGATGATCTGGGATAGCACTTTGTAGGCAGCAGTCATAATAGTGATCGCCCTAAAGCTCTCACATTCCAAATGGTTGCCTTTCTTGTGAATGGAACAGATTACCCCTTCCTTCCACTCCTCCGGTAGCTCGGTTCGGTTTCCCAGATCCTGACTATCAGCCGATGCAAACAGGTGGCCAACTTTTCTGGGCCCATCTGGATAAGTTCAGCTGCGATACCATCCTTACCAGCTGCTTTGTTGGTTTTGAGCTGGTGAATGGCATCCTTAACTTCCCTCAGCGTCGGAGTTGGTTCATTTCCGTCCTTCGTTGCACTGGCGTCGTCGTTTCCTCCATTGCCGTGGGCTCTCGTGCCTACGTTCTCCACGCCGTTCAGGTGCTGATCGAAGTGCTGCTTCCACCTTTCGATCACCTCACGTCTGTCCGTCATAAGGCCTCCCTGCATATTTCGGCTCGCAACACAAAGCCGTTGCGGGATGCGTTGAGAACTTCCGTGTTTCTTGGGAACGGCACAGCAGTTCCATTTCTTCACACTCTGCTTCTTCCAGGTGGCGCTTTTTCTCCTGAAAGAGGCGGGTCTGCTGTTTCCGCTTCTGTTTGTAACATTCCACGTTCTGTCGAGTCCCTTGCTGAAGCATTGCAGCCCTCGCTGCGTTCTTCTACTCCAAAACCGTTCTGCACTCTTCGTCGAACCATTCGTTCCACGTACCCGATGGTACTCTCGGCTGCGTCGTTGATAGCTACTTTCACTGTACTCCAGCAGTCCTTTAGAAAGGCCTCATCGAGCTCGTCCTCGTCTGGCAACGCGGCCTCGAGATTCTGCGCGTATGCTGAGGCGACACCCGGTTGCTTCAGTCGCTTTGGGTTGTACCGTGGCGGTCGCCGGTACCGTACATTGTTGATGACGGAGATTTTTGGGCGCAGTTTGACCATCAAAAGATAGTAGTCGGAGTCGATGTTGGCGCCACGATAGGTCCTGACGTCGATAATGTCGGAGAAGTGCCGTCCATCAATCAGAACGTGGTCGACTTGAGATTCCGTCTGCTGTGGTGATCTCCAGGTGTAACGATAAGGGAGGCTGTGGTGGAAAAAGGTGCTACGTATGGCCATATTTTTGGAGGCGGCGAAATCAATGAGTAGGCCGTTTTCGTTCGTCTGCTGGTGGGCGCTGAACTTACCAATCGTCGGTCGGAATTCCTCCTCCTGGCTTACATGAGCGTTCAAATCTCCTATGATGATCTTGACGTCGTGGCTAGGGCAGCGATCGTACTCGCGTTCGAGCTGCGCGTAAAATGCGTCCTTGTCATCATCAGTGCTTCCGGAGTGTGGGCTGTGCACGTTTATTATACTGAAGTTGAAGAATCGGCCCTTGATCCTCAACCTGCACATTCTTTCGTCGATCGACAACCAACCGATCACGCACCTCTGCATATCACCCATCACGATGAAAGCTGTTCCCAGCTCGCGTGTGCTGCTACAACTCTGGTAGATGGTATGATTTCCTCTAATCGTACGCACCATGGATCCTGTCCAACACACCTCCTGGAGGGCTACGATGTATATTGTATTTGTATTTCGAATGGGTCTCCAGTCAGCCTAGTGGTTAAGGCTATGGATCGCCAATCCGTAGACGGCGGGTTCGAGTCCTGTTCCGGTTAGGAAAACTTTCTCGACTCCCTGGGCACACTAAGGTTTTTTTTAAGGATACGTACTATGTAAAAAAACCGTGTTAATTCCGAAAACCGTGAAAAAAAATCTTATCTTGTTAAGGTACACCGAGGTAAATTGAAACAGATTTCAATACAACTTGTAAAATTTTCCTTCACCGAACAGTTTCAATCAAAAACTATGTGTTAAGACATTCAAATTGTGTATCATGATTAGATAACATCAAGTTAACCAGCTGTTTCATCTTGCCCCACCCGTTTTAACTTGCCCCGGCGTACCTTAATGCACTTAAAGAGATCGCGTGTTGTACAAAGATGTTCAGTAAGACCTGGGCAGCCTATTTAATTCCCACATAGATAAATGAAAATGCACCATAAATAACACAGCGCCACATTTTTTTTTTGTCTCAAGAGCTAACTAATGTGTCCCTGACAGATTTTGGGCCGCTGAATCCGAACCCAGGCTCAGATTTGCTACAGCACATCACAATTTTTAACCATATATCCACCGGGGATTCTTCCAGGAACTCCTTCAGAGATTCTTCCAGGAATTCCACTGGGAACTTATCCAGGAATTCTTCCGGAGGTCCCACCAGGAATTCCATCGGTAATACCTCTAGGATCTCCTCCTTTTTCCTGGAGGAATCCCTGGAGGGAATTTCTGTAGCAATCCCCGGGGGTATTCCTGGAGAAATATCCGAAGGCATTCCTTGAGGAATCACCGGAGGAATTCCTGATGGAGAAATTTCCGGAGGAATTCCCGGAGACATTCCCGGAGGAATTCCTGAATAAATTCCCGATGGAACTCCTGAAGGAATCCCTGAAGGACTTCCTGGAGGAATCCCCGGACAAATTCCTGAGTATTTCTGGGAGGAATTTCTGGAGGATGTCCTAGAGGAATTTTCAGAGGAATTCTTGGAGAGATTCCCAGTGGAATTCCCGGAGGAATTCCTGGAAAAATTCCCGGAAGAATTCCTGTAGAAATTCCCGGAAAGAAAACGAAGTCAAAGAAACAATATTATGGGGTGACAAAATTTGACTGCAGGGGATCAAAGATGGTGTTCAAGTATTGCCTCTTGCACCACCGTATTCAACTGCCTACTGTCCCGCCAAAAAGCTCTAAGATTGCAGAACAACTATGCTGAAAACGGAATACTTCTTAGGGTGTTCATTCAAGTATTTTTTTTTTCGATACTAGACAGACCCTATCGAATAATATCAGAACCAAGGACACCAGATACGTCTTGCTTTCTCTTAACATTCGGAACAATTTTTTTTAGCAATATTTTTTATTTTTTTGCTGGTTCAGATCGCAACAGACTGAAAACTTAGTATGGCCAAAACACCCGACTGGCCCAAACTGAAGCTTCTACCCTACTCCGGTCCGAAGGCAGAGAATCATAACCATGAGAAAAGCCACCAGGTTCACCCGAAGATGTAATATCCACTACATGGTATCTGCATCACTTGTTATTACATGGCGACCGTGACATATTGTTTATAGTTGTGAAAAATAGCCATATATCTCTTCTGTTCGTTTCGTTCGTTTCGAGGGTGTCATTGACAAATTGTTTAACTCTTACAGTTTAAATGAGCCAATACACATGAAACAACTCGAGAATCAATAAAAATACACTAACTAGTAAAGAATTCACCTACTTGAGCTGTCAATGCGGTTTCTTTACCTTCTTTACAGGAAAATTCTTCTACCGATTCTAACTACCGACTTACTCCAAACAGTATAATCATCCAAAGCTTTAAGGTAGTGTAAGCAAATGAAACTTTTGCAAACAAACAATACAAATATAATCCAAACAGACGCAAAACTGGAAAATAATTTCCATCCGATAGTGTACCACGAAATTGGTGTTTGCAGGAAGTAAACTTTACCATTGTGTATCACAATCTTGCCACAGTATGGTTTGTCACTTATCAGGATTGAGCATGCACCAGGAAACAGCAGGAAACTCAAGCAAATGCTGATTCAAAGTTTGGCACTGTGGCACTGTTTAAAACTTCAACACTACAAAACATTCAGGTTATTGTTGTGGTGTATAATTACTTTCTTGTAGCTTGTTCTGTAATCGCATGTACATTGTAAGATTTGCACAACAATGAATAGAGTCCAAATATGTTTGGTCAGTAGTCTTTTACCGAGTAGAAACTGTGAAATATTTTCTTCGCACTTATTTGTAGGATGCTTATTACTAGGAGATGAGTGTTTTCGCAAAAACAAATCGCTTTGTTATTTAAATAGTTGTTTGAATTTTATTATTAGATTTATAAAATGAAGATCAAATGCTTCAACAAATGCAACAATTAATTATTGCAATACTAACAACCCATTACTTGATAATTGCGTTGCATCCAAGTAAGTCCCGGAGTAAAACAATTTGTTCAAACCCATATAGCATCTTCAGAAGAACATCATTACTCTTCCCCAACTCATCATCGCAACGTGGCGCAACATCACCATAAACAATTCATCCCAAGCTATTGGGTACTAATAGTCTGCTCTCAGCAGGGTGTCGCACTTGTGTTTACAACACCGCACGAGACGACGACGACGACGCGACGAACGGTGGCGGACCCAACTCAAAAGGAACACATCTAAAAAAAACATATTGAACGTCGAAATCTCACGCTGTTCTGCCGCCGACTCCCGTTGCTACTGCCACCAAGGATCGTCGTCGGGGTAAGGAGGAATTTACCCCCTCCTGGGGATAGGCTGACGCTGACTGGCACTGAAGGGAAATTTTTATACAGCGATACAGAGCTGATCTAGGCGTAGTTGACCTATGTATCCATTCTGAAAAACGGGTTTTCTAGTCTAGTCTAGTCTAGTCTAGTTTAGTCTAGTCTAGTCTAGTCTAGTCTAGTCCTAGTCTAGTCTAGTCCTAGTCTAGTCTAGTCCTAGTCTAGTCTAGTCCTAGTCTAGTCCTAGTCTAGTCTAGTCCTAGTCTAGTCTAGTCCTAGTCTAGTCTAGTCCTAGTCTAGTCTAGTCCTAGTCTAGTCTAGTCCTAGTCTAGTCTAGTCCTAGTCTAGTCTAGTCCTAGTCTAGTCTAGTCCTAGTCTAGTCTAGTCCTAGTCTAGTCTAGTCCTAGTCTAGTCTAGTCCTAGTCTAGTCTAGTCCTAGTCTAGTCTAGTCCTAGTCTAGTCTAGTCCTAGTCTAGAAACATTTTTTTCTCCGGCTGTCGAAGTGCCACATTCCACACTCATCGTGATAAGCGAACCAGCAACATCCTCTCCTCAGACAGCAGCAAATGCCTGTGGGATGTTAACAGCTCCCGACTGCGTGATGTTGGACTGGTCGTCGCGTGGGTGGATGGGTGGAAAACTAGGAAAACTGCTGAACTGTTGTTCCAAGCTTGCTTGTCCCATATCACCATCATTAAGGAATATCCTAGACTAGACTAGACTAGACTAGACTAGGACTAGACTAGACTAGGACTAGACTAGACTAGGACTAGACTAGACTAGGACTAGACTAGACTAGGACTAGACTAGACTAGGACTAGACTAGACTAGGACTAGACTAGACTAGGACTAGACTAGACTAGGACTAGACTAGACTAGGACTAGACTAGACTAGGACTAGACTAGACTAGGACTAGACTAGACTAGGACTAGACTAGACTAGGACTAGACTAGACTAGGACTAGACTAGACTAGGACTAGACTAGACTAGGACTAGACTAGACTAGGACTAGACTAGACTAGGACTAGACTAGACTAGGACTAGACTAGACTAGGACTAGACTAGACTAGGACTAGACTAGACTAGGACTAGACTAGACTAGGACTAGACTAGACTAGGACTAGACTAGACTAGGACTAGACTAGACTAGGACTAGACTAGACTAGGACTATCGGTTGAAGATAATCACCGTGGACCTTTACTATTATTTGGTTTGATTGGCTTTTATCGGTGAATTGTAATGAAACTCGCATGTATTTCTTGTGCGTAACGCGTTTCGGCTTACTACGCTTCAGCCATCATCAGACGCCTAAAACAAACATTTATTGAACATTTTCACAATTTTCATACAAAAAAGACAATTACAATTTACACTTACAACATGCTGATCCAGACCGAACAGCTTGGCTGGTCAAAATTAAACTAAATTAACTCCCCTTTTTTCCCGCATCCTTATCAACGTCCAACATCGCCCGTTTCGTCATTAGCTTCGTCATCGTTTGTGTTCGGTCGTCTTCCCATTCGTGTATTGGATCGTGCAGGTAGTTGGGCCAATAGTCCATTGTATGTGGAATTAAAGTTGCCACACTCACGTTGTAGATTGACCGTTTGTTTTTCTCCCATCTTTTTAATGTGGAATACCTCTGCGATAATCCTGGTCTCCGGGTCCTCAATGCGTTCTAGCACTGCTGTTTTCTCGAAGTCGAACGAATGCCCTTCTTCCATATTGTGCACAGCTAAGCCAGATTTCGGATTCCGTTTTTTGCAATCGTTTTTGTGCTCGGCCATCCTCACCTCTAGCATCCGTTTCGTCTGGCCTACGTATACCTTCCCGTCGTTCGCGCCGCATGGTATGGAATACACCACATTTCTCTGCTTCCCTGGTGGTATTGGGTCCTTCATCTTGCTAAAGATTTTGTGTTTTATTTTATTTTGGGGTCTGGACGCTAATACCACGTCATTGCGCCGCAGTATTTTCCTCAATTTTTCACTCAAGCATGGTACATAGGGAGCAGACACATACTTTGCGTGTTGATCTGGTCCGGTTTCCGCGTCCAGTGAGTTGTAATGCTTGTGGACGCGTTGTTTTCTCACCCTGTGCACGAACCACGTTGGGTAATTGTTCTTCACCAGGATCCGCGTGGCTTGGTTCAGAGCTTCTTCTCGTTTCTCGCCGCACGACAATTTTATTGCGCGATCTATTAGCGCGATCGCGGTGTTTTGCTTGTGCTGGAACGGACTTTTGGATGTGAAATCCAAATATCTTCCGTTGGCTTGTTTGGGAAGCCAGGATGTTGTTATTTTATTATTTTCTCGTTCCAACATCATGTCGAGAAATTTGATTTTCGCATCAACTTCTTCTTCCACCGTGAATTGCAAACGTTCGTGAAACTCGTTGAATACTTCCACGATCGTTTGAATTTGGTCTTTTCTGGCTACGCACAAGCAGTCGTCCACATAACGCTTGTATACTCTCATGCGTATTTGCTTCTCCTCCAGTTTCACCATGCACTCCTGTTCCAACTTTTCCATGACGATATTTGCAATCACCGGGGATAGTGGTGATCCCATTGGAACGCCAAACGTTTGCGCGTAAACGTTGGCTTGGTAGACGAAAAAAGTTGATTCTAGGACCACCTTTACTGCATCGACGAAGCTATCTTTATCGATGTTCGTGTGCTGTTCTATTTCGGGCC
Organism: Aedes albopictus; assembly: GCF_035046485.1. NCBI lineage: Eukaryota > Metazoa > Arthropoda > Insecta > Diptera > Culicidae > Aedes > Aedes albopictus. The sequence continues at coordinate 190,079,756 of NC_085137.1, read as the reverse complement.
ACCTTTCCTCCAGACACCTCAGCGCGTAGTCCACTGGTACGTTCGTGTAGAGCGAGACCACATCCAGCGAAAACAATACCTCTTCTTCACTTGTCTGGACTCCTGTGATTTCTTCCGCAAAATCGAAGCTGTTGCGTACGTGGAAAACTGTTTTTCCAACCACTTTTCCGATTACGTCCGCCAGGAATCGAGCCATGTTGTATGTTGGCGATCCTATAGTTGATACCACCGGCCGGAGCGGACGGTTCTCTTTGTGAATCTTTGGTAATCCGTAGATTCTTGGTGGGTTGCAGCTCGAATCTTTTAATCTCCGTTGTGTGCGGAAATCAATGTAGCCCTTTCTGTGCCATTCATCGATAAAACTGTTCATTTTCTTGAGAACTCTGTTCGTCGGATTCGTAGTCATCCTTTTGTACGTGGTTCCGTCGTTGAGAAGATTCTGCATCTTGGTTTGGTACTCGTTTAGATCCATGATGACCGTTTTGCTCCCCTTATCCGCTTTTGTTACCACCAGGTTTGGGTTTTCTTTCAAAAACTTCCTGCTTTTGGAAACTTCCTTCTGGATCCACTCCTCTGGTGGGTGGCGAGGTTGCCGATGATAGTGGATATGGTTTATCATCGCGTTGGACACTTCCGACCTGATTTCATCCGCATTTTCTTTTCTCTGAATGCTTTTCTCGATGCTCGCAACCAACTCCACGTATGGAATATCCCCTTTGTCTTCTATGTTGAAATTTGGGCCCAGCATGAGTGTTCGTTCCACATAGTCCGGGATTTCCACAGTCGTAGTGTTCACTATCCATTCAGCTTCGTTGTTCATTTGCATTACCTGCCTTGTTTTCATACTGGATACTTTCCGTCTCTCTCTCGCTCTAACCTTCTCGAAGATCGTAGCAGTTTTCTCTTTCACCATCTTGCGTATCCTTTCTGCGTCGGGTTGATCGAAGTCTTCGTCTATCTTACGGTTCATGTTCTGCTTCGTTTGTCTCAAGCTAGCCATTGTACGTTTCGTATCGGAGATCAATAGGCTCAGAATACGGATACGGTGCTTGAACATGATCTTCTCAAGTTCTCGCTTCGACGCTTCGTTGTCTATTTTTATGTCGACTAGGACTAGGACTAGGACTAGTCCTAGTCTAGTCTAGTCTAGTCCTAGTCTAGTCTAGTCCTAGTCTAGTCTAGTCCTAGTCTAGTCTAGTCCTAGTCTAGTCTAGTCCTAGTCTAGTCTAGTCCTAGTCTAGTCTAGTCCTAGTCTAGTCTAGTCCTAGTCTAGTCTAGTCCTAGTCTAGTCTAGTCCTAGTCTAGTCTAGTCCTAGTCTAGTCTAGTCTAGTCCTAGTCTAGTCCTAGTCTAGTCTAGTCCTAGTCTAGTCTAGTCTAGTCCTAGTCTAGTCTAGTCCTAGTCTAGTCCTAGTCTAGTCTAGTCCTAGTCTAGTCTAGTCCTAGTCTAGTCTAGTCCTAGTCTAGTCTAGTCCTAGTCTAGTCTAGTCCTAGTCTAGTCTAGTCCTAGTCTAGTCTAGTCCTAGTCTAGTCTAGTCCTAGTCTAGTCTAGTCCTAGTCTAGTCTAGTCCTAGTCTAGTCTAGTCCTAGTCTAGTCTAGTCCTAGTCTAGTCTAGTCCTAGTCTAGTCTAGTCCTAGTCTAGTCTAGTCCTAGTCTAGTCTAGTCCTAGTCTAGTCTAGTCCTAGTCTAGTCTAGTCCTAGTCTAGTCTAGTCCTAGTCTAGTCTAGTCCTAGTCTAGTCTAGTCCTAGTCTAGTCTAGTCCTAGTCTAGTCTAGTCCTAGTCTAGTCTAGTCCTAGTCTAGTCTAGTCCTAGTCTAGTCTAGTCCTAGTCTAGTCTAGTCCTAGTCTAGTCTAGTCCTAGTCTAGTCTAGTCCTAGTCTAGTCTAGTCCTAGTCTAGTCTAGTCCTAGTCTAGTCTAGTCCTAGTCTAGTCTAGTCCTAGTCTAGTCTAGTCCTAGTCTAGTCTAGTCCTAGTCTAGTCTAGTCCTAGTCTAGTCTAGTCCTAGTCTAGTCTAGTCCTAGTCTAGTCTAGTCCTAGTCTAGTCTAGTCCTAGTCTAGTCTAGTCCTAGTCTAGTCTAGTCCTAGTCTAGTCTAGTCCTAGTCTAGTCTAGTCCTAGTCTAGTCTAGTCCTAGTCTAGTCTAGTCCTAGTCTAGTCTAGTCCTAGTCTAGTCTAGTCCTAGTCTAGTCTAGTCCTAGTCTAGTCTAGTCCTAGTCTAGTCTAGTCCTAGTCTAGTCTAGTCCTAGTCTAGTCTAGTCCTAGTCTAGTCTAGTCCTAGTCTAGTCTAGTCCTAGTCTAGTCTAGTCCTAGTCTAGTCTAGTCCTAGTCTAGTCTAGTCCTAGTCTAGTCTAGTCCTAGTCTAGTCTAGTCCTAGTCTAGTCCTAGTCTAGTCTAGTCCTAGTCTAGTCTAGTCCTAGTCTAGTCTAGTCCTAGTCTAGTCTAGTCCTAGTCTAGTCTAGTCCTAGTCTAGTCTAGTCCTAGTCTAGTCTAGTCCTAGTCTAGTCTAGTCCTAGTCTAGTCTAGTCCTAGTCTAGTCTAGTCTAGTCCTAGTCTAGTCCTAGTCTAGTCTAGTCCTAGTCTAGTCTAGTCTAGTCCTAGTCTAGTCTAGTCCTAGTCTAGTCCTAGTCTAGTCTAGTCCTAGTCTAGTCTAGTCCTAGTCTAGTCTAGTCCTAGTCTAGTCTAGTCCTAGTCTAGTCTAGTCCTAGTCTAGTCTAGTCCTAGTCTAGTCTAGTCCTAGTCTAGTCTAGTCCTAGTCTAGTCTAGTCCTAGTCTAGTCTAGTCCTAGTCTAGTCTAGTCCTAGTCTAGTCTAGTCCTAGTCTAGTCTAGTCCTAGTCTAGTCTAGTCCTAGTCTAGTCTAGTCCTAGTCTAGTCTAGTCCTAGTCTAGTCTAGTCCTAGTCTAGTCTAGTCCTAGTCTAGTCTAGTCCTAGTCTAGTCTAGTCCTAGTCTAGTCTAGTCCTAGTCTAGTCTAGTCCTAGTCTAGTCTAGTCCTAGTCTAGTCTAGTCCTAGTCTAGTCTAGTCCTAGTCTAGTCTAGTCCTAGTCTAGTCTAGTCCTAGTCTAGTCTAGTCCTAGTCTAGTCTGGTCCTAGTCTAGTCTAGTCCTAGTCTAGTCTAGTCCTAGTCTAGTCTAGTCCTAGTCTAGTCTAGTCCTAGTCTAGTCTAGTCCTAGTCTAGTCTAGTCCTAGTCTAGTCTAGTCCTAGTCTAGTCTAGTCCTAGTCTAGTCTAGTCCTAGTCTAGTCTAGTCCTAGTCTAGTCTAGTCCTAGTCTAGTCTAGTCCTAGTCTAGTCTAGTCCTAGTCTAGTCTAGTCCTAGTCTAGTCTAGTCCTAGTCTAGTCTAGTCCTAGTCTAGTCTAGTCCTAGTCTAGTCTAGTCCTAGTCTAGTCTAGTCCTAGTCTAGTCTAGTCCTAGTCTAGTCTAGTCCTAGTCTAGTCTAGTCCTAGTCTAGTCTAGTCCTAGTCTAGTCTAGTCCTAGTCTAGTCTAGTCCTAGTCTAGTCTAGTCCTAGTCTAGTCTAGTCCTAGTCTAGTCTAGTCCTAGTCTAGTCTAGTCCTAGTCTAGTCTAGTCCTAGTCTAGTCTAGTCCTAGTCTAGTCTAGTCCTAGTCTAGTCTAGTCCTAGTCTAGTCTAGTCCTAGTCTAGTCTAGTCCTAGTCTAGTCTAGTCCTAGTCTAGTCTAGTCCTAGTCTAGTCTAGTCCTAGTCTAGTCTAGTCCTAGTCTAGTCTAGTCCTAGTCTAGTCTAGTCCTAGTCTAGTCTAGTCCTAGTCTAGTCTAGTCTAGTCCTAGTCTAGTCTAGTCCTAGTCTAGTCTAGTCCTAGTCTAGTCTAGTCCTAGTCTAGTCTAGTCCTAGTCTAGTCTAGTCCTAGTCTAGTCTAGTCCTAGTCTAGTCTAGTCCTAGTCTAGTCTAGTCCTAGTCTAGTCTAGTCCTAGTCTAGTCTAGTCCTAGTCTAGTCTAGTCCTAGTCTAGTCTAGTCCTAGTCTAGTCTAGTCCTAGTCTAGTCTAGTCCTAGTCTAGTCTAGTCCTAGTCTAGTCTAGTCCTAGTCTAGTCTAGTCCTAGTCTAGTCTAGTCCTAGTCTAGTCTAGTCCTAGTCTAGTCTAGTCCTAGTCTAGTCTAGTCCTAGTCTAGTCTAGTCCTAGTCTAGTCTAGTCCTAGTCTAGTCTAGTCCTAGTCTAGTCTAGTCCTAGTCTAGTCTAGTCCTAGTCTAGTCTAGTCCTAGTCTAGTCTAGTCCTAGTCTAGTCTAGTCCTAGTCTAGTCTAGTCCTAGTCTAGTCTAGTCCTAGTCTAGTCTAGTCCTAGTCTAGTCTAGTCCTAGTCTAGTCTAGTCCTAGTCTAGTCTAGTCCTAGTCTAGTCTAGTCCTAGTCTAGTCTAGTCCTAGTCTAGTCTAGTCTAGTCCTAGTCTAGTCCTAGTCTAGTCTAGTCCTAGTCTAGTCTAGTCTAGTCCTAGTCTAGTCTAGTCCTAGTCTAGTCCTAGTCTAGTCTAGTCCTAGTCTAGTCTAGTCCTAGTCTAGTCTAGTCCTAGTCTAGTCTAGTCCTAGTCTAGTCTAGTCCTAGTCTAGTCTAGTCCTAGTCTAGTCTAGTCCTAGTCTAGTCTAGTCCTAGTCTAGTTTAGTCCTAGTCTAGTCTAGTCCTAGTCTAGTCTAGTCCTAGTCTAGTCTAGTCCTAGTCTAGTCTAGTCCTAGTCTAGTCTAGTCCTAGTCTAGTCTAGTCCTAGTCTAGTCTAATCCTAGTCTAGTCTAGTCCTAGTCTAGTCTAGTCCTAGTCTAGTCTAGTCCTAGTCTAGTCTAGTCCTAGTCTAGTCTAGTCCTAGTCTAGTCTAGTCCTAGTCTAGTCTAGTCCTAGTCTAGTCTAGTCCTAGTCTAGTCTAGTCCTAGTCTAGTCTAGTCCTAGTCTAGTCTAGTCCTAGTCTAGTCTAGTCCTAGTCTAGTCTAGTCCTAGTCTAGTCTAGTCCTAGTCTAGTCTAGTCCTAGTCTAGTCTAGTCCTAGTCTAGTCTAGTCCTAGTCTAGTCTAGTCCTAGTCTAGTCTAGTCCTAGTCTAGTCTAGTCCTAGTCTAGTCTAGTCCTAGTCTAGTCTAGTCCTAGTCTAGTCTAGTCCTAGTCTAGTCTAGTCCTAGTCTAGTCTAGTCCTAGTCTAGTCTAGTCCTAGTCTAGTCTAGTCCTAGTCTAGTCTAGTCCTAGTCTAGTCTAGTCCTAGTCTAGTCTAGTCCTAGTCTAGTCTAGTCCTAGTCTAGTCTAGTCCTAGTCTAGTCTAGTCCTAGTCTAGTCTAGTCCTAGTCTAGTCTAGTCCTAGTCTAGTCTAGTCCTAGTCTAGTCTAGTCCTAGTCTAGTCTAGTCTAGTCCTAGTCTAGTCTAGTCCTAGTCTAGTCTAGTCCTAGTCTAGTCTAGTCTAGTCCTAGTCTAGTCTAGTCCTAGTCTAGTCTAGTCCTAGTCTAGTCTAGTCCTAGTCTAGTCTAGTCCTAGTCTAGTCTAGTCCTAGTCTAGTCTAGTCCTAGTCTAGTCTAGTCCTAGTCTAGTCTAGTCCTAGTCTAGTCTAGTCCTAGTCTAGTCTAGTCCTAGTCTAGTCTAGTCCTAGTCTAGTCTAGTCCTAGTCTAGTCTAGTCCTAGTCTAGTCTAGTCCTAGTCTAGTCTAGTCCTAGTCTAGTCTAGTCCTAGTCTAGTCTAGTCCTAGTCTAGTCTAGTCCTAGTCTAGTCTAGTCCTAGTCTAGTCTAGTCCTAGTCTAGTCTAGTCCTAGTCTAGTCTAGTCCTAGTCTAGTCTAGTCCTAGTCTAGTCTAGTCCTAGTCTAGTCTAGTCCTAGTCTAGTCTAGTCCTAGTCTAGTCTAGTCCTAGTCTAGTCTAGTCCTAGTCTAGTCTAGTCCTAGTCTAGTCTAGTCCTAGTCTAGTCTAGTCCTAGTCTAGTCTAGTCCTAGTCTAGTCTAGTCCTAGTCTAGTCTAGTCCTAGTCTAGTCTAGTCCTAGTCTAGTCTAGTCCTAGTCTAGTCTAGTCCTAGTCTAGTCTAGTCCTAGTCTAGTCTAGTCCTAGTCTAGTCTAGTCCTAGTCTAGTCTAGTCCTAGTCTAGTCTAGTCCTAGTCTAGTCTAGTCCTAGTCTAGTCTAGTCCTAGTCTAGTCTAGTCCTAGTCTAGTCTAGTCCTAGTCTAGTCTAGTCCTAGTCTAGTCTAGTCCTAGTCTAGTCTAGTCCTAGTCTAGTCTAGTCCTAGTCTAGTCTAGTCCTAGTCTAGTCTAGTCCTAGTCTAGTCTAGTCCTAGTCTAGTCTAGTCCTAGTCTAGTCTAGTCCTAGTCTAGTCTAGTCCTAGTCTAGTCTAGTCCTAGTCTAGTCTAGTCCTAGTCTAGTCTAGTCCTAGTCTAGTCTAGTCCTAGTCTAGTCTAGTCCTAGTCTAGTCTAGTCCTAGTCTAGTCTAGTCCTAGTCTAGTCTAGTCCTAGTCTAGTCTAGTCCTAGTCTAGTCTAGTCCTAGTCTAGTCTAGTCCTAGTCTAGTCTAGTCCTAGTCTAGTCTAGTCCTAGTCTAGTCTAGTCCTAGTCTAGTCTAGTCCTAGTCTAGTCTAGTCCTAGTCTAGTCTAGTCCTAGTCTAGTCTAGTCCTAGTCTAGTCTAGTCTAGTCCTAGTCTAGTCTAGTCCTAGTCTAGTCTAGTCCTAGTCTAGTCTAGTCTAGTCCTAGTCTAGTCTAGTCCTAGTCTAGTCTAGTCCTAGTCTAGTCTAGTCCTAGTCTAGTCTAGTCCTAGTCTAGTCTAGTCCTAGTCTAGTCTAGTCCTAGTCTAGTCTAGTCCTAGTCTAGTCTAGTCCTAGTCTAGTCTAGTCCTAGTCTAGTCTAGTCCTAGTCTAGTCTAGTCCTAGTCTAGTCTAGTCCTAGTCTAGTCTAGTCCTAGTCTAGTCTAGTCCTAGTCTAGTCTAGTCCTAGTCTAGTCTAGTCCTAGTCTAGTCTAGTCCTAGTCTAGTCTAGTCCTAGTCTAGTCTAGTCCTAGTCTAGTCTAGTCCTAGTCTAGTCTAGTCCTAGTCTAGTCTAGTCCTAGTCTAGTCTAGTCCTAGTCTAGTCTAGTCCTAGTCTAGTCTAGTCCTAGTCTAGTCTAGTCCTAGTCTAGTCTAGTCCTAGTCTAGTCTAGTCCTAGTCTAGTCTAGTCCTAGTCTAGTCTAGTCCTAGTCTAGTCTAGTCCTAGTCTAGTCTAGTCCTAGTCTAGTCTAGTCCTAGTCTAGTCTAGTCCTAGTCTAGTCTAGTCCTAGTCTAGTCTAGTCCTAGTCTAGTCTAGTCCTAGTCTAGTCTAGTCCTAGTCTAGTCTAGTCCTAGTCTAGTCTAGTCCTAGTCTAGTCTAGTCCTAGTCTAGTCTAGTCCTAGTCTAGTCTAGTCCTAGTCTAGTCTAGTCCTAGTCTAGTCTAGTCCTAGTCTAGTCTAGTCCTAGTCTAGTCTAGTCCTAGTCTAGTCTAGTCCTAGTCTAGTCTAGTCCTAGTCTAGTCTAGTCCTAGTCTAGTCTAGTCCTAGTCTAGTCTAGTCCTAGTCTAGTCTAGTCCTAGTCTAGTCTAGTCCTAGTCTAGTCTAGTCTAGTCTAGTCTAGTCTAGTCTAGTCTAGTCTAGTCTAGTCTAGTCTAGTCTAGTCTAGTCTAGTCTAGTCTAGGATATTCCTTAATGATGGTGATATGGGACAAGCAAGCTTGGAACAACAGTTCAGCAGTTTTCCTAGTTTTCCACCCATCCACCCACGCGACGACCAGTCCAACATCACGCAGTCGGGAGCTGTTAACATCCCACAGGCATTTGCTGCTGTCTGAGGAGAGGATGTTGCTGGTTCGCTTATCACGATGAGTGTGGAATGTGGCACTTCGACAGCCGGAGAAAAAAATGTTTCCAAGAGATGCTGCGCTGCCGCTTCACATTTCTCAGGCCAACGCGTCACCGGGTAGGGTTTCACATTGGCGGGGGATATAGTTGTAAGGATGTCGTATCAGTTTAAGTCCCTCTATAATTGTTTGTAGAGTTTTGAAATGCTGATTCACTCACGTAGAAGCAAAATCTAATCTCGACCACAAGTTCATCACAGTTAGCCGTTACAAAGTGTTACATAGTTGTTGTAGATTTCGAAATAATAACATAGAACGAGCTCATCAATCTACATTCTGAACAAATATCAATATAGTCTTATTTAATAAACACTACTTTATACTTTGCGAAAAATTGTGTCGTTAACTAACATACGACTTCTAAAAAACAGTCATTCTAAAATGTTTCAGCAAGCTAAGACAACGCGGGTCGTAAAATGTGTTGACTTTGTTTGAAACTTGTCCTATCCTTGGCCGTCATCGTCATCACCCAGCAGTGCCGTAAACTGTTCCAAGCGGCTGGTTCCTTTATCTGCCGCCACAGTTACACAGAGTATATGTGGGTGGGTTGTAGTGTGAAAAAGTGGGCTGCCGACAGCTGCTGGCGCGAAACATGATACGCCGTTATTTTCTTATGAAAGAAAAATCCGTAAGACACAGCAATGCCCGAAGAATGCTGAATGGTGGTAATGATGACTAGGATGATGATGACACCGACGACACTGCTGGTGGTGGCTGGATGCTGCCATAGTGGCATACTGCTCAACATGACAGAGTGCTCATTTCCTTAGCCTCCATGAGCTAATGAGCTGAAGCGTGTAACTATGTTGAGTATGCAAGTAGTTTAGGGTCAAGTATTTCTATGAATGCGACGTTTTGGGATTCCGCTGTAGTGCAAACAGCACTCGCTTGATAAAAAGATGAGAACGGGTAGAATATAGCGCTGACAATATTAAGATTTCCAAAATCGGTATTATTTATAGATTTAGTTCTGTAAACATTGAGTTTTGGAATGACGCACTTACTACACTAATAAAATGTTTGCCATTTTAACTGCTTAAAGAGGGTAGGTATCGGGAGATCTTCCGTCACGTCCGTTGCTCTGCTCTGCTCTGCTCTGCTCTGCTCTGCTCTGCTCTGCTCTGCTCTGCTCTGCTCTGCTCTGCTCTGCTCTGCTCTGCTCTGCTCTGCTCTGCTCTGCTCTGCTCTGCTCTGCTCTGCTCTGCTCTGCTCTGCTCTGCTCTGCTCTGCTCTGCTCTGCTCTGCTCTGCTCTGCTCTGCTCTGCTCTGCTCTGCTCTGCTCTGCTCTGCTCTGCTCTGCTCTGCTCTGCTCTGCTCTGCTCTGCTCTGCTCTGCTCTGCTCTGCTCTGCTCTGCTCTGCTCTGCTCTGCTCTGCTCTGCTCTGCTCTGCTCTGCTCTGCTCTGCTCTGCTCTGCTCTGCTCTGCTCTGCTCTGCTCTGCTCTGCTCTGCTCTGCTCTGCTCTGCTCTGCTCTGCTCTGCTCTGCTCTGCTCTGCTCTGCTCTGCTCTGCTCTGCTCTGCTCTGCTCTGCTCTGCTCTGCTCTGCTCTGCTCTGCTCTGCTCTGCTCTGCTCTGCTCTGCTCTGCTCTGCTCTGCTCTGCTCTGCTCTGCTCTGCTCTGCTCTGCTCTGCTCTGCTCTGCTCTGCTCTGCTCTGCTCTGCTCTGCTCTGCTCTGCTCTGCTCTGCTCTGCTCTGCTCTGCTCTGCTCTGCTCTGCTCTGCTCTGCTCTGCTCTGCTCTGCTCTGCTCTGCTCTGCTCTGCTCTGCTCTGCTCTGCTCTGCTCTGCTCTGCTCTGCTCTGCTCTGCTCTGCTCTGCTCTGCTCTGCTCTGCTCTGCTCTGCTCTGCTCTGCTCTGCTCTGCTCTGCTCTGCTCTGCTCTGCTCTGCTCTGCTCTGCTCTGCTCTGCTCTGCTCTGCTCTGCTCTGCTCTGCTCTGCTCTGCTCTGCTCTGCTCTGCTCTGCTCTGCTCTGCTCTGCTCTGCTCTGCTCTGCTCTGCTCTGCTCTGCTCTGCTCTGCTCTGCTCTGCTCTGCTCTGCTCTGCTCTGCTCTGCTCTGCTCTGCTCTGCTCTGCTCTGCTCTGCTCTGCTCTGCTCTGCTCTGCTCTGCTCTGCTCTGCTCTGCTCTGCTCTGCTCTGCTCTGCTCTGCTCTGCTCTGCTCTGCTCTGCTCTGCTCTGCTCTGCTCTGCTCTGCTCTGCTCTGCTCTGCTCTGCTCTGCTCTGCTCTGCTCTGCTCTGCTCTGCTCTGCTCTGCTCTGCTCTGCTCTGCTCTGCTCTGCTCTGCTCTGCTCTGCTCTGCTCTGCTCTGCTCTGCTCTGCTCTGCTCTGCTCTGCTCTGCTCTGCTCTGCTCTGCTCTGCTCTGCTCTGCTCTGCTCTGCTCTGCTCTGCTCTCCTCCTTAAAACTCCTTAACTATTTGAGCTTGAAGTTGTTATTCAAAATAGAACCCCTGGCCAAATAATCGAACACCTAGTTGAAACACTTGAAAATTCACGGACACTTGGCGAAGTGCAGTGAAATTAGTTTGAATTATAATTTAAAATTTTGCCTGCTTTGCAAAAATGCTCCAACAATTCCAGCATAGCAGTGCATTGACTGGTGAAATTAAGATAAATTTCATTGCACCTAATCTTTCCAAGCGAAACAAATAGAAGACGAACCGAGGAAACTAGGTCCGCTGTAATACCCGACCATAACCAAGTAGCTATAGTGAGTGCATCGACTATCAGATACTGTAGAATGACGAGCGACTCCCAAGAAAATAACAGCACAGAAGTGCACTTTTCCTTCAAGTGTAGCGCAAATAGTTGTATGCAAACATTTCCAGTAAAAGACCGATCATTTCCGAAGCAGCACTCTCCATCGGAGCCGGAGAAGCCTTTTGAATGAACAACGACGTCGATTTACCATGCAGCTACTTCTTCTATGAGCGGCAAAATCTATTTGCTTGGAGGAACCGAGAAGGAATTGCGCGTTTCGCTCGACACTAACAAATGGCGCGGCGTTCAATGATTGCGTATCTTACCGCACCCCAAGATGGACTTAATAAAAAGGTTCCAATTTCCACCCACTGCGTTTTTTTTCTGCTTTGTTTTTTTTTTCAAGCAATCGTAAAACGTGAATACAGTGGCCGTACAGATGGAATATTACCCTTCTATAAAAAGAGAAATCAATTTATCTAAAGCATGGTGCAAGTCTGACGCACAAAAGGAAATATTTTAATCCGGGTACATTTCTGTTGTTCTCTTTTGTCGCGGTCAGCCGATGACTAATAAGATTTTTTAATTATTAATCAAAACCCAAGTAACATTTTAAGTTTTGTTCGGCTCTACTAGAGATATTCATGACCAATTTTATAAAACTCGAAATAAAACTGATTTATACATCAAAACCTCTTGATAACCTCTTCCGGCTAAGTGGACCACTCTCGGAGTTGTTTTGTAAACCGCATTAAGAGTAGCAATAAAACCGTTTTAAAACCTAGTAGAAATATTTCCCATTCTCGATTGTTGTTGTTTTGTTTTTTCAACAAAAACTATGACAGCTCAAGATGGAGAGATGTTTCTTCGATGGCACATAAAGTTCAGGACGATACATCATTCGTAAGTAGAAGCGGTATATCAAAGTAATATTTTAGTTGTTATTGTGTTTGTAGGCTTATGCGCATTCAATTTTACCGCGAATATTGGGGTGGCAGAATCATAAAATTAATGCGCTTCAAAAATAGTGAATATTATCATCTTGGAATTAAATAAATCAATTTGTTTATTTAGTAAAACTATATCAAATCACAAGAAAGCTCAACAGAGAGAGTTTATTTATGTGAGCATGTTATGGAAATGGTGGCAAACTATCAATTCATTGCTAATTTGACCAAAATTAACTATTTTCCATTCACGTTAGCTAATTCTTCAGGATGGCGACAACCATAATCAGCGAAAATAAAATAAAGCAAGTTTACTTTTATGATGACCGCAATAAACCTAGAAATGTCGTAGTTCTGCTTTTCTACCAACAGATGTCGTTACTAATCGGACGAATCGCCATCTGTTGAGAGTTTTAACAGTTTTATTGTGGTAATAATGATTGCCAGAAGGTTTATAAATCGGAAAGTTTTGTTTACTCTTAAAATCTGTCTTTATGAATATCTTCAAGTATACTATGAAACATTTTATCAATGGTTTTCATAAAACCAGTCATAAAACTGCGAGTTTTAATTATTGCTGTAATAGAACCCTAATAAAAATCAAACAAAACCAATCAGCAATGCAATTGTTACTTGTGACATCATTCGTTAGGAGAAAGCGATCATTTCAAAGTAATATTTTAGTAGTTATTGTGCTGGTGGGCTTATGCGCATTCGAATTTACCGTGAATATTGAGGTTGCAGAATCATAAAATTAATGCGCTTCGAAAATAGTGAATATTATCATCTTGGAATGAAATAAATTAATTTGTTAATTTAGTAAAACTATCTCGAATCAAAAGAAAACTCAGCAGAGAGTTTATTTATGTATGCATGTTATGAAAATGGTGGCAAGCTATCAATTCATTGCTTATTTAAGCAAAATTAACTATTTTTCATTTACGTAAGCTAATTATTCAATATGGCGACGACCATAATCAGCGAAAATAAAACGAAAGCAAGTTTACTTTTATGATGACCGCAATAAACCTAGCAGTGTCGTAGTTTCTGCTTTTCCACCAACAGATGTCGTTACTAATCAAACGGATCGCCATCTGTTGAGAGTTTTAACAGTTTTATTGTGGTAATAATGATTGCCAGGAGGTTTACATATCGGAAAGTTTTGTTTACTCTTAAAATCTGTCTTTATGAATATCTTCAAGTATACTATAAAACATTTTATCAATGGTTTTCATAAAAGCAGTCATAAAACAGTGAGTTTTAATTATTACTGTAATAAAACCTTAATAAAAATCAAACAACACCAATCAGCAACGGAATTGTTACTTGGGTTGGAACTAACCTTGGAACCAACCTTCGCGTTGAAGTCGCCCATGAGGATCTTGATATCACCTTTCGGAATCTTGTCCACGACAGCATTCAGTTGACTGTAAAAGTTCTCTTTATCTTGCAATTCGGCAGCATCGGTTTGCGCGTAACATTGGATCATGGTAAGGTTTCGAACCCGTATTCTGAATCTGGCTACAATTATCCTCTCATTAATAGATTCCCACTTGATGAGCGCGACGTGGGCGTGAGCGCTGAGCAAAAAACAAACTGCACGGTGGCGAGGAGCGTGTTCAGTATAGCGGAATTTGACCCGACGCCAATCTGTGTTCTCCAAAGTTCGACCAACGGACTTCGCTCAGTCCTAGGATCTCAAGCTTTATACAGCATGCCTCTTTGACTAGTTGTGCCAGTTTACCCTGCTGGGCTAGGATTAATATGTACATTCCAAGTTCCAATTCTTGTCCGTTATTTCGCGCTAAAAGTCGTTAACGTTGAATCAGTTCGTAATATTTCATTTTCGGTTCCAGTAACGTTTTTTTGGGTTTCGGAGACAGTAGGATGTTGGTCTAAGGTACCCTATCCACCGTGGTGGAGCTGCCACCTTAGATATAGCTTCCGGTGGAGGAGCATTTCATTCTCAGCCGCTAGATGCCAGAACAGACACTGTTTGAGCCGTACCTCCTTGGTGAACAGACGCTCTAGACGTACCTCCTCAATCTAGCTGAAGTCAGAAGGACAACAGTGCCCAGGCTGCACTACCAAGCACACAACTCTTAGCTGGCGGTCTTTGTCATCGCTTGACCCGTGGAAGCATGAGGTAGGAACGCTCTCCTTTTCGACTCACCGTTTTGCACCGACGCGACTACTCGAGGGTTATTAGTTGGATTTTCTCACCTACTAGATTCCAAAGTTTTGAGCCAAAATGGCTCAAAATTTGACTACAAACATTTTATTATAATAGTTTAGGACTGTCAAATTTTATTTAGAATCTAAGCAGCATTGACAGTTCCACAGTCAAAATAGTGCACACGGCCACTAAAATTTGTATAAAGGGCCCAACATTTACTCTGAAGCGGTTTGTGTTTTGAATTCTATAAAATACAGTACTAAACCGATCTTAATGATATTTTTACCACTGCATTTTTTTATGTTGTTAATTTACAGTTAATTTTTTAGATGTTTTGAAAAAGTAACAATAAAGTTATAGCCTAAACCATAGTTTCCCAAACTGTGGGTCGCGACCCCCCAGGGGGGTCACCGGCCTTCATTCAGAGGGTCGCGAGGTACAGTCGAATATTTTTACTGTGATAGACAACAAATGAGAGAATTTCTATGGTGGGTCGCGGAAAGTACCAGAAAGTACGTCTGCTGGCCAAAGGGGGTCGCGCACCTGAAAGTTTGGGAACCTATGGCCTAAACCATTTACACAATGAGCGTACAAGAATTCCAAAACCTCGTTTTCTGATGTCGGAGATATCTCCACCAATACTTTACCGATTCTGATGAAAATTTTACAGTAACTTCTGCACACTATTAGCTATTATTCGATCGATCAAAAAAAAACGATCAAATCTGACTACACATGTCAATGGTTGCTCCTCCGTGATTGATCTGAGCTGGCACCAATTGCACTGAGATCCAAATGAATAAGGGCTGGGACACTCCACTTATTCTCAAAGTGCAATTTAAGCAGCTCATACATTTTTGATCAATAACGGCGCCGGCCACGTCCTTATAGTTAGTTGGGAAGGGAAAGGAATGTTAGAGCACCTTTAACGGTGCGCTTCTATACCCTGTTTGGCAGCCCTCCATTATTGCAGCAAACTTTACCGGTCGCTGCTGGATGCGCTCGCAAAATAGTAGCGCTATGGGTGGATGGCCAAATATAGTAAAAATGCTATGGGAATATGACAGCCCTCCCGATACGAATCAGGGTGACTAATTTGATTGCTACCGGTGTGGAAAAGGGTGGTTAAGTCAAAATGGTAGCTGCGCGGGTTGCTCGAATAGTAGCCGCCGTTAATGTTGCTCTAAGAGTGTGCTGGTTGTTGCTACTAAAGACCGAGATCACCTCTGCATCCCCACAACGAGCACGGACTGTGGTATTTGTTAGAGGGAAAGGATGGGAGATCTGGGAGTCACCGTTGGGTCGGTGATGCGATCCATGGATAGGGTTTTTTTTATAGTGTTCGTGATTCACGAACACTATAAAAAAACCCTATCCATGGATCGCATCACCGACCCAACGGTGACTCCCAGACAGGGGCCTACATCGTCGAAACCAAAACATGACGCTGAAAGCGAGCGCCCATCAGCATCGGACGGGCGCCGACGACGGGAACATTCACAACAACATCCAAGCGCTTCGCTTCATCCGTTCTTTTTGTCGCTTTCTTCGACGCAACGACGGGCGGCGGCTCATTTTCACACCGACTGGGCTTCAATTGAAATTTTCAAATTATCTAAAATGTTTGTTTGCTCAATTTTTTTTATGGGTAATAGACTATTTCAGTAAAATATGCATAGCATACATCAACATTACACAGATTTGCCGGTTGTTACACTCATTAATTGAGTTACAACAGAGAAATTCATTTGATGTCGAACGAGCGTGCGTGAGCTTGTGAGTGCGAAACAAAGCGGCGTCTGCGACGGCGCAGCACCGTCGGTTCATCGGTGACGATGACAGTCGGACTGGGCGACGACGACGGCGCCTTGCTTCCATTGACGATTGAAAACATTGTTTACAAACTTCACCTGAAAATTTCAATTGAAATAGAAAATGTAGGGCCCTGTTCGTGATAGATTGTGTGGTGAATAAGGTGAATCAGGTCAAGCGGCACAGCACGCTGTGGTTGCATATTTTGTAGGCGTTATATACACTGTGCTTTGAGTGGAAGTTTGAAGGAACGGAAACGACTTTTTTCGTTTCTTGTTCTAGCGATGGCTAAGAATATATGAATATACATGAGTTGTATACGTAGAGAAGAGAGAGCGAGAGAAAGTGGATAGAAAGATACAAAGTAGGATGAAAGGGACGGCCAGGGATTGAACCCATGACCTTCTGCATACGAATCAGAAGCGGTAGCCATTAGACCGCCAAGCCCGTCACACTATTAGCTATTATTGGTTGAAAAAATCAGCCAATTTGATGCATGCAATCAAAAGTAATACATACATATTTTCCGTGATGCAATTGGATTCCGTACACCTTTTAAAGACATGGAGGTGCACGGTTGTTGATGCCTACGCTGGCCATATGCCGACCATCGTTTAGGGGGGAGAGTGACACTTAAATGAGTATTCGAAAAAGCGTGACAGAGGAGGTCAGAAAAGCCCGAAAAATTAAGGACGTAATTTTTGAATGTTTTCATACAGCGACAAAGTCTAGGCCAAATCAAACATTTGAAAAGGTCCAAGTTTTCGTAAACTAACATATTTCTGAACCTTTAGATATAAGCCATAAGTCATCCCCTCCTCTTCCCAGTTTCAGTTTGGACGAACAATGTTTTATAGCTAAAAATTGATAAATGAAAAATGTTACGGTTTTGTCAGGTAACCGATTTTATCAGCCTAAAAGGCATCTAGGGGCTGACAAAAGCAGGTCATCACTGTCCTCATAAAAAAAAACTGCGTAAAAATCAAAACACAACAAAAATCATACTTATTTAAGCATAGCAGCGAAATTTTGTTAGGATTTTTCATTTTTGCAAGCCAAAAAACACCACAGCTAAGGAAGAAATCATTTGCAAGTTCTGAGAACTTGCTTCATTCAGAGATTCTGAAATTCTAGGAGTGTCTCTATACCGAGCAGAAGGGAATACCTTGTCAAGGCAACCTGTCCTCTAATACCCTAAAATGTTATTGCAATTTTACGGTAAGAGCTGTAATTACTTTGTTATTCAATACCTTTTGGATAATATATACTGCACTTCAAAATATAGGAGTGCCTTCATTATTGAAATAACACGAGTTGTTATTTTCTAGGTGTTATTCATGCAACCCCAAGGGCCCATATAGCCGAGGCGGTAAACGCACGGGTATTCAGCATGACCATGCTGAGGGTGACGGGTAGGATTCCCGGTCGGTCCAGGATCTTTTCGTAAAGGAAATTTCCTTGACTTCCTTGGGCATAGAGTATCTTCGTGCCTGCCACACGATATACACATGCAAAATGGTCATTGGCAGAGGAAGCTCTCAGTTAATAACTGTGGAAGTGCTCATAGAACACTAAGCTGAGAAGCAGGCTTTGTCCCAGTGAGGACGTTACGCCAAGAAGAAGAAGAAGAAGAAGAAGAATCTGCCTCTACGACAAGATCGAAGCAATTCGGAAGAGTTTTCCTAAGAACTAAAAGTTCTCTTTTATAAGAATTCCTGAATAAAAATCCCGGAAAACATTCGAAAAAACTTCCACAAGAGTTCCAGAAATTTTCGAAGAAACTATTGAAGCTTTTGCGGAGGATCTTCCAGAAAAATCCGTGCAAAAAATTTTAGTCAAAATTAACGATGGTACTTTCGGAAAACTTACAGGAGAAACTCCTTACAGAATTCCCTGGGAAACTTCAGGAAGATTTGCCAGAAAAAATACAGAAGAACTCCCGGGAAAGTTTCTGTCAGAATTCCCGGAAGAATTACCAGAATCTTCGGAGGAGCTTCTGAGAGAATCCTCATAGGAATTTCTGGAAAACTCGCAGAGAAACTCCCTGCAGAATTCTATGATGAATTATTGAAAATAAAACACGGTGAAACTT
Organism: Aedes albopictus; assembly: GCF_035046485.1. Classification (NCBI taxonomy): domain Eukaryota; kingdom Metazoa; phylum Arthropoda; class Insecta; order Diptera; family Culicidae; genus Aedes; species Aedes albopictus. The sequence goes on along the minus strand of NC_085137.1, from coordinate 190,062,215 downwards.
TGGAAAACTAGATTAACTTTCGCATAAATTCCCGCATGTAGAAATACCGTAGCATTTCTTGGAAGAATCCTCAGGAAAACTTCCAAAAGAATTCCCAATGGAGTTTCTGCAAGAATTCCACTGAAACTCCAAGAGTAAATCCTGGTGGAAGTCTTAGAGGAATTTTTAGTGAAACTGCTAGAGCAATTCCAGGTGAAAATTCTGGAGTGGCACTCCTAGAAAAATACCTAGTGAACCTAATAGTACCTCCTTAAGAAATTCCCGGTGAAAATCTTAGAGGAATTCCCTACCAAACATCTGGATGAATTCCCATAGGAACTTATGAGAAAGTTCCCGAAGCAACTCCCGGAAGAACTTTTGAAAGAATTCCCCATAGAACCCCCAGCGAAATCCAAAGAGGAAATCCTAGTGGGGATCCAAGAGAAATCACTCTAGTGGAACTTCTAGAGGATTTCCCGAAGGATCTCCTTCAGGAATTCACATTGGACTTCTGAAAGACTTCCCAGTGGCACTCCTAGATGAATTTGCCGTGGTATTTCTTGAGGAATTCTAGGTGAAGAATCCACTGAAAAAATCACTATGAACTCCCAGTTAAATATCTGAAAGAATCTGCGGCGGAATTCCTGAAGAACTTTTGGAAAAAAAATATCAACAAATTATGACAATCATGGATTGAAAAACATTCCGTTCAATTAAAAATAATGTTGTACATACTTTTTTTAGAAAGACTTGGAAAGAAGTCACTCAAAGGAGAATTGTAAAAAATTTTACAATTGAAAAAGTGAAGATTTTTTTGTTATGTCCACGTGGACATTGATGGAGGGCGGTAGGGGTCAACGTAAAGTCCACGCTTGTCCATGGGGAGGAAGAGGGGGTCAAAAACCACGATTTTTCTGTCCACGTGGTATATGGACGGACCCTTTCTGAATTCTTCGAGCAGTTTCTGCTAGGATACCACGAATAATTTATCAGGGATTCCTCCAGAGATTCCCACATAAATTATTGTTGCGAGGTCAGCATATTTTTTATTTCTCAACAATTAAAGGTATTTGAGTAGAGTTTGGTATTGATATGATATTTGTGGATTAAGCAATGAAAATAACTGAAGAACAAGTTTTACTATTACATCATGGAGATTTCGAAAATATGTACAATTTTACAGTAAGATTTGTTATTAATTTGTTGTTCAATACCTTTTGGATATTATAACTGCACTTGAAAATGTAGGAATACATTCATAATTGAAATAACACGACTTGTTATTTTCTAGATGTTATTCATACAAAATTTTGGTATTCGTTTTTGTTATTTTGCCTCTTATTACCTTACCTCCTGAACCTGTTGAACAAAGGTATGTAGAAATCTTATTTTTTGCCGCTAGGGGCGCTGTTAGCGTTCCTGTACTGTAACCTTTGGTGCTCTTGTAGGCGACTATACCGCCCCCACTCGCATAAAAGTCCCATTTGTAAAAAGTAGGAATTTATAACACAACAGCGCTTGAAGTTTGACAACTCGTTTTCATGTAAAACTCTGAAAATCGTCATAATTTGAAGAATATTTCGATCATCTCGCAACTTCCACAGATTGCAAAACATAACTGTGAAAATATTACGTTTAATACAAATTTATTCAGTTTTGTGTTGCAGGGTAATTTTTATTATGAATTATAAATATTTGGAGCAAGTGTGCTGAAGAAACCATTATTCTATCTCTTATAATTCCTGAATTATTTTTTTTCAAAGAATCATGTTGGGGTGATTCATGAAATTCAGTTTTCTTGCAATAACTTTTAATCCATTCATTTCTCGTAAAAACATTTTTCCGCACTTTTAGAACTATCAGGGACGCATATTTTTTTTTTTTTCAAAAGAGCGCAATGTTCTATCTGTCATGGTTAAAAAGATATTGGCTTTTTTCTTCAAAAAATTACATTTTTTTTTCAAAAAGTCATATCTCAAAAAGGAGCAAATGAATTTTCAATCGCCGAATTGCATTGAAAAGATTGTACTCTGTTCTATTCATGGTGAAAAAATTGTAAGTACCTTTTTTGTTTAAAGCTTTTTATTGAATTTTGAAAATACGGTTTTTACATAGTGTAACTCTTAAAATCGATGGGATACAAACTTGGTGTCTTCGACAATATTATGAGTTTTTGGATGCTCTGAAACTGCTCTGAAAAAAAGTATAGCAAAAAATCAACGAATAAAATTATTATGAATAAAAACGGATTTTCACATGGAAAACAAAACATTTAAAAAAATTAAATGGTCTTTGTTAGATAAATCGAAGTAACCATGTCAAAAAAGTTTAACCTCTTCGGGACGACTTTTTTCACCAACCTCGCCGCTGTAGAATGCGTCAGCGAGGTGCAAATGACCCAACCGTCCTGAAAGGGTTAAACTTGTTTATATTCTACATTCCGTGAATGGATTCAACTTAAAAAGTGATCATCACCATCAATTAAATTTTAATTTTATCTCTTTAATTCAAAAATGTGAACCACTGGTAAATGTTGATGTTAACGTAAAAGCCTATCAAAGTTACATAATTTACAATATCTTACCAACATTGTGCCTGAATGGTGATGACAGTATAAATCAGTGATTCCCAAAGTGGGCGAAATCGCCCCCCTGGGGGCGAAAATCAGGCCCAGGGGGGGGCGAAAATTTGATACATCAAAATTGGGGGGTGAAAATACTTAAAAAGGGGGCGATTTTTTCAATGATAGGAAAACATTCATTACAGTTCAAGTTTTGTCTGACTATTATAAAAATGCTGTTACTATTAAACTCAAACATCGACTTAATTTTACAGAACTATTGGTATTTATGTGCACTCTTTGTCAAAATGTCTAGAAAAAAAGACTGATACACGTATTTCTGAAAATAACAGAGTTTTTTTTTTGCAAATTGATCAAAACTGCGTTTCAACTCGTAGGCGGGTTTCTTCATAGAATTTTCAAGCAAAAACAAGACGTTTAGACGAATTTCAGAACACTTGAAATTCGTAACATAGTGTTTGAAAATATTTCAAAGAAGTTTCTCGGAGGAATTCCAAACTGCACTAGAAGTTAATTTGAAAACATTTCTCGCGTTAAGTATCATACAGGCGTATCTACAATGATCGATTTCTCTTCATCGATTCTCTCTTTGGATTATTCCGGGAAATACGATCAATATTCGGATGATCTCTCGGTGTATTTCGGTGAAGGACGACTCGGACTAGCATCAAAAACAACAAAAACAACCAACAATGAGTTGCCGGCCAAGTTATTAACCAAAGAGAAAATTGATGAAGAGAAATCGATCATTGTAGATACGCCCGTATGAAAATTAGTGCGAAATTTCAAAAAAAATCTGCGTAAAATTACTTTCAAATCTAGTTATGAATGCTGCATTTTTACTTATTTGATAATTTATTTAAAACACAAGAAGCATTCTAATTTTTACGAAGCTTGTTGATTTCGATCACGATGTGGGTTTGGAGAAAAGTAACTACATTTGAAAATACACCGATATTTTTCTGAGTTTCATTTTTTTTACATAACATATTTTTGTAATTGTTTTCAAATTCTCCAATAGTCTTATTTGACTTATGACCAAAAATTGACTCTCGGTTGTTGAAAAACTCCCCTTACGAACAATAATAAAACTTCTAGTTGGGAATATCGAATGTCCGTAGGTGTTCACATTCCGTTCGATTTCGATTAATCAATGCTCATCTACTACGGTTTGAGAAGTAGGTACAAACACGATTTTCATATTTACGTAAGCACGATAAAATTTAGTATATGTTGTTCAAATGCGGAAATTCAACGCATTTTCAAAACAATTTAAGTAAAATGAGTGTGACACAGATTTAGATACACTAAATGGCACTACTAGCTTTACCACAATATTGATTTTAAAAGCTTTAGATAAGCACAGTTTCAGTCTTCTACTATAGAAAAATAAAAGTTCACCTAGGGGGGCGAAAATATTTTTCTGAAGCTCTAAGGGGGCGATACCTCCTAAAAGTTTGGGAAACATTGGTATAAATAAACATTGGTTCTAAAATGAAATGGATGACCATTCATCAAGCTACTTTGATCTATCTAGCAAAGACGAGTTAAATTTGCTTGAATTGTTACATTTTCCACATGAAAATCCGTTTTTATTCATTATAATTTTATTCGTTGATTTCTTCGCTATACTTTTTTTCAGAGCAGTTCCAGAGCATCCAAAAACTCACAATATTATCGATCTCACCAAGTTTGTATCTCAACGATTTTCAGAGCTACAACTGATTTTCTATGTAAAAAGCCGTATTTTCAAAATTCAATAAAATGCTTCAAACAAAAAAGTACTCGCAATTTTTTCACCATCAATAGAACAGAGTACGGTCTTTTCAATGCAATTCGGCGATTGAAAATTCATTTGCTCCTTTTTGAGATATGACTTTTTGAAAAAAAGTGTTTTTTGAAGAAAAAAGCCAATATTTTTTTAACCATGACAGATAGAATATTGAGCTTTTTGGGAAAAAGCTGCGTCATTGGTAGTTCTAAAAATGCGTCATTGTGCTCGGAACAAAATTTTTACGAGAAACGAATGGATTAAAAGTTATTGCAAGAAAACTGAATTTCATGAATCACCCTAACATGATTCTTAAAAAATATAATTCAGGAACCATAAGAGATAGAATAATGGTTTCTTCGACAAACTTGCTCCAAATAAGTTCCTTTACAACTTTGTTGAACATTTTGTAAGCGTACATAAAACTATTAAAAAGCAGATGCACCCTAATTTCACAATGATAAGAAAAAAGGTCGTAAAATATGAAGAAACTTTCCCAAAGACATCCGTATTTCCCGAATAAAACGGTATTATACAAAAATTGTACGGCTAATCATTGTTTGATTATTTGTGTTATCATAAACTGGATTATAACTCTCTGATACAACGAATCATATCGATGATAGCAGTTATCATTTTGGAAGTCACAATGATAGACCGAACGGGTTGTTAAGTATCGTTACCATTCAAAAATGCCTTTTTTCTCGAACAAAAATTTTGCAAAATTATTCGCGCTATAGTCGCTTTATCATTTACTTAATGATACAGTGAATAATAAAAATATTTCAGCATCTACTTTATCGATGGCAAAAACGTACACACCCCTGCAGCGGGCACCAGACACTGTCAATTCTGAGTACCATTGAGGGAATCGTTGTTTACTTTTTCGTAAGTTTTTTTTTTCTCCATACTTTGGTGAATCTGGAATTGAACTCAGTGATATACTGGTATGCTGCATTTATTCTCGTGCGTTGATTGCGTAGGCCACATTAGATGAGTGATCGCGGTTTGATTGAATACGTTGATGTTCAAAAGATTGAAACAGTGTGAGCAAAAACACGGTTCTGGAAGATATGGGAAGAGTCGTATGAAAGAATATTACTAAGGACTGAAACATGGAAGATCTGCAGATCCTCAAGAAGCTTCCCTACTTGCGTGTTATTAGATTGTATATGAAAGGTAAGTTTAATGAAAGCTATTGTCTAGTACCAGTGAGCGGTGATTTTTGTGCTTATATGTGCCGGATTTCATTCCTGAACTCTCTAAACTATTCTGCAAGTGGCATTTTATCCGAAAGTAACTGGAAGCTGCGGCCGCAAGGGCTGTTGTTTTGGTGTTACATGTAAGCGTAATAGTGTTATGCCCATTTTTGTGCCAAAAATACTAAACAATAGCACTGTAAATCAGATAGCAATGGAGATTAACATGATGTCCTCTTATTTAAGCCGTTAAATACTAAATATAGTGAAAAAAATGTTTAAACCATCGTTTTTGTCACTGCAATTTTGTTAAATTTTATTATTGAAAATTATTTAATTATTATTCAACGTATCGTTATTATATATTTAATGATACTTGAATAATTTTAAATTGTTGAAATTTTTCAACCCCTATCATTTTATCATTAAACGATGACTACTTGTATAGTTATTATTGCACCAATGGACAACGTATAATATGAATGATGCCATGAATAGTATTTTTCTATGCGGGACGGCTTTGGACCCATTGTGCATTGTCGAAAACCGCAGTGATCTGACTTCTGCTAAAAAGACGGGTTCCATTCCCGAACAGTCCAGGATTTTTCGTAAAGGAAACTTCCATGACTTTCTTGGACACAGAGTATCTTTTTGCCTGCCACGCGATATGTACATGCAAATTGGTCATTGACATTGACAGGGGAAGCTTTCAGTTAATAACTGTTGAAGTGCTTATAATCTAATCTAATCTAATCTAATCTAACACATGCGCAGCCAGTACAAGAAAGCATCCTGGAAAATAATCAGGTTAGATTACGCCCAATTATTTTTCTTGTCATTATTGATGCTTGCAGCATATCAAAGATATGACACAAGCGTCAAAGCGGCCAGGCCTACTGCGCAGCGTTTACCGCAAAGTTGAATCCTAGAAGCGTTTCGATGCCAATAAACTTTCGTTTAACATCGAATCACTTCTCGAATCTTCAGGGGAGGAAGGATGCGTGGACATACCGTACCAAACGCTCCGAGATTGTAAATAATATCATATTGTTACATATTGATTATTATAGTGAAATATGAAAGCATGAAACATTCTCACCAAGTTTGTCGCTATCCATTTGACACCTCACTATTTTTGTGCCAGTCACATTTTGAGGGATACCGGGATACTGTTGATAACTGCTTGAAAATAACCACGGAACAAAAACACTCGCGAACATGATTATTATACGAATGTTCTAAAGATTTTCTGGTGACACTATGCTCAAACCGATCTCACTGTATCATCCTGATTTTTAATTTCAACACAAAATGGACAAAATAATACAGCACTAGAAACAGCACATGATAATCCTTTAGATATTTAGTGAGCATTTAACAAAATAAGCAACGCCATGCGTGTTCGCCTATTCTTGGTCGCGGCATATTACCAAACCGGTCACCAGTGCAAGGGAATAACGACAAGCCCTTTGAATTCGGTCACAATCACAGTACGGGAACCGTCAGTTTCAAAATAAAGGCTTCACTAATGCAAAATCCACATTTTTGTGCCTAATTCACTAATGCAAAATCGACATTTCTATAAAACACACGCGTGCTTCTTCCGGATGGCGTAGCACCATCCAAATTATCACCAAACCACACTAAACGGGAGAGCAAAAAAAAAAAAAAACCGTGACAAGAAAAACAAAATCACGTCCGACCGCGGCGAGACCTACTTCCTAATAACTGTTGAAGTGCTTATAGAACACTAAGCTGAGAAGCGGAGTATGTTCCAGTTAGGACGTCACGTCAAGAAGAAGAAGAAATGGGGCACGTTCGGTGTAGTACTAGATTTGTAGTAATGAGCTGAATTGTTGTATGGTGAGAAGGTCAATTCTCCGTTTCTGCAATGAAATGGTTCAAAATGCGTGGGTATTATGATTCCTAGCTTAATTTGATCCTGTTTGAGCAAAATTTTGGGTAACTGTGTTGTTGCAAGAAATGGAAAAAAAGCAACACGGTTACCCAAAGTTTTGCTCAAACAGCAACAAATTAGGCAAGGAATCATAATACCCACGCTTTTTTGTACCATTTCCTTGCAGAAACGGAGAATTCGCCTTCTCTCCATACAAAAAATCAGCTCATTACTACAAATCTAGTACTTCACCGATCTGTCCTATTTTAGGATAGATCGTGAATATTCAAATATTTCTTTTATAGAATATGTTTTAAAAAATATTTGAATATAACAGTTATTGATTCATTATGAAACAAAATACATAAGCGATCAATGTCATACCAATCTACGATGACAAAGTTTCTGCTCAGTCAATTCTCTATAACACTCGCTATAAAAAGTCAAAAGGCAAAAACTACTAGATGTGCATCAGATGCAAAAATTCTCAAAAGATAAGTCGCTCCAATTCCACCATATTCCACATGTGACAGCATCTTCACACGTGGCACTGCATTATCATCCAACTCACATGGTAGCAATAAAGCTCCACGGGAAAGTAGCACAATAGATCATAATCCACGTGGTGCCGAAGAAAGAGATATTCACCATCTTCCACCCTTAGGATAATGGTAAATACTTAATGCAGTATGCGCCTGGGTAGGTGAAATGTTCCTATATTAATTCCGTGGTGTTTTATCGCTAGAACGGGATTTAGAAAAAATCGTATTTAGTTTTACAATTTGACTTTTTTTTTCTTTGCTCTGAATTGAATATTTAGCTATAGTTTTTAATTTTACAATTTGTTCTATTTTTGGCAAATGAGGATGTTTCAAAATTTTAAAGAATTTAAAGAATTATAGAAACATCATTTTCAGGGGTTATGGCCCACGAAGACTATTTGTCGGAAGGGGCGCATTTTTTGGAATCAACTCTATGCTACAATCAAATTTCGAAATAAAAATGAATCACAGTGCAGTGCAGCCTAGCGGATTCATTGCATGGCAAACTTTCAACAATATATCATACTTACAAAAGTTTCTCCACCAAGAGGCTTTAACACCCATTTCAAATGCCCTAAAAGTCAATCCCACCTTAAAAGTGCTGTAATATTTCTCAACTCGCGGACATTTACGAGATGATTGCAAGTTGTCTCGTTTCATGGATTGATTTATTTTACATCGCTGCCTGTCGAGAGGCAGGCACTTCATCACTTGAGCATCAAATGGGAAGCGCGTCAGCGATTGATCAGAAGCGTTTCATTATGATTCAATGATGCGTATCGATTGTATTGATAGATTTATTCTACCTACAGCAAATTTAAATTTGCCCAAGTCTGGAAGTGAAGAAAAGTCTAAGGAAAAATTGAACTAAGATTTATTTTTGTATGGTTAGTTATCATAACGCTTAAGAACTTGTTTTAATGTAAAGTATTAAAATGTGTAATGTTATCAAAATTCTTTTACTAAAATGTATCAAACGTTTGAATGACACTCACAAGCTATCGAGTTGACTCCGACATGTTCGTTCACCCAATAAAAAAATGACACCCGTTAATAAAGAAAATGGTCTTGTTCGATCGAATATCACCCACGGCGAAGACGGGACTTTTTGGCTCCATGTTCACTCCGATGTCAACTGCACACTTATCCTGGAGGTTTCGATTCCCGCCAGATATGGGGGAGGATGCTAATTTGGCTTGTTTCTGTCGAAGAAGGATGCAACAGCAGCACAAATGTGGAAGTCATAGATAGGGTCTGGGACCATTTGGGCAGGAGCACCTATTTTGGGCACTTGCTGGTATTACTCAGTCAATTTCAAACCGATTGACTTGAACTTTTGTACACGGCTAGATACTGTGCGTATCTGATCGTGTCTCAAAAATCAAATCAATCGGTTTACAATTGACTGAGTTATAGCAGCAAGTGCCCAAAATAGGTGCTCCTGCCCAAATGGTCCCAGACCCTATACCATTTTTTTTCGGCATAATTGGAAATGTAATCCGTGTGGGGTGGGCGATGGACGGATACCCGACAGTGCACTTGCTCATGTTACGCTATTTTTAGCAGTGCAGGATTCATATGTCAAAATAATTCAGTTGACTTCTACTTATATACTGTGGATTATGGAGAGAGCTCGTAAATTTGGCCGGTATACATATCTCGCGCTCAGTATCATACGGGCGTATCTACAATGATCGATTTCTCTTCATCGATTTTCTCTTCGGCTAATAACTTGGCCTGCAAATTTTGGTTGTTTTTGTTGTTTTAGTTGCTAGTCCTAGTCGTCCTTCACCGAAATACACCGAGAGATAATCCGAATATTGGTCGTATTTTTCGAAATAATGCGAAGAGAAAATCCACGAAGAGAAATCGATCATTGTAGATACGCCTGTATGATACTAAGCACGAGATATGCTATTTTTTGAGAAGTAGAACCCTTACACAAAGGTGGCCTACACTTGCATGAAAAACAAAAATTTCGAAAAATATTAAGTCTTACCTCTTAAATCAGGTGTTTTGGACCCCAAAAGCTACGTTCAAAATTTGAGCAAAATCAGTCAAGTCTAAGGGAGCGCTCAACATGCTTGAAGTTTGTATGGGAAAACTTGACCAAATGTATGCTGAAAACTTAAGTTTTCATGTTTTGCCGCTAGGTGGCACTGACACTGGCAGCGCTCAACAATTAAACCATTTGGTATTATTGTAGAGTACTATACGCCAAACAACTTTGAAGACCGCAAAGTGAACCGACGCCTGGTTTTAAAGTTACACCCTAGGTAAAGAGAGGCTAAACTTAATTGTTGTTTTTCTCGTACATGTAAAGGAATAATATCAATAATGAAATCAAAATACTTCGCCTCACTTTGCCTAGGGTATAACTTTTTTCACAGCCGTCGGATCACTTTGCGGTGTTCGACAAAGTGTTTTGGCATATAGTTATCTACAAGGGTTTGATCATTGAACGCTTACAGCGCTACCTAGCGGCCAAAATCGAAAACTTAATATTTCTGCATACGTTTGGCCATGTTTTCCCATACAAACTTCAAGCATGTTGAGTACCCCCTTAGGCTTGACCGATTTTGCTCCAATTTTGAACGCAGCTATTGAGAGTCCAAAACAACTGATTTAGGAGGTAAGACGTCGTACTTTTCAAAATGTTTGTTGTTCATATAAGTGTGGGCCACCATACTCCACACACTACAATTCAAGTGTACAATTTATTCGTTCAAATTTCCCACTAATTTAAATCGAGCGAAGCAAAATTATTGGAAGTCTTAGAAAGGTCTTTGAAGACTTGTTGGAGCAAAAAATAAAGTAGGTACGAAATAAAAACACCGAAATGTTTGCTGGAAAAAAATGTGTAAGTAATTTTATGTGGAATTTCTCCGGAGAATCTCCAAAAAAATATCATTGAAATTCATCAACAAGTCTAAAGGAATAAAAAAAATCAGTTGCAAAATTATGAGTCGACATCCTACAGGGGAAGGCCAAAATATTAGCGATAAACAACTTTTTTTTTTCTCGCAAAAAAAAGTCCAACAAGCTGTTACTTTTCATAGAGTGCATCAAAAATTCTAAGTGCATCATGTGCCAAAAATAAACATTTCCCACCAACACACCAACATCCGCATGACCTTGTGCAGGCGCAGAGGATTCAACGGCCTGATGTGGGCAAGCGATTGCAATCATCATTTCCCTCCCCTTCCCCATTGACCTGCAACCTGACGCAGCAGGCACCATTGTCGCCTAAAATACAAGACCACCAACGCTCACACACTGAAGATGCCTGTTAGTCCCAAGCAGCTATCTCATTCGTTCCTTGTGTGAGTGTAGCTGATCTGGCGATACTGGAGTAGCAACTGCGGGCGGTCAATCAAGCTCAAGCTCATTGGAAAACTAATGATGGATTAAACTTTTTGGATTTTTCTCGGAATTAAATTTTGACATCCAATAAAGTTCTACAGTAGACGCTCGATAACTGCAACATGTTTACGTTTCACTTAGCGAATAAAATTCGATAACTGCAACGACTGACAGACGTCAAAGAACTGTCAGTTGCTGCAGAATGCAGCCAATGTGCATACGAAAAACATCGCACTGCAACAAAAGTGCATGCGAAAAACATCGCATCGCCGTTGACGTTTCGTTTTGAAGGATAGCGGTGCGATAACTGCAAAATTGTTGCACTTAGCGGACTTGCAGTTAAAAAGCATTGCAGTTAAAGCGTTTGCACCGAGCGAACGTCTACTGTACTTTTGTTCTCAAGAATAAATTATATTAGAGCCTATTTAGATTGAAGAAACAACACATTTTTATTTGTTTGTGTAGTGTGGTAAATTTGACTTATTCTCCTCTGTATGGGTGAAAACGTCAAGCCTGTATAACTTTATTCGTTGTGAGAAAATTTTGCATTATTTGCATTTTAGAACGTAGTATCAAGTATCAAAATATTGTTAATCTTTCTTCGAATTTCGACTGTTGATGATTATGTTTGGAGGTTATGGCTTTCAGTCTTTGGAGGAATAGCTCAAAAATTGATTCTTAAGTTTTCATCCGACGTTTCGGGCGCTATATTGCGCCTTCTTCAAGAAATTAACTATGCTCCGTTCTATCGCTCATAATCACGATAGAACAGAGCATAGTCAATTCCTTGAAGAAGGCGCAATGTAACGACCGAAATGTCGGATGAAAACTAAAAAATCCGATTTGAGTTATTCCCCCAAAGACTGAAAGCCACAACCTCCAAACATATATTGTTAATGAATGCTCAAAATTTTCGATTCACTGGTTCTGGAGATATGACAGTTCAAAAAATAGTTGTCTAACTAATAGTGTTTTACTAGAACGGTTCTAGCTTTGCGAAAGTTTAACCAATCGAGCACAAATTTGTACCAATGATGCACATATAATAGGTTGACAAACAGTCAAAATTTTAGAATTTTTGATGCACTCTATGAAAAGTAACAGCTTGTTGAACTTTTTTGTGAGATAAAAAAAAGTTGCCTATCCCAAACCTTTTGACCACACCCAGTAGAAGGGCCGTCCAACATAGCTCAGGTGCTTACAAGTTTCTGCCTCATGTATCCACGAGTCAATCGGTGACAAAGAATGCCAGCTAAGAGTTTTGTCTTATTTAGCTGGCAGTGCAGACTGAATCCAACTTTTTTATTTAACTTTTTTCCAATATAGACTTCGGCAAAGTTGTAGATAGGCTCAATACAAATATCAATGACTATCTTGGATTCAAATGGATGCAAATCAAACCTCACTAGTTTTAATATGTATAATAGTTACTTGAATCTCCTGATGTTTTCATCTGTATCGTGAGTATTCTTAGCAAGGATTCTTAATCTAACTACACTCTATTTTTGGCGCTAAAACAGTAATATAAGTTTTTGTATGTCATTTAAACCTCATTAGCTTCAGTGAAGTGATAAATATTAACTATTTTTTTTAAATAATGCGATAATAATTCGATGGTTACCCTAGTGATTAAGGCTATGGATCGCCAATCCGATGACGGCAGGTTCGATTCCATTTATTTGTTCGTCGAACAAAAAAGAACAAATTTGTTGTCCCCGACGCCATGATGAAAAATAGTCGAACACTACCGCCTCCTCTAACGGTTTGCGTTGTTTTGATAGCTTTACTCCAAACCCCCGTATATAGGAAAAGGCTCGCGTCTGCGCTGATTTGACAGAAGCGTTTGCTCGCTTCGCCGGTCGACCGTTAAATTTAGGGGGGACAGTTTTAAACACCACTGTCACGTCGGTGTGAAGGCATCATACTAATGTCGTTTTCGTTTTTGCGTCGGTGCTACACCACTTCGTGCTACACGGAGCCGCCAAACTACCCAAAATTGAGTTCTTTTGACGCAATCCCATACTTCGGCCCAATAAGCCAAATTTGAGTAAATCGATTAAACTCACACTAGGTAAATTGCCTTCACCTCCAGCAAAAACATTTACTTAAGAGTAGGTAAATTCAACCCAAGACCCCCCCTCATTCAACCCAAATTTGAGTAAACCTGCATTTACCCAAAATTGGCTTATTGGGCTCAAGGACCCCCGTCGGGTAGATGCTTCTCTGTTTGTTTTTGACAACATCGGTGAGGGAAAGAGGGAAAACAACCTAATTTTGGGTAACTAGTTTATTCGATATACTCAGCTTTGAGTAAAATCGACCCAAAAATTAGGTAGTTTGATTTATCCGTGTACACTTTTCACTGAAAAAACGAACATTTTTGGTGCAGTTGCGTTGGTGTGCGTAAATAAAAACCAAAATATTTACAACTTTGCAAACGCTGATTGGTGGACACGGTGCGCACCTGCTACACTCTCGAATTTTTGAGTGCTGCACTATCTTGAGCGGTGCAGAAAAAGTGCTACACCGGTGTAGCATGAAAATCAAAAACGAACATTTTTGGTGCAAAAGTGCTGCACCGGTGTAGCACCACCGTAAAAATGAAAACGACATAACTAATGTCGTTTTCGTTTTTGCGGTAGTGCTACACCGGTGTAGCACTTTTGCACCGAAAGTGTTCGTTTTTGATTTTCGTGCTACACCGGTGCAGCACTTTTTCTGCACCGCGCATGATAATGTAGCACTCAAAAAATCGGGAGTGTAGCAGGTGCATACCGTGTCCACCAATCAGCGTTTGCAAATGTCGTTTTCGTTTTTACGGTGGTGCTACACCGGTGCAGCACTTTTGCACCGAAAATGTTCGTTGTTGGCAGGCCCCTGGCATGAATGAAATTTATCGTAGCCAACATCTAACTGCCTTATACTCATATTCGTGCAAATTGAAACGAGCGTGTAATCAACAAACGCAGCTTTTGTTTGATGTTGTGAGCCACACACGAAATCACATTCACAATGCGTGTTTGTTGGGTTGCTTTATTCAACTAATCGCATGCTCCTCTTACCGTACATTAATATTAAAGCGAGTTTGAAGTGTTTTGTGATCATAAGCGGCGGAAAAAATGATTCCAAAAAGTGATCAACAAACCAAAATAAACGTTAAACAAAAAATTGTTGATGTTTTCGCATTTGACAGTGGGCGCTATTTATTAGCGCCCAGGACATCCTGTCTACCATGATTCCAATGCATTGATATAAGCCGTGTCAGGGGCCTGGTTGTTGGTTTTCATGCTACACCGGTGTAGCACTTTTTCTGCACCGCTCAAGATAGTGCAGCACTCAAAAATTCGAGAGTGTAGCAGGTGCGCACCGTGTCCACCAATCAGCGTTTGCAAAGTTGTAAATATTTTGGTTTTTATTTACGCACACCAACGCAACTGCACCAAAAATGTTCGTTTTTTTTCAGTGAAAAGTGTAGCACGAGGTGGTGTAGCACCGACGCAAAAACGAAAACGACAAAAGTGTCAATATTTTGGTGTTTATACACGCACACCAATGCAACTGCACCGAAAATGTTCGTTTATTCAGCGAAAAACCGCCGCAAAAACGAAAACGACATAAAAAACGACAAATAAAAAAGTTGAATTTCGTAGCGCCGCCTGTGGCAAAGTTGGGAACTAAAATCAAACGCCATCGGATGCGTCCTTTATTTTAATTTCATCTGAAGACACCATTGAGTTGTCCAAAAAATGTCTCCTGAAACCTAATGCAAGCCTATCCATATACGTGAGAACAAAAGATGTTTACAAAGTTCTTACAGATAGATTAACACGGGAAATCTGAACACAAACCACTACCACACAGGAATTTGGATTGATCAATGCCGATAGAATCACGTTTAACCCTCCTAAGATATTAAGCCAGGCGCACCACGATGGCGTATAGTGTACATTAAGCGAGCTTTTTTGGGTCATATTGAATCAATTGGGTTTAAGACGCTACTGAAAAGAAGTTCACATTTTTGGGCTTTCGTTCAAACGTACAGCGTCTGTTCATCCATCGGATCGGTTGAGAAATGCCGAAGACGGCTAATAACAAGACATACAGCTCCCACCCTGTCGCAGGCGACATGGTTGGAACGCCCTCAACGATTCACGTGTACATGCTAATACGTGCATGTAAATTGTAGTATCGCACGCACACTCATTCATGATGTTGTTCCCTGAAGTCGTTCGCGGCGCAAGTGTGCTTGTAGCTCCCACAGTATATGGAGCAAGAGGGTAGATGTCGGTCTTGTTAGGGTAATTGTTCCCTTCGTTGTGGTAGTACCTATTGTTGCGGTAGTGGCAATTGAGCACTTTTTCGACTGAAATGTTACCAAAAGGCATTTTTAATACACCTAAACCTTATTTTACGTCCACTATTGGCTTAGCGAAAAAAAATTCTACCGACAAAATAATGATCAAAATACACATTTTTATATTTTTGTACACTTCTCTTAATCACGAAGATGCTTTAAAAAATATAAAACTGTTGAGTTTGCTCATTGTCTTAGCGGTAGAATTTTTTGTCGCTCAGCCAAGCATGGACGTAAAAAGAGGACGAGGGGTAGATGTCTCTCTCTCTTATTGGCGTAACGTCCTCATTGGGACAAAGCCTGCTTCTCAGCTTAGTGTTCAATGAGCACTTCCACAGTTATTAACTGAGAGCTTCCTCTGCCAATGACCATTTTGCATGCGTATATCGTGTGGCAGGCACGAAGATACTCTCTATGCCCAAGGAAGTCAAGGAAATTTCCTTTACGAAAAGATCCTGGACCGACCGGGAATCGAACCCGTCACCCTCAGCATGGTCATGCTGAATACCCGTGCGTTTACCGCCTCGGCTATATGGGCCCTTGAGAGGGGTAGATGTATTATGCTTAAATTATGAGATTGCACCATTTGTGTGCTTAAGATTTGCTCTAAAACCTATTAAAACAAATATTTTCCTTAAATTTTTTGCTGCTGTGTTCCTATTGTTGCGGTATCCCATATGATTTCAATGGGATACCGCAACAATAGGAACCAAAATTAAATTTTACCTCCATAATAGGAACAGGCAATAGGCACTGTTGTGGTAAGCGATTTATGATCGAAAACAGAGAGAAACGATAGTTTTTATATTTTTCCAAGCAAATTTGGATAGAAAACTACCAACTAACGTTTTGCAACCCTTCATTAGATGGTACGATCATTGTTTTTAAAATGAATTTACCTTAATACCACAACGATGGGCACACTTTTCCCAAGTAACAATTCCATCGCTGATTGGTTTTGTTTGATTTTTATTAAGGTTTTATTACAGCAATAATTAAAACTCTCAGTTTTATGACTGCTTTTATGAAAACCATTAATAAAATGTTTTATAGTATACTTGAAGATATCCATAAAGACAGATTTTAAGAGTAAACAAAACTTTCCGATATGTAAACCTTATGGCAATCATTATTAGGGTAAAAGGGTATAATGCGCCCCACCCACCGGGGCAAAACGCCCCTCTTCATTTTCTAGCGATTCAAGCGCTTTCCGCATGCGTGATCGATTATAAATCTCAAATATTGAAGAATTATTGCCATCAAGCGGGTCCGTTAGTGGATTGGTACAGAAAATTATTAAAAATATCAAAAAGTCTGAAATCGAGGCTTTTGGCGTAATATTTTACCTCTTGTGAGCTGACTTCATTGTAAACGAAGCTAGCTCTGTTCGCTTGTGTTACTTTGCAACTTTTATGCAGTTAAACACTTGTTGAAAGACCCTGCTAGGATAAGCATGTGGTGGAGTTGTCCCCTGGGACAGTTTTATCACGGGGCTGGACGTTTTTCTTTTGATGGGGCGTATTGCCCCGTTTGTTTTGAAAAGGCAAAATTTGGAACGTTTTCGAAAAACGTTTGAAAGTTTCCATAGCCACCTCTCCAAAGGCAAAGTTTGCGTGCAACACTTCACTAACTTTAGTAACAACGATTTGCAGTGAACAATAGGTGGAATATGGCGCCAGTTTCAGATATATTTCCATTTCTGCTTAGGGGGGGGCATATTATACCTGTTTACCCTACTATAGATAGTAGAGTAAACATAGATCCGTCGATGATGAATCCGTTGTATCCAGGCCCCTGGCATGAATGAAATTTATCGTAGCCAACATCTAACTGCCTTATACTCATATTCGTGCAAATTGAAACGAGCGTGTAATCAACAAACGCAGCTTTTGTTTGATGTTGTGAGCCACACACGAAATCACATTCACAATGCGTGTTTGTTGGGTTGCTTTATTCAACTAATCGCATGCTCCTCTTACCGTACATTAATATTAAAGCGAGTTTGAAGTGTTTTGTGATCATAAGCGGCGGAAAAAATGATTCCAAAAAGTGATCAACAAACCAAAATAAACGTTAAACAAAAAATTGTTGATGTTTTCGCATTTGACAGTGGGCGCTATTTATTAGCGCCCAGGACATCCTGTCTACCATGATTCCAATGCATTGATATAAGCCGTGTCAGGGGCCTGGTTGTATCCAAACGAACTGTCAAAATTTGTATCAAAACGAGCATGACGTCACGATTCCAATAACAACAATGGAGCGCATGACGTCATATTCAACAGTCGCACTCCTGAAAAATACTATTCGCACGCTTGAAACATTTGACTCAGTGATGTCCGCAGATCTATGTTTACTCTACAATCTATAATTATTACCGCAATAAAACTGATGTGACGTGTAGAGTTTCATCGAGCGACCCCCCGGTATCGGGCGACGCGCGCTCGGCGCGAACATGAGTGGAGAGAAAGAGAAGAAGATGTCAGTTTTTTTCAGTTGGAATAAATACGTTGAACAGTTCACACGCAGTGTTTCGATTCATTTGCAAATCCTCAGAAAAACCAATTCCTCCGATCTATTTCCCGAACATTTTGGTCCATTCGAGCCAGATGAACGTTTTTGTGATGGTTTTTTGTTGATTTGTGGTGAAATTCCGGTAAAACGAGAGAACTTTCTAATTTCCACCGTGTGGAAAATTCAATCGGCGACGACGCCGAGGACGCGTCAGTGCAGTGTGTTGTGCGTACGCGAAACATGTATGATCGTGTTCGAAACACCGATTCTAAGTGAAGGGAATTCCCTGAATAAATTTGAACGATTCGTGAACGAACAGTGAAAAGTGGTGGTCCAATGACCGAAGAAACTCCTTATACGCTACGGAGTAAACACCCGAGAAAGCTTCTTGGTTCTGTGAGTGGTACACCGGCGGCGATTTACGAGTCCGTACAGAAGCAAAAGCAAGAACAAGTGAACAAAGAAATGGCGAAGAAACTAGACAGAATTCTCGATCATCGTGATCTGGCGAAGGAGCGGATGCTCCGGATACGCGAGAGTTTGAAACAGGACGTCCTCAACATTCACTGGCTCAAGCTACAACTGGAGACGCTTCGTCAGTGTAACGATGAACTGCAGAAAACGTACATCGAAATCTGTGACATTGTTCCGCGAGAGCAGCGAGATGAACACAAGCAAAATCACTTCCGCTGCGAGGAGCTGCATAACGAGTTGTTTGTGTACATCCAAACGGAAGTCGCGAAGTGGAACGCGGCAGAAGAAGAAAAACAACGAGGAAGAATGAGTGCGTTAGCTCCTGTTTTCGTACCGCAGCAACCGGTGGCAGTGAACAACTCGATGCCTCACTTACAGGTGCCACTGCCAACATTCGATGGCAGCCTTGAAAATTGGTATTCCTTCAAGTGTATGTTCAAAACCATAATGAACAGGTACCCCCACGAATCCCCGGCCATCAAACTATACCACTTGAAGAATTCGTTGGTCGGAAGCGCTGCCGGTAAGATAGACCAAGACGTAATCAACAACAACGATTACGAATCAGCGTGGAAGATGCTTGAGGAAACCTACGAGGACGAACGACTCATCATCGATACCCATATAGACGCCTTACTCTCGTTGCCCAAGATGACGAGTGAGAACGCTACTGAGTTGCGGAACTTGCTCGATGCTTGCATGAAACACGTTGACGCACTGAAGAACCGGTCGTTACCCGTTGAAGGACTCTCTGAGATGATCCTGGTCAATGTGGTAGCGAAACGATTGGACAAGGAAACCAGGAAGTTGTGGGAGTCGCAGATTCCGGCTGATGAGTTACCTTCGTACACTGATATGATCGACTTCCTTCGAGACCGGAGTCGCATACTACAGAAGATGAAAAGCTACGAGCAGTACCCACCGGCTCCAACTAAGCAAAGAGGAAAATCCATTGACCAGAAGCCCACCCAAGCCAGGAATGTTGCACAAACTTCAACGCAATCCAACGAAGTGTGTGCATGTTGCAACGGCGAGCATGTGATCTACAAGTGCGATGTATTCGAGAATCTCACAGTGAGCGACCGATACACCAAAGTGAGACAAGCTGGCCTCTGCTTCAATTGTCTACGGCGTGGGCATCGTACTGCAGATTGCAACTCAGACAGGACCTGCCGAACATGTAAGCGTAGACATCACAGCCTTCTCCATGAAGAAAAATCGACGACCACACAGCCGCAGGTTAGCCAACTTGCCGTGGCAGTAGAACCAGTCGCAGAAGAAGATCCAGAAAATGATGAACCAACGCAAGGATCGGTGAATTGTGCCCGTACGGGCATGACGAAACAAGTGCTCCTTTCGACGGCTGAAGTACTTGTTTGCGATGCAAGCAACAGACGGGTGCTATGCCGTGCGCTACTGGATTCCGGCTCCGATGCAAACCTCATCAGTGCGGCACTTGCGAAGAAGCTCAACATCATCCTACAACATGTCAATATTCCGATTAGCGGCGTCAATAACGCCGCAACCCAAGTTAAGTATAAACTTCGTACCAAGATCAGCTCACGCGTTAATTCATTTGACGCAGTTCTAGATTTCCTGGTCGTGCCGACGATCACTGCTAACCTGCCCGTCACGAAGGTGGACACGCGCTCCTGGAACATACCCGCTAACATCGCTTTGGCGGATCCGTCGTTCCATGCTCCGGACGAAATCCAGATGATCATCGGTGCTGAATTATTTTTCGAGCTGCTCAAGGGCGGCCGCATGAAACTCGCTGGCGGAACACCGATGTTGGTAGAAACGCAACTTGGATGGATTGTAAGCGGTCCCGTCAAGGTCAACCGAACCGGTCCCGCACGTAGCGTATGCCAGTTCAACCATGCTGAAGAGCAACTTAACCGCACACTTGTGAGGTTCTGGGAGATAGAGGCGTGCAACGAAGCATCACCGTACACACCAGCGGAACAAGCCATCGAAAAGCACTACGAACAAACAGTATCCCGCGACGAAACGGGTCGGTATGTTGTCAGACTACCGTTTAACGAAAACAAAGGTCAACTAGGTGACTCGTTGGAATCGGCCCGATCTCGATTCAACCGACTCCTGCGATCGTTCGTGAACGAAGAAAAAAGGAAGCGCTACTCCGAATTCATGGCAGAGTACCTAGCACTTGGCCATATGGTTGAAGTTCACGATCAGCCCGATGATTGTTACTTCCTACCACATCACGCGGTCTACAAGGAGTCAAGCTCGACTACAAAAATCCGTGTAGTGTTCGACGCGTCGGCGAAGACCACATCTGGTATATCACTGAACGATGCTTTGGGGGTAGGACCGACAGTGCAAAACGATCTCATCACGATTCTTCTTCGATTCTGCTGCTATCCTGTGGTACTAACCGCCGACATTCCGAAGATGTACCGTCAGGTGCAAGTACATGACGACGACAGAAAGTTTCAGCGCATCCTGTGGCTTAACTCCAACAACGAAATAGCTGCATTCGAACTGACAACCGTTACGTACGGTTGCGCCAGTGCCCCCTATTTGGCAACGCGCACGTTGATGCAGTTGGCGAAAGATGAAGCTGCCGAGTTACCGCTTGAATCCAGAGTCATTGTAGAAAATAGTTATATCGACGACTTCCTCACAGGAGGTAACAGTGAGCAAGAGGTGATTGCAATCTACGAGCAACTCACTGAGCTACTGCGACGAGGTGGCTTTGGAATCCATAAGTTCTGCACCAATAGTAAAATGGTTCGTAACATCATTCCATCCGCACTTCAAGAAACACTTTTCGATTTCGAGGAAGCCGACATCAATAACGTCATCAGGACCCTTGGCGTCATTTGGAACCCTGACGACGACTATTTCACCTTCAACGTTAGTCCACTCCATGGTAAGGTGACGAGCACAACGCCGACCAAGCGCAATGTACTTTCTGCCATTGGACAGCTTTTCGATCCATGTGGGTATCTTGGTCCTGTGATTACGACAGCAAAGCTGCTGATGCAAGATCTGTGGAGACTCAAAATAGGTTGGGACGAAGCATTGCCAAAGGAACAGTACGATTTGTGGACCACTTTTCGGGAACAGTTGCCGATGTTAAATGAACTGCAAAAGAAGCGATGTGTTATTTCAAGTGGAGCAGATGTTATAGAACTTCATGGATTTTCGGACGCTTCCAAGCGTGCGTATGGGGCAGTCTTGTACACAAGGTGCATCTCCCCGGAAGGAACAGTGAATGTCGAACTCGTGTGCAGCAAATCAAGAGTGGCACCCTTGAAGCCAATGACCATCCCCCGGCTGGAATTGTGTGGTACACTCCTTTTGGCAAGGCTAGTTGAAAAAACTGTAGCGGCGATGAAAATCCCCTTTTCCAATGTGACACTTCACACTGATTCGCAAGTTTGTTTGAGCTGGCTTGCGAAGTCACCGCTTGCTTTGAATCAGTTCGTTGCAA
Source organism: Aedes albopictus (assembly GCF_035046485.1). NCBI lineage: Eukaryota > Metazoa > Arthropoda > Insecta > Diptera > Culicidae > Aedes > Aedes albopictus. Next base: position 190,040,081 of record NC_085137.1, on the reverse strand, counting down.
ACCGTGTCGCTACTGTGCACGAACTGACGCAGGACTACAACTGGCGTTATGTGCGGTCGCAGGACAACCCGGCCGATATAATTTCACGTGGTGTGCTACCAGCTGAACTGCTTACAGAGGAACAGTGGTTCAATGGGGCTCCAACATTGTGGCAATCGAATTCCCCTAACGAGAAGATACTGTGTTTGGACGACAGCGAACTGCCAGAGTTGAAACCAACGGTGGTCGCCACTTCCGTGCAAAGAAAATCCCATGTAGATTTGACACGGATTAGCAGCTTTCGACGTCTACAACGAGTGTGGGCTTACGTGTTACGGTTCATCGAGAACGTACGCTCGAAGCAACGTAATACATCTGAACTCCAAACGCAGGACATCAAGAAGGCAACGCACACCATCATGATGCTCGTGCAGAGGGAGTCATTTCACGAGCTTTTCGACGCGCTGAAGCAAGGTAAGAAGACGTTGAAGCAGTATCGAGGATTGGCTCCGTTCATCGACGAGGAAGGATTGATTAGGGTTGGCGGGCGTCTTAAATATTCGTCAATTCCCTACGACGGCAAACATCAGATCTTGTTGCCTGAGAAGCACCACGTGACTGAGATACTAGTTCGTCAGCTTCACAACGACCATTTCCATGTCGGTCAGCGAGGTTTACTGTCCATCGTACGCGAAAGGTACTGGCCGATCAAGGTAAAGGTGCTGATCAAACGAATCGTCTCCAAATGCTATGTCTGCTTCCGCCACAATCCACCACCGGTAAACCAGTTCATGGGCGATCTACCAGACTATCGGATTACACCTTCACCTGTGTTTTCGAATACCGGGGTTGATTATGCTGGACCGGTATATCTCAAGGAAGCAGGCAGAAAGAAAACTCTGTATAAGGCTTACATTGCAGTCTTTATTTGTATGGCCACAAAGGCCATTCACATCGAAGTAGTGTCCAGCTTGACAGCGGAAGGTTTCATCGCTGCCTTACAGCGGTTCATCAGCAGACGCGGTATGGTTGCCAATATGTATTCCGATAATGCAACGACGTTTGTTGGGGCTAATCACGAGTTGGCCGAGCTGCGCCAATTGTTCGAGGACCAGGCACACCAACGGCAACTGAACGATTTCTGCACTTCAAAGGGGATCCAGTGGCATTTCATCCCGCCACGCAGTCCTCATTTTGGCGGTATATGGGAGGCTGGAGTAAAATCTGTGAAGCACCATTTGAAACGTGTCGTCGGTGAAACTAAACTGACCTTCGAGGAGATGTGCACTTTCTTGACCCAATGTGAAGCCATCCTGAACAGTCGACCGCTGGTTCCTGTTTCAGATGATCCGAATGATATCGAGGTCTTGACTCCATCACATTTCCTCATTGGGAGACCTGCTTTGAGCGTTCCAGAACCGTCGTATGCTGAGGAGAAGGTCGGCCGACTGAATCGATGGCAGCACGTGCAATTGATGAAGCAACACTTCTGGAGGCGCTGGTCGGGTGAGTATTTGCATTATTTGCAATCTCGACCTAAATGGCATAACGGAGCTGCAAACTTCGAGATTGGTGCTGTCGTCGTGTTGAAGGATGACAACGCTCCCCCACATCTGTGGCGATTGGGGCGCATTGTCGCTACGCATCCCGGACAGGATGGAATGGTGCGTGTGGTCACGGTGCGTGCAGACAACAAGGAGTTCCGTCGAGCTACATCAAAGGTTTGCTTCCTTCCAAAGGTTGATCCGTTGGACTCAACGGGGGGAATATGATGTGACGTGTAGAGTTTCATCGAGCGACCCCCCGGTATCGGGCGACGCGCGCTCGGCGCGAACATGAGTGGAGAGAAAGAGAAGAAGATGTCAGTTTTTTTCAGTTGGAATAAATACGTTGAACAGTTCACACGCAGTGTTTCGATTCATTTGCAAATCCTCAGAAAAACCAATTCCTCCGATCTATTTCCCGAACAAAAACTGTTAAAACTCTCAACAGATGGCGATCCGTTCGATTAGTAACGACATCTGTTGGTGGAAAAGCAGAAACTACGACACTGCTAGGTTTATTGCGGTCATCATAAAAGTTAACTTGCTTTCGTTTTATTTTCGCTGATTATGGTCGTCGCCATATTGAAGAATTAGCTAACGTGAATGAAAAATAGTTAATTTTGCTTTAATTAGCAATGAATTGGTAGTTTGCAACCATTTTCATAACATGCTCACATAAATAAACTCTCTCTGCTGAGTTTTCTTGTGATTCGGGATAGTTTTACTAAATTCACAAATTGATTTATTTCATTCCAAGATAATCAATATTCACTATTTTCGAAGCGCATTAATTTTATGATTCTGCAACCCCAATATTCACGGTAAATTCGAATGCGCATAAGCCTACCAGCACAATAACTACTAAAATACTACTTTGAAATAATCGCTTTCTACTTACGAATGATGTATCCTCCTGAACTTTACGTGTCATCGAAGAAGCTTCTCTGCATCTTGAGCTGTCATAGTTTTTGTTGAAAAAAAACAACAACAGTCGAGAATGGGAAATATTTCAACTAGGTTTTAAAACGGGTTTATTGCTGCTCTTAATGCGGTTTGCAAAACCTCTCCGAGAGTGGTCCACTTAGCCGGAAGATGCTCTTAAAGAGGTTATCAAGAGGTTTTGATGTATGATTCAGTTTTATTGCAAGTTTTATAAAATTGGCCATGAAGATCTCTTGTAGAGCCGAACAAAACTTAAAATGTTACTTGGGTTACCCTATTAGCCGTCTTCGGAAATGCTCTTCTTCCGAAAGCTGTATCTAAGGTGTCACGGTGAATAGAGGAAATTAGGCCTACAACCTACTATTTTCGAAACCCAAAAACCGAACTTTGGGGAACACACATTGGCATTGGGTCAAATTGTGCTACCAATACTCTGGCCTACGAAGTGAAGAAGCTTCTCGTCACCGAGTTGGTTTCCTGCTCAGCGCCAACGCCCACGCTGCGCTGATGATGTGGGAACCTGATTGATTGTCTTAAGTTTATGGAAATAAATTAAATGAAATGAAAATGAAAGGATAAGTGTAGCCTGATACAGAACACGGGTTCGAAACCTTACCGTGATCTAATGTTACGCGCCAACCGATGCTGTTAAAGAGAACTTATACAGCCAAATGAATGCTGTCGAGGATAAGATTCCAAAAGATGATCCCCATGGGCGACTTCAACGCAAAAGTTGGTTCCGACAACTCGGATTATGAGCACGTCATGGAACACCATGGTCTCGGAGAAATGGACAATAGCGGAGAGCAGAGATTTGTGGCAACAATGATATGGTGATTGGGGAATCGCTCTTTCCCCATCGACCAGTAACCAAAGTGACATGGATTTCCCGTGATGGTGTCACCGAAAATCGAATCGACCACATCTGCATCAGCCGAAAATGAAAACTGATGTACGAAACAAACCATCATCTCCTAATCGGTGAGAACCTGCTAAATATTGAGAGGATCCATAGATAGGAGAAAATCGGGCGCCGGTTCAACACACGCTGACTGGAAGACGCTGCGGTGATAAAGTCCTTCGTTAAGGAGCTAGAGAACCGTGCTGCGAATATCCCGGAAGGTGGAAGCATAGAAGATCAATGGAGCGCCATCAAGAACGCCTATATCGCCCCCGGCGGGAACAACGCACCCAGAGAAAACAGTAGTTCACAGATGGCACCTAGAGGAAGGTAGAGGAGCGAAAGAATGCCGAAGCCGCGAAAGGAGCGAGCGAAAACACGAGGAGTCAAAGCCGTAACCGGGCGGGACAAAAGAGCGTGGGCGGACTCCCTAGCCGACGAAGACGAGAAACCCGTAAATACTAGCAACTCTACGATGTCTCACGTCGTCTCAGTAGGACTAAGATGAATGCTACGATACTCGCGTGTCGCGTGGGCAGTTATTGATCGACCCGGCTGACCAACTGAAACGCTGGTTCGAGCACTTTGGAAACCTTTTTCAAGAGACGGCCATGCCATCAACACCTCAGCAAGATCCGCTAAGGGTTCGTCGCATTACCGAATATGGGAAACTGCGACATTTCCGGTTGACCGAATGCAAGGCGTCTTAGTAAAGGTGCCCAAAAAGGGTGAGCTGACTATGCGATAATTCGCGGGGCATCATGTTGCTGTGCATCGTTCTTAAAGTCCTCTGCAAAGTGACGGCAGCAAGCAAGATTCCGTGCCGGACGATCCTGTGTGGACTATATTGTCACGCTCCGTATCATTCAATGAATTTCAAGAGTCTTTCTACCCGGTGTTCATTGATTACGAAAAAGCTTTCGACCGTCTCAATCACGAGTCTCCCTGAGAAAGTCATTGGCCTCATTGAAGCACAGTACAGGGTATTTTCGTGCAGAGTACTGCACAACGATGTTTTGTCCGATCCCATCCGGGTCGTTTCTGGAGCGAGGCAAGGATGTATCCTATCACCGCTATTGTTCCTCATCGTAATCGGCGAGATCCTGGTAGGTGCGATTGACCGTGAACCAAATCGTGGATTTCTTTGGCAGCCCATTACCATGGAGCACCTAAATGAGTTCGAACTGGCTGATAACGTTGCTCTCCTTGCTCAACGGCGCTCTGATATGCAGAGCAAGCTTGATGATCTTGCTAATCGCTCCTCAGCGGCAGGTCTTACCATCAACGTCAACAAGACCGAATTGTTGGATGTAAACACGGTCAACCCTTCCAGCTGTACGGTAGCTGGGCAATCAGTGGAGAAAGTTGAAAGCTTCCAATATCTTGGTAGCCAAATGGCGGCCGATGGCGGCACCAAGATCGACATAGGTGCACGGATCAAGAAGGCGAGAGCTGCTTTTGCGAGTTTAAGAAATGTATGGAAAAACGACAATATTAGTCGGCACACCAAAATCCGAATTTTCAACTCGAACGTGAAATCTGTGCTGCTTTATGCCAGTGAAACCTGGTGTGTATCAGTGGAGAACACTCAACGGCTGCAGGTCTTCATTAATAGATCCCTGCGGTTTATAATTCGTGCATGGTGGCCTCACAATTGGATCTCCAACGTGGAGCTCCATCGTCGATGTCATCAAAAGCCGATAGCGACAGAAATTCGGGAGCGAAAGTGGTCGGCCACAATCTACGCAGGGACGGAAACGAAATCTGCAAGAAAGCGTTAGATTGGAACCCAGCAAGACATCGCAGCAGAGGCAGACCTAGAGGCTCATGATGGCGCAGCCTCAACAACGAGATCAAGCAAATCAACAGAAATTTGACCTGGCCACAGGTCAAGTCGATGGCTGGCAATCGCCCAGGATGGAGATCTTTCAATTCGGACCTTTGCACCACCGTTGGTGCCCAGGACTGAAAGTCAGTAAGTAGCTAGTGGTGCAGCATATGATTCGACAGAATCTGCAGAAGCAGGAACAACAGATGCCATTTGCAGGAAGGAAAAGAGGCGTTGCGATGGAAACAAGTACGTCCAACAAACAAGGAATGCTTTTTCAAGTAGACAAACACCAAAATGAAACACAATTAATTTATTGATAGTTATTACTCATATCGTCCTGATATTTGTTGTTGAACCATATCATATGCTAAATGTAGATATATTTTTAGAAATGTTAGGAAGTATCTACGGCTACAACTGCGATAAGAAGAAACATATTTCAGTAGAACATAAGCAAGTTTAAAACCGTGTCTGTAAATAAATGTGCTGAAATCTAGACAACCCTACCCTGCTGACAACAGCGTTTACAGATTGTATGTGGGCTTTGCTTCTGATCTATTTCCATCAACTGCTGCGCTAGCTGTTTGTGTTTTATTATTTCAAAATTGCGTCTGCCTTTATTTTTTTCTTCGCTTGTTTTTTTTTTCTTTTTCATCATTTAATGTACTTAACTTAATTAGAGTTCAGGACGATCAAAAACCAACTTCGGCCTTAAAGATGGTGCACTCTATTACCAGAGAGTCGTGTTGTTGGTTTCAGACACATGCACACTTTTAGTTTTGTTTTGGGTTTACAACTATCATAAATATCTATATTTACAGATGATCCATTTTGTTTCAGATATAGTCTGTTTCTACATTTGTGTCAGATTCATGACATTTTTTTTATAATAAACTCTAGAAGTGAGTGCACTTTTGCAAACCTTGGCTTGCCGAATGCTACAAGATTAGAAGATAAATTGTTAACAATTTGATTCACGAATTCAACATAGAAAAAAGTAGTTTATCTTCGAACGGGTCCTGTCCGTTCTGGGTTTCGACTATTTTACACACTGTATTATGAAAATGGTTCCTTGTGTTTGTGAGGTTCGGGCAGGTTCCTTCATCGGCGTTCTAGCGAGGGGTGAACCGATCAATGAGTTCAAGTACGTCGCCACCGCTTCGTAAGAACGAGTCTAACCTATGACGAATGGTAGTTTGGTAAATGATGAGAGAAATAAATGTAAGTTAGTTACTTCACACACAATTGTTATTCTCCTCATAGGTACCTTAAACTCCTAAGCTTTCAATAAGTTTGACCATATAGTGCCAAAACGTTGATTTTTTTTATATTAATCTGCGTTGGCAGACGATCTCACATACACACACATATATTTACAACGACAACGAAATGTGCGGAACCGTACCCTCTAAATTTCGCCTCTAATCTAGCCTGCAGTTCGAACAAGTTCCTAATTTGAAGTTATTCTCCTGTCATTAACATACATTCACTTCACGGAGTGTTGCTTTTATATTTCTTTTTGCTCTATTTGGGTGGAACTGTTCGAAAAATAACATTAAAACATAAAAAACGCTACTCGCACACTATCATGCACACACAGTCAAAAAATTCAACAGAATACCAACAATAATTATAAAAAGCTAGTAATGTTTTAGTATCGAAAAGCCAGCAACCTTAAAAGGCATCATGGAAATTCCAGCACTCCGGGTGTTGTGAAATCTAAATTTCCCACACAAAATCCTCCATTTTTTTCCAGAAACTTCTTGTAAGTGCATTACTAGACATTTCTTCGCTGGATACCTCGACCGGTGGCCCAGCTGTTCCACAACAATAACAATCCCACGACCAGAAGAATTCCATCATATGCATATTTTTTCAGGGAACCTAAAAATGCTTTTTTTGCCATTACGTTGTAAAAACATCAACTTTTCACTTAGGAAAAAATGATAAAACGGGCTATTTTTCTTCACCAAAATAAAAGTAGCGAAAAGTACTACTTTACAAGACTTGTGTTGAAAAGTAGCACTTTTCGGCACTTTTGACTATATACGTTTAAGTATGTAAACAATATCAGGATGAACTGAGCATGAGCATGAGCATAGATGACCGCACAATTCGTAGTTGCTACTCCGTGATTGACCAGAGCAATCGAAATTGCACAAGGAACCAATGAATAGGGCTTGGGACTAGCTTACTATTCTCAATGTACACAGTTCGAGAGCTCTCAACTAAAAAGGTCAATGACGGCGCCGGCCATGTCCTTACGGTCACCGAGGATGGAAGGGAATGTTAGTAAGACAAACGTTGTTATAAAGACCGCGACTCGTTGCATCTCCACGTTTGTCTCAGGAAGGAAAACAATATCAGGATGAACTACATATTAAATAAAGTTGGTCAGCCATGATACTCATTCGAAGCTCGCTCTGCAGAAGTATCTAACCTAGAAAGATACTAAAAACTTTTAGTATTTGATAGGAAAGTAAACATATTGACAAATTGAGAGATAAATTTGAGAAAAAAATATCACTACATATTTTGGTGGGATTTGAACCCATGACTCCGTATCGCTAGTCCGGCGCTTTAAGTAAATAAGCCACAGAACAAGTTACGATTCTGCGAAATAGAAAGTCAAATTGGATTCGAAGCATTACGTCTATTTTAGACATGGCCGACTAATATTAGCTGGAAAAGGGCAATACATGATTTGCCTATTAATTGAATGTTAATCCATGGATTTGCATCTGGTTGGCTCCTAGCATCTAGAACTAGGATTTTTTTTTAAATTTCCCTCAAGTCTTTTAATTAGATTTTTTCCAACGATATGATGATGATGATGATTGTGTACCCACCATCAGCGCAAGGATTACTATGGCCGTAGAGTCATACCGGAATGGAATGATCTACCTCATGGTTTGTTTTAGCAGAGTAATTTTTTCAAACGATTTTAGCAGAAATTCTAGTGGGGAATTCGATCAAAGATTCCAACATGGATGTTTCTCCGTGACTTCAATCGAAAATTATTGCAGACTTTCCGAAGTATAAGTTGCTCAAAAGATTGAATAAGAAACTTCCATGGGAAATTTCTTAACATTAAAAAAAATCCTCCAAACATTGAACAATACATATTGTAGTCATTTCCGAATCATCCATAAATGTATCCAACGATTTCACAACGCATACCTTCGAGAATCCCAGCGGATTTTTTTCATAGATTGGTTCTGATATTTCATTTGATTTTTTATTTTCTCAAGGGATTATATCTGGATGCCTCTGAGAATCCCATCAAGGATTAGGTTCCAACAGGTATGTTTGATACCTACATCTTCTTAATCAAAAGAAATATTAAAACATATAAAAATGTCTGGTTTTCTCATTGTCACACAAGTTAATATCATTATCGGAGATAAACGTTGTCTTCCGGTAAGTGACGGTGGATTTACCATTACAATTCACCGATAAAAGCCAATCAAACCAAATAGTAACCTAGGAGGACGTTGACTCAATACAGCGATGTGAGGACACCAATTCTTCTTTAACAAAAGTATTGTAGTCAGCGTCAGCGTTAAGGGATTGAAGATGTTTTTAATCAATGCAAATAGGCCATCTACTGTACACTTTCCAAAATGAGTAAGTTTCTCCTCCAATTCAAACATTTTCCTAACGCAATCTCACGCACATCCCAATCACAAGCATTCAACCATAACGAAAACAAAAATGAAAAAGAAAATTACAATTTACCAGTTTCCACCCCTATTGTTGTTGTGGTGACCGCCGCGGAACTTATTGTTGCCACCGCGGAAATTACCCCGACCACCTCCACCGCCCCGAAAGTAGGGCGATCCATGCCGAGGTCCTCCACCTCCGCCGCCCCCTCGACCACCCCCACCACCCCAGGTGTTGTTGTTGTGGTTCCTGAAGTTGTTCATTTTGTTGTTATTGTTGTTGAACGGCGATCCCCCGAACGGAGGAGGCCTGTTTGACGGGTTGAACTGATTGCCGCCCATTGGCCCCATCGGCGGTGGCTGCTGATGTTGCTGATTGTTCCATAAATGTGGCGGAAGACCCGGCGGTTGCGGTGGATTCAGATTGTTCAGTCCCGCCGCTAAGTTAGGGAATTCTCCGAAGTTGCTCAGATCGGCCAGATTCGGCAGGCCAGCCCCAAAGCTGTTGTTGAACTGAGGTGGAGGCACGTCCCAGTGTTTTCGCTGTGCCTGTTGCTGTTGCGCTTGGAAAGCGAACGGCGGTGGATAGTCCGGATCGGGCAGCAATGGCGGCCGGTGCTGGGGCAGCAGCTGTGGTTGGGGTTGGGGTTGTGGTTGTTGTTGTTGTTGTTGCTGCTGCTGCTGCTGCTGTTGCTGTTGCTGTTCTTCCAGCAGTTGAGGAACCGGAACCGGTATCGGAGGCATGGGTATACTCGCTACACTTTCCTCCTTCTTCTGCACCGGGGCACTCATGAGCGGCATAAACGCCTCGTCAATCTCTTCACCTTCGAAGGGTTCGTACGGTTCGGTCGAGTCATCTATGGGGTCATCATGTAACGCTGAAAGAGAATCATCCGTCGTATTGTTTGCTGCATCAGATTCTATTGGACCATCGTCCGCAGCTACTTTAGTAGAACAGATAGCATTGATATTGCCCGCCACCGGAAGTCGTCCCAAGGTCGACACAGGAGAAGAAGTAGACTTACAATTGGCAGCTGTACTGCCCTTACCTATCGACATCGCTTCCGTAGGGTGCTCCGGGACGTACTCCTCATCCGAGAGGTCCATGTCGACACTCTCGTTGTTGTCGGATGGTCGTCCAGTGCGTTCATCGGCGTCTGGGAATGAAAAATAGAAATGAATGTCAATTAATGGCATTATTAATAATACCCAGGTAACCAATAAGCAGTTAAAATGGCATTAATTCGGCAGTATATGCGCCTTTACAGCAGGTCATTAAATGCTAATCTGCCGTATATCCGCCATTAGTGCTAATTAAATGCAGGTTTTGGCCCAATATACGGCTGATTAAATGCTTATCCCTCCTATCCCCCAGATTGTCAAAAATAAAATCAAATATTTTCCCCTGCCCATTTTACGGCTTTCCTTTCTCTTCTTTTTTCTCACTCTCATATGGAACTTTTGATGCTTGGGGCACGACCTGAACTGCTGTTGCTGTATTTTTTTGCTGCTTTCGGCCAAGTTGGAATTCGATCCCTCGATCCTCGGGTTGACGATGGTGCTGAACTGCGCTACAGGGTAAGCTATAGATGATCAGATAAAGCGCGTTGGATTTTTGATCTATTTGAGGCATGAGTATTACACCGGCAGTTGCTTCGTTAAATTATGAGCTCGGCAGGTGCTGATAATAAAATCGATCATTGGAAACACAACATGGAATTGATTTGCCAAAGCATTTGCCTTCATTTTCCCATTGATTTTCTTCGTCGTTACCTATGTTTGACTGGACATGCGAATGATGATGGCTTCTACAGCAGTGGCACGTAAATAAGAAAGTGAAAATGTGATGTGGTTTAAGCATCACTCATCTCTCTTAGCAGTTTCATGGCAATAAAGTAGCAGTTATGCTGCGTGTTGACCAAAACATATCGTGCATTTGAAATGCTACGAAAATGCTGTCAGATTTTGAGTAGCATTTGAATTGTTAATATAGGACAGTTTTGCAGTCGAACTGCTATGATACGGCAGTAAGCAGGCCGAATGCAGTTATAAAACAGAAATACGGCTTATTCAAATGCTTATTGGTTACCTGGGTATCCAATGCTGTTTTGAACATTGCTTTCGTTTTTGTTGCGTTCCCAACATGAGTATCGCATTTTAACGGAACAAATCTGGTTGGCCTAGTTTAAAAGGAGTTTCAGAAAGATTTCAAATCGGTACAAAGTGATTCGAAGGGGTTCAACGGGGTTTCGGTGAGCTTTCAGGGGAACTTGATAGGTGTTTCAAGGGGGAGCGGGACATTTGGCATAAAGTCATTTGGCATAAGGTCGTTTGGCATAAGGTCACTTGGCATAAAGACATTTAGCATAACGGTCATTTGGCATAATGGACATTTGGCATAATCGAAATGCACCCTTCTTTATTATGCCAAGTGTCCATTATGCCAAATGACCGTTATGCCAAATGTCTTTATGCCAAGTGACCTTATGCCAAACGGCCTTATGCCAAATGACACAGACCCGTTTCAAGGCGTATCATGAAGGTTTCAGCTAGTTTCCTGAGGTTTCATGGGGGTTTCAATGCGTTTCAGGGAAATTCAAGGTGTTCCTAGGGAGTTCGAGTTGATTCATGGAGTTTCAAGAAGCTTTGACGGTAGTTTCAGAGATGTTTCAGGGGCTTCCTGGACACACTGAAACTCCAGGAAACCGATGTGAATTCCTGGAGTTTCATTAAATTTCAGAGCAGTTTCATAGGTTTCGAAGAATTTCAATTTCAGAGGTTCCAATTTCAGGGTTACAAGACGTTTTAAGACATATGAGGTGGTTTCAGGTGGTTTAGCGTTTTTCAAGGGGATTGATAGTTGTTTCCTGGATTTTCAAGAAGTTCAAAAGAAGATTTCAAAGATGTCTCATACAGATTTCAATGCGTTTCCGGGGGTATCATGGGTTTCGGATAAGTTTTCGAGGGTTTCAGAAGAGTTTTGGTGGAGTTTCAAGGCAGGCTTTCATGGGGATTTAGATGGTTCCAGGGAGTTTCAGTGAGGTTTGTAAGTTGTATCAGGAAGCTTTTAATGGAATTTCAGGGATGTTTCAGAGGCTTTCTGGACTTACTGAAATTCCAGGGACAACTCACTGGAACTTCAGGTCCAGTTTGATCTGAATTCCTGTAGTTTCAGAAGAATTTCAAGGCATTTTAGGAGTTACGGAGGGGCATTCTGAAGTTTCAGAAGATATTCTGATGGGTTTAGGGGAATTTCAGAGTGGTTTTGGGAAAGTTTCATAGTGGTTTCAATGTGTTTTAGGTGAGTTTCAAAGGGATTACAAGGTGTTTGAGGAGGTTTCATTTGGTTACATGAAGTTGCAGGGGTTATCGGGAGTTTCGGATTCGTTTCCAGGGGTTTAGAGGATTTTCAATTTCAAGGCCTTTCACGGGGTTTTTGAAGATGTTACCGGGGATTTCAAGAACCTTGTGAGGGAGTTTCAGAAGGATTTCAAGTCATTACAAGGCTTTTAAGAGGTGTTTGCAGTGAAATTTCATAAGGAAGCGTCCATAAGGGGGCATCGATCAAGTACGTCACGATCCTAGGGGGAGTGACAAGTGTGACAAGCAGTGTATTAGGCATAGGAAAAACCCGTACGAAGGGAGAGGGGGGGTTGAAAATTTCCAATTTTAACGTGACGTACTTAATGGATGCTCCCTAAATGACGTAGCATTTTTTGGCCGATTGTTTACTCCTCCTCCCCCTTCGTAGCGTATTTTCTCATACCAAATACACGGCTCGTCACACAATCCCAGCCTCTCTCCTCCCTCCTCCCTCTTTAAATGCTACATCATTTATGGACGTTCCCTAAAAATCAAATCGTTCCATGGCGTTTAAGTGGTTTTGGGGGGTGGGTGGGGGTCTTCGAGTGTTTCGGGAAGGGTCAGAGGTGTTTCAATGAGTTTAAGGAGACTTCGGTGTGGGTTTCCAAGGGATTCAAAGTTTTAGAGGGATTCCAAAGCGATTCAAAGCGATTTGAGAGGTTTCTGAAAATTTCAGTAGGTTCAGTGAATTATAAAGGGAGCATCAACAGGTTTCAGAGGGGTTTCAAGGGATTTTGAAACGTTTTTTTTTGGCGAGCCTACGTCATTTTAACGTTTTGGGGCCTTAATTTGTCCAGACGTAAAAAAAGAAGCTTTTACAACTTTTACGTATTTCTGTAATTTTACATAAAAATGGTAAAAAATATGAAAAAAAAATTTCGGGTGTGTCAGGTTATCCAAACTGTCCTCCTTAAATTAGATCATCGCAACTGTTTTGCAATTCAGTAATAATAAAATTCAGTTTTCCAGTAGGTCCGGTAACCATAGTTGATTATGAAACGTTACTGTGTAAAACGGATATGACTGCTGCTCTGCTACGTGTGTAGACCCGAAGTTCTGTTCTTCGGCGTAGTTTGACTGGTCTGGAATATCCCGAAAGAATTTTGAAATGCTTCATACAATTCCAAGGGGATCATAGATAATAGTTGGATAAGTTATGTTCGAGTTCATATGGGTAATTTTCGCTGAAACCAGGCTGCCATTTACATAAAGTCTGGGTTCCAGAAATGTTTGATAGTTTGATCATCTAATCTAATCTAATCTAATACAAACGCAGCCAGTACGAGAAAGCATCCTGGAAAGTAATCGGGTTAGATCATGCCCGATTACTTTTCTTGTCAATATTGAGGCTTGCAGCATATCAAAGATATGACACAAGCGTCAAAGCGGCCAGGCCTACTGCGTTGTATTTGCCGCAAAGATGATTCTTTGAAGTACCTCGAGTTTTGAATGGTTGTTCTTTCGTCGAAGTAATTCTCGAATCTACAGGGGAGGAAGGATGCGTGGACATACCGTACCAAACGCTCCAGATTGTATAAGGTTAATATGGTTAAAATATATGTAAATGTGTCATATTGGATGATATATAATGTAAATTGGAAAGGTCTCACCCATTTATTGAGCAGCTTCGTAATACAACGTCGATCCTAGAATTCGTTCAATCAGGAATCCGCTGCGACACTGCTGTCACTATAGAAACATTCAAAAAGTAACTACAACTCACACAATTTGTCATCGACAGACCATATTCCGTTTGCGTTCACTTTCAAACTTAACTTATTTGAATACAAGGTTTTCTTTAGTCAAAACACGCGAACTTTTCATCTAGTTCACATTATGAATGACACTTGCTTTGGCGTAATATGTGAAAGCCAATAGGAAAACAAATTGTGCAGCATCACCGCAGGGGGAAACTGATTTTCGTCAGCCAAAACTGTTACAGCTCGAGTACCACGTATAGAAGCGCCAGCCAAACCCAAAGAAATCATTCATATCTTCTGAGGCGCTAAAACATTTCTTCATAAATTTTGTAATTTTTTCAATAAGAACTTGCACTTTTCATTATTTTACCAGAGGAATCCAAACTCAAACATATTCTTCAAACATTCTTGCACACTAAAACTTCCCGGCAGCACACGGGTAGACGACGCACTAACAAACCGACGGTAGCGCGATCAAACCGACATGAAAAAGGTGGCCTCCGGCTACTGATTAGCAGCATCGTCACTGCAAATCACACTCCACTCACTTTGCAAACGCTTCTCAATGGGAAACTATCCGGAAGGCATAGCACCACTATTAACGATTCGGCCGGCTAATTAAAAACAACGCGGAGGCGAAAAACGCGTGACAGAAAATTTTAAAGCACCCGCCCGCGCGCACGGCTTACTGCGATCTCCCAGAAATGTTTGATAGTTTGATCATGTACTTTTTATGGGTTGCTCCAGAAATCTTGACATCCATTGTAAACAATGGAAAATTGGCAATCGAAGTTTTACAAATCGATGTTTTGCAAATAGAAACCTTGAAATATAGTTTGAGAATAGTTGAGAGAATGTTTAACAAAGCTTTAACTCTCCACATTTTGCCGCGGACACTTTGCTATCAAATGGTTTAAGTTTTTATTGAACTGTATATGTATGTGAGTATGTTTGATTAAAATGGATAATAATTCTAACTTTCTTTCAGTTCCTCTTTTCAAATATACAAAATTTGTTTTTCAATATACAAAAGATAAGGACAGCAAAGCCATTTCACTCACCATCGCTAGATTGCGCCGCCTGTTTTGGTGTTGAAACATTCCCTTCCAGCAGCGAAGGAGGTGGCGACAGTGACGACTCGGTTTGATTGCTCATCAGAACCATTGGAGGTTTGCTTATGTCAAAGTTTTCGCGCTCAAAGTTTTGCTATCGATCAGAGAAAAAAAAAACATACATAAAACTGTGTCCATATGCTGTGCCTCTCAAGACCTTACCAGAAAATCATCAATTTCGAGCAGAGACGTCGGTGTCTGCAGCAGTTGAAGTGCATCATCGGCTCCTTTGTCATCATCCATCGCTTCCGTTTCCTCATTACCCTCAACGTCGCCGAAGCGAGAATCGAGCGTTTGCTGCATCGACCGTATCCGCATGTCCAGATCCTTCGGTTCACTGGTGGCGCTGGTGGCTATGCTTGTGCTACTACTGCTGGTCATCGTTGGCATTGAAATCGATACCGGCGCTGCTCCCAAAAGACTTATATTAGGTTGCCTCAGATCGACGTCACCCGTTCCGGTACCCCAAGGGAACGCACTGAGTGCAGAGTCGGCCGCTTTGGCAGCGACCGGCGGCGACACAGGCATCGGAACTGACTTCTCTTTCGGATTAGAAACGGTTTTCTCGTTCCCTTCTAGCAGCAGGACATCGTCGTCATCATCATCGTCGATGTCCTCAAGATCATCCAACCCGGATTTACTCAGCAGTGGACCTGGCGACCCAGTCAACGAAATAAGATTGCGATGATCTACGTCCATCAACCGTCCCTTGTCTTTCATGAAGGCAGGCATTGGCATGTTGGGAAGCTGTCGGTGATCTACGTCCTGCAGAGGGCCGTCTTCATTGACACCGTCGATGTACTCGATCACATTCGAGTTAACACCTTTTCTTTCATAATGAGGAGGAGAAACAGGAGTGTCTAGACTCTGGAAGGAAGAATCCTAAAGGGATGGAATCGTCAGAATCAGGGTAAGACGGGATTACCAACGAAGAATTACGTAAATGTGAGTCTTTAAGGAATTAGTAAATAGATTATGTAATACAAAATGAATAATTGAATGGTAAAGCCTGTTTTCACATATCTCAAAGTGACATTTTCCAGAAAGATGTTTTTTTTCCGAAATAACTTCCTAAAATCAGGAATTTCAGGAAACTTCACTTCGAGAAATGGCATCACGGAAAATGAAATTCCGGGAAATCTAAACTTATTACGATTATATAAAAATAAAATTAAGTTCAAAAATATTGTAAACTAACTGAAACTGATTCAAAAATAATTAGAAAACATCAAATAATCTACCTATAACTTTTAAAATCGAAACTTAAAAACAATGATGGAAATGGTGACATACTGCGTGATTAGTTACATGATTGGGCTAAAGATTTGCTACCATATTTTGTTAAATACTTCCACCTAAGTAAACCATAAAAATCCACCAAACTTACATGTGGTCCATCCCAGGTCATCGACATATCCCACGTTGAATTGTACTCATCAGATCGGTCCAGATTGACAGGGGCAGGTGGCGGATGATGGGGCCCTCGTGGACCCCCGGGTTGAGATCTTCCCGCGGGATAATCCGAAAGCATCGGTTGATTGTACTGTGGTCCGGCACCGTAGCTACGTGCCATGCCCATATTGTGGTGATTGTTCGGCCGTGGACCCAGTCCATAGTCAGCACCCGACGAAACGCCGTAACTGTTGAGGCCGGACGTATAGTCCGGTCCGGCCGCGCCATTTCCATAATCATCCAGCGAGGAGTTACTACTGTGCGACGGAACGTACGGACCAGAGCCAGCAGAACCAGAATTACGCGTTGGAGGAGGCGGGGGTCCTCCGACGGGGGGTCCTACGCCGCGACCAGCGCCGTAGTGCTGGGCACTGGGCGTATCTGGGAAAAACGTTTTAAGAAAATCATTTACACCCTCCGATTCTTCCTTTCTGGAGTTAATCACTTGGATTGGTTGCACTGCGGGCGATAGTACACACACAGGATACAACGGAGATCAGTTAGCAGTCAAAGAAATAAGGGTTATCGTTAGTATGTTCATAAGAGGCTTTTATCAGACTAATGCTAAAACACTTGTATAATTTGCGCGAGTTTTTCATTTTATTCGATTTTTATTTCAAATTAGATCAAAAGTGCTAATGATAGTCGACAAATATTCTGTTATTCACTGAAAATATTTTTCACATTGTTTCTATCTGATTTTCATATGGATCGTGTCTTTTTTATCTGTATTAACGAGATTTTCAGCCCTAGGCTAGTTCATCTCGGGAACCACGCTTTACTTCCCTTCCGAAGGAAGAACTCACATTTTGTGAGTTTGTCGGGAGTGGGATCCGATCCCAGGTCCTCGGCGTGATAGTGACGTGTTCTAACCATCCCACCAGGTCCGCTCCAGCACTGACATTGTCAAGTCTGTACCAGCACCCTAATCCCACTACAAAATTCCCTTTTACCGAGGGTGTCCAAAATAAATATTCGGTGTCCAAATTGCCTTTGTGTCAATATGCGTTTCCTTTAAATTATATTAGAACATCATATAGATTTTCTGAAGTTATGTGATTTTCCAATAGCAACTATATGATTTCTTAGATTCTGTCACATTCGCCCGAATGACAAACGCCCGAATTCCAATCGCCCGGAAAGACCATTCACCCGAAAAATTATTTGCCCGAAAGTCATCCGCCAATTCCATGCAATTTTTAGAACAAGTTTTTTTTTATCTGGTTTGCCATGATCAAACTTTAAGGACAGACGCATGGTGTACTTAGTATCCGGCCAATCGCAAAAACTGCTGGACTAGCGCCAATAATAATCATATCAGCTTAGTTTTAAAGAACGGCCTATGTTTTGAAGAAGGCTTAATTGCTTGTGAAAATATTAATAGGTAACACAGCGCAACATTTTTTTGTCTCAAGAGCAAACTTATGTGTCTCCGAAGGATTTTGGGCCGCTGAATCCGAATCTGGGCTCAGATATGCTCTAACACGTCACAATTTTGAGCTATACCTCAATTTATAAGGCAAAATATGCGATTTTGGGCTTTTTTGACAGCAAGCCATTAAGCAAGGAAATATTTTTTTAAGCAATCAAAAGGTTGTCAATTAACATCTAAATTAACAACTCATACAAAATATTTCGTTTTACCTAATCAAATTCGATAGTTTTAAGCGATTTATGTTAGGTACGATATTTCCCATACAAGTCACCCTCCAAAAGTTGCATGCAAGTTTTCATACTAACATAAAATGCTAATTCGGATTCAGCGGCCCAAAATCCTTCGGAGACACATAAGTTTGCTTTTTTTTTATCTGTATTAACGAGATTTTTAGCCCAAGGCTAGTTCATCTCGGGACCCGCGCTTTACTTCCCTTCCGAAGGAAGAACCCACATTTTGTGAGTTTGTCGGGAGTGGGATTCGATCCCAGGTCCTCGGCGTGATAGTCAAGTGTTCTAACCATCACACCAGGTCCGCTCCTCATAAGTTTGCTCTTGAGACAGACAAAAGGTAAATTTTTGTTACGCTGTGTAATTAATTGTAATAGTATTACTGCCGTGAATCGCATATTTGTCCCATTTGCATGGGAAATCCAGCAAAGATGGGACTGATATGCGATTCCCGGCAGATTATTGATTGAAAGGATAAAAACAAAACTTCAGCACGGAGTAGTCAACACTTTTAAGTTAATAGTGTTCACGATTGATCTACTCGGAATAACTACGTTTCGTTAAAACGTGTAAGCTAGCGGATGCAGAAAGAAACACCAAAACGTAAAAATTCAACACTCTTTTTGAGCAAGCCGTTCTTTTGAAACCATGTTTGGAATCCAAAAGTTGTAAAAGTATAAAACGTCACGGTTCCCATAACAGAACAACTTAAAAGAACAGCCCATGATTTCAATCATGGCAAATTTCTGGTTTAAAATGACATCAAATTGAATTTAATTTCCTTGAAGGTGAAACTAGAAAGAAAAGCCTATTAACAAAAGAAGGGACAAATCCAATTAATGTTTCCAGAACTATATTGCCGTAAATATTTGTAACAGTATAAGTCTCAAATCAGAAGCAAAAACCTTTGACGAAAATGGTTGCAGTTGCTTTTAGTTGGTAATGGGGTTCAGCCATACACATGAACGACGCCTA
Organism: Aedes albopictus; assembly: GCF_035046485.1. Classification (NCBI taxonomy): domain Eukaryota; kingdom Metazoa; phylum Arthropoda; class Insecta; order Diptera; family Culicidae; genus Aedes; species Aedes albopictus. Next base: position 190,020,955 of record NC_085137.1, on the reverse strand, counting down.
AATTGATTTCAGAAGTGTTTTTGACCCTCGTCGTGCATTAGGGTCTTTATGACCCCAAAACGTGCACTACGTTAGCGAGGTGAGCGTCAGCTAATGCACGAATAAAGTTAAGATTATTATGGTTTTCGGGCGAATGGTCTTTTCGGGCAAATGGTATTTACTAGATTGAAAGTAGTGATTTTGTATGGTGGATTGTTGTATGGTGAGATGATCAATTCTCTATTTCTGCAATGAAATGGTGCAAACAGCGTGGGTATTATGATTTCTTGCCGAATTTGCTGCTGTTTGAGCAAAAGTTTGGGTAACTGTGTTGTTGAAGTTGCAAGAGATACATAATACAACAACATAGTTACATAAATTTTTGCTCAAACAGCATCAAATCATCAGCGGGTCTCCAGTTAGCCTAGTGGTTAAGGCTATGGATCGCCAATCCGGAGACGGCGGGTTCGATTCCCGTTCCGGTCGGAAAAATTTTCTCGACTCCCTGTGCATAGTGTATCATTGTACTTGCCTCACAATATACAAATTCATGCAATGACAGGCAAAGAAAGCCCTTCAATTAATAACTGCGGCAGTTGAAGAGAAGTAGGCCAAGTCCCAGTGGGAACGTAAAACCAAGAAGAAGAAAAAGAAGCATCACATTAAGCAATAAATCATAATACCCACGCTGCTTGTACCATTTCATTGCAGAAATGGAGAATTGATCATCTCACCATACAAAAATCCAGCTCACTACTACCAATCTATAGTAATTCACCAATTGCTTCCTATTGAAAAGTTGCGCGCTGCTGTTCCAATGGCGTTTGGTAAAGTTATCGTTATTGAAGAATTACTTCTTAAGAACCTTATTTATAATCCAAACTGAAAAAGTTGAGAAGTCTTCAAAGGAATATAAATAGTTACCATTTGTATTGTAGAAACTGAAAACTTCTGGTCTGGTTGTAGAAAATGGTCTTGTCTGTAAATATCCTTGAAATTCTGAAATATCACTGAAATTTTCAACTATGTAGTAACTATGTGGAAATTGCAAATAATTTCATTGCGTTTTGTATTGTCATGCTAGAATTAGGCTATAGTTGTAACCTACGATAACTAACATTTAAAGGGATAAAATAATTCGTAGAATGCTTTGCTGTAAAACTGTCAATTTACCCAAGAAAAAAAATTTGAAGCATTAGCGTACCTACTTGGAATCTTGTACCGACTTATCGAACCCTCTTCGAATGAGTGTAATCAGTTTCGTTTCCTTTGACAGATACGCGTATTTCGACTACCACTTGTAATCTTCCTCAGTGTCAGTTATCGAAATGCATTTTTCCTGACTTTTTCGGGAAGGACTTTCAAGAATTCGCCACCTTAAGCATTTTTAAAAAACAAGGTGTAAATAGTGGGCCGGTCTCAGCGAGAATTACTCATAGGCAACCGACCCATCTTCACCTACTAGAAGAAGTGATAGATATAACGCTTTTATCTAGCAGCATCAGTCACGATTTGACCGATTGGCTTATTTCAGATATCCATTGACACTCCAAGTGATTTGAATAATGCCGTACGAACAAGGATGGGAACACTCACTTGCAAAGAGTTACACTCACTTGCAGTGTACGCAGAATGTGGCACCGCAAGCGAAAAATAGGCAACAAAGAAGGCACGGCAACAACGCTTTGTTTTTTCGTTAGCAGATAATGACAAAATCGCTACCAAGTTTGTTCACAACAAAAACGGTAGGAATATTTGTCTCGTTCTATTCACATCGTGATTTTCGCATTGTTTTGCAACTGAAACTTGACTCTGAGGTTTGCAAGAGTCTTAGTTCGTCCAAATGCTTATGAATTCGATGATACGGGTTGAAAATTTCAGCAGAAAAACCAAAATATCGGCACACGCACGGCAAGCGATGTTTGTTTTATTGCTCTCATCGCCTGACATGCGTTTGTTGCGGAGCGGCTTTGTTACCGACATGCACCGCTTAGGACAAAGCGTTTGTTTTTCGGCGTGATCCATTTTTTCATACCCTGCTCACTTGCTATTTTCTCAGCTCAGAAGCGTGCAGTCAAAAAATTATGTATGGACGACTTTTGCCTTGTGGTTTTTTCTAAAACTTTGCCGAATAGAGTAGGGGTCGCACACGAATACCAAAGTCGTGACATCGCTGTGAAAGCGACTCTCCACGAGGTGAATGTAAAATACACTCACCTCGTGGAGAGTGGTTTTCACATCTCTGTCACGACTTTGGGACTCGTGTGTGACCTCTACTCTATTCGACAAAATTTTAGATAAAACCACAAGGCAAAAGTCGTCCATACATCGTTTCTTGATTGCACGCTTCTGAGCTGAGAAAATAGAAAGTGAGTGTAACTCTTTGAAAGTGAGTGTTCCCATACCTGCGTACGAATAATGTCGATACTAAAACTTTCATTTTTCATGAAAGATAATGAAGTAGCTTGCCCTGTCGGTCTGTGAAGACGACAAGGAGAATCCTATCCTTTGGTAGAACTTTGATCTGCTCAAACTCAGGAAACAGAGTAAAAAAAAGTTGAACCACACGTGGACTTGGTAATTTTGGCAATTTTGTTCTCTTCATGATGTGGGGGTTTGTCGGACGAATTCTCTGAAATTTGACTCTTCACATTGGAAGAGTTAGTTTTGAGGTCTACTTTAAGTTCAACAAAAACCACAGATCAATACACATACCTATGTCATATTTTGGTTGATTGGGATAAAGTTGTTCTTACTCTTAGTGATCTTAATATAGTTTGTAATTTATGAGGTACAAAATTTTCCACGAAATTCCCTACTCGGGAAATGTGGGCAAGTACCGTGAGGTGCCCATATTTCGTGCACTTAAGAATTCTCAAAGTTAGATAAACGACTGAAATTTTACCATAAAGTATATCAGATTAATTGCTTCGATAATATTTAGTGCTGGCACCGTAGCTCCCAAGAAAAATATAAATTTGGCAACTTTACATTATACAAGATAGATACAGCATTAGTTTTGATTTGTTTGAAAGTGCCAAATTTCGTGCACGGGTTCCAAATTTCGTTCAAAATGGGTCCAAATTTCGCTCACTCTAAAAGACGTACAATTCGCCTAAATATGTTAATTTTCAAAACGTAGCATACTCGTAGAATACCAATGAAACCATAGCGTGTAGATAAAATCGATGTCTGTGACGAAATATGAGTGAATATTTGCTGTTTACCATGTTCGTCCCGGATGTTTACATTAAGATTTCCAAAATCCTTCTGTAGCTTTGGGGGTTATTATTTTTGACGTTTGTTTAGCTCTTTTATTGGATTCTTGATAAAACAATATATTGTTTGCTATTCGAATCAAATGTACACTAACTTTACTGATGGTCAGTAATGTGAATTAATTCATTTTTTTAATTGTAGCTTTTTACGTTTCTATTATGTGCCATTGATAGGCACATTCCTCGGGAGGTTAGTTCTAGTAAAGTGTCGTCTTCCAAATTAGTGTTCTGGCAATAAAGCTTACGGCAATAACTTGCTTGAATGAAACTAGCAGCTGTAAGCTACTACTCCCAATGTTTGGTAAATAAAATCATCCCGAGCTTACTTAGTATTCCCACATTTATAAATTTGTTTATTTTTTTTTCTACGTGGTGTATGAGCAGTCCCTAGCTAATTTTAAACCAATTAAAATAGTTTGTAATTACATAGAACTATTGTTAATAACCGAATCATACGATGGCTTTGTAGCCATTTGTGTACACATGAACCTCTAAAACAAAGTTATGAAAAAGAGTGCACGAAATTAGGGACCCATACAAATTGTGGGTTCCTAATTTCGCTAACAACAAAAATGTTGAAACAAAATAAGAAAATAACATTGGTAAGTAATTTTACCTATTGCGTATTATAATAAAACATATTGAATTGAAATAATCAAGCATAAATTGAAATATTTATCTTTGATAGAGATCGAAATATTTGTTCACTACCGTGAGTGTTGATTTTCTCGTATCTCTGAATATGGCAACTGCTATTTGCATACATTTGCAATTTATTTTTCAATCTTTGACATAAATCAAATTTTTCATTGCTTTATTTTGTGAATTGTATTGAGATCAAATGCAGTTTTGAAGTTATAGCAAATTTTGGATGATTCCGCTGTTATTTAGATAAGAATGCACTCAGATGTCAGAAGTTAACGAAGTTTGGGCCCGCACGAAATTAGGGCACCCCACGGTATTTCAGACTGCATCGTATCTTATGTAGATGTCTTCCTTTGTGAAGGACGAGCTTGTCCCGAGCAAAGTCCAACAACAAAATGATAGCAAATCTAAAACACGATTTGTAATCAGCAGCAAATTGATATCACATTTTGATATCGATTTAACTTGATTAAATTTGATTTCAAATTTTGATTTCGTTTTGTTGTCACTTCAAATTATTATAAATATTAAAGTTTTTAAGTAATTTCAAAACTTCTAGGCATTCTTGTATAATACATTTGATCATACACCATTTGCGCAATTGTCTTATTGTATTTTCGTTTCCATATTCATCGTAAAACTCTACATTTAACGATTTTTCCATTTTTTGCACTGCTAGCAAAAACAGTTATCAATTTGCTATCACTGATGGCAGGAACTGTTTTCAACTTGCTATTACGGGGACATTTTTCTGCTCTCAGTTTTGATGTTTTAACCGTTAAAACGACCAAAACGACAACAACCTTTGATAACTGAGGTTGTTTGCGATATCACAACATCAAAAGCAGTTTTCAATTTGCTATCAGACTTTGCTCGGGGTACTAGTGTCTACTCTCTTGAGTTAAGGTTACATCAGTGCTACTCACTTGGTAGAAACTCCTACCGTAACATCACCTAATTCCAATCACTATTTGAGGGTTCCTAATTACACTTACATCATGCAAAACAAATGAAATGAACGTAATTATGAACCGAAAAAAGGTGATTAAAATTAGGTGATGGTACAATAGTTTTCAGGCTGAAGTATTTACTCTTTTATGCAGAGGGCAAACAGCACTTTAGCAACGTATAATGCGCAAAATGGTTCTGTAACACTAGCCCGAATGACATTAGCCCGAAAGTCACTAGCCCGAAAGACACTGGCCCGAATGCCACAAGCCCGAATGTAACACTAGCCCGAATGGTAGCATAAGGTATTTTGGGGAAAACTGATTAACAATTTCATCAGACATTTTTCCTTCTTTAAGTTATCGGCTATTCTTTCAAGATTTATTGACGCAAATCGTATTAGCACCATCATTAGCGCCATAATCAGTTTACAAACCTGGCAGAGGTTTTTCCTTCTTTGGAACATACGCTGTTCTTTCGTTTTCTATTATTACCAAGATACTGATAGATGAATTTCGATTCGGGCTTGTGGTATTCGGGCTAGTGACATTCGGGCTAAGGGTGCATTCGGGCTAGTGACATTCGGGCTAGTGTTATAGAATCGCGCAAAATAATATACTTCATGTTTATCTGTCGTTTCTGTAATAGGGACAAGGAGGATTCTGAACATTTGTTATGCACCTGTGAAGCACTTTTCCAACAAAGATGCACATTTTTCGATAAAGGTTTTATAAAACCATCAGATGTATGGATGACTTCTCCTAGCAAGGTAATACATTTCATTCGATCTGTTATACCGTACTGGGATAATGCCTACCGTCAGCAAGTGGAAATCACTCAAACTCATAGTGATATGACACACTGATATGGGCAAAAACATTAAAACGGGGCCGTCCACAATAGATCAAAAAACTGGTCGCAGTGGAAAATGTACCCAACAGGAAAAAAAATATCTGAAAGGCTGAAACAAGTTCTCCAATAGCACCCTTATTATCTAGTAAGGCTGCTCTTGAAGCACTTGTTTCAGACACTTCTTCTACGTCAAAGTTGGCTAGCGCTTGTCGAACTCAAAACTCATGTAGAGAATGAAATAGGCTTCTTATAATGACACAAACGTCCCAAATGAAAAATAGCTTCTGGAGTCTACTTTCGAGTCTAGTTTACTAACTAGCGTCTAGTTCAGTCCAGTCTAGTGTGCGCATATTCCTCAAAATTAATTATTATATCGTTCATTTTCATACTTGACATCTCACGCAAAAGAAAGTGTTGATTAAATTTTTAAAAACATCAAAATAACTCACCCGCGCTTGCCGTCGGAGAATCCCTTCGGAAATCGTTGATGTCGAACGGTAGATTTCCATCCATGTAGCTGTTCATCATACCGTTGACATTGAAGAAACTCTGGTCGTCGGGCAGTTGCAAGTCCATATCCGGTTCCGGGGACGGTGCATTGATGTCCGGCGACGGCATTGGACTCGGCAACGTCGTCGTCAGCTCATCGAGCTTCTTTTTCATGCTCTTCAGTCGGTTACCGAAATTTCGGTAAGCCTGCGGGATTAGTACATAACAACAAGGTCAAATACGCTCGAAACAGCTCACAAAACATCTTACTCACATTAACCACGACTTTAACTTCCCCTCGCTGATTGTGATAGAATGATTCGGCTTGCTCAAGCAAACTCAGCAGCAGCTTTCTCGATTTAATCTCCGTTTTCAAACTGTGCACGTAACTTTGGTAATGGACCAGATTCTCCTCGATCTCATGTTCGATATCTTCCACTCGTTTCCGCTCTGCGTGTAGAATTCGAAAATGTTAGTCATTGGTCCAACATACATCCAACGATATCTTACCTTTCCCTTTGATGGAGTTCCGGACCATTTCCACGTCCACCAGCGGCGTTTTGTTCAGACTTTTGAAGGTTGTATCCGTATCGGTTTCATTTTTGACACAGTCCTTGATGGTGGACACCAACGATGCACTCTGGAAATCGTCCGCATCCAAGTTGATCACGACGTTTTTTGCTTGCTCGGTTAACCGAGAGGGCCCACTCGCCAGTTGGACGCTGGTTTGCGACGAGCTTGTACTGGCCGGTGTACTCGAAGAGGTGACATTCGTGCTCGAATCACTTTTCTTCGCCGATGTGGCACTTAGCAACCCGTTCAGGTCGGCCAAGAATTCATCATTGTAGATCTCGCGTTGCTCCCAGATCTTGAATATTCGGAGGATTTTGTGCTTCACCTTTTCGTCCCGGACCAGGGTGGTCGCCTTCTGGAGATACGTGCCCCAACTGTCAACGAATTCGTAGTTCTTTCGCTTGCTGTACTGAATGACATCGTTCGCCAGGTAGAACAACGTTAGACGGCTTTCCACTTTGACTGTAGGGAAGAAATGAGATAAAAATAGATTCTATATATTTTTTTAAAGAAAATTGTTTTATGTTCTAGCAGAACTTTGATAAATAAGCGGCAATTAAGTATTTCTACAGCGACGGCGATAAGGCAGAATGTGGAGTTGATTCAGATTCCATAATGACCGGCAAGCAGATGAAGCGAGTGTCATGTGTGTGTTGAGAATGAGGAACAAATTCTTGAACTACATACAGCCTAATCAGTATCTATGCACCAAAGAACGGTAAGCCCGACGATTTGAAGGATAAGTCCGTTAAAAGCACACACACTCCAATGGGATAAAAAAAACACTTGGTGACGCCCGCATTGTGACACTCACTCTCACATATACTACGTGTTTTATTTTTTTTTTTTGGGATTTGAACCAATGCGACCATTACTGTGATCTATTGTAATATAGGTATATTTTGCATTCGACGAATATTGTAGGACAGCTTCATTTATTAATAAGGCTTTCATAGTGATTTTTCGTTTGCGAGTAAACGGTACCAACGTTGTTTTTGAAGGGTTGATGTTTAGCCCTTCATTTTGGCATCACCGCCAAGTGTAGTTCAATGTAGATTGCATTCTATCTGTGATGATATTATCAAATTTTAACGAACTATTATAACTAGGTCATCTGCAAAACCGATGACTTCGAAGCCTTTTTCCACTAATTTATTGAGAAGATCATCAACCACAAGTGACCATATCAAGGGTGAGAATACACCTCCTTGAGGATAACCCCTGGTGGTCCTTACTGTAATAGATGATTTTTCCAATTCAGCAGACTCTTTTTGACTATTAAACATTTCCATAACCCAATCTTTCACCCAGAGATCGAAATTTCTTTTTGTCATTGAATTTTCAATGGAATTGTATGATGCATTATCAAAAGTGCCCTCAATATCAAGAAATGCTACAAGGGCAATTTCTCTTCTGTCAAGTGTGGTTTCTATTTTTGTAACTAGTTCATGAAGGGCTGTGACCGTTGATTTTTTTGGTTGATAAGCAAATTGCTGTCTGTTCAGAGGATTGTTCTTTAAATATTTCTAGTATCTTTTCCATAGTTTTAAGTATGGACGATGTGAGACTAATAGAACTAAAAAATTTTGGATTTGTTTTGTCTCTTTTTCCTGCTTTAGGAATAAATACAACACGAACTTAGGTATGTAAACTTGCGACAGACTTGCTTTAAATATTCTGGCAAGAGAATTCAAAAGCACCTTTCCACCATTCTGCAGAAGTGCAGGAACAATGCCATCTTTACCAGGAGATTTGAAAGTTTCGAAAGAATTAACCGCCCATTCAACTTTTGATTGGGTGAAGATAGTATCCGGTACGGCTAGGTAGTCGTTTATAGTCCTAAAACACCTATGATTTTCTTTTATTTTGAAAGTTTTGTTTGTGTCAACAGTAAAACTACCGTTTGTTTTCTTCAACTTTTGAATTGTCCTTGGAAAGAACTTTTTACATGTTTGCAACATCTGGATTATGCCACAATAGATCTATCAACTGGTGACTTGGATACCCAATAAGGAACATCTGGGTTATGTTCTCACAGTAAGGCCTCCAGGTAATTCTACGTGATTTCCTTATCTCTTTATTATAAGTTGTAAGGGCTTCTTTATATTGATCTCATCAAAGTTTTGCTCGGTTGAAAAGCTGTCGAGATTTTTTCCTTAAAGTAGTCAAAGTTTTGTTCCACCAAGGAACATCTCTCTTTGAAATTTCTTCCTTGGTAGGACAGCTAGTATCATATGCCTGAATATTTTTTCTTATGATATTTTCTGCAATTTTGTCCAATTGTTGTGGTGTTTCAATGTTCCTATTCACTGTTATATCATTATCAAGCTGTAAACTGATGTATGATGTATGTCTCCCAGTTGGTGTTTCTAGGATTTTTGTAAGTTTCTTTATTTGATTTACTGGCATTATACTCAAACATTATGTGTTTGTGGTCAGATGATGTTTCTTCGTCACAAACATATCACTTTTTATTATTTGATGAAAGCATTGGACTACAAATAGTTATGTCCAACATTTCTTGTCTAGTTTTTGTTGTAAATGTCGGCTGATTTCCTTCATTATATATCTCGATGTTGTTCGATGATATGTATTCGAACAGATCTTCGCCACTTTTATTAATGTCGGTGCTTCCTCAAATTGTGTGATGGGGATGGGAATTGGCATCAAACCCATTAATAAAATGTTTGTTATTATTTTTGCAAAAATTAACGAAGCTGTCAGTTCGGGTGGCGGTACCGAGTCCACATCTCCTGGAAAGTAGGCTGAAGCTATGTACGCTTCAGTTTTTCCTCGGGTAGTGGGTATCTCCATTTGAACTGCAATAAAATCTTTGGTAATGAACTGTGTCAAAGGTACAAATTTTGTTCTTCCTTTTATGTGTAAGGCTGTACGAGGTTTTATGATATTTTCATCGTATATTAACTTCCCTCCCTGCCTGGTTTTTATGAGCTCACGGCTCTTGTATAAGTGCTACATTAGATTTTTTTCTTTAATAAATCTTCGACAAAGGATTCGCGTTGCTGCCTTATCATGATGAATATTGATTTGAATGAATTTGATGTTGGATTAATTTTTATAAATATAAAACAGGTATGATTAGTATTCAGTATTTGAGGACTTTTTATTATTCACTCGTTGTTTTATTAACTTATCTGGTCCTTTGTTGGCCCGGATTTTCCATTTATTACATTGTCTTTCCTATTCTGAAACATTTACGTAGCCCTTACGTAGCCCAGATGTCTCCCGATTTTTTCTCGGGCCTGATTTATTCTAGTTTCTTTGTACTCCAGAACAGCTCTGGTCCTTTGAGGTTTTATGCAACTGTCAATAGTGTGCGGTACAAGACTGCGCCAATACCCGCCATGTACAATGATCAGGAAGGAAATTTGCTGACAAACAAAACAACGATAGCAGTCATATCAAAAAGACTTCGATGATTCGTTAAATGGTAATAATGAAGGTGTAACTATAAATAGGAAAATACAGTTGATGACATCCAAGCAGTGGAACCATGAAATGCGCGGCACAAGAGGCATACGCAAGACTGCCAGGATGGCCTCTATGGTCAAATGGCAGCGCGCGTGGGACAGTTCCACCAAAGGAAGGTGGACCCATAGGTTGATACCGAGGGTAGATAGTTGGATTAATAGGCGCCATGGGGAAGTTACGTTCCACCTGACACAGGTCCTTACAGGTCATGGTTGCTTCCGACAGAATCTACACCGTTTCGGGCATGCGGATTCTCCCGAATGCCCAGTGTGCAATGGTTTAGAGGAAACGGCGGAACACGTTTTGTTCGTGTGCCCGCGTTTTCGCACAATGCGTGACCGCATGCTTGCCACATGCGGGGAGGACACAAATCCGGACAACTTGGTCCAGAGGATGTGTAGGGATGAGTTTGGCTGGAACGCCGTTTCAACGGCTATCACCCATATCGTCTGGGAGCTACAGAGGTGGTGGCGCGTGGACTCGGTGAATGACTAGTCCAGATGCAGTACAAGAGGTGATCCAGGGGTTCGGAGTCGGCTTCGTAGGCCATACCAGTGCCCTGCGGTCGAGATCGACCCTTACAGCGATTAAGTGGCCGCGGAGAGGTAGTCCCGGTAGCGATGCTGTCGTGGCGTCGGTCTACTGGGTTGGATCCGAGCCCGCGGTTGGAAAGGGGGCCCAGGCAAGGGTCGGGGCAGGTGGAGACCCTGCTGTCAGCAACCTTCTGGTGCAGCTGATAGGGCCTGAAGAGTAGAGATACCCTTGCCTTCAGCAGGTCAGATCGGGTTGCAAGTGGGCATCAGTTCTTGATGTCTGCAAAGCAGTTGGGCGCGGGCGGGGTTGACGTTGCCCGCCTTCCGAGGACAAAGGGAGTGGCGAGGACCACTCGGGAAACTGGCTAAGCGCAAGCATGTTACCGTGATGGACTCTCCAGAGCGAGTCATCGATGTTCGTTGCTGCTAGGCTACGCAGCTAACCTTGAGGGTGCGATGTGCACTAGCCCCTCTCTGAAGCAATACCTTCTTGGTAGTTCCGGAGAGACGTAGGGTTTGGCGACCATAGGAATGGTTTAGTGGGTACGAGGAGAGAGTAGTCCTGGCTTTTACTTTTGTTGTAGAAGACGGCCTCAGCCCTACACTATACCCTAACCTTCCTGTTAGGGTGTCTGTTGAGCCGATTATCCCCCTATGGTTTAGAAGGGAAAAAAAGATCCCGATTGAACTTTTTAAGCGCGGAACCGAACAGCTGCAGGAATCCTCCATATTCTTATAAAGATGTGGGAGGATGACGAATAACCTACCCGTTGCTTTGAAGGCTTGATATACCTAATCTACAAGAAAGGGCACAAACTAGAGTGTGTTAATTACAGAGTGATAATCCTTTTAAATTCGTCGTACAAGTTGCGTATCCTGATCAACATTTTGAGATCTCGTGAGGAATCTTTCGTCGGCGAATATCAGGCTAGGTTTCGTGAGAGTAAATCCTAGACAAATTTTGGAAGAGTACCTTGCAGCCTTACTATCTGTTCATTGATTTCAAAGCAGCGTAAGATTCAGTGAAAGTAAATTATCTTTTGCCTATTGAATCAAATCCTGTGTTCGAATTGCAAACGAAATGTCTATTTAGCTTCTGGGAAGATCATCTAGAAATTCTTACAGCAGCACCCGCGGAAAATCCATCAGGAGTTCCTCTAGGGATTCAACAAGAATTTATTTTGGATTTTTGTTAGTTCAACCAGGAACTGTTCAACCCTCCATGAATTTCCTCTGAATCTCTTGGAATTCCTCCTTGGAACTATATTCACGTGCCCACAAGGGCTTACTTCTAGAAATTCTCCAAAAAGAATCTGGGATTCCTCTTGGTTGTCCAGTACGAACCTGTTAAATTAGCTTTTGAAATTCGATAAAAAGTTTCCGTTTAGATACCCGGATAAAAACTAACCATAGGGTATTTGGTGAAAACCATTCCTGTACCATACACTGTACCAGCTACAATATAGTGTATTGTAATGAAAAGGTTCGCTAAAAGCTTTGCACATTGGTAGCTACTATACATTTACATCCGATCTTTATGTAACAATATATTATACTGTTTTTCTTACGTTTAAACCATTCTCTCAGTCGGAATTCGCTCGTTGAGCCACAACCTCCACCCAACCAACGAATTCGATTCATTAGTTGGGTGCAGTGACGGCAGCACAAGGGGCGTGCGCATTGTTTTTTTTTATCATGTTTAGGTTGGAAGTAAAAAGTAAAATTTTGTAAATTTTTCAATTATTTTCACATTTAGAGCCAAACTGATACGTTATGAAAGATACATATATGACCAATACGAGAATTAATTATCTTCATCCATTTTAGTCGGTGAAGTGAAAATACAGATGATTATGAAACCACCTGGTCCAAAGTGCAAGTACAAAACGCTTTCAATGATCGACAAAATAAATATTGTCGATGTTTTGCATTTGTTTCGAGGTAATCATACATATTGTTTTTTTTAAAGAAAAATGAATGAGAAATTCTTCTCGATTATCAGTAATGTTCAAGAAACCAAAAAACTCATTTGGTCGCCCCTCGGAATTACACATTGGTTGTCATTTTCAGTTTGACATTGAATTATGACATGCAGGTGCTTTTTAGTTGGCTGACAGCTCAACTAACGGAGACCCAACTAAAAAGTCACCCAACTATTAAACCCCCAACCAGCGGGTCCCGACTGTATTCCGAAACAATCTTTTTCTGTGCATTTTTAATTATTTATTCAATTTATGATTTTTTCCGTGCTTTGTTTCGTTGATGTTCGTGACATTTTTGTTGCAAAGAAAATGAAAGAGAAAAAAGTGAATAAGTTGAAACATCTATTTAAAGTCAATAAAATGTTTAAATAAAGTGGTAAACCAGGTGTCCTAAGGACTGCATATCCAAGATATATGGTGGGCTAGGTCAACCCGGAAAGACGCAGGCCAGATTACCGTAAATCAGTGGATGAGTTCAACACTATTTTTTCTCTTCTTCTCTCATGTGAAATTGCCTTGTACAACAACCGAATTAAATGCGATTTATCTTTGTCATTTTTAACATAAGGACAGGACCGGACACTGAAACGACTTCTGATATAAGTTTGTCTTCGCTTTTTAACCTAACTTATAGTTGAATCGAACTTTCATTTTCATTTTCATTTTGCAGCATTTGGTGGGTCAATGAGAGCGCAAGTCAGTCCAAAGCCGATGATAAGGAGGGGTAATGGCTGAATAGTCTTTGCTGACCACATAAACGCCATGGGATAGGAAAAGAGTATTTGGTGTGGGATTAGGGTGTTGGTACAGACTTGACAATATCAATGCTATTCAGATGCAAAATAAATTTTAATGCTCAATAGTGAATCGCATAGCTTCCAAAACCAAAAAACAATAATCCACAAAATACCAAGCAAGTCAAAGAAAGAAAAAGCGTCCGATTGTTTATTTTGTCAATTATAACAAACGGAAACTTCTACCCTCTCCGACTCGCCAGTCACCCCGGAAAAAATGTCCCTTCAGTTCTGGAAAATATATTATCCCCAATTAAGCCTTTAATCGAATTGTCCGCGTGGTCTTGTAGTACCCCTGCTAGGTAAGAATCAGTCATTGCCATACATATTAAATGCTAGACATGACCCCATGGATAGCATTTGCATATGTAAAAGCTTTGCTGATGTGACTTTCCTATTAGGCAATTCTCTCATCACATGTTTGTCTTCAAAACCTTGTCAAGCTTAGAAAATTGGAGTTAATAAACAATACATTACAAGGTTCGAATTCCCATAGAATGAGATCATTCATTCGCACTACAACACCATAGAAGATATTATCACATTGGCTGACTACAGTACAAATGCGAAAAATCTCCCTTTTCCCCCTATCCGCAACCCGGGGACGCGCCCTGTTGGATTTCGAAAGCCTCGGAGAATATTACAAACCTTCAATGGCATTCCCATACACTAACCCACAATGCCCATTCAGGGGTCTGATTGGGCCTATTACCCTCCCTCAGTTTGTAATATTCTCTCCAACTTGGAATTATATTTTCCCGGCACATAAATGACTTCGACAAATGTTCGATATACTATGCAGCGTCATGATCAGTATAACTATATCAGATGACTTGGAGATCTGATTCTTACAGAATTGTTTGCCATTGATTATACATTCAGCTATTCTAATCATTACTGCAAAGGCCATCGACCACATGCCTGAAATCAAAGCTTCCTGGAAGATATAATCCAAGCCCAGGGACAATATCAATGCTATTCAGATGCAAAATAATTTTAAGGCTCAATAGTGAATCGCATACCTTCCAAAACCAATAAAAAAAAACAAAAATCCACAAAATACCAAGCAAGTCATAGGAAGAAAAAGCGCCCGATTGTTTATTTTGCCAATTATAACAAACGGAAACTTCTACCCTCTCCGACTCGCCAGTCACCCCGGAAAAAATGTCCTTTCAGTTCTGGAAAATATATTATTCCCAATTAAGCCTTTGATCGAATTGTCCGCGTGGTCTTTTAGTACCCCTTCTAGGTAAGAACCAGTCATTGCCATACATATTTGTATTTGTATTTGTATTTTAAATAATTCATCTGACATGTTAGTCTTAATGAATAAAATTAATTAATATTACATACATACATTTAAACGACATTTAACACAGATTTTATACGATTGGCGAAAATTCTTGTCGGTTCATTAAAAACGAAGAATTCCTCCACATTTGTGAAAGCACGAATACACGCTGAGAAGGGCTCGTTGTAGCCATACACGGTCCGGTGGAAAGTTGGTTGCAATAACGTCGAATTTCGAAGATGTATGGTCGGAACACGGAAGTTTAATGAAGAAAGCAACGCTGGAGCATCGATTTCACTATTAAGTAGTTTAGCTACAAGTAGCGACTGCTGTACTTTTCGCCGTCGCTCCAAGGTCTCCAACCCTAGTAGCAGGCATCTGTCTGGATAGGGTGGCAAGTTATCAGGATCTCTCCAAGGCAAACTTCTCAAGGCTAAACGGATGAACCGTCTCTGAATTCGTTCAATTCTTAGGCTCCACGTGACTTGGTACGGATGCCATACGACGGAGGCATTTTCCAAAATTGGGCGTACTAGTGCACAGTAAAGAGATTTCCTACAATGCGGGTCAGAAAAATCCTTGGCTATTTTGTAAATGAAGCCTAACTGACGCGATGCCTTCGATACTATTTCAGAGCGATGAAGACCGAAAGTCATTTTAGTATCCAAACGAACGCCTAGGTCTGTCACACTAGTCACTCTGCTCAGGGGATCTCCTTCAATATGATATCAAAAATCAATCGGCTGTACTGTGCGGTGGAAAGTAATCACCTGACATTTTTCCACTCTTATAGTCAGCTTATTTCTACGGCACCAATCTGCGAAAAGTGTCAGCGAGTTCTGAAGATGTCTGCAATCATTTATACAACGCACCACAATATACAGCTTCAGGTCATCCGCATAGATCAGTTTCAATCCTTCGTCCAAAACCAAAGCAGCATCATTGAAGAAAATAATGAAAAGCAACGGTCCAAGATTGCTTCCTTGCGGAACTCCGGACTTGTTGGAAAATGATGATGATACATAGCCGTCGATCTTCACTCGAAGCTCTCGTCCTGTAAGGTATGACTCCAACCAAGACACCAAATGCGAAGCGGTACCGAGGCGAGATAACTTTCGTAGAAGTATTCCGTGGTCAATTTAATCGAACGCTGCCTTCAAGTCGGTGTAAATAGCGTCCACTTAAATGCTAGACATGACCCCATGGGTAGCATTTGCATATGTAAAACCTTTGCTGATGTGACTTTACTATTAGGCAATTCTCTCATCTCATGTTTGTCTTTAAAACTTTGTCAAGCTTAGAAAATTTAAGTTAGTAAACAATACATTACAAGGTTCGAATTCCCATAGAATGAGATCATTCATTTGCACTACAACACCATAGGAAATAATATCACATTGGCTGATTACAGTACAAATGTGAAAAATCTCCCTTTTCCCCCCATCCGCAACCCGGGGACGCGCCCTGTTGGATTTCGAAAGCCTCGGAGAATATTACAAACCTTCAATGGCATTCCCATACACTAACCAACATTGCCCATTCAGGGGTCTGACTGGGCCTATTACCCTCCCTCAGTTTGTAATATTCTCACCAACTTGGAATTATATTTTCCCGGCACATAAATGACTTTGACAAATGTTCAATATACTATGCAGCATCATGATCAGTATAACTATATCAGATGACTTGAAGATCTGATTTTAACAGAATTGTTTGCCATTGATTATACATTCAGCTATTCCAATCATTACTGCAAAGCTGCAAAGCACATCGGCCACTTGTCTGAAATCAAAGCTCCCTGGAAGATATAATCCAAGCCCAGGGGACTCCACTAAATTGAGTTATACAATACAATATAGGCAAGCACGATCTTATTTCATGTCCAAGGTGATAAGGGAAACTTTCATTAACTAAAAACGTTTCAGGTCCGGTCAGTAATCGAACCCAGATACCCAGATACAAAGTCAGCTTCTAAAAATGACGTATCGGTACTGCACTAGTCAATCAACTCAACTTGACTAGCGTCCAACAGCAGAGGAAATCACCATAGGATCAAGTGTACGTGCCAAACATAACAACCGGAATGTCTTACCTTGCTTCAGTATATTCAGCCAGCTGGTCACGATCTTCTTGTGATGCGCCCGCCTCTGCAGACACCACGCCGAAAGCTGCTGTATACTATCCTGTGTGTCCTTGAGCTCCTTCAGCTTCTGTTCAAATGCCGGAACATCGAACTCTCCCGACGCAGCATTTCCTCCCCCTCCACTGCTTTTACTGCTACTTTTCCTCTCAGCAGCTGCCGCCGTAGCAGTCACTGACAGCGTTGTCGTTTTGGACATTTTTTCGTTTACTTTTCCTGCTTTGCCGATTCTTTTGTTTTTCACAGCTTCTCAAATAATTGCACTCATTATAACTTGAAGTACGGCTATGTGCTCTCATCAGCGCTAGCTGACCATTGGTGGAGCTCCTTCGCTTACACGATCTTCCACAACGGGAGCACTATTTCAAGGCCAATTAAAGCGGGAAGCTTGCACAACAGCTTCACTTTCCGAAAGGAATGTAAACAAATCCGCACTTTTCACTCCTCGGCTCCAGCTACCGGCCGGAAACTACTTCCTGCTACACAATTACTTTCCGGACACTGGATGGTTCTTCTTCACGGGTAAAATAACTAAATCTTTAACGCGGCAATTCGTACGCACACTTCATATGATCACGCAGCTTCCCGACCCCGAAGAAAACGAAAACAAATCGCCCCAGCGTTTGGTTCTTCCGCTACCCCACCGCAGAAAGGGGATCCAATCGCACACACGCACGACGACGGCAGCGAAACTGCGTTCCGACGATTTCCGATACCTGCCGGCGATCGATTGCAACTGCCTCACCGGAATCGACAAAAACTCACCGTCCCGTGGCGAATCCGCAACTTTTCCTACCGAAACGTGAGCAATTTTTTCGGAAAGAAACAACTTTTTTCCTGCCGCACACAAAAGTTTTGATTTTGATGCCTCCGCGAAGAGAATGCGCGACCTGTCAAACTGTAGTGTCGGGGAAAAATTGCACGAAAAGGGAGATGGCGCTGCGGCAAGCAGTTTTCTTGCAGTCTGATGACAGCTGATTCGTGGCCTAGATGGCATCTTTTGTTTGAGCGCCCGGGGATGAAATACGACAGCTGGGTTTAGATTTGGCGCGCAAGTCAGCCGGAGCAGCGCGCGCGTTCTAGCGGTCACGTGGTTCGTGGGGAGCAAGGTGTTAACACCGGAAGTTCGTATAAACTCGACCCTCGCCGCTGGACGTTAATGTTAAAAGCATCCGATGTTCGTAGTGTAGTTTTAGCTTAAGTTAAAATACACAGAAAAAATATAAACATAAAAAAAGCATCCGATACAACAGGACCGGAGAAATGATGATGCTGAACTTGGTGTCGAAGAAGGAGGCGTGTTGCGAACATTGCGACACCTAGGGCGCTGCCGACGCCCGACGTCGACCCAATCGTCGCGACCACGCGAACGGGTCGCCTTGGCAACTAACGAACCGCATCGCGAGGTTCAAATTTGAATTTTTCAGAAGAAGTGAAAATTTTCTCGTGTGGACAGCACGCACATTTCCGATGATTAGAATAACGAAATTGAATTGTAAAGACATTTTTTGTAACTTCTCATCGTAATAGGGTACTGCATTGTTTTGATTTTGTATGGGATTTTGACGTTTCTTGGCCTTGTTGTTTACAAAATTTCTGTGAGAGTGAAAGAGAAGGAAAGAATATCTTGCAGTGCCCTATGGGCCATTTTACCTCACGCAAATCTGACAGGAAAAGGACTACTTTCCCACACCAAATTAACAGCGCTGATTTGCGTTGCGTAATGAACCATTACAGCACTGTTTTCAGTTTTGATCAACTTATTGATGCTTTCTGGACGCAAGTTTGAAAAATTGTGACAACTACACAGTAAAACCTGCTATGATCAGATTTTCTTAAACAAGGCTATGAACATCAGTGTGCAGTCTGATGAAAACGTTTTGTTAAAAACTATCCTCAAGTGGTAATTTATGAAGTTGCAAAAAACGTTGTACGCAACTCGGTGCAGAACTCGATTTTTACAGCACTCATCGTAATTATCCAACTCGGCAAGCCTCGTTGAATAAATGTACGACTCGTGCTGTAAAAATCATCATTCTGCACCTTGTTGCGTAAACTACTATTCTGTAACTAGGCTATTAATAAATTAAAATAGTTTAAATTCCAAACGCGTGGTTTGTAAAACTCTGAAAAGTGGCTTTGGTGACGGGAGAGTAAGTTTCGGTACGGTCGTTTGTCAGAACGTGGGTTTGTCTTCTGTGCGCGACTGTGGTGCGGTTAGGTACCCGAGAGAAGCTGGAACTGCCCTAATAAAAATGTATTATACACTGGCGATTAGGTGAATGATTGTACCTTTCCGTGTATGATGAAAATGATAGCCCGAAAGGGTTGTTAAGCACGTTGTATCATATTTTTCTATTAGGGTGGTGCTTTCCCCCCAACAACTGTCCTGCAGCCGCAGCTCCAGGTGAGCCCTCTGACGGTTTTCGATTGTCAGCGAACCAGGAACAAGACGAGATGGCCAAAAAAGACATCTCCTACAAAGCTCTAACGCAATACTAGCCCAAGGAGGAGAACGTGCATGTGAGAACTCAAGGTGTAGACTTCAGGGCATAAACCTGGACAATATCTCTATCACAGGCAAACAGACGTCTCACTCTACCAACTTCCCATTGCTTCCCTTTTAAACGGACTATTCAAATATTCTGTAGTTCGCAAATCTCTCGCTCATGGCGCTCGCATCGATTTTGCTCCTGTTTGACGTTTGCTCACTTCCGCCATCTACACCCTAAAACGAAACAGCACAGGCTTGTGTACAATGTACACAGATTTGTGTACTACTAGATCAGCCTCCACCCCTGTGTCAAATGTACACAGTTACTATTCTGGCTCTAGCGCTGGTATGGGAGCTAAGTTCATAATTATTTTTCTCTGAATGATGACATGCATTATCAGGAATCGATCAGTGCAAAAAAAATTGTTAATTTTGTTTTCATGCCAGCGCTAGAGCCGGAAAAGTAACTATGTACATTTGACACAGCGGTGAGGCTGATCTATAGTAGTACACAAATCTGTGTAACTTCTGTAACCGAGTACTCATCGGATTTGTGAAACAGCGTAATTAGCATTGGGCGATTATACTTTTGTGACCATGATTTTAATCACAAATTTGTTCCAAGCAAGGTTCCAAGTAATACGTCTGTTTGTCTGTGATTCTAGTATCAAGCTTTAGCTTCTACAAGCAACATTGACAGTTGCATAAAACCTGCGAATATCGTTCCGAACCATGCTTTCCTGCGCTTCAGCAATCGCACTCTCTCGATGCTGCTGTTTTTTTCTGCGGTAGATAAATACCCGTGCCGAGAGAGAGAGAGGAAATACCCGTGCCAAAGAGAAACAGACGTCACTCTCCGCTCGCTTCCCATCGATCACCTTTTCAACGGTTGATTCAAATTTTCGGTAGTAGGTCGATTGACCACTAGGCTGTCCCTATTTTTGCAAAAGTTGGGAATGTTAAATAAAAGTTCAATATTGCAAAACGATCGTTTTAGCTAAAAAAACATGCCAAAATTTGATGTCCGTATCTCAAGGCTAAAGCCTGGAACACATAGCGTCCGTTCCGTCGAGGTTTGCGTTTTTTTACAGTTTTCCCATGGGAAATGTGTCAAATTACTGTCACGCACACGCAAACGTATGCATTGTGTGGGGCACTTAAGTGGTCCCCCTGCGGGCCTAAACCCAAGTAACCAAAAGTTCCGCTTCCCATGACAAAATGCACTTTCAAGTTCCACAAAGTGCAGATAAAGTTCCGAACGGAACTTTCAAGCTGCTTAAGAGGCTAACAGTGAGCCTTGCTGGAACTTCGAACATAAGTTCCAGCAAGGCTCATTGTTAGCCTCTTAAGCAGCCAGAAAGTTCCATTCGGAACTTTATCTGAACTTCGTGGAACTTGAAAGCAGCTTGAAGTTCTAAGGATTTATTTTTGTCATTTTGGCAAAAAACAGCATTACAAGCAAATTTTTATCTTAGACAATTATTGCATCTTGCTTTGCTTTTTAGATTACCGTGAAAATGTTCAATCGTCTAAAATATTTGTTCACACGTCAAACACCAAAGAAAGTAGCAAGTAAACAAACCGATTATTCCATGCACCACCCAAAAAGTGTAACCGACGCTTAAAATTTCTAGCAGCGAAACGAACCAATGTATGCTGAAACTGGTGGGAACATATTGTGGTGTGACAAAAAATTTCTGCAGGGGGTCGAATACGGTGCAAAAAAAGCAATAAATTAAATTCAACAACCCGCATAGAAAAATACAGTTCGTGGTATCGTTCATATTATACGATACCTATTGGTGGAATGATGACTATACATGTAATAATTGTAATATGATTTAATTATTTGTGCTGAAAATTTACAACTTTTCAGGATTTTTCATGTATCATAAAACTTATAATAACGATACATTGAAAAATTCATGAATAATTTTTAATAATTAAATATCACAGAAAATCAAGTACAAAAACCATATTTCTCCTTGATTTGCGTTTGCTACTTTATTTTCAGCACAGTAATCCGACAGTTGTTGATAGAAAACACCCACAGGCACAAAATGCTGATTCGCTATTGACACCACAAGCCATCACTTCCGCGCTCGCAGTCTAAACCTCATTACGGGAGTCCTGGTTCGTAGGTTGCAAATACCGTCGGATTGCATTTACAAACTTACCTGCCTTATGGAGGCAAAATCAGGTGGAAGCCCTTGAATCCACTATGCATCCTTGGACAATGTTCTTTCGGAGTGCTCCTGTAAGTTATTTTCCATCTGCTCAGCCACTAAGAACATTATTGGATTTGAGGCACCCGCGAGCACTCTTCAGCAGTGGTCTAGCACATAGCACGCGCGCAGAACTACGGAGAAACACCAAAAAAACACCGTTCGAATCCCAAAACTACAAAAAAAATGCGAAAAGCAAACAATGATTCACTGAACGGTAGATAAATTTGACAGAATCCGGCGAGAAGCCGCAGGGGTGTATCAACATTTTTGGTCGGTAAAACAGATTTGGTGAAATATTTCCTCTTTATTTTGATTATTCGTTGTATCATTAAAATAATCATAAACTGATTGTAGCATGAATGATTTCTCGAAATTTTTGTTCGTGAAAAAAGGCATTTTTGAATGGTAACGATACTTAACAACCCATTCGGTCTATCATTGAAACCTCAAAAATGTTTACTGCAATCATTGATATGATTGTTGGTGTCATTGATTTATGATCCAGTTTATGATAGCATAAATCATCGGAAAATGATATGCTGTATAATAGCCGTATAATACCATTTTATTCGGGAAATCAATGAATATGAAGTGCAAATGAAAAAAATATATGATGCTCACCAGATTCGAACCGGTAGTCGCTGCGTTAGTGCCCTACACTCTACCCCGACACCACAATTACGATGACGTGCAAAGCGGATGAAAATCGACTTGAATAAATCCTCTGTCGATATCTAGGTTTGCACACTTGTATCACAGACAAACAGACGTAACACTCTGATGATTCCCATCGTACATCAATTTAACGGTCTATTCAAAAATTTGATAGTTGGCCAACTGACCATCCGTGGCGCTCGCATCGTTTTTGCTCGAGTTTGACGTTTGCCCACTACCGCCATCTAGTTGATGGTCGGCCGAACTCAGTCCTTTTAGCATTGGGCGAACATGTTGCCGTGACTATGATGTGAATCGAAAAATATTCGAAGTGTTACGTCTGTTTGTCTGTGCTTGTACAGTAGCGAAGTTAACTCTCTTTATTGTGTATCTGTAGCAGCGCAGCGGTATGACGGCAGTTATCATTCAGGAGGTCCCGGTTCAAAATCTACATAGGAGTGCCATATGCATAAGTGAATAAGTATGTAAAGTAAGTTTTGAGCATGTTTTTCAATAATACAAGCAGCAACAAGTTGTGGTGAATCTGAAAAGTACATTTTTGTTTTCACATTCGTTTTGAGGAAGTTCCGTCAGAAGCTGCTTAGAGGGCTATACGACTTCCTTATGTGAACAATCAAGTTCCGAAATTACTTAAAAATGAAGCTGCTTAGAAGGCTAAAGAGCAACCTCAACAAGCTGCTTAGCTTATAAAGTACCCTCTTATCTGAACTTTTGGTTACTTGGGAAGTTATTACCCGTTGCAAGAAAATAGAGAGCGAAAAAGGTGCAAAATCGCTAATAGACCTCCGCTGGTATGTTTAACCGTTATGGTGTCTTTTACAATAAGTGCGCGAATGGGGCACGTTCGGTGTAGTACTAGATTTGTAGTAATGAGCTGAATTTTAGTATGGTGAGAAGCTCTGTTCTCTGTTTCTGCAATGAAATTGTACAAAAAGCGAGGGTATTATGATTCGTTGCCTAATTTGATGCTGTTTGAGCAAAACTTTGGATAACTATGTTGTTTATGTTGCAAGAAATGGAGAAAACAACAACACTGTTGCCCAAAGTTTTGCTCAAACAGCATCAAATTAAGCAAGGAATGATAATACCACAGACAAACAGACGTAACACTTCGAATATTTTTCGATTCACATCATAGTCACGGCAACATGTTCGCCCAATGCTAAAAGGACTGAGTTCGGCCGACCATCAACTAGATGGCGGTAGTGGGCAAACGTCAAACTCGAGCAAAAACGATGCGAGCGCCACGGATGGTCAGTTGGCCAACTATCAAATTTTTGAATAGACCGTTAAATTGATGTACGATGGGAATCATCAGAGTGTTACGTCTGTTTGTCTGTGATAATACCCACGCATTTTGCACCATTTCAGTGCAGAAACGGAGAATTGACCTTCTCACCATACTAAAATTCAGCTCATTACTTCAAATCTAGTACTTCACCGATTTGTCCTATTGGCCAAGGAATACTGCGCCGAAAACACCGAAATGATTTTTCTTACAGGCGGAGATGTATGGGCGC
The DNA here is from genome assembly GCF_035046485.1 of Aedes albopictus. Taxonomy (NCBI): domain Eukaryota; kingdom Metazoa; phylum Arthropoda; class Insecta; order Diptera; family Culicidae; genus Aedes; species Aedes albopictus. Next base: position 189,997,042 of record NC_085137.1, on the reverse strand, counting down.
TTGCGCGTTCAAATTTTCGCGCAACGCATAATACCATCTACACCCGTTGGTTTGAACGACACCTCATGCAAACCAACGGGATTCATTTTTTAATTTGAACTTCTAGTAATCCTGTGGGCATCGAAAAAGCGAGATATCGGGCAATAATGTTTTGATTTTGCGATAAACGGGAGCAATCCGCAGAAATTCTGAGCAACTCTGTGAAGGAAAATGTACTCTCCAGCACAGTGTCTTGCCCCAAGATGCGGTCAAACCAACGAGGGAAGACGGTAATTTTTGAGAACTTATTATAGGTATGGGGTCAGAAAATTCATGATTTTTTGACGAAAAATACCCTTTTCCTACTAAAATCGGTGATTTTGGGACCCTAAAGCCTAAAGGACAAAAAATGTGCTCAGAATTGCGATATCTTCTTTCGGTTTTGAGTTATCAGACAAAATATGGCAGGTTTCTTTAGGGATCTCAAAAAAATGTCAAAATGTTAATTTTAGGTAGTTTTTTGTCAATAACTCAAAAACGAAAAAAGGTATCGCAATTATAAGCACATTTTTGGCCCTTTAGGGTCCTAAAATCACCGATTTCAGTATAATGGTGTATTTTTTTCGTCGGAAGAATTTTATGAATTTTCTGATTCCACACATTTTTTGAGAACTTTAGGCCCCGTGGGCGACATCTTGGCCTTGAGATAAGGACTTCAAAGTTTGGCATGATGGTTTTTCGCTAAAACGATCGTTTTACAATATTGAACTTTTAACATTTCCAACATTTGCAAAAATAGGGACGGCCTATTGACCACTCGCTGCACTGACGTCGTTTTTGCTCTTGTTTGACGTTGGCTCACTACTGCCACCTGGTGATGGGCCGGCCAAGCACAGTACGTTTAGCATTGGGCGGTTATGTTTTGATGACGATGTTTTTCAATGAAATTTGTTCTAAGTGTTACGTCTGTTTCTCTGTGCCCGTGCTGTTAATACGATTCTCTCCTGCTCTTGCCAGCCTATACCGCATCTGTTGAGTCAATAGCATTTAAATGTTGGCGTCATTCTTCTCGTTCGTTCTATTCATTGGTATTTCTTGTTCAATCAACCCGAATTTGTGAACTCGTTTGAGTTTTCAATGCCTAAAAAAATATTTAAACCGAAAACTCCATCCTTTTTCAAAAATCATTTCAGAATTCCAGGAGTTTAGTCAAAAGCACTGCCTGTAACAACAAATAATAATATACTTATGTATGTCTTTTTTCCAAAAAAAAAAGTCATTTATTTAGCAATATATTACAATCATATTAGAACTACAGATAACAGAAATTTATGCTAGCATACGAAATGTATGCAAGCAAACCATTTCAATCTAGATTTCAATCGGCATTGCAATAAGGATACCTAACTGGTAACCATTTAAAGATGGTGCAACGATCGCATTCATATCGCTTGAGTGCAAATGGCAAACACAAACAACCCCTTTCAGATAGCAGTTACTGCAGCAATTCTTTGTATAGATGGAAACAGTATGCGACGTTCATTGGTTGTTTTTAGTTGATACTAATAAAATAAATCGATTGACATTAAAATCTTCAGCTATATATTGATTACTGTAAAAAATAACTAAAGAAGAATTCACATGTTTAGAGTTAAATTTTATTCTAATTTAAACATCTGTTACCTGTGATAGTATTGTCGTCGCGGTTGAAACCCGAAGTTTCCCCACACCCGACAATCGAATTTTCTCAAAATACATACGTCAAACCTAACGTCGGACGTAGTGCGCTGGACAGCGGACCTGGCCCTCTATCCAGCGCACTGTGTCCGACGTACGTCCGACACACGGTTTAGGTCTAGGAGAAACATCGATTTTCGCGTATCAAAAATTCCGATTTTCAACTGCACGAACAATACTGAATCATCAATTCTTCGGCACAACACTCAGTACGTGGCTGCAGTCCTCCATTCTAGGCCGCGTCCAACACTTGCCAAACGTGCCTCTGGTCTCACAGAAAAAGGTTGTTTTTGAGTGACACAATAGCAATCGATATTCGTACCAGCGAAAGACTATCCAGCATTTTACGAGCGCTAATGACCGCCAGAATTTTCTTCACTTTCTGGTAGGGATAAGCCGATTTAACTTCTGGCTTGTGTCGTTTGGCAGTTGATCGATAAGATTGATGTTCGATCTTATCGATCAGCTGCCAGGCGACACAAGTCAAACGTCAAATCGGCTGATCCCTACCAGAAAGGGAGCAAAATTCTGGCGGCCATTAGCGCTTGTAAAATGCTGGATTATGTATTGGTATACGATATATCGAGTGATAGGCACGAAGATACTTAACGTTCATGAGAGTCAAATAACTTTCATTGCAAAAAACAATCCTAAAACGATCGGGAATCGAACAGATGTCTTCAACATGATCTGGCTGAATACCATCGTATAAAGTTTTCTGCTTTATGGCCTTATATGATATCTAGCTGGTACAATTCTCAATTACAGGTATTCATATTTTATTCGAGTTAGGCACCACTTATCAGCACAACGTATGACTCAAACCACAAACGCAATCAGGTGGAGTTAATGTTTATATGGTGATACATTCTTAAAGCAGGTAGCAAATAAGAATGCAAATATTGTAAATCTCGAAACCTTACAATGGTTCCTAAATCTTGTGATGCATTCCCGAGTAGGTGAAAACATCTGATGAATAGCATATTCAGTTATGATTGAGTTAATTACTGAAGAGCAAAAACTGATATTGTTTTGATTGATATAAGAGGTAAAAAAACAGAAATAATAACAAAATCTAATAACCATATGGTGAACTACTCAATAATAGCTCGTTAAGATATTACAAGATTAAAACAATAGCAGACAAGATTTGTCACCTTTTTCTAGAAAAAAAATTAAAAAATATGTCAGCATCCAGCATCGAACCTTCGACCTTAGGATTCACAGGCGGCAATGCTTATTACTCAACTGTGGCTCGCTGTTGTAAATAACTAGATAATAAGAGCATACGGTTCTTCGTTTCCACAGCTCAGAAGGGGCACATGGCATTTCATTAACATTGAGCCATCTCTATGGGTGTATGTGTTCCATTTCGTGCAGAAGAGCTAAACTTGTTCTTATGTAGAAATTTTCAGCTATTTCGACAAGAACAAAAACTGATATCATATCACTTTGAGCTATTCGTGCGATATTCATCATATTTTTGAATAACTCATCAAAATCACATCGAACTATGACAGCAAAAAGTGTTAGATTTGAGATATGATTTAAATATTCTCGTCTACCCGGGTTGTGACCGAGACATTTACGCTTAACCAGTATGGTGTGCCTTTCATAATGCATGTGTTTATGTACTCTTACGATCATCCAACAAACGAGCAATCGCTATCAATTCAGTTAAATAATCTGAAAGCACCCGAAAGTCAAAGGCTTCAAACGTCCAAACAAATCAAATGAATAGCAATACAAGCCAAACGGTCCCAATCTTAGACCAAATCATATGACAGAACTTGTTGAATAGCTGTTTCGGCAGATATCTAATCTACAGTGTACGGCCATTCCTGCCGATAATGTCAAGCCATCGTGCCAAGGTCCCTATGTACCCGCGATAGTACACATGCGAAATGATAACAGAGTTCCTAATCTTATCTCCGCTAATATTATATCCTCTACACTGATACCTGTCGGCTACATGGGGACTGCGTCATCCAATCGTGCGAATAAAAATACACAATACCTCTATAACAGAGCAGCGATACGTCGATAAGAAGCATACTGTATCGATATGGCCAAAAATAATGATTCTAACATTTTAGTGAGAAGGAAGAGTTCGGACAGGTGGGATCTACTAGTTAATGATGTTTGGTTCGGTGTTTTGGTGCTTGGAAAAGTTCAACGCACATATCTGAGCATGAGTTTAGAGTGAGTAAAGAATATAAAAAAATCTAAAACATTGGAATTATTATTTCTAATTTCAAGTTAAGAGAATGGTATAAGTTTTCGCAACTATAACAATTAACAGCTGCTCACGTGGATCATTGCAAATCCAACTAAATCGTTATGAATTCACAAAGATTTAAGCAAAATGAATATTTTTGGATAATTTTGATTCGTCCAATTTACGTTCTTTCCATGCGTTTCTACTTTCATTTTTTTTTTTCATTTTTCTTAATTACGTGCAATGTGATTCATAAGTGAACTCGTGTTATCAGCTGCTAACAAATTATTGAGGTGAATCCCACAGAGCACACAACACCACCAGTCGTTTTAAAACGCATTTAAAAGACATAAATTTTCCACGATAAGCGTTGTCCAAAATTAGGCGATAAAAATGAGTTGTTATGAATGGAACAGAATCGAAAAAAAAGTTGTTGTTTGATTACACCCTTTTGTGATACGTATAAGGGTACTTGAAGGGTAGATCGTCGTGCTTCCTCACAGTGAGGAAATGATGTGTAATTAGTTACCGATTACGTCGATAATTGCGATTGATTTTCAGAAGCCTATGCCAACAAGGAAGAGAGCACTTGAATAAACTATATTTATCGCTGTACGTTTCGTAATGGTTATTTTGATGTAGCCCAGCTTTACAATAAGCACCTTAAGGCTCAAGCATTCGTCATCATTTTTTGGAAAATAAAAAGCAGTTTTCTCACTGTAAAGCAAAATATCGACCATGAAAATATATTCACTGCATTCCTTGGGGCAAGACACTGTGCTGGAGAGTACATTTTCCTTCACAGAGTTGCTCAGAATTTCTCCGGATTGCTCCCGTTTGTACTTGGGTGCTTGGGGCAAGACACTGTGCTGGAGAGTACACTTTCCTTCACAGAGTTGCTCAGAATTTCTCCGGATTGCTCCCGTTTGTACTTGGGTGTTGCCTGATTTATCGCAAAATCAAAACAATATTGCCCGATATCTCGCTTTTCTTGCAGTTTTAGGGATGTTTTTCAACAAATTTCGTCGATCATTGGTGAAAATGGGTGAAAAGAGTTACTCCGAATTTCTCAGAGTTACTCTCGTTTGCACAGTGTCTTGCCCCTAGCTTGGGTGTTGCCTGATTTATCGAAAAATCAAAACAATATTGCCCGATATCTCGCTTTTCTTGCAGTTTTAGGGATGTTTTTCAACAAAATTCGTCGATCATGGGTGAAAATGGGTGAAAAGAGTAACTCCGAATTTCTCAGAGTTACTCTCGTTTGCACAGTGTCTTGCCCCTTGCTGCATTCTATTCCTCATGTGGAGTACAATGAATATATTTTCATAGCAAAGACTTTTGTTTTGAACGAAAAAACTTCTTTCAAATGTTTGATGATGACGATGATTTCAATGACGAATTGTTCAACGTTAATAGCGACGTTTCAAGTACCGAAGGTGGCGTGGTAACAGATCTGAGGAGAAGAACAACAAAGAGCAGGTCAACTGGTCAACTACCCTAGCGAGCTTCTAAAATATGGTTGAGAAGCACATGATCAATTCATTGAAAAGTCCGATCGACATAATTGAGAAAAGGAACAATCGAACTTTATACCTAGTTCTGTTGGAAAATTTACATTTCAGCCAGAAACTCTCTGAAGATGCAATTAATGAGAAGCATACTGAGGACAAGACTGAGGATGCAATGAGTTAAAAGCGTTCATAGCTTTTTGTGAATCAGAAGTATTTATTTACGTTTTTTATATTCATTTACCTTCGGCATATCATAAATATTAAATCGGGATACATAGTTCAATGTGTAAAACTCATAACCAAAATAAATCCTAAATCTGGGCATGTCAGCCACATGAGAATGGATGGTAACCCTAGCGAAAAAGGTTCTAGGTATGTTGTGAACTAGATTCATATATTGTTGCTTGAATAAGTAAAAGTTTTGATGATATGATGAATTTAAATATTCATAGCATTCCATAGACCAGCAGCGTTCGTGTTCAAAACAGAACCGTTTCCAAACTACAATGAACCAGAAGAGTTGAGAGGATATGAGTCAGAAAAGTTCAATTAATTTTGTGGACCTTCACAAGACGATACAATGTTTATCAAATTGTGTAATCCAGTGTAGAGAAGCAGAAACGACATAAGGATTTCTTGTGCAAGAATCATTATTTGACTGTTATTTTGAAGCCAGCAGCGTGTTCAGCACGCAATGAACCAGAACCGTTCATATGATTTCGAGAGATTTCGTGAATCAGAAGCGTTCATGGATTGTTGTGGTTTCAGCCAGAAGCATTCTGAAGCTAAAATCAACCAAACGCGTTTCGTGAACTAGAACAGTTCAAAGAGAGGTTCAAAGAAAAGACAACTTTTTGAGGACGATGTAATGAATCAAAGTGTACCTAGGATGAAGAAGAAGTTGAGTTGGTGACGTATAAGTAGGCGTAGCATCAGATTATGTAAGTAAGCTAAATAGTTCCATAACATTTTCATTCCACTTTTGCTAGTCACTGTGTTTTGCTACGACTACAGCCTCAAATCAATTATTCAAGAGGTTATGGTCTCTTATTGGCACTGTTGAACGTTATTTTTGAATTGTTGGAAGAATACTTGAAGATTTTTTCGGATCATTTGGGGAAGATTAGTCGAAGCTTCTGAGCCACTGCAAGCCAAGTCATCATGGAGCGTCTGAACAACGTTACCAGTGCTAGAATTCGGGAGTGCAACGTGAACCATGACTGCAAGTGCTACAGATCGAAGCACATGTTCATTCGTTCGACATGCGCGGTGCCGTGTTATCTAGGTGGTCATGGAAACGTGTTCATTTTCTCTTGAATAGGCACCGCTTCAATGTCAAATTAGTGAACTCGTGCAGAGGTTCTTATAGAAAATATTGTCGGGCCGCCACCAAACCGGACGTCGCAAGAATGAGTCGTGATGCGACTCGACTCGCTATGTTTTCTGAATCATTTCGGAAGTAGTGCGCATCTATCTCCCTGTCATTAGCAATACAGTGCACTAGTCGCGAAAAAGTTGCGACACGTGTGGACCAAGTAAACGGCATTTTCGATTGAATGTCTGTCTTGATTCCTGTTGACTATTTTCGACTGTTGAATTTTTACTCTCGGAGGATGGCTTACCAGTCTTGACAAAAATAAAAATACTGCTATTTTATCTTGTCCGACGTTTCGGTCCGTTTTGGGACCTTCTTCTGGGACTCGAATTTCACAGATTTTTCGTCCTGTGTGGTTATGTGGAACGTGTAAATGTCGGTTCAGACTTTTCCCTCGCCAAAACGGACATTATCGGTGTAAGCCTAACCGTGGAAAAGCTCTTGTTTAAGCTGAGCTGGAATCTAGTACCCGGCACTTGATCTAGCAAAAGCAAATCCAGATGGCGAAGACCCGATTTGGAAAGCGACCTGCTTTTATTTGCACACTGGGCAGACAACGAAGACGAACATATGCAAAAACCGAATCACAGCCAGGATCACAGCGCAGTTCACAGCCGAATACAATTACGTTCAGAGGAAGCCAGAGTTGAAGCATATATGCACATCTTCGGAAGAAGCTCGTTCATTCACGTTCCTGATCAGATGCGTACCAAGTTAGAGCCGAAAGGAATGAAGCTGTAGTATGAATACTTTTAAACCGCAATGTAATTTGGGCAACATAGTAATTCATTGAAAGCCACCGCTTGCTTTGTTTTAGTCGCATGAATTATCATTCGTTGCGAATGCTAGCATATGCAAGTAACCATAATTTGATCACCCTAAGTCGACGACCAACACACAGCGTTCTCCATGGGTCCAGATTGAATCAGACAATAAAACATGAAACATTCGTATTCCAACCACAGAAGCAGATACATGGCGACCGTGACAGGACCTGCAATCTTTGGAGCAGTTACATTTGCCATATATCACAAAGTTCATATTCGTCCTAGGGGCAAGGCACTGTGCAAACGAGAGTAACTCTGAGAAATTGTGAGTAACTAGGGGCAAGACACTGTGCAAACGAGAGTAACTCTGAGAAATTCGGAGTAACTATTTTCACCCTTTTTCACCAATGATCGACGAAATTTGTTGGAAACACCCCTAAAACTGCAAGAAAAGCGAGATATTGGGCAACATTGTTTTGATTTTGCGATAAAGACACTGAGAGACTGGAGGCAAGACACTGTGCTGGAGAGTACATTTTCCTTCACAGAGTTGCTCAGAATTTCTCCGGATTGCTCCCGTTTGTGCTTGGGTGTTGCCTGATTTATCGCAAAATCAAAACAATGTTGCCCGATATCTCGCTATTCTTGCAGTTTTAGGGGTATTTTCAACAAATTTCGTCAATCATTGGTGAAAAGAGTTACTCAGCTTGGGGCAAGACACTGTGCTGGAGAGTACATTTTCCTTCACAGAGTTGCTCAGAATTTCTCCGGATTGTTCCCGTTTGTGCTTGGGTGTTGCCTGATTTATCGCAAAATCAAAACAATGTTGCCCGATATCTCGCTTTTCTTGCAGTTTTAGGGGTGTTTTCAACAAATTTCGTCGATCATTGGTGAAAATGGGTGAAAAGAGTTAGTCCGAATTTCTCAGAGTTACTCTCGTTTACACAGTGTCTTGCCCCTAGGTGATACTTTCCTGAATTGCAGTCAAGGAAAACAAACCGAGGATTCGAGATGTGAAACCTAGGATTAAGCCTAGGGGCAAGACACTGTGCAAACGAGAGTAACTCTGAGAAATTCGGAGTAACACTCTTCACCCATTTTCACCTAGGGGCAAGACACTGTGCATACGAGAGTAACTCTGAGAAATTCGGACTAACTCTTTTCATCCATCTTCACCAATGATTGACGAAGTTTGTTGAAAAACATCCCTAAAACTGCAAGAAAGGCGAGATATCGGGCAATATTGTTTTGATTTTGCTATAAATCAGGCAACACCCAAGTACAAACGGGAGCAATCCGGAGAAATTCTGAGCAACTCTGTGAAGGAAAATGTACTCTCCAGCACAGTGTCTTGCCCCAAGATTTTCACCAATGATCGACGAAATTTGTTGAAAAACATCCCTAAAGCTGCAAGAAAAGCGAGATATCGGGCAATATTAATTTGATTTTGCGATAAATCAGGCAAGTACCCAAGTACAAACGGGAGCAATCCGAAGAAATTCTGAGCAACTCTGTGAAAGAAAATGTACTCTCCAGCACAGTGTCTTGCCCCAAGCTGCTTGCTTTGTTTGAGTCCCATGAATTATCATTCGTTGCGAACGCTAACATATGCAAGTAAGCATGCTTTGAGCACCCTAAGTCGACGACCATGGGTCTCGATTCAATCAGACAATAAGACATGCAACATTCGTATTCCAACCACAGAAGCAGTTACATGGCGACCGTGACAGGACCTGCAATCTTCGGAGCAGTTGCATTTGCTATATATCACAAAGTTCATATTCGTCAGATTTTCGGACTTCCATGTTTGGTAGATTTGGCAGCATTTTCAACAGCAGAAATGCCAGTTTTCTTAACAGGGGGGACGACACTAGTTTTGTCAAGCCGAATATCCCAAAACATCCAAACAAAGACGAGAAAACCGAGTTTTTCGGATATTTATTTTTATAGAGATTATAGAGATAAAGCAGCATTGATTGTTCTAAGGATGCAATAAACCTTATGATCCGAATCAGTTTATGGACCAGTATGTGTTCATAATATATTGAACTTTTAGCGCTGTGGAGATCCACTGTGTACAGGTACACTCTGGTTCATTACATTTCATGGATGCAACTAGTTCAGCGACGAAATAGGTGACGAAAAGACTTTGCTAAGCTAAGGTCAACTTTGTCATAAAAACATTGCAATATCTTCCTGAACTTCAGGAAACGCCATAGTACTTCGATATTCACATTACATAATGTTCCCACTCTCCATTCCAGCACCCTGAACACCAACTCGGGCAGCCCTTACTCCCATCGGAAGCACTGGCGCCGAGTGCAGCAAGAGTTTCTGGACCTCGAGCAGCAGAAACAGAAGCAACAGCAACAAGGCCACATGACCCGGCCGGTCAGTATCGTGAACTACAACCGACAGGAGTCACAAGAGCTGTTCAACATGCCAGGCAGTCCATACCACATACGGAAACCCATTCCAGCGTGGGAGAAGAGTCGATTATGGTGAGCGAGATTAGATGAGTATATGTATAATTCACCGGCATGATTGCCTGCTATAAATGGCTGCTTCGTCATGCAGTTAGTAGTTTTGAGCTTAACTGAGTCAGTGCTGTTCAACTTTTGACTGTATCTTGCGAATTTCCTGTAGTGCTGAACCTCAGTGGCTGTTCTGTGCAGTTTAAATAAGCGGGTTTTCTGATGAAATTAATTGGGATTATACATAGCCGAATATCTGCTGAAATCTTGACTAATGGGGTTAATTTTTGGAGTGCTTGAGAATAACTATCTGCTATTCCTCGCATAAGCGTTTCATGTGAAAATCCTATGGAACTCAGATCAATAATGCATAGAACAACAGTGATCTTCTGCAGAGTATTACTAAAATAATTATGAACATACTACGTTTCATGTCATATCATTATCTAAAGATTCGAGTCATTAGACGTTGAGAACCACTGCTCTAAGTGCAATGATAGCACGGCATCTAATTCCTCATTTTTATCTCGACATGCCCCTCTCGACAGGGTAGAACAGCAACAGAAGCATCACCAGCGCCGACACAACGGCGGTAACGACGATGATAACGACTGGATGAGCAGCCAAGAGTCTGGACTGAATCTGAACCACGACGACGATGACGGAGACGACGACGACGACGATGACGATAAAAAGCATCCCCATCAGCATCGCCGGCCCAATCGAAGCGACATGTTCAGTCGGGGGAGTCTCGCTAATGAAGGTAGGCCCTCTATGACGTAGATAGGCTGACGGACGTTTCCGGTTATGTTTGGCACTCCCACGCAACTTCGTGGGTTCGTTCGGTAAGGCCGGCCAAGCTACGCGATGACGGAGATATGCTGGCACGCTTTGAGGACATACACTCGTTCAGTCCCACTAATTGGATGTTTATCGTTTTTTATCGCACATCACAGATGTTGTCGGCTAGAGTGAACTGGACGTGATAGGAAACGAGCAGTTCATTCCAGAGAGGAAAGTTCGCTGGATGCACAGCATTAGGACAAAGACAACAAACCATTGTCAATTATTCGCAGCTTGATACGCTACAGTGCGGCATCAAGATGTAGTAAAACTGGCCTTAACAGTTTCTGTGAATTCGGTTCTGTTGTGTACGCATGCATCCATCAGCATCCGAGTTGAGAAGAGCTGACTGTATGCTTCATCGGCGCGACAAATCACGCAGAGGTTAGGGATGCTTATCAGCCCATGAGCAAACAGAGTACCCCATCGCCGTAGTAAATATTTGAACATCTAGATTACTTGAGAACAATGGCGGTTCTAGGGGGTCGGGCGAGAAACCTAGCTCTACCAAGTTAATTACTTTTGTAATTTGAGCATTATGCTTATATCTCTACGGTATCTACGGTGAACTCAACTAAAAGTTTGTCGAAACTAGAAGGATACGATGGGCAGGGCATGTTGCAGGTATACCGAACAACCCTACTTAGCTATAGTTTGTATAACAGATCCGACTAGGCACTGTCCAGAAACTATTACAATCGCCGACTGTTTTATTATTGTTATTCAGAACTCATTGATATTTATCCAGTAAGAGTCAATTCAAATGAATAAATCTGGAGCTCGATTTGAAAAGGTCGTATGTGCTTTTGTCGATTAAAAATTCGATCAGTTGGATTCGCTTATAATAGCAAAAACCGTTGAAATTGTATAAAATTGACACATACAGCAGAATCATCACAAAACAGGTTTTCCGTTCCATCATTAAAAGTCTCCAAAATATCTTCCCTATTGCTACAATAACTAAAATAAACTGATCGAATTTTATATCGACAAATGTACATACGACCTATTCAAATCGAGCTCCAGAAATATCACCAACTCTGATTTAGACATTTTTGCGAAAGCCGGAACTCCTGTCAGAATAGGATTGCCTTAGTTAATCAACCTGGGACAATGCGTTAGAAGTTTTAATCCAACGCTGAAATTTTTCGAAATGTTTTCAGTGGAATCCACTGAAGCAGATCATTTCCATATGGTGAGTTCGTTCCATGCTTATTGCTTTATGCTATGTCAAATGTTGCAATCATATCGAATCATATAAATCCACGTATAATAATTCAACTTGGAGCGTTTGATACGGAATGTCCACGCATTCTTCATTTTTTTATATTTTTTCGGCATTTTTTAGATATTTGGGTTTGGGAAAACTAGAGTTTCTAGATTCTCTTCAAACAATCATCTGCGATAAACACAAAGCAGTAGGCCTGATCGCATTTTTTGAAACCGATCTTATACGATCATGTCGCCGTTGATCGGGTTTTATCCGATCATTAACACTACACTACATAAAGGTCCCAGAGGTATAGATTAGATAGTCTCAGGGGGTACGACACAAGTTTTCACAACCCAAAAAAGTCGAAATATCCCACAAAAAGTCGGAATATCCATACTGAAAAGACGGCAAAGCTTTTACGGGTTTCACCGAGTTTTGCAACCCTATAGATGTCTCTATGATTTCTATTGATATCTTGAAAATCTGCAAAAAAATGCTCAATGAAAAATATAGCGTCCCCCTGTATCCGATCTCTAGAACCGCCCCTGCTCATTCCGGATAAAACAGAGCGCGATGAGAAGAAGGGACTACATAAGATTAAAGATACACGAACCGAAAAATAATCAAATAAGGCAGTCATTCGTCAAGTGCCAGTCGGTCGTGCGTGCTCCCCGTACCGTATGAGTGTGAGCTACGTTCACACTACTTGAACGCTAATTAGTGGAACCGTGTCCGTCGGTTAGTTAATACAGTGACTGCAGTGACCTGTAGCCTCCCAAGGCTGTAACCCGCGATCGTTTTTCTCCTATTTATCCAGATTTCGAAGATCGTCCCAGTCTGCACCAACAGCCCCAATCCGGCTTCCCCGTTATACTGCAAAGTGTTCGAAGCATGCGGCACGTCCGGCAGAGGTTAAGGCGCGACCCCGTCCACCAGGGAACACGTGCCATCCGATCGTCCCGGGTCATCAACAAGGCCGGCGAACGGAACGTGCTGTTTCTAAATTTGCCCCAGAAGTCGGTTCGCTTCGTGAAGGATCTCGTCACGACGCTGGTGAGTAAGGGCACTGATGATGGCTATAAGATTAAGTGAAACGCAATTGGGTTTTTAAATTAAGAAAAATTCAATGATTTTTTATTTTTAAACGAAAGAGCACCTTTTTCTGAGCCGCTATGATTTTTTTCAGATTTTTAGAACTTTATTTTGGTATCTAAAATCAATTTCAAAGAGATTTTTTTAAATCACCTTTTGACAGCTGGGCAACTGCTTGACAGCTCCGCTCAGTACAAAATGCGACGAGGGGTGATTCGACAAATCGCTCCCATACAAATTTCAAATTGATTTTTAAACAGGTTCCCGGGCACCAAAATTGATGAAAATTTGGATTTCGGCTCAGTTTGGCATGCAGATTCAGAATATGAAATTATCTCAACACCACTAAAGAAGCCAATTATTGTTATCTGTTGTACTGTGGTATGATAAGTCTAGGCAACCATCTTAGATTTGATCTCGGATTTTTTAAACATTCTAATAATTGAAATTAAATGATAATATCTTCAAAAGTAGTTTGAAATTTCAAACTCTTGAACAAACTTTAGCTTTAAAAACTGTAATGCTTCTTGGGTTTCGTAGATTTTTGAGGACTTGAAGTATAGATGTTCGTACCTGCCACGCAATGAACCAGAGCAAAAATAGTAAACTGGTTTAAAAAGGTCTTAGTTTATAGTTATGAAGACGTTCAAAAAAAAACTATAGACTCTGTTTCTGTTAGTATAACTACGCAAGAGTAATTTTCATTAATTTATAGTGTTAAAAAATTGTGGAAACGCATTGTGAAAAGAATTTTTGAAACTTCAACAAAAAAAATCTTTTCGGTTCTTAGAAAAACTTCAAAAATTCTGATAGAGAGACTCAGGATTCATTTGAAACCTTCAATCTCAACATAAAGTTCTGCTGGAAGTGTTCAAACCTGGGCAAGCGACATTAGTTTTGCTATTTTTTCGTCTTTTTCACCTTTTTGGAACATTTTTGCTTAGCAAAACTAGTGTCGTAGCCACGGTTTAAACACATATTTTCCAAATGAATATTCTTTAATAATGTGCTGTATTTATTTTAGTGAATATTTTTTAATATTTTTTTTTGTAGTATGTGTATAGCTTCTTGACGCTTCTAAAGAAAAACGCTTACTTTATATATTATGTTAAATGATTTTTAAATAAATGGCTCTTGGGATATATGGCACTGCATGAAAATCTATCCTTCTCTTTCACTCTTACAGAAATTTTGTAAACAACAAGGCCACGAAACGTCAAAATCCCATACAAAATCAAAACAGTGCAGTGCCCTATTAAGTTTATATAGTGCTGATTCGTTCGTTGGGAGCTCGATAGATGGGCTGTCTCGATGGTTGAATGTTCACTGGTTGGGGCAAAACCTAGGTGTGAAATATGTAAGTCACAGAGAACAGACATCCAGGCTAGAACAAATTTCATTCAGAAAGTTGTGTAAGGATTTGAATCTTCACTTGAGTAAGGTTGCAAACCAATACACGATGACAACACTAACGCCGCCAAACACCATATTGCCACAGTCAGTGGTGAATTGAAACATTTCAAGTGGTGAATTCAATTAGTATGGGAAATTAACCGATTGCAGCGCCACGCTATTGCCACTTGTGTTGCCGATTTCAAATGGCCGTTAAATTCCTTACACAGCTTCCGAACTGGACTTGGATGTCTGTTCTCTGTGTGTAAGTGAATTTCTATCAACGACCAACATTTCTCATGCATAACTACGTGCTGATTTCAAGACCGTGCTACTAACAATTTAAAAAAAACAGTTTTTGTGATTTAACTGAAAATTCAATCACAGAAAAACAGATATAAAACTTAGAACAAATTTCATTAAAAGACATTGTTACGAAAACGTGATCGACAAATGCTAAATGTACCGTGGTTGGCCGGGTCATCGCTAGGTGGTAGTAGTGAGCAAACGTCAAACAGGAGCAAAAACTCAACCCCATGAAACGGCTGTCATCCACATACAACTGGATTGAAGCCAAAAATATAGTGCTGGACGTGGTGCTGATTTGAATGGGCGGTTGCATAAGGCTGAAAACACGGTGATTTTTTCTGGTGGAGCAGGTGCGACATTCAAATTTAATTGACTTTGGTGTTGTTTTAAATGGGCCAAATGTATTTTCATACTTGTGCGTCTTGTAAATTTAACAAAGAACACTAAACCCATTGAACAATATGTGGAAATGACCGATTTCCGATCACGAATTTATCTTCGCACGACAAAGTTCGCTTCCGCACGTAGCAAATTGGTCAGCAGACTGAAATTTCGTGAACAAACCCGTGGCGCCCCACCAAAGGCGGCGGCTTCAAGAACTAACGCTTTCTTCAGGGGGTTGCAAAAACTATGTCAGCGCCGCGAGTGGACAATCGACCACCAACCGAATATTTGAATCAACCCCTAAAAATGTGATCGATGAGAAGCAAGCAAAGTGTGACGTCTGTTTCTCTGTGATTCAATTTTAAATTTTTCAAATATGCAAATCACTAAAATTCAAATAACTTGCGCTGATTGACTCGCTCTTTCTTGTGTTTATTAAAGAGAATGAGCATGAAAAAAGAAAAAGCTGCGCACACTTGTGCCACAGACAAACAGACGTAACACTTGCGAAATTTCCATCGACCACGCTTACAGTGTTGGTAAAATCACACTCAAAGCACACTCATAAACCGCTCCTGCGTGAGCAAACTCGCGCGCGATTCTGAATCATTTTCTTGCGCGCGAGATTTTCACGCAAAATCTCGCTCTCACGAGTCAAGTGCAGAAATCTCGTTCGCTTGTAAAACGAATCCAAATCTATTTGAACGACATCCAATGTTGTTGTACGATAGGTTTGCTTTTGCTCTATCATATAATCCTAAAAACTTCAATGTAAATAATAAGGACACCAAAAAATAACGCAATGAGTGAAACCGCGAGTCAACTCATGCATGATTTTTTCGGCGGTGAATTTGGCGAGTCAAGAATCGCGCGTGAAACAACTCAAGAATGAGATTTGAGATTTTGAGTTTTTACCAACACTGCACGCTTATAACGATCATTTTAAATTTTCATAGTTATGGCTTTCACAACCAGAGGCGCGCGCATCGTTTTTCTATGCGTTTAACGTTTCACACTAGCGCCTTCTGTTGACGATATGGCACAACATAGTGATTCCTGCAGCTTTTCCACCAGGTGATGATAGTGTGAACTGGGCGATGGATTTCCATAAAAATCGTACAAGGTGTTACGTAGTTTATCTGTGCTTGTGTCTTTTGCCGATTACTATGGCAGAACAAAATGTGAAAATTACCGATTTCTATTTCAATTCTTCTCATCTGTAACTTTTAGTAGCTGTCAAACTTCAACGAGATTTCAGCATAAAAATGTTTAACCTTTCGGTGATTAAAATTGACGAGATCTCATTTTACCATTTTTAATGTGTGTGAAAACCAGCAGAATATGGACAATTTCCTCAATGCGTTCAATCGTGAATTCCACTGACAGTTTTTGTAGGATTTCCAGCGGTATGCCAGTAGGAAACTCAGCCCGAACTGTACCGGAAGTTTCTGTAGTAGTTCTTCCAGGGAATTCCGCTAAGAGTGGACCGGGAAAACGATTCAAGGAACTCATGAAATATCTCTGATGTTACTCCTGAAGAAACTTCCGGACGATCATTTAAAGATTATTTTTTTAAGAAACTTTTGGAGGAATTTGCAGAAGATCTTCTCACGGAATTATTACATACTAGTGAGATTACCAGGGGTATCCTGGACATCTGAATTCTGAACTTCTGTATGAATTTGCGGTAGAGCTCCTACAGATATTCTCGTTCAAGCTCCTGTAGGAATTTCTTGTGAAACTCCTAGAAAAATTCTTAATGAAACTCAAAAAAAATACCCGAAGGAAATCACGGGAGAATTTCTGGTGGAACTGCTAGAAAAACTCTCGGATGAGTTTCTAGAGGAATTCCCGGTAGAATTTCTCATTGAGGAGCTCCCGATGAATTTACTAGAGGTTTCGGTAGAACCTTAGAGCAATTCACGGCGGATATCCTGCGGAAATTCATGGTGGAACTTCTAAATAAAGGAATTGCCATTGGAACTTATATAGAAATGCTCAGCGAAACTTCTGTGGAGCTTCCCAGTGGAACAACTACATACAGGAAATTTCTGTGGGAATTGGGTTGTTTAGTGAATAAAATATTGCTATTTTCTATAGCCTAATCGAAAGAGCTCATTTTTCTGAGTATAACTTGATTTTATTGGATTTCAATACCTTTGTTTTGATGGTTAAATTAACATAACAGTTTTGATTTTCGTGGATAGAATGACAGTTCAATCGTTAAAATGACAGTTCGACCCGAACAAAAAAAAATCCCCATACAAACTTTAAATGCATTTTAAAAATAGTTCCCGGACTCCAAAAATTATGAAATTTTGGATTTCGACTAATTTTTGGGCGGAGAATCTGATTATGAAATAATCTGGATACCCCTAAAGAACCCAATTCGCGGTGGATCCCTGGTCCCAACCTCTGCAGAGGTTTCAGTCGGAATAAGGGGCCAGACACGTATAACACAGCGTAACAAAAAATAACTTTTGGTCTGTCTCAAGAGCAAACTTATGTGTCTCTGACAGATTTTGGGCCGCTGAATCCGAATCCGGGCTCAGATTTGCTCCAGCACGTCACAATTTTGAGCTAAACCTCAATTTACAGGACAAAATATGCAGTTTTGGGCTTTTTTTTACTGCAAGCCATCAAGCATGGAAATATTTTTTTGGTGCAATCAAAAGGTAAATTGGTCAATTAACATCTAAATTAAGGACTCATGCAAAATATTTTATTTTATCAAATCGAATTTGATAGTTTTAAGCGATTTATGTTAGTTACGATATTTCCCATAAAAGTCAGTGTCACCCTCCAAAAGTTGCATGCAAGTTCACATACTAACATAATAGTTATTTATGTAACGAGTTGCAAAAAGTTGATTTTTTCAGCACGAGTCGTACATTTATCCAACGAGGCCTGCCGAGTTGGATACACTCCCGTTCAAAAGTTTGGGGTCACCCCCTCAAAAACATGTCATTTTTTTAGGCCCATATCTCCGCCAATTTGCGTCCGATTTTAAAACCCTAGGTTTCATTCAAAAGATAATAAGTCAAAGAAACTTTGAACATGATTTAAAAGAAACTTTTTCAAAAAAAATTTGTATGTAAACTTAACCCAAAGTTGTCAAATTTTCTAAAAAATGAATATAAACTTACGGCAGTGTCGCTGGAAGTTGGGTCGACCAAATTTCAAGATGAGAGCGGTAATATGATCCATTTTCTTTTAGCTTTCAACTGCTTTTTACAGAACTTAGCTAAAAAATCTAGAAAAAAAGTTATTAAGTAAATTAATCCTTGATGTCATCGACCAAAAGTTTGGGGTCACCCCCTCAATATGATGTATCGGCCAAAAGTTTGGGGTCACTTTCGTAAAACATGGAAAAGTGATTTGGTGATATCTTCGTCATCTATAGTTCAATTTTAATTATTTTTGGCTCATTTCAAAGACAATTAACTAAATTTACGTTTGATGTCTCCAACTTAACGTATTGAACGGTTTTTGTGTATAAAAATGTTATGTAAAGTTAGCCCATTTTACCACGCTTCAAAAAATGAGGCAACTTTACGTTAAGTTTTAGTATGTAAATTTCGACAAATATGTGTGGTTCAATGTCTATGCAGTAAGTATCATTCATTTTGTTTCAAATAAGCCAAGAAGAATTAAAATTGAATGAAAGATGACAAAGATATCAACAAATCACTTTTCCATGTTTTACGATAGTGACCCCAATCAGTAGGTCGGCTCTAGAGGCACGTTCTCCTCCATTCGGGAAATTTGTGCCATCGCCATGAACACGAGCCTATTCATCATTTACCTGACGGAGAAGGGAAGGAAAAAGGATAGGACATGGGAAAGGACAGGTAAGGGAATAGTGACCCCAAACTTTTGGCCGATACATCATTTTGAGGGATGACCCCTAACTTTTGGTCGATGACATCAAGGGATAATTTACTTAATAACTTTTTTTCTAGATTTTTAAGCTAAGTTCTGTAAAAAGCAGTTGAAAGCTAATAGAAAGTGGGTCATATTACCGCTCTCATCTTAAAATTTGGTCGATCCAACTTCCAGCGACAAAGCCGTAATTTTATATTCATTTTTTAGAAAATTTGGTAACTTTGGGTTAAGTTTACATACAATTTTTTTTTGGAAAATTTTCTTTTAAATCATGTTTAAAGTTTCTTTGACTAATTATCTTTTGAATGAAACCTAGGATTTTGAAATCGGACGCAAATTGGCGGAGATATGGGCCTAAAAAAATGACATGTTTTTGAGGGGGTGACCCCAAACTTTTGAACGGGAGTGTAAATACGAAGAGTGCTGAAAATATCGAGTTTTGCAACGAGTTCCATACAAAATTTTATGCAATGTTTTTTTTTATAATGCAACCCATTTGAGTTGCATAATGTTCATAATGCAACTCAAATGAGTTGCATAATGTAAATTATACAACTATTTTTCATTATGCAACTCATTTCAGTTGCATAATGAACCAGTTCTGAAAAATTGGCCATTATAATACCAAAATGAGCTATATAAAATATGAATTATAATATTAAATTGCATAAAATGCTTAAATCTATCAAATTTGATGTGGTAAAACGAAATATTTTGCATGAGTCGATAATTTAGATGTTAGTTGATCGATTTATCCTTTGATTACATCAAAAAAATATTTCCATGCTTAATGATTGACAGTCAAAAAAGCCTAAAATCGCATATTTTGCCCTATAAATTGAGGTATAGCTAAAAATTGTGACGTGCTGAAGCAAATCTGAGCCCAGAATCGGATTCAGCGGCCCAAAATCTGTCAGTGACACATAAGTTTGCTCTTTAGACAAAAAAATGTTGCGCTGTTAATTCTTGGCTTAGTATATTATAGCATCGTAGCAAACTCTGCGGCCGTTTTTTTTTTTTCGAAAAACAATGTTTGTTTTTTGTTTCATCTGTCACAGCCTTGATTTCAGCCAGTACGATTATTTTGATGGTAATACATTAATATACAATAATATACATTAATACATTAATATACCGCAAATTCGGCACCAACATTTCAAAAGGGCGTAACTGCTTTTGCAACCAATGTCTTCTCACAGAGCTGTGGGTCGTATTTCATTCATCTCACGCAAGTCACATCCATTAATCGAAAGAGGAGGATTTTATCTTTCTATCTGTGCTAGTGGATTGCTCGAGAGGAATGGGATACGCTCCACAGCTTTGTGAAAAGGCATTGGTTGTAAATGCAGTTACGCCCTTTTGAAATGTTGGTGCCGAAATATACTAATATACTTCTAATACACTCATTATGCTAATACGTGTCTAGCCCTTTGAGTCGGAACTCCTAGAGGAGTTGACGGTGGTACTCCCAAAGGTACTCCTAGAGAAATTCCCTGTCCAATTCCTGGTGGAAATTTTGCAGGAGTTCTTAATGGAATTCATATTGCTGTATCAAATGCGGGAGCACCAAATGCGGTAAGATTTTCTAACAAGTAACCCGATGTCAGTGGGAGCTTTCGAATCCTAGGTTGGCGGTGATATTGGCTATGGTTGCTACGTTGCCTTTGGTAACATGTGTTACCGCGTTTGAAGCGCATTTGGGCACCGTTTGCATCTTGAACGCACACAGCAATACAAGACTGCCCATAGTTAAGTGAAAAATTCATGCGTGTACAAGTTGCCTTGCATCAGGTTTTGATCTACCAAATGTTTCAATGTCAAAATTATAAAAAGAAGAGTTTTAGAAATATCGGTTTTATTAGTTTATGGAAACTATTGGAAGTATTGTTAAAATCATTTCTGGGGAAATATAATAAATAACAGAAGAATCAGAAATGCCATACTTAGAAGAAAATTTTGTGAGATATCGATAGATTCTTGCAACAGTACAAAATTACACATATACAAAATATACATGCAGAAATCATAAAATTATTGCTATGAAGATTCTAAAATGATTACACAAGTTTACAAAATAAAACGAAAGTCGTGAACTTCTGTCAACGACCAAAATTTTTAAAGTACAATTTAGTGCTGATTTCGAAACCGTGCTTCAAAAAATTTAAAGTAGAACAGTTTTTGAGTTTTAGCTTAATATCGAGTTGTGTAACTTTTCAAAATATGTAATTTACTATAATTCAAATATATTGCGTTTTGTTCGACCAATTTTAAATTTTTTTCCATAAATTAAAAGCTGAATACAATACCATTCGATCATCTGAATACAGGTTTTGCGTCAGATTGATGAAATTCAAGATATTGGCGAGTTTTAGGGACGATCTTCTTAAATTTTAGCAAAATTCCCAAAATTTATTGAAGAAATGTATTTTTTTTTTCAATAAGAAAAAAAACAACTTAAAAATTCTTTCTCGACGTTTATTTGACATATCATATGTAGGCGAGTTACAGTAAAAATTTAAGCTCAACCGGAGCATTGATTACGGAGAATGAGATGTTTGAAGTGAGCGACTTTGCTTAAAAATAGAACAAAAATCGATTTCAAATCATCAACCTTGTATGGAAAGTCGAAAAAATTTCCGCTCTACTGTAATTTTTTTCTTTCGCGTTTTCGAACTCAGGGCATGATTCTACGCCAAAAATGATCATCAGCTTACCGAGTTCAAAAATGCTGTAAACTAGTGTTATTAAAAGTGTTTCTGGGGCAAACAAACTCATTAACGAATTTCTAGGAAAAAAACTATTGATAGAATGCCTGAAAGAACATCGGTGTATCAATGGTGCTCATCGTACAGTTCAATTATCAGATAAAACCACTTGGGTTTTCACTTTTTATATGACACCTATCTTGATATCATGATAGAACTTTCGTAAGCATACTGAATGTTTTTTTTAGAAAAAAAAAGACTCGGCAGCCCACAAATAGTAATCCTGATTTATAAGTTCTTTAAAAATTCAACAAATCTTCCAAATCCATTCGGAAATTTTAGGATTCACCGAACGAAGCACCTCTCATTAATCTCTCCACCTTTCCCCATATCCAACAGGTGGAAGAACAATGGCGATACACGCTCACCGCATTCATGTTGAGCTTCTTCAGCAGTTGGATCCTGTTCGCCATCCTGTGGTACCTGGTGGCGTACGCCCATGGCGATCTTATCTTTGATCCGGAAACAGGGGAACGCCTCGGCGATGGGGCGATGCCATGCGTGGAAGGTGCCACCACATTTGCTGGATTTTTGCTGTTCAGCATCGAAACCCAGGTGTCCACCGGGTATGGTGCCAAGGTGCCCACAGAGGAATGCCCAGAGGCGATGTTCCTGCTCATTGTACAGATTGTGATTGGTCTGGTGATAGATGCGGCCATGGTGGGAATCGTCTACGCCAAGATGGTGCGACCACCGAAGAAGATCTCAGATATGAAGTTCAGCAAGAAAGCCGTCATATGTCAGCGGGATGGGAAGCTGTGCTTCGTCTTCCGGCTTTGTGACGTTAAGCATCAGCATGCTATAGAAACTAAGGTGACAGCGGTTCTGTTGGAACAGCGTCGTTCTTTGGAGGGGGAGCTTATTGAAAAGAACGAATCCTCCATGAAGTTGGAGAACAACGGTCGCATTCTTCTGATGTGGCCTGTGACGGTTTGCCATGTGATAGACAGCGAAAGTCCGTTGTTTGATTTTTCTGCGAAAGATCTGCTAGAGAAGAAGTTTGAGATTGTGATAACGCTAACCGGTGGCACGATGACCACTGGACAAGTCACGGAAGCAAGAACTTCCTACGTTCCAGGAGAGGTCTACTGGGGTCACCGTTTCCAGAACATCATCATGTATGATAGGGCTCATGAGCATTACGTGGCACACAATGAGCATATGGACTTCCTAGAACCGGTGGACACGCCTCTCTGCAGTGCCCGGCGATTGGAGGAGGTTTATCAAGAAGTCAAACAGTTCATGGAGCACGATAGAGAGCGGGAATTTGACGATGCGGAATGTAAATCGGAGCATCTCGAACAGCTGGATGAGGTTTGGAATAGAAAGCTACGGCAGAACTATAAATGTACTCATGCTTCATTTCTCTTTTCAGGATACCGACTCGGAAGGTGGTCTCCGAATGGAACAACTGAAATCTTCTTGCTCTTCTCCCAAGGAGGAAACCAACTCGAATCAACCTTCGCGTGTAGAAACAGTTCCTGATACAAAATAAATGTTACCACGCAGTTTCTCATACGTACTACTAATTAAAGATATTATTTGGATTATACAATATTAACATACCGAGAGGACTGAGGACTTTGTTTGATAGAGAAAATTTCCGAACTTTCCCGCGGAAAAATATTTCATCCTGTTATTCCACAAAAAAAGTAACATTTCTTCCTATACACTGAAAATAACGCTGTAATATTTCTCATCATGACTTGGTTGTTAGCATGACTATATGGAACAATTCTGGATTTAAATGGTTTGATGTTAATAACAACAACATTGTGGTACAAATTACCATGCCGCTGATACAATGTGTTATTTTTTTCCACTGTTCTGTTGCAGTTGAGAGCAAATCTTCTTGCAGTTAATTGAACTTTGTTTACAGCACGTATGACATCCCAATTCCCACCAAATAGTATTGTTTCGAGGATTGTTTGCAGCCAACATCAAATGGGTTCTCCCGTTC
This sequence comes from Aedes albopictus, assembly GCF_035046485.1. NCBI lineage: Eukaryota > Metazoa > Arthropoda > Insecta > Diptera > Culicidae > Aedes > Aedes albopictus. The sequence goes on along the minus strand of NC_085137.1, from coordinate 189,973,138 downwards.
CCTCATTAACAATGCATTTGAGTTCCCTAAGCAATGGTACAAGATGAAAACATGACGTCATCCTAGAGGAATCCCTGAGAAAACTCCTGAAGAACTCCCTGAAGCCTCCTGAGGATTCCCGGAAGGAACTCCTGGAGGATTCCCGGAGAAGGACCTCCTGGAGGATTCCCGGAGAAGGAACTCCTGGAGGATTCCCGGAGAAGGAACTCCTGGAGGATTCCCGGAGAAGGAACTCCTGGAGGATTCCCGGAGAAGGAACTCCTGGAGGATTCCCGGAGAAGGAACTCCTGGAGGATTCCCGGAGAAGGAACTCCTGGAGGATTCCCGGAGAAGGAACTCCTGGAGGATTCCCGGAGAAGGAACTCCTGGAGGATTCCCGGAGAAGGAACTCCTGAAGGATTCCCGGAGAAGGAACTCCTGGAGGATTCCCGGAGAAGGAACTCCTGGAGGATTCCCGGAGAAGGAACTCCTGGAGGATTCCCGGAGAAGGAACTCCTGGAGGATTCCCGGAGAAGGAACTCCTGGAGGATTCCCGGAGAAGGAACTCCTGGAGGATTCCCGGAGAAGGAACTCCTGGAGGATTCCCGGAGAAGGAACTCCTGGAGGATTCCCGGAGAAGGAACTCCTGGAGGATTCCCGGAGAAGGAACTCCTGGAGGATTCCCGGAGAAGGAACTCCTGGAGGATTCCCGGAGAAGGAACTCCTGGAGGATTCCCGGAGAAGGAACTCCTGGAGGATTCCCGGAGAAGGAACTCCTGGAGGATTCCCGGAGAAGGAACTCCTGGAGGATTCCCGGAGAAGGAACTCCTGGAGGATTCCCGGAGAAGGAACTCCTGGAGGATTCCCGGAGAAGGAACTCCTGGAGGATTCCCGGAGAAGGAACTCCTGGAGGATTCCCGGAGAAGGAACTCCTGGAGGATTCCCGGAGAAGGAACTCCTTGAGGATTCCCGGAGAAGGAACTCCTGGAGGATTTCCGGAGAAGGAACTCCTGGAGGATTCCCGGAAGGAACTCCTGGAGGATTCCCGGAAGGAACTCATGGAGGATTCCCGGAAAGAACTCCTGGAGGATTCCCGGAAGGAACTCCTGGAGGATTCCCGGAAGGAACTCCTGGAGGATTCCCGGAAGGAACTCCTGGAGGATTCCCGGAAGGAACTCCTGGAGGATTCCCGGAAGGAACTCCTGGAGGATTACCGGAAGGAACTCCTGGAGGATTCCCGGAAGGAACTCCTGGAGGATTCCCGGAAGGAACTCCTGGAGGATTCCCGGAAGGAACTCCTGGAGGATTCCCGGAAGGAACTCCTTAAGGAGCACCTGAAGGAACTCAGGGGCTGTCCGTTAATTACGTAAGGGTTTATGGGAGGAGGGGGGGTTTGAGAAATCTTACACCTCATACAAAATTTTTTGGGTTCTCATACAAAAAATCTTACAAGGGGGGGAGGGGGTGTCGGAAAATCGCAAAAAACCCTTTCCGTAATTAATGGACAGTCCCTCATGGAGGAATCCCTAAAGGAACTCCTGGAGAAAGCCCTGGAGGAACTCCTGGTGGAATCCCTGAAAAAACTCCAGGAAGAAACCCTGAAGGAACTCCTGGAGGAATCCCTTAAGGAACTCTTGGAGGAATCCCTGAAGGAACTTCTGGAGGAACCCATAATCAACTTCTGGGGGAACTCCCAAAGGAACTCCTGAAGAAATTTAAGTAACTCCTGGATCAATTCCCGAAGAAACTCCTGGCGGAACTGCTGGAGGAATCTGTTAAGGAATTCCTGGAGGAATATCTCAAGGAACTCCTGGCGGAATCCGTATGGGAACTCCTGAAGGAATCCCTGAGGAAACTACTCGAGAAATCCGGGAAAAAACTCCTGGAGGTATCTTTGAAGCAACTTCTGGAGGATCCTCTGCACGAACTCTCGAAGGAATCCTTGGAAGAACTCCTGAATGGGACTCCTGAAGGAACTCCTGGAGGAAATCCTGTAGGGCTGAAGTCTAGGGGCAAGACACTGTGCAAACGAGAGTAACTCTGAGAAATTCGGAGTAACTCTTTTAATCCATTTTCACCAATGATCGACGAAATTTGTTGAAAAACATCCCTAAAACTGCAAGAAAGGCGAGATATCGGGCAATTTTTTTTTGATTTTGCGATAAATCAGGCAACAGCCAAGTACAAACGGGAGCAATCCGGAGAAATTCTGAGCAACTCTGTGGAGGAAAATGTACTCTCCAGCACAGTGTCTTGCCTCAAGGCTGAAGTAGCCTCTGCGAATTCTCTGAAGGAAGGGATAAACTCCCTGAAGAAGCTTCTAAAGAATTCCTGGAAGGAACGCCTGGAGGAATCCCTGAAAAAACACTTTAAGTCAGAGATGCATTTTGAACGCTCATGTTCAATGAGCGTGCCAAAATTGTTCCCTTCGAGCTCTCAAGATCATGTTCAAAATTTTGAACACAATCTTGGTTACTAGATTGAACACGGAGCGGTGTTCAAATTTTGACAGGTCAAATGCGTTTTGTCTGGACTGGGAATTTGGAGGTCGGGGTTATCGAGAAAGGAAGATCACAATGCTTTTGAACCCTCATACGTAAAAGATTTGGGCTAAATATTCTCATTACGTCAGGACGGGACCAGGTCTTCGAGTCCTGTCTAGTGGCGTGCTTCTCATTAGCTCGGCTGGGTCTGTCAGCACCACGACATATGTAGTGTAGTGAAAACCTCGCGAAGATCCACGCCATAATATCGTTGAATACTGATAGATGTCCAGGCCTAACCGGGATTCGGCTGGGTTAATGAGGAGAGTCTTTTATTTATTTACATCTTTTCGTAGCTCAAGCCTCCGCTTCCACAGGACCCACGCATTTTAGGCCGCAGAGGCCGCAAATGCCCGAATATCTTCCGAATAGTTAGGGACTCAAATCCATCTTGATTCGGTTCCATTGAGGAAAATATCGTCCAGCAAAACGTAAGTGGCAGTATCGGCAGCAACTAAAATGGCTGTAGTCAATGCAATACTTTTCATATAGAAAATCCTTTTGGAGAGAGTTGGGCACATGAAGACATTCACAAACGGTAATCTGTAAAGTCGTGACAACTTTTATATACATGAGACAGGCAGGGACATGCAGGGAATAAGCATTTCATTTTTTATTTCTAAATTGTTTTTTTTTTCACGGTTTGGCAAGGAGAATAACTAAAAGACACAGAATGACACCTACGGGTGCCTACGGCAGCAATGTGTTGCTACCTGTTGCTACCTAGCTACGAAGTGCACTGTGATCAGGCACCTGAAAAGTTTGAACATGAACACGGCTCACGTGAGCACAGCTCTTGAACAGAACATGAACAGAACACGTTCAAATGCATCTCTGCTAAGTAACTCCTAGTGGAATCCTTCCTAGAACCCTTGAAGAAACAGCTGGAGAAATTCCAGGAACGAATCGGGAGGAATCCTCAAAGGAACTCCAGGATTAATTTCTGAAGTAATTTTAGGTAGAATCAATGCATACTTGAGGAGGAATCCCTAAAGAAACTCCTGGAAGCATCCCTAGATAAACTCTTGGAGGATTCCTTGATGCTTATGGAGGAATCCCTGCAGGAGCTACTCGTGGAATCCCTGGAGGTATTTTTGAAGGCATCTCTGGATGAACTCCGGGAAGAATCCTTGGAGAAACTCATGGAGAAATCCCTGCAGGAACTCCCGGAAATCCATAAAGAAACTCTTAGTGATTCTAGTGATGCCCTACAGAACTTCTGATGGTATACGTGGAGCAAGCTCTGGAGAAATTTTACAAATATATCATTGACAATAAGTCATTATAAGAACTTCTCGATACATCTCTGAAGTAACTTCTGAAGTAATTAACCCTTTATAAGGCCGAGAGAACCAGGCACGGAATCCACTCGTTCTTCGTTGGAATATAAAGTACATGTAGTGTAACACGGTGTGCCGAAAACCGTTATTAACAAATAAAAATGTCCACCCAAACGGCACCCGGCATTCGAAAGATATACGTATCTCCTCTGAAAATTTTAAAATCTTTCATCGAGGGAAACTAAAGTTTTTGTGATTTGAAGATTTTGAGCCATTTCCATAGGATTTTCTTATATGAGTAAATATGCACGCACGGTGTGCCTCATATCAATATTAACAAATAAAAATGTACTCCAAACTAACACCCGGCATTCGAAAGATTTACTATTCTAGTATCTCCTCCGAAAATTTGAAAAAAAAAAAATATCGAGGGAAATCAAAGTTTTTACTGTTTGAAGATTTTTTTCTATTTTCATAGAATTAACTCATATATGGGAATATTATCATACGGTGCTCTTCATATTATAAACAAATAATAACACTGCTCAACATTTTTTTTAAAACTTCGAATTATGAGATGAGAAAAAAAAAGAACAGGGTTTTGGAACCCTAGAAGTGTGATATTGAAAGAATTTTCGAAAAATATTGGAACGGGACTTCACAGTTCAAGACCGAAGTTTTAATTTAGAACTTGGGGTGTTGAATTCTCGCGTTTAGTATCATACATGCGTATCTACAATGATCGATTTCTTCTCATCGATTTTCTCTTCGGATTATTCCGGGAAATACGACCAATTGGCTTTTTAAGCGATGTTGTAATAATTCCATATTCTGAATCTGTACAACAAACTGAGCCGAAATCCAAATTTTCATGAATTTTGGAGCCCGGGAACCTATTCAAAAATCAATTTGAAGTTTGTATGGGAGCGATTTGTCGAATCACCCCTCGTCGGATTTTGTACTGGACGGAGCTGTCAAGCAGTTGCTCAGCTGTCAAAAGGTGATTTGAATAAATCTTTTTGAAATTGATTTTAGGTATCAAAACAAAGTTGTAAAAAATTGAAAAAAATCATAGAGGTTTAGAAAAAGGTGCTCTTTTGTTTAAAAATATAAAATCATTGAATTTTTCTAAATTTAAAAACCCAATAGTCGGATAATCTATCGGTGTATTTCGGTGAAGGACGACTAGGACTAGCATCTAAAACAACAAAAACAAACAAAAATGATTTGCCGGCCAAGTTATTAATCAAAGAGAAAAACGATGAAGGGAAATCGATCATTGTAGATACGCCCGTATGCTACTGAGCGCGAGCATTAATATACGCACAGGGTTTCTAGGGTCACAAACCCCTATTATTTTTTTTTTCTCATTCCATAACGCAAACTAGTGTTGAACGGTGTCATGAGTTTCACAAATTCCAAAACGTACAATAAATATTCAAGCAACTTCTCTGAAAATTTGGCAACATTTCATTGAGAGGAATGTCAATTACCGTAGTTTAAGAATCTTATTAATATTTCATAGTTCTACCTGCTAATCGAATACAAAAATAAAATGTGGCACGCCGTGAGCGTTGATTACATAATCTTTCTAAGAGTTTGGCACCGTTTTTTTTTGTTTTAAATCACGTTGTAAATATGTTGGTATCTTGTCGGTGAATTTGAAAACGTTTCATGGTGAAACGAGAGTAAAGATGAATTAACAGCCCAAGGTTTTGGTATTCTTATGAAGCTTTGTAAATCGTTGATATATCGTTGTTTTAAACTGAATCTAAATGCCAGCTTTTGTACGACATGTTACTAACGTGTCTTCCGTGAATTTAGAAATTTCAAATTTGAATGATCATCAGTAACAACAATTTTAAGCTTTGATTTCAATTTCATTGGAGATATGGATACTATCGCTTTATCTATAAACACGTTAAAAACACCTACTGAGTTTTGTAACAGTATTGCAAAAAATGTGAAATATAATCAAAGTTTTAGATGAGTTACAAAATAAATATTCATTGCGAGGAATGAATTGCAATAATATTCTATGAAGTTACTACATTTTGAATATACTTTATCATACCTTTCTTATATTTTCAGAAGTTGTTTGAATGTTGTATCTTTGGAATAGTGTTTGTGAAACTCATTAATATTTTGTTTATGATTTGAAGAGCCAATGAACCATCCTATGACAATATTTTCATATATGAGCTAATTCTATGAAAATACAGGAAAATTTTCAAACAATTTAAACTTTGGTTTTCCTCAATAAAACATTTTCAAATTTTCGGAGGAGATACTAGAATAGTTTTAGAAAGGTCTGTTATCTTTTTATTCGTTTTTGCTAAATAACATTAGCACTTGCACTTGCAAAATTGAATATTTAAAATATGTTTTGTATCCACTGGCACTTTGATATAGTCTAATTTAATTTGTTTTCAGCGTTTATGAATCTTTGAATAAAAACTAAAAAAATATATAATCGAGATTTTGTTTAAATTGAGCGTAGATCCAGGTAGGACATTCTCGAATGTTACGCGAGTTTCGCATAACAACAGTGAAAATCACCACTTCAAATAGAGTTAAGAAACTATAGAGGAAGAATGTCGCTGGCGTCGCTCCCGAAACATCTTTTGCTGGTGGAGATAGGCAGGGATATAAGTGTCAAAGCGAAAAAGTATGCAGTTTGACAGTTAGATACCCGACATGTTTCCGAACGAGAACAAAGGGAACAGCAGCGACATTCGTCCTCTATAGTTTCTTAACTCTATTCCACTTCATCATCGCGAGATAAAAGTTGATCCGAACCGGGATCCGAACAACAAATTCGCAAGTCCACCAATAAAAAACAGTCCATTTTCAACCCCAGAAGCAGAAGCATCTTGAAGCCTGTCTTGAAGGTAAGTTGACTCTTTGTGTGCATCGAATAATTAACGTTAATCAAAATATCATTAATCTTATTTCAGGTTGCAGAAAATCGTCGGATACGTCATACTCGGAAGATCGATAGGCAATCTGCCGCTGAAGGAAGGCTCTAAACTGATTCGAATCAGATCCGGCAACATCCGTAGAACAGCGTTATAAAAGAAGGAGGTAAGTTCTTCTCCACACATTTCATTATTCGTTCAAATTCCGACATTTTCATCTTATTTGTAGGAACCTCGAATTGTTCACAGGCCGGATGTGAAACCCGCTGCCGGATTCGGTCAACCGACTGTAGCAACCAGGCTTCTCTCACTCTCACTCTGTAATGAAGGTGCCAGCAAAGAAGGAAGAGCCTTCAAACAATAGTTCTGACGACCATGAGGAAGAACCCAAATCAGCACCGGCGAAAGCTGCAGCTGTACCGAAAAACGAGGAAGAAGAGCCAACAGTGGAACCTTTGTGAATCCACGAATATAAGAAACCTTACAAACAGTTGTTGCTACTTACCGTGGCTGCCAAGCAACAGATTCTGACCAAGTACAAAGTCAAGTGGAGATTCTAGCGATCGCTAGCCTCGAGGCGCTAGAGAAACAACCGCCGGTAAAAGGAAGCCGTAGCGGTGACTTCTTCAAAGAAAAATCTTGAATCGTCCAGCGTAGATTCTTCGGATTCCGACGCGGAATTCAAAGGGAAACTAGCCGACAAGGAGGTCAGTGTGTCAGTCAGTTCAACAACTATGCGTTGTCGGCGTTGATGCAAGCAAGGATGCAAGTGGCTGTGCCCAGCTGTGCCCCTGAACCAACTACTAAGAGCAACATTAACGGCGGCTACTATTCGAGCAACCCACACAGCGCTACCATTTTGACTTAACCACCCTTTTCCACACCGGTAGCAATCAAATTAGTCACCCTCATTCGTATCGGGAGGGCTGTCATATTCCCATAGAATTTCTAGCAGCGCAATTGTCCCGCTACTATATTTGGTCACCCACCCATAGCGCTACTATTTTGCGAGCGCATCCAGCAGCGACCGGTAAAGTTTGCTGCAATGATGGAGGGCTGCCAAACGGGGTATAGAAGCGAACCGTTAAAGGTGCTCTAATAAACTAATAATTGGTAACCAAATTTACCTGTTTGTTTTTTTTTCTATTAAGAGAACGATAGCTCCGTTTCTAAGTGAAAAATTCCAAATATTCGTGTTATGAACCAGTATAACCCGGTTATGCTGGCTTAGACTTTTTGGAATTTTTCAACTTAGAAACGGAACAATCATCCTTTTTGATTCAATTTATTTATTAGTTCTTTTTAAATGGTTTAAATACAATAGAACAATATGGCATACGTTTAAAATACCCTGAAGAACAATAAACCAACAGTAACACATACATCGTTCGTTTTTCTTCCAAGTTTATTGTTAAACTGTTCATGAACTGATTGATTTACTGTGGAAGGGAAGAAAAAATGGATAGTATACTGACCTTCTGACATACTGTTTTCGAAAAAATTTGTTCGAGAAAATCGGCGTTTTTTTATGGTAACATAACTTAACCGCCTATTCCCCATATTGTAATTTGCCCGAGAACCATCTGTGAAATTGTTGAAAACGTTTGTGGTACAGTTGGTTTATTGTTATTCTGGATGTTATATGATACTGTTGAGGTACCGTAGGAAATAGTTGCTAACAGTATGGTGAACAGTGTAAGTATTGTTCATGTTTATGCGGGAATGGCTCAAAATCTTCAAATCACAAAAACTTTAGTTTCCCTCGATGAAAGATTTTAAAATTTTCAGAGGAGATACTAGAATAGTATATCTTTCGAATGCCGGGTGCCGTTTGGGTGGACATTTTTATTTGTTAATAACGGTTTTCGGCACACCGTGATATGTACTAGAAAGCGGGCGAAATTATTTTCGCCCGATTTGAAGTAGACAAAAATGTTGCATTGGAAGCAGATTTCTATTGATTGATGCACCAAGCGAAAAGAAGAAGTTTTGACATCCAAGCGGTGTGCCGTCGATTAGATCCTCGTCGCTGATTGGTCGGTGGATGTAAACGGCACACCGCTTGGATGTCAAAACTCTTCTTCACAGAAAAAAATGTTGTGTAATATTACATCTGAACTGCTGCAACCCGGTCAATACGTCGGTTGCATGAATATTACACAGGACGATGTACACATAAGAACAGAAGATTTTACATCAAAACAATGTAATCGTACATAGGAATCGTGATTACATCGATTATTTAGTGCATCGGAATGAATTACATCGGGCGGGTTGCATTTATTTTTTGCTGTGTTCTTACCGCTTGGTGCATCAATCAATAAGACTGCTACTCGACATCTGCTTCCACATCTACTAGACATTTTGGTTGGCCTACTAGATTTCTAGTTGAAATTTCTGAGCGGGTAGTTCTGAAAAGGTCCCTGTGGTAAAGTTCAGAGTTTTCTTCCTCCGCAACGCTGTAATGCACATTTTGAGCGTGTGTGCAAAATGCTCTCTCTCTTGCAAGAGAGAAACGTCAACAAAGATTCCGTCCGGTCAGTTTCGTTTCAAAACAGCAAACGGTCGTCGCCGCCTGCAGTTTGGTGCTTCAGTGTCGTTATCAAAATTGATTATTTGGATTTTATTAACGTTACTGTTAACTGTATTATTCAAGTTTAATGTAGTGATAATTGTGTAACATAAATTTCTCACAAAAATGTACGAGATTCTATCCTGTGCCAAGAACACACAGCTGCACTCGTTTCCGTCGCTGGATGTCCTTGGAGTCGGAACTCACGCAAACGATGGCAAGGACAGCAACGAAAGTGTTTGCCAGTTCTTTCCCCGGACGAAGCTGTTCCTTCGCACCAACCGGAACTGGGGCGTTGAGCTGCTACGAATAAAGGACATTAACGGAACGCGTAAGTTTCCATTGAATTCCCCTATAATCGTTCAATTGTTTCAATAAACGTTGGGACTTTTCCCTTTGCAAACAGCAACAATGGCACACGTACAGAAGCGCACAATAGACAACCTGTACTGTGTGGCCTGTCCGAAAACGGCTATCGAAGAGGTGGCAGTCGGAATGACGTCCGGCTCGATTCGGTTGATGAATCTCAAAAATACAACTGCAGGCCTGAAGCGTTTGGACACGGACCGACTCACCAATGGAGTCATTTGTATGGATTACAGTGCCAATGATGACTTTCTGGCGGCCGTATATGAGAACGGAACCGTCAATCTGTATGGAACCAAAACCAATAGCCGCGTGGGATCAATGGCGTTTGATAAGCAGTGAGTATTTCAATTTTATCTGGATGGAATATTCTGCCAGGTGTTTTCAAACTATAGATTACAGCCCATTAGACATGTTTGGCAAAAATTGTAATTTGTAATTTATTTATTTAGAAAACGGCAGCCTGTTAGTTATTACAACTTTTGCTCAGGTCAAGGAAAGGGAATAAATGATGATGTCTCAGAAAAATTGCCTTTTAAAAATAAATAAAAACTGACTGCCAGCGTCGATTTCGCCGACATCGATTTCAGAACATTGCTGAAATTATGACGAAAGTTCTAGAATTAAAAAAGAACTATAAAACTGAACGGTTTCAAGAACAAACCTCATTAAATTTTCTAGAAATAATTCTTGCGACAGTAAAAATAATCGGTGCAGTGTTCAAAAGATTATAACAATGATTTTAAGCTGGAACTTTTGCGAGTCACTAGAAATCAGCTCGTGACCCACCAGTGGATCGCGACCCAGAGTTTGAGAAACGGTGTTTAATCTATACTTTGAGGTCCCTATAATGCAGACCATCATTTAAATCAAGCATTTTTCATTCCACAGCACTACCAAGGTTCGATTTCATCCGATGAAACGGTTCCTACTTTCGGTTGCCTCGTACAAGGGATCTGTCATGCTGTACGATACCCAGTCCAAGAAAATCATTTTCAATCAAACTGAGGCCCACTCGGAACCGTGTCGAGATGTCGCAATGACCGCCTCCAACTCGGACCTTTTGTTCACAGTGGGCTACGACAATCTGATCAACATATACGACACCCGGAAGAAACAGTCGGCCACTAAAATACGCTCCAATTATCCATTCGAATCACTGGACGTTTCAGAGTGCGGTGGATACTTTGCCGTCGGTAATCTCAAGGGACAAATCTACTGTTACGATATCCGGAGTTTGGCAGAACCGTTGAAAACAGCAAAGGCTCACGACAGTAGAGTGAACAGTATTTCCTTTGTGCCGAAAACGGCAGAAAAAGGAGGACATCGGGTGAGTTTTGATCCCAAACAGGTTCCTAGCACCTCGGAGATAATGGTTGCAGCGAACTCGTCATCAATGACCGCCGAGAGCACCCGTTCCCCAGTTCTCCCCACCAAACCCGATAGAGATAGCTTCATGAACGACATTGACGCCTTCATGCAGAGGCGAGAATCGTTGGATGTGGCCCGGTTAAGTACCTCGTCCCGGATGAGCACCGAGTCCCGCACAAGTCTCAATATGGCCGGCAACAATCTGATGGGTTACTTGGACGATATCTCCGACAGTAATTTAGAGCTGGATCAGCTGGAGGAAACGCCCGCCGCCGAGGAAAGCTTTGTGAACGTCAATCGGCTGATCAAAAGAACCGCCGGTGTCAAGAAGCAGACGTCCGTTGATCGGACGCAAAAGTCGGCGATCAATCTGAATCTGGAGAACATCCGAGAGGAACCGGATATGGACAGTACCCGGGCGCTGACGGAAATTTCAACCGATTCGAATGTGGAGCCCGGACCAAGACCAGGGAGTGCTGGAAGTGGTACGAAGAGGTCTTCAATTAGGCGTTCCGTTGACGCGGAGGACAAGGAAAATCAAGCCAACGCAGTAGAGGCCCGGGTAAGTGAATGGGCTTATGAAATATGTAACTAAAGTTTTGTAAAACTATCACACTTATAGTAGAGTGTGTTACTTTTCCCCGAATGCCAGTTCACTGAATGTCGAATCCCTGAACGCAACGCGATCCAGGACATAACACTTTTAGTTCTTATTACAAATTAAAATGATTTAAATTTACCCTTCAAGTCGAGCGGTTTCGGGCTCGACGTTGCCATCGACAGAACGATGCCCGACGTCGTTAAATCCAAGTTCCATCAGGCACTTCAGGCGATTCTTGCTGAGAATCGTCCAGGAATTCTTGGAGGACTCCCAAGAGAAGTTACTGGGAAAATCCTAGCTTGGAGAATGCCAGCAAGAATTCCTGGAGAAATTCTTTGGTGGATTATCTTCTGATACTGTTAGAGAACTTCTTGATGAGATCATTGGATAAATCTCTGGAGGAATCACAGGAAGAATATGTATAGGAATCCTTAGAAAAACCTCTGAATAAATGCCAAACAGGAATTCCAAGAAGATGCCTTCAGGAATCTGTGATGGGGTTATCTAGAAATTCCTGCTTGGATTAGGGTATTCCTACAGGATTAACTAGACACTAGAGGAAGTCCTGAAAGAATACTTGGAGAAATCTTTGCCACGACACTAGACAACGGACTAGCATGCAACGGCCAGTGGCACAGCCGAAAACTTTTCCTGACAGCTGCGGCGGGAATCGAATCCGCGCTCCTTAGCACGATGCAACTAAATGCTTGGTGACCTTAGCCGCACGACCACGAAGCCACACAAGATTTCTTCGGGAATACTTGCTGGGTTATCTCAAAAAGTATTTCCCTTTTTTTTCCTCCCCTGTTGGGGAAATTAAGCCACTGCGTCCAATAGGCTGAACTATTGTGGCATGTCCCGTTTTGATATTCGTATCTAGCCAGCTAATTACCATGTGTCAAGTAATCAGCTACTGCCACGACGCGTCGTCTCCCAGTCAGGTGCAATGGAATTGATAAACTCCAAGACCTTCCCAGGTTTTGCAGACCAGATCTCACTGGGTTGCAAGCAACCACTATTTAGAAATCTTTGCCTGCGCGTGTATAAAGCACCACAACTAGGTACAAAGCAGATGTTCCGAGGTTTCACGTTCCGTATTACAGAAACGACAGATATCACTCTGAATATGGCCAATATTTTTCAAGTGATACCTGCTCGGGCAGTGTCCAGTTACTAGGCCAGTGTATGTACATAGAGCTCTCTTGTTGAGCTCTAAGAGCTTTTTGGTTTTATAAGCATTTGGTTTTATAAATCGTTTTGACTGATTGCAATTTTTGACGTCCATCCAATTGGATATCACCCTCTGCTCAGCCCAGCGTTTCAGGTTCATTTTAATTGTACAGTTTGATATAGGGGAACTTACGTATTTTCGGCAGTTTTGTTCTCTTCGTCATGGAAGGTTTTTTGAAACCCATTGAACTCAAATTTGGCCTCAAATCCTTCCCAACTAAGCTGAGTTATATGCCCAAATTTCAAACAATTTGGCCCACAAAGACCCCCCATGACGAAGAGAACAAACCTGCCGATAATGCCCTTCGTCACCCTACCACAGAATGGTTCTGGGCCAGCAAACTGTAAATTGGAACCACTTTTAGCAAGCTCGTCTGCCATTTCATTTCCTTCAATGCCACAGTATCCTGGAACCCAGTATAAGTTTACTGAATTCCCTTGGCACAGCCTGCGCAGTGAAAGAATGCATTCCCAGACAAGCTTTGAAGTACATTTGTAAGCGCACAATGCTTTTAGTGCAGCTTGACTATCTGAGAAAATACAAATATTTGCATATCTGTATTTTCTCTCAAGGCAGATATTTGCGCATTTTAAAATAGCAAGAATCTCTGCTTGAAACACCGTAGGATAGTGTCCCATCGCCACTGAAATTTGTATTCCAGGGCCGTAGATTCCTGCTCCCGTTTTTATTCCAACTTTTGAGCCATCTGTATAGAATTTGATTGATCCTTGACGAACAGTGGGACCTCCGACTTCCCAATCTGCACGAGTTGTTTCGTGCAACTTGTAAGGAACATCATGGTTCTCCACAGGTTTCATCCAGTCTTTAATCATTTTCATTACTGGCCTATTTTGGAAGTATTGTGAAATGCTCAGATGACCTACAAGATCACCTGGCATAAACTGTTCAACTCGTTCAAGTCTCAGCAATTCCTTTTCTGCTTCTAATTGCACGTACTCGTGCAAAGGTAGCAGATTGAGAATCGCATCTAAAGCTTTTGATGGAGTGCTTCGCATTGCTCCTGTAACAGCAATGGACGCAAGACGTTGAATTTTCGCAAGCTTCGATTGTGTGGTAGCCTCTTTTGTTTTTGGCCACCAGACAAACGAAGCATACGTCACTTTTGGGCGGATTATGGCAGTATAAATCCACATTATCATTTTTGGTTTCAAGCCCCACTTCCTGCCAATAGTTTTGGAGCATAACCAGAACGCACTTGTTGCCTTACCGATCACGGACTCAATTTGAGCATTCCAGTTCAGTTTAGCATCCAGTATCAAACCTAAGTATTTGACTCGATCACTAGGATGAATTTGTATCCCTCCAAGCCGAAAAGCTTTAAGGTTGATCTTCCTTCTCCTAGTGAAAGGGACAATTAAGACTTTTGACGGGTTGATGCTAAGGCCCTCCTTAATACACCATGAATGAATCTTGTTGCTCATCATAAAATAGTTTACTATTTTGTGTCAGAACTCCAAGAATCTTTCGTTTATTGGACCATGGCTCTTGAATAAGCGCCACTTCCAGTCCTTCTTTTTTAAACCTTCGACTCAACACAGCAGAAGCACCTTTTGCGTGATGAAGGTTTACCTGTACGAACTTAATTCCTGCCATAAAAAAAATCCATTTACCCATTTTTATTAAGCCTCGGAATTGAGACGTAAGAAAAGTGGCCGATTATCCCGGAGACAAATAAGGTCCACTGCGTCATTGCTCCGTTTAACACAGTAAGGGCAACATACTGTGGAGGGTGCCCTGGTACTCCACAGGCTCCGTTCACGGTTAAGTTTTTATTAGACCCCCCTAACCATTCATTCCTAGGCACGGTACGCTTAACACCATGAATTAGGGGTCGCTTGTTTGGTGGACTTTTACCACCGGATTAGGCAATCCGTAGTGATATTCTTAGCCAGTTGAGGTAACTGCTACCGCCACTACACGGCTATCTAGGCTGATCGGGAATAGAAATTAATATTGATCAACTTCTTTAGAGCCCGAACAGCCTTCAAGGTGCATTTCCCTTAGAGATTCCTCAAGTATTCCTAGGAAATTCCCAGCAGGAATCCGAGGAAGACTTTCTGGCGGATTTTACCAAAATTCCTCAATGAATCCCAGTAATATTACTGGAGCTATCTCAGCAAAAAATCCTGAAGGATTGTCAAGTAGATTTACAACAAGAATTACTTGATAAAAAAAAGAAAGTTCTAAGAAAAACTGCTGTAAGATCCTCAAGTTTTATGAAAAAAAAATATAAAAAAACCTTTGAAGAAATCCTTAAAAAATATAACAACAGGAAATGTAGAAATTCCAGCAATAATTTGTGGAGGTGTCCATGAACCACTCCAGGAATTTTAGGACTCTATCAAAAAATATTTTTAGAATTTCTTAAGTTAACATGCAGGCTCTGTTTCACTTGGAGCGAGAAAAAAAACAGAAGCAAGTGTATTTCATCACAGAGAACAACTTTGTAGAACACACGAAAATTCCCAACAATCCCAAGAAAAGTTATAACGAAAAAAAAAATATTTTAACCCGTTAACGCCCCAGGTGTCTCGCAATTTACATCTTCATAAAAAAAAGTATTATCAATGGTCAGGTTTCAATAGAATAAACATAATTTTAGGGGAAAAAATGGAACTCTCTGTACCTTGAAAAAAAAAACTCCTATGTGGGTCCTTGACATCTTATTTTTTTTAAGCTCTAGTTTAGCATAACTTTTATATTCTCGTTGTATTTTGATCCATATAGATAAAAGCATTTTTAATTAGTGAAAAATAGGATAACTACTCAAAAATAATATGAAAAAGACAGTCAGATGACACCATGGTTTACTTTAGTAAAATGTCTGGGTGTATCAAAAACCTTATTTATCTCTATGTTTCTCTTACCCTTCCACTCTCAATAGCTCCAACTCAAGCTCTTTTGTAATAATCTATCTTACTCTGTCCAAATCATTCAGAGATTCTTCAAAAATTACGTCACGCTATTGTTGGAGGAAAAAAGAGTATTTCAAAGAATATCAACAGAGATTCCGGCACTTATATTTTTGAATATATCTTGTCAGAAATCTTTGAAAAAATACCAGGAGGAATTCGTGAAAAAAGCCCATCTGGAATCCTTGAAGGAATGCCGGCTGGAATTCCTGGAAGATTTTTTTCTGGGTTTTCTAAAGCAATCTCGGCACTTCGGCAGAAACCCCTGAAGTTATTCCTAAATGAGTCCCGTAGAGAATACTAACCAATAGACGTGTCTTATTGGTGTTGTCGAGATTCTTACGTTAGCGCAAATCCCAAGAATTGAAGCCGTAGAGAATACCTGATACAATCCTTAGATGAATCATTACATGAATCGCGGTTGGAAGCTGTACAGGAATAACAGAAAGATACATAGAAGAAATCCTTTAAAAAACTCGGGATGATTTGTTGAAGAATCCCATCAGAAGTTCCAGCGTCAATAACTAAAATATCCAGAATTTCCTGAAGAAATCTCGGCAAAAAATCAATATTCCTTCACCCCTAAGGGATCACAGTAAAAATCCCGGAAAGAATCTATCAAGACATTCCACCACAAACCTCTAAAGGAACGCCGAATAGAATACCTAAAAGAATTCTTTTTAAAAGCAATCCCTGCAGAAATCCGTGAAGAGATCTCAGGAGTAATCTCTACCGGAACTCCGGAAGGAACATTTGGAGAAATCCTGGGAAGATTCTCGAGAGGAATCTCATTTGATTCCTTCACCCGACTCTCCACCCTAAACCTCTGAGGCCGTTCATAAACCACGTAGACCAAATTTTGGCACTCTCAGAATTTTATAAACCCGTCTTCGCTATATCTCAAACCTCCGCTATACCCAACCCTCTATCCTAGTATCTCCCCTAATCCTCAATCCTACTGTCTGCCTTACCCTCTATCGTATCGTTCACCCTACCCTCTACATCAGCCTGTCAGGCTGTTAGTAAACCACGTAGACCACCAAATTTTGGCCATCTCACAACCACCCAACCCTCCCCCTCGTAGACTTTCGTCTACTTATACAAAAATTTTGAAATTTTTATGGAGCTTTGGCCAGACCCCCTCTCCCCAAAAAGTTTACGTTGTTTATGAATGAACCCTTACCGACGCGTATATTTCTTATGGGACTGGTGGATCGCGACCCATAGTTTGGGAAAGGTGGATCTACAATATCCCTATCCTACCGTCTACCTTAACCCTCTACCCCACCATCTACCCATCCTCTATTGGCACCTCCTAATCAACTCTCTACCCTAACCCTCTATTCTATTCTCTATCTCAAATTCAACCAATACTCTACCCTACCGTCTGTCCTACCCTACCCTAACCCTTGACCCTACCGTCTATCCTAACTCTCTACCTTACTCTAACCCTCTACCCTATTCTCTAGTCTATCTTTCACCCTAACCCTCTACCCTTCTACTCATGAAGCCCAATCGATAGATACCTATATTGCATGATATTATAATAGCTCAAACCACCATTCCATGGCCGCTATCTTGGATTTCAAAATGGCGTTGGATATTTATTTTTGAGCTAAACAGCATACATTTTGAAATTGTGGGCGCCATCTTGAGATCCAAGCAGCCATCTTGAATTCCAATACCCATCCGGAATATCCAATACAACATTGTATTGGTGAAATTGAAGGGAAATTGTCATATCATTCAATCATAATATGGATATAATGAAAAAATATTCGAAGGCACACGGTGAATGGCGCCTTGACGGTGCTTTGTGATTTCAATGTCTGTATATTTTAGAAACAAATATCCATCGACTTAGGGTCTGTGTCAATTGGCGAATTAAAATTAATTTTTACTTAAATTTGACAGTTCAACACTTAAACTTGACAGTTTTCCCAAGGAAATAATTATCGAACTGTCAAGTTTAAGTGAAAATTAATTTTAATTCGCCAATGGGGCACGTTCGGTGTAGTACTAGATTTGTAGTAATGAGCTGAATTTTAGTATGGTGAGAAGGTAAATTCTCCGTTTCTGCATTGAAATGCTGCAAAAAGCGTGGGTATTATGATTCCTTGCCTAATTTGATGCTGTTTGAGCAAAACTTTGGATAACTATGTTGTTTATGTTGCAAGAAATGGAGAAAACAACAACACCGTTGCCCAAAGTTTTGCTCAAACAGCATCAAATTAGGCAAGGAATCATAATACCCACGCTTTTTGCACTATTTCTTTGCTGAAACGGAGAATTTACCTTCTCACCATACAAAAATTCAGCTCATTACTGCAAATCTAGTACTACACCGAACGTGCCCCATTGACACAGACCCTTAGATTCAAAAACAAAATATTTTTGTTGAAAAATGATAACAAAATAAAAAAGCATGCAAGAATCGAACACGGGTACTGTTATAATATGCATCACTGATAGCGAGCTATCGTTCACGGCCAGATCTGCTCTTGGAAATCGGAGGGTAAAACTGAATCATCTCGCTCATTATTGGCGATGTGCGTTCTCCGATATTGGAAACAAATAAATATTTTTTTTTAATTCAACAAACTCCGCGACTTTGAAATGAAGTCTCTTTAAATTTGGTTCTAATATGTGTTATTTTTCTGCGTGTAGGTATAATCTTGCGCTCTAATATTCTTCATGCCAAACGTATCTTATGCCGAATCTCCTTATGGCAAACGTCCTTTAGACAAACGTGACAGATTCCTTTAGCACAAAATTCAATCTAATTCAATTTTTCAATTCAGTTCACTAATTTTAATGTGAAAATTGTCTGCTTTTCCATTTTTACACCCAAGACTCAACCCAATCCGATCCCCGATGCCACACGCAAGACTCCCACAAGTTCCACAGCAGTAAACGAAGAGGAAATGTCCCCAAGCGTGCAGGCCGCCTTCCGGGACTTGAAGCTGGAAATCTCCACCCTCCGAGAGGAAATGAAGGAGCACTTTTTCCAGAACCAGGTAGATCGGAAGTACACGGCCATGGCCACCCGTAGCCAGATCTGGATGGGATCGTTCAACCTGTGGAGGGAATCGCAGAAACAGCTGGAACGTATCGACGAGGTGACGCAGACCGGGTTCGGTATGCTGTTGACCAACGACGAGTTTACCCAGCAGTTTATGCGCCTGCAACGGGAGAACGAGGAACTGAAACGGAGAATCGCCGAAATGGAGAAGCAGGGCGGTGCCAAGAAGTAGGTAGGTATGTGTAGTTAAGGCTTTTTATTTTGTAGAATATGAAGAAAAAACGCGTAACAATTTAGATGGTTATTTTGATTTCTGAAAAATATGAGAACGAATCTAGAAAAAAAATATAGTTGCACAATCCTAAGCTAGTGTTGGTACACGAATGACACCAACCTATGGAGATTTCGGATAAAATGCAGAACGCAACAGCTCATGTTGATTATTGAGCGAGCCGTTTATTTTCTGGCATACTGTCTTTAATTGTTTATTCTTCATTTCAACTGACTAATGTCTAAAGGTTAGCATTAGTTGTTTTAAAACACGTTATATTATATTCTTTTTTTTTTGTTCAAATTAATAATTTCATGGTTACGCATAAAACCTGTTATAACACCAGATTCATTCTTTGCATTTTTATATAGGTTTAAACTCTCACGGATATGCCTATGGAGGTTAGAAGGGAATTAGTATCAATGAAGAATCAAAATAACCTATATTTTTACTACACAATCGTAGAAGTAGTGAACATCAAATCAATACACTGAGATTAAGTAGAATACTTTTGCCAAAACAAAAAAATGTGTCGATTTCGTCGGCACAATTTCGATACCTAAAGCCTATCAAACCGAATTTAACACTAGTAAGTACAATCGGCAGTAGCTTTCAGCCAAAAGTAGGGGGAGAAAAGCTGAATAAAAATACTGATTAACGACTAAAATGATAACATTTAATAGCTAATGATTTTGCGCGTAATAACTGATGATGAATAAATGATGCGTGAATTTAAAAAAAATATATATATTCTTTTGACACAATCTCTCTTACAATCTACATCACAACCAATCGATTTTGGGCCTGTTATTCGTTTAATAAGATTTAGTTTTCCTACTAATGTGCTGGAATACAAAGTTGGGGAGACGGTTTAAAGGGGGTAAACTAGTAGTAAAATACTGAAAACGTTACTAACTTCTTACTGTCAATGGATGGAGGGTGGGGGTGGGGTGAGATTTGAACCTGTTTTGGTTTGTTTCCAAGTAATCAAAAGTCTTGAAAGGAGTTTTTGAAGTTTTTGAAGATGTCTGTGTGGATTCGATAATTGGAGAAAGCTAGGAACCTTCACTCGATGCTAAAACTTTTAAGCAGCTTCATGTAATAATTCACGTTGCATAAATGGCTCCAGGCATCAATATTTTGATCAGTTTTAGGACTGGCTCCGTAACGTCTCATTACATTTGAGCCTTCAAACAGCGATTCAAGTATCCAAATCAGAAACGCTTGCAAAAGGTTACGTTTATAAAGAATTGCTAGTAGATATCTCACATTTGGTTCAATGTTTCACCTAAGGCTCACACGCCACCAAGAGCTTTACGGAGCCAGAAAAATCCATGCATTTTCCCGTGAGTATTCTTTTATCTTCTTCAGGTGTCTAATAGTTGCCGGCGAAACATAACATGTATTCATCGCGTAAAACCGATCTTTTGATTACTTGGGATTCCTACACGGTAGGGGGCTATATTTGTTGTCAATGGGTGGGTGATTTCCCCCTCGGATTGTGGGATCGAAGGCAAGTATTGTCTTCTTTGTGACCAGCCGTGAACGGCATAGAGAGCCATCAGAAGGCAATCGACCGATGGTTAAAGCTACGTTTGATTGCTATAAACTTAGTTATTGTTGCAACGCCCGATGGAAGTCGATTGAAACCCTGTTTTTTGCTAAAACTCTGGATTAGAACATTAAGGTCAATGTCTTTTCAGTCTCCTACATAGCTAATATAAATCTATCTAATTGGCGAACGTGCGTTCACGGGCAAACAGTAAATGACCGTTTGGCCGCAGTTTCGCTTAGGCGAAATTCGAGTCTTTTTGCTGTGCAAGGGGTTTACAAAACTGTTCCGACTACCGCCTACTATTTACCCTGCTTAGAATACCTAGGTAGTTTTGATTTAGGCTTCTATAAAGCCTACTGTTACGTATGGACGTGGACGAGTTTGGTGAGTTGAACGAGTGGGAAGATAGGTTGGATGTTCTCCCAGTACCAGCGTGGTGCGTTGGTGATGCTCCCGCCGATGACGAAGCAGGTCCTACCGATGTGGACATGAGCCTTCTTCTGCTGCTGCTTTCCTGGGTCATCGAGGGTTCTCCTCCGGTCGGACCGGCGGAGCCGGAAGTCGACGCTGAATGAATGTTACGCATGCTGTAGTTGTAGTACATTCGATCCAGCATCGCTTCCGTACTCTGGCGTCATCTGTTCTCGGCACTCAACCGCCGGATGGTGGACGATACGCGCCACACGCGAACCTTTCCGTCACTGTGTTGTTGTCGTTGTTGTTGTTGTTGAGACGGAACGGTATCGCCGCGGATTTGAAACAGACAAAGGCAGCGATTGCAACAGAAGAACACAGACACGCGAAGAAACGAAGGTGCACAACAGGACAAAGGAGTGATATAACGCGATGGCGCAAAGAAAGAAAAGTGGAAAAAGCAAAATATTAATAAGATTGTTTCGGACAAGATGGCGGTAGTCAAATGGAAACGGTAAAATTTAGAATGAGTGAATTTGAGTGAGTGATTATCGCTGAAATCGCGTTGTTAGTATGACAAGGCAAATTGATACTGGTATTCCTCGTATTCCTAGGTAATTATTATGAAGAATTCCTATGGTGGGTCATGAAGCTTCCAAGTTCAAGTCATGAAGCTTCCAAGGACGTCAAGAGTTTAAATATTGGTAACTAAAAATATGTTCTTGTTCTGTAAACATGTAACTGACATTTAAGGTTTATGGAAAGTTCTAATTATCCACCAGTCATAATACCTATTGGTGATATCTGACCAAAATACTTAAAAAAAGTTTCCTGTGTAGAAGAATTTGTAGGCTTTTTTTATAGAATTCATGTTGAAAGTATGTTTATTAGATTTCCAAGGGAAATTGTCGACGAAATCTGATGAAATTCTTGTAAAAATCTATGAAGGGATAAATAAAAGAAAATCGGGTTAAGTACGGTTCCTTTGAATTCCACTAAGAATTTGCATCCTTTGACAGATACGTATTTCGACCTCAACTGTAAGGTCGTCTTCAGTGTCTTGTACTTGACTCGACTCGAGTCGAGTCAAGTACAAGACACTGAAGACGACCTTACAGTTGAGGTCGAAATACGTATCTGTCAAAGGATGCAAATTCTTAGTGGAATTCAAAGGAACCGTACTTAACCCGATTTTCTTTTATTTACAGATATTCCCCTAACAAGCCCAGGTTAATCATCATCACTATGAAGGGATGCTGATGCAAATTAATAACTTTATCATTTTATGGCTCTATCGGTCTTTTTCTACTCAGAGTGTAAGGGAGTAGAGAACAAAGTGGATAATGAAATGATAGATATGATAGAATTTCGCTAGGTTGCGAACAAGTGTGGAATTTTTTATAGAAGGTGATATTAGGCAAGTAGGTCATGTATTGAACGAATACATCAAATGCGTGAAACTTCTGTGCTTTTAAACAGATCGGCTTGGTTGGTAGTTCATACCACCTTATCAAGACTAGCAAAAGTTTCAGGCACCCGACTGCCTATCTATTGTTCTGTTTTCATCGCAAGTTCTATCAATCGGTAGCTTTTGCGGAATTCACACTCCGTTCATAGGGGTATGCCTATATCGCGGCGTGTTCTTCCTATTAGCTTTTTCGATCTTATTGGATAGAACACTTTTCTTTTTAAGCCAAACTTTTTATATCATATTCTGATTTGTCGACCGTATTCTATTAATAACTTGATGATTTTATGGCTATATCGGCCTTTTTTTCTACTCATAGTATAAGGGAGTAGAGATCAAAGTGGATAATGAAATGATAGATATGATAGTATTCGCTAGGTAGCTAACAAGTGTGAAAATTTTATAGAAGGTGAAATCAGGCAAGTAGGCCATGTATTGAACAAATACATCGAATGCGTGAAACTTCTGCCGTACGACCTGGGCTTTTAAACAGATCGGCTTGGTTGGTAGTTCATACCACCTTACCAAGACTGGCAAAAGTTTCAGGCACCCGACTGCCTATGTATTGTTCTGTTTTCATCACAAGTTCTATCGATCAGTAGCTTTTTCGGAATTAGCACTCCGTTCATAGGGGTATACCTATATCGCGGCGTGTTTTTCCTATTAGCTTTTTTCGATCTTATTGGATAGAACACTTTTCTTTTTAAGCCAAACTTTTTATATCATAGGGTAAGAAATCAAACATTGAACTAGTCAAATTGTAATCTTAATTTGAACCATTTCGAAATTCATTAAAACGACGTACTTTTAGGCAAATATTGTCCCGAAGAAGATATTAAACAGCTTTTCGTAATATAACCTGATAACATGGACTTTAAAGTCATTGAAAAAAGCGTTTTTGTCATGGAAAACAGGCAATTGAAAAATCACTGTGATTTCACCCATTTCCTCCCAGAGAAAGCTAATTTTCGGTGCACTCGTACAGCTCATAGTGGTTTCGCAGCGCGGCGTCACGAACACTAATGCAAAACTACTGGTTGAAAATATGCCCATTTGATTTTGCCGGGAACAGCTGATTTTTGTTTACTATTTTCAACCAGTAACTCAGGTAGTGTTCGTGTAATGCAACGTGTACGTACCCGCAACACCACTAAAAGCAGAAACCATTATGCATTGTATCACACGCAATATGTGAACACGTCAAATGAAAGTTTATTTATCGTAGAATCGACCAACCGAATAATATTTCGCATTATTTGTCATAGAATTATCAAATTTAAGTAATTCTTACTTGGAGAATGTTATCTTAAGTTGAACCATTTGTAATCTAAATTTGAACTAGTAAACGGGGGCGAGCTTCCAGTGTTGGCCTGCAGACTGCGCTAGTGGTTGTTTTGTTTACTTTTGGGGAAGAAAAATTCCAAATTTAGTTTCCAAGTTCATGAAGAGTTTAGAACATTCTTAGTTGAAATTTCACTGCCTAATGAAACATAGTTATGGGTATTAGCAGATCCATGTGTTTTTCTATTGTTCAGCACGAAATTGGCTGTTGTGGGAGATGCTCGAGCTGCTGCCGCTAGTATTCAAATTAAGATTAAAATTGGTTCAAATTATGATTAGGGGTAGGCGGGGCATTATGGACACCCGGGGCAGAATGGACACCCTCAATATTTTGAAATATGCGAACTTTTTTGAACTTTTAATGAATGGAGAATATAGTCCATTTGTATAAAACGTAGTTTCAGGAAATAAACATTCGAAATTTAAATTATACTTGATTTTACACGAAAAAGTTGCGTCCTCCGTTTTTTGTGCATGGAAATTATAATTTTCACACCATCTAAAATAAGATTTAGTGATTAATTTATTGCAGGTCGATTAAAACCTGATATTTCTAGAACACATGCAAGTAGTTTTGCTGTATCTACATGCTTAACATGATTATATTTTCTTCTTCATTATATCAAAAATCAAGTTTGAAAATATCTTCTGCTGCCGGGGCAAAATGGACACTCACCTTTTTGAAAGAAGCGACAAGGGAAAAATATAACCTAAATCACAAACCAATCAAATTCTTCGATTTCAGTATATTTTCGGTTAAATGCTCACTATATTAGACATAGGGTGAAACAAATTGGTCAAAAAACGACAGAATTGAAAAATAGTTGTTCTAGGCACAGCTGTACATGCCGACAAAAACGAAGCTTTATCCAAAACAGCCTGAATTTAAATTAACTGAACAAAAATGAACTACTTCGGCGTATTATTCATCCATAATAGTTGTTTTGTAATGAAATGACTTTATAGGTGTAAATAATGTACGAAATTCGTAAAAGTCTCATGGTGTCCATATTGCCCCATGGGGGTGTCCATTCTGCCCCGTATGCTTGAAGACGGTCATGAAAAACTAACATTTTTCAAAACATTTTTTGAAGTGGATAAATCATTTTTCTTCGTGAACATTCTTATGCAATAGATGCTAAATAGACTTTAAAAGGATATATGTATCAAAAAACTAAACTTTTTTGACATCTTGCCAGGTAAAGTTGGCAAAAACCTTAGGGTGTCCATATTGCCCCGCCTACCCCTACGATAGTTCAAATTAAGATTAAAATCATTGTTGACGAATAATCGAATTTTTCAATTAATTCCGGTGCAAATACAAACTTTTTACCACTTAACAGAAAGCTACCCGTGGCTTGCATGTACATAAGATTTTGCCGTAGTAAATTATTTCCATGTGGGAGAAAACATCACTCAAAATTTGCGCTACTACGGAAAGCCGCAATTTGGTTCAACTTTTGATTACCTACCATATTCTGATTTATCGACCGTATTCTATTAATAACTTGATGATTTTATGGCTATATTGGTCTTTTTTTCTACTCATAGTATAAGGGAAATTTAAATTCTTGCTAATAAAACCTTCATGAAAAGTCCTTGGAAACTTTTTAAATCTCCACTATGGCTAAATAGGGAAACACTGTGGCTATAACTAGTACATTTACCCTATTTGGCAACCAACTAGGCCAAATAGTATTATAATCAAAGGTGGATCGTGACCTGTAAAGGTTTGAGAACCCCAGAGCGTGATAATAGTTGCAACTCTCAGATCATTACTTTGTAAGACCGTAAGCAAATGTGCATTTTCTCAGAATCACTTTCTTGGAGATTATCGTTTTGGCGATTTTTAATTGTTAGAAACCTACACTAGAAACCGATCTTAATCCCCGAGACTATATATTTCGTATAGATACCGATTTGGTTTCAGCGATAATCACTCAGTTGTCGAAGTAATGTTTCTAGATAGATGTGTAATGATTTAATAAAATTTCTTGGTGAGATCAGCATGACTTATTCTAAAAAACACAGAAGAAACGATGGCAAAATGATTCTGACATGTTTATAAGTAACACGGTTGGTGAAACAGAAACTGATGATATCAAGCAGCTCATAGGGTTTAAACGTCGCTTTTGTAAAACGAACATGGCTTTCCGATGAAACATATAAGGCTGAAAAGCAACACTATTTTGTTCGCACTAGAATGAAGTGATGTTACGAAAGGACAGTAGCAGCAGATGTAGAAAAGTAATTTACCAATTTCGGTGGAATTGAATAAACCACATAGAAGAAATAAACAACAAAATGACATATATCATGGTTCAAAGAGATTTGATACGGTAGAAATTGAGCGTCAGAAAGGTTATGATAAACATGTAATGCAGAACGTTACACGCTTTGACAGCATCATGGAGAAGATGACAACAAACTACCACTCATTTTTTTAACAATAGTAAAACAACGAACCCTACCAAAGCGCGCCCGTTCAAATCAACAGCAACACGTGGTGCTGTCTCCGGAAGCCCCTCGAAAACCCCTACTACCGGTGGCATGGTTCAGTGGGCAGAAAAAGAACAAAATCAACTCTAGAAGCCAAATTACGAACATCAGCCATATGGTGAACCTAGCCCACGACCTTGCGAGAAAATAGGAATAAAAAAAATGGTTTGAAATAAAATGAGTAAGGAAATAAATAAGCACGGTCATTTATCAACTGAAGCGAACAAAACTACCATAAAACGAAACTACAGCTACTGCCAATAAATGCATAAAACTGTACATTCTCTAACATCAGTTCGGAAAGTTCTTCTACAATCCTAACATTCATCTTACGCTCTATCTTCATATTTTCTGTTCCATATTTGTTCAAGCCACTCTACAAAGCTTTTCGCTCCGCGTTCTATCTACTCTAATTCCTGTCCTTCTCGGTGTTTCACATTTTCATATGCAATGCATAGGCAGATACGGTGCTCAATCTTTAGTCCCTGTTCGTTCGGTTCCGTAGTTGAAACCATTCTTCTCAGTCAAAAGCGATGGCAGTTCAGGAAAGGCTCTGTGCAAAAGTACCAGGAATAATTAGCTTCGATTTCATGTTCGAATCCAGAAACAAGTGGAAAATTTGTTTAGTTGGAATACTTGAGGGATCTAGATCTTAAGCCTTTAGGCAACTTCATCTAGTGGTTCGTTTTTTTAATGCCTTCCAGGCGATACGATGTCTACTACGGATTTTTGACACTAGATGGTGTTAGAGAGCATATATGTTTTAAACTAATATCATGTTTTAGTTAATATCAGTTTTGAACTCATATCATAGGATCTTGATTATTTAGAAAAATTGAGTCTTCAACAAAGGTTTTCGATAGATCAAGACTTTACGGATGAAGATTCATTTGTCATTTGATTTGGAATTCCGTCACTAGGTTATGCTAGTTTCAGGAATCCTGATTACATAGAAAGATAGTGTCTTCGGCAAAGTTGTCTGGTAGACCAAGTGCTTTCAGTTTAGTATACCTCATGATTTATATGTTGCCATCAGAAAACGATTGAAACTACGAGATTTGTAAACCTGAAACGTTGCATTGAAACAAGCTATCCAGCACATTGAGAGAGCCTTTCCTTGATCGCTTACCTGTCATATTCATAAAAAAACCCGACTAGTTTTGAATGTGAAAAGCGAAATCTGTTGACGTCCAGAACAAAAAAGCCGGTCATATTTTGAAAATCCTATTCAGACTTAATCCCCTCACAGGGGATGCCAATTGCATTATTCGTATCATAGGTAAATAACTAGTTTGAAAACCTACTTCGGCTACGAGAAGAAAGCTATTCTAGTGTGAATTAAAACCTTGTTAGCAGAAAGCTTCTCCTAGTTTTTTTAGTTTATCTGTTGATGGTGTCAGATTTTGAAAGTTTAGTAGCGTTTGCGTAACTTTTGCGCTTGATTTAGTGTAATTGTTAGTAAAATAGGCGTTTTAACCAATAATGGCTGATTGCTGTTTTGATTAACTCTAATTAACGCTTTAGTTTGCTGCCACCCGAGTTAGTACCACTGCCACCACCAGACACAGAACCAGCTCCCAACGATTCCAGTTCTGTATTAGCCAAACGCCAAATTCGAACTCCACCGGTACTACAAGTAGATGTGAAAATGTAGGGAAAAGAAAAGAAAAATAGACAATAACGATAAGGTAAAAAAAACCATCCGCCTCCGATGATGCTATAGTTCTATTATGATGGGTCTACTCCGTTTGACATAATGTCATTTCTCATATAATATAGCATGGTAATATAGCATAACTCATTTTGGTATGACATTAACCTTCTAGATGACTGTGGAAGAGCTCATAGAACTCTAAGATGAGAAGCCAGCTTTGTCCCAGATAGGACGTAGGCCAAAAGAAGTACTTCAGAATTGATCCCTGAAAAAAAAAAAATCCTTGAGAAATTCCTTGAAGAATCTCAAGAGGAGATCCTGAGAGAATTCCTGAAATATGTAAGTACTGGTGGAATACCAAGAAAAACCAATGTACAAATCCAGGGAGGAATCTCTAGATCAATCCCGAAAGGATTCTCTGAAGGAATTCCGGAAAGGAGACCAGAAGGAATCCCAGAAGGAATACCTGAAGGAACCCCAAAAAAACATGAAGGAATGCATAGAGAAATTAATGTAGGAATCCCTGAAA
Organism: Aedes albopictus; assembly: GCF_035046485.1. Taxonomy (NCBI): domain Eukaryota; kingdom Metazoa; phylum Arthropoda; class Insecta; order Diptera; family Culicidae; genus Aedes; species Aedes albopictus. Next base: position 189,944,591 of record NC_085137.1, on the reverse strand, counting down.
AATTCCCGAAAGGAAACATGGGAGGAATCCCAGGAGAAATTTAAGAAAGACTTCAGAGAGGATTCTCTGAAGAAATCCCCAATGGAATCCTGGGAGATATCCCTAAAGAAATCATTAAAATAATCTCGGGAGGAATCGCGAACGAATCCCGGGGGTAGTTCCGTAAAGAATCCTGGGAAGAATCAACGCAATGAAGCAATCAAGGGAGAAATTTCTGAAGAAAACCCTGAATGGATTCAGCAGGAATTTGTAATCCTCGATAGGAACATCTGAAAAAATGTCGGAATTTCCTCAAAAGAGGCAAAAAATAAAGGAATCACTGCAGAAATACTGGTAAAACTTCTTGAAAAATCCCAGAATTAATATCAGAAGGAATCCGTAAAAAAAAAACAATGAAGAATTCGCAGGAGGAATCAACGAAAGGATTCTGGGAAGAATCTTTGATGATATCCTTGACGGAAACCCAGGATAAATTTGTGGAAAAACCCCGGGATAAATCCCTAAAGGAACTCAGTGAGAAATCAATGAAATAGGTAATCCCGGATAGAATTTTCGGAAGAATCTCTGAAATCTTGGAACAAATCCCTGAAGAAAACTGGTGAGGAAATACTTGAAGGAATTCTGAAGGATTTCCTGACAGAATTTCCGGAGGAATCCCTTTGAGAATAGCGGGATAAGTACCTGAAAAGATTCTAAGAGAAATTCTTAGATCAGGGGATCGTGCACCGAGGACGAATATGTATAGTTTGGGATAGGCACGAAGTTTTAGATAATTCAAACAATTTAGATTGATGACAAATGACTTTATGCTGAACGATGTAGACCATCTGATTACGAATAATGACACTATAAGGCAAACGAAATGGGAAACAAATCCTTCACCAACCCAATTTACTAATGAGATCAAAAAAAAAAAAAAAACTCAAAGACCATATGGAACTAACTTTACCAAAAAATAAAGCATTCTATACTTACTTGGACGCCGTGAAGACCCGGTTGTCGCTGGTCACAATGTCGTTAATTGACTGGTCGGTCTTCATCTCGGCTAGGCTATCACAATTTTTAACATTCCATAGGCGAATAACGCCACCACGACAGCTAGACAGCAGAATGTCCCCATAGATGGCCATTCCGGACACCCAGCCTTTGTGGGCGTTGTTGAGCGACTGTTTGAGCTCTCCGGTGCGTAGGTCCCACCTTTTAATGCCGGAGTCTCGACTCCCGGAAAACAGCTCCGCGTCGACTCCGGTGGCATCTTTTGCCACCGCAAGGGCCTGCACCCCGTCGTAATGGGGAGGTTCCAGGTTGAGCAACGGCGGGACATTACCGCCGCTGGCATTGACCTCGAACACCTTGACGTAGTGGTCTTTGGAACCGGTTGCCACCAGGTCAGTATTGTTGGGACCCTCCCAGGCGGTAAGACACATAACAGCCGCCTGATGACCACCGGAGAGCCTCCCGAGGCACGAAAATGTCCGCAGATCCCATATACGGACTTTATCCGACGCTGCGGTGTACAGCTTCCCGGAAGCACCGAGTTTGAGCGCCGTGATGGAACACTCGCCGGGAATCAGGTCCGAAAGCGATGCATTCGCCGGAAGAACCGATCCTGAGGAACTGCGGGACAAGATCGATGGATGTGAGCCTTTCGCGTTTTATAGCGCAACAGTTGGCAGTACTTACCATAAGGTTATGATTGGCCGGATGTTACTATCCCTGAGGTCCCAAACTTTCATGAAGGCCCCCGATGCGGAAAAGAGAAGATTGTTTGTTGGGTCGCACTCGACCGCAGCGACTGGTCCCAGGTGGCCCGTTAAGCAGTGGGGCGTCGAACCGCTGCGCAGGTCCCACACTTTGACGGTACGATCTGTGTGGAAGAAAAGTTTTGGTTAACTTTTTTGTAAGTTAGGCACTTATTATAAGAGTCAATTTTTAAAGTTGAAGGATTTTGTTCAGTTTAATACCCCACAGATTTCTGAAAGAATTTTGGCGAAAATTACTAAATAATTTTAAAAATATGTTATACATAAAAATAGAGAGGATTTTCCAATTTTCTAGACCACTTTTTACTAGTGTATTACCACAGACAAACAGACGTAACACTCTGATATTTTGCATCGTACACCGATTTAACGGTCTATTTGAAAATTTGATAGTTGGCCAACTAACCACCCGTGGCGCTCGCATCGTTTTTGCTCGAGTTTGACGTTTGCCCACTACCGCCACCTAGTTCATGGTCGGCCAAACTCAGTCCTTTTAGCATTGGGCGAACATGTTTCTGTGACTATGATTTGATTCGAAAAATGTTCGAAGTGTTACGTCTGTTTGTCTGTGGTATTACGATGTTATTGTTCTGTCATGTATCTTGTTGAAACTTGTACATGTTGTCCCAGTCCCAAGTTAAATTCACATTTGTAGTTCTCTGGCGTAATATACAGGGGATAGACAAAATGATCGGAACAGGCAAAATTTTCACTTTTCAAAAAATGACCAGTTAGCTGTAACTTTTCGGAAAGCGCATCAAATATTCTCAAATTATTACTGTAAGTCGATTAATTCGTTGTGTATCAGTGGACAAAATTTGGAAAAGATCGGACTATTCTGCACGAAGTTATAAGCATTTTAGAAAAAGGTAGAATTATCCAAAAGCCAACTTTGAGCTGTTATATCTCCGGATTCAATGAACCGAATGCAGTGAAATTTTGTCCATTTATTACTTATATAATGAGCTCTGAAAAACGTTTAACTCAATTTGAAGTTACTCATCTCGGGTCTCATGGGACTTCTTGGGCATTCCGTACCCGAGCAGGAATGAATAACTGACACATAACTGCAACATACCATAGTCAGGTATCATACCAAGACGAGATATTGATTGGCTAGCCTGGTATCACAGAGAAGCAGACGTCACACTCTCATCGCTTCACATCGATCACCTTTTAAACGGTTGATTCAAATATTCAGTAGAAAGTCGATCGACCACTCGCGGCGCTGCTATCGTTTTTATCGTAATTATCCTCACAGAACTTTGAATTGTAGCGGAAAAGAATCATCTATTATGCGAATAAAAAATGGTTATGATTGTGCAAAATCTAAAAAAACCACGTATGTTTGTTTCTCATCCTCAGTTAAAAGTAATGCATCGATTTTTATGAAATGTTGCACACATAATAAACATACATCAAACAGTTCTCAGTTATTTTATGGTAAATTTTTATCGATTCAGTACAGAGTTACTATCGTACTTTTGTGTCCCGATTATGCAGATACAGGCTTTATTTTGGTGTTTTGTAATGAAATACCTCAACGAGTTATTGGTTTGGTGTTGGGCACTGCTTGAGGTATTGTGCAATTATGGAAAAATTGCTGATTATTATTTAGATATTGCGAAACCTCATGTCATAATCCTCTTGGTTTTCATAGAATACAAACCAGTTATTATTTGAGGTATTTTACCTCTTATGCAGGGCTTCTTAATATCTCATTTAGGATGTAGGTATTGGATTTTGCATACCTGAGTTTGGTATTCTACACCTATTTTCTCCTGCTCGTATGTTTCAGAGGCGTTCCATGTGTATTCCAGGGGATTTTGGAAGCGTTCCTGGGGGGTTTTGGGCATTCAAGGGGCATCCTAGGAGTTTCAGGGAGTCTCAGGGACATTGCAAGAGGCAAATGGGGTAACAGGGGGTGTGAGATGTCCAGGAATTTTCAAGGGGTTTGAAGGTGTGGCAGGAGCTGTTCAGGGATGTTTTCTGGAGCTCCAGGGGGTTTCAGAAGTATCCTCAATTTGTTCAGACTACAAAAATTAAACTATTCGAAACAAATCGACAATGATTTTTCATAAGGGCCTAACTGACTTGATCGAATTCTCTTCATCGACTCTCTCTTTTGCTTATAACTTGATCAAAACAAACAAAATCATTATTCTTTTTGTTTCAGAAGCAAGATGTAGTCGTCTTCTTCGTATTTCAACCCAAAAATCTATAGAAAACTCAGTATACATTCTGTAATAACACAAAGAGAGGATCGATGAAGAGAATTCGAAAATGTCAGTTAGGCCCTAATTAAGAATCAGTGTCGAAATCATACGTCAGATTTGACGCAAATGCAATCCATGTTTGAAATAAACATAGTTATTTTAGAAATTAATGTAAAATGTTTGTTTTGTGAGGCAGGTTGGCCCTACGGAAAAGTTTGTTTTCCCATAACATTAACAAATTCTTTCACTTTGCTGAGAAACGCTGAGAACGAAATTTGTCTTCGTGTCTCAGAGGCGATCAAGGGTGGGTTCAGGAAATATCAGAGGCGTTTCAACGATGTTCCAAAGGGTTTCAAGTGCGTTCCAGAAAATATATCCCTGATATAACCTGAAACCCTGAGACGATTTGAAACGCCTTGAAACATTTCTGAAAATTCCCTAAAATTTCATCGAAGGCCCCTTAAATTCCTACTGAAACCCCTTGATACGCATTGAAACTTCTCTGAGACATTCCTGAAGCCCCGCTTAGAAGCCCTAAGAAACCCTCACAAATCTAAAGGCATATACAGGGGATAGACAAAATGATCGGGACAAACAAAATTTTCACTTCTCAAAAAATTTTCAGGTAGCTGTAACTTTTCGAAAAATGAACCAAATATTTTCAAATTTCCACTGTAAATTGATCAACTAGTTGTGTATCAGTAGTCATAATTTGGAAGAGATCGGACTATTCTGCCCGAAGTTATAAAGATTCTAGGAAAAAGATATAATTATCCGATAGCCAACTTTGAGCTGTTACATCTCCGGATTCAATGAACCAAACGCAATACAATTTTGACCATTTATGACTTATATAATAAGCTATGAAATTTTTTTGACTAAACCTAAAATTCTTAACGCGGAAGAAAATTACAACGATTAGTTAGTTTTTTCTTATAAAACACCAATTTATCCAAAATTCAAGATTAACTTGAATATTTATATGTTTTGAAGAAAAGTCATAACATAGCCTTAAAAAAATGAAAAAGTAATGGAATGCATATTAAAAGAAAACCAATTTACTAAAAAATCATAAAATAAATTAAATCGCTATTACCTTTGCACTTGTGAAAATTTTCAAGTTTAGTCAAACGTTTTTCAGAGCTCATTATATAAGTCATAAATGGTCAAAATTTCATCGCGTTTGGTTCATTGAACCCGGAGATATCACAGTTCAAAGTTGGTTATCGGATAATTATACCTTTTTTCTAGAATTGCCCGATCTTTTTCAAATTTTGACCACTAATACACAACTAGTTGATCATCTTACAGTATTTGATGCACTTTCCTAAAAGTTACACCTAGTTGAACATTTTTTGAGAAGTGACAATTTTGCCTGTCCCGATCATTTTGTCTATCCCCTGTATGTGCCAAAACCCGTCTGGAACTCCCACGTTTTTTAACATATAATTTTAAATTTCGACTATTAGAGTAAACTGTTCAACAATTAGCAAGAATCAGTCAATATTAGGATAAGCTATAACTATTCTATTTTTTTTGTTGAAAAATTTAATTTAAGAGAATTCAAATTCAATGAAAAGTATAAGAAATTACTGGATCTTGACGATCTAGACGTTATGCACGGAAAAACAAATGAAAATACAAATTTCAGCAATTCAATAAATGGCGAATCACCCTAGTAATACTACTTATATTTAGAGACTTACCAGCCGCCGCTGTGAAGAGCGTCTGATTGGACACCTTGATGGACAGAACGGAATTGCTGTGGCCTTCGACGATGTGAGTACAGATCAGTGGAGAACCAGCCTTCAACTGCAATGAAAGAAAGTACACATTTTAAGGATATTACTCAACAATCCGCTTAGGTTGGATCCTCACCTTTCCCATGTACTCCTTGATGTGGCCACCGGGCGAAGGATCCTGCGTGCCGGCGCCCAGTCGCGAAAACACGTCCCCTCCGGTGTCCTCCCGTGAGGTTCCCCGCCGGTACACCGGTGGCGAAGTAGGAACATCGTTGGAATCCTCACTGATGATTCGGTCGGTGATGCGGTGGTGGTTCGTAGGTTGGGTTGGTTACGAGATTCGTTGGGCAACACACGCGAGCGAGGTTGTTAGCAGCAGGTTTATCAAGCGGACATTCAGCAATTTTGCACAGGTGGTGGTTTTTGCAGATTTTATGATGATGTGCGTGTTTTGATCATGAAGGCGCGGTGGTGTTAGTGGCGGCACACACACATTCAGAAAACGCACGTTGAAACATAGAAACACGTTTAGTATTAGTAATGAATTGGGTAGAAGTTTGTTTCTAATAAATCTAATAAATGAAGACTTTTGAGAAATTAAAAGAAAAATGATAAACTATTTTAAGACAATTTGCGAACTAGGTATTTCAATTTTCGATAGAATGGGTCATTATGATCGATTTTTTTTATGAACAGTTTTAGATTGGATGTTTGAAAGTTTGAACTGTTGATTCCTAAATTTTGCATACAGTTTGGATTAGGACCCGTCCTAATCCAAAATGACCCACCCTAATAGACATTAGTAATTATATTCGAAAAGAATAACTTGTATTGTTTGCAATACATAATCAAGCCAAAATTGAGTTAAGATTAAAATGTTGGTAATTGCATTTTGTCACATACTAATCATACATATAATACTTTTTTTTTGTTAAAATTTATACTTAATGAAATGTTACGATATATTAAAAGTATTCGATTTGATCAATGGATATCGTCGACTGATAAAAACTGCTGAATTCTTGAACTGACGCTCGCTTATCACACCGCTGAAATATTTATACATGAATTCTATCACTTATCCTAACAGTCCTGTTCTTCTTATCATACCTACACTATGTTTCATATTAATACCAATTTATCTAATAATTGAATTTTGATTGTCCAAAACAAGTTGATAAGTCATCTTTGAAAACAATCCGATACTTACATGCCCGGCGAAGCTTTGCTGGGGAACGGTCTCCTCGAAATTCGTGGCGAAGGCGGCGCAACCGTGCTCGGTTCGAACGACTTCCGAGCCAACAGGGGCGATGCGGTACTGTTTTGGCGCGATATATTTGGCACTGGTTGGAGGCCTCTGTGAGAAATTTCGTGGTTTTTGGCGATAATACAAAAAACAAGGCGGGATTAGTTAGCATTGGGGGATACATGCAAACATGTTAGATCAATAGAAAAAGAAAGTCGACAAGAGCGTATTTTTTGTTGAAAGTATGTTCATTTACTTGGTTTTATATATTTTAGCAACAGAAAACAAATTTCTCTATAACAACTAATATTGTGACAACAGGAATTCTATTATCAAACTTAACTACAGAAATGCAGTTGAACCTAATCGCACGGAAAGTTTTCTGTAAAACATTGAAAAGAAGACGATGAAAAATAAAAAGGTGTAGACTTACTGGTGACACAAAACAATAGAAAAAAAAAACAAAACTCAAAAAATGGCAAGTATCACAAAAACAATCAACAAAGTTAGTACAAATGAAAGAAAAACAATCGCTTGAAATTGAAAAAAAGTTTTTATCGAATACTGAGTGTGCAAAAATCCAGGAAATACGTTGACAAAAACCCGTACACGGTAAAAATTCTGCACGCTAGATGTAAGGGAAAAATCCCTTAACTATTCAATGTCGTAATCAACATGATCAGAAGTGCTTTTCCTTTGAGATCGCAATGCTGTCAGTGTTGATTTGAGGACCAAAACAAACCCACCAAAGACATCAACAAATCCCTTCGATTTGCACTACTGTAAAAAGCAATACGGTCCAAAGTGAAAAGTTGTTGATTTGGTAATGACTGTTTTGGGCATGAAAGTAAATATAGATGACAGGCGGTAGAAAGTGTTTGGTTCGATTCGCACTTCTCTAACAGATGTGAAGCAGTGTAGTGGTAAAATAGTTGATCGTGACTCTAAAGGTCCTGGTATCGAATCTGGGTGCGGCTGTACGCATTTTTTTTAATTCTAGTTTTGAAATCAAAACATTGTCAACAACGAATTGATGTGAAGTTACATTAAAATTGAAGAGGCAGTAGATGTTCTTTGTCAAATGATATATAATTGATAATAAACTGATTGAACAGTAGTGCGAATTCAAGTGCCAATCAGTTTATATCACAGTGCAGATTTTTTACCGTGTATATATCTCGACTTACAGTCAGACCTGTGCGCCGATTATATTTTGCTCGGCGGCGGCGTGAGGGCCATTTTTGACCGGCAGCGGCGGCGTCTTCGGCGGCGTGAATCGACGTGACCGAAATTTGACTATAATGACAACGATGGCGAAGCAAAGCAGTTGTCAGTACGCTTTGGAATTTGTAGTCTGAGCTTGTTCAAGGCCATTGATGACATAAAATATTACGTTTGAACGAATACCTTTTAGTCCTTTTCGGGCCCGTCACTGCGAAAAGTTTAGTAGCTAGTGCCCTATTGTGGCATTACCCGTATCTTCAATGTAATGCATGTCTCATTACTCCATTGCAATTGAAGGGCAATAAAATTTTCGGCGATTTTGCTACAGTTTTTGTTTTGTTTTTTTAGAAGCTTTAGGAGCTATCAAATTTGAGAATAAGGTCGCACTATTTAGACAGAGGAATCCCCGAAAGAATTGCTAGAGGAACTTTGAAAGAGCTGCAGGAGGAATCCCTTAAGACACTCTTGGACTAATCCCTGTAGTAACTGTTGTATGACACCTTGGGCCTGGAGGAACTTCTGTAGGAATCTGTGGTGGTTCAAGGATCCCAACAGAAAAGTCTAAAGAAATACCTAATTTTAATTTTAGAGAAATTGCAGAAGGAATTCCATGAAGAATCCGCGAAGGTCGAATCTCCGAAGGAATTCTAGCATGAATCTCCAAGGAATTCCAGCAAGAATGCACAAAAAAACTCCAAGCAGAAAAAATGAAAAGAAAAAGATTTCCAGCGGGAATTTCAAAAAAAAAATCAAGAGGAATCCCCTAAGGAACTCCAGGACGAATCCCCGAAGAAAGTCCAGGAGGAATCCCCGGATAAATTTCAGGATGACCCGAAAGGAATTCCAAGAGGAAACCCCGAAGGAAGTCCAGGAGGAATCCCCGAAGGAATTCAATGAAGAACCCCCGAAGGAATTTCAGAAGGAATCCCCGAAGGAATTTCAAGAGGACCCCGAAGGAATTCCAGGAATAATCCTCGAAGGAAGTGCAGGTGGAGTCCCCGAAGCAATTCCATGAGGAATCCCTGAAGAAATTCCAGGAAGAATTCTCGATGGAAGTCCAGGGGGAATCCTTGAACGAAGTCCAGGAGGAATCTCCGAAGAAATTCCATGAGGAATCCCCGGATAAATTTGAGGAGTAATCCTAGAAGGAATTCCAAGAGTAAACCAGGAGGAATTTCCGCACGAATTTCAGAAAGAATCTCCGACGGAAATCCAGAAGGAATCCCAACAGGAATTTCAGGTTGAATCCTTGATAGAATTCCAGGAGGAATACCTGAATGAAGCCCAGGAGAAATACTCTAAAGAATTCCATGAGGAATTTCCAAAGGAATTTCATGAGGAATTCCCAAAGGAATCCGCGTAGGAACTTCAGAAGAAATTCTCGGAGGAAACCCCGAATAAATTCCATGTGATATCCCAGAAGGAATTCCAGAAGAAATAACGGAAGGAATTCCAGGAGGAATACTCGAAGGAATTCCAGGAGGAATCTGCGAAGGAATTTCAGGAGGAACTCCATGAGTATTCCCCGAAGGAGGAATCTCCGAAAGAATTTCAGGAGGAATCCCTGAAAAAATCCAGGAGGAATCTGCGAAGGAATTCCAGGAGGAATCCCCGGAGGAATTCCAGGAGAAATCTCCGAAGGAATTACAGGAAGAATTCCTACAGTGATTCCAGGGGAGAATCCCCGAAGAAACTCCGGGAGGAATTTCTGAAAAAATTTCAGAAGCAATCCCCGAAGGATTTTCAAGAGAAAATCTCGAAGGAATTCCAGGAGGAAACCTTGAATGATTTCCATAGGGAATCTTTTCAGATAGGGGTAAGGATCTTCAAGAAGAGTTCCAGGAGGAGACCCCGAAAGAATGCCAAAAGGAATTCCAGAAGGAAGTCTTGGAAAAAATCGCAAAGAAACTCCATGGCAGTTCCTTCAATCCTGGAGATATACATGATTACATGATCCTAAGGAAATTTTGTAAGAAACTCCTGCAAGAAACTCTGAAGGAATCCCTGTAGGAATTCCTGAATGAGCTTCTGATGAAATCTCTGATATAACTCCTGGAGGAATTCGTAAATCATTCTGGAATAATCTACGAAACAATCTCAGAAGCGATCCCTGGAAGAGCTCCTGGAAGAATCCCTAAAGGAACTTCTCGAAGGAATCTTAGAAGGAACATTTGGACATCGTTGAATGAACTTCTGTAGGAATCCCAGAAGAAACTTCTGAAGGAATGTGGAGCGTACCTGGTGTGATGGTTAGAACACTTCACTATCACGCCGAGGAGCTGGGATCGAATCCCACTCCCGACAAACTCGCAAAATGTGAGTTCTTCCTTCGGAAGGGAAGTAAAGCGTGGGTCCCGAGATGAACTAGCCTAGGGCTAAAAATCTCGTTAATACAGATAAAAAAAATTCTGCAGGAATCCTTAAATTCTTGTGGAGGAATCCTAGGATCATCCTGTAAAAATCTTTGAAGGAAATCTTGGAAAGATCTCTGAAGGCACTCCTGGAGAGGTTTCAGATGGAAATTCTGGAGGAATTCCTGAAGGAATCTCTGAAAAAACATCTGCATGAATCCGTGAAACTCCTGGACTAGTTTCTAAAAACCTGAAGGAACTTCTAAAAGAATATCTGATGGATCTCCAGGAGGTTGAATCCTTATTAAAACGTCTCTGCAGGGACTTTTGGAAGAATACTTGAGTGAACTCCTGTTGGAATAGCTGAGAGGACTTCCCTGATGAAACACCTTGAGGCATCCCTGAATCCTCATGGAACTACTAGGGAGATTCCTGGTGGAATTCCTAAAGGTCCCTTAAGGAACTTCTGGATCAATCCCTGAATGAGCGACTATACTGCAGGAATCTACAAAGGTAAATTCCAGACGGTATCCCAGAAGGAATTCCTGTAGGACCCCGTGATGGAATGGATGATAATAATTTTCAGCCCTAGGCTGGTTCATCTCTTTATGTTAACTTAATTTCATTGACTATGAAAAAAGTTTCGATCACGAAAACAGGAAAACAGGATGGGAGCCCTAGGCGCAATGATATCCCTGAGAAAATCATCGGCTTCCCTGTAGCAGTCCATTAACATGGAGCATCTAAATGACTCCGAACTGGCTGATGACGTTGCTCTCATAGCGCAACAGCGTTCTGATATGCAGAGTAACCAGGATGATCTTCCTGATCGCTTCTCCGCGGCAGTTCTCATCACCAATGTCAACAATGCTAAATATTTGGTCGTAAATACGGCCAACCCTTCCAGGCGAACGGATTAAAAACAATCAGTTTAGTCAACACATAAAAATCCGAATATTTCGATTCAAAATCTATGCTGCTGTACGCCAGTGAAACCTGGTGTGTATCAGTGGTGCAGGTTCTTATCAACAGATGCTTGTAAGTAGCAAACTTCAAATTCAAAACTCGTCAAAATACTAAAGTGTTTCCACTCTTCTATTCTATTGAGCAGTCCATATTGTTAATGAATATCTCACACAAATGCTTCGGCGTCTTGCATATGGGTTATTGACAGCTCATTTTCAAACCGAATGCGTTCATCACGACTCACAAAACACGTTACACTTAGAAAAGAAGAAAACGACATTTACTCAGTAACGTTTGTCCTCGACTGCCAGCAACATGGCCGACGGTAGCAACTGTTCACCAATGGCGGCCAAGCTGTGCTCCACCATGCGTTTGAACTCTAGGAAAGGCCGAACCGGCAGCGCCTGGCAAATAACGTTAACGGTGTCCAGCAAGCGAAGCAACATTTTTCTAGAAGACACACGGAGTACAAGGAGGATTGTTAAGGACAGACGTTTTGATCGATCTAATAGACTAGGGTATTTGCAGGAACGTTCCACTTCCGAGAACGTATTTTTGCGAGCAACCAAGTGATTCGCTGAAAGCGTTCCATGCAGTGTTACGCGGATCGACATCCCTGACGGTTTCGTTGAAGGCAACAAATACATAGAGGTGTTTGTTTAGGTGTATAGAGGAGAAAGAGAAAGATACAAAAGAAGGTCAATTACTCATGAACACACTTTCAACACTTCAAAAGGCGGGCCGCGATCGGAAGGCCGAGAAGCGTAAGGCTGTGTTTTTGGCTTTCTAGCCTTGGACTAAAAATAATCAAGCCTTTCAACGTACGCCCTTTGCTCATCGAACTTCCGACGCAAGATCCAAAATGCGGCATAAGCACTCGAAATAAAAAAATATATCAAATAGAACTTATACTTACTTCAAGGACCCTGGTGCGCTAGGTACTCGTGACAACGGAACGAAGGTCCTCCCTGCTACCGCAGCGGTACTATTGCTCTGCACCACCGGAAGATGCGGAGGCGGTGCGTCACTGGACGAGGCTGCGGTGTAGGAACGGGTCATTCCACCCGTCATCCCACTGTACGCGCCACCACCATTCTCATCCTGCGGAGAACGTTTCATCGTGTCATCGTCATCTGCCGAATCCTCAAGATAAATACAAATACCCACTTTTTCAAGCTTGCTACCGGGAGCCGTTGGGGATCCGGATACTTCCGGCCCGGCCCCGTACGGTAACGAATCCTGACCAGCAGAGACAGTGGGTCTTCGTCTTAGCTTGGAGGAGTTTCTGTAGGTGACAATGTTATCGTTATCGCTGTTTTATTATGAAAAGAAAAGAGGGACAGAAGCAGAACCCCAAAATTGTCGCCGGAGAGACAGAAGTTGGTCCGGGAAATAGGAAATAGGAAGTAATGAGGGAAAGGTTTTTGGAGGGTTGGAAGAAGAGAAAAAAAAAATAAAACTTAACAAAGCAATAAAACGCCAAAATTATTGTTATACTGGATTTTGATTAAAACATCTTCGAGAAAAAAGGTAAATGATTTTGGTTAACTTAAGCATGGATTTGGGAATCGTCCACCACCGGGTTAGGAATCGCTGGAAACAATGGCTTCATAGAGGTAGTTCTTTTTGCGAATTCTCTTACTGACTTGCATGCTTCTTTGGCTAAAGTACAGAGAACGCAACTGGTTAGTGAAATAGGGATGATTATTTAATATAGGAGGTACACATGAGAATGCCATTTACTTTGACGAGTCAGATGTACTGGGTGTAGTTAGATGTGCTACTTTCCATTGTGGATGATACCTGAAAACATGGTTGCGTAAAACGTCCTATTATACAAATCAGTTGGGAATAGAGCCAATAACTTTTTATCTTTGTAAAAATCTATTCTATTGATATATTATTAGGCCCTAGCTACCTATGCTGATAAAATCAGAGAAATATAAAGAAAGCTGATATGATTTCAGAAGAAATTCTGTTGAAATACAAGTGAGGAAAAAAAGAGAGAAACTTTAATGGAATTTTAATAAGTGCTACAACTGGATTAATTGCAAAAATAACACAAAATCTTGTGGGAAATGACACAGCTTTTGGAACGATTCCTATAAGAACAGCGCCAGATTGGTATCTGAAAGAATTTCTCAGAGGAGGCAGACCCAGGGATTCGTAAAGTCGATGCCTCAGCATCAAGGAAATAAAGGGAGTTGTTTGAAATGGGAACCTCACCAATGTTCCCGAACTGGCGCAAGTGTATTTTTGCATCACGCTACTATCAATAGCTTCCGTAGACTACCTCACCAATAGGACGTTTTACTCAACATGCACAAGCTGTTTAAAGGATACTCACAATTCCGCACTGCTACTAGGCGACGGACTTCGAGTGATGGAGTTGATAACGTAGGGTTCCGTAACCTCCGACCGGTCCTCATAGGCGGCTGAGATTCCGTTGGACAATGCGGCGGCATGCAGCATCGTGTTCACCACATTCGAATGCCCGTGCGATTGGCCCGAACTGAAGCTGGTGTCGGATAATGTTGCCGCAGGGGTTCTCGCCAGAATGTGCTGCAACAGCTGTTGTTGTATGCTGCTGTCCTGCTGAACTTCGTTCAGCAATGCTTCCCGTTCCTTTAGTCGGGTTTGCGTCAGAGCAGCATCGCAAACCTGTGCAACGGATGTGCCGCACAACTTCTCCAGAATAAACTTAGCCTCCTCGACGGTACGAATGTTCTCCAGAATGTTTGATAGCTGCTGCTGCTCCGCAGCCGATTCTTTGCCTTCCTCCAGTTCCATTATGGAATGCTGAATCTGTGTGATGTTCTCCTGAATGTAGTTCATGTTAGCCATTATCGTATCTTCTTCGGATATCAGTTCTGCCGTATCCGAATGTCGCTGTCTAGTGCGGATATTCGACAGATCACGGCTCAAACCATCCCGTTCCTGCAATAACCGTTCTAGTTCTCGTTCCAGTTCCAGCACTGCCTGTCTGCTTCTCGCCGCTCTGGTTATAGTTCTTTGCAGAGAATCCCATTTGGCTTTGAGATTCTTCGTATTTTGTGCGGCAACTGATTTCTTAACCGGGAATCGTCCAGCTGCCTTCATACTCATCATTCCACGCTGGGTCTTCCTCAAGTTGGAAACTTCTTCCGTTTTTCTCTTTAAAACTTGATCCTTCGCCGCTCCCTGAGCTTGAAGTGATTTGATCATATTGACTTGCTTTCTGCTCTCCTTTCTCAGTTGTGCAATTTCGCGAGTCTTCCTGCTCTCCAACTCCTTGTGCCTATTGTTCTCTTCGTGTATCTTCTTCATCAGTCGAATCTTAATTTGCTTCAGCTCGCTCAATTCTCCACGCAGCGTCTTCAGCTGTGCATCTTGTGCCTGAAGTTCCCGCTGCTGTCTCATGTGCTCTCTTTGTGCCATCTGCAACTTTTTCAACTCCTTCTGCATCTCCGACAACTTCCGCTCGTACTCTTCCTTCACCTTTCTTATCCTGTCATTTTGTGCGCTTCCTACCACTATTCCCGATCCACTCATATTCGCCAGCACCTGATCACGCTCCTTCTGCGTATTGACAATCTTCGCATTCAGCACATGCAACTTGTCTTCATATTGCTGTCGCATGACCTGCATACGCTGTTGTGAAAGCTCCAACTGTTCAATCAACTTCGATTTTATCTCAATATCCGAACTGATGTCGTTGATCTCCGCTTGCAACTCCCCGGTTTTATCGTCCGACTCCGTATCCGAATCGGAATCCGATCCATCCTCCAAACTTTGGTTACTGCTGTCATTCTCCAACCCAGGCAACGATCGGGACATCAACAATTCCCGCTCCTTCTCAAGCTCCCGCTTAGCCATATTGATAACAGTTTCCGTCGAGTCCTCAATGAACGAGTAGTTACTCTTCAGTGCCAGCTTCGAGGTATTGATCTGAGCCTTCTTCAGTTGCTGGAACATCTGCTCGGACTCGATCAGCTTCGCTTTCAGCTTCTCAATCTCACTAATGTAACCAGCGACCAGCTGCTGCAGTGCGCTTTCACCGCCGCCACCACCACCATCTTCACCCTGATCGACGCTTCCCTCGCCGGTGCTGCCCGAGGACCACCCGAACAGGGCTTGCTGCGCCTGCAGAGTGGCATTCTTATCCGTGAGGGTGTTGATGGTTTCCTGCATGGCTTTGAGACGCTGCTGCAGGCGCTTGTTGTCCTGCATAAGCATGGCGTTCTCCAGGTAGGTGTCGGAGATGGCGGCATTGCCTTCGGCGTCGACACTGCGTTTGCCCTGTGGGAAGAAAGGAGAGAATACTCAATGAGGTAATCAATATCTTTTTAAGTGCCATAATAAATCCTATGCTTCAAAATTCATCCCAGTTGAAAGCAAGCAATTGTTTTCAAGGAAAACATTTATTACATTTCATAACCTGTTAGTGATAGATCTTGGTATTCTTGATTACAAAGAATGATCTTTAAACAAGGAAAAGTGCGTTAGTATTCCTTATCTTTCTTAGAAAAGCTTTTGGCTAAGATTAACTCTCCATGAATTTCTAGATTGAGTATTAAGAAGTAACAATCACGGTTGTACTTTCAGCCACAAAATGCTAGGCTGCGAGGCTAAGTAGCGTCAAGGTGTAAAAAAGTATAATCGAATTTGCATCTTATCACTTCAATTTTAAGAAGGGAGAGTCATGCGTAAAGCAATCAAGCACGTTACATTCGCCTTTATTTCTGTCACGGTCGCCATGTCATGACGTGAAGATTATGTACTTTTCTGATGTGTACGATCACCCTTTCAAATGTACTCTGCCCATAACTGCATAATTGTAACATTTGCATTTTTTGCCAATATTGAGTTAATACCGGGGATCATCTCCCAATCATCAGTACTTTCATCCACCCAAGTGAACTTTTTCAAGTTTGTTCTGCACAATGTGAAACAAATACCAAGTCGTTTTGTCTCATTGGCTAAAATTTACGAATGTAATCGCATAACAGTCACACTGAAAATACACACTGATGTCAAAGCGTAATATCAATCATATTTTGGTCTGATTATTTTTTTAACTATTAGTCCAGCATACAAGAAGAGCTGTAGAAAATTTCATTGCAAAAGGATGAATTTTAAATTATTGACAAATTTTTGAAATTTCGTATCGTCTCCATACTAGCGCATGTTGCAAACTTTAAACTCCATTTTGTACAATGCCTACTTTTGTCGAATGTGACTGTTATGCAGTTATGGGCAGTACTACAGGCTCATAGCCAGGAACGTTTACGAGCTTCTTTTCTATTCTAAGAAGCGTATCAACAAGTTTCCCCAAACTTTGTTTTGTGTGTCCTATTTGATTGATATACCATTACAATTGTGTGAGCGGATGCTGGACAATACATATTGGATTAAAAATATGCGAAGATTATTAAATGAGCTATTTGAAGTATTTGATTGTATACTGCAAACTCCGTATTTCTAAGATGTTTTCGATACATTCGAAAATCGTTAAGAAACCGTCACGAAGTTACTATGCAGACTCATTAGAGATATTTACAATACCTGAGGCTATAGATCTTCCGGTGTTCTAGCAAAAGAATGAAATGCAGCCAGAAATTCATCGAGTAACTGTTAAATAGTTAAACAAGCTAAAAGCAGAAAATTTGATAGATTTCTACGGAATGTTTTCTACAAATTCCTTCAAAGGTTCACGATTACATAGTAAGAGCAAATAGGTAACGTAAACAATGGTTGATATAATGATGAAATAATCGGTGTATTTGATGCATAGTCATTTCGTGGAAAAAAAATCTTGTTACTCCCAGGGGACTGTCATGGTCTTATTGTTTTCTTACCCAGCATTAAAACTATGCTGCTGTGTTAAAAGATAGGTTGTTAGCTTGAGCCTCACGCTTGAGTCGCAGTTGTGTTGGCTACGAAAACATTGCATTGGCGATATAGGGTTGTCAATTCCTTGGTTACTCCACACAGCGTGTTTCATTTGTACCCAGATTCTATACCAGTCTACTCATAAGACCAAATAAAATTTCTTGAGTTTACCACGGTTTTCCAGGGGGAAATTTTGATTGTTTGTAATAAAAAAAAAATAGCTCATATTTGATAAAATGTATATGCTTTTCAAAAACTGTACAGAAATATCCTCAAAATTTAAGTGAAAGTTTAAAGAAAAAAAATCGCAAAATGTATTATCGAAGAGATTTTACACAATTAATTGATTTTTTTGAAGAACTTTCTAACAAAACTCTTTCAAATGTAATACGATAATTGGTCAAGGAACATATTTAGATTGTTCCCACAGTTCATAACATCCAAATACACTAAAAAAAAACATTCAGGAGTTCAATCAATAATTCCATAGAACTAAACATGGATGCCAGTTCTTTGTGTTGGTGTTGTAGTAATGCTGAAATTTCAAAATTCCTTCGATTCTTCCTTCAAACCCGACCGAAATTCCTCCTTTGAATTCATTCGTAATTTCTCGCAGAATGCTTTTTCTGGCTTTCTCCCGTTTTCCCAAGTATTTATATCCAGAGGTTTTCACGTATTTGCTTTCATAAATAGTGCATTCCGAGATATTTCACGATTTCAAATTGTTGATGGGGTCTCTGCTAGGGTATGCACCTTCCGGGATTTCTTCCAGAGTACCAGAGTGTCTCGCTGGGTTCCTCCCGGAGATTTTTTCAATTTTTCCCAAAGTTCTTCCAGGAATTTCTTAGTGGTTTTGGATTAGTTTTCCTACAGTTTCTGTCGGGGTTTTTGCAGAAATTCTTCCAGAGATTTCTTCCAAAGAGTTTTCAGATATTTCTCGTGGGTTTCCTTACGAGATTTAGTCGGTAGTTTCTCCCGGTTTCGGAGTTCTTCCTTAAATTTCCTCCTAGGATTCATATTTTTTCCGAGATATTCCAAGTTCTTTTAGGATTTCATCAGAATTTCCTCTCAAGATTTTCCCAAGAAGTCTTTGTGGAGTTATTCACGAAATTTCATCGGGTTTTATTCAGATATTTCTCCGGGAATTACTTAAAGAAATGTCGTAAGTTATCCCAGGAGACATTCCGAGAAAAACATCATGGCAAAACGGTTTTTCGATTTTATCACGGTTGAGAAAATGTTTACTATGAGTGAATTTAACGAATCCTTCTGCACTTCTAGTATTCTTTTTGGGCTTCCTTCGGGAATTACTTCAGGGGTTCCTTCTGTGAATATTCTAGGAATCCCTCAAGAGATACCTCCTAGAATTTTTCTCTGAAATTTCTATTCATACACAAGAGCTGGCTCCCAGATTACCCCTGATAGTCTTACCAGGAATTATTATCGAATTTCCTCCGGAATTCATTCAGACATTCTGCCCAATGTTCCTCCTGGTATTCATCCCGGAATTTCTTCGGGAATCATTCCGATTTTTACAGGGATTCGCCTAAAGATTCATACCGGTATTTACTCTTTATTTGTCCGAAATTTCTTCAAGGATTGCCTTTCAAAGTTCCTTCAGGAATTTCTCTCAGAATGCCTTCCGGGATTCCTCCAGAGATTATGACCGGGATTCCATTTGATATTTCTTTGGCAATGGCCATTGCCAAAAACCGTTAAACAGAAAGTGATTCCGAAGTCATGTACCAAAAACGACACAAAAAGTGACAGTTACAGTTAGACAAAACAACTGACAAAAAACGATAGTTATTATTTCCCCCCTGAGGAAGACACTATCTCCGTGTCGAAACGTCGGGTGAATAAAACAACTCGTTTTAAAATCCCAAGACTGCGTAGCCGTTAACTCTCAGGCGGCGTTGCTAAAAAAGTAGCCTCAGAAGACGGTGCCTACAAAACACCGAAAAATTACCATCAGGGTACCAGATTCCGCTCATCTAAGGCCAGTTTCGCAGAAAAAGATCATCTGTTGAATGACTGTAAGCCAATTTGTAATGTTTTTCCATTTTATGTTAGTTCAATCTAAGTACAATCAGATACAAACCAAGACTTATGTAGAACTTTTCATAAAAATATGATTTTATTACATTTGGTGTGAGACCAAAGTGGTCCTAATTCCGCTCACGAACAAATTTATACCATTTTTTTAAATAGCCTTTGCGGAAAAGTGTATTATTTTTGAAACTCTATGTTTTTACATTTTTTTTTGTTCCGTGGGAGTGTAGAATAGGGGTTAGACACACTGTGTACTAAAATCGGCAGATTTTACGATTTTTTTTTGCGTGAGCGGTTATTGGGGTCCATATAGCCGAGGCGGTAAACGCACGGGTATTCAGCATGACCATGCTGAGGATGACGGGTTCGATTCCCGGTCAGTCCAGGATCTTTTCGTAAAGGAAATTTCCTTGACTTCCTTGGGCATAGAGTATCTTCGTGCCTGCCACACGTTATACACATGCAAAATGGTCATTGGCAGAGGAAGCTCTCAGTTAATAACTGTGGAAGTGCTCATAAGCTGAGAAGCAGGTTTTGTCCCAGTGAGGACGTTACGCCAAGAAGAAGAAGAAGAAGAAGGTTATTGGAACACATGAAATTACTTACAGCTTATTTGGGCCCAATAGCCGCTAAAAAGATTTCTTTGTTTTGTTTTTAAAATTTTTGTTATCCGGTAAATATTGCATAAAATGGCTTTGCTCTCGTCTAATTTATATTGTCCAAGGATATCAACACCGAAAAGAGTGTATTTATGCGTGTAAACTTGATTTTTGCAACAGTGAGCGGCTATTGGGTCATGAGCGGCTACTGGTACACTGACGGTATATCTTCTTCGTTTTAAACCCAAATGTATTTTTTTATATTGCTGAAAACCTTGGGGCCTCAGCTTTCATAATAATTCTTCATATATAGTCGTAGCTAGGAAAAACGATAAAAAGGGGCTCTTCAAAGAGGGGCACCTCCTTAAGGTGACGAAGCCACACTTCAAATTTTCAAATGCACAAATCTGAAGAATCGGGGGTTGGTTTACGCTGAAAAGTGGACTGATTGGTCACCACCAGCGGGTCACCAATCGATCAACTTTTCAGCGCGATCCGTCCTTTGATTTGTCAGATTTGTGCTCTTGAAAATTCTTGAAAAGGTGTGGCTTCGTTATATATTCACCTTAAAAACAGCGTTACACGAATTCAAATGCTTATGGGCGGACGGGACGGTCGGGGAAATATCCGCCATTGCTCTGTTGCTACTAAGATGGTAATCTCAGATTCTACTTCATATTTTGCAACAAAAACCTATCACTGTGTATGCTCACTTGCAGTGCATATGCTGATTGTTTTTCAGCATCTTCAGTGCGATAGAACTCGAGATTACCATCTTCAAAATCGCGAGGCAAATTGTTAGAAAGAGAGGCAAGATAGGAAAAATAGCACGGCGTCCCGTTTCACCTTATATCTTTGTTGTTAATCCATATAATTACAATTTTCTTCCATTATCCACCAACACTCACCTTGCTAGAAAAAATATCAAACATAGTCGTAGCAAGGATAAGGGCAAATGAGGGGCACCCAATTTATGTGTTCGTCAAACATATAAAAAAATATATCAGCCCCGTTTTGCAAGCAAATCATGATTTTCTTTCCCAGTCAAAATCTTCAGGTGAGGTACTTCCAAGAAAAAATTCGTACAATTATTGCTCCCAAAATTCCTTGCCTTGAAGGATTTTTCCGACTTTCCAATAGATTTTTTTCTCTAGAATTTCTCAAAGGATTCCTACTGGGATATCTACAGTAATTTCTCCTGATACTTCTCTTGGAATTTCTCCTGGGATTCCACCCGGAATTTCTCCCGGATTCTTCCAGGGATCATTCCCAAGAATTCTTCCGGAGTTTATTTTAGATAGAAGTACTTAAACACCTAAACCTAGTAGATTACAGTCAACTAGACAGATTCACCTGTCCTTTCATCATACACCGTACTCTTTTCAACTTATTTAAATAATGCTTGTAAGCACGAATACAAAAATGTTGATGGTAGAAAGAAAACTAGTACTTTTCAAACAATGTTTTATTTTTTTGAAAGTAGCCAGTTTTGACGAAATGTTACGAACACGAAAGTTAATGTCACCTCCTCAGTTAAAATTTATAAACTTATTTTTATACAATTATAAAATGCCGATATCGAGTCGATTATCGTGTATAAGTATAAAAAGTTTGAACATCGGATAGCGTATTGATTGATAATCGTTATCAACGTTTTCGACATGATCAAAACTAGTCTATTTACTGGCATGTGTTGAGAGCATTAAATGAAATTTACAACCTAATCTGTGCCAACTATTTAAAAAGTGTTTGTAATTCCTAGGTACATAGACCTACACAGAGCCGGATTTAGGGGGGGGGCCAGGGGGGCCAGGGCCCCGGGCCCCCACATTTCAGGGGCCCCCACAAAATTTCGCTTTACGAAAAAAATGTGAAGCAAAAAAAAAATAGTGCTATAAACTTCTCTGGATTTGATTTTTAACATACGAATTTCAAATTACCGTCTACTGGCAAGATGTATGTTTGTGATTATTTTTAGAAAGACTACAGTTACTTGTCCAGCTATTAATGAAATTTTAAATTTTGCCTCCAAAACTTTTTTGTGCAATTGGGTTCTTTAGGGGTATCCAGATTATGTCATATTCGAAATCTCCGCCTAAAAATTAGTTGAAATCCAAAATTTCATAATTTTTGGTGCCCGGAAATTATTTTTAAAATGCATTTAAAGTTTGCATGGGGAAATTTTTTTGTTCTACTAAGCAAACGATGAACGTGAAATGAAACGTCAGTCTTGTAAAGTATTTTGTGCGAGAAGGTTTCGCTTCTCTTTGGGAGCGTGCATTCGGCTTCAGGATTCGGCTGATGTGCTCGGAAGTGTTCAAGGAAGTATCCCTCCGGACACTACATAACCTACACATTTTTAGGTTAGAGAAGTAAACCGAAAGTTTGAAATTTTATATTCAAAACTTCACATTTTCAAGAAGATATATAATTTCCTTGTTAATTATTTAATAAGCGGTCCCATCATCTATGTTCTTAGAGGCTCCAATCACCCTGTTACCTAAAGCGCCGCGTGACGTGATTGCATCGCCACTTACCTACGTCAGGTGCATGTCACCCTCTGCAAAATGCCTACTAAATTAATCGTTTTCAAATTCCTAGCACTTCATCACTCGCCACAGTGTCAATCAAATCCAACACCCATTCCGCAAAACCGGAACGCGTCTGATGGCAAGGAACAAAAGCAAAACCGCAAAAACATTTAACCGTTTAGCTATAGGAGCTGCTGCACCTTCGCCAGCCGCAGCACCCTAACAGCGTGTGGTTGTCGTCACCCGATACTAACCTGCTTGTACTCAACCAGCTCCAGCTGTAGCGCAGCAATTTCACGCCTCAGCTGTGAGATCGTACGCGAACTCTGGTCCTGATTGATTTGTACTTTGTTTTTGATGTTGCGCGCCCGGTTGGCGTACTTGAGCGTGTTGAGCGTCTCCATGAAGTCACGATCGCTCGGCGACACACAGGCAATCATGATCGTTTGGCTGTTTCCTGCAAATTGTACAACCGATTGAGAGGGTGATTGATGAGAAAGTGAAGACGGACAACGTTGGTTCAGAACCCGAACGGGAGAGAATAGAAAACGTGTTGCAGAAGATATTTGATTGACTCTTACCTCCCAACGAATCCTGCAGTAGTCGCGTTAGTTTAGAGTCCCGATAGGGAACATGCGAGACCTTTTTGGATTGGTCACCGAGGGCGGATATCACATTACCGAGCGCCAGCAGGCCACAGTTGATTGAGATTCCTTCGCGGGCTCTTTCTCCGGTAGCGCCGGTTCGTTTGAGCCGCTCCGAACCGGCCAAGTCCACAAAGTGAAATTTGGATGTGAGCGTTTCCAGGTCCCCTTCCGGGTTGCCACTTTCCTCGGCACTCATTACCCGCTGCCGTCGGATGAGGATTGTGAAGAGAGCATGACTGCGGGACGATTGTTCGTTCATCTGGGTGGAGGCGGTTGTCCGGGCCAGTGCACCCTGCTGTAGACACCGAAGCGCATCTTGTGGTCCGGTGAGGGGCTGGATGGTAGCACCGGCTACCGATATACCCCCACTGGCGTCCTCGTGGATTTTGAAAAGGCGGCCCTGGAATATGAGTATATGTCAGGCGATCTATTGAGTGCCATTCTAATTGAATCCTAAAGAATGTCATTTGAATCTAGCAGTAACTTCAGAAACAAATACCCTCCCTCACCGCTCATTCTTCCATACATACCTTACTGTAGGGATCGAGCAGGTCGATGATTTCCTCGTTGTACAGTTCCATAAACTGTGCCGCCACGCTGAACTGCAACGATCCCAGATAGACCCCGTCCTCGTCGTAGGGACTTTCCTGCAGCTGTGCAATGCCCTCGAAGAGATGCCGAACGGCACGTGGGATTATACCCTCTTGCAGTTCCGGAATCTCCCGCTCGAAGCCGGTTCCCATTGTGTAGGTTTTGCCCGAACCAGTCTGCGTTGAAGAAGGAGACATACGTCAATATTTATATTTTTTTTTGCTCGATCGTCGTCTCTCGATTGGAGACCCCAAGTGGGTCGCGCCAAATGTATACGCCGTAAATAATAAATCGTCCGACTTACCTGTCCGTAGGCCAGCACCGTTGCATTGTAACCTTTCAGTGCGCCTTCCACCAATTTCTCGACACAGCTGGCGTATACGGAAACCTGATAGTGGAGGAGAAATAAGATAAGCAAAAAACCGAATTAATCCAATATGCTAATTGCTAAGCAGTGGAAACAGGCGACAGTATTACGTAGAACTAATTCAACCTACACCGGGCACTGCTGGGGTGTTTAAAATAAGCAAGAAGTTGTTCAACCGTCCTACAATTGTCAGGTATGTTGGGGCGTTCTGAAGAATTATATATTTAACTGGACATGATCGAAGAAGTCAAATAGATAGCTACTGGTTTTGAACCACATTTATAGTGGGTCTGTCTGTATAAGGATTGAACTGATCTCGTCTAAGCTGAATAAGTAATCTCATGATTAATTGCTTTAAGTTTTTTTTTTGTTAGCCAGTATAAATTTACAATAACACTGTTTTTTACATCTTTAACATAAGGATATATTCATAAACCAAACTAATGTGTATGTAAGTAACTGCGCGTTTCAGACCTATCAATTGACCTCTTTTCTTCTGAAATGCTTAGAATGCATTGTGGATTATCACATCCGTGATGTTCACCTGGCCAACGTGCCTCTTCATGTGAACCACATTGCCTACTAATCTGGTAAGTCTTTTACACAAAGTTTAACAGTGTCATTTCCAAAGCAAAATCAAGAAATTGACATACACAAAGTTTTTTTTGTCTGTATTAACGAGATTTTTAACCCTAGGTTAGTGCATCTCGGGACCCACGCTTTACTTCCCTTCCGAAGGAAGAACTCACAATATGTGAGTATGTCAGGAGTGGGATTCGATCCCAGGTCCTCGGCGTGATAGGCTTGCGTTCTAACCACCACACCAGGTCCGCTCCTCTACACAAAGTTGTTTATGATATCGAGAAGGCATTCGCTTAAAAGCAATCTTGTTTGGATGTTTTTTTTTTTCTTAGATATCGAGAGTGCTTTTGACAACGTGCCTTTAAATGCTATACTGGAAGCCGCACGGAGTCATTGTATATCTCCAATGGTTTCCGATTGGTTTCACCAAATGCTCAACCATGTTCTAACATTGCTCAATGGGAAAAAAATAGATATAAAACGCGAATAAATGGCTAAAAGTCTCTATAATAAAGACAAATCAATCAATCAATCAATCGCGAATAGATTGGAATGATTTTTGACACAAACTGCAAAAACCTCTATAGTTTCAGATAAGGAAGGTGCCATTCGTGACACGATGCTGGAAATCAGTGCATTGAGATCGTCTGGCCAGAAATAAGAATAATAATAATAAGAACAGGCATGGCACTATCATTACACAGTCGCACAAGCTCCTCAGCTTTGTGGACGATATTGATCTTATCGGCAACGATCGGATGGCAGTGGAGAAAGCTTATGCTCCTCTGAAGAGAGAGGCAGCGAGGATGCGCTTGACGAATAACTCTACCAAGACGAAGTACTTTTTTATACATGTCTTTATAGCTCTACATTTCCACTGGAACTTGGCCTACCTTATTGCAACTTAGGAGTTCTTGGAGCATTTCCACAGTTATTAATTGAAGGACTTTCTTTACCGGCCATTGCATG
The DNA here is from genome assembly GCF_035046485.1 of Aedes albopictus. Taxonomy (NCBI): domain Eukaryota; kingdom Metazoa; phylum Arthropoda; class Insecta; order Diptera; family Culicidae; genus Aedes; species Aedes albopictus. The sequence continues at coordinate 189,918,874 of NC_085137.1, read as the reverse complement.
GATTTGTATATTGTGAGGCAAGGACATTACGCCCAGGGAGTCAAGTAAATTTTTTCGACCGGAAAGAAAAACGAACCCGTCGTCTCCGGATTGGCTTTCCATCCATACCCAGGTAACCAAAAAGCAGTTAAAATGGCATTAATTCGGTACTAATGCGCCATTAAAGCAGCTCATTAAATGCTTTTTTGCCGTATATATGCCATAAGTGCTAATTAAATGCAGGTTTTGGCAAGATATACGGCTGATTAAATGCTTATCCCTCCTATCCCCCAGATTGTCAAAAATAAAAGCAAATATTTTTCCCTGTCCATTTTACTGCTTCTCTTTCTCTTCTTTTTTTCTCACTCTCCTGTGGATCTTTTGAGGTGTGGAGCACGTTCTGAACTGCTGTTGTTTTTTTTGCTGATTTCGGCCAAATTAAGATTTGATCCCTCGATCCTCGAATTGACGATGGTGCTGAACCGCGCTACAGAGTAAGCTATAGATTATTAGATAGTGTGCGTTGGATTTTTGATCTATTGAAAGCTTACACAGGCAGTTCGTTAAGCTATGCACTCGGCAAGTGCTGATTTTGCCAAAGCATGTTTTTCCCATTGATTTTCTTCGTTGATACCTATATGAATAGCAGTACATGCGTGGAACGTAAACTATAAAGTGGAAATATGTTGTGGTTTTAGCACAGACAAACAGACGTAACACTCTTCAAAACGGCTTGGCACATGCATTTAACGATCAATTAAAATTTAATTTGATTTGCGCGATCCTTCCACCAGAGGCGCTACTGTTTGATCGCTTTGACGTTCGCCAGTGTACACGTTGCTGAATGATGCAAACGAAAATTACAGGCAATTTGTGTAGTGGTGTGCGTGTTAGACAAACGTCGAATCGAAATCCATCATGGCCGACAGTGTCTCGCGCGGTTCTACCAACAGGTGGCAGTGTGCTCATGAAAAAGACATTGGGCAAAAGTTGTTAATGAATTTCTTCTAAGAGTTACGTTTGTTTGTCTGTGATTTTAGCATCATTCATCTCTCTTAGCAATTTTATGGCAGTAAAGTAGCAGTTATGATGCCTGTTAACCAAAACTTACCATGCATTTGAAATGCTACCCAACTGCTGTCAGATTTTAAGTAGCATTCAAATTGTTAATACAGTCGACTCTCCACATGTCGATGTTCTTTATCTCGATACCTCTCCCTATCTCGATGGTTTGGTCAGTCCCTTCATTTACATTTTACTTTTCTACATGTAGATATCTCTTTATCTCGATGCGATCTCGTTTGTTTTTGTTTTAGATTTTCTCTTTGTAAGTCGATATGCCCGTTTTAACAGGATGCTAGATCTCGTTTCTTTAGTACAAAACATTCTAAGTGACATCTGTTTGTTGACGGTTTTCCCTAGTTATGGACGATTTTTCAATCTAGTGTGCATTATAAATTTATTCTTGAATTCGATCTCTCCCTATCTCGATCTTCAATATCGTGATGTAGAGAGTTAAGTGTATATGTATAGGGCAGTTTAGCAGTCGAACTGCTATGATACGGCAGTAAGCAGGCCAAATGCCAATATGAAACATAAAAAAAGCCACTAAACTAAATATTGATTGGTTACCTGGGTTGCCTTAACCACTAGGCTAACTGGATACTCCTGAGAAAAATTTCTTCTAAGAATCCTTTAGCTTATTCTAATTGATATTTTTGAAAATTCATCCTTCCTTTAAGTTCTTTTGATATTTCTCGAGGGGTTCTTTCGGAGATTTCTTCAAACATGTTCTTGAGATTCTTTTAGATAATCTCGAAGAATTCTCGCAGCTTTTTTTAATTTCTCAAGGAGTTTCTACTGGAATTCAAATTATTTATTTAGATTTTTCGGCATACCTTGAGAAGTTTCTTCCAGGGCTTTAACAGAGAAACTTCTGAAATACCGCTAGGAATTCGTCCAGAAAATCACTCCAGGAGTTCTTCCATGAAATCAATTAGGGATTCCATTGAGATTTTCATTAGAAATTCCTTCTGAAATTTCTCCGTGAACTTGTTCTGAGATTACGCTTGATCATCTCTAAGAATTCGATTAAAAGTTTTTGTTTGTCCAAGAGTCCATTCTGAAATTTCTTTCTGGGTCCAGGGGTTTCGGGGTTAACCAGATGTCCCTTTTGAAATTCGTTGGAATTCCGGGATTTACCCAAGAAAAATTCCTCCAGAAATGCTTTCTGATTTAGCAAATATATTAAATTTTTATAAGGGCTGTTTGCAGTTCAGAAGGAATTTCTCGGCCTATCTTGATGCATGAGAAATTTCTTGCCTGAATCGCCCAAGAAACCGTTTTTCTTCCATCGCAGTACGCAGTTGCGAAGAAATGGCAATTCAAATGGCAGTCACCCTAGAAAGTTTCTGCCAGAAATCGCCCAAGAAGTTTCTTGAGCGATTCCTTTTGAACTCGAAACTGCGCTAAAAATATAATTGGATTTACCTAAATGTCTGAAATTCCTCTAGGAGTTTCTCCGGCGTTTTCTTCAGAAGTCTGTACGGCAGTTTTTCCAAGTTATTTTTTTTTCTGAAATTCCTCAGGAAATTTCATTTGATATAACTCCAAGGTCACCTGGAGGAAATAAAGCCTGCGCACTTTAGAATCGGTACGCTTTCTACCGGCTGCAGATCAAAAACGGTTTAACCTAGAAAAAAATGTTGTAAGAAGCAAATGAAGCTTATTTATTGTATTTTGTAGGAAAAATATGAAAAAAATGAGTTTTTATTTCTTCAAGATAAAATTTTGACCTGATTGTGAAATTCATGCCATTTTATTCTGCACAAACCAATGATCGTCAATATTTTCAAATTTCACAGCTTACGGGCTGATATTTCAAGAAGAAACAAAATTATACTCATCAAACATATGCTCAAAACAATTTACGACATTAAACTCTTAATAAATATGGTTTACAAGACCATAATAAACTTATAGCCTTAATGTCCATTCACGCTATATTCAAAACATAATTTTACTCAAACTAATTTTTTATGAAAAAATATTTCCTGAGATCGTTTTTTGGATCTACAATTCCCCAATTCAAGTGGCCCAACTTAATTCATATCGAAACCTGGATTATTTTTGGAATTATTAGCAGTTTTCCCTCACAGTAGTCGGAAATTAACAGTCGTAAGGCTAACTCCTCATAATTAGCCTAAAATAAGATAGTTTTCATGGTTAAAACACTGAAAACCATAGAGATTATGGAACTATAGATGTGATTCTATGATCACAAATAAAAAACTTCTAAGTAGATTCAGTTTTATTAAAAAAATAGTTAGATATTTCACGCCATCAAAATACATCCAATGAATTTCGTCAGCAATAGTTCATACAGCTTTCAAGCCACGATTATTTATATTGTTCTGCATCAAATCATTGGTTTCTTGTATACCAATTCTATTCGTATAGTATCCTTCCCGTATGCGTATTTGCCGAACTAAAGCTTATGCGAAAACAACTTTTTTGATCTTAAATATCTATGCAAGTCTTTGATTTTCCATAAAACCCTTCAAAGGCTTACCATAGCTAAAGCATTGTCCAGTTAGAATCCGGACGCAAAGGATAATTTATTGTGACGCTCTCAATGATCATAATCATATTTTTTTTTACAGCAGTCTGATCATAAACAAGTCCTCTATTGATGGTGAAAATTTCATCGATTTTCTTGTTACGAGTGAAAAGTTATTTCAGATTGAAGACAAGTGAAGGAAAAAAATCTTGCACAAACACGCTGAAAATTAAGCGTGGTCAGGTACGACAGTCGCGAAAAATGTTAATGTTTCCACAACCATTATGTGTGATGTGCACAGATGTTGTTAACCATGCCATGAGGAAGTGCCCAAGGAAGATTGAAGTTTATGTTCATGGATAAATCTGCTTGGAATTCCAAGATTTGCCAGGAAGTTCGAGCTCTGGACATCGTTTTCTCACATCACGATTTTGACACCAAATGTGTACAAAGATGATAACCTCAAGAATCGCGTGCTGTTTTTCAAAAATGCACACAAGGGATCTGTAGAGGTTTGAGCTAATTTGGTGAGCTATCACGACAGCCTGAGATGTGCAGTGGTGTCATCACTGTTGGGTAGTGTTTATTAACGAAAAAACACTCAAATTTCGCTTCTTTGGAATTCACTGAATAGCCCTTAATTTCGCAAGAAGAGAAATATTTGGTAAAGTTTCTTTGGAATCCTAATCAGATTGGTAGAGGGTCTCAGGACACTACAGAGATGACCTGATTGTTAAACAAATCCGCCGAAGGGGTTGATGTTAAAATTTACTACCATTGTGCAGATTTTTAAGGAAGTAATCACGGAAAAAATGAGAAAATGTATTAAAAATTTAATTGAATAATTGTAATGATATTTTTCCATGAAACTACAGTAAATTATCTTTGTTTTGAGGGCTTCACCTTTTCTGTTTGTCATTCCATCTCTCAGATATAAGTGATTATCTGCGTCCGGATTCTAACTGGACAATGCTTTATATTGGAAATTTTAAAACACTCATGGAATATTTTACCTCCCTTAATCAACAATCATAATACCAAGAACTATTCCATACTGCGTAATTGATGGGTTTGGTAATTATTTATTCCTACACGAATCTTGAATCTGACAATGATCGGTTTTTACTCAATGTGTGCAGAAAAAACTGGCACTATTTACGAATTCAGATCAATAGTGCATCTAAAAATATAAAAACAGCAAATTTTATATTTTTCCTACAAACTACAATAGATAAGCTTCAATTGCTTCTAACAACACTTTTTTCCAAGTGACACCGTTTTTGAGCGGCAGCCGGTTGAAAGTGTACCGATTCTAAAGTGCGCAGGCTTTAATCCCGAATCTGTGCCTGAAATTTCACCGAAGTATCTTCTGGGATTCTCCAAAGAGTATAGGAAATTTTTCTAAAGCTCGACCAAGAGTTCCAGGAGGTCTTCCAGTAGGAGACGTCTAGATCTTTTTGTACCATCCGGATCTCTTGCGAGCACCAGCTTTGCAGGTGCTCCGCCACACGCCGTTCTCCATAGACAGGGTTGTTACGAGAAGGGTGGAAAAAAATCCGCGCCAAATCCGCGCGAGCCAAATTTGAATCCGCGCCAAATCCGCGCGATTCTGGAATCAAATTCGCGCCAAATCTGCGAGAGTGTGAAGATAAAATTTAATTTGTGTTTTTTTGCTTTACGTTATTGAAGAAATCCTTCAAACTGGAATGGACTAGTTGAGTGCTTGATGAAGAATGAACTTTTGTTTTGTAAATCAACGCAACTCATCTCGATTATTGTAAGCTTTCTGCTTGACATTGAAAACTCCCGATTTTTTTTTGCTAAAAGTATCCCTTAAATATATTTTAACCATTTTTTTATAAGAATTCGTTAGACAAAATCTTAGGAGAAACATGCCCAGAACTAAGTACTGGATTCGTGGGAAAAATATTTAAAAAAAACTGGTGAAATTTAAAAGGAAACTGAAATAAATAAATATATTTCTGTAAAAAAAAACTTTGAAATAAACAGAACGTGGAGACTTTCTTTAAGTATTTCTGAATATTTTTGGAGGCAGTATCCGAATCCCAATTTTTAAAAGAATTTTTAAAACCGATTAGGGAATTTGAATTTGAGAGTATCCTCATAAAGAATTCTTATAAAATCACTTCGATTTTTTTAGTAATGCCTTAGCAATTCTTGAATGAGCCATCAGTGAGGAATTTTCTCAGGAGAATACCTGGAAAACATCCCTTACAATGAGTAATCACTGGGAAAATCCTAGAAGCACAATGTTGAGAATTTGAAAAGTTTACTTGCTGGAGTTCACTGAAATTCTTACAGGGTTCTCCTGGATTTATTAGGAGTTTCTCTTACAATTCCTGCAGTAATATATCCAGGAATGCCGGCAGAGATTCCCCAGAAATTTTCGCTAAACTTTTCAGTAACAATTCTTGCAATGATTTATATGCCTTTTTCAAAAGTTTTCTCTAGGATTCCCCTCAACTGGTTTTTCCCGAAATAAACTACACTCTTAAAAAATTAGGAATTTACACGTGACGTAAACCATCAACGTACGTAAACATTTCATGACTGAATGGCCAATTTGACTCAATTTTACATCCATCATGTAAGTTCGAGTTGGTTGCACAAGATGTCAACAAAACTATCTGACCAGATAGGTAGAAACAGTTTTACATTTATCGTTTGTCTCACAACTCGGTGATACAGCCGAGAGGTATAGTACGTGCCTCTCAATCAGCGGACCAGAGTTCGAATCTAGTTCATTATTTTATTTACATATGTTTTATCTCTCGTTTCGGCTCTAGCGATTGCTAGCTCGACTTTATTTGTGCTAGAAGACGTAAATTTGTGTCAAACGGGCCGCTCCTTTTATGTGCATCCAAGTAAACTTAAATTTACATGATTTTTTCTAAGAGTGTAGGTATTTATCTAGAAATCTCTTTTAAAAATATATAACAGGTGACTTTTAAAATTGTACCGGTAATTCGGGCAGATTTTTTCGGAATTAGTCGTTCGGCTTCTGATGAATGGAATTCCTGGCAACAAATTTGATTTTTTTTTGAGAAACTTGTGTTCTTTGACAGTTGAATTTAGATACATAACACACCCGTAATAGAAATATTAGAGGAATTGTTCATAGAAATATTTTGAAGAACTGATGAAAATCGTAAAAATGAAAACTTGCTCTAAATTCTTCACTAGCACACAGCGCACACTGGAGTAACAGGGTCCATTTCCTGACCAAAAAGTTTTAACACGTTTTTATGGTGTATTATGTAGGTACTAGCGATAAACTTTTGAATTTTGATATTGAGGATGCATTTTGGATTATAAATAGCCATATTAATCCACGTAAAGGTCAAAAATGATTTCTTATAACTTCGGTAAGAGCAACGTATGTTTTCACCCCCAAAAATCACTTGAATCGTCATTTTTTATTTTTTGAGTTCAGAGAACTGAAAAATAATTATATTTCCATAAAATTTATTGTTTGGAAACACGGGTCACCTCATTTCAAAGTAATTCTCCCAGAATTGTAAGTGAAATTCTTTTTTTTTCATCAGTGAAGATAATGTGTTTATGTCTTCATCAAAGGTGTGAGGAATGTCATTATTAGAAAACTTGTTGAACAATTGTTCTATCTGCTCCATTTTCGGAGATACGAAACATTATTTGTGAACGACCCCTTAAAATCAGTTCATATGTTGTACCGTGCTGTTTTGTCGTTTCGTATATCTGTAACTTCGGAAGTAGTAGTCAAAACTCAATCAATTCAATACAATTACAATTTCCCGTAAATTCATATCGGTTGCCAAAATTTCAGCCAAATCGGCTCACTAAAAACCGAGTACCATATCGTCAAACTTGGCCATTTTGTTTAAAAAATGACAGGTGGTCGTATTTGTTGTAAAACACTGTATATACATAAATACAATGGCATATGTAGGACCACGCATAACTCGTGAACGAAACGTCCGATTCGTTGGCTTTGTGACTTGGACATAAAACGTTAAAAAACGCAGTAGGCATGGCAAAGTTTGCCGGAGACAGCTAGTTTAACATATTTTTGAAATATATCGACTACCTGCTACTATATCCAACCTGGCAATTTAACCCTTATGTGGCCGACAGGGTACCCGGGTACCCAGCTCTCATTTAAAATACATGGTGTAGAAAAAAGCAAAAAGTTTGCCGGACACATAACGGACAAACAAACACATTTATTATTTTATTATCATTTGTCGATAATCTTTCAATTATATCGCTATACACACTACAAAAATCAATTCCGCGCCAAATTCGCGCGAGGGCCAAATTCCATGGGTAAATCCGCGCCAAATCCGCGAAAATCGCGAAATCCGCGAATTTCGCGAAATCCGCGCTGTTGTAACAACCCTGCATAGATGATCCTAAGCACCCAACGCTCGAACATTTCGAGTGCTTGCATGTGCATGTCCTTCTCGAGCATAGGCCTGGGCTGGTACGCGTATAGAACCCACCGGTTTTATCATCGTCCTGCATATGTGGCGGTGAATCTTTTTCGATCGCTGGTTCTTAGTGTTATATGTAAGTGTTACGTCTGTTTATGTGTGCAGAAAGTTTCATAAACTCTTGTTAATATCTTAGTCATATTCTGTTGGCATAAACTTGTTTGGCAGTTTTCAATTGATTCAGAAATTGATTAACTGTCCTTAACTCAATGCTTTGATCCCCATTTTCCCCTACCATTCAGTTAACACCAAACAAAACGGTTTGAGCTGACTGCAGTCAGTAGTAGCCTAAACAAGCCAGCATGTGCAAACATTGCACTTTTTCGTCGTTCGCATCAAAACAAAAACAACGAGGCGTGGCGTTCGCTGCTGCACTGCTGCAAGTTTATAAACTAGCGTGATGCCAAAGCCCCCCTATCTAAATATAGGACCGCTTCAAGCACATAAAAAGAAACATAAATAGCGGTCCATAGTCGGTCGAGAACTAAGCACCCAGCTAATAGTTTTTCGCCGTATTTACGTGGGTTGTGCCAATGCGTGGTTCACATGAACTAATGCAGAGGTTGAAGGCATGTACAGTGTTGAGCGGAATTCTATAATTCGTCTTAGGGTGCCGTTATAGTTACGCGTGAGAGTGCGAAGCCGCAAAAAAGAATATCAACAACAGCAAATCCACGAAAATCCTTTGGACGCGCACTCTCACTCTCACTTTGAAACGGCACTATGGCAGCGCCGTTACAGTTTGAACAATTCTGTGAAAATATACCGATTAAATAAAGAATACCTAGTCCAAACAACTACTAATGAAGACCAAAAACGAATCAAATGTTTCCCATATGTTGGCAAATACTGTAGACTTCCGTATGAAAACAAAGAAACCCCGTTTTCGATTTAAGATTGGCGCGAATCTATCCAGCACGTATTTACCTAATAGCGTGAATATCCGGTTTTCGCCAACTCATGTTCTACCGAACAATATGACTGGCAAAAGTGGTAATCGCGGCGTCCAAAAAAGCAACGTACAAATGATTCATATAGTGCCGAATTCGTGGCTCAGAAGTTTCGTTTCTTTGATAAGAAATACACTAATTTGGTTTAAATGGTTTAACAGAAAATTTCCCTCCGCACCAAAAATTGTCTAAGATGCCACTACAAAACAGTTTCAAATCACAGTAGAACACACCAACGATTCAACAGTATCAACACAGTAGTGTATGCTTGCAATGTATTTATTCGTTCAACAAATTCAAAAGCAACTGAATCTTTATTTCAGCGCCACATTCGCTGGATCCAGCAAATCCGCCTCAGGTTTCTCCTCCTCAGTCGATTTGCTGTGAGAACCAACACTTCCGCCGCTAGCCTCACCGCTTTCACGTTTCTCCAGCGGACCCACGGAGCTAATCCGGATGGATGGCCTCACCATACCGCTTGGTCTTGGCATTTGCGAATCCGTGCGCAGCTGCTCATGCTCAAACGATAGGAAGTAATCTTTGCCGACAATTTTCGAAATCGGAGTGTCCATGTCAATCCGGCCGTCCTGATCCTGCTTCATCAGGTACTGAATAAACGGACAGGCACTGTTATCCGTTCCGTAGTAATACTCCATTCCTTGACTTCCGGACCGCGTCGTTTTTTGCTCCAATCGGAGATTGCTGATCTTGGTCTTGATTTCCCGTAGTGCCTGCTTCACGGGTTGCAAACGATCCTGGTGGAACATCAACGCGCGAGCTACCGGATCCTTCGGGTAGATGTCACTCAGCGGCTCCTGTTTTTCTTCGGTTTGCGTTTCGATCTCCGTAAGGACCGGTTTCGGAGCCTTTTTGTAGCGCAGGGTTGTTTTGACCATTTTCTGCTCGTTTCCGATGTTTATTGGGATGTGGAACGTTGATACCATGGCTTGCATGTTGGGATCCTCGTGGTACTGCGGCTCTTGTGACTGCTGCCTCAGCTTGGGGATCACCGGAAGACTCATCTGAGCTTGCTGCGGGGTCGGCAAAATGGACGAAGACGTGATTTGGGGAGGCGACGGAGCCGGTTTGCGAAGTTTCACGATTGCTTGCAGGGGGATTTTGATTTCGTTGACATCACGATCAATTTGAAACACGGACCGTTTCAGATCCACCTGGCAGTTACGATCCGTTCCGATAATTTTGGCGTAAGCTTTTAGCTGAATTTCGATGGTAGCCATTTTGGAGGGTGCGAAATAAAACTTTCCAATCGGTTAGTGACAGAGAAAATAGTCAAGGCTTGCTATTTTGTGTGTTTTTTGCATAGTGGGTAAAACGTGCGATCATTAGGCCATATGAATAAAGCTGAGTAAATACTCTTTACTCAGATCTCTGTGAAGTTTCACAGAGATTTGCTCCACGGCTTCACATAGATTTAGTAAAGAGTATTTACTCAACTTTATTCATACGGCCTATTGAGTAACTTTTGGTTAAAACAAAGTAAATATAATAAAAATGATTATTTGATCGGCTCTGATATACCCACATCCCTAGCCTTTCAAACGCATACAGTTAAATAAATAAAAAAGCTCACTGAACTTCAGAACGCACCAACCAGTTCATAACTACTCCGGCATAGGGCACTGCATTGTTTTGATTTTGTATGGGATTTTGACGTTTCTTGGCCTTGTTGTTTTCAAAATTTCTGTAAGAGTGAATGAGAGGGAGAGAATTTCATGCAGTGCCCTATAGCCCTATAGGGCAGTGCATACGGCGGTTGCTATGATAAATTTTTCTAAGTCTTTGACGTTTTGTGGCCTTGTTGTTTACGATTCGGACTTAGAGAAATTTCGTTGGCTTTCTTTAGGCAGTGTGAATAAATTCAAAAGGTGAGTTTGCGCGCACTGAGTGGTGTGCTAATTTATTACTTACTGCCAGAGAGTAAAAAATTCGAAGATTGAAAGTGAAGATTGACATTCTCATTTTCTCATTCGTGTTTGGTCACATTCATTGTCAGCTGAATGCCTCTCTTTTTTCATTCAATTCTCTGTCACGAATATTTTTTCGCACGTCGTAAAATGTCCAATTTCTGTTAACAGACGCACAATCCGACTTAATGGATAAATAGAGAACATCATTAATATTCTAATTAACTACTATACACAAGTTTTGAGGTCATTGGAAGTATAATCGGGAGTTACGGTCCAGTTTTATTTGTCAGTGAAAAATGTCAGTGACAGAAAAATGAATGAATAGGTGAAAAAATTCATTCACCAAAATGAATTTTATTTTGATCCCTCAGTTGAGAATCTTCAAAATTCACGTTGAATTTCACTCATTGAAAATGAAAATTTTAAACTCTGTTACTGCTAAGATTTCACCAAGAGCTTCTCCTGGAATTCCTTCAGGAACTATCAGCGGTTCTGAACTAACAATGTCCATTCCGGTATCGCTGCCCACAGGACTGCGGAACGACGATTCACGTCGACAATGTCAAGTTCCAAATTAACTTGGATGTGCAGCAACTTTGAAGTTTTGGGTGATGGCCTCCGACAACAGATTTATCATCATCGAAGGGAATTCGAGTCGAAATTATTCGACGAGAAGCAGGACAATCATGGCTACCTAAATCTCCCAGTGCTTCATTCAGCGCTACACGCTTCCACCGGAACACGATTCCAACCAGATCAACTCGTTGACGGCATCTTGACGATTTCGGCTCCGAAGCGGGCGGTCTCGGATGCGGAAGGCCACAAGTCGATTCCGATCGTTCAGACAGGTCAACCGCTGAAGAGAATCGGTGCCGATGTGCCAATCACGAGAAGAAGGATAGCATTGCCCATGTATCTTAGTGGAGTGGTGGTCGAGGTTTTGCTGTTGCAACAATTTGCACGGTCAGGACACTTTGTTCGCACAGTACTTGTTAATGTTTAGCTGAATAAATAAAATTTGTTAGTGATTGAATTCCTTTCGGAGTTCCTGCAGGAATTTCGTTCGCGATTTCTCCAGTTCTGTCATGATTTCTCCCAGAGTTCTACATGGGATTCCTCGGGGTGCACCTTCACAGATTCATTTAGGGGCTTGTTTAGGATTTCTTCATAAGTTCCCTCTGAGATTCTTTCAGGAGGTCCTACCATAGACTAATTTCACTCTTCTGACATCCCTAATAAGGATCCAACAGGGATTCCACTACAAGTGCTTTCCAGGAGTCATTTCTGGGAATCCTCTAGTCTAGGATTTCCAGGATAACTCTAGGAGTTCCTTCCCAGTTTTTTTTCTGAGATTCTCCCGGGAATACTTCCAGGGATTGTTACATAAATTCCTTCCGTAGTTTCTCCATAAATGTGTTCCAGGATTCCTCCAGGAGTTCATTCTGGTGTTTATGAAGGTGTTCCATCTGGAATTCTTCAAAAAGTTCTTTCTGGAATTTATGAAGTTGTCTCTAGTGGAATTTCTCCAAAAATCCTGCCTGCATCCAGAAAATCCTGCTTTCAGGAAATGTTGCTTTCAGGAATATTTTCCAGGATTCCTTTAGGAACATCTTCCGGGATTCTTCTATGAACTTCTTCTAGAATTCCTCTAGGAGTTGCTTCACGGGATCGTTACATGGTTATTTGTGGAATTTCTCCATTATTTCCTTCTGGAACTTTCCAGAAACTTCCTCCAGAATTCCTCCAGAAATTACTTTCGCAACTTCTCCACGATTTTTTTTTTAGATCGCTTCAACAATTCCTTCCAGCATTCCTTCAGGATTAGTCCAGGAGTTCCACCTAAGAACACCGTGTAGGATTCTCCCAGCAATACCGTCATGGATTCCTCCCGAAACTCCATCTGTGCTTCCTCCACGAACTTCTACCCGAATCCCTTTAGTAACTGCTTCCAGCTTTGCTTTAGGAGGCCTTTATGGAATTTCTGCATATCCTTATGCAATTCCCCCAGGATTTTATTTTGAACTTCTCACAGATGTTCCCAATGGTAATCCTCCCGGAGATATTTACGATATCCTTCAAGAAGATTTTGTCATTGGATTTCATTGGAAATTCCTCAAGGAGATCCATATAAAATTCTTCAAAAAGTTCCCTTTAAAACTTCTACAGAAGTTATCCTTGAAGAATTCTTCCAAAAGATCCTTCTGAGTTTCCTCCAATTATTCTTTCAGGAATACCATTTACCTTGTGGAAACCAGAAAAAAAACTGCCGAAGCCATTCGAAAATGAACTGGAAGAATCTCAGAAAATACGCCCATAGAAATCCTTGTAGTAACTTCTAGATAAATCTCAGAAGGAACTCCCAGAGAAATCTCAAAACGAATTTCTGGAGGAGTATCGGAAAAAATAAATAGATTTATTTTTAAATATTAAATATTAATAAATGAATTCCGGTAGGAATTTCGCGAGGAGTTGCTGGAGAAATCCAGGAAAGCACTACCGAAAGAATGCCAAATTGAATATCTTAAGGCTTCCTTAATATTAAAACTCCTGGAAGGATCCAAAAGGAACCTCCGATGGAATCCTGAATAAACAACAGGAAGAATCTCAATGAGAAATCCCAGAAGGAATTCCCGTAGGAATCCTGGAATACACTTTTGGAGAAGCGAGGAATTCCTTGGGTAATCTCAGATGAAATTCCTAGAATCCCAAAACTCTTGGGGAAGGAATTTTCTGGAGGACTTCTGGCAAGAACTCCAAGAGGAATCATAGTTGGAACCGTTTAAGGGATCTTAGAAGAAACTCCTGGAAGAATCCCAGTAGGCATTTCCAATGGAATCCTAAATAAATCCTTAGAAGAATCTCAAGAAAAACCCGCACAGATACAGCAGAAGGAATTCCTGGAGTATCATACATTAATTTTCTGGCGAAATCGCGAAAAAAAAATCCTGAAGGAATTCCGAAAGGAATCTTGGAAGGAATTCAATCACTAATCATTTATTCAGCTAAACATTAACAAGTACTGTGTGAACAAAGTGTCCTGACCGTGCAAATTGTTGCAACAGCAAAACCTCGACCACCACTCCACTAAGATACATGGGCAATGCTATCCTTCTTCTCGTGATTGGCACATCGGCACCGATTCTCTTCAGCGGTTGACCTGTCTGAACGATTGGAATCGACTTGTGGCCTTCCGCATCCGAAACCGCCCGCTTCGGAGCCGATATCGTCAAGATGCCGTCCGATGAAATCGACGAGTTGATCTGGTTGAAATCGTGTTCCGGTGGAAGCGTGTAGCGCTGAATGAAGCACTGGGAGATTTAGGTAGCCATGATTGTCCTGCTTCTCGTCGAATAATTTCGACTCGAATTCCCTTCGATGATGATAAATCTGTTGTCGGAGGCCATCACCCAAAACTTCAAAGTTGCTGCACATCCAAGTTAATTTGGAACTTGACATTGTCGACGTGAATCGTCGTTCCGCAGTCCTGTGGGCAGCGATACCGGAATGGACATTGTTAGTTCAGAACCGCTGACAGTTCCTGAAGGAATTCCAGGAGAAGCTCTTGGTGAAATCTTAGCAGTAAGTAATAAATTAGCACACCACTCAGTGCGCGCAAACTCACCTTTTGAATTTATTCACACTGCCTAAAGAAAGCCAACGAAATTTCTCTAAGTCCGAATCGTAAACAATAAGGCCACGAAACGTCAAAGACTTAGAAAAATTTATCATAGCAACCGCCGTATGCACTGCCCTATTATCAATCAATAAACGCCTAAATTAACATACCTGTGTTGCGTTTACGTCGAACACATAATCGAAGGTGAAGGCCTTATCGGAGCCCAGGTAGACCTGGGGTTCACCGGGTGTGACCTGGGTGCACACCCGGCACATGTCTATCAGCTCGCGCGGTATCTGTGGCCGGATTCTGCAAGAGAAAAGAAACAAAAAAGAGAAACGAAATTAAATGACAACGAATTATATACATTTCTACTTTCCCATACACTCCATTTGCGAGATCCATATGCGGTATAAAATGTATGGAGAAATAATCGATTATAATTTATAGAAGGAAACAAAAAGCAACGGCTAATTACGGTCGTGCTGGAAAATTCATCGAGCGGAATGTGAATGGAGTGGCACGTTTTTGAATCGAGTTTTGCTTCCTGCCGTAGGGCGCATTTCGCTCATAGATCAGTCGGTGCCGGTAGGGATATAAGGACCGTCGTTGTCGTCGTCGTCGCTGGTGGTCACAATTAATTTGCATGTTGGAATACATGAACATGTAGTAGACTGAGTGTCGCTGAAGTATGCCCGGTGGCTCGGTAGCTGGTTTGTAATGTTGTTTGTTGTCGGATTAATTCATGCAAATTAATTGAATTAGCGGTCAAATGTATTAAGGTTCATTAGCCAGTGTTATTTGTCAGGGTGAATTATAAAATAACAAAATTTGTTTATTTAGCAGAATCGTGTGTAGAATAATCTCGAGAATGTTTTTTAAACAATCTCGGAAAGATATTTCCTAAAAATACCAAGAAGAGTTTCACTAGAAATCTCAGGAAGAAGGTTCTCACTGAAAACTTCTCAAAACATAGGATTTCCTAAATTTTTTGTATCCCTCAATTTCTGGATGACATTCAACCGATCTATTCTGGCGGGCGAAATAGGATTCACTACAACAAACCCGAATAAAAAGGTAATGTCTGAAGGACCAGGTCGAAAACCCTAAAGGCAGGGGCTATGATTTCACTCTAGTTCTGTACACTCTAGGAGGATGGCTTTCCAATCTTAAAAAAATATTGCTATTTATATCTTGTCCGACGTTTTGGTCTGTTTGAGATCTTTTTCTGGGACTCGTATTTTACAGATTTTTCGTCCAGCGTGGTTCTTTTATTTTTATTTTTTATTTTTTTTTTATTTATTTATTTTTTTTTTTTATCTGTATTAACGAGATTTTGTACTTGCCTCACAATATACAAATTCATGCAATGGCAGGCAAAGAAAGCCCTTCAATTAATAACTGTGGAAGTGCTCAAAAAACACTAAGTTGAAGCGAGGCAGGCCAAGTCCCAGTGAGGACGTCGAGCCATAAAGAAGAAGAAGAAGAAGAATTAACGAGATTTTTAGCCCTAGGCTAGTTCATCTCGGGACCCACGCTTTACTTCCCTTCCGAAGGAAGAACTCACATTTTGTGAGTTTGTCGGGAGTGGGATTCGATCCCAGGTCCTCGGCGTGATAGTCAAGTGTTCTAACCATCACACCAGGTCCGCTCCACGAGCGTGGTTCTGTGGAGCGTTTAAAGAAACCTTTTTCAAGTGTCGGCAACGTCATCAATACCTCAGCATGATCCGCCAAGGGTTCGACGCATTACCCGTGTCAACACCGAAGCTCCATCAGTGCAGGAGATAGAAACAGCCATCCGTAGCATGAAATCGAACAGGGCCCCAGGGGTCGATCGCATATCAGCTGAGATGCTCAAAGCTGACCCCGTAGTATCAGCACAACTACTGCATCAATTATTCTGCAACATATGGGAAACCGCAACATTTCCAGCCGACTGGATGCAAGGTGTCTTAGTAAAGGCACCCAAAAAGGGTGACCTGACTGCATGCGATAATTGGCGGGGTATCATGTTGCTGTATATCGTCCTCGAAGTCCTCTACAAAGTGATCCTTAACCGGATACAGGAGAAGATTAACGCAACTCTCCGACGGCAGCAATTCCGACAAAGCAGGATTCCGTGCCGGACGATCCTGTGTGGACCACATTGTCACGCTCCGTATCATCCTGGAGCAAATCAATGAATTCCAAGAGTCTGTCTACCTGGTGTTCATTGATTACGAAACAGCTTTCGACCGTCTTAATCACGGAAACATGTGGGAAGCCCTCAGGCGCAAGGGTCTCCCTGAGAAAATCATCGGCCTCATTGAAGCACAGTACAGGGCATTTTCATGCTGAGTACTGCACAACGGAGGTGTTTTGTCCGATCCCATTCGGGTCGTTGCTGGAGTGAGGCAAGGATGTGTACTGTTCCTCATCGTAATCGACGAGATCCTGGTAGGTGCGATTAACCTTGAACCAAATCGTAAATTGTTGTGGCAGCCCTCATTACCATGGAACACCTAAATGACTTCGAACTGGTTGATGACGTTGCTCTGATATCTTAAGCACTCGATGATCTTGCCAATCGCTCCTCTGCGGCAGGTCTTACCATCAACGTCAACAAGACCAAATCGTTGGATGTAAACACGGTCAACCAACCCTTCTAGCTTTACGGTAGCTGGGCAATCAGTGAAGAATGTTGAAGGCTTCCAATATCTTGGTAGCCAAATGGCGGCCGATAGCGGCATCAAGATCGACATAGGTCGGATTAAGAAGGCAAAGGCTGCTTTTGCGAGTTTAAGAAATGTATGGAAAACAACCAGATCAGTCGTCGCACCAAAATCCGAATTTTCAACTCGAACGTGAAATCTGTGCTGCTATACGCCAGTGAAACCTGGTGTGTATCAGTGGAGAACACGCAACGGCTGCAGGTCTTCATCAATAGATGCCTGCGGTATATAATTCGATCATGGTGGCCTCACAATTGGATCTCCAACGTGGAGCTTCATCGTCGATGTCAACAAAAGCCGATAGCGACAGAAATTCGGTAGCGAAAGTGGAGGTGGGTCGACCACACTCTACTCAGGGGAGGAAACCAAATCTGCAAGCAAGCGGTAGATCTGAACCCAGCAGGACATCGCAGCGCAGCCCCAACAACGAAATCAAGCAAGTCGATAGAAATTTGACCTGGCCAATGGTCAAGGCCAGGATGGAAATCTTTCAATACGGCCCTCTGCACCACCATGGGTGCCCAGGACTGAAAGTAAGAAGGTAAAGTTTTACGATACGACTGATGAGCAGCGAAACTGATCTGATATCAGAAGATGTTTTGCTGTCTGTGGTTTGAAATATGTACCGTTTCATCTACCACAGGACCCCACCGTTTCGGTACGGAAAAAACTATATTTCTATTACCGTCCTTACGTCGTCCTAAGCCTCATTTTGGAAAAGGAAGTGGCCAGAATTGGCCGGAGCCTTGGAGAATGAAAGGAGAACAACGCAAAATCATCGATTCCGAACACTGTGCAACGGCAACCATTACCATAAGAAAGGTGAGGTCAGGTGGTTGGCTAAAAAAAGGAAGATAAGCTATTAAGAAATTGGTGGAAGTAAAGGACAATGAGTAGATAAAACTATTGTGATTGTGATAGCCAGATTTAAAGAGGAGTAAGAAAGAAAAACAGTGGGAGTTTGACTAGTGAATTGCTTGTGGTTTTCCCGGGCCTCTAGTACAAAAGTTCCCTGTGCTGCGTAAAATAACTCTGCATCAACATGTCTAAAGGGTCTAACTCGTTTCGTAAACAAACATTGTTTCTGACGCTGTAGGGTCTATCTCGATCCACCCACGCATCTGGGGGCCGTTATCAGAAAGATCTATCTTCGCTCTTTCTGATAACGGCCCCCAGATGCGTGGGTGGATCGAGATAGACCCTACAGCGACAGAAACAATGTTTGTTTACAAAACGAGTTAGACCCTTTAGACATGTTAATGCCGAACTGTAGGTACGCCGAACCTGAGATAGTTGAATCAGGAAGTCTCTAAAACCCTCCCCAACTTGCCCGTGTAGTTGCCAGCTTAGAATAGCACTACGGACCCCCTGTTCCGGGGGTAAAAGTCCACCAAACAGGGAACCCCAATCCAAGATGTCAGGCAAACCGTGCTGATGGATAAATGGTTGAGGGGGTTTCAAAGATGCTCGATCATTAACGGAACTCGCAACGTGGGTAGATCACCTTTTCGTGTTGCGTAACGGAGTAAAATTGGAATATGCGTTCTGGCAATACAAGGAATCATAGTATTTAGTCCTTGTCACTGGCATCGTGGTGGCTTACGGTCTCTGAATAAAACTATACAGATAAAAAAATTTACGTCATATCACCTGTAACAAAAGGACCCCGTCATATTACACACATTTTTCCATCAGTTTTAAAATTTACAGGTTGCTCTCAACATGAAGCTTGTGTTCAACATTCCATACAAGAAATTGTTTAATGTAAAATTCAGTGAGATGGAATAGAAACTTAAATGTCAAATTTGTTTACGTCGGGTGTAACTTTCAGAAATTTTTGCTGTGTAAGTTAACCAACTTTACTTTGCAGATAGTTAAAAACCTCGCCGTTCGAGGCTAAACTTGATGCAAAGGACATCAAATCGGGTTAGGGATCTATGCATGTACTAACTCTTCAAAGACTGGTAAGTGCTGGTATGCAAGGAACATACTAGAATCCTTATTACTGAACATATTTTCCATTATCGGAATGGCATTGCTGCTAATGTTAAAACCCGGGTTCTAAACTTGCTACTGGGAGAATTTAGTAGTAAAACAAGGATGATGCTAGGTTTTCGATGCATGGCCAATTATCAGTACTCTTGTTTTGTTTTCTATAGTGCTCCTGAAGCACATAAGAAAACAAAACAAAAACTGTATCAAAATCGATACTTTATGGCAATTGAGTAATGTGACATGCACTACACTAAGGATACGGGTAATGTCACAATAGATCTAAAAACTGGTCGCAGTGACATCCCCGAACAGGAATAAAAAATTTAATAAAAAAGACCCTCCCCTTTACATACACTACCCGTCATAAGTACAGACTCACAAAAAGTATTGCAACAATATTGCATCACCCTGACTCACCTCGATATCTCCAAAACCTGAGGACTACAGGACTGCTGTCTTCAGGAAAGTTATTCAGAAGACCAAAAGCAACAACTTTCCTGAAGGCGGCATTTTTGTAGGTGTTCTGGTTTTAAAGATATCGAGGTGAGTCAGGGTGATGCAATATTGTTGCAATACTTTTTGTGAGTCCGCTTCATCTGGCAGCGCTGCCTCGAGGATCTGCGCTATGCTGAGGCGATATCCGGTTGCTTCAGTCGAACAAAGTTGTACTGTGGTGGTCGCCGGTACCGTACCTTGTTGATGACGTAGAGTTTTGGGTACAGTTTGACCATCATCATGTAGTGGCTGAAGTCGATGTTAGCGCCGCGGTAGGTTCTAATGATAGGCGGTGAACTCTAGATGAGTTGTAGGCTGTTTTGGTTCGTCAGCTGAGCTCTCAAGTGGTCGGTCTAAATTCTTACTTCTGGCCTTAGGTCTCTTAAGATGGTTTTGACATCTTGGCTAGGTACCGATCGTTCTCGAGTTCTACCTGCGCATAGCATGCGTCCTTGTCATCATCAATGCTTCCGAAGTGAGGGTGCATGATTAGTTTATGCTGAAAATGAAGAATCGGTCCTTGATCCGCACATTCTTTCGCCGATCGGTCACCAACTGATCACACGAATACAAACCGAGACCATTGGTTACGCAGCCAGCGTCGAAACAGGATTTATGATTGGAAACTCACTACGTGAAACTGCTGATCCCTCAACTTCATTGAAAGCACCTCCATACTCGCTGATCTACTGTAGATTGCATCCGTATGCATATCGTCGATAACGATGGAAGATGTTCCCAGCTCGCGTGTATTGCGGTAGATGATATGAATACCTCTAAACGTTCGCATCATGGATCCTGTGCAACACACTTCCTGCAGCGCTACGATGCCAAATTTACGGTCTTCAGTAGATCAGCGAGAATAATGATGAAGTTCAGAGATCAGCAGTTCCAGGTACCGAGTTTCCAATCGCAAGTCCTGTTTCGTCGCTGGGGACGTTGTCAATACTCTTGGTTCGTATTATTCTGTTGCTGATTGTCCATTTTCCAGATCTTCTTTACGGCTGGTTCGCAGGGTTGGACCATAATGCAGAGTTGAGCTTAGAGTCCTTCCTTACCTGGCCATCGAACGTCGACCAGCCGCTTCTATCATGGGGAACAGACGCTGTTGTGACTTGTGAGCCGCTCCTCCTGAAGAATAGATGTTCAGGTTTGCAGAAGCAAACCCACCATCCCTGTCAGCCTACGATCAAAGTTCCCACCGGGGTTGGTCATCCGATCCTCTGTGGTAGTGATCTCAGTGGGATCTGAATTACACATTACACAGCCTTTTCCTTGCCAAGTAAGAGCACAATATTTTATGAATAAGGCGAAAATGTTTCGTCCATCCGACTTACTTTCATCGCATAGAGTAGAGTGGGGCAAAAGTTCGAGTGGGGCAAGAGTTTCTTTTGAAGTTTTTGAGCTCAATTAAAATTATTTCTTTCGGGTGTCAAGGTTGTTCGAAGCCTTTTTAAAAAAGAGTCTTTCACTCCAAAAATTATGAAAATTGATCAATATTTCGAAAAGATATGACAAAATGTTGGTTTTTGATCAAAAAAATGTAATATGCGATGGTCCTTTCAACGCATGGATTGGAACTATAATGAAATCGAATTCGAAATTTTATTTTGGGGCGTAACTAGGTATATTTTAAAGATGCTTTAGCATGTATAACTTTTTGCAAAAAAGATTTGGAAATCATATTTTACACATAGTGGGGCAAAAGTTCGAATTGTGGGGCAAGAGTTCGAGTCATGTGGCAACTTGAGGTAAAAACCTAAAATTCTGCCAAATATGCGTATTATCTCTAAGAATGATGGAATTTGTGAGAAAATTCGATCTAAGTTGAAAAAAAAATGTTGTTTTATTTGAATTTGGTAGAAAACTACTAATTTTTGGTGTAGTACATTTAACCCAGATTTGGGTAAAATCCAGTTCAAACGTTTAAGTGTATGCCAGTTCCAACATCAAATATTAATTGGTTTTAGGTATTCCTATTACCAAAGTGTCTAAAAAGTGTGCTACGGTTAGCGAAATTCCACAAACACTAGATTCGAACTTTTGCCCCAGTGGTGGGGCAAGAGTTCGAATAAGACACACATGTTCAAAAAGTTTAGTAGAGTAAGGTGGGGCAAAAGTTCGACCATAGTTGAAAACTCATTTTTTTTCAAAAAATCGAAGCTGATAAAAATAAATGAAGACCGTGTGGTGATTCTACCATCCATGAGCTTAAGTTTTGCTGAACAAAGCTAAGCCAAATGTCTTTTCAATTTTGAGTTACTAAACTTTTTGAACATGTGTGTCTTATTCGAACTCTTGCCCCACCACTGGGGCAAAAGTTCGAATCTAGTGTTTGTGGAATTTCGCTAACCGTAGCACACTTTTTAGACACTTTGGTAATAGGAATACCTAAAACCAATTAATATTTGATGTTGGAACTGGAATACACTTAAAAGTTCGAACTGGATTTTACCCAAATCTGGGTTAAATGTACTACACCAAAAATTAGTAGTTTTCTACCAAATTCAAATAAAACAACATTTTTTTTCAACTTAGATCGAATTTTCTCACAAATTCCATCATTCTTAGAGATAATACGCATATTTGGCAGAATTTTAGGTTTTTACCTCAAGTTGCCACATGACTCGAACTCTTGCCCCACAATTCGAACTTTTGCCCCACTATGTGTAAAATATGATTTCCAAATCTTTTTTGCAAAAAGTTATACATGCTAAAGCATCTTTAAAATATGCCTAGTTACGCCCCAAAATAAAATTTCAAATTCGATTTCATTATAGTTCCAATCCATGCGTTGAAAGGACCATCGCAAATTACATTTGTTTGATCAAAAACCAACATTTTGTCATATCTTTTCGAAATATTGATCAATTTTCATAATTTTTGGAGTGAAAGACTCTTTTTTAAAAAGGCTTCGAACAACCTTGACACCCGAAAGAAATAATTTTAATTGAGCTCAAAAACTTCAAAAGAAACTCTTGCCCCACTCGAACTTTTGCCCCACTCTACTCTAACTCAATATTGAAAAGACATTTGGCTTAGCTTTGTTCAGCAAAACTTAAGCTCATGGATGGTAGAATCACCACACGGTCTTCATTTATTTTTATCAGCTTCGATTTTTTGAAAAAAATTGAGTTTTCAACTATGGTCGAACTTTTGCCCCACCTTACTCTAAAAGTTCGACCACAACCACCACAGCTCTTCCTGCACGAGGTACACTTTGTTATACATGAATTAATTAATCGTTAATCGGTATTCGACCGGCTATGACGACGCCGATAACCAATCAAACAAAGTAGAAGACAATGTAATAGGTAACTTTACACACTACATAGCCGGTGCAGCGGCTTCCGAAGTAACAGGTGCTTTTTTTGGGGTGGCCGAATTGCAACAACCACCTGTAGTAGAGGTATGAGGTGCGTGCGTGCAAGCATTGCGGTGGTGAAAAAAAAATCAAAACACTTTCCTTTCCTCCTTTTATCTGTGTGGCAATCGACCGACCGACTGGTAAGCAAACGAGGAGGAAGCAAATGTATCCAATTACGTGCGCTTATGGTCGATACGATTATGGACCGAAAATCACATTGCCGACCGGTGGCGTTACGCTCTATCTGCGATGCAGTTGCACTTGATTTGTGATTATGGTGATAAGTAATGCTAACACATTAATTTCTTTAGGTATGCTTTCTCTATCAATAAAGAATGCAATGCTAAGATTTACTTTTAAAGATGAATGGAGAAAAAGTGCAAAAGATTAAACCTTTCTAGCCGAAGTCACGAATGACCAAACGCTGTTAGCTGACCGGACGGAGATTACGGTGACGAAAAATAAAATAAAATACAGTAACAATGAGTCACTCAGTAGCTTAGGCTTGACCCCGAATGATTTCATGAAAAAATCGTGTTATCTGAGAATGTCTTGCGCGTTGATAACACAAATCATACTATACGTATAAAATCAATGTTAGCCAAAAAGTACACGAAACGCATGGCGCATCATATGTTTGTTTTAGCGACTGATAAGAAAGGTGTGCTACGAAATATATTAAAACAACATTAGCAATTGCTATGGACAATGGACAGAGCTTTGGTGTTTTGTATTGTCGGATGGAGTGGTCCATTTTTATTTTATGAATTTCTCAACATATCTCAAGTAACGTTTTCTATTTCTTTTGGATTCGAGGAGTAATGCATAAATTCATATTATTGTGTTTGATTTTAGTTGAAGCTAGTTAAACACCCATCACATAAAAAGCTTGAGACTAATACTCCACTCAATACAAAACATCACACTCAGCATCTACTTCCACTACTCTACCTCAGAAAAACACTCAAATTAATTGAGTACATATATTGGGCGAACATGAACCACCACGGCGGCAGCGCACGTAATTAAAGCAATGCGCGACGGAAAAGCAAACATATTAAATACCTCTTCTAAACCGGGCGTCCTTGACCAATTACGGACGCTTAACGGCGGACAGACGGCCGGAGTCTACAGCAACGGCGACGACAACCGAACCGACCACACTTTTTTTAGTCGGTGGTCTACTACTGCCCCGGTGATCCAATATCCGATTGAGTAGGTAGGTGCCAGTCAGTGCAGTAGTGTACCGAGCAGCCAGCAGCATCAAGCCGATCGAGCCCAGTTAGATGAACCCATATTTCGAGTCGTGACGCCACCTCCCGCCAAGCAATCTTTACCACAACGGGCAGAATGGGTTTCGTTTTGGCATGGCATTTTCATCGTTCAATTTATTGGAGTTTTACAGAATGGCAGAGCTGACTGCTGGTTGAATATCGAATGGAACAACTTTATATTGGTCCATTATTAATCGTCCAGAGGTGAACTTGTCCGTCAGGTAGTTTTATGAATGGTGAAGGTGCACTGGTGGTGGTTTGAAAACAAAACAAAAATAACGTGGGTAGCTATCTCCGGAGCTAAAAACTTTCATTCAGCCAACGTCACGTTCCATTGAGAGGGTAGAGTATGCAGGGGATGGAAGAGCTGTACCGCGCAAAGGACACACGGAAGTTCTACGAGAAGCTGAACCGCTCGCGCAGAGGCTTTGTGCCGCAAGCCGACATGTGCCGAGACAATCACGGGAATCTTCTCACGAGCGAGAATGATGTGGTCGAGAGGTGGCGACAGCATTACGATGAGCACCTCAATGGCGACGTTGCAAGTACTTAAGGTGGAGTGGTAACATATCTAGGAATACGTGCGCAGGACGAAAAATTTCCAGCCCCTGGACCTCCAAGAGATTGAGGAGAAACTGCTGGAGTAGATCAACTACCAAGCGAACTTCCAAAATACGGTGGAGAAGCACTGGTGAGAGCACTACACTGGGTCATTACCAAGATTTGGGAGGAGAAAGTATTACCGGAGGAATGGATGGAAGTTATCGTGTCTCCCATCTACAAAAAGGGTAACAAGTTGGATTGCTGGAACTATCACGCGATCACACTACTGAGCGCCGCCTACAAGATACTCTCTCAAATTTTATGCCGCCGTCTATCACCGATTACAAGAGAGTTCGTGGGACAATATCAGGCTGGATTGATGAGTGAACGCTCTACAACGGACCAGATGTTCGCCATCCGCCAGGTGTTGCAGAAATGCCGTGAATACAACGTGCCCAGTGCCCAAACTTACATGTTCATCGATTTCGAATGGGCGTATGATACAATCAATCGAGACCAGCTATGGCAGATCAAGCACGAATACGGATTCCCGAAAAAAAAACTGAAACGATTGATCAAGGCGACGATGGATCGAGTGATGTGCGTAGTCCAAGTTTCAGGGACAGACTCGAGTCCCTTCGAATCTCGTAGATGGTTACGGAAAGGTGATGACCTTTCGTGCTTGCTGTTCAACATTGCTCTAGAGGGTGTAATAAGAAGAGCGGGGTAAACACGAAATTAACCATCTTCAAAATGCTGATTAGGTCGGTAGTCCTCTATGGCCACGAAGCATGGACCCTACGTGCAGAGGACCAACGTTTTTGAACGGAAGGTGTTGCGTACCATCCATGGCAGAGTTCAGATTGAAGACGGGACTTGGAAGGTGAATGAATCACGAGATGCATCAGTTGCTGGGAGAACCAACCATCGTCCACACCGAAAAAATCGGGAGGCTACGGTGGGCGTGTCACGTCACCAAGATATTGGATGGCAACCCGACTAAAATGGTTCTCGAGAGTCATCCGACCGGTACAAGAGGACGTGATCAGGTGGAGGACGATTTGCGGACCCTTTGCAGAGTGCGGAACTGGAGAAACAAAGCCATGGACTGAGTAGAATGGAGACGGCTACTATGTACAGCAGAGGCCACTCAGGCCTTAGCCTGACCAGTAAGTGAGTAACCATCAGTGGAAGTCATGCCTACTACGGGGTCCAAAAGAAGCTGCGGTCTACAAAGATTCACCTACGCATTAAATGCACCGTGTAGAAAACGCTAATAAGACCGGTGGTCCGTAGAGGACACGAGACATAAACCATGCTCGAGAAGGACCTACAATTACTCGGAGAGACTCGAGCGACGCGTGCTAAGGACGATCCTCGGCGGTGTGCAGGAGAATGGTGTGTGGCGGAGAAGGATGAACCACGAGCTCGCTGCACTTTACGGCGAACCCACAATCCAGAAGGCGTCAAAAGCCGGAAGGATACGGTGGGCAGAGTATGTTGCAAGAATGCCGGATAACAACCCTGCAAAGTTGGTGTTCGCGACTGATCCGGTTGGCACAAGAACGCGTGGAGCGCAGAAATAGGAGGTTGAAAAAGGACGGTCACAAATCGAGTATTATGACATGTACGAATAATTAGGTTTTATTTTGACTCTAGTGCAAGTAAATGTACGTTAGACCGGGTCATAAGCTATAAGGGAGAATGGAAAATTTGATGAAATCCCATCAGATCAAAGCTTTTTAGGTCCTATTTCAGGACTAACTGTGCAAAATTTGGACACGATCGGTTATGTCTACGTTTTGCGCATCGCGTTTGAAGTTTGTATGGGATTTTACATGGGAAAACATACTTTTTTGCATTTCTCTCATGAGAAACTCAAATTATTCTAAAACCATGTAACCGTTGATTTTAAAACATAGCCTATGCTGCCTTGAAAAACTTTGTCGAAGACCGCGAAGTGATCTGATGCTTATGAAAAAAGTTATAGCGTTCGCATTGCTTGCCGAAACAGCATGATTTTGTTGCTATTGTTATTCCTTTACATTAGGCTGCGGCTTATTTTTCAAAAATTGTTGAAACCTGGAGTTCGTAAGCTCTTTTGGATTCAAATGACACAAAAAGAGAAACCTGTGAGTTTAAGCCAAAAATATTGAGATTTAGAGGTCGCGCAATCGCTTCAAAGTCGAATTTTCGAGTAATAAAAAGGTGTTTTCACTTCAAGTGCCATAACTTTCTCAATTTTCAACCGATTTTCAATCTTTTTTTATGAATTTCTCACAAATTAAATTTCGAATAAACTCATAGAACATCATTTTTTTTCCAAAGTCACGCAAAATATAAGTTTTTGAAGATTTAATTCATTTTTTTCTTCTATTTACAAAAAATTTTAAATTTAGAGACCTATAACTTTTTAACCGTTTGACCAATTTTTAATTTTTTATCAAAGTAGTCAATTTTATGATACTTTTCACCAAAAATTGCCAAAACATGCCTTAAAACTTGATTATTTCATCCATAATTGGAGTTTTTAACGATTATTTGCAATTTTTTACTCCAGACCAGATACTTTGCATCATATTTAGGGATATGGAACACATTGGAGGATTTTTTTTCAATTTTTGTTTCTCGCATTTCGAACATGAAAATATTTTTTAATTCAGAACACTTCAAAAACTGAATTTTAAGGCTTCCTAATGATCATTTAGTATAAATTTTTCACTTTGAGCTCGAAACTAAGCATGAAAACTATTAAAATTTTGCCAAAATTCTGGTTTTTCCAATAAAATACGTTTTTCTGAACGGTTTTTGATATTTATCTATTTTAAAACGTTTTTTTAAAGGTACAGTTTATTCACAGCATTTTTAGGCAACAAAAATATCTACAAAATTGGTCAAACGGTTGAAAAGTTATAGGACTCTAAAGCTAATTTTTTTTGTAAAAGGAAGAAAAAAATGAATTAAATCTTCAAAAACTCATATTTTGCGTGACTTTGGAAAAAAACGATGTTCTTCGAAATTCAATTTGTGAGAAATTCATAAAAAAAAGATTGAAAATTGGTTGAAAATTGAGAAAGTTAAGGCACTTGAAGTGAAAACACCTTTTTATTACTCGTCAATTCGACTTTGAAGCGATTGCGCGACCTCTAAATCTCAATATTTTTGGTTTAAACTCAGAGGTTTTCCTTTTTGTGTCATTTGAATCCAAAAGAGCTTACGAATTCCAGGTTTCAACAACTTTTGAAAAATAAGCCGCAGCCTACTTTACATGTTAAAAGTTAAACAGATGCATGCAGTTTGTTGAATATAACTTTTTCTACAAGCATCGGATCGCTTCGCGGTCTTCGACAAAGTTTTTCAGAACATCTTAGGCTATTATTTGACATTATCGGTTACAAAGTTTCAGACCAACTTTTTGAACTTGTGTCAAAAATGCAAAAAAAAGTGAGTTCACACAAAATTCCATACAAATTTCAATTGCAATGCGCAAAATGTAGACGCAACCGATCGTGCTCAAATTTTGCACAGATACTCAGGACCCGAAATGGAACCAAAAAAGCTTTGATCTGAGAAAACGGTTCCGATGACCCACGCTAATGTACGTATGTATTTTTTTTGTATTTACAACTGAAAGGAATTAGGCATACTAAAGATAAATTTTGAATTGTACCCCATTTTCCTCTACTCTCTACTCTACTCCCTGTTGTTATTGATGCTGTTGATCTTGAATCTTATAGTTTATGGAACCATAAATTCATCCGACATACCACGCACGTAAAAAAAGTTTCATTCCAAGTATCGATTTGGCGTGGGATGCCAAGAAGTGGAATGCTCCCGCCGATCGAATCGATGCGGTTCAAGTGAGAACCGTAAAGGCGCATAAAACCCAAGAATAGCCAACTAGTCGACCAAGCCAAGGTGAATGGGAGATGCACTTTTTGGGTCTGTCTGCTCTACTTCCGCTGGAGTTTTTATTTTTGTTTTTGCTAGTGCTTCTCCGATGATGGCGTCATAACCCGAGCGGAATGCTAATCAGCGTCAAGTGGTTGCCAAAAAATGTGGCTCCATGCGGCTTTATACAAATTTGATTGTCATTTCCAATAATGGCACGTGACATTTGGGTAGGACTATTGCAGCTTTGAACAGCAGAATGAAGGCGTTGAACTGTGCCATTCTTTGAAAGTGGCCGCCTTCTGCATAGCAGTAGTGGCTTACGGATGATTAGTCAACCACGACGAGCACTAGTTGCTGGTTTTCAAGTGCATCTACGAAAGCGAGTAATGGTCTGATAATCTTGCAAATGGACGATCAATTTAGTGCATTCAATCACATTTCTGCTACCTTCCTGACCGACGACGGTTGGAGGAAGCATCGACCGACGACGACCAACGGACAATAATTGCAATCAACGAATACGCAGAGAGGAAATCGAATGCTATAAAACAACATAGACAAGAGGAAACCGCCACCCAGTGTGATGGCATATAGAAATAGCTTGAGTTGTACCTTTTGGAAGCTTAAGCAAGCAGATATGTATGTTTGAAAGTTCAAAATTGCAATGCAGTACAGTAACATATTTGTCCAGTCAGATCTGTATTGACTATTGAAGCGAACATTCATGCGGTGTTAGAAACCAATGGCTTAGTTACTGCAAACGAATTTATCAAATTGATTCGGTAACCAAATATAACTCGTTCGTGTGAATTGAACCGAATACACATTCACGCTATCATTATGCACTGCATCTCTGCTGTCCATTGCTTTGGGGGTCCGCTGATTCGACTTTGAATCAACAAACCAATCGGAGAACAAGCTGAAAGTCATACAATTCAATTGATCTCTGTGCACTGAATGAATGGGAAGGTCGCAGATCCCATTATTAAAGCATTGATTTGAGCAGCAAGTGATCGTGACCATGAGAGCGTAGGCAATCAAACGGCTACAATGTTATCGATTTCCGTTGCAATACAGGTTGAATGAAGTATGGGTTTATTCAAATATTACGTAACGTAAAATTTGACCATTTGAGACTCCCTCCCTCCCCCACGTAACAACTTTTGTATGGGAAATTTTAAAATTTTGTTTGAAGCGTAACACAGCGCTAGACCCCCTCCCTTCTTAAGTTTTGTTACCATCTGATGTACTCAACGAGGTAAATTGACGAAATGAATATCAAAATACCTTATACATTTTTGCCATGACCGTATTCTATGAATTCGATAAAGCTACATTATGAAAATTAATCGTACTCATTATGACTAATTTTGTACATAAATTTATCAAAAGCAAGAGAACGATTTTTAAGTGGAAGAGAAATGAATACGCCAGATTTAGTTTATTTGGTGAGATCTTTTCATGTTGACAATATGTTAAACATTACCAATGCATTCATATGGGTTGGATAGGACCATCAGGGCGCCAGATTAAAACAATTTGAAACGGGTGCTTTGATCTGCCTCCTTCCTGTTGTTAATGTTTCGTGGATTAAGGCAGGCTCTTCGACCCAATCTATTGGAAGTATTCTGTCAATCGGGGGCTCTATTTTATGATTGTTAGTTAAAACTTTCTTCTGGAAGGAGATTCAGGATTGCAGGACAAGGGCAACGGATTTTATGCAAGTGTCTTTGCTTGCGGGTCCGCAAATCCGTTTTTGGCACTTCTTACAAGACAATGCCTGGTAATTAACAACTGTACAATCATGATCAGATCGTTGTTCAGATTGTTCCAGTGCTATAGGTAGTTGCCTTGCTATAGGCAATAGATATAGATTCTAGTAAAATTATAAGAAATTATCATCAGAACATAAACATATTAAAACAGAT
The DNA here is from genome assembly GCF_035046485.1 of Aedes albopictus. Classification (NCBI taxonomy): domain Eukaryota; kingdom Metazoa; phylum Arthropoda; class Insecta; order Diptera; family Culicidae; genus Aedes; species Aedes albopictus. The sequence goes on along the minus strand of NC_085137.1, from coordinate 189,888,140 downwards.
AGCCGTACAATCCGTAGTTGCTAAGCCGTGATTAATTAGAACAATCAAAATTGTAACGGGATAGAACTTGGTGAGACCTTTCCAATTCAATCATAATGTGTACACCATATAGCTCTTTTGATTTTTTTTCTATTTGAACATCCTACATCTATCAGAAGCTATTACGGGTCTGCACTCTTTCTTAGTTGATATAGGATTTATTAGAGGAAAATGCTGCCGAGAATTTAGCTTGATGTATGAAGATAAGTGTATCTGTGGTATTTTAGATAGTAGCGAAATCTCCAATGGCATTGAGTACACTCATCTTCGAAACTCTATCCACGATTTCTGCAAGTGTTATGCTATGCTATCCATCTTTCCGACGCAGGTTGATCACAATTTCCAAGAGAGTACTCGTGAAGCAAAATGACTAGAGATAATTCAGTTGATTTAGTTGTTGCTCAAAACATGTAAAAATAATTGCTGCAAAAACATACCCTGCTGGCAAGGATGTGTTACTTATACGTGACTATTATAATCAAATTAATTTGTGTTTGTCAGTATAAATTTCTCACTAAAATAACGAAATTAAAATCAAGCAAGGTTGCGACCATTCATTTGCAAAGATTTACATTCACTTGCTATTATCTCAGTTCAGAAGCATGATATCGAAAAACAATGTATGGACGAATTTAACCTTGCAGTTTTATCTGAAAGTTTGCCGAATAACATTGGGGTCGCAAACGTATACCAAAGCCGTGAGCGAGCTGTAAAGGCAACTTTCCACAGCATGAATGAAATTTACATTCACCGCGTGGAGAGTTGCCTTCACAGCTCGCTCACGACTTTGGAATGCGTGTGCGACCCCAATGTTATTCGGCAAACTTTCAGATAAAACTACAAGGTTAAATTCATCCATACATTGTTTTTCGATAGCATGCTTCTGAGATAATAGCAAATGAATGTAAATCTTTGCAAATGAATGGTTGCAACCTTGAAATCAAGTATATTCATTGCCGCATGCACCGGAATGCTCACTCTCAGTCAAATGGTCTGTCTTCCTCTTGCTTCTGAAACCAACGAAAACATATAGCTTGGGCTGAAAAGCGCCACGTTTCACAGAAGCAAATTTTGATTCGTGCAGAAACAAGCGCCTCGTCTGATGAAGGCGTTGTCGTGGTCCTGCGTGTGAGGTGGAAGACGGAGTCTTCCAAACTTCACCTACAGATAAGTACTGAACTTTTTTGATTACCTCGTACGCTGTACCATCCGGTACTTCTAGTTCGACTTCAATAATGCAAGAACGTTCATCATCTCCAATCCTGACAATGGGACGTACACTAGCCATTACCACTGAGGAAGCCCCAATTCCTCTCACCGCAGTCGAGCCCTTCCCGCCAGCGATCATCAGCCGTTCCGGTCCTGCGCGTGAGTTGGAACAAGGGGTCTTCCGAAAACGACTTCTAGGCAAGTACAATTTAAGTACTAGCAATCCGCCTCTTCTAGTCTAGTCTAGTATAGTCTACACATACACAGCCATTCATTGAAAGAATCCTGGAAAATGATAGAATCGACTAATTCTACCATTTTTCTTGTCATTATTGATGCTTGCAGTACATCGGAAATGCATTACAAGCATTAAAGGGGCCAGGCCTACTGTGCAGCGTTATTGGGTTTACAATAAAGCCATTGAGTGGGGACATCTCGTACCAACCGCTCAGCTTGAAAGCAAAGTATGTGAAAATCGATGGGGGTGACGATGTTAAGAAGGTTAATGTCACCCCTTGGTCCTTCACTTCCATTCGCTTAGTATTCGAAGGTATGTAATTAAGGTGGCATTTACATACCTTCGAATACTAAGCGAAAGAGAGAAAATGTAGTTTGAAACGGTCTCACCAATTCCTGGAATTGTTATTCCTCAATGTTAACGAAGAATCCTTAACACTACCAGGACGATTGAATTTATGCAGTTTGTTCATAGTGGTATCCAGTCCATGCTGCTGCTTCTTCGTATCCAATTTCTATCAGCTCTTCTTTTTAATCGCTATTTCACGCGAACAGTAGTTTCTTGTTAACTGCCTCCAAAACACCTGAACGGAACTCTAAAGTGTAAAACAACCCAGAGCTGTAAATGTTTCTGGATTTCGGCAGGCTTTTTAAGCATCCACTTGCGCAAATTTTAAGCTGTTCGTAGCTTGACGGCTAAACCCCCGGTAGATTGAGAACTTTTACACAGCATTTTCTCTCACTTTTTGAGCACATAATGCGCAAAATTCAGGATGTGAACTATTGGGTAGTGTATTATCGGTTTTACGGAACGAATTATCCGGGAGAAACGCAACGGATGCACGGAGACGTAAAATACTAAAACACGTTCCCGGCGAATTCTACTTAAATCGAACCACTTCTTATTCGTATATTTTCTCACATTTCCCACATTCGAATTATTGTGCCGAAAGACATGACGATAGGTCTCCTGCAGAATCACGAAAAATACTATTTTACCAAAATTATCACAGCTATCGCTCGGCTTCACTGGCGTTTGAATGCACCGAGGGCACCCGCTTGGATGTAATAATCTGCGTCACTCACTTGTTACACCTAATTACAGTGAGCAATGTACCACCTCAGCACTGCAAATCTAACAATCATCCGATGGCGTAGAACTAGCCGAATCACCAACGGAATCGCGAAAAACGGAAGCTTGAAAAAATAAGTGACAAGCACACCAAAAACTCAAGTACTAGCAATCCGCCTCTTGAATCTTTTTTGCATTTTCGAAGCACTGGGATTTCCGGAACACGGTATTGTAGGGTATCGCGCCACATGGGCGGTGGCTTCTGTATTCGTCTGTTTTCCACTATAACTCAGTCAATTTTGAACCAATTGATTTGAAATGTTGTACACAAATAGATACTATACCTATCTCACCGCATTCCAAAAATTGTAACAATTGGTTCAAATTTGACTGAGTTATAGCGGAAAACAGACGAAAATAGAAGCCACCGCCCAAGTGGCGCGATTTCCTATATAGACGCATTCCGAAGGACGCTCTCATCGACGCTCGATTCTACGACCAAAGGAGGATAACGACTGGTGACCCCCGGTTGGTAGTAGCTGGTCCCTTATGATCGCGTGATTACCTCACACTCCCCATTTTGGACTCCGTGGGATCGAAAAGAGTAACCAAGGCCTCAGCCAGTCGAGGTCCCCCTGGCGCGGAAGTCATGGTCCTGCCGGAACTAGCGAATACCTTCCGACACCCGATCTACTATCCAAACACATGAGGAATAATAGTGACGTGGAAAAAACCTTTTCGCGATCTTCGATGGATGTTACGACATCATCGTTCTAACCAAAACGTGGTTGAACTTACAAACTCTGTCTGGACGGCGTTCTCATCGCTGTCAAAAAGTGCATTGCGGAAAGCTTTGCAGAGAGAGCTCAAATGTCATCTATACAGGGTGTTTGGTTCCTGAGTGCAAACTTTTTAAGAGTGATAGAGGACCATAAATGGTGAAAAAAAAAAATGTTCTACGCATATGGTCAAATCTCAACCGTTACGTAGTTATTGAACTCCACATGTTTTTACTCTTATTGCCTTGACTGGTAATAACTTTAAAATGGTCAAACTTATCGCAGTTTTCTACCCTTATTCGATAGATTATTGAATTTTCTATCAAATGGCATCTTTTGAATTGATTGGTTTAGTTAAACTAAGTTTTCTAGAGCAAATAGCTCAAAAGTAGTGTGTTTTAATATGTTTTTGTAAATTACACAAGTTTACAAAATAAAACGAAAGTCGTGAACTTCTGTCATCGACCAAAATTTTTGAAGTATAATTTAGCACTGATTTCGAAACCGTGCTTCAAAAAATTTTAAGTAGAGCAGTTTTTGAGATTTAGTTCAATATTGAGTTTTACAACTTTTAAAAATATGAAATTTATCAAAATTCAAATATCTTGCGTTTTGTTCAACCAATTTTATATCTTTTTCCATAAATTAAAAGCTGAATACAATACCATTCGATCATCTGAATGCAGGTTTTGCATCAGATTGATGAAATTCAAGATATTGGCGAGCTTTAGGGACGATCTCCTTAAATTTTAGCCAAATTTCCAAAAATATATGAAGAAATGTATTTTTTTCAATAAGAAAAAAACAATCTAAAAATTCTTTCTCAACGTTTATTTGACATATCATATGTAGGCGAGTTACAGTAAAAAATTCAGCTCAATCGGAGCATTGATTACGGAGAATGAGATGTGTGAAGTGAGCGACGTTGCTTAAAAATAGAACAAAAATCGATTTCAAATCATCAACCTTGTATGGAAAGTCGAAAAAATTTCCGCTCTACTGTAATTTTTTTCCTTCGCGTTTTCGAACTCAGGGCATGATTCTACACCAAAAATGATCATCAGCTTACCGAGTTCAAAAATGCTGTAAACTAGTGTTATCTTTGAAAAGTGCGTAATAACTTAAAATTCTTTCTTCGGCAAAGTTGTGGCCCCTGTTCCACTCTACAATTCGTTTTTTGACATCAAACTTCTATCTCTTATCATTTTCTTGCAATTTCGATTTAAACGTCGCATTTCAAACCATTAATTTGCAATCGTCATGGTAAGCACTTTTTTGCGCACTGTGCCGCACATTTAAATCAAAATTGCAAGAAAACGATAAGAGCTAGAAGTTTGGCGTCAAAAAACGAATTGTAAAGTGGAACTGTGGCCCCACTTTACAATTCGTTTTTTGCCAAAGAAAGAATTTTAAGTTATTACGCATGTTTCAAAGATAATTGACATAAACAAATTAAAACACACTGTTTTTAACTTTTTTGCTCTAGAAAACTCAGTTATTTAACTAAACCAATCAATTCAAAAAATACCATTTGATAGAAAATTCAATAATCTTTCGAATAAGGGTAAAAAAACTGCGATAAGTTTGGCCATTTTAAAGTTATAGCCAGTTAAGGCAATAAGAGTCAAAAACATTGGGAGTTCAATAACTACGTAACGGTTGAGATTTGACCATATGCGTAGAACAATTTTTTTCACCATTTATGGTCCTCTATCACCCTTTAAAAAGTTTGCACTCATGAACCTAACACCCTGTATACGGATTTGTCTGCAGCCCTCGGAGCCTCCAGGACAATGGGTTTTATTTTACGCATCGCTAAGAATTTCAGTAACGTGCATTACCTCAAGTCGCTGTACTGTTCGCTCGTCCGCTCGACCCTCGTCCTCGACCCTCAACGGTCGTCTGGTATCCGTATCGCCAGAACGGTATGGACAGGATCGAATCGCTTCAACGCCACTTCATACGTTTTGTTCTCCGTCGACTTCCATGGTAGGATCCGTTTGGATTACCGAGCTATGAGAGTCGTGATGTCGTTTGATCCAGTAAGAAACTCCCTAGGCGCGCCGAATGATCGCCAGAGCTATGTTTGTGGCTGAAACAATTCGAGAAAGAACAGATGGCCCAGCGATTCTGGCGGAAGTTGATTTGAACGTCCGTCCAAGAGCGCTACTAAACAATTACATGTTGAGGCTACCGCTCCAACGAATCGATTACGGCCAGAATATCGCTATTCATGGTGCTCTTAGAGTCTTTACTAGGGCAGCAACTGGTTTCGATTTTAATTACTCTCGTGCGACAATCAGACGTAATGTTTTTGTGAAACAAATGCCGACGAATAGTTTTATGTTCGTGTTATCTGTGCGGTTGTTGAGTTTGACGGGCTTGGTGGTCTAGTGGCTACCGCTTCTGATTTGTATGAAGAAGGTTATGAGCTTAATTCCTGGTCCATCTCATTTCTCCTACTTTGTATTTTTCTATTTACGTTCTCCTTCCTCTCTTCATATACAACACATATACAATCATATATTCGTACATAGCGCTAGAACCAGAAAGGAATTGAAAAAAGAATCCGTTTCACTTCCTTGAAACTTTCACTGCACAATATTTTTCAGATAACGCCTGCAAGTTATGCAATCATGCGAACTGTGCCGCACATCTTCAGACACACAATTCTATCACCTTACGCCTGGCATCCACACACCAATGTGTGTACCCTCTGCCAACCATATCCCACCAACACTCCAACATTCGCATGAATTTGTGCAGACGCAGAGGTATATTCGGTCTGATGTGAATACAAATAGATTGCAATCATCACTTCCTTCCCCTTCCCCACATTGACCTGCAACTTGACTTGACAGGCGCCATTGTCGCCTAAAATAGAAGATCACCAACATTCACATACTGAAGATGCCTGCTAGTCCCCGGCAGATCTCTCATTGGTTCCTTGTGTGAGTGTAGTTGGTCTGGCGTATCTGAATTTACCTGATTTAGTATTATGCATTATAACATTTTTCCGTTTTTCGAAATAAAATTTGTGTAACAAACCTGCAAAAAATAGAGATAAATAACATGCATTAATTTGATGTACATTTAAAATGATTTGTAGACATTAAAAAGGTTATATAATCCAATTCCCACTATCGATTATAAAAAGAAGAGTGAATAAGAAATTATTATTGCATTCGGAAAGAAAAAAGAGAAACTATTTTTGGTATAATGTCAAAGTTACTTTTTGCAGTAAAATTGTATATCTAAAATCGATTAAAATGTAGTAAAACTACCCTTCAACCTGCTCGGTATCAAATTTTACATTCAAGTCAGCCCAACTATGTATGCTAATCAAACGATGGCACCAAAAAGGAAGGCACCATAAAATCGAATCTAAAACGCACCGCTAAAACCTCTTATAAAATCAAGACATTCCGAGTCATTTTCCGCTAAGTATCGACTAATACGGCCATGTGTCGTCACGCATTCACCAGCCAATTCCACTTCCAAAAAAGAACATATCCTCCGTCGGTCGCATACCAAGTGGATATGGTCGTGTGCCCCGGACGCCAGCTTCGGCTCCGGCCCAGGCCGGCATGGATGGTGGATTGGTAGAAGGTACTCCCGAGTCGTCGGATGAAACTAAAAGTAACTCGATCTGCCGTTAGGCGATTAAATTCTCTTAATGCGGTTGAGCCGACTTTTGACGGGACGTCGTCGATGTATTTACGGCAGTTTGTTTACCGAGAAGACGCACATCGTTCACACGAGGGAAGTCTTACGCAGTTGGGGGAGGTCGGGGTGAAATGCAGTCAACCCAATAGGTGATTACTGAATATTTAAACCGGTAAACGTGCCGATACTCAGCAAAAATATCTGTGTTAGTGCTCATAGAACGCCAACCTTTGAACCTCACGCTTTGTCCCAGTTGGACTCGCATTTTACCCACCACCCCCTACAAGTGTTTAAATCAATAGAGCTGATCGACGGGACCCCTGCCGCTTGGTTGGTGAAAGGAAGGAAGTTGGCCAAATAAAGAACGTCGGCGACGGCGACGTTACTCTTGACCGATGACGCTTGTACGTAGGTACCATAACCATTTGGCAGAACGTCACGTCCCATCTCCCAGTGCCGCTCGAAGTGCCACTAAATGGTCATGCACGACATGGCAATAGCGGATCGCGGCGATGTCGTTGAATATTTCATGGATGTCGAATAAAAAATAAGCGATTATCTGAAACTGATTGAGATTGAAAGTAGGTACGAATAAAAGAGGCCTGAACAAAACATAATTTTTCACTTACTAAATCTTCACTGGCTGTGTTTATCCGCGCCACCTGTTGCGCAACCGTACAAAAGCCGCTCCACAGGTTCCGAACCGACCAAGTGCCGATTGAAAGAAAGCAAAAACACGCAATCTTGATGAAGAAAGATGAACATTCGAACGGCGATGATGATCAATTGGGTTTTGAGTGCCGTGTAGACTGATCTGTCGGACGATTGTTATGCTGCGCCATATGACTGATGTTGCCACTATACTTTCACTACTGTTTCACTTTTAAGTATTTGGCATAGAAAATGGTTAATGGTGAATTGGTTGTGAGATTATCGCATTTTAATCTTCTGTTACTTTGGAACAAAAACCAATGAAAAATGCATTTGGTGCGGGGATGAATCCGGGGATGAAGAAATGCCGCCGTCTATCACCGATTGCAAGAGAGTTCGTGGAGCAACATCAGGCTGGATTCATGGGTGAACGCGCTACAAAGGATTAGATGTTCGCCATCCGCCGAGTGCTGCAAAAATGCCGCGAATATAACGTGCCCACACATCACTTGCTCATCGATTTCAAATCGGCGTACAATCGATACAATCGATCCAGAACAGCTATGGCAGATTATGTACCAATACGGATCTCGGATACGATGATACGATTGATCAAGGTGACGATGGATCGAGTGAGTGCGTAGTTCGTGTATCAGGGACACTCTCGAGTCTCTTCGATTCTCGCAGCGGATTAGTCTTTTGTGCTTGCTGTTTAAAATAGCCTTAGAAAGTGTAAGGAGAGCGGAGATAAACACGAATGGAAAGATTTTCACGAAGTCCGTTCAGCTGTTTGTTTTAGCTGATGATATAGATATTATAGCTCGTAGATTTAAGACGATGGCGGAAACGTACATCCGACTAAAGAATGAAGCCGGGCGAATCAGATTAGTCATTAATGTGTCGAAAACAAAGTACATGATGGCAAAGGGCTCCAGGGAGGAGTCACCGCGCCGCCACGCCAAATTAAAATCGACGGTGATGAAATCGAGACGGTTGAAGAATTCGTGTACTTGGGCTCATTGATGACCGCCGACAACGACACCAGCAGAGAAATTCAGAGGCGCATTGTGGCAGGAAATGATGCTTACTTTGGACTCCGCAGAACTCTACGACCGAATAAAGTTCGTCGTAGCACGAAGTTAACCATCTACAAAACGCTGATTAGACCGGTTGTCCTCTATGGACACGAAACATGGACCCTACGAGCAGAGGACCAACGCGCCCTTGGAGTTTTCGAACGGAAGGTGTTGCGTACCATCTACGGCGGAGTGCAGATGGAAGACGGGACTTGGAGAAGGCGAATGAACCACGAGCTGCATCAGCTGCTGAGAGAACCAACCATCGTCCATACCGGTGGGCGGGTCACGTCATCACGATGTCGGATAGCAACCCGACTGAAATGGTTCTCGAGAGTCATCCGACCGGTACAAGAAGACGTGGAGCGCAGCGAGCTAGGTGGGTCGACCAAGTGGAGGACGATCTGCGGACCCTACGCAGAGTGCGGAACTGGAGACAAACAGCCATGGACCGAGTGGAATGTACAGCTACTATGTACAGCAGAAGCCACCCCGGCCTTAGCCTGATCGGTAAGGTAAGGTAAGTAAGCGATGGGGATCGCGATCGAGTGGCAATGTTCGAAGGAAAAAATGAAAAGTAACGCGTGTTTTGGGCAGCTGCGATGGGGATCGCGATCGGGTGGCATTGTTCGAAGGAAAAAGTGAAAAGTGTTTGGGTCAGTTGCGATGGGGATCTCGATCGGGTTGCATTGTTCGGCGAAAAAAAACGAAAAGTGACGCGTGTTTGTGGCAGTTGCGATGAAAATCTCGGTCGCGTTGCATTGTTCGAAGGAAAAAGTGAATAGTGTCCTTCCTCGTCTATATATATAAAAATGAGTTTGAAGTTCTTTTGAGGCAACAAAACTCAAGAACGGGTGGACCGATCAGCATGGGTCTTGCATGGTTCGATTCGTATTCGTGGTGGCTGTGTTTATATGTACAAAAAGTTACGAAAATCTTTTAAAAAATTATGAAAATTGAGAAAATTCTGATTTTTGATGAACCGGGAAGAAATTTGGCGTGATCGAAATGAAATCAATCTAGAGTGCGTTGCTGCGTTAACCTCAACAATTGTCAAACCACCACAAGACTGGCAAGACAAAGTTTGCCGGGACAGCTAGTAATGTGATAAAAATGGATGCACACTTGGTAGTAAACAGAATTGCAGAAAATTGAAGGATTTAAGGGGTGGATGCGGTTATCCGATGACGTGGAACTGGGTGAGATCATTCCGAGTTTTTTTTTTTCATTACATACTAGAAGAAGTTTCGAGGTAATTTCGCCAATGCGTTTTCATGAGTACTCTTGGAGGCTGTAATATCTGCAAACTAATCTTGTAGCTCTGGTGCAAGCCTAATATTGAAGCGATAACATGTTAGAAGAAAGTGATTGCAGTTCACAACTATCATTGAGCAAATTTAAAATAATTGGCTTAGTTACCTCAACGGCTGTCGATCACAGGTAACACATGCGACTACTCTTAGTAAAATACATAATTCGAAAATACATAGCTATCTGAGCTGGAAAGTTTATTCTCCGTATACTCCAAGTTCAAAACTGTGGGAAACGCGCGACTATTTCCGTTAGTCGGTCGGTTTTCTTGTTTGGGAGATGGGGACGCGAATATTGAATGCCAAATCAGAAGCGCGCGATAACTTTCGCGGGAAAGTCGGTATTAAGGTTGTGTAAACGATCAATGCGGCGACGTGTTTATTATAGAACGATCGATGACGTATGTACAGTACCCCTACTATCGCACCCAATTAATTAACCCTAAAAGAGATACCTTAATGGCCTCAGTTTCGTCACCTCGCTGAGTGTGTTCCATCAAAGACGAGCTCTAAAAGGCGCCTGGGGTTCAGTGGACCCCAGGTATCCCTTTTAGGGTTAAAATCGGGATGAATACCGCGGCTTGTATTTCCATATAACTAGTGGATTATATCGCCTACCAAAGGTGGCTCCAAGCTCTACACCTTACCCTACCCTACTAACAAATACTCCTTCCCGAGACAGCTGTGGGGATGCTGTGAATTCCACGGTTTCTAATAACAACGGTTGTCGAACGAGCATTCCTTATCCTTTCCCGATGACCGTAAGGACGTGGCCGGCGCCGTTATTGACTTTAAAATATTGAACTCTCGAATTGTGCACATTGAGAGTGTGTAGCTAGTCCCAAGCACCATTAATTGGATCTCTGTGCAACTTCGATTGTTCTGGTCAATCACGGAGTAGCAGCTTTGCTAAGTGAACTAAAATTATAGGAAAATATGTCTGAAAGACCATCCCGGTCACTAAGTGCCTTGGAACCAGTTTTACGGATGTACCGGGGAACCGCTTTCGGGTTCATTTTTTTAATATGATTCAATACCATCATGCGACACCTCAAACTTCGTGATTTTTCAAGATACATCATTCTGAGCTGTTTTTGCGGTATCCGAAATATTTGCTCCTGCGATTTATTCAGGAACTCCTCCAAAAATTCCTCTATCGATTCTTCCAGGGATTTCTCTAGGTATTCCGTCATGGATTCCTCCCGATATTCCTTCAATGAACTTCTCCTCTAGGCATTCCTGATGGGGTTACATTAGAAATTTCTGCAGGAAATAATCCAGAACTTTTCAGAATTTTTCTAGAGATTTTTCCAGAAATTTCTATTGGGATTCTATCATGAGTTCCTGGTGCGGGTATTCAAGACAATGTTCGTGATTTCTGGTTGGGATTCCTCAAGAAAATCATGCAGTGATTCTTCCAGCAATTTTTCCTAGAAGTTCAAGAATTTCTATCAGGTATCAGTAGGTCGGCTCTAGAGGCACGTTCTCCTCCATTTGGGAAATTTGTGCCATCGCCATGAACACGAGCCTATTCATCATTTACCTGACGGAGAAGGGAAGGAAAAAGGATAGGAAATGGGAAAGGACAGGTAAGGGAATAGGATCGTCATACTCGCAAAAGCGTACCACAATGGGTTCACATAGCGTCCTGAAAAGGACACTGTAATAACGCATAAGCGTGCCACAATGGGTTCGAACAGCGCCCTGAGAAGGGCACTGTGATAATGCATAAAGCGTAAAGAGAGCCTATAGCTCTTTACCACAGCGGGTCAAGAACAACAGAACGTCCTGAAGATTCAGGTTTCTGAAGTCAGTTTCACTTAATAAGTGTTTCCCGAGTACTCGGAAACGCAATTGCGCAAAAGCTGGACAGTTACATATTAAATGATACGAAGTTCCATAATCGGATTCACAGCTATCACATGCAAATGAATCAGCTTGCTGAATATTCGCCATGTGATAACTGAGTCGGCAGTGGCCAGTCAATGCTTTGACCAGCATGCTGCAATTCTGCTTTGACAGATTTGTTAGATACTTTGCCACCCCTAGAGATGGCTCAGTACAATACAATTTTGTTTGACGACATGACTCCAAACTATTCCAGTATTGTTTGTGCTGAGTGGCAGCCCAGGTGTCAATCTGAAGCTTCACCCAACACTTGGATACCGGAATAGCTGGCTCAGGGCCAATGAAGTCATGTGATGCTCCAGTGCGAGCTAACTCATCAGCCAATTCATTTCCAGCGATGGAAGAATGGCCAGGTACCCATACAAGGTGAACAGCGTTTGCTGAATTCAGCTCCTCAATTTGAGTTCGACAAGCGATAACTATCTTCGACCTGGAGTTGGCCGAAGCAAGTGCTTTAATAGCAGCCTGGCTATCTGAACAGAAGTATATTACTTTGCCCATTACGTGCTGCTGAAGTGCTGATTGCACTCCGCACATAAGAGCAAAGATTTCGGCCTGAAAAACGGTGCAGTGTCTGCCAAGTGAATAAGACTGATACAGCCTTAACTCACGAGAATAAACACCAGCACCTGCTCGACCTTCTAGAAGGGAGCCATCAGTGTAACATACGATGCCGTCTGAAATACTTCTCTCCAGATAACCAGATGTCCACTCTTCCCGGGAAGGGAATTTCGTGGAAAATGTCCTATATGGAAAATTACAAGCAATTGTAAGATCACTTGGAGCAAGGACAACTTTGTCCCAATTCACCAAAAGTGGAAACAACGAGGTGTGTGTTGAACTGCGGTTCACAGGAGTTTCCTCTAGTAAACCGAGTACCCATAGACGGTAAGTGCAAGAAAGTGCTTCTTGTTTGAGATGAATGTGTAGTGGGACAACGTCAAAGAGAACTTCGAGCGCTGCCGTGGGAGTTGAAGAGAACGCTCCAGACATCGCCATTAAGCACATCCTTTGGAGATGGCCTAACTTTGATTGGACCGTTCTCACTTCGCCCTTTTGCCACCACACAAGACATCCATAGGCCAATATTGGCCGAACAACAGTTGTGTAGATCCATTTGATATACTTGGGTTTTAGACCCCAAGTTGTACCAAAGGTTCGCCGGCATTGCCCGAAGGCCATACAAGCTTTCTTGATTCTGAACTCAACATGAGGTGTCCAGGAAAGCTTGGAATCAAGAATGACTCCAACGTACTTTACCTGTTCAGTCACATTGATTTCAGAATCAAAGAGACGTAAAGTTCGAACACCATTACGGTTTCGCTTTTCCGTGAAAAGAACAATAGATGTTTTACTCGGATTTACCGAAAGGCCATATTGGCGACACCAACCCTCAACTACCTGAAGAGCGTTTTGCATCAGGTCGAAAAGGGTGCTGATGCACATACCGACTAACAATGTTAGGTAGTCGTCGGCAAAACCATAAGTAGGAAAACCGCTATTATTGAGTTGCCTCAATAGCGTATCTGCTACGAGATTCCATAAAAGTGGTGATAAGACTCCCCCTTGGGGGCATCCACAAACACTCAATTTCCTAATCGCCGCTTGACGCAATGTCGAGAAGAGATGTCGGTTTTTGAGCATTTGGTGAATCCAATTGGAAATCATTGGAGATATACCATGACCCCGTGCGGCTTCCAATATGGCATCGAAAGGCACGTTGTCAAAGGCACCCTCGATATCTAAGAAAACACCCAAGCAGGATTGCTTTTGAGCGAATGCCTTCTCGATATCGTAAACAACTTTGTGTAAAAGAGTCACAGTGGACTTTCCAGATTGGTAAGCATGTTGGTTCACATGAAGAGGCACATTGGCCAGATAAACATCACGGATGTGATGATCCACAATGCGTTCTAAGCATTTCAGAAGAAAAGAGGTCAAACTGATAGGTCTGAAGCTCTTTGCTTCTTCATACGACGCGCGACCCACTTTCGGAATAAACTTCACAGTAATATCCCGCCAGGATTTGGGAATATACCCTGTAGCAAAACTGCAAACAAGTAGTTGTTTCAAAACATGTTTGAAATGATCAAATCCCTTCTGAAGCAAAATAGGATAAATCCCATCTGCCCCAGGAGATTTGAAAGGAGCAAAGCTATTAAGTGCCCATTCAATCGATTCTAAAGTTATGATACTCCGAGCCGAAGCTAAAGAATCATAACTACAAGAAAAGACATCAGGTTCATCCGAAGATGTAATATCCACACATCCGGGGAAGTGTGTACTGAATAAACATTCTAAAACTTCCTCATCAGAGGAAGTGAAATCACCATTTGGCAAACGAAGTTTGTTCACTTGAAAATCCTTAGATTTTGCAAGGATTTTGTTCAATCGACTGGCTTCACTCAGACTGGAAACATTTGTACAAAGATTTTTCCAGCCGGATCGTTCGGCAGACCGAAGAGCTTTCTGGTAGGCCTTGCGAGCCGACCTGAAAGCCTCCGATCCAGCCGAACGTCGTCTGTTCCAACTCTTTCTACATTGTTTCCTGAGCTTCGCCAGATCGGAGTTCCACCAAGGGGTTCCTCTTGTGGTCTTCACCGACCGCAGAGGGCAGGCTTCTTCAAAAGCTTCCATGATGAAGGCCGTTGTAGTATCAACGGCATCATCTAAATCACTTGGAGTGTCAATTGACGGTGAGTATCCATGAAATTTGGCTGCAACCAAATCGGTAAAGAGATCCCAGTTGGTTGACCGGGGATTCCTGAAACGCAAAGTTTGCGAAGTAAAATTCACATGTTCAAACAAGATGTAACGATGATCAGATAAAGATTCTTCATCTGACACATGCCAATTGGTCAGCTCATGACTAATTCTGCTAGAGCAAAGCGTTATGTCTAACACTTCCTCTCTACCAGATACCATGAAGGTTGGGCGGTTGCCTATGTTAAGTAATCCAAGATCTGTACTACTCAAGTATTCCATCAAACTGGAGCCTCTCAAATTGATGTCTGAGCTGCCCCATATTATATGGTGAGCATTAGCATCACTACCAACAATTAGCGGAAGGCCTTTTGAAGTGCAGTATGCAATGACTTGCTTGAAAGCATCCGTAGGGGATGGTTCATCATGCGGTAAATAAACCGAACAATAAACGTATTTCCTGTTGAGGTTTCCAAAAATATTTGCTCCTGCGATTTATTCAGGAACTCCTCCAAAAATTCCTCTATCGATTCTTCCAGGGATTTCTCTAGGTATTCCGTCATGGATTCCTCCCGATATTCCTTCAATGAACTTCTCCTCTAGGCATTCCTGATGGGGTTACATTAGAAATTTCTGCAGGAAATAATCCAGAACTTTTCAGAATTTTTCTAGAGATTTTTCCAGAAATTTCTATTGGGATTCTATCATGAGTTCCTGGTGCGGGTATTCAAGACAATGTTCGTGATTTCTGGTTGGGATTCCTCAAGAAAATCATGCAGTGATTCTTCCAGCAATTTTTCCTAGAAGTTCAAGAATTTCTAACTGTAATACCATCAGGAATTCTACTAGAGATTCCTCTGGAGATTTTTTCAAGTATTTTTGCTGTGATTCTTCCGGGCAATCTTCCTGTGATTTTCCAGAAATACCTTCGGTGATTTCTTCAAGGATTTATCCAGGACTTCCTACTGAGACTTTATCCAGGAGTTCTTCAAGAAATTCCTAATGGGATTTGTCCAGGAACTTCAATTGGCCTTCCTCCATAAATTCCAGCTGGGATTCCTGAAGCAACTCCTATTAGAACTCCTCCAGAAATTCTAATTGTGGGGCTTCCAGGATTTTTTAGGGATTTCTCCTGGCATACTTAAGTTTTTCCAGGTTGTTCTTCAAAGACACTTTAAAAAAATCAATTTCTTTAGAAAATTCTTAAGTTATTTCTTCAATAATTTATCCAGCATTTTTTAAATTCTACTGTGGTACATTCAGATATTTCTCCAGGGATAACTTCAATATC
The DNA here is from genome assembly GCF_035046485.1 of Aedes albopictus. Lineage (NCBI taxonomy): Eukaryota > Metazoa > Arthropoda > Insecta > Diptera > Culicidae > Aedes > Aedes albopictus. The sequence continues at coordinate 189,872,199 of NC_085137.1, read as the reverse complement.
TGCAATATTTTTGGGAAATCTTCCTGAGATTCCTCTAGAAATGCCTCCTGCGATTTCCTCAGGGACTCTTCCAGAGATTCCTTCATAATATCTCTACAGATTTAAGGAATTTCTCTCATGATTCCCCCGGTAAGCTTTATGGGGATTCTCTAATAATTCATGTAGAGATTGCTTCAGCAATTCCTACTAATATTTCCCCATAAATTCCTTCAAGATCTCTTGGTGATTCCACTGAGAACATTTTCAGAGATTATATTCAGGAAATTCGGCTGAGATCCCTCAAATAATTTGAACGGTGGTTTTACCAGCAATTCCTCCTAGGACTTCTTCATGATGAGCAGAGGTGTTACTACAGCAATGGTTTATTGGCAAAAAAGGACGATACATGGAATGGGAGGGTATTTATAGTCTAGTAACAATTATCAAAGCCTACTAACTAATTAACCTAAGGTTTGCTTCTCAACACCCCCTCTCAAACCTAGCGCCTGGCGATGCTTCTTGAAAACATCCGTCGGTAGGCCTTTGGTGAGTAGATCCGCAACTTGTTTTCCGGTTGGAATATATTGCACTTCGATTTCGTGTTCTTCAATGCGTTCTCGTACAAAGTTATAGCGAATATCGATGTGCTTGAGCCGTTTCTGATCCCTTGGTTCCTTGGCTATTTGGATACAGGACTGGTTGTCCTCGAAGATGACTACTGGTGAATCCGGGTCCACTCCGAATTCCGTAGCCAGATTACGAAGCCAAATTGCTTCACATGCCGCTTGGCTCAGCGACACGTATTCCACCTCGGTTGAGGATAATGATACCGTTGACTGCTTTCGCGTAACCCAGGTTACAGTGTTGTCGAATATCTTGAAACAGAAACCCGATGTGGATCTCCTATCGTTTACATCGCTGCCCCAATCTGCATCCGCGTAGCCGATTAGTGGATCGTTCTTGCTGCGACTGTAGACGAGTGAGAAGTCCTTCGTCCCTTGTAGATACCGCACGACTCGTTTCAGGGCCTTCCAGTGTTCTTCGGTTGATGCATTCTGGAAGCGGCTGAGGAGATTTACTGCCGCACATATATCCGGACGAGATGACAGCATGAGGTACGTGAGACAACCCGTTAGCTCACGGTAGGGACACTTCCATGGTTCCTGGCCATCTTGTAGTTGGACCAGCTTGGTGCTTGGCTCCAGTGGGGTCGAAACCGGTTTGCATGATTCCATTCCGAAACGCTTCAAGAGATCAAGCACATATTTAGTTTGATTGATGCTTAACGTACCTTCCTTTCTATTGTGTTCAATCCGCAGGCCCAGAAAATGGTTTAGCTCTTGAAGGTCAACCATATCGAATTCTGCTGCCAACATCCTCTTGATTCGTTCCAGTTCTTCCAACGAGTCCGACGCCAGAATAATATCGTCCACATAGAGGACGACGTAGACTTGAACCTTTTTCCTCGTGAACGTGTAGAGACAGCTATCATATTTTGATCGTTGGAAACCAAGCTTCACCATAAACTTGTGGAACCTATCATTCCAGCTCCGAGAGGCCTGCTTCAATCCGTACAGCGATTTGTTGAGTTTGCAGACTTTTTTCCCCCTCTCAAATCCTGGCGGTTGCTTCATAAAAACCGTTTCCTGCAGGTCCCCGTTCAAAAACGCCGTTCGTACATCCATTTGGTGTAGATGCAGTTTCCGCTGGACAGCAACAGACAGTAACGTTCGAACTGTGCTCATCCGAACCACCGGAGCGTAGGTTTCTTGGTAGTCCAGTCCGTACCGTTGAGAGCACCCCTTCGCAACTAGCCGCGCCTTGTATCTGCTTACCGTATCATCGTCGTTGTACTTGATCTTGAAGACCCACTTACATGGCATCGCACGACAGCCATCCGGCAGGTCCACCAAGTCCCAGGTGCGGTTCTCCTCCAGGGATTTGAGTTCGTCGTTGATCGCCAGTTGCCTTGCCAGTTGCCATTCTGGCCAGTCGTCTCGTTTCTTCGCTTCGTCGATGGTCTCCGGGAGATTCTGGATGTAGCTTTCGGCATTCAACGCAAACGCTCCATACAGGTGATAGTCGGAAAACTTTTCCGGCTGCTTCCGCTTCCTGTCGGTTCGTCGTACTGCTTTGGCTTCTTCCACTTCCTCATTTTCATCCTCTGACAGCGATTCGAAAACTTCATTCTCTTCTTCGGACGCCCTTGCTTCTTCTTCAATTTCATTTCCGGCTGGTTCCGGTTCCTGTTCCACATCCGAAACAAGATGGTCCTCCGTGTAGACGGGAGCTAACTTGGGCTTCGATTCTTCAACCAAGACGTCTCGAGAAACGACAACTTTCCGCTTTTCTGGATCCCACAGTCTGTAGCCGTTCACAGCATAACCGACGAAATAACACACCTTGCTTTTGTCGTCCAGCTTCCTTCTCTTCTCCTTCGGGATGTGGGTGTACGCCTTGCTGCCAAACACACGCATTTTAGACACATTTGGCTTATGTCCATACCATTTCTCGAAGGGGGTTACCGATTCCTGCAACGCTGACGTGGGACTTCGGTTAATCACGTATACCGCAGCCTGCACCGCTTCGTTCCACATGTGCCGTTTGAATCCAGAGTCGTCCAACATCGCACGGGATCGTTCCATGATGGTGCGATTCATGCGCTCCGCAACACCATTTTGCTGTGGTGTATAGGGCGCGGTAGTCTCCATCACAATCCCCTTGGTTTCGCAGAATTTGGTGAAATCTTCATTGACGTACTCACCACCGTTGTCGCAGCGTATCCGTGCTATCCTGCGCTCGAAATGTGCTTCTGCCATCGCCGAGTATTTCTTGAACATCTCCAGAACGTCACTCTTCGCCTTTATCACGTACACCGCCGTGAAGTGGGTGAAATCGTCGATGAAGTTCACGAACATTTTTCCTCCATCCCAAGCGGCTGGCTTGAATGGCCCGCAAACGTCGGTGTGTACCAACTCCATCGGACGACTAGATCTAGCTCGTGGTGTGTCAGAAAATGGCAATCTCACCTGTTTCGCTTTCATGCAGGATTCACAAATTTCGTTTGCTTCCAGATTCTTCCCGACGTCCAAGCCTTCCACCATGTTGCAACGAACCAGTTTTGCCAGGCCGGAATTGCCGATATGGCCGTATCGCCGATGCCACAGAACCCGCCGTGCTCCGGAATCAGCAGCTAGAGCCGACTCGCTTGATGGAATCAACTCAACATTCAGTTCGTACAGCTTGGTCCTCCTCGTAGCTGTGCAGACTCGTGAACCATCTGCTCTCGTGATGCTTGCTTCGTCGCGTGTGAATGTGGTGCGCATACCTCGTTCGCCAATTTTCTTGACAGAGAACAGGTTCAGGGTCAAATTCGGAACGTACAGAACATCGTAGACGACGCACCGCAGTTGTTTGTCATCCACCGTTGCAAGCATCCTCACCTCTCCAGCATATTCACTCACCAGCTGTTGTCCTGACTTCGCTACTGTGATGACCACGGGGCGCTTGGACGCTACTGTGATGACCACGATGGACGTTGAACATGTACTCACTATTTCCAACCATGTGTTCTGATGCACCACTATCGAGAATCCAGCGAAATTTTCCGTTGCTCGTGCTCTTCGAGTCGTCGGTGCCCACAAATGCAACATCGTGCTGCGTGTCCGCAGCATTGGCCTTCTCCTTTGGCTTCTTCTTCTGCTTTGCCGGCGATTTTCCTGTGCCACAATCCTGCTTGCGACCGCTTCCCGGGCAGTCCACTCGTTTGTGTCCTGGTTTGCCGCATGCATAACAGTTGAAGCCGAATTTTCCAGGTTTTCCAGCAAACGCCGTGCCGGATTCCGAACGCACTTCAACCAGCTGCCGCTTGATACCTTCATTCAGCAACCTTGTCTTCACAAATTCCAGCGAGCACTGTTCCACTGGCAAGGTTTCCAGCACTGTTATCAGCTGGTCGTAGGACTTCGGCATCGATTGCAGCAAGTTGAATACGATCACCTTCTCGTCGAACTTGACTCCAGCTGACTCCAAATCTCGAACGTTCTTCTTGAAGGCAACAACGTGTTCCTGCAGGGGGCGAGATTCGTCATACCGCAATACCGACATTTGCTTCAGCAGGTAGAAAATGCCGGCGACACCTTTCTTCTCGAAGAGTCGCTCCAACGTGGACCAGATTTCCTTGGGCGACGTTTTCCCCTTGATGAAATCCAAATGCGAATCCGCGATCTTGTGGATGATTATGGATTTGCACTTTGCGTCTTGCTGCCTTCGTTTTTCACGTTTTTGCTCCTTCTGGGTCTTGACCACGGCGGTGTCCGTCTCTTCGTCCGCGTAGAAATCTTCCTCTTCCAAGCTCTTCCGGATGCAGTGCACCAGTCCCAATTCTTCCAGGTAGGCTTCCATCCTAAAACTCCAGTTTGAGAAGTTGGCTCCATCGAAGAGGTACACCCGTTGGATTCTTTCTTCGTCCATTCCGCTTCCGATTGTCCGAATCGCACTTCCGAAACCGAACTTACTTCGAAACGACACCTGTACCGAATTTTCACCTTGCTCGTGAAAATTTTCTTCTTGGCCTTGACTACTCCAAACAAACCAAAGTTTCTATGGATATCACGTGCTTTGGGCCGATAACCTGATGAACAGAGGTGTTACTACAGCAATGGTTTATTGGCAAAAAAGGACGATACATGGAATGGGAGGGTATTTATAGTCTAGTAACAATTATCAAAGCCTACTAACTAATTAACCTAAGGTTTGCTTCTCAACACTTCAGAAATTCTCACTGTAACACGTTCAGGAGTTCTTCTTGGGATTTCTAGGAATTCTAGGGATCCTCAAAGAATTCCCACAGAAACTCCTCTTGGCCTTCTTCCAAGGATTCCTAAAACACCTCCTCCTGCGATTTTTCCAGAAATTCCTCCTCCAGAAATTCTAACTACGGTACCTCCAGAAATTCTTGTGATTCCTATAAAAATTTACCCTAGCATTATGTCAACAACTCCTTCAGCGATTTCTTCAAGGCCTTCTTTATGGATTTCTGCATAATACCTCAACCGGTACCTTGAAGTCCCAGCTCTAGGTATTCCTCCAGCAATTCCTCCTAGGAATTCTGCTGAAATTTCCACAATGTATCACAATGAATCCTTCTAATAATTCCTGCAAATATTTTTTCTGAGATTCTTCCAGAAGTTCCTCCGGTGATTCAACCAGAAAAATTTCATCCAAGAATTCCCTCATGCTCATACATTTCTCAAGGGATTCCTCCATGAACACCTTTGGGGCTTCCTCCAGGAATTCCAGCTGGATTCCTCAAGCAATTCCTGCTCTGGTTCTTCCAGCGATTCTTCCTAGGACTCCTCCAGAAATTCTTACTGAAATACCTTCCATATTTATTCAATGAATTTTTCTTGCTGGGAAGTTTAAAGCCTATCTTTTTAAGATTCTTCCAGAAGTCCCTTCGGTGATTCCTCAAGGAATTCCTTCAGAAATTCTAAGCGATTTCTTCTGTGATTCTTTCATGGTGGCCTCCTCCAAAATTCTTTCTGTTTACCTGCGAAAATTCCTCCTGGCAATCTTTCTGGGGTTCGTCCCATATTTCTCTTTCTGGGATTCTACCTGTAGACAACAAGGTAGATAACTGCGGAAGTTCTCATAGCGTACATCAATTGAGGAGCAGGCTTTATCCCAATTGGGACATTACACAACAACAACAAAAAACAATGAGAAAGATGAGGTGATTGAATATGTAGTTCAATGACGTTTTTTTTCGGGGTTTTGAAAAGCCAAGAAGCCTAATACAATATGATGATTGTTTTTCAACCTACTTTAAACGAGCGTGCTAATTAATAGATCACCTACATCCGTCTCGTTTTCCGCTAAAGGTGTCATCTGGCTAAGAACCCTCTTATAGCAAAGTCGCTCGGTCAATTGGAAGCAATTAAGCCATTTTGGGTCTCACTTTAAACAAACACCGCCAGGCTAAGCCGGTTAAAGATCAAACCCAACCACGGCTTCGGTTCCGACGAGAATGCGGCGTCGTGCCAGCCTTGTGAGATAATGATGCTGCATACACCATTTTCGACTATAAGGCGGTTTTATCATACATGACTCATCGAATTCATTTCATAGGTACTTTATTCGAGTTCAGTCCCCTAATAGGCTAGACTAACAGACATATCAGTCCATTATTTCACCTGAACTGCCAGATACGCACCGCTAAATGCCACTATAGGGCCGGAGGAATACATAATCACCGGAATACGTCCAACTCATTATGTATTCATCGACTGCCGGACAGGTGGACGATGCACACGCCCTACTTGCACTGGCTTCCAGGGCCCTGAATGTCAAGGTTGCTTATTGCCACCAGCAGACAGTCAAAGGAGGAAAGAACGTGGAAAAACATCTGTCTCGAACGGTCGTCGTCTGAGTGATGAATATACAATGTGATGTCTACATTAAAAAGATCGATATGCGCGGAAGACTGTAACTCTTCACTAACCAAACCGGGTGGTTCTCGGAACAGCTGGTTGTTTGGCCTCGTTGTTGTTGTCATGTACCAGTAGCGGGGGACACTATTCTGCTCGGTGATCTGTTAACACGACCCGGGCTGGAATGCTGCTTCTGCCTTATAAGTACTTGTAAGTAGAGTACAGCAACCAAGCGCATACGCAAAAGGTGCGCAAACAAGTTTTCTGCATTTCCCATTGAGGAGGCCTCTGCGAACGGCGGCGAGCGGAAACACCGTTGATTTGTTGTTGAGTAAGAAACGTTGTAAACTGCCAAACTGAACGGGATCTTCCATCGTGTTCTACGTGTGAGACGTCGTCAACAATGAGCCATTTATAATTAATCACGTCATAAAACTGTAAACTTGCACGAGCTGCATCCCGGCCTTATGGGCCCGGGTGTAAGCTACTGCTACCAGTTTTGCATCTCCATCAAGTCACGCGAAAAATAATACACTGGAAGAAATGCTCAAATAGGTTCTGGTTTTTTATAAAGATTGTTTTTATTCTTCAACCACTTAGGGTAAATGTACCAATAGTGGTGCTATTAGTAGCTCCTTGTATTAAAATAATTGAATAAAATTGATAAAACCACAAAATTAAAAGTCTGAAAACGATTGTTTATTTCAGCTTTTGCGAATAAATCACTTGTATCAACTATAGGTACACGGTTCATATTATGGAGGTAAAATTTAACATTGGTTCCTATAGTGGCGCATCCCATTGAATTCTTATGGGACCCACCACTATAGGAACACTACCACCACTATAGGTGCAAAGGAGCAAAAAAAAGGAAAATAATTGTTTAAAATAGGTTTTTCCTATTTTCCTGAACATAAAACAGCCCCGTAACGTGGGTAGATCACCTTAGAATGGTGCGTTGCGGCGTAAGATCTACCATCACATCAAATTTTGATCTTGTTAATGTTTTCATGCCTAAAGTGGCCGATCAGTGGTGAGCAGACATTCCTGGATCAAGATTTGATGTGCTTTTTTAACGTTTTGTAATCCACATTTTATTTCAAGAGTAATCAGGTAAATGTTTTGTTTATAAATGTTTATAAATAACAAAACATACACAACATACTGACATACATTACATATACATATCTCATCATATATTGGGAAAGGGAGGGACCATCAGGGCACCCGATTGAAACAATTTAGACAGGAGCTTTTGGAACTGCCTCCTCCTTGTTGTTAACATTTCGTGGATTGAGGGCGGGCTCTTCGATCCCATTTATTGGGAGTATTCTGTCAATCGAGGGCTTGATTTTGCAGTTGTTCGTGAGAACTTTCTTCTGGAAGGAGATTCTTTTCCCCTGACGCGGGTTTCGCGCAAGTGTCTCTGCTTGCGGGTCCGCACAACCCTTTTTGGCCCTTCATACAGGAGAATGACTGACCACTAACAACAGCACAATCTTGATCAAATCGCTTTTCAGATTATTCCAGTGCTATAGGCAGCTGCCTTGCTACAATAGATGGTAGAACAATATCATCATCATCATATCATTTTCCTGAACACAAAACAGAATACAATTGTTATGTAATTGTTATTATTTAGGTATGATGCATCTTTTAAGAATGTCATTTGCAAGCCTTTTGGTCGAAATAGTGCTAAATTGCCACTACCACCACTATTGGTACTACCTCTACTAAGGGAGCTTTTACCCTAACCTAATTTACAGTTCTTTTGTTATTTCGAAGTAATTGTCTTTGCACTGCTGTCACTTTTCTACCCTGTCCACGGTAGAATGACGAGCACGAGGATGTTGATGTGTGGCTCTTGTTCATTTTCCAGTCCCATTGAGGGTCCATTATGAGTTGCCGTTAGCCGATATCCAAATTTCCGGGTCTGTTAGAGCATATTCTCAGAAGAGGCTCAGGTGCATAATGAATCAACTGAATAATTGATTGGGAGTGGTCAACATTCTCACTGTGCACGCTTCAATAAACTAACGAATTTACAGTATACAAGTAAACTTAGATTAGAAGAGCTTGAGCTTGAATTTGATTGACCGCCCGTAGATGCTTTTCCAGTATCGTTGGGGTCTTCTATTTTTAGGCGATAATGGCGCCTGTCACGTCAAGTTGCAGGTCAATGTATGTGGGGGAGGGGAAGGAAGTGATGATTGCAATCGTTTGTATTCACATCAGATCAAATATACCTCTGCGTCTGCACAAACTCATGCGGATGTGGGAGCGTTGGTGGGATATGGTTAGCAGAGGGTTCACACATTGGTGCGTGGATGCCAGGCGTAAGGTGATAGATTAGTGCGATTATTACTATAAAAGCTAAAGCGGCACATTTCGCTAGATTACGTAATTTCTAGGTGTTATCTGATAGATTAACACTGTGCTGTGAAAATTAGAAGGAAGGAAAATGGCTTTTCAACCGTTTCTGGTTCTAGCGATGGCTATGAACATATGAATACACATAAGTTGTATATATAGAGAGGATAGTATAGAGAAAGTGGATAGAAAGATACAAAGTAGAAGGAAATGGACGGGCCAGGGATTGTACCCAGGACCTTCTGCATATGAATCAGAAGCGGTAGCCACTAGACCACCAAGCTCGTCCAAAGTAAACTTATTTAAATTAGAAGAACACATTTTATGAATATTACAGTTGCGAGTGACGATGACTTTTCCATTTCAAGGGGAGAATAGCACCCATCACATCATATTGAAAGTCAGATGGGAAAGGAGAGGAAATGCAAGTATTGGAGTATTTTAAGAATTACTGTTTGGCATAGGTTCACGCGGGTGCGTGGACGCCGTTCGGTATCAGGTATCAGAAGGCCGTCTACTAGACAAAAACTACACATAAATTTCAATTGATTTCTTGTAAACAAATGTGACTTAAATTCCCCCAACTAAGCATTTCCCATATAATACGTGACTCATTTTTTTTTTCAGTGTATGTAATATATTTTACCGCGGTTGTGGTTATGGAAAATTCCCAGACCAAAGCGCATGAATTAAATCAAAATTAATAGTCAGTCACTTTCGGATGGAAAGCACCTATCGTCAACCGTGCCTCAGAAGAAATTACAATTTATATCCATGAGATTGCACTGCCTCCTGTTGAGCCAGCTGTCGATTCACGTGAAAATACCTACTCTAATTTCCTTTTTTTTTTCGGTCGTAGTTTTAGCCAGTGCATCAAAAACCACCACACTGGAACATAACCCGCGCCGCGCCGGCACTCGATGTGCTTGGTGTGTGATAATTTCATGCTTTAATTATAACCACGTTATAATGCTCATCATGGCACAGCACGGGTAGTGGCGCCGAACGATGCTGCTGCTGCTGCTGTTGCTGATTGCCACAGTTTCGGTGGTTAATTTCCCACATTTATTACCACAACACTCAACGAGCACGATGGGACCCGACCTGCCCACACGAAGCCAGTAAGAGAGTGAAAGAGAGTACAGTTAGCTTTCCAGGGGGGTTTGCTACGACCTGAGTTATTCAATTTTTCAGTTCGGTGCAGCGACCTACTGATCCAGATGGCTTAGGCCAGGGGTTTTCCGATCGGGCACCAAGTGCACCGCGAAGCTGTGACAAGTGTACTGCAGCACTTCAGATAATTCTTGCAGATTCAAATGCATTATGCCCAATCTACAAGAAAGGGCACAGAATGGAGTGTGCCAATTACATAGGGATTACACTTTTAAATTCGGCGTATAAGATACTTTCGCGTGTCCTGTTCAACAGACTGCGTCCTCTTGAGAAGTCCTTCGTCGGTGAATACCAAGCTGGTTTTCGTGAGGGCCGATCACGATGGATCAAATGTTTATCCTGCGGATGATCCTAGATAAATTTCGGGAATATAACTTGCAGACACACCATTTGTTCATTGATTTTAACCTTCATCCAGTCAACGTACATTTTCCACCTTCAGAAAAGCACAAAAAATGTCATAACTTTTTTGTTTTTCGATGGATTTTGATGAAATTTTCACAACTTCCCGAAAAACTCTTCTAGTTTATGATGCCGGGGACATGGGTGCCTGGTCCACATGGTTCCGGAGTTATTCCGGATTGTCTTGGGGTACCAAAATTGGCCACATACTTTGCGCAACGTATATCTCAAGATCCCGATGAGATAGAAGTATAGTGTCTTCGGCGAATTTGTTCAGCAGGTTAAGAACTAACTGACAACGGCGACTTTGGTTCGCGATTCGGCCGCTAGGCGGCGCCAGTGTCAAAAATGTGCAAACCCTCATATCTCTGAAACCTAATAAGATAGAATGATGCTGTCTTCGGCAAAGTTCTTCAGCAAGGTCAGAACTATCTGATAGTAAAGCCTTTGGTTTGGGATTTATCCGCTAGGTGGCGCATTGTGTCTGAAAAATTCAAACACGTTTATCTCGATACCCTAATGAGGTACAAGCATGCGGTTTTCAGTTGCAAGTTGTTCTGCAGGCTAAGAACTATTTGGCAATGGCGTCTTTGGTTCGAGAATCGTCCGCTAGGTGGCGCCAGGGTAAAAAAATTTCAAGCTTTTATATCAGAATCCTGATAAGATAGAATGATGCCGTCTTCAACAAAGTTCTTCAGCAAGCTGAAAACTGTCTGATAGTTGAGTCTTTAATTCGTGATATATTCGCTACACCGACTTCGACCCCTAGCAGACAAATTTTGTCACCCCACAATATTGCTCCGTTTTTTCTACAGGAACTCTTCCGGGATTTTTTCCAGGAATTTCTCCGGGAATTTCTCTAGGAACTCCTCTGGAAATGTCTCCGAGAATTCTTCCGCATTTTTTTTCCAGGATTTCCTCTAGGAACCACATCAGGAATTTCAGTGGAGATACCTACAGGAATTCCTTCGGTAATTTCTCCAGGAATCCTATAGGAATTCCTCCGGATTTCCCCAGAGAATACCTCCATGAGTTCCTCCGGGAATTACTTCATGAACTGATCCGGGATTTTGCTCCGGAATTCTTTCAAGAATTTCTCCGGGCTGGATTTCTTAGAGAATTTTTCTAGGAGTTCCTCCAGGAATACCTCCGGGAATGTCTCCGGAAATTTCTTCGGAAATTTCTTCAGAAATTGTTCGGGAAATCCTCCAGAAATTCTTCCAGGAATTCCTCCGGGACTTTCTTCAGGAAAACTTTCAGGAAGTCTTCCGTGACTGCTTTTTTAAGAAAAGCCTCTGAGAATTTCTCCAGGAATTCCTCTGGGAATTTCTCTAGGAATTCCTCCTTTGTTTTCTTCAGGAATTCCGCCGGGAATTTATTCGGGAATTCCTCCGGGAATGTTCCTGGAAATTCTTCCTGGAATTTCTCCAGAAATTCCACTAGGAATTTCTTCAGGAAATCTTTCCAAAATTTTTCCTGTAATTCCACTATGAATTTCTTTACGATTCCCTCCAGGAGTTTCTGCGGGAATTCTTCTAAGACTCAGCAATTCCTCCGGTGATTCCTTCAGTAATTTCTCCAGGACTTTTTTCGGCATTATTTCCAGGGATTATTTCGGGTATTTCCCCAGGAATTCCTCCTGGAATTCCCGCAAGGGATTCCTCCAGAGAATCTTCCAGGAATTTCCTTCGGGGGATTTCCCTTCGGGGAACGAGGATTCCATGAAGAATTTTCCAGAGGAATTGCTGGAGAAATCACCGGAGGAATTCATAGAGAAATTTCCTGAGGAATTCCTGCCGGAAATTCTACAGTGATTCTTCAAGGAATACTTGGTGAAATTCCCAGAAGATTTCCTGAGAAAATCCCGAAAATTTCCTTTAAAAATTCTCGGAGGAATTTCAGAAGAGTCCCGGAGGAATTTCAGAAGAGTCCCCGGAGGAATTCCTGAAAGAATTCCTGGAGGATTTTCTGGAAGATTTCCAGAAGAAATCCCCAAAACAATTCCTTGATGATTTCCTGGAAAAATTCCCGGAGACATTCTCGGAGGAATTCCTGGAGAAATTCCCGGAGAAATTACAGGATAAATTCCCTGAGGTATTCGTAAAGGAAGTCCTAGAAGAATTCCGGGAGAAATTCTCGAGGGTTTTGTGAGAAAAAAAAATCACGGAAGACTTCCTGAAGAACTTTTTCTTGAAAAAAAAAAACCGACAGTTTTCCCCAGAAAATTCCCGGATATATTCCTGGAGAAACTCCTGGAAAAATTCCAGGAGAAATTCCTGGAGAAGTTTTTGGAGGAATTCCTATAGAACACCCCGGAGGAATTCCTGAAGAAATTCCCGGAGGAGTTCGTGGAGGAATTCCCGGAGGCATTCATGGACAAATTCTTGGGAAAATTATCCGTGAATATTCCGGCGAAAATCTTGGAAAAAAAGTCCGGAACAATTCCTGGAAAAAATCCCAGAATAATTCATGCAGATATTTCCGAAGGAATTCCTGAAGGAGTTCCTGATGGGAGTCCCAGATGAAATCCTGGGGAAATTTCCGGAGGAATTCCTGGAGGATTTTCTAGAGGATTTCCCGGAAAAACTTCTGGAGAATGTCCTAGTTCCTAGTAGAATTCCCGGAAGATATTCCTGGAGACAGTTCTTGAGGAATTCCCAGTGGAATTCTTGGAAAAATTCCTGGCAAAATTCCCCGAAGAATTCCTGTAGAAATTCCCGGAGACATTCCCGGAAGAAAAAACGGAGCAAATAAAACAATATTGTAGGGCGACAAAATTTGTCTGCAGAGGGCCAAAGACGGTGTTAAAGAATTGCCTCTTGTACCACCGTACTCGACCGTCTACTATCCATTTGGCCTCTTAGCTTGCTGAACAACTATGTTGAAAATGGAATACTTCTTGTTCATTAGGGTGTTCATACAAATATTGTCTTATTACTAGACGGAACCTATCGAATAATATCAGATCCAAGGACACCAGATATGTCGTTCTTCCTCTTTCAGAACAATTTGCTGGACATTTTTCGATGGTTGAGATAAAATTGTATGAATGTTTTGATTGCTGGTGTCACCTAGCGTCGCCATTGCCGGATAGATCTCAAACTTGCCGAACAATTTTACAAAAAACACCATGCTTTTAGCTTATAACAGTAACGAGATGCACGTGTTTAAATAATATACACAAGGTACCACCTAGCGAATAAATCACGAATCAAAGACTCAACTATCAGACAGTTTTCAGCTTGCTGAAGAACTTTGTTGAAGACGGCATCATTCTATCTTATCAGGATTCTGAGATAAAAAAGTTTGAACATTTTTTACCCTGGCTCCACCTAGCGGACGATTCTCGAACCAAAGACGCCATTGCCAAATAGTTCTTAGCCTGCTGAACAACTTTGCTGAAACCCGCATACTTGTACCTCATTAGGGTATCGAGATAAACGTGTTTGAATTTTTCAGACACAATGCGCCACCTAGCGGATAAATCCCAAACCAAAGGCTTTACTATCAGATAGTTCTGACCTTGCTGAAGAATTTTGCCGAAGACAGCATCATTCTATCTTATCAGGTTTCTGAGATATGAGGGTTTGAACATTTTTGACACTGGCGCCGCCTAGCGGCTGAATCGCGAACCAAAGTCGCCGTTGCCAGTTAGTTCTTAACCTGCTGAACAAATTCGCCGAAGACACTATACTTCTATCTCATCGGGATCTTGAGATATACGTTGCGCAAAGTATGTGGCCAATTTTGGTACCCCAAGACAATCCGGAATAACTCCGGAACCATGTGGACCAGGCACCCATGTCTCCGGCATCATAAACTAGAAGAGTTTTTCGGGAAGTTGTGAAAATTTCATCAAAATCCATCGAAAAACAAAAAAGTTATGACATTTTTTGTGCTTTTCTGAAGGTGGAATATGTACGTTGGCTGGATGAAGGTTGAAGCAGCGTACGATTCAGTGAAAAGAAATGAGCTTTGGCAGGTAATGTCAGAACATGGTTTTCCGGCGAAACTAATTAGGCTGATACGCGCAACGCTGGATGGATCAAAATCAAGTATTCGCATCGCGGACGAAGTGTCTACGTCGTTTGTGACCTTGGATGGATTGAAGCAGGGGGATGCTCTTTCAAATTTATTGTTCAACATTGCACTCGAAGGAGCGATTAGGAGGTCAGGCGTGCAGAGGAATGACTCTATCATCACACGGTCGCACATGCTCCTCGGTTTTGCGGACGATATTGATCACATCGGCATCGATCGTAGCGCAGTGGAGGCAGCCCATGCTCCTCTGAAGAGAGAGACAGCGAGGATAGGCTTGACGATTAACTCTACCAAGACGAAGTACATGATAGCGGGTAGATACAGAAGCAGGCCTAGTGGTGTTAGTGCTGAGGTAGTGATTGATGAGGATGTGTTTGAAGTTGTTAAAGAATTTGTATATCTTGGAACATTTGTGACATGTGACAACGACGTTTCCCGTGAAGTGAAGGGCCTTTACGGATTGCGTAGCCAGCTTAGGTCCCATAATTTGCAAACGCAAACAAAATTCGCTCTGTATAAGGCGCTGATTCTTCCGGTTGCCCTCTTAGGTCACAAAGCGTGGACGTTAAAGGAGGTAGACCGAAAAGCTTTTGGAGTTTTTAAGCGCAAAGTTCTGCGAACAATTCTTGGTGGGAAACAAGAAAATGGAGTCTGGCGCAGACGCATGAATCACGAGTTGTACCAAGTGTACGAAGATGCGAATATTGTGAAACGTATAAAATACAGCAGACTTCAGTGGGCTGGACACGTAGTGCGAATGTCGGAAGAAAGAATAGCGAAAACAATATTTAGCAGAGAACCCGGTAGAGGTAGGCGACTTCGTGGGCGGCCGCGAACTCGCTGGCTGCACGCGGTTTAAGAAGACCTACACGTTCGGGGAAACTGGAGGAACATCGCCCAAGACCGATGAAGATGGTGCTCTACACAGCAAAGAATATGAAAGTTAAACAGCACGTAAATTGAAGATCAACTGAAATTTGCGACAGAAAAATGTAAATCATCAACATTTAACGTCAGCCGAGCAGCCCGCTGCTGGTCAGACGGCTTGTTTACAGATTTTAAAGCATATTCGCTTTAAATTTACATGCATCTGCTATAGCTCATGCCAGCCACTCTCCGTCATCAGCTAAACGAACGGCTGCTCGCAGCTGTGGCGGTTTCCCCGTTGCCTCTCTCAGTACTCTCTGCAGCAGCCGGAGCAAGTCGGGAATGCGTGAATTATGGTAGAAGCAGTTCAACTTTGACTCACTGCTTTTCAACAAGCTGAGATAGCCGAGAGAGTTCGGGCGTGCTACTCACACCCCAAGGATCTGAGTTCAATTCTCACTCGGAGCTCAATTTTTCTTTATATTTTCTGACAGATATCTGCAATGTAATTTTCAGATCGTACAAAAATTTCCATCATATATAATGGGGTCCTTTTGTTACATTCGATCCGTCATAATTTTACAGGTGTCGAACTGTGTACTATACGCTCGACGATGGAGTAAAGTTACTTTGTAGCCAACAAGGTATCAAGGCAGGAAACTGTTTAAAAAATATTAGAAATGATTATAACCAGGCACCCTTGGCAAAGAATTGAGAATAAAAATAAATTTATATGCAAAATCCCTTTCAGATATTCGTGAAGAATTATGGAACTACTCTCGAAATAAATATATTTCTACCGAGAACTCGTCATAGATATTCACAAGCATCCTACAAGGGATCTTCAATATATCTTTAATGAATTCGTTAAAAAATCTCAGAAATATTTTCATATTTCTAAGGTTTTGTTCAATGCCAGAGAAGGAATATATCACTGATCACGAAATCAGTTGACCAGGAATTCTACTTACAACATGTAATTTTCAAACGAATCTTCTTTTGAATTGACAATAACGCTCGAAAAGAATTAATCAAAAACCTTGTCAATAATATGCGAAAGTTCTAAAAGGTTATTGTTAAGAATTTTCCATAGATCTATTCAAAAATTCAGTAGAAGTCTTGGGAAAACTTCTATATAAAAAATCATACTAGAAATCAAACAGGGGCCATCGAAGCGTTTCGATGAGGTTCTCGTTATACTTGAAAACAAAATACCACTAATTCGGCAGGAATTATACTATGAATCTGTTCAGGATTTCACTCAGCATTCATTAAAATCTTGTTTGTTGTCTTGTCAAGAAAATAATTTAAGTGATCCGATAAGTATTTAATGAAAAATGCTGAACAGTGCATAAACAGTGTGACATTTATTAACGACGAAGAGTCACTCTGAAAAATATGTCAGCATTTTTGACAAATTTGAAATTACAACGTTACACAACAGAAACACGTGTTTGATGAACAAATTTAGATTTGAATTGTGAAAAGAAATCCACGTGCTCCGGTGGGAATCGAACACACGGCTCCCAATATGCTAGACGGGCGCTTCTTTCCTCCAAGCTATGCAGCAACTTCATCATCACCGTCCCCTAGGGCCAGAACTGTACTCATTTCCACTAATGTGCATAATTTGTTCTTTTTCACAATCCAAATCACCTTCGGAATAAATTAGATGAACATCTACACGTCTCTGACTTGTGTGTGAAATTTGAAAATGCTCTTTTCAAAAATGAAGAACATGTGTACCGCGTAGCGATTTTTTTTCCAAAACATGCACCGCGAGACGAAAGTTTGAAAACCCCTCGGCTAAGGCGATATTGGGTCAACTTAGCTGCCTACCTAAGTTAGTGAAAGGTTTGTGCAGCCATACCTACCTAGTGATTTTCTTCTGAGGAAAGACAATTCAAGTGACATTTACTGATTTATTATTATTACCAAAATTTGATGGCAATGACACTTTCCAACATCATTGATTAATAACTCAGAGGGCTATCAAAATACTTAGCGTTTATGATTATGAGGGGTTTTGTGGTCTAATGGTTACCCCTTTTCCTATGCATGCACACAAATCTTTAGTTTTTGATGATTAAATGAATAAAAACCGTGGAAACAAATATAACCGATGAAATATTGAAAATATCAAGTATGTAAAGCTCATTGCCTCCACAAAGCCGCATATGCCATTGCAGAGATTCTAGCCAATTGAAATTATTGCAATATAAGTAGATTAACTTCGTATTCCACTGATGCCAACGCAGTTATTCGAGTTATTCACCTCCATAAGCAATAAGCATATTCAAGCGGCAGCGACTGGTTCGAGATAAACGTAAGCCCACCGCCTTTCGTTCTAGGGCGTGAAGCCAAGCACACAAACCATCATCAGTGCGGCACGTTCTCCACACTTGATACGGTGCTGCACCGATTCAAGTAGTTGAACATTTATTGAATTTGCATGTATTAACATTCTTTATTTTTGCAGCGTTTACCTCGGAGTCGGAGTCTGTAATTACTCCACAGTAATCTTCGCTATTAGATCAATAGCAGTTTTCATGTAAGTAAATGAATATCTCAAATGGAAATCCGTATACTTTCATACACGGACAACGGTGATCTTAACCACCTAGCACACGTTCAGAACGTGTACCTTAACGGGCGGGGATTCTGACGCCACCCGACTTCGGACGGGAACACTGAAGTCACTCTCGACTCGACAACGATGATGAGCTAATCCCACGGGTTGCGGTTTGTTTTCCTATAGCATCGATCCTCCTTGCACCTCCCTGAGTGGCGCGAAATTTCAAGCCCAATTGAATATTCATACCTCGCTCGTTTAGCGTTTTCACAGCTACGCTGACCGATACGGCTATGACTGACCAGACCTTAGGGAACGTCCATAAATTACGTCACGCTTTAAGGGGGGAGGGGGGGTTCAGCAAAGTGTGACGACCCATACAAAAATTTTAGAGGTCCCATACAAAAAGTGTGACATAGGGGGGAGGGGGGGTTGAAAATTGCCGATTTTTGCGTGACGTAATTTATGGACGTTCCCTTACACTGCTCATAATAGCAGTGCTCACGCTAGGCGAAATGGGGAGTGGCAATTAGCGAGAATCAATTGTTGTATCAGCCGTCGCGCAATCTTTTTTTTCCGTATGTCTGAAGTCGAGTTAGAGCTTCAATTGAAAGATTGAGTGAATCGTAGATAAGTTTTGCCAATCGATCAATAATGGACATGGATGCATTTCGTTCCATTTATGAGTTTTTGTCTGACGGGCACAGCAACGCTAAAATTGGTGTAAAACACGAGTTGTTTCATGACGATACGCCTCTCTATCATCGTCACGATTTTATAGAGCACACTATAGAAGGTCTTCTATGTCTGCAATGATGCTAGTTCATTCACTTTGCATTTCAGGGTAGGTAACTGATTTTTTGCGAGGTTTTTTTTACGCTAACTATCGTACTTTCACACGCGAATGGAATAAGTCTTTGCATAACCCTTGAAGATTGCATGTTATTTAATTCAATTTAATTAAACTTTAGGTGTTGTGGCTTTTATACGTTTTGTAGACAGATGTCGAACTGAGCTTGTTGTACCGTCGTGCGGGGCTTCTTTTTACACTTTTTCATGGTGTTTCAACTTTATAACATTATAACTCCCAGAGTAGTGAATGAATTTCCACAATTTTTACAAACAACAATTGTGAGTATGTATGTAGGATGTATGCAAAATTTGAGCTAAATCCATCCATAATCAAAAAAGTTGTTCATACATCAATCGGACACATCTCATATAGAACTGGATGGGGGCTACTTTGGACATTCTTAACTCATTTAAAATTCCAGGGTTATTTAGAATACTACATTGTACCAATACTGTTGCATACTATATCGTACATGATTTCAATAAATATATGCGTTTTTAGATAGTTCTGTGCTATCTTTGGTATTATGAGCAGCGTGATGTTGCTATATAGATAGCCTGATAAAAGGGACCATCAATCCTTTATTTAGGTGAAACGGTCATTTATAATGTATAACGATACAAATATTCGATTGTATATGCTACATTGATACATTTTGAATGAATTGATCAACCCTTTGGAATTTATGGACTGTAGAAACAACGCATACAGAGCAAATGTTCTGATACGTTATATATTTTATTGGTTTATTCGATGTTTTCTCGCGTCCTAATAAGCCACAAAGAGTCTGTTTGAAAAACAATTTCAACCAAATGAAGAGGAAAATATTGCTTCATAATAGTCCCAAAGACATCAAACAGATTTGAACAATATGTTGAATTCAAAAAATCCATATTCACAAGTGTCCAAAGTAGCCCCGCATTTCAAAAGTAACCCCGCACGACGGTAGTACGGCGTGATGGTGTACAACAATATAACATTAGATATCTTTAATCCATATGGAAATTCATTGAAAAATTGGGCAATAATGGTAATGGGGTCGATGTTAATAAGGGTTCAAACCATGCATGAATGTCAAGATGACGTGCCAATAGGGATATTATAATCGACGAATTACTCCAAGGGTTTCTCCAAACTTCTTCTGCTTCTAGAGTGTCTCCAAGAATTCCTCATTGCGTTTCCCTAGCAATCCTTCCTAAAATTCATATTTTTTTCCTATGGTTTCCTGGTATTCTGGGAGTCTATCCAGAATGATATGCGGAGATTTTACGAAACTATCAATGGCGTGCGGCGAAAAACAACACCTTCTCACGTCATGTACAACGACAGTGATGGAAACTTGAACAATGGTGGTTGCCAGATGGATAGATAGTAGTTCGAGAAATCGTTAAATGGGGGAATGGAAGAGCGCCAGACAGAATTCAAATCGACGACGACAGACAGGCTGTGAAACCTCTAACGCTAGACAAGGCCAAAACAGCCATTAGAGGGCTCAACAACAACAAGGCTGCTGGAAAAGCCGAACTCCCGATCGAGCTTCTCAACCACGGTAGTGAGCAGCAGCATGAACTCTTTTTAAGATATGAGAAGAAGAAGAATTGCCTGTAAGGGACTGTCCATTAATTACGTAAGGGTTTATAGGGGGAGGGGGGGTTTGAGAAATCTTACGCACCATACAAAAATATTTGGCTTTCCATACAAAAAATCTTACAAGGGGGGGGGGGAGGGGGTGTCGAAAAATCGCTAAAATTCCCTTACGTAATTAATGGACAGCCCCTAAGTTGGTTGGATACCGGAAATCGGTTTAACATGCTCAGACCGATTGAAGAGTCCTTCGTCGGTGAATATTAGGCGGGTTTTTGTAAGGGCCGAACAACGACGAACCAGATGTTCACCAAGCGGCAGACCCATCATCTGTTTATTGATTTCAGTAAAAAGAAACAAGTTATAATCGAACAGGTAATGGTCGAGCATGGTTTTCCGGCGAAGCTGATTAGACTGATTCGTGTGACGTTTGACGGATCGAAATCAAGTGTACGGGTTGCGGATGAAATTTCGTCATTGTTGGTAACCTCAGACGGGCTGAAGCACGGCAATGCTCTTTCGAACTTAAACTTACTATTCAACATAGCACTTGAAGAAGCGATACGATTAAGAGAGCTAATGTGCAAGGACTCTAAACGTTCAGGGCAACTCTAAGCGATTCGCCCAGGACTGAGACCGATTTCTTCATTCGGCGTAAACTCACTGTTACGATTTGTAGTCCATCAAGTGAGTATCATTACTTACTATCGTATTCCTCCTGGGGTTTCTCCAGAAGAGTCTCATGGAATTCATCGTGGTACCCATCCAGAGGTTCTTTCAGATATTTACTGTAGAGTTTCTGCAGTTCTCTGCGCATCTCTCTTATAAACAGCTGATCCAGACATTCCCATTGAAACTTCTCCTGGTTTTTTTTCCTGCAACATCTCAAAGGATTTCTGGAGGAATTATTCCTGGGATTCTGCATGGAGTTTCTGATCGGATGCTTTTATAAATTCATCCTGGATTTTCCCATGCATTTCTCCAGACATTGCTTCTACAATTTCTCCTGGATCCTCTTAATCGATTTTTGCTAAGTAGCTGAGTTTCACGACGATTTATTATAGTTGTTTTTAGAGAAATTCCATTGAAAATCTTTCAGGAACTCCTCCTCCTCCTAATTCCTCCATGAGCTATCTCTGTAGTTCCCCTCGTGGTATCTCTACAAGGTTTCCCTAGGCATTCCTTGAGGGACCCCTGTGGTAAATCTAGCGTTTCCTTCTTGAATTGCTCTGGCCTCTGCTGTACATAGTAGCCGTCTCCATTCCACTCGGTCCATGGCTGTTTGTCTCCAGTTCCGCAGTCTGCGTAGGGTCCGCAGATCGTCCTCCACTTGGTCGACCCACCTAGCTCGCTGCGCTCCACGTCTTCTTGTACCGGTCGGATGACTCTCGAGAACCATTTTAGTCGGGTTTCTATCCGACATCCTGATGACGTGACCCGCCCACCGTAGCCTTCCGATTTTCGCGGTATGGACGATGGTTGGTTGGGGGTGGAAGCTCAGGTAAAATATTATCTCCTGGGCGCCCATTAAAAACACCACCCCCGGCGAAGACTGGCGCTCGAGCCTAGCTATTTAGCACTGTAGTTGGAGGAAATGCCAATGCAGAACCCGTAGCTTCCGGGAAGGTAAGCCCAGCTCCCTGGGTTAGTGGGTTGATGTCAGGCCCTGCGAGCCAGCCGTAAAAAAGACTAGCACCGGAAAATCAACAAGAGAAGAATGCGAACCGATACCAATGGCGACGACCACAGCGACGAAAAGGGACTTGCGATTGGAAGCTCGGTACGTGGAACTGCAGATCTCTCAACTTCATCGGGAGCACCCGCATACTCGCCGATATACTGTAGGACCGCGGGTTCGGAATCGTAGCACTGCAGGAGGTGTGTTGGACAGGATCTATGGTGCGAACGTTTAGAGGGAATCATACCATCTACCAGAGTTGCGGCAACACACGTGAGCTGGGAACAGCTTTTATAGTGATGGGCGACATGCAGAAGCGCGTGATCGGTTGGTGGCCGATCGACGAAAGAATGTGCAGGTTGAGGATCAAGGGCCGATTCTTCAACATTAGCATAATAAACGTGCACAGCCCTCACTCCGGAAGCACTGATGATGACAAAGACGCATTTTACGCGCAGCTCGAACGCGAGTACGACCGCTGCCCAAACCACGACGTCAAGATCATCATTGGGGATCTAAACGCTCAGGTAGGCCAGGAGGAGGAATTCCGACCGAGGATTGGAAAGTTCAGCGCCCACCAGCTGACGAACGAAAATGGCCTACGCCTCATCGATTTCGCCGCCTCCAAGAACATGGCCATTCGTAGCACCTTCTTCCAGCACAGCCTCCCATATCATTACACCTGGAGATCACCACAACAAACGGAATCGCAAATCGACTACGTTCTGATTGATGGACGGCACTTCTCCGACAATATCGACTCTGATCACTACCTGGTGATGGTTAAACTGCGCCCAAAACTCTCCGTTATTAACAACGTACATTACCGGCGGCCGCCCCGGTACGATCTAGAGCGACTGAAGCAACCGAATGTCGCCACCGCATACGCGCAGAATCTCGAGGCAGCGTTGCCCACACCCTCGTTCGGCTGTGGCCTTAGAGGACTGCTGGAGTACAGTCAAAGCAGCCATCAACAACGCAGCCGAGAGCACTATCGGGTACGTAGAACGGAGTCGACGAAACGATTGGTTCGACGAGGAGTGCAGAGCGGTTCTGGAGGAGAAGGATGCAGCGCGGGCGGTAATGCTGCAGCATGGAACCCGACAGAATGTGGAGCGATACAGACAGAAGCGGAAGCAGCAGACCCATTTCTTCCGGGAGAAAAAGCGCCGCCTGGAGTGCGAGGAAATGGAACTGCTGTGCCGTTCACAGGAAACACGTAAGTTCTACCAGAAGCTCAACGCACCCCGCAAAGGCTTCGTGCCGCAAGCCGAAATCTGCAGGGATAAGGACGGGAGCCTCCTGACGGACAAACGTGAAGTGATCGAAAGGAGGAAGCAGCACTTCGACGAGCACCTAAATGGCGAAGAGAATGTAGGCACGGAGGAGCGAGGCAACGGAGGAAATGACTATGTTGGTGCAGCAAAGGACGGTAACGAACCAGCTCCCACGCTGAGGGAAGTTAAGGATGCCATCCACTAGCTCAAAAACAACAAAGCGGCTGGTAAGGACGGTATCGCAGCAGAACTCATCAAGATGGGCCCGGAAAAGTTGGCCACCTGTCTGCACCAGTTAGTAGTCAAGATCTGGGAAACCGAACAGCTACCGGAGGAGTGGAAGGAAGGGATAATCTGGCCCATCCATAAGAAAGGCGACAAGTTAATGTGTGAGAACTTTCGAGCGATCACCATTTTGAATGCCGCCTACAAAGTGCTATCCCAGATCATCTTCCGTCGTCTTTCACCTAAAGTAAATGAGTTCGTGGGATGTTACCAAGCCGGTTTCATCGACGGCCGGTCGACAACGGACCAGATCTTCACCGTACGGCAAATCCTCCAGAAATGCCGTGAATACCAGGTCCCAACGCATCACCTGTTCATCGACTTCAAAGCGGCATACGACAGTATCGACCGCACAGAGCTATAGAAAATTATGGACGAGAACAGCTTTCCCGGGAAGCTGACTAGACTGATAAGAGCAACGATGGACGGTGTGCAGAACAGCGTAAGGATTTCGGGTGAACTATCCAGTTCATTCGAATCGCGACGGGGACTACGACAAGGTGATGGACTTTTCTGCCTACTATTCAACATCGCCCTGGAAGGTGTTATGCGACGAGCCGGGGTACGATCTTCACGAAATCCGGCCAATTTGTCTGTTTTGCGGATGACATGGATATTACTGCTAGAACATTTGGAACGGTGGCAGAACAGTGCGCCCGCCTGAAACGTGAAGCAGCAAAGGTCGGACTGGTGGTGAATGCGGCTAAGACAAAGTACATGCTGGTAGGTGGGACTGAGCGAGACAGGACAAGCCTTGGCAGCAATGTTACGATAGACGGGGATACTTTCGAGGTGGTAGAAGAATTCGTCTACCTCGGTTCCTTGCTAACGGCGGACAATAACGTGAGCCGTGAAATACGAAGGCGCATCATCAGTGGAAGTCGTGCCTACTGTGGGCTCCAGAAGAAACTGCGGTCAAAAAAGATTCACCCCCGCACCAAATGTACCATGTACAAGACGTTAATAAGACCGGTGGTTCTCTACGGACACGAGACATGGACGATGCTCGAGGAGGACCTGCAAGCACTCGGAGTTTTCGAGCGACGGGTGCTAAGAACGATCTTTGGCGGCGTGCAGGAGAACGGTGTGTGGCGGAGAAGGATGAACCACGAGCTCGCTGCAGTTTACGGCGAACCCAGCATCCAGAAGGCGGCCAAAGCCGGAAGAACACGGTGGGCAGGGCATGTTGCAAGAATGCCGGACAACAACCCTGCAAAGTTGGTGTTTGCTAACCATCCGGTTGGTACAAGAAGGCGTGGAGCGCAGAGAGCACGATGGGCGGACCAGGTGGAGCGTGATCTGGCGAGTGCAGGGCGTGGCCGAGGTTGGAGAGCTGCAGCTGCAAATCGAGTATTATGGCGGCAAATTGTTGATTCAGTATTATCATGAATTTGATGTTAACTAAATAAATAAATAAATAACGATGGTTGGTTCTCTCAGCAGCTGATGCAGCTCGTGGTTCATTCGCCTTCTCCAAGTCCCGTCTTCCATCTGCACTCCGCCGTAGATGGTACGCAACACCTTCCGTTCGAAAACTCCAAGGGCGCGTTGGTCCTCTGCACGTAGGGTCCATGTTTCGTGTCCATAGAGGACGACCGGTCTAATCAGCGTTTTGTAGATAGTTACCTTCGTGTTACGGCGAACTTTATTCGATCGTAGAGTTCTGCGGAGTCCAAAGTAAGCACGATTTCCTGCCACAATGCGCCTCTGTTTTTTTTCTGCTGGTGTCATTGTCGGCGGTCACCAGTGAGCCCAAGTACACGAATTCTTCAACCGCCTCGATTTCATCACCGTCAATATAAATTCGGGGTGCGCCTGCCACCCTTCTGATTCCTCCCTGGAGCTCTTTGCCATCATGTACTTTGTCTTCGACACATTAATGAATAGTCCAATTCGCCTGGCTTCACTCTTTAGTCGGATGTACGTTTCCGCCATCGCACAGTGAAGCACCTAGTACATCAAAACTGATCAAAAATATTTTGACGCATTTTCACAACCCAAATGCAACCCAAATTAGTAATGAAACGTATTTCATAGTTTTCGTATTTTTTTATTTCGTCATTAGGGTGACCAATAGGGCAGTTCAGACTTTATACATGTCAAAAAATCAAAGCTCCCATACATTCATAACAATCCTTGGTGCAAAACTAGAGTCCTGTCAAATTTTCAGCCATTTCGGTGGTGATTTAATGGTGGCCCAAAAGCAAAGTAGGTTTATATGGAAATTACTATGAAGAATTTTTGAAAAAGGTTATCCTCGCTGTAGAGCATTAACACATGGATGAAGTCACAGGGTCAAAGTTAAATTGAATTCTTTATAACTCAATGATGAATGTTGCCGAAGACCGCAACTCGTTTCGACTCACGAAAAAGAAGTTATTAATCAATATTCATCCATGCATGCTTGAACAGCAGACCACAGCTCGATCGACACGTTTGACACGCAATCATAGTATGCGTGTTACCTTCTTGCACACCTTGCAGGACATCGTGTATGAAGATGCGCATGCGAGTGATAATTTGTTTAATAACTTTTTACTCAATTGTCGAAATAAGTTCCGGTCTTCGGCAGCATTCATCATTGAGATATAAAGAATTCAATTCGGTGTTGACCTTATGACTTCATCCATGTGGTAATGCTCTACAGCGAGGAGAACGTTTTTGGAAAATTCTCCATAGTAATTCCCATATAAACCTATTTTGCTTTTGGGCCACCATTAAATCACCACCGAAATGGCTGAAAATTTGACAGGACTCTAGTTTTGCACCAAGGATTGTATTGAAAATAGGGGAGCTTTGAATTTTTGACATGTTTATAGTCTGAACTGCCCTAGTGACCAAGTTTATGATTGTAAAAGTCAAGATTTTTGGAAACTATTTTTTTTCGAAAAATCACAACTTTTGAACCAGTTGACCGATTTTAAACTTCTTTTTTTTTTTGCTTGAAAGCTGTTGAGTTCTAGTTTTCAGCAAAAATACGTTCAGAGGGCCAAATAGTGTTTAAGGCAAATAATATCATATGATAATATAATTATCACGATTTTTTCAAAGTGTTGCAACTTTTGAAATCGGAAACATCCGGAAGGTTTTCTTTCTGCATTCTAAAGAGGAACAATAGTTTTATCATACACTAAACGCAGATTTTCCGGAAACATCCGGAA
Organism: Aedes albopictus; assembly: GCF_035046485.1. Taxonomy (NCBI): domain Eukaryota; kingdom Metazoa; phylum Arthropoda; class Insecta; order Diptera; family Culicidae; genus Aedes; species Aedes albopictus. The sequence continues at coordinate 189,845,526 of NC_085137.1, read as the reverse complement.
AATCAACTTATTTCATTTTGAATGTACGGTAAAGGATTCCATCAAATATTTGTTTCAATATTTTCATATATTGTATGTAAATTGAACGTCAATTTGTTTGGGTTTCAAATTAACAGAATAACAACATCAACCTTCTTTAACAAACTGCATTGTTAAAATCAGGGTTGAAAAAATCTCATTCAATTGAATGAATTTCTGCTGAACTGAATGCTTTTGACATTCATTTTCAGCTCCGCTGTGAGATACTTGAAAGTGAACGCAGAAAAATTCAACTACATTGTGGAGGTAATGACTGCAGCATCATCAACACACGCTCTACGCTGATGGATGCTTCATTTCAACACCGGCCGCATGAATGCGACTCGCCCATAAGCAAACGTGGTGAATTTTTGTCGATTGAGTGCCAGTCACAGGAAAAATGTTGCTTTTGAACCTCGCCGTCTCCCCGGTGTGAGCGAAGAGAGAATTTTTATTCTCTTCTCAATTGCCTCCGTGAAGGACAGGGGCTTCAACGTCAGAAGCGGTGTGGTGAAAAGACAAAAACAAAAACTCACGTTCGTTGGAAGCTTCGGAATTTTTGCAACCGTGGTTAAAATGATTGACTATCAATTTCATTCACTTTGTACGGTCAAAACTAGCACGCGCTGTGAGTTATATCAAAGAAAACGGCTAAACTTCAGCTTCACTTAACCTCTTCTGATAAGCGTAAACAAAACATTTGTACACTGTTTAGCTGTCAAACGATTACACGATAACTACACTTGGCAAAAACACAACGGAAAACCCAATTACTTCATTTTGAGTTTTTCCACTTATGATCAGGTTTTGATGTGATTTACTCCAATGTGCATCGTCTCAAATTTACGAGCAATAATATCAATATCATCAGCGAAACCAAGCAGCTGAACGGACTTCGTGAAAATCGTTCCACTTGTTTTTTCCCCGGTCCCCTAATTACTCCCTCTAAAGCAATGTTAAACAGCAAGCACGAAAGACCATCACTTTGCCGTAACCCTCTGCGAGATTCGAAGGGACTCGAGTGTCCCTGATACTCGAACTACGCACATCACTCGATCCATCGTCGCCTTGATCAACCATATCAGTTTATCCGGGAATCCGTATTCGTACATAATCTGCCATAGCTGTTCTCGATCGATTGTATCATACGCCAATTTGAAATTGATGAACAAGTGATGTGTGGGGACGTTGTATTCGCGGCATTTCTGCAACACCTGGTGGATAGCGAACATCTGGTCCGTTGTAGCGCGTTCGCCCACAAATCCAGCCTGATATTGCCCCACGACCTCTCTTGCAATCGGTGATAGACGGCGGCATAAAATTTGAGAGAGTATCTTGAAGTTTCTCTAGTGATTACTACTGAATTTCGCAGTATGAACAAAATCGGTAAATTTGTGACGTATCGAATGTAAAAAAAAAGATCCCATCTTGTACAAAATGCTCAAGTTTTGTACATTTTTAAATCCGTAAATCATCGTTTTTTTTAACAATATTGAAACAACATAGACAGTCGAACTTCAATTGCCAAAGCAAAGTTCGTGCCATACAATATCCATAATCCTCCACGTCACAACAGTTCGCTGCCATCACACCAGTAAACGTAACAAGCACGTGCCGATCGTAAATTAATAATCCTCCTAATGATATTTCTCCCAGTAGGTGTATGATTTAAAACCATAATGTGTCTCGTACACTTCGAAATAACAACCTAAACTGAGAGAACGCGAGAACGTGACGCGACATTGTGATCCAAATTCCACTTCGTAAAGTGGGCACCAACGACACCATTGTATTCAGATTAGAAACCAAGTGAAATGATTGGCAGCCATACCTACAGACAAAGAGGGACATGCATAAATAGATAATACGTTCATTGCTCCTAGTTGATGGTGCACCAACGCATATCAGATGACTTTGAATAGCACGTTACAAATTGAGTTGCAACGATCACATGCTGTTAATTGACAAAGAAAAAACGCCGCAAAACAAATCAATGGAAAGATAGTGATAATGGCCTTCATCCGGGTACCAATTAGGAATTGAAGTTGTAAATTCAGCACCCCATACTTTATGAATCAAAGCAAAAATATACATAATATTAAAAGCCTAATTTTATCACCCTTCATATTACGAAAGACAACAACATTCGATTTTCGTGCGTATACAACAATCATAGATACACATTTTTAACGACCTCTTAGTCTTATATCATTCCTAGATAGGCAAGGTAGCAGAGTAACCTCGTGTAGCTAACTATACAACGGGCACTACAATACGACGACGCGGCGTCAAACAAATCCGGCGACGACCGGGACCAAAATACCCATATTTATCTGGTGTGAAACGAACGCGCGTTATGTTTTCTTCACACTGTACTTTACAAGAGCACGCCCGTCTTTACGGTAATGTTTCGTTCCGACTGTAAGTAGGGGAGACTGGGGAGATTGATTTTTGTTCTTAACAAAGTAACAAAAAGTTTAGGCTTCCCATGACAAAATATTCTTTGAAATTCCACAAAGTTCAGATAAAAATTCGAACAGAACTTCCCGGCTGCATAAGACGGTACATGAAGTTCCGAAAAGCATCTAAGCAGCTTCTAAGCTGCTTAGGAGGTTCACATTAAACTTAATCAGAACTTCGCACAGAAGCTCCTAACCGGTTCATGGCTAGCCTCTGAAACAGATTGAAAGCTTTAAAACGCAGGCTTTTTTTGAATATCAGTTTAAAAAAGATTGAAGAAAAACTTTCAAATTCAGACAAAACACGTAGAGCTCAAGTCTCCTCCGGCTACCCTAGACATACAACGAAACCCTGTCAAAACGAAGGCTTGGCGCGCGGTTAACTTCAAGAACATGTGATCTATTTTTACGGCCGTGGTCCGGTGCTGCGATCAAACCCGGTTTGTTACGACGTTATTTCGGCGACGCATTCACACTCTCTTTCTGTTTCTATCCTCTCTAGCTAGACAGCAGGCGCGTAGAGTGTTTTGCTCTTGAAATCTATAAAGATAAGTTTTATTTTCGGGAACAACCTAGACCAAGTGGCATTTTTAGTTGAAATGCGTACGATTTCAGATAGCCGAATGAGGTTATCTCTCTACACAACAAGGCTGACCTTAACTTTTTGATAGGTATTCCTTCGCCAGAACAAACTGTCGTTTATCGCCGTACTATATCGTCTGGTCATTCACTGACGGAGGGACATTATAGTCGCACTTGCTTGAGGTTTCAGCCGAACACAAAAACTTGTATTTGTAAATATATGCGATTCGCATTGGAACGAGAAGGATTAAAAGATTGTCGATAAGAGCTCCAAGTCGGTTGAAGGTGACGATGCGATCGTATCTATCTTTGCTCGAGGAACGATGATACTTGACTGTTTGTCGGGCGGTATCGGTTCGGAAGCTATGCAAATTGATACGTTGTTGATTGAACGTTTGTTTAGGCTGTTCGCGGAAATGATGACATCTGTTTGTGGACGATGATGTTTAAATTGTTCTGCATTGCTGAACGCTGTCATCGCCGATGGTGTACCGTCGGCAAGTTACAGGTGTGGCATTTGTATAATATCGAAGAAAACGTTGTTGACAGATGTGACCAAATATTGAACTTTCTGACGATATTCATGGATGAATATTGCTTCCCAAGTAAAAGACATTTTCAGTAGCTATTAACACTTTAAGGAGAAATCGATTTGGTCTACTAAAACTGTAGATGCAGAGTATTCGAACATTAAAAATAAAGATGTCTCACGTTCTACTCATCTACACATTTACATCTCCCCGGATCAAAAGTTTGCCGAAGTTTTTGCATCCATTTTTACACAATTCTGACATAATGTATGTACTTTTGTTGGTACTTTCACCGGGAAAATGCATTCTCTAAACCACATTCAGCTGGGCAATTTCTACTTCAGATTCATAACTGGGAAATCGGAGTTTCCCTGCCGTTTCTAGCGAAACGTTCAACCATGGCATCATTATATCAACAATTACCGAATTTCTATAAATAAGCGTGTTGTCCCTTACGTCACGCTGAGATTTATTGGCACTGCGATTCTATTTTCAACCGATTGATATTCCATCACATCACAAACGCAAGCCCATTTTCTCAGCTCAGCGTAGTGCTTTCCTGTCTTGAGTTTACCCTCAGCACCCGTCCCGTCCCATCCAATCGTCAGTAACGGTTCGGCAATTATGACAAACCGGCACGGCGGCGGGAATCCACAAAATCACTCACCGAACCGTACGTAAATATGGGCGCACGTACGCAAACAGTTTGTCCAATTGATAATTTGTTTGTTTGTTTGTTTTCCCAACAGCAGAAGGTCGCTGACCAAAAACCTTGACGCTTGAATTCACTGCATCGATTGATTGCAGATGTGCTCGTCTATAATTTTCCGCCAGGGATGAGAAATTAGCAGGTTGCTATCGCTAAGTCTTTTGCAAACATAGCATAACCATGGTACTACGCCGTGTGAAATACTACAACCATCATTGGCGTATATGTACGTTGAAAAGGGAATGATTAAACTCATTTTTCACATAACTGTGTTACAATCATTTGCATTATTTGCAAATTTTCTTTGATTTTGTAATGAGTTATGAACACATTACACCTCAGTTTTCACAGCATCTATTGTGGGTTTACGATGAGAGTGTGAATATTCTTCAGAATGAATTGTTTTTTCCTGATTTTATACTGAGGACGCAGTACCTATTGAATCTTTCCAATGAACGTTGCAAACCGAGTGCTTTCGTAGCGAAAGCGGATTGTAAACAATCGTTCATTGTTGGTGCATTCGTCTTCGGCACTCAGATTTGGTAGAGATTCATTCAAAAAACGACATTTCGACTAGGGAAAAAGTTAATGAAGGAAACAAAATAATTGGGTGAGGGTTTCCCATGCCTGGCGTCAACCTACTATTATGCCATCGAAGATCACAAACAAGATAGACACTTCGTCTGCAGTTTGCACACTTGATTTCCACCTATTCAGTCTTCAGTCTAATAGTTTCGCTGAAATAGCATGATCTAACATATCTGCCAAAGCTTGCACCACTGAATCATACACTGCTCTAAGGTCAATGAGCAGATGGCTGCAGGTTGTTCTCCCGTAATTCTAGGATGGTCGGCAAGGTAATCAGTCGATCAGTCTTTGTATTGAGGACTTCAGCAGCATTCTCTGTTGAACAGGGCCCGTGACCTATACGCCACACCTTCGTGTGATTATCGCGCTCTACTATATACCTTTTTCTTAGATTGAACAAATGAGGTTATTCAAACAGTCAGTGGAGAAGTCTAAATCCTCCCATACCCTCATACAGTGATGACCCGATTTTATCAGTCCCTGGTTGTATTTTACCTGAAAAAACCGGGACAATTTTTGTTCTTTTTCAATATAAATGTTAACCTAAAAATGGTTTCGGATCCGTTGAAATAGCAGTGAGTTCCCATCACTACTGTGGAGGTGGTTTATGTACAAAAATATAAAAACGATGTGATTGCTCAGGCGCAAGAGAGTATGGAACAGAATGATATGCGAAGGTTTTACGAAATTGTCAATGACGAGTGAAGAATAACAGAACACCCTAAACATTTTTGACAGCTACCCAGCAAATTTTGCTGGTTTTTGCCATATGAATGCAATCAGCAAAATAACAATGTGGCTTCGTGGCCGTGCGGCTAGTGTCACCAAGCATTTAGTCGCATCGTACGGAGAAGCATGGGTTCGATTCCCGTCGCAGCTGTCAGGAAAAGGTTTCGGTTGTGCCATTGGGCATGCTAGTCCGTTGTCTAGTGTCGTGCATCATTCAAAGAGCGAATAACTCACTGAAAGCATTAAACGTGTCCGTGTTTTTTTAAACAAATAGCTGAATTTCAGCACAACTTCCTGAAACATCCAACAATTTGCGCTGATAGGGCACAAAGTTGTGCTAGATCCCAGCAAAAATATTGCTGAAAATTCAGTAAATCATGTTGCTGGTTTTTGCTTTGCTGTTGTAAGCATTTGGTGTGCATCTTCTCTAGTCATGTGCAATGACCGTGATGGAAACTTGCTGACAGACAAAAAAATGGTGACTGCCCGGTGGAGAGAGCACTTCGAGGTAATGTTGAACAATAGGAATGTAAGAGTGACAGAATTCAAGTGGACGAAGACGGACAGGCTGTGGAACCTCCAATGCTAGACTATAGTCAAGACAGCCATTAGAACTGAAGAACAACAAGGACGCTTGGTAAGGACGAACTCTCGGTCGAGCTTCGCAAGCGCGATAATTAACCGCTGAATTGTTTTGAAGATATGTGAAGAGGAAGCACTTCTGGCTGGTTGAATGGTCTATAATACAAGACAGGGCATCGACTGGAGTACGCGAGCTACAGAGGAATAACACTTGTCAATTCAGCGTACACGATTTTGTCTGTAATTCTGTTAACCAGACTAACGTCAATTGGGGAGTTCTTCGTCGGTGAATATCAGGCGGCATTTTTTGAGACGCTGATCAACGGCGGATCGGATGTTCACCCAGCGTCAAATTGTAGTTAACTTTCGGGAGTAGAACTTGTAGACTCATCATCTGTTTATTGATTTTGAGGTGGCATACGGTGTAGGTGAAGAGAAACGAGTGGCAGATCATGATCGAACATGGTTTTCCGACGAAACTGATTAGACTGATTTGTGCGACGCGACGGGATCGACCATGGCCATGGAAGATGCATTCATATCCTTTAAGAGAGAGACTGCAATGATTAGACTTAGACGCTGTCCACAAACAACATAAACTACATCTCAGACCCCCTCCCCCTTCGTAGACTTTTGTTCATACAAAATGTTCGAAATTTGTATGGAGCGTAGGCTTTGGCCAGACCCCCCGACCCCCATATGAGATTACGTAGTTTATGGACAGGCCCTCACGATTAACATCACAAAGATTAAGTGCATCATTGCTGGTGTCAACGGTGATGAAAAGTTAGATGTTCTGGACGAATTTGTTGATATTGGTACTCTATTGGCCTGCGATAATGATAATACGCGCGAAGTGAGAAGATTGCGAGGACTGCGATTGCGAATTGGACCTGTTTCGGTCTGCGAAACCAGCTGAAGTCCCGTAGGCTGCGAACGAAGACAAAACTCGCGTTGTACAAGGCTCTTATTCTTCCGGTCGCATGAACTACGAATTGTACCATAAAGAGATGGATATTAAAAAGACACTACACCGTCTTCAACCAGAGGTTGTACAGACTGAACAAGCACTAACATATGACAACGGACAACACACATAACACCCAGTGGCCCAGTGGAGAATTTTCCGTTTGATGAAAAGTTTTCCCCGACTGGAGCGGGAATCGAACCCACACTCCGAGGCTTACGAAACGTCTAGATGACTGACGCCTCTAGCCGCACGGCCACGAAGCCCACATATGGAGAAGCGAATTAAACACGACAGGCTGCGGTGGGCTGGGCAGGTAGCTCGGATACCGGAGGAAAGACAAACTAAAACCATATTAAGCAGAGAACCAGGAAGAGGCTGTTGGCTTTGTGGAAGGTCGCGCACACGTTGGGTTTTTTGCAGTTGAGGAGGACAAGCACTCTACACGTTCAGGGCGACTGAAAGCAATTAGGATCGTGACAAGTGGAGGCGAATGCTTCTTTCGACGTAGGCTCACCACTACGAGTTGTAGCCTATCAATTACAAATTAATTATGAATCACACTTGGCACAATACCAAGGGAAATTGCTATTTAAATCCCTTAAAGTCCTTAAAGCCCTTGAGTAGTGCCTACAGGAACTTTTGGACAAATACTTAGAGAATCCCTTTAGATATGCATAGAAGTATTGATGAATAAATCTCTGGAGGTATTTCTTGGGGAATCAATGAATAAAGCGCTAGTAAAATGCTAGAAATGCTAGATCTTTAGAAAAACCCCCTAAAAATAAATGCCTGAAATAATTCACTGCGGAATCACTACAATCCCTAGAAAAATCGTTGAAAATCCCTACAGGAATTCCTATATAAATCCCTGGAGCAATTCTTAGATAAATCCTCGGAGGAATTCCTCCAGAAGTCACTGGAGAGATGCCTAGAATAATCTCTGGAGAAGTCCCTAGAGGAGTTCCCTGATTCCTGAAGAATTTTCTTGAGGAATTAATGAAAATAATCCCTGGATAGTCTCCAGAGGAATTGGCTTCTTAAGCGGTGTTGAGATAATTCCATGTTCTGAATCTGCATGCAGAACTAAGCCGAAGTCCAAATTTTCATGAATTATGGTGCCAGGAAACCTATTTAAAAAACGCGCAGCTGTCAAAAGGTGATTTCAAAAAATCTCTTTGAAATTGATTTTATGTATCCAAATATAGTTTTAAAAATCTGAAAAAATCATAGTGACTCTAAAAAAGGTGCTCTTCCGTATCAATACATTTGTATACATTTGTCGTTAGAGAAATCTCTGGAGGTAATCGTGAATAACTCCAAAAGGAATCCCTGAAAAAAATGGCTGCAAAAATTGTTGGAGTGTCTATAGGAATTCTTGATTCACCTTATCACACCAAGACGCTTTCAGCAAAATTTTGCTTAATTATGCCGAGCTGAAAGGTTCTGCATTTTTTTTTGTTGGTCTTTCGGCAAAATTTGCTGAGTTTCAGCAAAATGTTACTGGTGATCAGTAGATTTTACTTAACAAATCAGCCAACTTTGCTGAATTCCAGCAAACATTTTGCTGAAGCTTTCAGTTCGGCAAAATTCAGCAAAAATATTTAGGGTGTTGATAGTAATATCCAGTAAAATTATCGAGAATCTCAGGAGGATTCCTGGTTGCATCCCCTGATGAATTCCGTGAGGGATTTCCAGAGCAATCCCCAGAGAAATCCCAGGAGGAATACCGGGAAAAGTCCCCGATGGAATTCCTGGAGAAATCCGCAGAGGAATCGTAGAAAAACTGCAGGAAGAATATCTGGAGACATTCCTGGAGGAATGTCATGCTCCTTTAGAAACCTAGCAGGAATTTAAAACACCCTCCTGAAATGTTAGGCCTAGGTGCGCCACGATGGCATAGTGTACGTTCAGAGAGCATGCCTGAGTCATATTGACCCCAGTATTCTACCAGGGTTGAGGAATTGCTGAAGAAATTCCTGGATGACTGTGAAACATCTCAGGAAAAGTGCATGGAAGTATGCTGGGAAAAATCTTTGGAGAATTCACATGAGGATTTTTTGAAGGAATCTTAGAAAAAGGTCCTAAAGAATTCTAGCTGAAGTTTTGGAGGAATCTCAGCGGCAATTATTGGAAGAATTTCATATCAGTTGAAATTCCTGGAGATATCCTAGCAGGATCATCTGTAAAATAAGAAGAAATTTATGGAGAAACAATCCTCTCAATCAAACAAACAATCAAAAAGTCAAAATAAAATTTGTATCAGCCTAAAGTGAAATGGAATAAAGTAATATTCTTTGAAGATCAAAAAAGCGAATTTATATCTACACCTACATACAACCCTAATAGCCACATGTTTTACCTAAGTTTATGTAACCCTTATATGGTCGAATTTAGTCATATATGGAAGAGTTAGATAAACTTATGTGGAACATTTGCGCTACATAATTGGGATGGCAAATCTAGTTTGTTTTTTTTTTAATTTGTATTTTTTTTCCATGTTATGGCATTTTTTCTTTGTTGTATACAACTACAGAATTCCATCTATCATCATAGTTGTAGAGCTAAAGATATCAAAAGACATGTCATCCCTTGAACAAATTTCCATTATCTGCTGTCACTATGTATATCAACCGCAGATCAGAAAAACGTTCAACCAATTAGTAACCATATTCTCTTTCGAATCGATACCAGCCAGACTACTGTAACTAATCACGGTGGGAAAACCGCTAGTCTCAAGCAGTGCATCGTGGTTGCCAGCCTCCTGCCTTGACTTCTCAATTACACGCCACCGTCTGACGTACTGACTGTGCAGTGCATGCAACATCCACCATGGAAATTGCATTCGTTTCTATCTATACAAACTGTACCGCCCCGGTTGTCATTCGTAAGATGAATGAGACTTGAAAGTTGCATCAACAAACGGATCACACTTTCACTGAAACTAACGAGCGAGATTTGCTGACTTGACTTTCACTACAACGGTGATCTGTCGTTAGCTCCCGGATGGCTAGGGCCATTCAGCTTCCGTTTTGAATGGCGGCATTAGAAATTGGGAAATGACGTCGACGAGTTCGTCAATCCGATACTGGGCTGGGTGTAACGAGTAAATAAGTCAAAATTTGAACAAATTTCCTCAAGTGCTGAGTAAATTTACATTGTTTCAAACGAGCGATCACCGGTAATATGCGACGCTAGAGTGGTTCAAAATTGGTTCAATTTGTAAAGTGGAATCAAGATTTTGATTGTTTATATGGTATTCTGAAAAACTGAGTCCATTCCGGAAGTTTCGCTAAGAAAATCATCCAAATGCATGCAAAAAAAAACTCATCAGTCGTTTAGGTGTCTCGTAAGCCTCGGAGGGAGGGTTCGATTCCCGCTCCAGTCGGGGAAAACTTTTCAGCCTGTGCGGCCTCGGGCTGAAGACGGTGTAATGTATCTTTTTTAAATAAAAACCTGTTTTTAGTTTGAGACGACTTGTAAAACTTGTGAGCTTATGCGTTTTGGATACGATCTATTATAAATATGCAATGTGATGGTTTTATTTTGAGATTTGGATTTCTTCTAATTCTTAGTCCGAACAAAATGTGGGCGTTAACTGGAACCTTACAAAGAAATAAATCCTAGAATTCTTTTCAATACATTCATGTTCTTCAAATTTCGTCACTAAAACATATGTCTGGAACTTCGGATTTCTTACTTTTCCCATAAAACTTAGGCCACCCTAATGCAGCACGCAACTGACGATGCTAGTTAACAGCTACTTAAAGTCAATAACCGCCGAAAAGCATGGTGTGTATAGCGAGCGGGAACGTCATGTCACCCATTCGGCGAGGTCATTGATGTTCTTACATGCATACTGTCAAGCTACCGAACGCTTACGCTTGGCAGCTATGTACTTATGAATTCACGTAGGTGACGACGATTTTACGGTGCTGTGACAAGTTTCAGCCAATTGAATATGAACTTGGAATCACTTATCAGGAACGTGTATCTGCCACCGGCGACGGAGTGTGCTGCACTTGTTTGCAAGTTTAGTAGATAGTAGGTAGGTAGGCAGGTAGTAGCAACAATCGTTACCATTGACATTCAAATCATTTCAAGTGTAAATAGTTTATCTAAATACTCCTAGTGGTGGGCCGCTACGGCCGGCAAATCTAAAGGCGATCCACTACACCCTTGAACGCATTACCTTCATTTTTTTGCGGTTGTGGAATGCTATCCACGTTCTGTTTGTTTAGTTTTATATTCAAAGTCTTTATCAATATTACACGTCTGTAGTGAATCAAACACGGGTTTGGTGGGCTATGGCTGCTCATTTGATTTGTGTGCAAAAGGTCATGGATTCAATATCTGATCCATCCCTTTCCTCCAAGTTTGTATCTTTCTATCGACTTTTTCCATTTTATATACATAGGAGCTGTCCATTAATTACGGAAGGGTTTATGAGGGGAGGGGGGTTTGTGAAATCTCACGCTTCATACAAAAATATTTATCAAATCACAGTAGATGTGAAAAAAGGTTTTCAAGGGGTTCTACGATGTCTCAGGAGGGCTTCTAGGGGTGTTTCAGGAAGGTTTCAGATGCCTTTTAAGGGGTAGGAGCTTTACACGAGGTTCGAGAGGGTTTTAGCAGAATTTTGAAGGAATTTCAAGAAGTTGCAGAGGATTTTCGGCGGGTTTCAGTGACGTTAAAAAGGCGTTACAGCTGCGTTACATAGGCGTTTTCGGGGGATTCGGAGATTTTGAAGTGCGTTACATGCGGTTGTAGCGGGTTTTAGAGGGATTTCGAGGGCATTTCAAAAATCTTCAGAGGATTTTCGGCGGATTTCCGAGACGTTACATAGGCGTTTTAGGGAGTTTTACAGAAAGGCGTTACAAAAGCGTTTTCAGGAGTTTCGGAGAGTTACTGTGGGGTCCAGAGGGTCTTCTTCTTCTTTATGGCTCTACGTCCTCACTGGGACTTGGCCTGCCTCGCTTCAACTTAGTGTTCTTTAAGCACTTCCACAGTTATAAATTGAATGGCTTTCTTTGCCTGCCATTGCATGAAATTATATATTGTGAGTGTTCCGTCGTGGAACGGGGATTTTGCGGGGTGAACGAATTCGGGACCGTTAACTTGATTGGAATTGTGGACTGTATAATTTTCGGCTTCCACTGGTGAAGGAAACACGGTTTTTCACTACTTAACTTAACTAATAGAACTATATTTCGGATCGGTTCGTGTTCACAAGTCGGGGTCGAATCTTTTCTCTTCGGTTGTTGAAAACTGAACTTCTTCGGTCGGTGGTTGAATCGAGACTTCTTCTGTCGGTGGTTGAACGTTGACTCTCGTTCGGTGGCGGCGTCGAGCGATGGAGATGAGATGAAAGGAAAAGGATGCATGACGGAGACGTCTTGGTGGCGGAGGAAAATTCCTTGAACAGAAGAAGCTGATTGGTTCGGGCGTCGATGATGATGGTTGCTGCTCGCACATACGATCACGAGGACGGTTGATGGTTTCGGGCATGATCAATCATGTTGTTCGGCGGGAAGAAACTGTTGGATGGGCAGATGGACGGCGTGGCATGTTGTAGGAAAAAATGTGGCAAAATATATGCGATTACTTCTTCGCGTTGGCGTGAACAGTGAGGCAAGTACAATGATACACTATGCCCAGGGAGTCGCGAAAAATTTTCCCGACCGGAACGGGAATCGAACCCGCCGTCTCCGGATTGGCGATCCATAGCCTTAACCACGAGGGCCCATATAGCCGAGGCGGTAAACGCACGGGTATTCAGCATGACCATGCTGAGGGTGACGGGTTCGATTCCCGGTCGGTCCAGGTTCTTTTCGTAAAGGAAATTTCCTTGACTTCCTTGGGCATAGAGTATCTTCGTGCCTGCCACACGATATACACATGCAAAATGGTCATTGGCAGAGGAAGCTCTCAGTTAATAACTGTGGAAGTGCTCATAGAACACTAAGCTGAGAAGCAGGCTTTGTCACAGTGAGGACGTTACGCCAAGAAGAGGAGAGGAGAGGAGGAGCCTTAACCACTAGGCTAACTGGAGACCAGAGGGTAACGCACCTGAAAAAAACCCTCCGGAACCCTGAAAAACATTAAGCCCTCTTAAACCCGTTGAAAATCGCCCGAAACTCCAAGAAATCCTTTCGACTCCATGTGACTCCTTGTTGACACCTTGAGAGCCTCCGAAACCCCCGAAAACGTCTCTGAAGCTTCTTCATATACCCCAAAAATCGCTCTAATTCCCCGTTGCACTATGGACGATTTCCATACAAGCAGGCAGCCGAAAATATTTTAATCATTGGTTTTCGTTTTCTGTGGTATATACTATCGACATATTCTGATGGTGTACTTTTTCAGCATTTCTACTTTTCAAAAGGGCGTATGTACCCGACCAGATGCACATCTGGAGAAATCATTGGAAGAATTATTAGAGGAAAGTCTGGAGCAGAAATTTCAGAGGAATACACGGTTGACCTTCTGTAGCAGAAATATTTGAAGGAATCCTCGGAAAACTTCCCAGCATTTCTAGAATAAAAAATAAACCAGAAGGAATTTCTAGATGATCCTGGAGAAATATTCTGGAGGAATTTTTATACAAACATCTTTTGTAGAATTAATTCAAAAATCCTGTCAGTAACTGGGAGTAAGATTTATTTTGTGTTGTTTTATTCCTAAACACATCATCAGGAAAATTTCTTTGGAAAATCCTGAAGGAAATTCAGACTGAAATCCTTAAAAATCATTTTTTGGGAAAGCTCTGGAGCAATTTTTGGGAAAAAAACAACTTAGGAGATTCTTGGGAAAAACCGTGAAAAAAATATCGGAAGAATTTCTGAGGGAATCCTCGGAGAGGTAATGTTTCGAAGCATCCTCGACGGAATTATGGCAGATTTTTTGGAGCATAGTTTTGCAAAAGTTTTGGGAAAATTCTCAAAGAATTTTTTAAAGCAGCCCCTGGAAAACCATCTGGATAATTCCTCGAAAAAAACTTCTAGAGAAGCCACGGGAAAAGTCAGGTAATATTCTAGCAGGAACTGCAGAAAGACACTACTGGAAAAACTTTAGAAAGAAAAATACTAGAAGCAACTTCTAGAGGATGGCTTACAATTTATTAAACATTTTGCGCCAACACATCTTTTTTAGAATTCTTTCTAAATTTGGTTAATATTTTTCGTCAGGAAAATCTACATATCTCTACGATTTCTAGCCAGCTTTATTCTTCGAATGAGTGTAATCGGTTTTGTACCTTTTAATTCCGCCCTATTTATTTTTATAATAGGGCGGAATTGAAAGGTACAAAACTGATTACACTCATTTGAAGAGGGTATTCTGCTTAGAAGGTTCGAATAGTCGGCACACGATAACCAGCTTTAGCTAAATTTTTGCCATAAATAATGAAATACCCTTAGGTTTTTCTAGAAATGGTTCCGGAAAGTCCTACAGGCATTCTTTTGAGAACTGCAGGATTTCTTCATGGAAGTCGCCATAAAAGTGGTTTTAAAATATACATATAGATTTAAAAATTAAATTACACGGATTTATTATTATTTCCTACAGCAATTCCAGGAGAAAGTTCCTGTAAGTATCCTCAGAGTAATTGCTGAAATTTGTGAAGGTATATGTATTTGCAGGTATGCTTGGAGAAATTCTCAGACAACTCGGAAATCTACAGTGGATTTTTTTTTTTTTGGAAAAATCTTTGTAGCAGAAATATTTGAAGTAGCTCTCGGAAAACTTCCCTGCATTTTTAGAACAAAATCTTTTTAAAGGAATTTCTAGGTGATTCCCTCGAGAAATTTCTTGCGAAGTTCCTGGACAAATCCTCTGGAGAATTGCTAGAGAAGACCTTTGTAGAATTTCTGGAGAAATCCTAGAAATAACTCTCATTTTTTTATGTTTTGTTATTCCTAGGCACATCATCTGGGCGATTTCTTTAGACAATGTAGGAAGAAACTTTGAATAAAATTCTAAAAAACCCTTAATAGAAGTTTAGTAAAAGTTATCGAAGTTCTTAAAATTCGTGGAGAAAAATTCTCGGAGAAATTACTGCGGTAATATTTTGAAGCATGCTTGACGAAATTTTTATGTGGGAATTTCTGAGCAAAGTTTCGCAAAAGTTTTGAAGAAATTCCCACAGAAATTTTGATAGCAGCCCTCGGAAGAACTTCTGGAGGAATCCTTGAAAAAAGCTCTAGAGGAATAACAGGAATACCAAGAGCACTCAAAGAATTATGGGGAGGATTTTTTAGAGATCTCACTGTAGATTCCTCATATAAATTTCGTGGAAGATTCCTCTGAGACAATTTAAGAGAAACCCTTGGAGGAATCGTAGGTGAAATTTTTCTGCAATTCTAGGAAGATCATAACAAAAGTATGAAAATTGTTGTTAGAAATAACAATAGTTGATAGAACTCTGTTATTAGATTTTTTTCATGCGAATAACCATAACAAAGTATCAGAAAACGAAATGTGGGAAAAATCACAACTCAAAGCAGAACTATAAATATATGTGGGATACTGATGAAGTTTTTAAGCGACTGTTTTATCCAGCCGTAATGGGGATGGGGTAATGGGTTTTATCCAGTTCTGGGTCGGATACGTTTTCATCGTTTAACAATATTTTTTCTCAGTGGTAGCTTTTTTTTATCTTGAATAGATTTGAAAAAATTAATCGATATCTGAAATTTGATGATTCTGTAGCACGACGACCTCCTCGTTCGACCAAAGCTGAAAAAAGGACAAAAAGGGATATCCCTCATCAACAACATCTATCAAGATCTCGCCAAAATGCAGCCAGTTCTGCAACTGTGCGACTTGTCAAAGAGCGTGTGAGAAAGAACATATTGAAGGTGTATTTTCCGTCACAGGACTTTCCGGGGAAAGATGTTGCTTTAGCATTTACATGAAAAGCAAGCCTGTACGGTATGGTATAAAAATGTGGAGCACTGTCGATCCAAATAACTCAATGTTGTGTAACTTCGACATTTATGTTAGTAGGTTACTAAACAGACTTGAAACCTGACAAAATTTGGCACTAATCTTTTTTAGGCAAAATCGACAATAAACCCGAACAACAACAGGGAATACGTGTGGTCACCTAATAGGAAGCAATCAGTGAAGTACTAGATTGAAAGTAGTGAGCTGAATTTTTGTATGGTGAGATGATCAATTCTCCGTTTCTGCAATGAAATGGTACAAACAGCGTGGGTTATATGATTTCTTGCCTAATTTGATGCTGATTGAGCAAAAGTTTGATTTACTGTGTTGTTGTATTATTTGTTTCTTACATCTTCAACAACACAGTTACTCAAAGTTTTGCTCAAACAGCTTGAAATTAGGCAGGAAATCATATAACCCACACTGTTTGCACCATTTCATTGCAGAAACGGAGTATTGATTATCTCACCATACAAAAATCCAGCTCACTACTTTCAATCTAGTACTTCACTGATTGCTTCCTATTGTTACAACCATTATATAGCACTAACTGACGCGTTACTTTCGATAACTTTTTTACCAACTTCATTCTTGTAATGATTCTAGAATCTAATCCAGCTTCTGGCGTTGGGGGGTTGTGACGATAGGGACACTGCGTACCAACAAAAAAATAAATTCCCATTGAATTTCTTCCGAGTAAAGCTAAGCAGGCAGTCTGAAGTCTGATAGGTCGCACGCTAGGATTTGGCTGAGGTCGATAACACTAGTTTGCAGCATTTTTGAACTCGGTAAGCTGATGATCATTTTTGGTGTAGAATCATGCCCTGAGTTCGAAAACGCGAAAGAAAAAAGTTACAATAGAGCGGAATTTTTTTCGACTTTTCATACAAGGTTGATGATTTGAAATCGATTTTTGTTCTATTTTTAAGCAAAGTCACTCACTTCAAACATCTCATTCTCCGTAATCAATGCTCCGATTGCGCTGAAATTTTTACTGTATCTCGCCAACATATGATATGTCAAATAAACGTCGAAAAATATTTTTTAAGTTGGTTTTTTCTTATTGGAAAAAATACGTTTCTTCAAAAAAAATTTGGGAATTTTGCTAAAATTTAAGAAGATCGTCCCTAAAACTCGCCAATATCTTGAATTTCATCAATCTTTCGCAAAACTTATATTCAGATGATCGAATGGTATTGTATTCAGCTTTTAATTTATGGAAAAAGATTTAAAATTGGTTGAACAAAACGTAATATATTTGAATTTTAGTAAATTACATATTTTGAAAAGTGGCAAAACTCGATATTGAGCTAAAACTCAAAAACTGTTCTACTTAAAATTTTTTGAAGGTCGATTTCGAAATCAGCACTAAATTGTGCTTCAAAAATTTTGGTCGTTGACAGAAGTTCACGACTTTCGTTTTATTTTGTAAACTTGTGTAAGTGGCCACTTCCCTGGGGACATGGTCTCTAGTCCGGAACAAGGCCAAGTGGTTCCACCAAGGAAAGGGTATTCTTTTAATGGTCACCAACGAGCTGGTACTGAAAATTCATGAAGTTTGATTGGTTGCACGCTAGGGTTTGGCTCAGGTCAGTAATTGATCACTTCCCTGGGGACGTGGAATCTGTAATGTGGCCAGGTAGATCCCAGAGAGTTCATGAACGCCTCCGGATATTGTCGAAACATTTTACTGAGTTTTTGTAGGAAAAATAGCCTAAAAATTATGCGGGGTAGGATTTCGTCCGAGTGCCAGTTCGCGCGCGTTTGCTTCGGTGGTTCGATTTTTTTCTTTTTCTATTCCGAAGTGAGCATTTCGACGGCGGCGGACCCAGCGTGCATCAGTGTTTGGTAGGATTTCGTCCGGGTGCCAGTTCGCGCGCGTTTGCTTCGGTGGTTCGATTTTTTCTCTTTCTATTTTGTATTCCGTAGTGAGCATTTCGACGGCGGTGAGCGTGCGGTGGACGCGTCGTGGATCGAGTCGGTTCCGAATTTTTCGCTTCCCGTCGGCGCTAGTTCCCCATACACTTTTAGTTGATAATAAATATTTTCTTCTCAAAAGAGTGAAAAGTGTGTTAGTTCGGGCTCGCCGGTCAAAAAAAATCCATTCTTTTTGGCTAGTTTTTGCGTCGAAAAGTGGTCGGTTGTTAACGGCGGTTTGTGTATATTGATCTATTGTCAAATCATATCACCAACCATAGGTGACTCCCGGACTGACAATGTACCTTACCCTACTAACAAAAAATTCCTTCCTGAGACAAACGTGGAGATGCAGCGATTCGCGGTCTTTTTTAACAACGTTTGTCTTACTAACATTCCCTCCCTTCCTCGATGACCGTAAGGACGTGGCCGGCGCCGTTATTGACCCTATTAAAGTTGAGAGCTCCCGAACTGTGTACGTTGAGAATAGTAAGCTAGTCCTAAGCCCTATTCATTGGTTCCTTGAGCAATTTCGATTGCTCTGGTCAATCACGGAGTAGCAACTACGAATTGTGCGGTCATCTATGCTCATGCTCATGCTCATGCTCAAAATAGCCTAAAAATTATGCGAAAATCATCAAGCTGATGACAACTTCTAGAGTTCTCTGGTTCAAGATAATCTATTACCACAACGGAATCCGAAATATCTCCGTAATCACTTGGCCAATCCAATCAAATTTTGGATCATCAAAACAAGGGAAAAATCCCGTGCCAAAAGAAATAAAATCGGCTAGGATTTAACTAAGTTAGAGCAAAATGGAGGTGAGGTAAAAATGATGTTCCAAAAAGTATGTTAGTACAGCAAAGTACACCAAGCAACACTAAAGGAGAAACTTCAGAGAATACAAATACAGTCAGGTCGCGTAAAAAAAACTCAGTTCAGAATTCGAAAAACCGCGTAAAAAAAGTCGCACCATTTCTCGACGAACCATGCAAAAATAAGACGATGATTTTTTTTTTGAAAGGAGTTTTCATTTACGCGGCCGCGTAAGTGAAAACCGCGTAAAAAAAAGACCTGACTGTATGGGTGCCACAATGGCTGACTTTGAACCCTACTCACGTTTTCAAGAGCACCAATCTTTAAAATTCGTAAACAAATGCGCTCGATTTGGAAAAATTGCCTCTTTTTGAAAGTGAGCAAAACCAGGATAAACAAGTGGTTCGATACTTTGTCCGTCAGATTTGTGCCTCCAAAGTTTGTATGCAAAATTGCAATGGGAGTTCTTGATGTTTCACCTTAAGACGCATATATGGCTGATTGTCATTCAACAACCTGCTGTAAAAGCGCATTTTAACTGCCTATTGATGTATTTGTTATATTAGCAATAGTTTTAAGTATGTAAGTGATTGCTTTGTAATTTGTTTTAATACACTTCATTTGAGGCAAAAATGCCTGTTTATGTTTTTATATGAATATAAATAAATAAATAAATTATCAGGGACGTCAAGGATGTCCAGAAGAAATATCTTTCAATTCAGCTTTCTGCATCAGCATGGGAACGCAGGGCTATAAGTATGTAAGTATAATACAAAAATTGTCATGATGTTCGAATGAGTGTAATCAGTTTCGTACCTTTTAATTCAGCCCTATGTTGCTTATCCTTTGACAGATACGCGTATTTCGACTAAAGCCTGTATCCGAAATAATCGGGACACAGAAGTACGGCTGTAGCTCTGTAATAAATCGGTAAAAATGGCCAAAAAATTGACTGAGAACTCTCTGGTGTATGTTTATTATTTGTGCCAAATTTCATAAAAATCGATGCATTACTTATAACTGTGGATGAAAAACAAACAGACGTGGTTTTTAGCATTTTGTACAATCATGACCAATTTTCATTCGCATACTAGATGGTTCTTTTATGCTGCAGTTCAAGGTTCTGTGAGGATAATTATGAAACTTCATTAGCAGTTATGATACTTATAGAGACACTTTCTTGCAAAATTCCATCAACATTGATCAATTGATTTGAAAGCTACCGGTGTTGATAGGGGTGAGTGTTAGTGAAAATATTTCGTGTTTTTCATGTGCTATGTTTGCCTATTCATAACTTTTGAATTTCTCTGCCAATTTTCATGAAATTTTCACAGAAGGTAGTCGACTATGTGTATATTATGCCTGCAAAATTTGATGATTATTGGTATAGTACTTTCATTACTACAATTGAAACAATAAAGTGTGCTGACTAGTTGCTGTCTGAGGGGCTAAAATCACGTTCTGTCCCAATACATGTTTCAACTATAAAATTGTTTAAAGTGTATCGATTTTGTTGAAATTTTCCCTATGCAACAAATGTAGATTGAGTGGTTTATGTTCAAAATTCCAGCCATTTCCTTTGCCAAATTCAAAAGTTATAGCGCCGACAAGCAAAACTAGGGTCTGTACAAAATTGAATGGCGCACATTCTACTCCTTCATTGCTACAACAAAAAGTACTGCACAGATTCCCATGAAATTTTGTAGGTGGAATGAACACATCTTAATATGTTATTAGGCCAAATTCGAGCATTTTTAATGTATCTATGGCAGAGTTACAGCTGTATTTCTGTGTCCCGATTATTGCGGATACAGGCTTTACCACTTGCAATCTTCCTCAGTGTCAGTTATCCACACTAAAGAAGATTACAAGTGGTAGTCGAAATACGCGTATCTGTAAAAGGATAAGCATTATAGGGCGGAACTAAAAGGTACGAAACTGATTACACTCATTCGAAGAGGGTATTCTGCTTAGAGGGTTCGAAAAGTCGGTACAAGACTGTCATGGTGGTTGAGAGGCATAACTAATACCTATCTGCTACTTCAACATTTTTTTAATTTAAAGTTAGATAAACTTTTAGATGAAAAATCTGTAATTGATTCTATCCTGCCTAAAAGAAATACACACTTCAGAGAAATGATTGCTATTTTGTCAAGGCATTTTTACTTCATTCCCCTACTTCTACAATTGATTCATAAGGTGGACGAGAAATTTTGAAAATAGTTAGAACTAGACACATCCTTTAAAGATATTCTCAAAGTGTACCACAATTATAAGTATTAGTCAGCCTATATAAAACGACCAATAATACCCAGGTAACCACTAAGCATTTGAATAAGCCGTGTATCAGCCCGTATTACGCATTTAAACTGCTTGCTGCCCTACATAAGCAGTTCGAATACATAGCTGCCTTGAGTTAGCATAAGCTGTGCTGCTCAAAAGCTTTTGGCTGTTAATTAGCATTTCAACTGCTTGAAGTGGTTTCACTTGGGAGCATACATAATGCTTTTCAACTGCTCTTTAAATGTTAGGAGCAAAAAGGTTGGGAGATATGTTACGCATTTGGCAACACATATTGTCTCTCTCTTACAGAGCCTATGCTTCTGTTTACAAATTTGTGCATCTTATTTGTTTCTTCATATTCCCCTACTCATACAAAAGCACCATAGAAAACATTACTGCTGGATTGGATTGGGAACTTGTCCATCAAAAAATCACCAATTATTTATCATTCCGTCGGAAAATATGTGCTGAATAGGTGGATGCTTTGGTGTATCATAGGATTGTTTGAAAGAGGGAAGAAAGAATCATATTCCACAGATATTTAAAAGAGGGGATCGTAATGCGTACCACAATGAAATATCTCAATGACAACAAGTTTTGGATGTTGAGTCTGAAGCTTCGATAACATCATGCTTTATATTGGCGATTAAATCAACGCACGCCACCGGAACAGCTTCAGGATCGTGGATCAGGAGCAACAGAATCAGAAGCAGATATGATTATTCAATCTCTGGATCGTAAGTTCAAACCTACATCACTACAAAATTCAGCAAAAAAGTACCACCTAGCACCGGCCTGAAAATGGAAGGACAATGAAGCGGGGAAGCAGGTTGAGAGAACGAGAAGCAGACGTCAATCTATTTTTGTTTTTTTGTTTTTGCTCGACGAGGCGTTACGCTTCTTTGACATTTCGTCACGACGTTCCTGAAGGGATAGCACTAAGACAGCCCGTTATTTTGCCAAAATCTGCTGTGAGGTAACACTATAGGCGCATATACGGCTAATTAGCATTAAACGCCTTGTCGTAAAGACTACTATAATGCTGAAGGAATGCTATTTTAAATGCTTACTGGTTACTTGGGTAGTAATGACGGTGGTAGCCTCCTTCTACCTCTAATCGAGTTCGAGTAGTACTACTTTCTTAGACGACAACAGATTCACCCAATTTATGAGACAGCTGATGGTCATTAGGGGAAACTCTCACCACCAGGATAATTTCGTTTCGTCACATACTTCACTCTAAAGTGGCGGCGGCGGAATAAGCCGGTCAAATCTTCTCAAACCTCAATTGTGAAGCTCGCCGTTGGGCGGGACGACAACAATGACATTGAGCGTTCCTCAATTATTTTCGTTCGTGGCCACATACAATTGCGTGAATGATTACTGCTATGCAGCAGGGTAGACGATTCAACCACCACCGCGAGCGATGTCATGAATCACCAGAAGCCGCTACGCTACATGTGTAGTGCGCGTTCCTGTTCAACGAAGCTACAAGTTCACCCTCGCCTCGGACTCGGTCGTTGTTGTTGTTGAGGGGAGAAGCTGAAAAAGTTTAAAACCTCGACCGGCAGTCAGTAAAAACTGTGAATTGCTGCTATATGATCAACCTACGGTCTGATGATTAAAACTTGTGAAAACGTAGCTTTATTGATGAATCTGCTTTGAAAGGCAAGTTCTTCATAACCATAAAAAAGAACACTTTAAGCAACTTTGAATAAATATTATGTGTAGTCAGTCTGAATTCAATGCCTAAATGAGGGGCCCAGAATCAAAGGGGTGTAAGTAACCATTTTGTCGATTTTGAGCTAAGCATATACAAAAATTCTACAGATTTCAAGCTTTTAGGAACTTTTTTTAGTTTTTTTACGATGATTAGAAAAATTACAATAAATCGGAGAAAATTGGGTCATTTTTGAAACTCCATACGTTTTGTATGGAATGAAAAATTGGTGAATAACTTTGGATTTCATTTACTCGAAAGTGAGTTATTGTCACTTACACCCCTTTGCTTCTAACCCCCTCAAATGTGATTCAGTCTAATCGAATTTACGAATCAATAACAAACCACTTAATGTTGAGGAAGTATTTTCGTCGTTGTAATTTAAATGTTCTCCTCGTATAAGATTTCATATCCAAGACTCCTTATGGCTTCACATTTTCTATGATACCAATACTAAGTTTAAGAGTGTAAAATGCTAGCAACAACACCTCTTCACTAAAACGACGATCCCTCATCCCGTCATCATCGTGTGTCGTGACTGTAACGTTGATGTACGAGAGATACAGAAAGCATTACCGCATTTACGTTATCCAACACATCGAGGAGGGGCGGATGAGTAAATATTAAGTGTCATCATGATCTCTCGGCTCCGACCGAAAAGTAACATTGTTTATATAAATCTTCTGTTTGATGTGAGAGGCCTCTATTCATACAGGCGCTGATTCAACGCAAACTGAAGCCTGTTGCCGGTGCGTGAATGTCAATAAACACGTTTATGTGAAAGCATGGTCAGAATGTAAATTGTGTTCTATACTGTGCGATCTCTGAGAAACGAACAACCAACATCCGGAAAAGAACAATGATTCAACCTGGGTTAATGTTTCCCCACAACGATGCACCGGCGGCGGATTAGAGGAAGCAAATAAAATAATAAACATATTAAATAATAAATTGGTAAAGCACACGTCGTGCATGGTAAAATATGTCTGCTGGTGGCGAAAGTTTACCTGCAACAGGAAACCGAAAAAGGTACAGAAAAGAATACGAGCCAAAAAGATTGGTCGCTTGAACATAATTGTTCTCAGGAATTCAAGTGAGAATGATGAAAGTGTTGTTTTATTTGACTGACGTTTCATTTGGAATTACAATTTTCAGTGATTGCGATCCCAATTTTCCTATATTTCATCACTTTATAAAATTATTTGTATTTTAGCAAAGTTTTCAGATCCCAATTTGCCCAATTTGGTGAGATCGTTCCTGCTTATCGCTTAACAACATTGGTTTCCAAATTTGGACAAACATACTTTGTGGTTATTACCTTTCTACTAACAATACCAAAACTCCCGAGTCGTGTTGCATTTAAGGAGGTGTATAGGCACACGAAATGTGAGTTCGTCCTTCGGAAGGTAAGTGATACTAAACATCTCATTAATAAAGATACAAGATGTGCTTTAATACAGGACGGGAAAAAGGTCTTATACAATGGCCTAGGACTGGAAACCCTACAAATTTAAACGTCTTTTTCGGCTCTCTCAATGCTAATGCTTCAAAATTTCGCAGGATTCATACCACAGGGGTAAAATAGTGGGAAATGTCGAGCAAATATCCGCCAAGAATTTGTTAACATTCTGCAATAACTACCGTAGCAATCTATCAAAGATCCATAATACAAATTTCACTTAGGACTAGGAAAGAGCCAGAGATCTCCGAATTTTCAGGTCACTATTGCTCTTTTTCAAAAAGCTACGCTATTCTGATTGGCTATACTCAACTCGAAAACTTTAATGTGTGTTCTTTGAAATATGAAAAAAAAAAAATAGATCTAGAGAATTATCTAGAGATATAGGAAAGGGAGAACATCGACAATTTGCCCATCCTCACAAGTATGAAATCTTCGGGGGAAAACAAAGTTTAAACTATTCTTACCTGACGGCAACCCGAACCGAGGATTCCTTATCGTCGTCTGACATCTTGCCACCTTTGGTGAAGGTACACTCTTCGTATCCGCCGTGCTATGTGCTCTATGCTTGCCGCCCGAGAAAGAGAAATTTATTCATCCGTCGGTATTTCCCGGATTAGAACAATAGTCACCAAACAACACCACAATTCACACACTTTTAATATCCTCTTTCACATGCGGCACACAAATCTGAAACGGAGAATAAAAAATCATAAAGACGCACATTAGCATAAGTTTGTTAACATTTAACTTCACTTGAATTGAATAATTTGCTAGACCTCTCTCACTGTATTTGGCAACCACCTTATACCAAAGAAATCGTTTTGTTGAGCATGCACCTCTTTTGCTTCCAAGAAATGTTCAAGTACATGGTAAACCATGTTGGTTGAAATGATATATATTTTTTGTTACTTTCGCAAATAGCCAGGCCACTGCCGCCGATGACCGGCTGAGTTTAACCAAACAAAAACCGCGCCACCGCCGGACACGCAGCACAGGTAAGACAAGTGGCCTGGTGGCCGCCACCATGCAACTCGTCTGCCAACGCGCGCGCGAAAGTCAAAGCAACGTCAGTTTGGTTTCTGATTTTTTATTTTGTTGTTGCTTCGTTCGTGCCCAGTGGAGATTTGTTGAACCGTGACAGCACCGCCGAACAAGTTGTGTCGGTTTTGAGTGGGAAACAGTGCTTCAGTATCGCTACTGTTTGCAAAGTTGTGGATGTTTCGAGACCTTACAGGCACACACGTAGTAACTAGGAACTAAAATAAATAGTAGAACCTTTCTTTATAATTCAGAATTTTAAAGAATTCATTAAAAAATGACACAAATATGTTTTTATTTGGGTAAACATTGTGTGTATTTCGTCCAACACTTTTACAAAACAAAGACTGAGCCAACACACGAGATTCTAAGCTGTTCCCAAGATCAGCAACGTCTTACATTTCCGCTCGTGGGATTTTTCTCGGCCTGAGCACGTCATCTTGCGAACACAATATTTGTAGGATTGATACTGTTTAATATTTAAGAAAGTTGTTCTCGTCAATAAATTTTCCTGGAATTTTTTTCCATAGCTCTGTTGCAGTCGATACTGTCGTATGATGCCTTAAAATCGATGAACAGATAATGCGTTTTCACCTGGTTTTATGGTATATCTACAGGATTTTCTGTATATTAGAGTATAGTAGGTAGTACATAGTCGACTGGCCGTCAACGAAGCCGATCTGATGACTTCCAATTTTTTCGTTATTACTGGTAGACGGCAGATGACCTAGGATAACACCTTGCAAGCAAAACACAGAATGCTAATCGCTCGGAAGTTCTCACACTCTAATTTGACGTATTTTTCGCAGACAGATCATTACTCCTTCCCTTCCCCCTCCAATAGCTGTTCCGTCACTTCTGCGTACCTTTTTTCGCTGTCCCATTCATGTGTTCGTTAAAGTCCTGCTTCCAGCTTGCGATCTCCTCACGATGGTTAGTAAAGATACCCCTTTCCTTATCTCTATACATTTCGGCCAACGCCACTATGCGTTGAACTTGTCGAAGAACGCCACAGCAGCTTCATTTCTTTGCACTACGCTACTCCCAGGCGGTCTCTCAAAAGAGTTGAGTTTGCTGCTCCATGTTGCAGTATTACCGCCCGCACTGCGTTCTTCTCTTCAAAAACCGCTCTACAGTTCTCATCGAACAATTGTTCCGACTACATCATTCCACGCACCGGACAGTGCTCACAGCTGGGCTGCGTTGATGGCTGTTTTTTACTGAACGTCATCATATTTTCAGATCGGTCACATCGATCCCACCGTCGTCCAGCAACGCTGCCAAGAAATTATTGTTTCAGCCAAGATCCAGGCGGTCGTTGGTACCGTACATTGTTAATGACTGATGTTATGCTTTGGACGCAATTTAACCATAGTCATGCATTGATCAGTGCTGATGTTATCAGCAGGGCCGATGCGCACACTTATTCAGCAAGATCATGCAAAGGGTAACGGATCCGATTGCTTGTCGATACAGGAACTTTTTGTAATGAAAATTCCTTTGTTATCTATGGACATAGAGTATCTTCTTGCCTATCACATGATATACACATGCAAAATAATTATTTGCAGAGGAAGCTCGCAGTTTAAAAAATGTGGAAGTGCTCATAGAACATATAGAACTTTTAAATGCAGGCTTTTCCAATTTGGGACGTTTCTCTAAGAAGAAAAAGTAGAAGAAGTAGTGCCTCGAGGCATAGAGAAATACAATCTGTATTACACTCCACACTGTATGTGTTACTGTACACTCCTTTATCTGTTACTGTAACAGTTCCACGAACAGGTGCTTTTCAGTTGAAACTATGAAACTCGAAACATTCAATCATAAAGAACGGTTTATCTAACCCATACCAAGTTGTAACAATATGTCATATTGTGCAGAAATTATCAAATAATATAAGGATGAAAACTCAGCAGACATGGTAGCAATATATAATAACCATATCTCAAACAGTTTGTGGTAATATTTGCGCAACACACATACACATGTGTATTTCACTGTATGCCACTTAAATTCGACAGTATGCCAACAAGTCGGGGAATTCCGTGGGGAATTCCAGCAGATATTACAGCCCAGCCCAACCGATCTGAACTACCCGACATCCTCCGTTTATGCAGGATGCGCTGCTCGGTATGACGCGTGAAAGTATTTCGCCATAGTTAGAGATGAGATAAAGTCAAGGAGAAATATTAATTGAATAAAAAAAACCTTTTGTGAACGCATAACCACCTTTTATTTTTAAACGGTTTAAATGCCGTTGAACCATCAAAATACTGAGGAAACCATAAATCAAGAATAAGAATAACACTTACATTGCTCGTGTTTTTCTTCCAGATTTATTGCTAAACTATTCTCTATTCATTTGCTAAGCACTGGATTTTCCCAAAAACTGGATTATATATTGACCGTATACTTGCCTGTATTGCGAAAAAAAAATTCGAGAAAACGAACGATTTTTTATGGTAACCTATTCCACTTATACTGTAATTTGGCGGATCACCATTTGTCAAACTAGCAAATGTGTACATGGTATGGTTGTCTTACTGTTATCTCGGAACGTCTGTGAAATAGTTAAATGTCAATTGCTTATAGTCATATACAGTATAAGAAACGTTGCATTTACAGTTTGTGACTATGCGGGTCTGTAGTTCCTGATATCGATTATATAATTAGTTGTGGTAAATCGCTTTGGCAAAAAGCAATGTTATTCTTGACTAGTGCAAGCCCAAAAATGCGTTAGAAATAGCGACCATTAGGGATACATTAGGCTCCAACAAGACAATGTTGATTTAATTTAAAAAGACACATTTAGATGCTTATTGAACGAATTTCTATGAAAATTATAATTATTACAAGTATTTCCTTCGGGACTTACTTGTCGAAAGATTTCTGGGGAAAATACGTGGACACTGTTTGAAAGATCATGTGGTGTTATTCATCGAACGACCTACTGCTGGCAAAAATCTTGGAGCAGGCTATGCCCAAAAAACCGGTATATATTCTCAAAATGACGCCCTGCAGCGATAAGGAAATCGAGTGTTTGCGGATGCCCCCAATGGAGAGTCTTGACGCCACTTTTGTAAAATCTCATAGCAAATATGCAATTGATGGTAAGCTCGACTATAGTTGAAAACTGTTTTGTTTTGCCAAAATCGACGCTGCTTTTTTTTTTAATTTTGTTTAATGTTTCGGTCAAGTACTTAATTCCGGAGTGCTAACTATTGAACAACCCGTTCTTACCTATAGGGATTCAGAATTGGCTGCGATTGTGCAGGAAAACTCGATCCATGTATTTTGATTTCGTCAAGACCGAGAAGCCACAACAAAACAAATACGCTATTGAGACAACTCAATAATAGCTGTTGTCCTACTTATGGTTTTTGCCGACAGGCTGCTTCATTTAAAAGACACGGATACCATCTTCAGCCAGCGGCTGTACAGACTACACAAAAATTAACACTAGACAACGGACACACGGATCATGCACCAGTGGATACGGAGAAGAAACTATTCTCGTGAAAAGTTTCATCGCCCGGAGCGGGAATCGAACCCTCACCCCACAGCATGGTGCGATTAGAAGCTTGGTGACCAGGGCCGGATTTACAAATGTGGGGGCCCTTTATATAGAGGATATATTGCTAATTTAGAGATAAATTTCCGTTTTACGGAAGATTGAAAAAGCTACCGCAGCTGAGTATGCTGTCAGACTACTGATTTTCACTGAGTTATCATCAAACGGGTCAAAGATGCCTAGGATACGACGCCGATGATCAATGTTTGTTGTTGCTTCCCAGAGCAATTCACATTACAAGCATACTTTGATTAGACCATCTGTTGCAATGATATGATGATTCTCAGGGCTGCGGTGTAGGACTTTGACAGCTGCGGTAGAACTCGGCGGCTACCGCAAAGTGGAAATTTTTCAAAAAATCCGCAATATTTTTGCCAATATAACATGGAAAAATTAAAAAAAATGATCCTTTCTTTTCAAATGTGGCCACGAAGGAAAGTATTAACCCTTCGGGACGAGCGCTGTTGTAAAAAGTACAACACCATCAAAAATCCTCGTTCGTTGTATACAGCGCGAACGCGGTGGAGCTTCGGTTGCTGGATGCCGAGCGTCCTGAAAGATTAATGTCGTTAGGGAAGAATTTGAATGTAGAATAAAAGACAGAGCTAGGAATGATGTTGATATCCACTAAATTTATTCATAACAGATTTGAAATTCTAGCGTAGAAATTTATATGAAGTAGAAAATGCTTTTCAGAAATGTATTCGTGCCATTTAGATTCCCGATTTAGTGGAAATTCATACCAGAGTTCATAGAGAAACTGCAAGAAGCTGAAATTTTCAAGGCATTTCTAGCACAATTTGTAGCACAATCGGTGATGTCGTTTTTGCGAAATCCAAAGAGAATTTCTAGTGGATCCCTGCTGCAATCTCTGGAGAAATTGTAGGTTGATCATCATGATGAAATAATACTTAATAGCAACTTGTTCTAACGCGACTGCAAAGGATGGTTCTGGTGAACAAGAATTTTTCACTAAATTATGAATGCAAAGAGTAGATTATAATAGAAAATGCTGAAGAAATTTTAGAGGGAATCCATGATAAGTTCCTGATGGAATTTTTGACCTAATTTCTAATAAAATGTCCTGTTCAATTTCTTGAAAATAATTAGCGGAAAACCCGGATAAATACTAGTCAATGTCTCCACAAATTTATTCTGATATTTTCTCTATAGAAATCTGTGGATTTTATCAGTTCACCATGAATTCATCCTTATTTAAGCAAGCAAAACTCTTAACTCAAAAAAAAATGGACTGAAACTTTTCGAAATTATCTGCCTTAATTTCATGCTAGATTTCCTCTAAAAAATGTTGCAACAGTTGTGGTGTTCTCCGATTTGAGTAAGTCGTAATCTGTCTAAGTAAAATAAAAATCAAGAGCTTCAAAAACACCACTAAATTTCGAAAAAAAAAGAAAATCCTTTGATTCTTCCAAGAACACTATACAAAATTCTTCAACATATTTTCAAAAACTTTAAATTTAGCAAGAACTTTTTGACTCTGCAGTTCTGCAGTTCCTTTAGAATTCAATCGAAAATTTTCATCAGGATTTTCGATAATTATTCATAAGCAATTGCACAAAAATATAATGGCAATGAGTTTTGGAGGCAGAATTAAAATTTCAATAATAGCTGGACAAATATTAGTAAAAGTCTTTCTCAAAAGAATCACAACATATCACATACATCTTTCCAGTAGACAGTAATTTAAAGTTCTAATAACAAAAACCAAATCAAGAGATGTTCATTGTAATACTTTTTTCCTGTTTCACATTTTTTTTTGTGAAGTGAAATTTTGGGGGGGGGGGGCCTGAAATGTGGGAGTCCGGGGACCTGGCCCCCCTGCCCCCCCCTAAATCCGGCACTGTTGGTGACCCTAACCGCACGGCTACGAGGCTCCACAATGTATGTGGTAACTGAGAATCCGTTTATGCAACTTCGTAACGTTTGATACCTATGAAACTATCCAGTTTATGCACAACTGCATTTCCGATTACTCGGTAATCTGATTTGAACTGTGCACAGTGGTTCCAGCCCTATAAATACACTAGTTTACAGCATTTTTGAACTCGGTAAGCTGATGATCGTTTTTGGTGTAGAATCATGCCCTGAGTTCGAAAACGCGAAGGAAAAAAATTACAGTAGAGCGGAAATTTTTTCGACTTTCCATACAAGGTTGATGATTTGAAATCAATTGTTGTTCTATTTTTAAGCAAAGTCGCTCACTTCACACATCTTATTCTCCGTAATCAATGCTCCGATTGAGCTGATTTTTTTACTGTAACTCGCCTACATATGATGTGTCAAATAAACGCTGAGAAAGAATTTTTAAATTGTTTTTTTCTTATTGAAAAAAATACATTTCTTCATATATTTTTGGGAATTTTGCTAAAATTTATGGAGATCGTCCCCAAAACTCGCCAATATCTTGAATTTCATCAACCTGACGCAAAACCTGCATTTAGATGATCAAATGGTATTATATTCAGCTCTTAATTTATGGAAAAAGATTTAAAATTAGTTGAACAAAACGCAAAATATTTGAATTTTCTTAAATTCCATATTTTTAAAAGTTGTAAAACTCGATATTGAGCTTTAACTAAAAACTGTTCTACTTTAAATTTTTCGAAGCACGATTTCGAAATCAGCACTAAATTATGCTTCAAAAATTTTTATCGTTAACAGAAGTTCACCACTTTCGTTTTATTTGGTAAACTAGTGATATCGGTCATAAATATGATTTTCTCTAGTTTCACGATGAAACCGCAATATTTGATGCATATTTGCATCTCAAATGCGTTTTAATAAAAATGGGCTCAATCGAGTTTTTTGCTTTACGGAGCTGAAATACATTATTTTGCAGTTTCGGTTACCAAATGATTTGCATATACCAATGCTAGTTTAGGCGGTCCACGGTAGTCAAAACTGCTTAAGTATAGTGAAACGCACATAATGTGATGGATAGAGAGGATAAAAGCTGGGAAAAAGTTTTCCCTGCAACAAATACGGGAGGTATTTGTTAGTTCTTGAAAATATTGAAGGTACGACACTTAAGTGACTACCGCCAATTAGGTCGCAAACGGTCGCAGCTGAGCTGAATTCGCCAGTAGTTGAAGTTGAACATCACATTTTTGAAGTTAAGCTTGCGAAATCAGTTAGGACAAATGAGTCAACGACTGTCCAATTATTGTTGGTTTGATTTCAAAATAAACTCGTAGAGGAATTTAAATTGATATTTTGAGAAATTTCTTTTATTTTGTTTATATTATAGATTAATTATAATTTTTGACAAAGTAAGTATATCTACGCATTTTTTGTAGAAGTTTTTCGAAGTGTTGCTAAGGTATTCCCGTCAAAAGTATCTAAAATGGAATGGAATTCGAGGGCAACTTTTGGCCACACGCATTCATTCTCATTCCACTATTAAATATAGATGAAGAGCGGAGCTGGTGTGATAGTTAAAGCACATGACTATCATGCCAGTCCCGACAAACTCACAACATGTGAGTTCTTTTTTGAAAGGGAAGTGTGGGTCCCAGGATGAACTAGTCCCGGGGTAAAAATCTCGGTTTAAAGATATAAAAATATGATGAAATTTCTGATCATTATGCATCCTAGCAACGAGCCACACTCTAATTCATTTCAAAATAATTTAGCGGGCTAAACCGCAGTTTGGTGATCACTACTTCAAAACACTACCAAACCCTACAAATTAGCCAGTGACGAGACGACACTGTCCGTGGTGCGACGGTGCGTGTCTATTTTATTTATATCCACTACGAGTTGAATCTATCACGCTAATGTGGTTCATTATTTATCGAAAAACATTTTTGTTAACATTCAAAAGACGATATTAATTATATACACCGTGGGTTGATGAAAAGGTTATCTCTAACATGCATAAATTAAACCTTTACCTAAACCAACTTGAATAAAACATCGCATATCCGCTATTGCACAAGTATGTTCAAAAACCTCCAGCTCCACTCCCTACCGTGAATGCGTGGGAGAGAACATCTGTTCGGTCAAACTGTCGCTGATAGTTGCACAGGGCTACGACGCAGCTGGACGCTCTTGCACACACATGTAATAGCCATGTCGAATAATTATATCCATTAGCTGGACAACTTAGATACCGCAATCCTGATTAACAGCGCGGATGCAACGATGCATGCCGGTTAGGTATTAATCGATTAACATTTAATCGTGAGCTGAATTGTGCTAATCCGTACGACACGATGACGGACCGGCCGCTTTGTGTTGTGGCGCGTACCGCCGTACCACTTGACGATGACCATCGTAGTAGTTCACAACACACACTCCGAATCGGGGGTTTTTTATCGACGACGACGCGTAGAGATCCCAACCTTGTCTTTCCGTGCGTCGCCCATGTTCAAGCTTCGATCATCCAAGCGACTCATTTAGAAACGCTGATCACGCTTTCGCACCTACAACTTGTAAAATGGCCACAATAAATTCGTGATTTGTGTCAGTGAGATCAAACGCTCATGCCATAACGTACCTCCTCAGGAGAGGAGAAACGTGATCTCTGTGCCCAATGTGGTGATGGTGGTCGTTGGCGTTTTTTTTTTCTTAGCATTTGTTATTCTGGCCTTAAACGGTAATTCGGATGTTGTCGTTGTCTGGTTGGTAGTTCAAGGTCGCGTTGAGTCATCTCACTACCAATAGAGGAGGGGCCACCATCTTTTTATGGCGCAAGGACTTGTATGCCGTGATTTCCTGTGTGTCTGGAAAGTTTCTTAATTAACGATAATTAACCGGTAGCAACATCGAACGCGACTATAATTATATTAAGTGAGGGATGTGAGTGAGAGTGAGACATTAATCGTTGTTATTGATTGTGTTTCGCTTTGCTAGTGTATCAATTCGAAGTTGTTTAACATATGAACTGCCACTACATATAGACTGCAGCGGTGAATATTTTTTAATATACTTTGTTGAATGAAATGTTTTAAACACATTTATCATCATAATTGAAACAGTCTACTTCACACGTTGCCTTATCCACCAGCACGGAACGAATCGCTCCATAAACTTTTAACTATCGCTTTCATAGAGATCGTGGGTGTCCCATTGCTGGCGCAACGCTAGCCATCCACCCAGGCACCTCATTATGAGGTATATGGATTTGAACAACCGCTAACGATCACAGGTTTTTCTCCATTCATTCAAAATTAGTAACGTACGAGAAGATACTGTGCTCATCTCAACCCACACCGCAGTAATCATCACACGCCATTCCGAGCAGACTGGTGGCTGTTGTGAGTTTTGCGCTTCGTCGTCGTCGTCATCTACGGCACGCCCATGCATGCTTGGGTGACCTACTCCACTGTTTTCGTTATGATGAGAGTATACCGAGAGTTGCAATGACATCTCCATTCAACTCCTTCGATGCACACGACGACAGAAGACAGCAAGTGGAGAAAAAAATTTCTACCCGCATACACGACGACGTCTTTTCAGATTAGACCCAACAACAAAAACTTCACATTTGTCACGTTGTTGGCTTTGTTTTAATATATGCGGCCTGTGGAGCTAAACACTTGAGCGCTCACCTGTCTTTGAATAGCTCTAGCTACGTCTAAGAGATAGTGGGTCAACCTTATGAAGTACTCATCTACGATAAAGGAAAAATAAACACATACAACGTCATTCAGCCATCTCAAGATTTTTTGTTTGTTGAAAATAATGACAACAGTCAATCACCGTTAATGTGCACACCCTATGGTAGGTGCGGTACATTTTGTGCGCATTTCGTTGACAACAGACTTGATCAAATGTTGTTTTCTTATTTCGATTGAAGCCAACTTCTTCCTAACTTTGGATTTGTACAATAATGTACCCAATCCACTGTACTCAATATCTTTTGATCCCTGGAACAATTGCAAACATCATCAATTATATAAGCATTATCAGCCAGGCATTCGGATAACATGCCATGTCTATAGTATTTGTTCCAACATCATTCTGGATACCTACCGTGTTCGTCTTAGAGTTCAGTGAATTAGTGATCGGCTGTATTTCCGATTCCTCCACTACATTGAACTTTATTACATAAACATTTTGATCGAGAATTTGTAAGTGCAACTTTCACTTTTCAATATTAATTCACGTAGCTCTATCAGGATGTTCATTGTTCATGTCCTTACTCAATTGTACTGCAAAATGGTGAGACGACACGGAGCGTTCAGCATAGTTTTGGTCCTCACAAGCACCTACGGGTCAACCGGTGACAAAGACCGCCAGTTATGAGTTGTATGCTTATCTGGTAGTGAAGCCTGGACACTGTTGTCCTTTTGTTGTCTTAAGGTGGGAGATCCACCACGGTGGATATGGAACCTTAAGCCAACAACCTACAGTTTCCAAAACCCAACAAAATACGTTACATACACCAAAAATAAAAGATTGCGAACTGATTGAAGGCAGCGACGTTTTTTGGCACGACAAGAATTGGAACTTGAAATGAACTAATCCTAGCCCAATAGGGTCAACTGCCACAACTTGCCAATGAGGCATGCCGCAATGAAGCTTTGAGATCCTAGGACTGAGCGAAGTTCGTGTTAGCTTCGCCAATACTTCGCTCATAAAGTGAGAACCTATTAATGAGAGGATAATTGAGGCCGGTTTCAGAACACGGGTTCGAAACTTTACCATCATCCAATGTTGCGCGACCACCGAAATGCAAGGCAAAGAGAACTTTTACTGCAAACTGAATGATGGTAAGAATCACTTGGGTGAGCTACGCACTTAAAGAAAGGAGATGACACCTGTGAGAAGGTATAGGATCGAAGGAACGAGAGAGCCGCGATAGAGCAAGTGAAAACACCAGGTGCCAAAGCCGTTGTAGCCCGTCAGCGCTATTCAGCACTCGAGAAAGAAGTAAAACAATCCTGTAGACGGAACGAAAGAGCATGGGCGAACTCCCTAGCCGACAAAGGCAACAAAGCCGCAACGCAAACAGACGTTCAAGTTTGACTCAGCAGCTTGTGTAAAAAACATGGCCGCCACAAATTGCCAAGTGGCAATCAGCGAACAGATGGCGCTAGCGACGTTCATATTCAATCGCTGCCTCACATGTGCGTTGCGACCAACAACTGTCACCGCGGTCGTCTTCCAGCCGGATAATTTGTGCAGAGTAAATGACTTTTATTTAATGTCTAAAATCTTTTGCACAAATTAGCGCAGGACTCTTGTAAAATATTTTACACATTATTACTTTTAATTTACATAGATTTGCTTGAATAAAACTGCATTTGGATGAACTTCACTCGCTTTGGGAAATCTTTGTGAATGTGACGCAAATGTAGGAATGATTTTAACAGTGTTAGTTTTGATTTCATTTTTCGGTGGGTGGTGAATTGGGTGGTAAATAAGCGGCTGGAAGCACGTGGTTTCTCAAACTGTCAACTGCACGCGACTACACTGTGGCAATCGGTTGCCTAGGTGTCGCTAGTGAAAATTTACATAGAAAATTTGAATAAATTTGTTCGAGCTAGAACGTCTGTCTGCGGCCGCAAGTACCGGCGACATT
Source organism: Aedes albopictus (assembly GCF_035046485.1). NCBI lineage: Eukaryota > Metazoa > Arthropoda > Insecta > Diptera > Culicidae > Aedes > Aedes albopictus. The sequence goes on along the minus strand of NC_085137.1, from coordinate 189,809,059 downwards.
CGTCGCCTTTAGAAGAACTGTAAGATAAAAGCTACGATGCTCGTAAAAGAAACGTCTGAACATGGCCGACCCGACTGACCAGTTGAAACGCTGGGTCCAGCACATTGGAAATCCTTTTTAAGTTCCGGTCACGCCACCAGCATCTCAGCATGATCCGCCTAGAGTTCGATGCATTACCCGCATCAACACCGAAACTCTTTCGTTGCAGGAGATAGAAACAGCCATCCGTAGCATGAAGTCGAACAGAGCCTCAGGGATCGATCGCAAATCAGCCGAGATGCTCAAAGCTGACTCTGTAGTACCTGCACAACTACTGCATGAATTATTCTGCAACATATGGGAAACCGCAACCTTTCCGGTCGACTGGATGCAAGGCGTCTTAGTAAAGGTACATAAAAGGGTGACCTGACTGTATGCGATAATTGGCGGGGATCATGTATCGTTCACAAAGTTCGTGCTGACCGAAACGTAGCTTAACGGCGACGTCAACAATGCTGATTTATCATCGAACTACAACATTTCCCGCTGTGATTGAAACAGCGCAACAAGTCATTAGCAGAGAGGGGGTAGCGCACTTATCGTTGTTAAGAACTAAGAAGTCTGTAGTAAGTATTGCAGTCCAGCTTCACCGATCCGATTGCGTGGAACGAATTCCCAACAAGGCAGCAACCGGCGATTCTGTGGTGATTGTTGGTGACTACAATCTGCCACGTTTGATTTGGTACCATGATGACGATGTTGATTCTTTTCTTCCGTCGAATGCTTCTACTAAGCTGCAGTTTGCATTTGCCGAACACATGATGACTACCGGACTACAGCAGATTTGTAATGTATGTAATGCGAACGGTAGAATGCTTGACTTGGCCTTCGTAAAGAACAGCAGCGAAGTTGACCTGTTTGAAGTGCCATCGCCGATTTTATCTTGTGGCCGTCACCATGAACCATTTGTCCTACGCTTGACCACGCATAGTATCACCGATAGTTTCTACGGAACTTCATATATTCATGACCTCGACTTTAACCGATTCCCATTGGCGGGTTTCCCAAAACTTTTTATAGGACTAAATCAGCAGTTTCTGTTCTGTAATTCTTTCAGGCAATCCTTCTCGGTCTCGTCCGAGAATTTCTCCAAGAGTTCCTCCTGCAGTAGTTCTTTCGAAGTTCTTTGGAAATGCCTCCAAGATTGTTTTATGGAAATCCTTCAGAAGTTCCTTCTGCAGAATTTCTTTTAGGATACCTTTCGCGCGAATGAAACGTTTTCCGGTGCAATAAACGCTCCCAACCAGAGTGCATATCGGTTAGTTTGTGCAGATTTGGAAAGAAGATGAGAAGTTCCATGGGAAAACTGTGTTGAAAAGATCATGCTGCTATGGCAGCAGAGGCTCAGTGCGCTAGTGTGCTTAGATCATGAAAACACGTAATTTTGTTTGTTTTTGCAAGAAAATTGAGCTTGTTAGGGGAAGAGCGTAATTTGAGAAGAAAGTTAATCTTTATATTCATATAAAGTTGTTCAAAGTTATTGTACAAAGGAAAAAACATTGGGAAAAAATGCCGGTGCACACATTTGCACGTTGCGAAGATGTCGTGGTTAGCGGATCACTGCAACAATTTCTTAGTTTCATATGAAGAAAACTAGTTGGCTGATCAGACGAGAATGGAATCCGTTTCGGTTATTGGCGTACTCGAAGTGAAGAAGTCGGTAAGTTCGTCCTGATTTGAAATTTTGTAGCTGTCACAATCACGATTACGATATGAATTCTTTTTGGGATATTTACTAAATTAAATACAAAATTTCTGTTTTTATTCGAGGAAGGGATCACTCTTCTTTTTCTCGTTTCAGAGAGCGAGTAATGGCGCTTAAGCCTACGCTTTGAAGCCAGGACACATGGAGAAATGCCTGTGTCCCATCCCAGGAGAAGAGTCGCCAACGGAGTGTGTATTAACCTTCTTAGCAGCACCACTACCAACGATTTTATATTCAAACACCATTCCCCTAAAACGAAACGGTTGGTACGGTTGTCCCCGTTTCTTCCTTCATTCAATTCAAAAAAAGTTTGTCAATCATGTTATTCATAAATGGGTAACCTGATTGCCTCAAGTTTTTGAATTATCTTCCAACCCATTAGTCTGCAGTCTACACAGTGGGCCTGGCCGTTTTAATATTTGTGTCACATCATCTCTGATGTGCTGCAAATATTAATGCTGACAAGAAAATATCGGAAGAAATTTTGGTATTTCCAGGATGCTTTTCAATACTCTCTGTGCAAGCACTAGAATATAAATAGAATAGACCTTCTTTTAGGCAACCTTTCAGGAGTTTCCTGTGCGAATCCTTCCGAATTTCTTTGTTAGGATTCCTTCAGAAGTTGCTTTTGTATTTTTTTTTTGGTTTCCGGTGAAATGGAACATGGTAGCTGCGAATAGACCCAACGAAACCAGCTTGGGACCCTTAAGGGCAAACAAAATTCGCTTTGTATAAAACGCCGATTTTTTCGGTAGCCCTTCACGGACACACGGCGGAACTTTAGGTGCTTCGGACAATATTCTCGGTGGGAAATTGGTTCCGTTGTCAGTGGCGATCCCCTAATTTCGGGTATACCTGTTGTACAGGTGCATTTTGTTTTAATTTTATGAACTTTAATGGGGTTTGCAGGACAGGATGACGTAAAATAGTGCTTCCGGATATTTTCATTTTATCTTTGTATGTAGTCAGGACTAGAATTCAGTTTGGTAGATGATTCTAAGCCGACCTTAAATAAATTGTTACTGTAATATTTTCAGAAAAATCTATCTACTTTTGTAGGAGTTACCCTTTTCAATACGAAGTAACCTTAATGGCCATTTAAACCTGTCCAGCTCATAACGTGCGAACATATTTCTTTCTCGTATACATGTATGTGTTGCTATGTATTGTACTTTTTGAAACCGCCAGTAGTGATTTATGACCGGCAAACCATTTTTAACCGGTGAACCACTATTCAACGTTCACAAATAATGGCAGCAAGTCGGTTTTAGAAGAGGGAAGTTTCGATTCAACCAAGCGGCTTAACCTTGGAAATTCTACTTTTCAGAGTTAGTTGTTGATTCGACTGCTGTTTGCTGGTGAGCAGAAACCACTAATATCAAAATGATGATAATCTCCCATTTTTGCTCCGCAGTGAAGTGAACATCGAATTCGCCAGGGAATACCCTTGCAGCTACCACATATCAGCGGAGCTGCATAATAGCCAAACGGCAGGGGCTGGTTGGCTGTGTTACAGAGGAGCTGCCTATAGCCCCGATCAAAATCGTGGCGAAAATCCCACCAGAAAAGACGCCTCTGGTCTGTTGGAGAGCTGGGGAACAACGGATGAATGCGCGAGTTGCCATCGAAAATTGACTTGTGAAGCATTTTGTGAAATTGGCCCCCCGTATGCTTATTATTGGTAATTGTGAGTCTGTGCCTGTGGTGCCCCGTCTCACAGCTGAATTTGAGAAACCGAAAGGTACATTCACCGTAGCGTAAACCGCGAACTGAATTTGATGCAGAAGAGCTACCGAACCGACACATCACGTTGTTGTTGGATAGCGCGAGCTTGTTCCATGAGATGCTTATGCATACGTAACGCAATATGCCAAATCGCTGCAACTGTATAGCCACATATGATACGCGAGATGGCTAATTGTAGGTCATTATCAGAATTAGACCTGCAACGGTATACTGACTTTTATCGGTAATTCTCGATAAGTGGAAGATTTAGTCACATGATACTCCACTCTGGTCATTCAATGCCGTCCAAGTAGTAGGTAACTGATAGTGAATGGAGGCTTTCAAACAAAATAACTCAATTAGCACCTAATCGTCCTGACTAATAGAAAAGTAGTTTCGCGATTTTATCGAATCAATACTACTTCAACAATTTGCTGCTACACAACAACCATCAAAACAGACCACCTTCCACTTACAATTCACAATCAGTTGAAACAATTTTGACCTTCAAAGCGAGCAGTAATGTATTGACTGGAGTCGAGCCGACCCTCTTGCTGTGGAAACCCCTCTTCGATTGCAGTGCAGTGTTGTTTGTAATGTGGATGTTTAGAACATCAAACGCAAACGCAACAGCAAAGTCGTCGAAAGAGACAAAGCCCGGCATTGCGTTGGTGTGGGTGTGTAGGAGGCATAGACCTACATAATGTTTATGTGCACTTTATCTGAATTAGAAAAGGGGGAAATACGAAGCATGACGCCGGTTCCGTAAGCAATAGTATCACGACACGACCACGAAAAGGCGAGGGTGTCTTTAGGTTTTGGATGTTTATCTTGGTAATTGCATTTGGCAACTGAAAATGCACACTCCAGTATGAATGCCAGAGCTAAACTCACTTGTGCGCAATTTTAGGGTCACTCTATTTCTATTGCCTTTTTTTTCTGGCGTTCAATTCTAACTGGGACAGATCCTGTTTCTCAACTTAGTATTCTACAATCACTTCCACAATAGTGAGAGCTAAATGATCATTCTGTATCCGTACATATATCGTGTGGCAGATAGGAAGATATTCTGTGCCCAAAAACATCAAGAATATATCTATTAAAAAAAACCTAGACCTAAATATCACGAAACTAACCCGTCACCCTCGCTAAAAATCCGCGTATTTATTGCTTCGGAAAAAAATATTGTTGTTGCGTACGCACAGAATCTCGAGGTAGCGTCGTACCAAGACAAAATCGATGCGTTTCCTCTTGAAACTATTGGACTAAAGCACGCAACAACGCCAGATACGAAACGCCACATCTAAGAGTAGCAGCGGATATGTGGAACGGGACTTATTAAGTGAAATTGTCGAAAGGTAGTAACAGTGTTTTGATGAATATCAGAACGCCACAGAGAATATAGGGACTGAGAACGATTGTACCAAAGCAAGACGACTCATTATAGAAACACTAAACTCTTTTAGTGTAATATGTACACGCTTAGTTCAGATTGCCGGGACACCAGCACTTTTCAAACATTTGCCAAAATCCACACAGCTAACAAACGTCACTTTTTGCTGAGATATCAGCATTGTACTCGGCAAAACTGATGTGGGCGATTTTGCCGAGTCTACACATAATCACAGCCATTCAAATGAATAATTCGTCGAAACTTTACTGAGTGAAAATTATACAACTGACTACTACTATCATATTTCTTGTAATTATCAATGTTTGTACCATATTGGAAATGTGTTATACGCAATAAAGCGGCCAGGCTTTAGTGACTGAACAGTGTAATTGTAATTGATTATGTAGCTTAAGGCGAAACATCAAATAATACAAATATGGCTTCCACAATGGATTTCTTGAACCCCTACTCACGTTTTCAAGATCCGTAAGTTTGAAAATTCGCGAACAAATGAACAAGTGAACAAAGCCAGAATAAATACAGGGTGTCTACTCGTTTACGAAAAAAATCCCTGATTTTTCCAGGTTTTTTCCAGATTTTTTCCAGGTCTTTGAAAGTATTTACAAATTTCTATAACACATAATAAATCCAGAAATTGAACGGAGCGCCAAATTTGCCATATACACAGCAAATAATTTTGTAATATCCAGGCTTGTAATTTCTAGCGATGTATCCATTTTCTAACGCCATTTCATTCGGTTACATCGTTTTCCAACATTTATCGCAACCACCATGTACACCCTGGTTGGCACCGGAAAGTGTCAAGAAACTCATTCCAGCAGGGCGGATTGGCGATCCACAGCCTTAACCACTAGGCTAACATGGAGACCCCAAAACAAACCACATATATGTTTAATAAGTCTTACCTACTATTTCATTACAAAGAGGTTTTCCAGAAGTTGATTTGAGAATGTTTATGAATGTGTACGATATTCTTCCAGAAATTTCTTAGAAATACTTCCAGAAAGTAAATGTCCAAAAAACACACGGTTCTTTCTCACACAATCTATCAGAAATTGCTTAAGCAATAATAGTAATACTTGCAATTCTTTTGGATAATTCCTCTGGAATTCTCGGCCTTAAGATACTTCTCTTAAACTTTTTTTTTTCAAAGTGCATTTAGATATTTTGGAAGAAAATTCCCTATAGATCTGTTGAGCATTCCCTTAGTCATTTTTCCTAAACTTTTAGATCTTCATCGATCCGTCGACCAAAAATAAGTATGTAAAACAATGAACAGTTTTGTCAGGTTTAATGAATCCTGATTTTTATCATCAATTTTGTAGTAGGTGTTCCAAGAATTATTTCAGCTGTTTCGGAGAACTTCGGCTTGCACTTTTGAAAATTAATGCGATTATGGACTGTTTCAGAAATTACAAATTCACTAACGATTGACATTAAAATTTGAGCAAAATATTCATAAAAATGCCTTCTAGCTCTTCTAGTAAACATTCTAACGAAGCAAATAATACCAACTTCGTTGATATTTCTTGTAAAAGTTTGACGTTGAACCATTCGTCATTGAAATCATCGAAATCATCAAACATTTTAAAACAGTTTTTTCGTTCAAATTAATTATTTTTGCAACGAAAATGGATTCGCTGTATTCCACATGAGGAATAGAGTACAGTGAATACATTTTCATGGTCGTTATATTGACTTAAAGCCAAAAAAAACTGCTGTTATATTTCCGAAAAATGATGACGAATGCTTGAGCCTTAAAAATAGGACTCTGTAAACTTTTATCATCTAGTTATGATAGTGACAGCAAGTGGTCAAAAATGGTAGCATATGTAGATAAAAGAAAAGAAAAAAAATCTCACAAATAAAATATTCAATTTCAGAACTCAATGAAAGTTACTGTTTTGATGAGGAAAGCTTCTCGATTGGTTAAACAATTTTTGCTGGAATATTTGATCAAGAACCATCACGGGCCTTCTCAATGCAACTATTTTTGTTTCAAAATTCTCAACAACACAGGTAGCAACAAACGTTGAGCAAACAAATGTCTTACTGCTTACTGGTTTTGTTTTTATGGTATGACAAGTTATGCTATGTGAAGTAACGAATGAGCGGAAAAATAAATTAGTTCAAATTAAATGTGTTCAGAAAACCTATGAATCTATGTGGTAGTTCTTTAGAAAACTTTAAAAAATATGAAACTTGATGTCAGAAAAAATGTTGCGCAAATGCCTTTTTTTCCGGGTATTGATGAAGGCATTTCCTGGACAACTTGTTGAGAAAGCGAATATGATAAAAAGTTAGAAATTTTGGTATTTTGTGATAAATAATGTTTAAGTCATTAAAAAGACCTTTGTGCAAATGCAAATTCGGAGAATGAAGTTAATTGTGAGAGAACTCGACTGTTCTTCAAAATATCATGGCAATTGAAGGGAAATACATAAAAGTGGACCACAATTGGCTGTGTTCTGAAAGAAGTTGGTAGAAATCATCAGAATAATGCATTTTATTAAATACACAAAGTGTAACTATTTATAATTTCTGAAACAGTCTATAACATGCGGTTGTATAGATACGATTGGAGCAAAATAACAAGATCTTGCGATACTCCAAGCCGATCTAGTTTGGCTAAAAGAATCCGGTGATCAATCCTATCAAATCGAGCTGTGAGGTCGGTGTACACCGCGTCGATTTGCACTTCTTCATTCATTCCAGTAATGCAGAACGATATGAATTCAAGTAAATTGGTACTCGTTGAACGACCGGAATAGAATCCATGTTGCTCAGTTGAGATGTATGATTTCATTTTACGGAACAGCAGCTTTCTCATCAGAATCTCGAAGAATTTAGAACCAGCGTACAGAGAAGTTATTCTACGGTAGTTGAAAATGTCGCGTTTAAATATCACCCTCCTTTGGCATTAGGGTCATTTTGACCCAAACCGCACACTACGTCAGTGAGCTGCTGCCAATGTCATGCAAAAGGAAGGTTAAACACCAGAAACATGTACATATGACCGTTTCCAACATTCCGTAAAGCTTCCAAGATCTCATTAGTGAAGAATTGTACTATACCAATAGAGACAATATATTCAGGAACATTGAGTAGATCTGTCTTAACTTGTTGTTCCGACGTAGTATTGGAGTTGAACACATTGGAGAAATGATCGGCGAAAGGATGACATTTTTCTTCGGTTAAGTTAGCGCTACTTGGCTACTTTCACCAAGAAACATACCAGACGGAAGACCGTTTTCGGTACGTTTCTCGCTGATGAACTTCCAGAATGATTTGGGGTAAACTTCAGCTCAAACTGCTTTCTTTCCACATAGAGTGACAATGGGTATTATCGGCAGGTTTGTTGTCTTCGTCATGGGGGGTTTTTGTCAGCAAAATTGCCTGAAACTTGGCCATATAATTCAGCTTAGTTGGGAAGGATTTGAGACCAACTCTGAGTTCAATAGGTTTCAAAAAACACCCAAAGACGAAGAGAACAAAACGGCCGAGAATTGGTAATTTCCCCTATTTTGAGTACAGAAAGCGGTTGCAGCGATGCCAAAGGTTACTGGATGACACAAAATTACGTTTGGTAAATTGGTTTCGTTCTCGACTTGTGAGGAAGTCGCATCACAGAAACGTGTTGGTCAAATATAGAAGTCACCGACTACTAAAAAAACGCAACAACGTCATTCATCCATAGCCCAATCGAAATTCGCAATCTACAAATCGAAATCTACAAAATCGCATGGCATAGGGATATTAAAAACTGCTTCGAGCGCTGGATGATGGTTAGTTGGAACCAGAATGTAAAAATTTCGAAGATTCAAAGTGAAGATTGACATTCTTATATTTCCATTCGTGTTTCTCCGCATCGCATTCATTATCAACTGAATGCCTATATTTTTCATTCAATTCTCGTGAGTATTATCTCTCACATTGTAAATCGAAAAGATAGTTAGCATTCCAAAATATAAATAAAATACAGTAGTTTGTATATCACCGCGCACATACGTTTTTACATAAGAACAACAATGAGACTACCCTCAATATGAAACATCCTACGCCAACATTCCTGACTACCTACATGTTCGAACTGCTTGAAACAAAGAATTCTTCAATATCTCATTTACCCAATTCACCGAATGGCGCCGCAGTTCACAGTTCTGTCAATCATTTCTATAAGAAGTTGAATGTTCATTACAAGTACGCTGCTATTGATAGGTGTGTTGGATTTAATTGGAATCACAAAAATTGATAGTTGCTGGTTCTTGTTTTACCATATTATCACATTTGCAGAATCCACGCGCAAAACGCGACAGACACATAAATATGCGCCTGTCGTAGCCAGATGACGACGTGAATACGCTCTGGCAGATTAGATAGGTAGGTAAGTGCCTACGTCGTCGTCGTCGCCGTCGTCATCGTTGCTGGGCGACAACGGCACACCAAATTCGGTCGAATGGATGTGGCATGGAGAGGGCCCAGCAGCAGCAGCAGCAACAGCACATAGAAGAGATCGATCCGAACGAATGCGGCCACGTTACTTGGGTAGGCAGACACGGGGTTCAACCCCATCGTGCAACGTGCCATGCTCAAAATCCGCCTCGTCGCTATTAGGGTGGAACAATACCAATCAACTACCATGGCGGGCACCAATCCGGGGAGATAGAAATTTGCACAAATTTGACCGACCCCGATTTCGGTAAAACCATCCATGTGCCAGGCAGGGCTGCAGCGTTCGCTTCAACGCTGGATGCTCTCTGACATAGGCCCATTTTTATCCCATTCATGCCATCGCCACACTCGCACTCTACGGACGGAGGCTGCTGCCTGGATAGGATGAGCGAACCAACAACACTCGTCGTGATTTCTACTGACTGCCGCCGGTCGGGGGATGGCCGGCCCTCATCCGTTGATATTGGTGCCGTGTCGATTGAAAGCACAATTATTGAATACCGAATGGGAGCCATGTATATAATGAACAGTTTTAGGTGATCCCAAAACATGGAGATTTCAGGCGATGGTTCGAAGCAGATAAAAACTGTAGGATCGACCTTTGTTAGCTTGGAATTTCAACGGTATTTTATTGAAGAAATATCCTTATAGTTAAATACAGTTTTAAAATAAATGTAATTTGAAACCCTTCCCACAGAAACTTTTAAACATACACTCAGAGAAAATCGCATATTGAATTTAAAAGTTCTGCACTTAGATTGTGACCAGTAGCTTTAAGGGGGAAATCAGTTTGGTTTTTCTAACACATGCTTGCTTAATTTTCTCACATGTGTGAGTTTTCAATTGAAGATGAAGAAATACTCGAATTTTCACCACTATCTGATATCGAGTTATTTTAAAATTTGCTTCAACGCTTGCTCAGGACACTTACCTTTTCGTTGAAACCAAGAAACACAACATTTTCACAATATTTCACTGTAAAACTGATAATTTATAAATTGTGCGCTATCTTTTCCAAATTCCCCCCCCAACGCACACCAGCTTGCACCATTTCACTAGCACTATCTTACCGGGAACAATCTCACTTTTTAATTGCCTCTCGAAACGTAATTGCTTCCATAATCGAAGTGTAAAATGTTTCACCGGCTTCACAAATGGAATAATATTCACTACATCACGAAAAAGTCCGCGGCGATAGCCACACAATCGCGAAAACTGCACAAAATCGTTTTTCACTTTCCAACCGGCGCGGTATTTACTTCCATGTAGTGCACATACATGGTGTGGCTTTTCTTGATTTGCTGTTTCTTTTATTCTCCCATTGCCTATGCGTGCATATTTCTTGCGTCATATGCACAGCGTGATAAACAAGTTGAAGATGGGAAAGAGACAAATGAAATGCACTAACGAACCTGCCTCATCTGCACATCCGCGTGCAGGAGTGTTTGTTTACTCTCTGTAAAGTCAGTAGGCGCTTTCACCAATACTTATAAATTGTGAGTTGAACCTTAACACTTGAATAATATGTGCGCCGCTATTGAAACTTTTTCGATTCAGTCATGATAGATTCTATGTGCGGCGCTTTTGCTTTGCAATAATCAATCTGTTGGTTTTCTCACTAAGTCTTAGTCTTAGTCTTAGTAGTCTTACTAATAATTTCTATTACTTGCACATAAACGGACTTCGTCAGCGATCTATGCAGTTTGTGCACATGCAATTTATCAGTCAATTGATTTGAGTGTAGTAGTCGTAGTCGATAATAGTCCGCATGTTGTACTGATAGTCAGGCTTGATAATCCTCATCCTCCTCGAAATCAAAAGAGTTTTACAACATGCTCTAGAGCGGTGTTTTGCTTTTGTCTCGTCGCGAGGGAGCGAACGAACCCCAAACAGAGAGACAATGAGCCATTTTACGAGACGTTTCGGATCAGCTGATCGCTCATTTCATGAATGAAAATTTGACAGGAGGTTGCGCCCAAGCCCGTGAGTGTTAATATCAATATCAACACTGTTGTCGTTTCGTAAAATAGACTATAAAAACTGAGCGAGGAAGAGGGGAACGAAAAAAGAGCCGATGATTATTTCGGGTTTTTGAGTGCGATTTTCGCCTCGAGAGTCTATCTTTGTATGGGAGTGGAACTCGCGAGAGCTTTTTGAGTGTGAGTGGACGTGAGAAACACAACAAGCAATTATGAGTTTTGCACGAACTCCTCGCTGCGCGGCAAGCTCACGCTCGGTGCTGTTCAAAGTATCTAAATACCAAGGTAAGAGATTCCCGCTAATATTCACGGATTAGTGAGAAAAGGAAAAAAGCAAAAAATAGTTATGAAGTTTGCGCTGATTTGTATGGGCCCATCACTATTTAGCAAACTTTCTTAAGAAATTAAGCACTCCCATCTTAGAAGCTATTATTTAATTGCATCTGACTGGATTAAATGTGACCTCCATGCAATAAAACAGAAAATATCGCCATTTGAAAATCGGTAACAAATTTATTTTAATTGATTCTAAACATATTTTTTCAGCATTTAGAAACATCCAAACTAACAAAACTTCACAAACTTTGTTGAAATAATGACATTTTAGTGTAAAAACACCAACTTTTCATAACTAACGCAGAAGTGTTGGTGAGTCTCATTTTTGACATTTACGGGAATCTCTTACCTTGGTACATATTTATATACTTTGGGTGCTGTTGAGGATTTGCGTTGTGATTTCTGAGTTTTATTTTCACTCCTCAGAAAATCGCCAAAATCGCTTCCTCATTTTCTTGCGTGGGAGTTTCTGTCAAGCCTGGTATTACGAAGTTTACCAATGTGATCACTCCAGGACAACGTAGAGTCAAGTCCAAGTGTTTCCCAAGTGCTTGTAGCTTTCGACCTCTTCGATCACAGTAGAGTTTACTGTGTATTTAGTTTTGTTCAAATTCAGTTCTTGTTTCATCAAATGTATTCGCTTACGTCGTTAGATATGATACGATATATAGAAGTCCAACTATTTTTCGGTTATCCATTCCATCGTAAATATCATCGACTACTTCACTGGTTGCAGTCAACGTATTCTAGCCAGCACGAAATCCATATTGATGATGATAAAGGACATCGTGAATTTCAAAAAGAAATCGCCCGTGCACTTTGTTGAAAATGGAAAGAACAGAAACAGGTCTGCAGTTTGACGGATCCTTCTTAGCGCCAGATTTATAAATTGGAATCACTCGAGCAGCCTTCAGATAGTTTGGATAGGAACCTGATTCAATGCTTTCGTTGAATACACCTATAAGAAGATCGGCCAAAATTGTATTGTACTGAGCCATCTCTAGGAGTGGCGAAGTATCTAACTCAAAGGTTCTCAAACTTTTACGTTCGCGACCTGCTTTTGCCAGCAGACGTACTTTTCACGAGCTACCATCAGGGATGGGAACACTCACATGCAACGAGTTACATTCACTTGCTATTTCCTCAGCTCAGAAGCGTGCAATCAAGAAGCGATGTATGGGCGACTTTTGCCTTGTGATTTCGTCTAAAACTTTGCCGAATAGAGTAGGGGTCACACACGAATCCCAAGGTTGTGACAGAGCTGTGAAAGCGACTCTCCACGAGGTGAGTGTAAGTTACATTCACCTCGTGGAGAGTTGCCTTCGCAGCTCCCTCACGACTTCGGTATGCGTGTGCGACCCCTACTCTATTCGGCAAAGTTTTAGACGTAATCACAAGGTAAAAGTCGTCCATATATCGTTTCTTGATTGCACGCTTCTGAGTTGAGAAAACTGCAAGTGAGTGTAACTCTTTCCAAGTGAGTGTTCCCATCCTTGCCTACCATTGAAATTCCCTCATTTGTTGTCTGATACAGTAGACAGTAGTAGGATGAAGGCTGACGACCCCCCTGGGGGGTAGCGACCCACAGTTTGGGAAACCATGATCTAACTAATCAATTTAAGCAGAATTGCAGTATGCTGGTCAAAGCATTTACTGGCCACTCCCGACCACTCCCGACTCAGCTATCATATCCCTTTCGTGACGGACCATAAAAGACTGATTATCTCAAATTTTCTCTAATAAGCTAAAAGTCTTCTAGAATTAAACTTTCATTACTTCGACTACTTCATCCACCTATACACTTTTTGGGGTCAAATTAGGACTAGCACAATTTTGCTGGTCCGTTCGCAAGGCGGTCGATGTTCTATAAGAATTTGCAGAAAATTACCTACGTTTAGGCGTTTTATGGTACAGAAGATTGATTGTTATTATTATATCACTACAAAGTGAGTTGTTGCAAGTGTCCCGGTAGTGGCAGAGCAATTACCGCTAACGAATAGAACAAGGACTCAAATCGCAAACACTGAGGGGCTATAGCTCAACTAGAAATCACAAAACGGCAAATCTCAGCTTAATACATGTATTTTGGGATTTCCCATTTGGGCTTAGGTGTTAAGCTTAAGATCTAATGCTCTACATTCTTAAAAACTAGAACTTATCTGTGAGGGGCGTCCCCCTTGCCGTTGCATCCTCGCCAACGCACATGTCATCGGCCAACCAAACATCTCGCTCTGGTCACGCCCTCAGCCGGTCGCAGGAGTGGATTCGGTCAAACCACCCCGCGCTACGATATCCTACTTGCGCCTAACCGTGTTCTCCTAACCGGCCTGTCCGGTGCATGAACCAACGCAGCTCGACGCTTGGGAACCACTGTGTCTGTGGGTTTCTTCGCTTGCACGAGACAGTCGCGTCGTCAGGCGGTTCTCCCGGCGCTGCGCTCCGAATGCCGGAATCGCCACCGCTCTTTTTCCGTCGGCCTTCCTGATCCCACCACCGTTCCTTGTAGGCACTCGTTGTTGTTCCCGGGAAGGAAAAAAGCTGTAATTAAAGGCCCTGGGGCAACCAGAGAATCAGACTTTGCTCGATCTTGGGGTTAACCGTCATATACCTCCTTCGGAAGGCCTTGTTGTTCCTCCAATCGTACTGGGCTTGACAAGATGGTGCCAGCCAGTGCCCTCGACCTCGTGGTGTGCGAGCAGGCGTCGTGTCTGCAAAATAGGGGTTCCTTAACTACCCTTTCTGGTGCGGAGGGCGTTTTCGCTTACCTGCCGGTCAGACGGCCGTACCAATCGTCCCTTGGTATGTTTGAATCTGTCCTCTCGTCCCACCGGTGGAAGCTAGCGGTGCGGTGAGAATTTGGAGGTTAGCTTGCCTCACTTGCCAACTCCGGCAATTGGTTCCACCGTCCTATTATATTGGAAGAGTCAACGTACGGTGCTGATTTTATTTCTGACACTTCCACTCACCTGTACAGCACCAATTTGGGTGGAAGATGTGCAAATTTTTAATAAATCTCCTGCTTTTCTTCTGACCTGGTTTTCAATCACTCGCGAGAACGGCTGTGATGCGTTCGAACGGACGGGGAAGAATGGCGATGCAGCGATGACAAAGCGGATTCCAGCCAGCAGCTGCCTGTGATGCTGATGTGTGCGTGTTTTCGTTTCGGCGGCGCGGCGGCGCTTAGTTTTGCGTCGTCACTGTGCAATAGGCCTTTTGCTGATAGTGGTTTCGCAGCGCGGTGTCACGAACACTAATGCAAATCTACTGGTTGAAAATATGCCCATTTGATTTTGCTGGGAACAGCTGATCTTTGTTTACTATTTTCAACCAGTAACTCAGGTGGTGTTCGTGTAATGCAGCGTGTACGTACACGCTACACCACTAAGAGCAGAAACCACTATGGGTGATTTGATTTGACCGTTTCTTTCGAAGTTGTTTGCACGGCGAGAAGTGATGTTGGCGTGCGTGGCGAAATTGCGTTGTGGATACTACTTTCGTTTAATTGTCAATCTCCTAACCGATGCATAAGGACAAACTAATCTTAAACGTAACAGAGTTTGTAGAAACTTAGACGTATAATTTTAACTCAAGGAACATGAGATTAGCTTGACAAGCTATTCAAATCTTAGAAGTAAATAAGTTAATAAGAACAATTCCTGTTACAATCTAATTCATGATTTCGATAATAAGGAGTAACATTAATCACTCAAGTATTCAAAGTTATTTCAAATACTCGTACAAGTTGATACCGTGTTCCTTGAGTTGAAATTATACATCTAAATTTTTACAAACGAACACTTTGTAGCGATTTAATAATTAAAATCAAACTTCAACGCCTTAAAATGCCTAACCATAGACAATTTCCGATGGAACTTCAACCGCCTTGGGGACGAACCAGCACAATTGCTGGTCCCACTTTGACCACCCTGAAATTTTGCGCTTTTCAAAAAAGCACCACTTTTTTTCGCCGTTTTGCAGAACTACTCTTTTTCTATCGATTTTTATTTCTGCATAGCTGGATTAAACAAATATTTCTAAAAATACGACATGTTTACTTTTGTTATTGTGGCGTTTTTACCCTTCTTACACCCATAAGAAGGGTATAAATACCGCTTGGAAAACCGACTTTCGATCCGAGGCCCGCAGGGCCGAGTCACATATACCAATCAACTCAGCTCGACGAATTGAGCAAATGTCTGTATGTGCGTGTGTGTGTATGTGTGTGTGTGTATGTGTGTGTGTGTATGTATGTTACAAAAAAATGTCACTCACGGTTCTCAGCCATCTGTTGACCGATTTGAGTTCTCTTGGAAGCAAATGAAAGCTACTACATCCTAGTAGAACGCTATTGAATTTTATTTTGATTGGACGTTCGGTTACCGAGATATCTTTCAAAGAGTGCTAGGGAGTAGTACAACTTAATTATTTTAGATATTTTTGACAAAGTGTATCACCATAAATTTCTCAACCGTCTATCAACCGATTTGGGTTCTTAAGGCCCCAAACGAAAGCTACTACATCCTAGTAGAACGCTATTGATTTTTTTTTGATTGGACGTTCGGTTACCGAGATATCTTTCAAAGAGTGCTAGGGAGTAGTACAACTTAATTATTTTAGATATTTTTGACAAAGTGTATCACCATAAATTTCTCAGCCGTCTATCAACCGATTCGGGTTCTTAAGGCCCGAAACGAAAGCTACTGCACCCTAGAAGAACGCTTTTGAATTTCATTTCGATTGGACATTTTGTAACCGAGATATCTTTCGGGGAGTACTTTGGAGTAATACAACTTAACTTTTTAAGAGGTCTTTGACAAAATGCTTCATAATAAATGAATCAGCCGTGTGCAATCGATTTGAGTTCTCTCAGCATCAAATGAAAGCTACAGCATCCAAGTAGTATGCTATTAAATTTCATGCCGTTTGGACATTTTGTTTCCGAGATATCTTTCCACGAGTACTAAGGAGTAATGAAATTTACGCTTTTGAGAGATTTTTGATAAAATGTATCATAATACATTTCTCAGACGTTTGTCAACAGATTTTTTATAATCATATTTGGTTTCTCAAGGAGCTCTGCATGAAAATGCAATTGCATCAAATACATAAAAGCTACTATCTCTTTGTAATATTTGAGCTTAATAAACAGTAGCAAAAATATCACGGAATGTATGTAGGAAAAGCCTTTTTACCCTTCTTACACCCATATTACCCTTCTTACACCCATAAGAAGGGTATAAATACCGCTTGGAAAACCGACTTTCGATCCGAGGCCCGCAGGGCCGAGTCACATATACCAATCAACTCAGCTCGACGAATTGAGCAAATGTCTGTATGTGCGTGTGTGTGTGTGTATGTGTGTGTGTGTATGTGTGTGTGTGTATGTATGTTACAAAAAAATGTCACTCACGGTTCTCAGCCATCTGTTGACCGATTTGAGTTCTCTTGGAAGCAAATGAAAGCTACTACATCCTAGTAGAACGCTATTGAATTTTATTTTGATTGGACGTTCGGTTACCGAGATATCTTTCAAAGAGTGCTAGGGAGTAGTACAACTTAATTATTTTAGTTATTTTTGACAAAGTGTATCACCATAAATTTCTCAGCCGTCTATCAACCGATTTGGGTTCTTAAGGCCCCAAACGAAAGCTACTACATCCTAGTAGAACGCTATTGATTTTTTTTTTTTGATTGGACGTTCGGTTACCGAGATATCTTTCAAAGAGTGCTAGGGAGTAGTAAAACTTAATTATTTTAGATATTTTTGACAAAGTGTATCACCATAAATTTCTCAGCCGTCTATCAACCGATTCGGGTTCTTAAGGCCCGAAACGAAAGCTACTGCACCCTAGAAGAACGCTTTTGAATTTCATTCCGATTGGACATTTTGTAACCGAGATATCTTTCGGGAAGTACTTTGGAGTAATACAACTTAACTTTTTAAGTGGTCTTTGACAAAATGCTTCATAATAAATGAATCAGCCGTGTGCAATCGATTTGAGTTCTCTCAGCATCAAATGAAAGCTACAGCATCCAAGTAGTATGCTATTAAATGTCATGCCGTTTGGACATTTTGTTTCCGAGATATCTTTCCACGAGTACTAAGGAGTAATGAAATTTACGCTTTTGAGAGATTTTTGATAAAATGTATCATAATACATTTCTCAGACGTTTGTCAACAGATTTTTTATGATCATATTTGGTTTCTCAAGGAGCTCTGCATGAAAATGCAATTGCATCAAATACATAAAAGCTACTATCTCTTTGTAATATTTGAGCTTAATAAACAGTAGCAAAAATATCACGGAATGTATGTAGGAAAAGCCTTTTTTACCCTTCTTACACCCATAAGAAGGGTATAAATACCACTTGGAAAACCGACTTTCGATCCGAGGCCCGCAGGACCGAGTCACATATACCAATCAACTCAGCTCGACGAATTGAGCAAATGTCTGTATGTGCGTGTGTGTGTATGTGTGTGTGTGTATGTGTGTGTGTGTGTGTATGTATGTTACAAAAAAATGTCACTCACGGTTCTCAGCCGTCTGTTGACCGATTTGAGTTCTCTTGGAAGCAAATGAAAGCTACTACATCCTAGTAGAAAGCTATTGAATTTTATTTTGATTGGACGTTCGGTTACCGAGATATCTTTCAAAGAGTGCTAGGGAGTAGTACAACTTAATTATTTCAGATATTTCTGACAAAGTGTATCACCATAAATTTCTCAGCCGTCTACCAACCGATTTGGGTTCTTAAGGCCCCAAATGAAAACTACTACATCCTAGTAGAACGCTTTTGAATTTTATTTTGATTGGACGTTCGGTTACCGAGATATCTTTCAAAGAGTGCTAGGGAGTAGTAAAACTTAATTATTTTAGAGATTTTTGACAAAGTGTATCACTATAAATTTCTCAGCCGTCTACCAACCGATTTGGGTTCTTAAGGCCCCAAACGAAAGCTACTGCATTCTAGAAGAACGCTTTTGAATTTCATTCCGATTGGACATTTTGTATCCGAGATATCTATCGAGGAGTACTTTGGAGTGATACAACTTAACTTTTTAATAGGTCTTTAAAAAAATTCTTCATAATAAATCGACCAGCCGCCAGTGTGACCAGTTTTTTGACCAGTGTGTCAATCGATTTGAGGTCTCTCATCACCAAATGAAATCTGCAGCATTCTAGTAATATGCTATTGAATTTCATTCCGTTTGGACATTTTGTTTCCGAGATATCTTTCAAGGAGTACTTAGGAGTAATAAAATTTACGCTATTGAGAGATTTTTGATAAAATGTATCATAAAAAATTTCTCAGCCGTCTATCAACCGATTTGGGTTCTTAAGGCCCCAATCGAAAGCTACTGCATCCTAGAAGAACGCTTATTTCATTTTTGTAACCGAGATATCTTTCGAGGAGTACTTTTGAGTAATAAAATCTCTCAAAAGCGATTTTTGATAAAATGTATCGTAATAAATTTCTCAGCCGTATGTCAACCGATTTGGTTGCTCTTAGCATCAAATGAAAGCTACAACATCCTCGTACAATTGTATTGAATTTTATTTTGATTGGAAATTTAGTTACCGAGATTTCTTTTGATGAGTATTTGAGAGTAATCTCAATAAATTCCTTTTTACCCTTCTTACACCCATAAGAAGGGTATAAATACCGCTTGGAAAACCGACTTTCGATCCGAGGCCCGCAGGGCCGAGTCACATATACCAATCAACTCAGCTCGACGAATTGAGCAAATGTCTGTATGTGCGTGTGTGTGTATGTTAGAGTGGGTCATCGTTTATATGGAAAAAGGAAAAATTCACTGGTATCCCATCAGATCAAAGCTTTTTTTGACCCATTTCAGGACCCAAATAAGTGTGCAAAATTTGGGCATGATCGGTTATGTCTACGTTTTGCGCATCGCGTTTGAAGTTTGTATGGAGTTTTACATGGGAAAACACACTTTTTTGCATTTTTCTCATAACAAGCTCGATTTTTTATAAAACCGAGTAACCGATAAAGTGAAAACGTAGCCTAGGGTGTCCTGAAAAACTTTGTCGAAGACCGCGAAGTGATCTGATGCTTATGAAAAAAGTTATAGCGTTGATATTGCTTGGCGAAACAGTATGATTTTGTTGCTATTGTTATTCCTTTACATGTTAAAACATAAACACATGTATGCGGTTCGTTGGTTATAACTATTTTCACAAGCATCGGATCGCTTTGCGGTCTTCAACAAAGTTTTTCAGAACATCCTTGGCTATCATTTTACAGTATCGGTTAAAAAGTTTCAGACGAACTTTTTCAACTTATGGCTAAAATGCAAAAAAGTATGTTTTCCCATACAAAATCCCATACAAATTTCAATTGCAATGCGCAAAGTGTAGACGCAACCGATCGCGCTCAAATTTTGCACAGATACTCAGGACCCGAAACGGAACCAAAAAAGCTTTGATCTGAGAAAACGGTTCCGATGACTCACACTAGTGTATGTGTGTGTGTGTGTATGTGTGTGTGTGTGTGTGTGTATGTGTGTGTGTGTGTGTATGTATGTTACAAAAAAATGTCACTCACGGTTCTCAGCCATCTGTTGACCGATTTGAGTTCTCTTGGAAGCAAATGAAAGCTACTACATCCTAGTAGAACGCTATTGAATTTTATTTTGATTGGACGTTCGGTTACCGAGATATCTTTCAAAGAGTGCTAGGGAGTAGTACAACTTAATTATTTTAGTTATTTTTGACAAAGTGTATCACCATAAATTTCTCAGCCGTCTATCAACCGATTTGGGTTCTTAAGGCCCCAAACGAAAGCTACTACATCCTAGTAGAACGCTATTGATTTTTTTTTTTTGATTGGACGTTCGGTTACCGAGATATCTTTCAAAGAGTGCTAGGGAGTAGTACAACTTAATTATTTTAGATATTTTTGACAAAGTGTATCACCATAAATTTCTCAGCCGTCTATCAACCGATTCGGGTTCTTAAGGCCCGAAACGAAAGCTACTGCACCCTAGAAGAACGCTTTTGAATTTCATTCCGATTGGACATTTTGTAACCGAGATATCTTTCGGGGAGTACTTTGGAGTAATACAACTTAACATTTTAAGAGGTCTTTGACAAAATGCTTCATTATAAATGAATCAGTCGTGTGTCAATCGATTTGAGTTCTCTCAGCATCAAATGAAAGCTACAGCATCCAAGTAGTATGCTATTAAATTTCATGCCGTTTGGACATTTTGTTTCCGAGATATCTTTCCACGAGTACTAAGGAGTAATGAAATTTACGCTTTTGAGAGATTTTTGATAAAATGTATCATAATAAATTTCTCAGCCGTCTGTCAACCGATTTGGTTTCTCTTAGCATCAAATGAAAGCTACAGCATCCTCGTACAATTGTATTGAATTTTATTTTAATTGGACATTTAGTCACCGAGATTTCTTTTGAAGAGTATTTGAGAGTAATCTCAATAAATTCTTTTTTATCCTTCTTACACCCATAAGAAGGGTATAAATATCGCTCGAAAAACCGACTTTCGATCCGAGGCCCGGAGGGCCGAGTCTCATATACCAATGAACTCAGCTCGACGAACTGAGCAAATGTCTGTATGTGTGTGTGTGTGTGTGTATGTGTGTATGTGTGTATGTGTGTGTGTGTGTATGTGTGTATGTGTGTATGTGTGTGTGTGTGTATGTGCGTTACAAAAAAAAGTCACGCACGTTTCTCAGCCGTCTGTCAACCGATTTGAGTTCTCTTGGAAGCAAATGAAAGCTACCACATCCTAGTAGAACGCTATTGAATTTTTTTTCGATTGGACGTTTGGTTACCGAGATATCTCTCGAAGAGTACTTATAAGACATACATCTACACTTTTTAAGATTTTTGACCAAGTGTATCATAATAAATATTTCGGCCGTTTGTCAATCGATTTGGGTTCTCTTGGCACCAAATGAAAGCTACAGCATCCTAGTAGATTGCCCAGAAATTTTATTTCGATTGGATATTTGGTTACAGAGATATCTTTCGAAGAGTACTTAGGATTTATACAACTAAACCTTTTGAGATTTTTGACCAATTGTATCATAATAAATATCTTAGCCGTCTGTCAACCGATTTCGGTTCTCCTGGCTCCAAATGAAAGCTACAACATTGTAGTAGAACCCTATACAATTTCATTAGGATTGGACATTTGGTTATCGAGATATCTTTCAAAGAGTACTTGGGAGTAATACAGGTTAACTTTTTGAGAGATTTTTGACCAAGGGTACCATAATAAATATCTCAGCCGTCTGTCAACCGATTTGGGTTCTCTAAGCACCAAATGAAAGCTACAATATCCTTGTAAAAGGCCCTGAAATTTTATGTCGATTCGACATTTGATTACTGAGATATCTTACGAAGAGTATTTCAATAAATTCTTTTTTATTATTATATTCGCTTGTTATCTTGCATTAGTTTTTGACCAGTCTATGGAAAATTGTTTTCAATAAATAATGATGACCTCATGAAAAGTGTATACTAGCAGGTTATTGTTTTCAATAAAATTATAAATAACAAATTACAAATACACAGGAATTCTATTAAAACCAGTGTCGCGAAGCATCAGCGTACAAGTTACAAAAAAGCTGATAAACACCAAACTTGTATCACCCTGTCTCTGCGGTTTCTGATTCGCTCTCTCTACAGTCGCAAACACCAGAAAAGACAGATTCCCATCAAAGTCACCCGGTCACCCTTGTTTTGCTACAATCATCCTGACTTGGATACGGCTCATGCGAGTGTCATGACTCTCTCCGTCGCCTCAAGCAGATGCACGCGACACAGCATGTAAAACTATGCATGTGTATTATCACAAGCACGGTACTACGTCATAAATTCTATTCGTTTTGCATAGCTCAGTTTAAACGCACACATTGAGCGCACCACGCAGTTCGCCCTGGCTATGGCAAACGCTTTCACTTCGCCCGTTATGCATCGTTGCTCAGAGAGATTGATTCTCTCGCAACCATGCCTGAAGCATACTCAGCAACTGCTATCTCTGCAAAGCTGCGAAGGGTGGTAACCACAACATGTTTGTCATTCCAGTCGTGACATGCTAGCTGGTTCGTATCACCTTGGGAAGGGTGACTCCAGAAAACGGTTTAAGTGATTGTCTCGCGATGGTCGCGATTATTCGCAAGACTGATTAAAACTAACAAGATGTTAAATGAAAGCTTTGAATTTATATATTGTGGGAAAAATGTAAGAACCGGATAGCCAAAATAACTAGTTAATGCCAAAACTGATTAACTTAGTAGATATATCGTTTTTGTCCTTTCTACACCATAACCATGAATACTAAGTACTTCGGAGCTAAATTAATCGACTGATTAAGAGATATTAGACAAAGTGTATCTCGCTGATTTTCTTACCCATTTGTTAATCGATCTTTTGGCAGTTAACAAAAGATACAATATTCCAGAATGTATAAGCTATTTTTTAAACATTCCATAC
The DNA here is from genome assembly GCF_035046485.1 of Aedes albopictus. Taxonomy (NCBI): domain Eukaryota; kingdom Metazoa; phylum Arthropoda; class Insecta; order Diptera; family Culicidae; genus Aedes; species Aedes albopictus. Next base: position 189,785,922 of record NC_085137.1, on the reverse strand, counting down.
CAGATTCTAGGAGGTGTCTGGCATTTCTGGTAGCTTAGTCCATGGTCTATGATGCTATTTTGGAAACCAATCCACTAGATGCCAAATCCACAGTATTTTCCAGAACTTTTGGTCAATTACACAAAATAAACATGTTAAATACAAATAATACAACACTAATTTTAATAAGTGTAAGAAGGGTTCTGTTCACCATAGGTGGATTAAATCGGGTTTTTATTATTATACTAGCTGTCCCGGCAAACGTCGTACTGCCTGCCTACTGTGTTTTTGGCATACAGTTCTATAGGGACGTCCCTCGCAAAGTCATCTATGTATATGGGAGCACCCCGTTCAAGAGACCGGAGAGGTCTCACACCAAGCTAAGAACCTTCCCCAGTCCCAAAAATACCCACATAGAAAATTTCATACCGATCGGCTAAGTAGGTTCCGAATGCATAACGGTCAGACAGACAGACAGACAGACAGACCTGACCACTTATGAAGTGAACGTGTGACCACTACGCCACGCGCCCAATGCTAAACGTACTGTGTTTGGCCGGGCAATCACTAGGTGGCAGTAAAGAGCAAACGTCAAACAGAAGCAGTAACGACGCCAGCGCAGCGAGTGATCAATCGACCTACTACCGAAAATTTAAATCAACCGTTAAAAAGGTGATCGATGGGAAGCGAACGGAGTGTGACGTCTGTTTCTTTGTGCCATAACCATGGGTCCCAAGTACTTTAGATCTGATAAAGAATATTAGTCAAAGTGTATTTTGATGATTTTCTTACCCATGTATTATTCGATTGGCAGTTAACAAGACATTCAATATTCCAGAATATATAAGCTATTGTTTAAACATTCCATACAAGATTCTAGGAGATTCTGTCTGCCATTTCTGGTAGTTGAGCTCATGGTCGATGATTCTATTATGGAAAGCAATCAACTTGATGCCAAATCACAATATTTTCTAGAATGACCAAAAATCACAATCATACGAACGAATATAATACAACAATAATTTGAATAAGTGTAAGAAGGGTTCTGTTCACCATAGGTGGATTAATTCAGGTTTTTATAAACAATTCCAATCAAAGCTGAGTCTCAGAAATACAAGTAAAAGTAATCACTCGATCATAAAAAATAATTGCATCACATATTTTGAGGAAAAAACAGTTGAAAAAATATGTAAAACTAATGCAGAAAAACAGCGCGATTGTGCTGGTTCGTCCCGAAAGGGATATGGTGAATATTCAGCAAGCATTTGTATGTTATAGCTGTGAATCCGCCCAGGTAACCATTAAGCACTGTTATAAGCGTTATATAGGCCGTTGACCAGCTTTCCAATGCCAACAAGCTCTGTAAGAGGTTTCCAAATGCTTACAGGCCCTGTCAGTCGTAAGCCCTAATATAGGCCGTATATCGGTATATAACGCTAACTTGTAGTGCTTGTTAACCCTGTGCCTTCAAGCCGAATAAGAGGGCTGTCAGTGTTGTGGACGGCTTAAACTGCCTGACAATCGTGTCAATCAAAACCGATTGCAACCAAAACAAAACTGTGGGGCAATATTGAATGTGAATGAAGTTCTGCGAAAAGGTTAGAAAACAGAAGTTTTTAGCAAGTAACACCGCATTTAATCGACCATGTATGTAGCTGTTTCCCTAAAAGCTATTATTTATCTTGAACTGTGATTCCTAAATGTTTGTCTATCCGATAAAATACAAAATACAGCTCAAATTTCTCCCTCGATTTTTCCTCTGCATGCTACGGATTCGCCTCCTCTATCTCAAACCCACAAACCCCACTAGAACATAATCATGTTTGTCTCCGGACAAAGCAACGATGGTGATCTCTCGACCACCAGTTCCTCACTTGGTTTCGTATAAATCTGTTTCCTCGGCCGATACTACTGAACGGAATCTGATGCATCAGATTAGAACATCATGATGTTGAAGATTCGTCTGCTTTAAATACGGGTTTAAGGAAGCGAAATCCATGATGCGTTGGTGGAGCAGATGGGAAGCATGATGTGAATCGACTTAAGAGGACCTTGAGGACATCGACTGGAATCTGGATAGAGCAGCAAAAAAATCGACAGAAGCATAAGATGCCAGAAAAAGACAGAAGATAAACAAATCATTTTATTTTTTTTCTTTCTTCTTTGACCCACTTTTGACAGCTCTCTCTCAGAGACTCGGTACGGTGGGTTGGAGTAGGCCGTATATCAGCCGAATAATACGCCAAAAGTGGCTTTTGAGCAGCTCTATTGGAGGACATAGAACCTATTAGCTCTGTTAATCATGTTGTATATTCGACTATAGAGCTGACTTAATGCTATTTTTACGGCTTAATGGTTACTTGGGCGATTATAGAACTTCGTATCGTTTGATATGTAACTGTCCAGTTTTACGGAACTGCGTTTTCGAGTACTTGGTAAACATTATTAAGTGAAACTGACTTCAGACACCTAAATCTTCAGGATGTTCTCAAAAAATACGAAAATTTATTTTCAGGAGAAATTACATTCAAACACTCTAAAATCAAGAACAAAACACATTGCGGGGTCTAATTCGTAATTCCACAGACCATATGACCGTAATATTTCTTACACAGTTTTAAAACTGGACATGAAGGACTGTTTTCTGTGCTGGTGGTGTACAGTAATATTGATATTTAGATGAAAAATTAATGGAAGACTGGAACTTAACTATAAGTGTTGAGACGATTTGCCTTCAGCGCGGACAACCAATGATTGAAAGCAGCTTTTTACTTGGTAGCTTCAATGCTGAAATTCAGTTTTACAGTAAGTATTTACAATAATAAGAAAAATAAATACAGTTAGGTACCATTTAAGCGCTCTTCGAAGGAAACTCTCTCTCGAACTCATCACTCTTCACAACTGATTTCTTCTATCGATCAGCGTTTTGAACTTTACAACCACAACACTACAATTCACAACAAAAGGATATCAACAATTTTGAATATCTATGAATACTTCTTAACGCGTTGGCTACGGGGATTACAACAAAATTTCAAACCGCTGTCAAATAAGCAAACATCAATATTTTTCAATGAAATTTTGAGGTTCACTTCATTATTAGTTGCAATTTCAATTATGCTGGGAGCCTCAAAAATTGAAGCCACGAGGACAGGTTTATTCCGGTGGACTTCTGGGTCAGGAAGGGTAAAAATTGCATAAACTTCCTTTAGCAAGGCCCCACCAGTTGAAATTCAAACGACTTCATCTTTTTCAAGGACTCCGAAACATTTTCAAGTTTGAGTCTAATTTCTATGCGCTTGTTAAAGATTTGAAGCCACTCAAGGAGTAGATATTTTTGTCCTAAGCTAGGTCTGAGGTATATTTTATATAACTATAGGTAAAAATTGATGGTAACATACCGTTTTTGTATAAAAAATCATGTTTTTCACGTAAGCCAGTCGATTTTTTATAGAAATTGCCTACATTTAGGCGTTCAATGCAAGTCATTTTGTAATACATTAAACGCCTAAAAGTAGACAATTTCTTTAAAAATCGACTGACTTACGTGAAAATCATGATGTTTCATACAAGAACAGTATGTTACCATCAACCTATAGTTAAACAAAATATGCCTCAGACCTGGCTTAGGACAAAAATATCTACTCCTTGGATGCTTTAAAGTATTTTACAAGCGCATAGAAATTAGTCTCAAACTTGAAAATGTTTTGGAGGCCTTAAAAAGGTTCTACGCCACTTATATACTTCCCAACCCCCTAGCCTAACGTAATATACAATAATACACGGAAATAACCACTTTTCGGATGAAGTCATTTGACTTTCAACTAGTGAGGCCTTGCTAAAAGGAAGGTTATGCCATTTTTACCCCTCCTAACCCAGGCGTCCACCGGAAGGTTTCTCTATCGATTCATCTACGGAGATACCTCCAAAGATTTCTCCGGGAATGGCTCTAGGAATTATGCTTACGGTTTTGATAAGCATACTTCTCCATTACTGGTGTAACCGCTTCCTCTGACAGTCACGCGGCAGGGGATGTTTTTAGCTTCAAACACAATTACATACTATTAACTGCGAGAAGACTGTGTTCCAGTAGAGATGTCATGACAAGAATAAATAGAAATACGAGATTTAAAAATTCAGTTGAAAAATGCAAAAAAGCATAATATTAATAGGCTGGCCAGCCGATTTAGATTTCGATTTCCCGTTTTTTCCCGGTATTTGGATTTTGTTTGCCGGTTTCAATATTGTCACTTGAATTAAAAAAAAATCATTCCTTATCGGAACAAGCTTTTTTTTTTTTTTTTTTTTTTGAAGAGTGACCAGGTGGAGCTGCAGCTGATAGCAAAGCCTGGACCCTTTCCCAACTTTCCCCCTACTAGGACCAATACTCACGATGGACTAGACGATGTCGTCAACTTGAGCAAAGTGTGTAGTAATTAGCATTGGGTCGTAGTAGTTTTTAAAAATATTGTTTTTAACTTTTCCCATCGCACTAGTGTTTTGATCGAATGGAAGCTCCAAAGATGATTTGATAATTGAACAATATTTCAATAATCGAAAATCTCCGAGGTCACTGGACAACATTCAGAGAAAAAAAAGGGTGTCTACGTCTATGTTAACGCCTTCAGAGTACTATTCTTAAGAAATATACAAAGAGCAAAAAGAAAAAAAAATGTGTCGTATCTAATTTTTAAACATTTGATATTTCTGAAAATTATTCGAAGACAGCTACCAGAGCTAGCGTTTTTAGCCGATATGGGCAACTAGTTTTTCTGACAGCTTCCCCAAACAATATTCAGATAATATCCTCAATTATTTTATAATACATTCTGAAAATTATTTCAAGCTGATTACCAATAGTGTCAATAACCGATGTTAGTCATTGACAGCACCAGCATCATCCCCAAATAACTTTCATATTAGTGTTAGATAACACTTTTTGAGCTTCCATTCGATATTGTAAAGAAATTTGTCAAACCCTATTTGTCAAAATATAGTCAATAATGTATCAAATTGTGTTCCTAATTTCGCTAGTCGTCTTCTGCATATCTGTGATCATCTCAGTCCAAAGTAATATTATATTCATCGTAACCCTTTACATTGTCAACCATCCTACGTCCTAAAGAAACATGTAACTAAGTTCCTATTTTTTGGTCAGTGTTATAATACCGTCTAAGATATAGAAAACAAAAAGTTCAGTCAGCTGATTTTTGTGTCAAAAATAAAAATGATAAAGATTATTTGTCAACTTTTATATATTCATCTCTACAAAACCTATAAAAATAAGAAATACAAATATAAACTCATTTCTAAAATCAACAGTTTTATCTTTACCTAATCGGTCCCTAATTATCTAAAGGTGATGAGTTTAATTGTTAACATAACCTAATTTGTAAGTCTGTAAGTCAACTTATACTAGCGTCCACTGTCCTGTGTACTTTCGAATTCAAGTGATGAATGATGAGTGTAACGCAGAGACCTCCCCTACCCACTCTTTCGTTACGTTAAATTTAACATTTACTGTTAAATTTGAGATAATTCAAAGAATGCAAAGATTAGGTCGATACAAGCTGAATTATAACTTGTCTTTGACTTGTGATAAATGCACTACGGATACTCCTTTGGTTCCCATTAGCACTTACGGCCGATTCTTTCACTTGCGCTCAACTCGTAAACCAGATATACAGGGTGTTCCTTTCCTTAATGCTAATCCTTCGGGGGGTGATAGAGGACCATAATAGGTGAAAAAAATTGTTCTACGCATATGGTCAAATCTCAACCGTTCCGGAGTTATTGAACTTTTAATGTTTTTGACTATGCTTGCCCTAAACTGGCTGTAACTTCAAAATGGTTCAACTTTTCGAAGTTCTTTCGATTGCATTGGAAAGATAATTAAATTTTCTATCTAGTAACGTCTTTGAACCTGTTGGTTTTTGTAATTTAGTAAGTTTTGTAGGGCAAAAAAGTTAAAAGTTAGCTATTTTTGACAAGTTTTTGCTTTTTAACTTTGAAAAATGCGTGGTAAATTGAATTTTTCTCTTAGAGAAACTTATGCGCCTTGACTCGTTTAACAATTCGTTCTTTGACGTCAAACTCCTAACTCTTATCGTTTTCTTACAATTTCGATTTGAACACCCTATTTCGGATCAATAATTTGCCTCAGTAAATGCCACAGATGAAAGCTCACTTAACCCCACTGTGTCATTGGAGCTGGCGTCTTGTTTTGCATCGCGACACCGCGCGCACAGCACACTTGATCAGTCGTCCAATAGCAACAGCGTGGCGCGTATGATTGACAAGAACGACGCTGTGCGCTGGTTCATGTTAAATGATTTGGTGTGATTACCGTGATCCTGAGAGGCTCTTCATGATGATTAGGGAAGTGGACTAGTGATTCTAGGTGCAGGTTGATTATTATCGGTGAAAAATAGAGGTTTTGATAGGACGGGAAGGGGCATAAACTGATGATTCCGAGAAAGTCGGAGGGGTAAAATTACAGAAGGAATCTTGAAGTCACTGAAGGGAGTCACGTAGTTTCGGGGGAAATTCAATAATTCTGGTAGAAAATGAGGGTTCAAGAGATAGGGTTTCGGTAAAAAAAAAAAAAAATTTGGGACACACGCTATTCCTAAAAGTGCAAAGTTGGAGCTTAGAACGAATGAATTGATAAAGAATCTGGTTTTAGAAACTTATGCTCTGCAGAATGATAACAGTTATTCAATTTTATCTAGAAATTTCGTCAAAGATTCATCAAAATTCCTACAGAAAATCTATCAAGCATTCTTTCCACGATTCTTTAATTCTTTCGGGAATTCCTCCATAGATACCTCCACGAGCTCCTCCACGAATTCGCCCAACATTTTTTCCAGAAAACTATCCAAAACATTTTTTAGGCGTTCCTAAAAAAAAACATTCCAGAGATTCCTCATAGAATTTCTCCAGAAATTTTCCCATGAATTCCTCTCAAAAAATTTTCCCGGAGATTTCACCAGATTTTTTTTCCAATAAGTCTTCCCGGTATCGCTCTAAGGATTTTGTTTCAAGGATTCCTCTAGCAATTCCTCCAAGTGTTGGTATAGGAATTCCTCTAAGGAATCCTTCAGTAATTTATGAAAAGATTCCTGTATTAATTTCTCCAAGGATTACTCCACGAGTTTCTTCGAGGGTCCCTACACGAAATCATCTAAAGCTTTCTATCAGAAATTCTTCAAAGGACTCCTCCAAACTTTCTTCCTAGAATTCCTGCAACGATTCTTTCATGGATTCTTACAGTAATTTCTCCAAACATTTCTTTAGGCGCCGTCCACAAATTACGTAACGCTCTAGGGGGAGGGGGGAGTATCGCCGAGCGTTACACCCCATACAAAAATTTAAGGATTTTCATACAAAATAGCGTTACGGAAGGGGGGGGGGGGTAAAAAAATGGCGATTTTAGCATTACGTAATAAATGAATGCTGCCTTACGAAATTCTTCAACGATTCTCCATGGATTCCTCCAAAGAATTTTTCCAGCAGAAGTTCCCCGGACAATTTATTTTACATTTATTTTTTTCTCTAAAGATTCTTTGATAATTTCTTCAAAGGATTTCTTAAGGGCATTAAAACTGCAGGAATTCCAATCACTAGGAATTCTTCTAGAAATTCCTCCAGGATGCGATTTCCATAAGGAACTGCATGAGAAATTTCTACAATAACTGTATCAGGAAATCCACTAGTTTCTCTAGGTGAAGTTTCTCTGGGAATTTCTCTAGGAATGCCTCTAGGAATTCCTCCAAGAACTCCATCAAGAATATGCAAAATTGTCAGTCAGTAGTGTCTTCAGGTATGCCACCTAGAGTTTCTCGAGGAATCCCATCAGGAAGTCATCCGCGATATCCACTAGAAATTCTTTAAGGAGATCTACTAGGAATTTCACCAGGATTTGCTTCAGGAATTCCACCAGAAGTTCCTCCAGGAATTCCACCTGGGATTTTACCTAACATTCCACTAAGAATTCCACCATGAATTCTTCCAATAATTCTAGAAGAAGCTTCTCTAAGAATTCTCTCAGGAGTAACTCTATGAATTCCACCAGGATTTCCAATAGAAATTCCTCTAGAAATTTCACCAGGTTTTCGTTAAGAATTACAACCACCAGGTATTCACCAGGAATTCCTCCAGAAATTTCAGCAGGATTTCCACGATGAATCCCAGCCAAAATAACATGATGAATTCCACCAGAAATGTTTCTTTATCTCCATTTATTCTACCAAAGATTCTTTGATAATTTCTTCAAAGGATTTCTGGAGGGAATGAAAACTGCAGGAATTCCAACCACCAGCTATTTCACCAGGAACTGCATAAGTAATTTCTACAATAACTATACCAGTAGGTCGACCAGGAAATCCACTAGTTTCTCTAGGTGAAAATTCTCTGGGAATGCCTCTAGAAATTTCTCCAAGAACTCCATCTGAAATTCCTCCAAAATTGTTAATTAGTAGTGTCTTCAGGAGTTTCTCGAGGAGTGCCATCAGAAAGTCCTCCGTGATATCAACTAGAAATTCTTTAAGGAGATCTACTAGGAATTTCACAAGGGTTTGCTTCAGGAATTCTATCAAGAATTCTTACAGGAGTTCCACCAGAATTACCTCCAGGAATTCCACTTGAGACTTAACCCAAAACTCCTCTTAGAATTCCACCATGAATTCTTCCGATAATTCATGGAGGGCTTCCTAATGAAATTCCTGAAGAAACTCCTGTTGGAATTCCTGGAGGGGCTCCTTGTGGAAAAACCTGGAGGAAATCATGGAATCATCATGGAAATCATCATTCCTAGAGAAGCTTCTCCTAGAGAAACAGGTGAATTTCCTGGAGGATCTCCTGGTGGAATTTTTGGAGGAACTCCTGGTATAATTATTGGCGGAAGTTTTGGTAAAATTCTTGGAGGAATTCCTTGTGGAATTCCATGTGGAATTCCTAATGGATTTCCTGGTGAAATTCTTGAAGTTATGAATGGTAAAATTCCTGAAGCAATTCCTGGGGGAATTCCTAGAGGGAATCCTGGAGGAAGTTCTAGGGGGAATTCTGGTGGAATTCCTGAGAAACTTTGGTTGGTTTCATGAAGGAAATCTTGAAGAAATTTATGGAGGAATATCTAGTACATTCAAAAAAAAAATTCCTGAAGGTACTTTTAGGGAATTTCTGGTAAAAATCCCAGAGGAATTTCAGGTGAACATCCTGGTGGAATTAAACATGGAAATCCTTGAAAAAATTGTGGTGGAGCTCGTTGAGGAACTCTTGGTAGAATTTCTGGAAAATCTCCTAGCGGAATTGCTGGTGGAATCAATGATGGAATTCCTGGTGGAATTCCGAGAGCATTCCTTGGTGGAGTTCCAGGAGGAGTTCCTTGTAGAATTCTTCGAGGATATCTTGAATAAATTTCTGGTGGAATTGATGAAGAAACTTCTGCTGGTGCAATTCTTAAACAAAATTTCAGGTGGAGTTCCAAGAAGAATTCTACTCCTAGAAGAATACAACTCCTCGTAGAATTCCTGGTATGATTTCACATGGATTTTCTGGAGGAGGTGCTGATTTAATTATTGGAGAAATTTGTTATTTAAGTCCTGGTGGAATTCGTTGTTGAATAACTTGTGAAATTCGTGATTTAATTTCTGGAAGAATTCATGGTGAAAGTCCCGGGGGGATTTTTTGAGGAATTCCTGGAGAAATTCGTTCAGTTACTCCTGAAGAAATTAATAAAGAAACTTCTGCTAGAATTGATGAAGGAATTCCTTTGAAATTCCTGGAGGAATTTTAGGTGGAGGGAATTCATGGAAGAATTCCTTGTGAAATTCCAAGTGCAATTTCTTATGGATTTCCTGGTGAAATTCTTGGCAAGATTTCCTAGTAGAATTCTCAAAGAGATTAGGAAGGGTAGAATTTTTAGATAAATTCCTGGTGGAATTCTTAGAAATATCTCTGGTGGAATTTCTTGAAGAACTTCTGGTGGAATTCATGATGTAATCTCGACAGGAATTCATCGTGGAAATCCTACTGAAATTTCTGGCGTAATTCCTGGTAAAGTCCTCGGAGGAACTTCTGGAAGAATTCTGGTAGTATACCGGGAAGAATTCGTTGTAGAATACCTGGAGGAATTCCTAAAAGGATTCCTAGTAGAAATCCTGACGAAATTCCTGGAGAAATTCTGGGTGTAATTCCTGGTGGAAATACTGCTAAAAATCCTAAAGAAATTCCATATGCAATTTCAGGAGGAAATCCTGGTAAAATTTCTCGAAAAATCCCATGTGGAATACCTGGTGGAATTCTCGGAGAAATTTCTGATAAAAATTTCGGAGGAATGCCGTGTAGAATTCCTGGTGAAATTCTCGGAGGAATTCCTGGCCGAATTCATGGAAACATTCGTAGTAGAATGCCTGGAGGAATTTCTAATGGAACTCATGGAGGTATTAGACGAGTGATTTCTGAAAGAATTTTAAAAAGGATCTTCTGCTGGAGGAACTCCTGGTGGAATTTCTAGTAGAATCCCTAATGATCGTGGAAGAACTCCTGATTGAATTACTGAAAAAAAAAACTCCTAATGGAAATCCTGGAGGAATTTCGGGTTGAATTCTTAGAGGTATTCCCAGAGAAATTTCACCAAGAGAAACTGGTGGTTTTCCTGGCGGAATTTTTGGTATCATTATTGGAAAAATTTCTTATGCAATTTCTGCTGGAAATCCTGGAGAAATTTCTGGAGGAATTCCTGGTGAATACCTGGTGGTTGTAATTCTTAACGAAAACCTGGTGAAATTTCTAGAGGAATTTCTATTGGAAATCCTGGTGGAATTCATAGAGTTACTCCTGAGAGAATTCTTAGAGAAGCTTCTTCTAGAATTATTGGAAGAATTCATGGTGGAATTCTTAGTGGAATGTTAGGTAAAATCCCAGGTGGAATTCCTGGAGGAACTTCTGGTGGAATTCCTGAAGCAAATCCTGGTGAAATTCCTAGTAGATCTCCTTAAAGAATTTCTAGTGGATATCGCGGATGACTTCCTGATGGGATTCCTCGAGAAACTCTAGGTGGCATACCTGAAGACACTACTGACTGACAATTTTGCATATTCTTGATGGAGTTCTTGGAGGAATTCCTAGAGGCATTCCTAGAGAAATTCCCAGAGAAACTTCACCTAGAGAAACTAGTGGATTTCCTGATACAGTTATTGTAGAAATTTCTCATGCAGTTCCTTATGGAAATCGCATCCTGGAGGAATTTCTAGAAGAATTCCTAGTGATTGGAATTCCTGCAGTTTTAATGCCCTTAAGAAATCCTTTGAAGAAATTATCAAAGAATCTTTAGAGAAAAAAATAAATGTAAAATAAATTGTCCGGGGAACTTCTGCTGGAAAAATTCTTTGGAGGAATCCATGGAGAATCGTTGAAGAATTTCATAAGGCAGCATTCATTTATTACGTAATGCTAAAATCGCCATTTTTTTACCCCCCCCCCTTCCGTAACGCTATTTTGTATGAAAATCCTTAAATTTTTGTATGGGGTGTAACGCTCGGCGATACTCCCCCCTCCCCCTAGAGCGTTACGTAATTTGTGGACGGCGCCTAAAGAAATGTTTGGAGAAATTACTGTAAGAATCCATGAAAGAATCGTTGCAGGAATTCTAGGAAGAAAGTTTGGAGGAGTCCTTTGAAGAATTTCTGATAGAAAGCTTTAGATGATTTCGTGTAGGGACCCTCGAAGAAACTCGTGGAGTAATCCTTGGAGAAATTAATACAGGAATCTTTTCATAAATTACTGAAGGATTCCTTAGAGGAATTCCTATACCAACACTTGGAGGAATTGCTAGAGGAATCCTTGAAACAAAATCCTTAGAGCGATACCGGGAAGACTTATTGGAAAAAAAATCTGGTGAAATCTCCGGGAAAATTTTTTGAGAGGAATTCATGGGAAAATTTCTGGAGAAATTCTATGAGGAATCTCTGGAATGTTTTTTTTTAGGAACGCCTAAAAAATGTTTTGGATAGTTTTCTGGAAAAAATGTTGGGCGAATTCGTGGAGGAGCTCGTGGAGGTATCTATGGAGGAATTCCCGAAAGAATTAAAGAATCGTGGAAAGAATGCTTGATAGATTTTCTGTAGGAATTTTGATGAATCTTTGACGAAATTTCTAGATAAAATTGAATAACTGTTATCATTCTGCAGAGCATAAGTTTCTAAAACCAGATTCTTTATCAATTCATTCGTTCTAAGCTCCAACTTTGCACTTTTAGGAATAGCGTGTGTCCCAAATTTTTTTTTTTTTTACCGAAACCCTATCTCTTGAACCCTCATTTTCTACCAGAATTATTGAATTTCCCCCGAAACTACGTGACTCCCTTCAGTGACTTCAAGATTCCTTCTGTAATTTTACCCCTCCGACTTTCTCGGAATCATCAGTTTATGCCCCTTCCCGTCCTATCAAAACCTCTATTTTTCACCGATAATAATCAACCTGCACCTAGAATCACTAGTCCACTTCCCTAATCATCATGAAGAGCCTCTCAGGATCACGGTAATCACACCAAATCATTCAACATGAACCAGCGCACAGCGTCGTTCTTGTCAATCATACGCGCCACGCTGTTGCTATTGGACGACTGATCAAGTGTGCTGTGCGCGCGGTGTCGCGATGCAAAACAAGACGCCAGCTCCAATGACACAGTGGGGTTAAGTGAGCTTTCATCTGTGGCACTTACTGAGGCAAATTATTGATCCGAAATAGGGTGTTCAAATCGAAATTGTAAGAAAACGATAAGAGTTAGGAGTTTGACGTCAAAGAACGAATTGTTAAACGAGTCAAGGCGCATAAGTTTCTCTAAGAGAAAAATTCAATTTACCACGCATTTTTCAAAGTTAAAAAGCAAAAACTTGTCAAAAATAGCTAACTTTTAACTTTTTTGCCCTACAAAACTTACTAAATTACAAAAACCAACAGGTTCAAAGACGTTACTAGATAGAAAATTTAATTATCTTTCCAATGCAATCGAAAGAACTTCGAAAAGTTGAACCATTTTGAAGTTACAGCCAGTTTAGGGCAAGCATAGTCAAAAACATTAAAAGTTCAATAACTCCGGAACGGTTGAGATTTGACCATATGCGTAGAATAATTTTTTTCACCTATTATGGTCCTCTATCACCCCCCGAAGGATTAGCATTAAGGAAAGGAACACCTTTTTTTCACGCGGTGGTGAATAAACTGGCGCTAAAGTGCTAATGGGTTAAGCCCTCCCATCGCGTCAAGATTGAATATCCAGGGGGAGGGGATTCCTTATCGGAACAAGCTTTTCGTAATGAAAACTTGTTTGACTTCCTGGAACATAGAATTTCAGAAAAAATATTCTGGAATAACTTCCGTAGGAACTTTTGAAGGAAACCCTGAAGGAACTCCTAAAGAACAAATTCTATCCCTCAAAACAAGCATCTGTTAGATTCTCTGAACAAATTCCTGGAGGAATTTTAAGATGATCTTTTGGATAACACTCAAAAGAATCTTTAAAAGAATTCCAATTGATGGTGGCAATTTCCACTAGGTTAAGCCTAGAGCTGCACATATATCAGTCATGTCAGTTGACTACTGATATTGCACTACCATCGCTATCACTGTAGGCCGATCAATATCAAGCCGACAATGACAGACAATTACCATAAGAAAATCATCCTAAGAATTCGTCACAAGAAAATGTTCCAAAAATTTCTCTATTCATAACTAGTAACATATTAATTGCATAAATTCACTTCAAGTTTCGCCAAACAATGGAGTTATAATTTATTCTGAGCACCCTCTAATACTCACTGTTGGAAGATACTGATCAGAAAATTGAACCTCAATCGATCATTGCTGTTAATTTTCAATTTCAAGATCGCCTCCATCGATCCATTAAAACCTGATGAGAGCGAGCAGCAAATCAAACACGTTGGTTGTGTTATAGTATTGGATGTTATGTAAGAAGCTGCGTAGCAGCAGAACAAAGAGTACGAGAAGTCAAAACTTCACCTCGAGAGTTATCTCTATTCAGCAGAAAACACAAGTACCACAACAAAGTCTTTTATGAATGAAACACTCGGAATGAAATTAAAATCCGAAGATCCGAAGCTGAGAGGAGGGAGGCCTTGCGATTCAAATTACACAGCGAGGCGTAGGTAGGTACATACGCGCGTAAGGTCTCTATGCAAATGAAGAGATACTGAATTGAATAAATGGAGTGGAGAACACCTACCTGATGGATTTCTCTTTCGCCTCCCTTACAACACTCGGTGCCTGCCGCTAGCTGATTTGGATGACGGGTTGTTTTGCGTTCCAATTTTTATGCTAATCCGGAGTTATTAATGATTTCACGACACGGCACTTTTAATAATCCAATCGCCAGGAGATGAACGATAATGACGGACGCCGTTTCCAGAATCATTCACAAATTCACACTACCAATTCGGCTTCCGGCTGATTTATTTCGCCATTGTATTTGGGGAGCACAGAAAACTCGAATTTCGGTAAAATCGCTCAATTTTAACTGCTGTTGTTCACGAACACTTTTTATTACATGAAAATTCACACTCGGAGGCAGAGAATAAATTTGAATTGGTTTTCATACAATTTGATTACACTTGAAATTGAAGCTGTAATTTGATGCCTAGAAAGTAGGAAAATCGATCACTCATTAAACACACGGCAATAGCAGACAAAATTCCAGGAAAACTCCACTGTGTAGCTTCAATTACGCGAATTTTGGCAATCTTAAAAATTTCCTATAAAACTACCAACCACTCTGATAATTAATGTTGGAATATTTAACGTCCACCTAGTCTATTGGGAGCCTACTATCTGGTCACCCTATTATCACCTTTTCCTTGCGAATCTGGATAAACAATGGAAATCATTTTTGTTTCTTATTTACTCCCATGCAAGTGCCCCTTCTGTGGGAAACCAAGCAATCGAAGCAATCGATTTTCGCATGTTTCACTCTTCTTTATTTTCCGTCTTCCGCAACTTGCACAAGTTTTCCATTCACCACCAATCGTACCGCACTTTCGAAAGCTCCAAACTCCGAAAATAGCTAATTTTATCAGCTGCACTACTCACAGGGTAATTTGTTTCCACCGTCCGCCAAGTTGAAACCCGCAAAAACAAAAATCAATTTTTACTCCAACAGTGCGCTGCTGCTGCTGCTACGTATGTCTCGAGAGGTCACCAACCAACAGAAGAAAACCGAAGCAAAAAAAAACTAAAGAACACACTAGACAAGAGGAGAAGACAAGAAAGACGCCTGCCTCCTTCAACGCCAAAACTGCTGTGAACCAAACTACTGACTGAATACTGAACCGAGGGACCGATGACCGACCGACCGACCGCGTCCGTCAATCGCGAATGTTTTCTGTTGACTGACTGAAGATTGCGAGAGTGTTGCGCGAGCAAAGCACTCAAGCAAGCTCGAGCAGACGCAAGCACCTGCACGCGAATGGTAAGCGTAAAAGGGAAACCAAAATAGTGTGGGTGGAAATCGGATGCAGTCGGGGATTTTGTTTTGTTGCTTTCATTCGCATCATGGTTCCGCTCGCAGCGCGATGACAGTAGTGGCTGCGTTGGCTGTCAAATTCGTTGGCTGAGTACTTTTGGCAACTATCTGCGCACAGTGCTATTTTATCGGAAAACGATGGTCAAAATTTTACGAGTGAATGCATATTTTTACAAAAATATTGTGGATTTACCGGCTACAGTAGACGTTCGCTCGGTGCAAACGGTTTAACTGCAATGCTTTTTAACTGCAAGTAACACTCTACAAAACCAATGTGATATAAGGGAGGTGAGGAGGAACTCGTTGTTTGCCTGTGTTAGTAAGAAGAAATAGTAAACAACTTTTGAGGGGAGGGTGGTGACGTCATACGAGCTCAACAACATCTATGTTTGGGTCGTGCTGCCTGTTCTACCATCAATATTCACATCTACCAAAGCGGATTGAGTTCGGAAAACAAAATCAATCACTTTGAGCAATTCTTGAAGAAAAACTTCCCTCAACTCCCAATGCATTCGCTCAATACAAATTTTGGAGGGTCTAGGGCGAGAATATTCGGAGGAATTTCATTTTTGGCTTCCCTAGCAAATGGCACTATTGGGGGAAATCGTGCCTTTTGACGAGGTATAAGGGTCATTGGCACACGAACTATCGCATTGTTTGCTTCATATTCAGATATTGCTTTTTTGCACCGTATTCGACCCCCTGCAGAATTTTTTTGTCACACCACAATATGTTCCCATCAGTTTTAGCATACATTGGTTCGTTTCGCTGCTAGAACTTTTAAGCGTCGGTTACACTTTTTGGGTGGTGCATGGAATAATCGGTTTGTATACTTGCTATTTTTTTAGGGTTTGACGTGTGAACAAATATTTTAGACGATTGAACATTTGCACGGTAATCTAAAAAGCAAAGCAAGATGCATAATTTTATATATTTCAATTGTTAGTCAAAGCTTGAAATATTCCAGTAGCTGCATTTCAACGTAAAGTAGAAAAATTGTTATAACATTTAGCAATCCCTAGATTTTTTCTGACGCTGAAAAGTTACCCTCGTTTGTGTTTGAATAAATAACAATATGCAAATCACCCTTGGTAACAGTTGAATGTAGGGGCAGTTGTGGGAAGGCAGAGAATTTGGGCGGGCGTTTAATCCTTTCTTTCCCACAAGGTTTTTGACATTTAAAAATAGAAACCATTTTATTCTGAAAAAATCACCAGAACAAAAGATGTATAGTTTTACTCCAAAATATCGTTAGAAATGAAAAATTTGATTTTTTGGGTGGATCACTTGTGATCCATTGGGAAGATGGATGCACTGAATTCACATATATAAATTTTGTTTTTTTATTTTTTATATATATTTATATTTATATATTTTTATATATATTTATAAATCGTCTATTACATCTTTAATTCATCTCGAGATTCTTATCTAGCCCTTCTGTAAAACTTAATGAAACTTGTCGGACTTCTTGCAGTTATCATAAGTAGTTATTCGGACATGATTCGCTTCAAATCTATGGATTCTCTCCTCGTACCATATAAACCCTCCTGGATTCATCTACGACTTTTTGCCGGCGCTAAATAGATTACATTATATGAAATAATGACATTTTTACATGAAACCCTAATAATAATGGAAAATACCTTAAATGTAAACAAACATGCTAACAACGAACAGGTTAGATCAAGAAGGTTAAAAATGTCGTTATGTTCCCAATGGATCACTGATGATCCACATGTTTGTTCATAAAATTAGTGTTTTATCGTCAACTTGTTTGTGAAACGGTATTTTATTGTGCTAATATACATACTGTAGTATAGCTAGTATTTTTTCCGTTGAAAATAATGTTCATGTTTCGGAATATTGAATATTCAAATATTGTTTGAATTAAAATGTAAAAAATACCGACTTCCGCCTAATCATTTAGCTCCAGAAAAAAACCGGGCAGAGAAATTTTGACCAAATTTGGCATAATAGTTCATTAAACATATACAAACATCTGACGAAAAAATGGGAATGATCTAACTTATCTAGTATTTGTATGAACAGTGCAAAGTAGTGGATCACCTGTGCTAGCATGGGAAAGAAAGGGTTAAAATCACAACAACTGACTGTATGACGTCAAGCGTTGTCAAGATACTGCGGGTTGCTAAGAAAAATATAAAACAGCGCACACACACTAGCAAAAGGCTGTGTATTATACAAAATGATCTCTTCACCTTACTTGTATCACATTGCTACAAAACGACTTGGCATATGCATTTAACGATCAATTCAAATTTCATTTGATTTGCGCGATCGTTCCACCAGATGCGCTAGTGTTCGATCGCTTTGACTTTTGCCAGTGTACACGTTGCTGAATGATGCAATCGAAAATTACAGGCAATTTGTGTAGTAGTGTGCGTGTCAGAAAAACGTCAAATCGAAATCCATCATGGCCGACAATGTCGCGCGTGGTTCTACACTCAGAACAAATAACATATTAAATTTAAAAGTTCTGCACTTAGTTTATGACCAGTTGCTTTTGCACTTGAAAACTATGTGCAGCGTTATCATTTTTTTGTCGATTCAATCATGATAGAACTTATGTGCGTAGCTTTTGGTTTTCAATCGTTCAGTATATGGGTTTCATTGGAACGAATAATAGACTCATTTCCACGTGGGATTGGCTTCAAAATGTAAATAAATGAAAAAAAAGGAAAAAAATGTCGATCGAGCTAATTTTATTTCACGAACAAAGCACCTCCCTAATGAAAAAATATGATACAACGTGCTTAACAACCCTTTCGGGCTATCATGTTGATCATACATGGAATGATACAATCATTCACTAAATCGCCAGTGTATAATATATTTTTATTAGGGCTCGTACAGCACCATATACTAGCTATTAAAGACGAAGAAGATGAAGTAATCCCGTCGTCGACTCCGCCATTCATTCAGAACTTGGGAGAACCACCGGATGCAGGCATGACGGAGCTAGATGGTTTCGGCTGCGAAAGTTCGTCATTTTACCGATAGTGAAGCGATTGTGTCCGATGCTGCAATAGTAATTAACTGAGTTTGAGTGCTAAACATGTTACTAAGAAAGAGTTATGTACTTACCTTTGAAAATATCCATTATTCGGGCCGGCTGATTGAATTTAACAGTGCACTTTCGTGCAAAACATTCGTCTCCTGTGCGCGCCATTATGGTTTCGTGTCGTTTTGCTTGCTTTTAAATTTTATGTGCCCAAGGTTACGTCTTATGCTGTAACACTTAGAATGTATGCTAGTAATAATATAAATCATATGCCTTACTTATAGATTTTATTATTTGCACATAAAGGGCGATTCTCTCTCTCGCCAGCAATCTATGGGGTTAGCGCACATAAAATCTATCAGTTGATTAATTTGAGTGTACCAACAGGGCCCTGTAGCATAATCGGGCTAATAATATTAGCTACAATTTACAAGTTACAAGTACTAATATTACAAGTGCTAATAATTTGTGTTGCATAAAGGCTCAATTTTCCACTAATATTATTAGCACTTGTAATATTAGTGACCATGAAAATACAAGTTGTTTTGGTTCATTTACCTGTCAAAATTCATCCGACAGTTCACTATTAATTTGAAATGACAGTTGATGTTTCTTTATTTTCTGCATTTTCCGCGTAACATCCGGAAATAACTTCATTTATTCCGAAGTTTTGCATTCTTTATACGATACATGAAGTGCTGTTTGGATCATTTTCGACCGCTCTGACGAAATATTTTTTTACAAAGTATGGCACTGCAAGTACCTAGATTTTTAGTAAAATGTCCGAAAGTTTTAATAGTACTGGTTGAAAAACAATGTATAAAGATTTAGCAACATGTATTATGCTTCTTGTTAAAATCCGAAGTGATCTGGGATGCAAAAATTGAGCTGTGTCGCAACTCGATTCGAGTTAGTGTATGTATATTGTAGCTCTTGATTAGCTTAATGATGGGCAATACAAGCAATTGATTCAAATTTATTTCGCATCTGCAACTTTACCAAGAACCTCCAATCAAAGATGGGTATTGTAGAAACTTTGGAGAACTTGAGAGACTCAGCAGAAATTATATTTTGGATACAAAGTGTATATCAACGCAATTTTCTCTTCAAGGAGTTTCGAATACATATTTATTGCCAAATTTAATCGTCGAAAACTGGAATTAAGGTTGATATGTTAGATAAATAAAATAGAAATACACTAGAACGCCAATGGCGCTGTACTCAGTTTTCCTATTTAATTATTTTAATAACTTTAGTTGTAATAATTGATTATGTTTAAGTGCCCATCTTGTAGAGGACCTCTTGTTTTGGTAAACAAAATTTATTTGACACTTATAGTACCGCTACTGACGCTGTAAGGGCGAGGCAAACTAGATGTTAGTCACATGAACAGTCGCGACATTGGATTTCTGTGGCTGGTTATTCTAATATAAATAATGTCTTTTGAGTTCATCAAAATGGTGGATATATTCAAAACTAAATATGACCTCTGCAATACTTTAAATCTAACTTGTAAATTATTTTACAAGACCTTTGAGACTTGTAATCAAAAGTACAAGTCATAACTAATATTTTATACTTGTAGTTTGTTTATGCAACATACACTTGTAAATTTTACTTATAATATTAGTCCAACCGACTTGTAGTATTGGACTTGTAACTTGTACTTGTAGTATTTTTATGCAACAGAAAATTATAAGTTACAAGCTACAAGACTAATATTATTAGTAAAATTTTCATTATGCTACAGGCCCCAGGTGGCAGTGCGCTCATGAAAATAACACCAGGCAAAAGTTTTTGATGAATTTCCTCTAAGAGTTACGTCTGTTTGTCTTTGATAAAATACAACAGCGCGATTACTCGAGGGTTAAGCCTGGAACGCATAGCGTCCGTTCCGTCGAGGTTTGCGTTTTTTTGACAGTTTTCCCATAGGAAATGTGTCAAACTACTGTCACGCACACGCAAACGTACACACTAAGATTCAGATGTTCCAGCTCAGTAATTTTTTCACTGAGTTCAGTATTTTTCCATCTTTTTACTGAGTTTCCAACAGCAGATTTATCTCGGTACACTCGGTAATCGTATTTACCTGAGGTGTGCGGACTCAACTATTTTGGTCATTCAATTTGAGCACGTACGTTTTCTTCCAGTGCTTCCCGTTGTTGAGTTGCATATCTCTATGGAGATTTATTTCAAAGTGCACGCATAAACTACTCCACACAAAGATTAAACAGATGAATAACAGCAAAAGTTACAATCAAACGTATATATTCTGCTGATTTGGTCCGTTATGGGCTTGGAAAAATAATTTGCAAATATTGGGCAAGTTTTACACATAATTTTCAAATAACTAAACGTTAGAAAACATTTTCGTATCTGATGGCAAAGTTTGTGTGTCATTTAACGTTTTACTTATTTTAGCGTGACTAAGTAAACCGAACTTGTATCCAGGCACACTCTGATCATTTTGGAGGTTTGGCAGCAGCCTGGCTGCTGTCAAATTTCAGTCCGCAATCCTCAGGTATTTACCGTTCACCAGTAACGATATTTACCGTGCATCAGTAACTTTTGACAGTTTATTAGCTGAGCTCGGTAACTCATTAACGGAATATCCGCAAAAGAAATAACCGAGCGTACCGAGTTAAATCTGCTGTTGAGAACTCAGTAAAAAGATAGTAAAAATACCGAGCTGATCTTAGTGTGTATGCATTGTGTGGGGCACTTTAAAAAAATGTGTCAGAATGTGAATGTGAAGTAAGGACTTCTCGCGTTACATTTGAAAAGGGCCTATCCCTAAAATGTAAACAAATCGATTTTGATACCTTTCCATAGCATCCCCCAACAGTAACATACTGTGCAAACATCACCCGCCTAACCGTTAAGCGTGGAACACATAGCGTCCGTTCCGTCGAGGTTTGCGTTTTTTTGACAGTTTTCCCATGGGAAATGTGTCAAACTACTGTCACGCACACGCAAACGTATGCATTGTGTGGGGCACTTTAATCTTATCAGAATAAACCCCACCTTCAAAACGGCCGATCATTGCTTTTTTTCCCAATCATTCATAAGCCCGTGCTCCAAATGGGCCAGTAACGGTAAAATTTTGTTTTCATTTGTTGGTCCTCTCGTTTAAAGGGCCGACAACCGAAAATTTTCGGAGCGGCTCTCGGCCCGAGCGCCGAGAGCGAGAATTCTCTCTCTCAAAAACGGCCAAGCCTTGATACGATGTCAACAATGGACTCACTCGGGGGACCAACCCACGCTAAGAAAATTTTAGAAAGACTCACAATAAGGCGTACACCGGATGAAACTTTTTAAATAAGCTTAACATGTTTATCTATAATTTTTCATACTTTTTTGATAACTTTTAATGCAAAATTGCTTATTGAAGCATAGATACATCTGTTCTTGTGTCATTAAAACGAAAAGCATGTTGAAAAATCCGAAAACTGTGAAATACGATTAGGAAATGTGATGGAATGTTTGCATCGATTTTTCTGTTTACGTTCTGGAGATAGGCCCTTTTCAAATGTAACGCGAGACTTTTCCCGCATGCACACGGAACTACAAATGAACCCAAATTTAAGTTGTTTTGACGCAATCCCGGTCTTCCGTGGAATTACTCAAATTTGCGTCAAACAGCGATAGTGGCGAGTGAGTAGTTCTCGTTTGAGAGCCGCAAAAAAATTAACCCAGTGGTAAGTTATTTTCACCCAACGGAGGCCTCAATTGACGCAAATTTGGGTTAACTCAAGAAAACCCAAATTTGGCTTCTTCCACGGAAGAGCAGCGGATGAGTCGGTGCTTCTCTCTTTGTTTTCGAAAACATTGCGGTGGGGCGAGGGAGAAAACAACCCAACTTTGAGTTAAAACTTTAAGCAGTTTAGTCAAATTTGAGTTTTTAAAACTTATTCTTTGCACGCTAACCTGAAACTACTCATCGCCTGGGTCGATTCTACCCGGATTTTCATGTTGTTAGCAGTTGTCAAAATCCGGGTAACCCGAAAACCCAGATTGGTTTAATCTGGGTAAAGATCTGGGTAATCGGCACTTTGTCACTTTTCGGCTTGAGAATATGGCAGCGGTCAGACAATCGTTGGCAATTATGAATGTTTCCACGAAAAATATGAGGATAAATGACGGGAAAACAGTGGAATTCTTCCAGGGAACTGTTTTCCTGCATCAGGTAAGTGAACAGCACATGGGAGTTGGGAGCTTTTTATCAAAAGTCTAAATTGGAAATAAATTAACAAAATCAAGGTCCAGGAGGAGCTGGGTACCGGTTACCCACATTTTGTCACCAACATCGGTAACCCAGATTTGAGTAAAGGTGCCTTTACTCAGATTAGAGTAACTGCAGTTTTGCTCAATCTGCACGCTAACCCTCAGTTACCCAGATTGATGTCAAAGCGACCCAGATTGAGCAAAACTGCAGTTACTCTAATCTGAGTAAAGGCACCTTTACTCAAATCTGGGTTACCGATGTTGGTGACAAAATGTGGGTAACCGGTACCCAGCTCCTCCTGGACCTTGATTTTGTTAATTTATTTCCAATTTAGACTTTTGATAAAAAGCTCCCAACTCCCATGTGCTGTTCACTTACCTGATGCAGGAAAACAGTTCCCTGGAAGAATTCCACTGTTTTCCCGTCATTTATCCTCATATTTTTCGTGGAAACATTCATAATTGCCAACGATTGTCTGACCGCTGCCATATTCTCAAGCCGAAAAGTGACAAAGTGCCGATTACCCAGATCTTTACCCAGATTAAACCAATCTGGGTTTTCGGGTTACCCGGATTTTGACAACTGCTAACAACATGAAAATCCGGGTAGAATCGACCCAGGCGATGAGTAGTTTCAGGTTAGCGTGTGGGTCGCTTTGACATCAATCTGGGTAACTGAGGGTTAGCGTGTGGGTTATAATATTTTTCCGTGCACACGGAAAAATATTAAAACCCAAAGAATAAGTTTTAAAAACTCAAATTTGGCTAAACTGCTTTTAGTTTTAACTCAAAGTTGGGTTGTTTTCTCCCTCGCCCCACCGCAATGTTGTCAAAAACAAAGAGAGAAGCACCGACGCATCCGCTGCTCTTCCGTGGAAGAAGCCAAATTTGGGTTTTCTTGAGTTAACCCAAATTTGCGTCATTTGAGGCCTCCGTTGGGTGAAAATAACTTACCAGTGGGTTAATTTTTTTTGCCGCTCTCAAACGAGAACTACTCACTCACCACTTTCGCTGTTTGACGCAAATTTGAGTTATTCCACGGAAGACCGGGATTGCGTCAAAACAACTTAAATTTGGGTTGATTTGTAGTTCCGTGCAGTGTTAAATTTGGCTGAGTGCTTGATAAATTTATAATAAGTCATTTTGAAATGTTACGATGTAAATATGTTTTGACTTTTAGCGCCACGGTGGGTTGATAACCAAAACAAAATCAGCAATTCAGAAAATGTACAGTTGCTGCGCGCATTTTGATCTGAAATTCATTCAAATCCCTAATTTTAATTCTCAGAAAATCAGTGAAAACTAGACCAATGGCGATGCAAAAATCCGGCTCCGAGTGGGAGAAAATAGCCCAGGAAATCGAAAATGACAAACGGGACGAAATAGAGACGCTGGAAGATTTGGAGGAAAAAATGCGTAAAACACCGCGGGGAATGTTTACCAGTGGTTGGGACGACCCGGATGATCTGATCGAGGAGGACCAAAATCCTGAAGGTAAGGCTCTTATTTGTACTTAGAAATGGTTTAATAAATAGAATATTCTTGCAGCTTCGTTGGAACGATTAGCACTATGGGCAGCCGGAGAAGATAAGCTTGAGGTTCTCGAACAGGTGCTCGCCAAAAAACCGTCGGTGGTCAGTGCCGTTGACAGTGATGGGTACACTCCGCTGCACAAGGCCTGCTACAACAACAACGTGGAAATGGCCAAACTGCTGCTGCGGAAGGGAGCCGACCCAAATGCCCAAACCGAACTGGGCTGGACGCCGTTGCATTCGGCCAGCAAGTGGAACAATGCCGAATGTGTCGCTGTGATGTTGCAACACGGGGCGGACTTTAATGCGACCTCTCATGGAAGTCAAACTCCGTTGCACATTGCTGCCAGTGTGTCCAATGCTCGCAGCACTCTGGTGACGCTGCTGATGGACGATCGGATCCAACCGGATTTGGTGAACAACTCTGGGGAGAAGGCAGCCGACATTGCCAAGAAAAGTGGCCTTGCGTTTCCGCTGTTCGCTATGGCTCAGTCAGCTTTGACCGTGGAAACTGGTATGCTGGATTAGGCTACGATGTTTTTGGCAACGTGATTTTAGGGCGTTAAGTGGTAAGTAATCATAGCAATACAAATATTTATTTCATTGTAGAAAACGATTTTGTAATGTGTGGTGAATATCACTTATTCAGTCGAAAGCTTATTCATTTCCTAAAACAAAATACAGTCGACTCTCCACAACTCGATGTTCTACAACTCGATATTTTCTATAACTCGATGGATTCGTCGGTCCCTTCGTTTTTCCATATACCGTACTCTCCATAAGTCAATATTTCCATAACTCGATGCTTCCTTTAGTCGATGTCACACTTAGTATAAATTTACCTCCATTACTCGATGTTAACTTGAAAATTAAGTATAACCAGTGCATAATAAGCATAGTATGGCTAAGAAATCGTTTGAAGTAGTTTGCAATTGATGAATATTTGAAAAGACGAAACCATAAATTTTGATAGCTGATCGAAAATTATCACTTTTTATGACATGCACTACAGTCCCAGAGACATACAAAATTGGACGAAAAGTTTCACGCCTAAACTAATAGTTTTTGCTATATCTTAAGGAAAGTTTCTTCATATTTTTGCACATTGGCTTCAATATTGTAAAATTAGGGTGGTCCATATTTTTCGCAAACTACAATATCTACTATTGATTTTTTTTTACAGATAGAACAATGCAGTGTTCTACAAAGATGAAAAGCATATAGTTCCAAACAGCTTCTCCGAAACAAAAATCGAAGTTGTATCTCTTATGGTTGAACTAGCCACTTATCCGCGAGCGGTAATGGCGGCGGCGGGCACAAATAACCGATTCGAATTTTGACGTTTCGTGGGGATCGCAATCGGTTGGCGCCATCAAACGGAGGGCAGAGGGGTGAGGAGGAGTATGAAACTGTTTTGACTTTCCCCCAAGAAACGTCAAAATCCGAACCGGTTGGACATGCCCGCCGCCGCCATTACCGCTCGCGGATAAGTGGAGATATAAATTTCCAAAGTAATAAGCTAGGGTGACATCAAAAGCGGTTTCCTTTCAATAACCTTTTATTCGCTGCTTTCTTGTAACCACTTTATTTCAAGCACTTTTAGTCGATATTCTACATTTTCCTAAAGATAGCAGAGTACTACATCTTCTATAAAAAAATTTCCTTTTTTTTTGACTACCAAATATTTCAGAATAGCGCCAGTGGATTCACTTTTTTTTTTTTGAACCAAAGAACTTTTTCCACTATTAAAAGATAAAATAAAAGCTTTATATTTAGAGATTGAAAATGTACTTGCACTGTTCTGAAATATCAAGTGTCAAAAATAAACGGGTTTTTAGAAGAAACCCCTGAAAAACTACAAATTGAGGGCATACACCTTAGCTGTCTTTGAGAAACATGTTGAATATTAAAGCTCTAAAAGTGCTCGGAGCAATGATTTTGTGAAAAGCCAGTCAACACAACTTTATTTAAAGAAACCCATTTTTAGGTGTCACCCTAACTTTTTTTTTAAAAGAAGAATATCCTTTGAACCATAAGTGAAAGAATTATACTTTCTTCGGCAAAGTTATTTGGAATCAAGTGCTTTTCAACTTTGTAGAACATTGAATTTCTCTATATGGACTAACTAAAAAGTTGACGATGTGGTTTTGAAAATTATATGAACCACCCTAATTTTACAATATTGGAAATAATGTCCAAAATAATATTGAGAAACTTTTTTGAAGACAGCATATTGCAAAAACTAATATTTTAAGCGTAAACAATTTTGTCCAGCCAGATACGGCTTTAGGACCACTGTGCAGGGAGGGTTCATTTTTTTATTTCGGATATTGAATATAGAATTTCTACCTCAAAACAGTGGTTTTAGACGTTTTCGGTTTTGATTTTTTTTTCTCCCGATATATTCTATAACTCGATAATTCTATAACTCGATGGTCCCTTGGATATCGAGTTATAGAGAGTATATATATATCACTTATTCAGTCAAAAGCTTATTCATTTCCTAAGCAAAATATTGATATTTCCAGCGTTTGTTAGCTTAGCCGTTTTAATTTTAAGCTGTGAACATCTAGAAGTTTTCTATTGATTTCATCAGAACTTATGCAAATACAATTCCATCCAAACATTTCTCAAGAAATGTGTCAGCAATTGTTATAAGAAGTTCTAACAAAACTCATAAGCTTCTCCTTCAAAGGAACAACAATTTCACCAGAAATTTCTATTAAAGTACCTACTTTAGCAAAAACTTCTCAACAGATTCGTCCACATTATTCTAAGGAAACGGCTAGAATGTTCTACTAAGTAAAATCTTTAGGTTATCTTTTCCTCAAATTTCGTCAGAAATTTACATAAATAAATTTCCCTGGACTTGGATTATATCTTCCAGGAAGCTTTGATTTTGGGCATGTGGCCGATGTGCTTTGCAGTAATGATTGGAATAGCTGAATGTATAAGCAATGGCAAACAGTTCTGCAAAAATCAGATCTTCAAGTCATCTGATATAGTTATACTGATCATGCTGCTGCCTAGTATATCGAACATTTGTCGAAGTCATTTATGTGTCGGGAAAATAGAATTCCAAGTTGGTGAGAATATTACTAACTGAGGGAGGGTAATAGGCCCAGTCAGACCCCTGAATGGGCATTGTGGGTTAGTGCTTGGGAATGCCATTGAAGGTTTGTAATGTTCTCCGAGGCTTTCGAAATCCAACAGGGCGCGTCCCCGGGTTGCGGATAGGGGGAAAAGGGAGATTTTTCGCATTTGTACTGTAATCTGCCAATGTGATATTATCTTCTATGGTGTTGTAGTGCGAATGAATGATCTCATTCTATGGGAATTCGAACCTTGTAATGTATTTTTTATTAACTTCAGTTTTCTATGCTTGACAAGGTTTTGAAGACAAACATGAGATGAGAGAATTGCCTAACAGGAAAGTCACATCAGCAAAGCTTTTACATATGCAAATACTATTCATTGGGTCATATCTTACATTTAATATGTATGGCAATGACTGATTCTTACCTAGTAAGGGTACTACAAGACCACGCGGACAATTGGGTTTTAAAATTAGTAAAAAATCAAAGATTTTTTATTTTTAAACGAAACAGCACCTTTTTCTGAGCCGCTATGACTTTTTTTAAATTTTTAGAACTTTATTTTGGTATCTAAAATCAATTTCAAAGAGATTTTTTGAAACCACCTTTTGACAGCTGGGCAACTGCTTGACAGCTCCGCTCAGTACAAAATGCGACGAGGGGTGATTCAACAAATCGCTCCCATACAAATTTCAAATTGATTTTTAAATAGGTTCCCGGGCACCAAAATTGCTGAAAATTTGGATTTCGGCTCAGTTTGGCATGCAGATTCAGAATATGCAATTATCTCAACACCACTAAAGAAGCCAATTCGATTAAAGGCTTTTGGGAATATTTTTTTTCCGGAACTGAAGGGACATTTTTTCCGGGGATGACTGGTTGGTGAGTCGGAGAGGGTAGTAGTGTCCGTTTGTTATAATTGACAAAATAAACAATCGGGCGCTTTTGATTTCTGTGACTTGCTTGGCATTTTGTGGAATATTGTTTTTTTTTTTGTTTTGGAAGGTATGCGATTCACTATTGAGTCTTAAAATTAATTTGCATCTAAATAGCATTGATAGATATCGTCAAGTCTGTACCAAGTTGGTACTAAGGACTGTATCGGAAATTAACTATAAACGTTCATATTTGCCTGAAAAATAATCTGTTCGAAATAAACATAACTTTATTTTTGGAGATACTATATAAATCTCTTAAATAAAGAATGGCAGTTGTGGTTTTCAAAAAATAATCTTTTAACTTCGACTTTTATCTCAAAGATTGCACATATGTTTTTAAAATTTTGGACACCTTCTAAAAATTTAAAATTGCGAAAACTGTGGGAAAATATTCATTTTTTTTTCTTATTTTTGCGCAAATATATTCTTTTCCAGAATGCTCATGATATAGGAAAATCATTTTTATCAAGAAAAACCCCCTCCGCAGTTTAGAGCAATTCTTAAAAATAAAAAAGGGCCATTTTTCGAGGAACTCTTTTTTATGCGTCTTCAAAGAACTATTACGCAAATAAAAAATACATAAAGTTGAAAATTTGCATTTTTTTCGATTGGGTATGTATTTAAATCTATTGATAACGTAGTTTTACCAGAGAACGAATTTTTTTAACCTCTGAAGATATTTAAAACAGAGCGTCAAAGTTCGACCAAAAAGTAGGTGTTTTTTGGGATAGACCATATTCTTGATGTTGGAGGTTTTTCTATCCAAAATAAGAATTTCGGTATCGAGTGTTATGTTATGTGTACATAACTGCTACAAATCATTATTTTTCAGATTTTTCTCCGTACAAATTTTTTTCGCTACCAATTTTTGAAACGTTACAAAAATTTAAAAAAAGTGTAGTTTGTACAGATTGTTATTTTGTGTGGTACACTCATGAAACCATATTTTCAATAATACAAAACATTTTCCAAATTTCTTCAAGCCGTTCTAATCTTAACTATACTGTGAAGATTTCATAGAAGAACCGGAATAAAAAGACCAACCGTGCTTCGAGATAGAGCATTTTGAATGTTTATAGTTAATTTCCGATACAGTCCTTACCAACACCCTAATCCCACACCAAAATACCCTTTTCCTATCCCATGGCGTTTATGTGGTCAGCAAAGACTATTCAGCCATTACCGCTCCTTATCATCGGCTTTGGACTGACTTGCGCTCTCATTGCCCCACCAAAATTTGGTGCAGCATTTAATGCTGCAAAATGAAAATGAGAATCATTTGAAACGATTATAAGTTTTTAAATTGAAAACAGAATAGATGCGTATTTCTGTTAGCAGTAGACGCTTGGGCCTAGATTTGTTCGAGATTCAATGGATTCCTACGGATTCCTAAAATCATCTCAACAGCGCAACAACTACGCGGGATTCGATTAAAGATATCCGATGAGTGGCACTGGCGATGTTATCGAAACAAAACTGCTACAGCAAGTTCGTTCATCCTCGGACAAAACTGCGTTTGTTGGTAAGTACGCACACCCATATAGCCAAAGCCACGGGATTGTTCATCAACAAACGATGAGGAGTGGAATACCTGCTAGAATAGACAAGAACTTGTTGATGAATCAACGACCGGCAACTGGAACCGTACTAGTAGCAGACAAGACACTGAATATCGAAGCATCTGCAGTCGTCAAGCTAGCAGCCAACAATGTGAAGTATACGCCGGAGATGTCGAACAGTCTATTATCAGTGAGCCAGATTGTTCATAGAGGCCATGTCAGCAAATATGGTGTGAAGAAGGTGATTATTCTGAGCAGAACAGTAATTGCAACCGGCATTCATGACATTCGTAAAGGTCTATCCAAGTTCGATGAAGGAAAATCCTTTGGCGTGCGTGATTATAACAGAATAACAGGAAAGTCCTTTGGCGTGCGTATCATCTAGTCTGCAATTGAGGCTCCGACTACAATTGAGGTATTGTAGGATGGGTCATCTCAATATATTCAGTAGACCTCTTCATAAAAAATGAAATTTCTCGAATTCAGCCAGTCACCCCCACATCTTAATTCTAATGCTGAAACAAACTTCTGGTCAAATTTTCAGCTAAATTGGTGAAGATTTCGAGGTGCCTCAAGTCAAAAATGTGTTTTTTGGTCATTTTTCGCCTTTAAAAAATGCCGGTAGAGGCTAGAAGCCATATAAAATATCGTGGTAACCCTTAAATGAAAGATAAGCCTTACCATCTGAACCATTTCTCATATTCTACTGAGGTACATTATATGCCACTTTTGTTAGGGCAATGTGTACTTGTGCCAACCTGTCACCTGAATCAATGATCAATCATTGCAATCATCAAGAAAAAGCAAAGCTACTATGTTTGACTTTTCTGCCTGCCATCAGTTGCGTCAACCGCAGGTATCAAAAAACGCAGGATAGCTTCTACTTTTCGATTTTTGTGATTTTTTCCGTAGATCGGGTAAGAAAATGATGTATGGCAATAATGTTCAGAATATTGTGAGTTATCATATAATGGTTTGAAACTTTTGATAAAAATTGAGTGTTTGAATTTCGTAGAACAAAAACTGTTGTAAAATGTAACTTTTTAGCATACTTGCGTGTCTGAAAAACGGATAAATGTGATCAAAACATCCTCCTATCAGTACATAATGTTCACAAAAGTTGTAAGGAACAGACATCTCTTTCATTTAAGGGTTACCACGATATTTTATATGGCTTCTAGCCTCCACCGGCATTTTTTAAAGGCGAAAAATGACCAAAAAACACATTTTGGACTTGAGGCACCTCGAAATCTTCACCAATTTAGCTGAAAATTTGACCAGAAGTTTGTTTCAGCATTAGAATTAAGATGTGGGGGTGACTGGCTCAATTCGAGAAATTTCATTTTTTATGAAGAGGTCTAATATTCAGTATGAATCAACTGAAGTCTGGCTTGGCGTCTGGCGTTACGTTCGATGAATGAGAATTCGAGAGTTGCGTCGAATGTGCTATGATGAGACATATTCGTTTGTCGTTTCCGAATAAAATAAAGCGGCTTTTCATATAGTTTTTGAAACGGAATTCTGAAGAAGAAGAAGTGATCTGATTGCATGCTGGGCTTCTACGGAAGAATATACAGATGATAAATAGTTTTGACATAACCCTGAATTAGCAGTTTTTTCAGTCATTTTTCCCCGACTTGATTCGGTCAACATGCTGAGGTTTTTTTCGGGTTCTCCTGAGGTCTTTATAGTGACGCTTACTCGATCATCCTTGTCACACCATCTCGGAGTTTTGGAGTGGTGTCCAAATTCATCATTGGAGAACAGATTTTCCAGTGATTTGACATTGTAGCCTTCGAATTTCACGTTACCTACTGCGAATGAAAACTTTATTTCAACTTTATCCGCAACGATTACAAAATGTCTGCCACTCTTGATGGCCTGTTGCTAACGGAAGTAATGCCTCATTGCATTGTTAGCAATTCTAACCTCTATCTTTTTCCTCTTCTGAGTTCAGCACAGTCCACACTCCTAACTCAATCTACACTCAAACAAACGATAGTTTCCTTTTCCACTTAAACTGCTACAAATGCTGCTACTATCTCAGTTCAGAAGCATGCTATCAAAAAACGGTGTTTGAAGGACTTTTACCACAATTCGGTCCGTTGCGGAGGTTACTTTTCATAGCCTTCACTTTTTTCGATACCGGCCTCAATAATCCAGAAATGCTGTCTGGCCTTCTCCATCAAAGTTATGGCGCCTAATACAAACACATGGCGACCGTGACAGTACCTACCTACCTGATCACTTTATAGCTTACAACCTAACCATTCAAGTTTGGTTCACTAGCTGATCTTTTTTGTCCAGTCGAGAAACACTATTTGAAATGTGAAATGAATATGCTCACGATGATATCTATTTGATGCAAATCATACGTTTATTTACTCTCATGAAAAGTGGATAGAAAAACTACATTATAAATGCATATAAATTCGTTTATGCCTACCTACCGGGGGAGCAATTCTGCATGTATTGTTCAGTCGACACGAGCCTTCTTCAAGGTTGGTTCCAAATCGCAATCTGAACCACATTTGGCGGCTGCGGCAACCTTTTGGAGCAGCTCTGCCTTGCTGTGATGGCCAAACAGACCGACCAACAAAGCAACGCCATATCCGGTGGCCCGTTCGCCACAATGTACCGGTGATGCCATATCGACATGCATCCAGACACCGTCATACTCGAAACCCAGATGAGCTCCGATGAACAAACCGGCGCAGCTGACCTGAGCGTTACCACGGTCCATGACCGAGTTCTTCATATCGGCAACGGCGGAGGTGAATTCGCTAAAGTGAAGCTCCGGACAGTACGGAACCGGCGACAGCAGATCGGCCGTCTGGCGGCCAACTATCAGCGCCTTATTTTCCCAGGAGCCGCTGTTAGTGAGGATAGCACCGTGATATTTACCTGTAGCAATACCTTGGGCTCCCGTCAGGGTAGCCATGTCCAGGATCACCTTGGCCTTCAAATCCTTGTCAGCATAGCACACGCCATCGGCCAAAACCAGGCGACCTTCGGCATCGGTAT
Source organism: Aedes albopictus (assembly GCF_035046485.1). Classification (NCBI taxonomy): domain Eukaryota; kingdom Metazoa; phylum Arthropoda; class Insecta; order Diptera; family Culicidae; genus Aedes; species Aedes albopictus. The sequence continues at coordinate 189,753,008 of NC_085137.1, read as the reverse complement.
TGTTAATCTCAACCGTACATCCCGAGTACAACGTGTGAATGTCGTCCGGACGCGTCGAATTGGGACCAACGGCGTTCTCCGCCAGGCAGAACACGGCATGCAGGTTCTGCTTGAAACCGCTCTTTACCGCAGCGTAAAATCCTCCAAGAACGGCGGCAGCTCCTCCACAGTCCCGCTTCATGCCTGGCATAGCCGTCTTACCCTTGATGCTAAGACCACCGGTATCGAAGACGATACCCTTGCCGACCCAAGCCACGGTTTCGGTTGCACCTTCCGGCTCATAGGACAACACGGCAAGCGCGGGAGGGTCAGCCGCTGCTTTCCCCACACCGTATATTCCTCCGAAGCCTTTGTCCTTCAGCTGTTCGCCGCGGATAACCTGTAAGAATATTGATAATGATAGAAACCTATTGGATAATGTAGCACAAACGGTCGTCTGACTAACCTTCGGTTTCAGTTTCAGTTCCTTGGCCACCTTATCGATCTCCGCCAGGAATCCGGAAACATTCATCTCATTGCATGGCGCATCCACAATATTCGCCGTCAAACGGATGCCACTGGCCGCATTCTCGATCACCTTCACATCCTGCTCCGACAGTTCTCCTCCTCCTGCCAGCACAAACTCCACGTTGACGGTGGCAGGCTTCGGAATGGCCGGATCGCCATTGGTACCGCCCTTACTGGTCTTCCGGCTGTACAACGGAAAAGCTCTGGCCACGGCACATCCGGACGCAAATAGGCATTCCCGCTCGCAGACCACTACAATCGATTCGGTTACCCCGGACGAATTCGTCTGCACCAGCTTAGTAAGCGCATGGGCTCTGGACTCGGAATTATGCCGGGAGGCTTTCACAGGCAGAGCGGCCACTTTGGCCAAGTCCAAATACAGCGAGCAGGTATCGGTCGGAGCCGGCTGCAAGTACGAGATGGCCTTGGTGAAAGTATCCTCCGATACGCGTGGATCCAGCTTGCAACGGACCCGATCGAACTTAAGCTCGGCCAGATGCCGCTGTTGACCGACGATCAGCACCGGTGTTTGGTGCGGATCGGCCGGCTGAAGCTCCCTGTGGAAGCAGAGCTTGCTCATCACGAGGGGTGCAAAATCCTACTGCTTTCTTTGTCTCCTGTTGGGAGTAATTGAGCTGTTGATTGATTGATTATATGGATTAAAAGACACTGTTATCTTCGACTGACCTGCTTTTATCAGTGTTCGACGACGATGACTCGATTTGGGGGCGTTCGCTCAATGAAAATGCAGATTATTTTGATGCAGCGCGCAAAACTGCATATGCACTCTGACACTGCGATGATGGCCGGCTTCACGCAAAAACGGCTACGCTCAAAAATGTGTTCGGCCTGCACATTTTTAGTAAACATCCATGCCGCACATGACTGTGTTCGAAACACACATTTTTTTAAAATTGCTCGTACGCTCATATGAGCATGTATTTTGCAATAATTTCGACATGGCAACCTCACTGGGTTTATAAACCACCTTCAAATACCGAAAAATATTGATATTTTGCAAAAATGTGAGCGTGCGAGCAATTTAAAAAAATGTGTGTTTCCAACACAGTCCCTGTGCGGCATGGGCGCTACACGCTAACCCTCAGTTACCCAGATTGATGTCAAAGCGACCCAGATTGAGCAAAACTGCAGTTACTCTAATCTGAGTAAAGGCACCTTTACTCAAATCTGGGTTACCGATGTTGGTGACAAAATGTGGGTAACCGGTACCCAGCTCCTCCTGGACCTTGATTTTGTTAATTTATTTCCAATTTAGACTTTTGATAAAAAGCTCCCAACTCCCATGTGCTGTTCACTTACCTGATGCAGGAAAACAGTTCCCTGGAAGAATTCCACTGTTTTCCCGTCATTTATCCTCATATTTTTCGTGGAAACATTCATAATTGCCAACGTTTGTCTGACCGCTGCCATATTCTCAAGCCGAAAAGTGACAAAGTGCCGATTACCCAGATCTTTACCCAGATTAAACCAATCTGGGTTTTCGGGTTACCCGGATTTTGACAACTGCTAACAACATGAAAATCCGGGTAGAATCGACCCAGGCGATGAGTAGTTTCAGGTTAGCGTGTACTCAAAAATGAGAGCTTTTATTTTAGAGAGTTTGACGTTTGGCTGCGTTTGTAAATAGCTGATTTGGCTGCGTTACAGAAACTTGGAACAACATTTGAAAAGGGATTTAAATATTTATTTCAAACTTTGGCACAGAGAACAGACGTTTAAGCTCAAACAAAAATACGTCGAGATACAAAACTATATCAGAGGAAAAAGGAATTTATCACTACAAAATAGAACAGGATGTTAAAAGCAAACCGTGGTTTTCAGAAATTAAACTTCCCACACACCATACAATTACAATAAATCGACTACGAACAGGACATTTAGCTACCAAAGACAGACTCAACAACTGGGGACTGATCCCGAACGATAAATGTGATCACTGTAACATCAGAGAAGACATCATCCACATTTTACACTACTGCACAAAATTTGATAATATTCGAAAAAACTACCCGGTTTTACAGGACAAAGAAGATATTATTAACATTCTAGCTGACACTAACTTCAAAAAAATTAAACAAATAGCACAATTTATTGGATAGACAGGAATTAATGTTTGAGTTATAACTGGATTCGTGGAAAGGAAAAGCTTCTTTTATTTTTTTACTATGATTTGACGTTTACACAAAACACCCGGCACTGAAATGAGGAGAAAAATAATTATGACTTCGGTCGAAAGTTACGTTTTAGCTGAGTATCGCGGACTGACTCAATATGCTCTCTCAGCGGGAGCCAAACATTGGGAGCCAAACATTGAAGATGAAGGTTATGTTA